>NC_135879.1:207043322-208243322 GCF_964194155.1 Cetorhinus maximus | reverse complement strand
TGGTGCCCACACCATCTCCCACACTGGCAGTGAGCAGCTGAGCTCATTGCCGATGTGAGGGCTTGCTGGTTTGAGCCCAACCACAGGAAGCCCTGGCGGGTCTCCTGGAAGAGGCTCTCCACGAGAGTTGCCACTTTCTCCATGGAGGACACTTGGTGCTCATTGCTTCGGCAAGCGTCCGCGTAGACCATGCCAAGCATAGCCTCATTTATCTCCCCCAGGTGCTCCCGCACACCCGGCCGCATTTCCTGCACCTGCTACGTCGTGGACGACTCCAGAGGCACATCATCAGGCACTGACTGAGTATGTGCCTGGTCCCTTGCAATCCTCTGATTGCTGGCGCCATGGGCACTCTCTGTCCCTGCCAGCTACTTCACCGACTGTGAAGTGCCATCACCACTATGCCCCGGGACACTAGCTGTTGTTCTAATTTCCACCGAGGTGCTAGTATCTGTGCTGGTGCCTGCCTCGCAGAAATGGTGTGACACTGGTGAGACTTCAGGCCCCTGAGGTGTGAGAGGGGGTATCTGCTGCTCCTCCTCCCAGCCGTGCTCTGATGATGCTGAAAGGAAGAACAAGGACAGTGGATCAGTTAGCATGCAGACAATGACAAAGTTCATTCCTGTCCTCCCGGCTCATTATGTGCTCAACCTTCCATAACCAATGGCCCAGCAATGCTGTAACAATAACTAATTTCACAATCATCAGTGCTATGGCTGTTGGGAGGACAATGCGGACCTCACTGTTGGGCTTAAGTACCTGGCCGTGGCACCCCAGCCTCACCGACACCAGTGGACCTGGGTGCATGGTGCTTCTCCAGCTCAAGGGCCTCCCGCTCGAAGCGGCTTAATATGGAGAGCTGTGCCTGGCCGTCTCCAGTCCTAGCATGCTCGGCCATGTTATGAGCATTCTTCTCCTGAAAAAGAGAGAAGGGCATTGATTAGGGCAAATTGTACATGGTCTCTGTTCGCACACGGCACACCCCAACCAGAGTGGGACATATCAGGCCTCCAGTGGCTCCTCACCCTGCTGCTGCCGATCACTCAGACAAAGATGCTAGGCCTGCTCCCCACACCTCTCCACCGCCCCCTTGGACACATGCTGCCTATATCACATTAGGAACCACTAATTTCCTCCCATAGCAACGAGGCACAAGCACGTGCAGCGTAGAGGGCAGCAGATGGGTCGTTGCCACACTACCTTGAGGCTCCCCTTCCACCATCTCATCACCCTGACTAGGACATGTCCTGGAGTTCTGAGCCCAGCTCCTCCAGGTTGCCCCCAAACCAGTCATGTGGGACTAAGATCAACACATGCTATGGGGGAAACTCATCTCCTCATGACCCACTCAGCCTGGGCACTGTCTGCTTGCCCACCCAACAAAGGAAAAATGCCCTCAATGATTCAATGCAGTCATGATACTGAAACTTGGGGCGGGGTGGTGAGGTGAGGGGGGGGTTGGGTGGGGGGGCGGGTGGGGGGTGCTGTGCTGCAGAGGGCAAGGCTACCTGCTGGGTTAAATGCCCAATGCCAACATGGTACTCACCCTGCCAGAACGCAACAAGTCATTGAAGCGCTTGCGACACTGGATCCAGGTACGCCGCACCACTTCGCAGGAGCTCACCACCTCTGCCACCTCTGCCCAGTCACATTTCATCATGTGGGGGGGCCTCCTCCTCCTATTCTGGGGGACCAACTCCTCCCGCCGTGCTGCCACCTCCTCAGAAAAACGAGGTGTGCATTGGCCCCCCCACTGGACTACCCTCCAGCCTGGCCTGCTCACCCAAACCCCTCTGCTGCGGCCTGAAACTGGCCATTGTGAGCAACCTACAAAAGGCTGCCAGGCCTTCTTTTAAACAGACTGCTGGGTCGCCATTGGACCCGGCGATCTGTGCATGCCCGCCGCCACCCGCACACTCCCGCTAATTTCAGGAGTCGGGAAATACGCAGGGCGGGCCTTAATTGGCCCACCCACATAAAATGGCAATGCAGACCCGGTTGCAAGTGGCGATCGGGTCCGTGTCCGTGTCCGCTCCCGCTCCCGCTTCCCCGCCCCCCCACCCCCGCCAAACAGAAAATCCTGGCCCATGTGAAACAGGGGAAAAGCCTCTAGCCATTTTGCAGAAGTCTGCTGTTCCAGTAACCAAAGTTGTGTTAACAGCCTTTGGAACTCCACTGTTGAGTGGGTGTTTGTAGTAACCTTGCAGGATTGTCGCTATAAATTTAAAATCTATTTTGGACTGTTGTCTTAAAGTGGGTGTGTAGTTGGGAGTCTGGTTAACTGGGAACTTTGGGAATTGTTATAATATTAAGTATTGTGTAATTGTAATCTTGTGTATGTGTTTTATTCATTTCTTTTGTTAATAAATGTTTTGATTTAATTTTTTAAATCTCTAAAGGTGTTAGTGGATTCATTACTTCTGAATTCAGTGCACAAACCCTCTCGTAATAAATACAAATTGCTAAGCCGTTATGATAGCGTGGCCAAGTTTCCCTTGTGAATTTGGTCAGCCTTGCAAATACCCCCTACTGTATCACAATAGATTGTATTTCTATCCAGATGTTCCCCTGATTCTCTATTTTAATAAGGATTTCCATAATTTAATTTGAATGGTCATCAAACTCACTATTCTGCAGTTCCCTGTGTTAATTTTGCTACCCTTTTATTTAAAAAGGAATAGGGGTAACATTTTCCTTTCTCCAGTTCCCGGCAACTCTCCAGCATTCAATGATTTCTGGAAGGTTTGTACCTGAGTTCTTGCAATTTGTTAGTTCTTTAAGAATCGGTTGCATTTGATCTGCCTTCTACAACCTACTTACCTTAGGTTTGTATGACTGTTTGGCAACCATGCTGGTAGTAACATCAGCAGTGTCACAACTTAACTCTACAGTACCTAAGAGTTCACTTTCCAGGCCAAATGTTGCCTGCCTGCTCCTTAATAGAAAGTGAGGCAAATAAACTACTTTGGCATAGTTGCAGCCTGTGCACCATGTTGTCATGCCCTCACTCAATTCTACCTTCAGTGGCTCCACCCCTTCCTTTCTTATCCTCTTAATATAACAGGAAAGATTTTATTATTATCCTGTGCTTCCTTTGCAACGTTCAATTCTAAAATGCCTTTGACATTCTGATGATTTATCCTCCTGGCATGACTTTTGGTATTGAATCAACCTTAATTTTGTGCCATTTTCTTCTATGGCCTTTAACATGTTTCTGTTTCTTCTTTGTGTTGCTTAGTAGTCCCAATCAACCAGGCAAGATGTGCCTTTAAGCTTGCTATCTTCACACACATTAAATTTAAAAAACGTTCAGTTACTGTCCAGTAGTACCTTAAGGCTGAATTCCATACTTCTAGCCTCTTGTTGCTCAAGTTTACATTGGCTTAACTTAATAGCCCAATTGCCAAAAGAAAATACCATCAATCAGTCAAAGAGCAGCCAATTATACCTCTTCTATAACTAATTAATTCCCTGTTGCGGCCTCAACCCAGCCCAGGGTTAGGAAATAAAGATGTTAAAACCATCCCGATGATTGAATAATTTAAACAAATTTAACATAAAATATTATTCACATAATGGCAGAGTTTAGTTGTTGAATACTGATATTAGCCAAACCAGGCTCAGTAATTAAGCGGCAGCCAAAGAAGAAAAACTATCAACTATACTGTATTAAAGGGATGTGCCCTTTAGCTAGCACATCTGCAAGCAGGGCATTGTAAAAGTTGCATTTGAAGGTGGCAGAGATGTAGGCTGGGATTTTCCATGCTCGCCAACGTCGGGCATGTTCAGTGGCATGAGCGGACAATAAGGTGTGATCAGTATCACGATTTCGTGAAAGCAGTTTGCGATCATCCGCTCTGCCTTTGTTTCCTGCCATCGGACATCAGGAACCGCATGGTAGCACATCAGCATATCATTATAAGGCCAGCCCGCCAGAATCGTTCCCCCCCACACCCTGCTGGAGCCTCTGTGGGAAAACACACCAACATGTTTCACAACAGCATATAAGCCAGGTGCATCTGGTGGGCTGCACTTCGCTCAGGACCTCAAGGTTTGTTTACCTATCTTGCTTTGGTCAGCACTCGCAGTCATCAGCGCCAGGCTTCACAGACAGCACCACATCACTTTTAGGGGGGCTCATGCCAGCAGGTCTCTACCTACCAGATCAGCCATATGTGGGTGGTTTTTCGATGGCTGCAGGGCAAAGTCTTGCTTGGGGAAGGGGGAGAAGTGGCCTCAGGCAAGGAAAGTGGCTGCAGGATGAGAGCTGTACTGGGGAAGAAGGGTATCACAGGGTGTGTGTGGGGGCACATGTTGATCTGTGCAAGTAGCCTCAAGATGGTGAGGGCCAAGGAGGCAGCCTCCAGAGAAGATGAGGCCAGATGGAGATGTGAGGGTGTGTGTGAGAGAATGGGCGGTGATGTCCCTTGAGCTGGCAGTGAGTGAGATGCCAGTGAATGTGTGATGGGCTTGAGTGTGTCACAGCTTCTATTTTCCTTTCACTCAACAATGGAATTCCAAGGCTTTTAACAAAACCTTGCTTTCTGGAACAAGCAAGCATTTGTCTGGGTGGCTAGAGTCTGCTTTTCACAGGTCTGTCTTTGCACAGCCCTCCTTTCAAGATCCCACGTGGCCACTCCCATACAGCTTTCAATCTTTCCTTAAATATATTTTCTCCCTTTTTGATCTTTAAAACCCATCGTTTAATCTTGATTTATAAGTTACCCTTCCCAGAATATAAAAATCTTTCATGTTGTCATTAGGGCCAGCCCTTTCAGGAAAAATAAACTTTGCCTTATTTATTTATGATTTTTGCCAGTTGTAAAACTTTGGTCATGTCTCTTTGAAATTCAAACAGCTAACACTTGCACTAACACTTTAAATCTTGCAATCTTCAGTTTAATTAAGTTAGTCACATACACACACACACACACGCACATACACACACACACATATACACACACACACACACTACACACTACACACACAGCCCCCAAAAGCCTGCTTCAGTATCCCACAGTAATATCAGGAAAAATGATATTCTCTTTATAAGGGATATTGGGGCAGGTATATGGAGTTAGGTCACATATCTCACTGAATAGCAGAACGGGTTCATGTGATTATATGACCTATTCCTATTCCTGGGATTATATGACCTATTCCTGTTCCTATGGAAAGGCACGGCTGAGGATTTCAGTGGTAGTGGATGTGGGGTAAGGGTGAAACAGGGATGAATATGGGTGATCTGAAAAGCAGAGCGTTGGGGGCCAGAGGGTGTGTGGGGGAAGATGTTTCTGTGTTTTAACAAGCTGCTAACAAGCGGGCCTTTTCCATTCAAATAACCCTTAATGGGTATTCTGCCCTTCCACAAGGTCTATCAACACCTTTTTCCTGGCAGTCTCTGGGATTGGCAGTGGTGAAAAGAATGGTGTGACTTGCCAGCTGCTGCCTACCTGCTGGCATTTGCATGTTGGCCTTTCCTATTGATACGCAAGGAGGAAATGAAGGTCAATGTAACAAGATGGCATTAGGCCTTTCTGCTTGATTTTCTCACCATTATCCTACCTGATTTAGAGAGAAGAAGCTAACTATAATGTACTATTTTCAATGCACATTGTTTCGCAGCAATCTAAGGTTTCCAAACAGGTTGACAAAATGAAAGAGAATTGAATAAATACTCAAACACCAACTGAAGTTTAACAGTTGTCCTCTTTCATTGCTGAAATGTCTTGACATAAATGCCCTGCAAATTGTAATACATTAAGGATGCCTTGATTTTTTAAATGGTTTTTTTCAAACAAATTCCCAAAGCATCAGAAAATATATACGGGGCCATTGAGTAACAATGTTGGGCTGGAGCAGCAGTGTGTTCAGTCTGTTGTGAAAGAATCTATAACACTGTAAAGCAATGACACTGAACTTCAGGTATCAGGTAGGCATGGCAACCAAAAATTGTCCATCATGAAGTAGCACACACAACAACAAGGGAGTGTTACACTGTCTAAAAATCAAAAGCACGAAGCAACAAGGGTTTACTTTTAAACATATCAAATATCAGTTCCGTTAAATGTCAAGCATTTAATTTGATGATGTTATGGTAAAGATCTATATTGTAGACAGTGCCAATGGTTTATGCTAATTGAATAATTCAAACTACAGTTTCATTATTTGAATGTTTTGGGTGCTCTAGGAATTTTTTTTTAAATCATTCTGACTGTTTTTCTATGTAAACTGTAGGCAGGTAACCCACATTTTGCAGTAGACAGCATAAAACACTATCACAATATGTTGGAGTCACATTGACAACAGATCTGCTGTTTTCTGCCATGAGTTATCAGTGGTTGCCCACACATTTAAGTAAGAGCACATACATGTCAAAGTTACAACTTTCTTACAACTTTTTCTTTTTTGTCAGCAATTATTAGAAAGTTGCAAATTGAATAGATATAAAAGCAGAAGTATAATATCAAACCTAAATATAACAGACTGGAAAATGTCTGGGGTCTGTATCTGGGCCCAGGCTCTGTGCTATGCCACCAGTTAGCTCAGGATGGGAAGAAGCAATGTTAATAAGGCCCAAGGACCACTCTTTGTTCATTCTTTCCTTTTTTAAGCCAAGAGAAGGCAGCAACATCGAGTCAATGGGCTCAACAAAAGTGGCCAGCAGGTAGGGCTCAGGTGGGTAATTGGACTGTGATATGGTTGGGTTTATCACGCCTACTCTGGAGCATGGGGAACACTGCTGCTTCTCCTGGTTCCACTGGATGGGTTTTCTAACTAGGAATACATTTTAATCACTTAGATAGACTGCAGGGGCCAGTAAAGAATCCTAAGCAGAGGCCTGACAGATTTCTCAATGGAGTCCTTCAACAGCATTAGGCCCCTGATTAACATATTACAGGGACCAAATACCTATTTTAGTCATCCACACAGGACCCCAGAAAAATAGCCGTTGGTTTAGTAGGGCCATTGCCTACATAGATTAAGAGAAAGCTATCCAATTACTTTCATGCTTTATGCCCAATAATGCCTGCAAAAAGGATATTATGTATATAATTTCTACCCCAAATAGGGAACTATTTGAGTGTTTTAATTCTTTCGGGAAAACTTTACCAAATCAGAAAAGAGATGCTGAAATTCATTGAGTGTTCTATTACATTCCTCTCTTTGCAAGCGTACCAATCACATGACTAGGGCTGGTGAAATAATAATGTAGGTTCTTTATTTGAAGATAAAATTAAATATAAATAATGTTAACTAGGAAGCTAAGTACACACATCTGACTGCTGTAGACTGACTACAAGTCCTGGGACTAATACATCACATCCTGTGTTGAGGTGATAGTGATTGACAGCAGTTTAAGGAACTTTCCTTAAAGGTGCCTGAAACTCATATCACAATGTCCCCGTTTGATTTTTTAAATTAGAGATTTACCTTTAAAAAATCAAGCTATTAACATGACAGCAAAAGAAAATAACATTGGGCAGAATTTTGCCCTTGTTGGGCGGATGGGCCCCACCGACTCGGCAGCGGGCAGGCAGCCGATCGCCGCCGCTGAAACGAGCCCCGCCGCCATTTTAAGTGGGCGGGCCACCCGACGGGAAGTGCTATGCGCTTCCTGTGCGGGCGGGGGGGAATTCTCCAACTGCCAGAGTGCGCTCTTTCACGCCTGCGCGCGGAAGAGCGCACATCTCCCTGAGACTAAGTGCTGCCTCAGGGAGACCGCTGAAAGTTTTTGAAAGTTTAATTAATGTCCCCCTCATGTGACGAGATGGGACATGTTAATAAATATCACAGAAACTTTGTTAAAGTTTTTTAAAACCTACATGAAACCTCATCCCGCCAGTGGATGAGGTTTCATGTTTTTTCAGAAGCCCGCCGGGGCTCCTGGCCTGCCCACCAGCATTAAGGTTGGACGGGCAGGGTCTTTCATTGATTTAACTACCCTGTCAATGGCTTCAATTGGCTATTGACAGGTCGGCGGGCGGACAGCTGATCACGCTGTCCCCCTGCCTTCCTGAATATTTAAATGGGACAGGATGACGTCGGGGGTTCCCCCCGATGTCATCCCGTGTTATTTTCCTGTTGGCGAGCGGGCCCCGCCCCCAACTCGCCGACGGAAAAATATCTGCCCATTGTGTTTGAATGTATTTTAACATAGAGCAATAAATTAACAAGGCGCTGAAAGGTACCAGTGGTGTGCTTGTCCACACAGACTTAGTTATGGCGATCTTTGCTGAGGCTGCTGTATGTTTTCAGAATGCTCGTTAGCAGTGCTGTGTTTGTGTTTCCTCTTAGACTGAGTTCTGTTGCAACAGGACTATTTAGTGTTTCTGGTTGTGGTATTGTTCTGCTTTGGCATCTGTTTTGTTGCACTGTCATGCCATTGAGATATTTTGTTAGTTCGTATTTGTTCGTATTTGATATGGTCTTGGTTCTTTGCATATGCTGAAATATGCTCTGAACAAGAGTCATATGGACTTGAAACGTTAACTCTGTTTCTCTCTCCACAGATGTTGCCAGACCTGCTGCATTTTTCCAGCATTTTCTGTTTTTATTTCAGGTTTCCAGCATCCACAGCATTTTGCTTTTAAGCTGACAATTTCTCCTGGATTCCAGGTACCGACATGAGTGTTGCACTTGAACTTTCTGTCCAATGCTCAGGTTAGACAATTCATTAACCACATGCGGCTCATGGACATCTTTCATCTTCACCTGTTTTTCAATTTATGCATCATGTATTCCTGGGAGTATCGATGAGTGATGACTGGGGAGGTTTGTCTGCACTTCTCTGTTAAATAGTCATTCCTCATTGGTTTTGCATTATGATGAAATGTGCATTTTCCAACTGTGCTGTGTAGCCTGTTGGCTGATGACCTGCATTGCAGAATTAGGTGAAATTCTCCCAGTATAAGCATAGGGTTTCCAATGGCATTCCCTGTGGTCCCCATCATTGTCTTGATGATACCATGAATGGTGACCAAGGGCAAGTTCTTGCACGCCAGCAGGCCTACAATCACTGGACCCGTGCTGTTGACAACATAAAACATCAGGGTTGACCAGGGTGAGCTTTTGTAGTGACACTTGTATGTAATCCCAGGGACAGAATCTCTGAGCCATTATATATGTTGAGTTTTGCATTGGTTGGTTAAAGCATAACTTGCCATGTCTGTAGGTACATATGTTTCAGTGTACAAAGTGGAAGGATGTTTGCACTTGCACCAGTATCCAGTTTTGCATATAGGTTATGCTGACCCTCAAATTGTCGACATATCATCCATGTGGTGGCAAAAGCTTCTATTGGTACCACTGTTCCAATACATTCTGTGATGTTTACCATTCTGAATGTCTGCTCACTTTGTATGTCAATGGTCTGGTTGTCCTCATCATCTGAGTGCATAGCTTGGTTAGACATTATGTGGACCTTGCCTTGATGCTGTTTGGTACGTTCTCTTGGTTGGTTAGAATGATGTGCCTGTGTGGCTTTTGGATGTGGCATCTCGTGATGTCAAACCACTTGTTCTGCCCTTTGCTTTCTGCACTGATGCTTCCGGTGTCATCTGGTGCCACATGTCTTGCATACGGCATTAAAAGCTGGGCATTTTCTGGGTGCATGTACGAGGCTGCACTGCCCGCATTGCTCACTAGGTTTGCCTGCATTGGCTAATGTGCCAATGGTGGATGAATGACATATAGCCTGCAGACTCTGTCTGCCCAGTATTATGGCTAGGTACTTGCATCCGCCTTGTAGTAATGCTTCCATGGCGTAAGCGTTGGTTTGGTCCAAGAGGTTTTTTTGGAACGCTTCCATAGCGGTAGATGCTATCATGAGCTTGATTTATTCTATTGGCTAGCTCTGATGCCATGAAGTCGCAATTATGCCCCTTATCTTTGCATCTACTTATGAATGGTCTCTGTTGGTTGTTTCCTTCAAGTCATGAATTCCAGGTGGTATATCCTGAAGTTGAGCTGCAGTCACAATTGCATTGACCATATTTTATCTGGATTTTTGTGTTGGTTGCCAGACACTCCTGATGTTTTCAGTCTGTGGGGGCCTTTATTGCCGATAGTGATTTTAATTTTAGTGGTCTGCTTATCTGGTTTGGAAATATTGAAGTCCAGAAAACATAGCATTGCATATTGTCAGAACCAAGTAAACTCAGCTGGGAGATCCATTGCCTTCCAATTGAATTTTGGAAATTTTGTGGCTTTTTGCAACATTGTTAATGCTATCTGAAACCGAGAGATATTCAGTTTTTCTTTTACAGCTCTGCTAAGCTTCATTTAGCTCTGAGCTGCATTACCTTTGCATTACCTTTACATTGGTCACAGGTTACTGCTTGACTGAAATGTTGAGCTCTTTCTGGTTTTTCCTGGGTTAACTCTAAACTCCACCCACAAAACACTGATTTAGGCACGAATCTTTACTGCAGGCTTTAAAAGGAAAGTAAAACATTAAATAAAGACTTTTTACGGGCTTCTTCTGGCTGTTGGGAGCTGCTACTGGATGGGTTGTTTTTCCCAGCCAAGCCTAGTAAGCAGTATTGTAACTTCCCCAGACCTCCATTAGGGACGGTAATCAACAGGAGTCTCTCCTGTCTGTGAGTTCTGCTTAAAGTTAGACATTCCAGAGTCAGCTGTTTAGTTTCTACCTCTGCTTAAGCTTCACAGCAGGTAGACTTGTACAATTTAACCTCTCAAAATGTTTGAACAATCGTACTGGCACCAGCTGGCTGCTGGCTGAAGCAAAGTGCGATCCCAGAATGAAGGGATGGTGTGTAGGATTTGTACAGAGCTACAGAATCACATACACATGGTTAGTTTTGATAGTTGCTTCACTTTCACAGTCCTTTTCTTCTTCTGTGTGTTTTTTTATTCTTTCACGGGATGTGGGCATCGCTGGCTAGGACAGCATTTTTATTGCCCATCCCTAATTACGAACATACGAACATATGAAATAGGAGCAGAAGTAGGCCATTTGGCCCCTCGAGCCTGCTCCGCCATTCAATAAGATCATGGCTGATCTGTATATGTTTCGAATTTTACATTCCCATCTACCCCTGATAACCTTTGATTCCCTTGCCAAATAAGAATCTATCTACCTCTGCCTTAAAAATATTCAGTGACCATGCTTCCGCTGCTTTCTGAGGCAGAGAGTTCCAAAGTCGAACAACCCTCTGAGATAAAATACTTCTCCTCATCTCTGTCCTAAAAGACCAACATCTAATTTTAAAAGAGTGCCTCCTAGACCTGGAGTCACCCACAAGAGGAAACATCCTTTCCCTGTCCACCTTGTCAATACCATTCAGGATCTTATATACTTCAGTCAAGTCACCCCTCACTCTACTAAACTCCAGTGGAAATAAGCCCAGCCGTTCTATCTTGTCATCATAAGACAACCCGCTCATTCCATGTGTCAATCTAATAAATCTCCTCTGAAACTCCTCCATGCATTTACATCCTTCCTTAAATAAGGAAGCCAAACTGCACTCAGTATTCGAGATATGGTCTCGCCAATGCCCTGTATAACTGAAGCATAACATCTTTTCTTTTATGTTCAACTCCTTTCGTAATAAAGGATAGCATTCCATTAGCATTCTTGACTACTTGCTCTACCTGCATACTACTTTTTGTGACTCATGCACGAGAACATCTGGATCTCCCTGCAACTCGGAATTGTCTGGTTGTTCTCCGTTTAAGTAATATTCTGCTTTTCTATTCTTCCTGCCAAAGTGAACAACTTCACATTTGCTCTTGAGAAGGTGTAGGTGAGCTGCCTTCTTGAACCGCTGCAGTCCATGTAGTTTAGGTACATCCACAATGCAGTTAGGGCAGGAATTCCAAGATTTTGAGCCAACGACAATGAAGAAATGGTAAAATATTTCCCAGTCAAGATGGTGTTTGGCTTGGAGGGAACTTGCAGGTGGTGGTGTCCCCATGTGAATGCTGCCTTTCTCCTTCTAGGTGGTAGAGGACATGGATTTGGAAGGTGCTGTTGAAGGGGCCTTGGTGAGTTGCCTCAGAGCATCTTCTGGGTGGTACACATTACTGTCGTTATGCATCAGTGGTGGAGGGAGTGGATGTTGATGGTAGTGGATGTAGTGCCAATCAAGCGGCTGCTTTGTCCTGGATGATGTCAAGCTTCTTGAGTGTTGTTGGAGTTGCAGTCATCCAGGCAAATGGAAAGTATTCCACAACACTCCTGACTTGTGCCTTGTAGATGATGGACAGGCTTTGGGGAGTCAGGACGTGAGTTACTAGCTGCAGAATTCCCAGCCTCTGATCTGCTCTTGTAGCTACATGGCTGGCCTAGTTCAGTTTCTGGTCAATGATAACCCACAGGATGTTGATAGTGGGGGAATCAGTGACGGTAATGCCATTCAATGTCAAGGAGAGATAGTTGGTGTCTCTCTTGTTGAAGAAGGTCATTTCCTGGAATTTGTGTGGTGCAAATGTGTGAAGGGTTGAGGCTTGTATAGTTCTCAAGCAAATATTCAAACACCATCAATGTAAATGTACCAACCACATGACAAGGATTGTTGAAATAATAATGTGGGTTCTTTATTTGAAGATAAGACTATGTACAAATAATGTTATTAATAATATATAAATGTGTACATGTCTGACTGCTACTATCAGCTACTATAGACTGGCCACAAGTCCTGAGACTAATACATCACATCTTGTGTTGAAGTGGTAGTGATTGACAGCAATTTAAGGTACATCCTTAAAGGTACGTTACCGTTTTATTACCGTTCCTTCACCCTTGCTGGATCAAAATCTTAGGACTCCCTCCCTAACAGCACTGTGGGTGTACCTACACCACATGGACTGCAGCGGTTCAAGAAGGCGGCTCAGCACCATATTCTCAAGGGCAATTAGGGATGGACAATAAAAATGGTTATATCACAACAGATTCCACCAGGTCTTCCTCCATAACTGCAAGCAGAAGCCCTCCAGAAATGGCACGAATGACCATTCACAGCTATTTATGCCATTTCCTGTCACTCACAATACAAAACTGCTTAAACACTCAAAGGGAATATCAACTGAGCACTGGGAACAAACTAGATGGAGACCAGATCCTTCCCCAGGAGAAAGGTGAAACTATTTGATAAATCACATTCATAAAGCCACTGTTACACCCTTTTGTGATCAACTTGATTATATTTTAGATGCCCTCAAACCATGCAGAAGCTTTTAAACCCCAATAAATGGCAGCTTTGGGCCGGATAAGAGGTTAAAGTGTTGACAATCTGAATCCCGATCCCAACCTGCTCACTTCTGGCCGCATGCCTCATTTTTGTTCATCATTTGACTTTAACACTGGTTGAGTTTCCTAAGAATTGAGAATGCCGGCAGCTAAACCCAGGTGAAAGCTGTTGGAACCAAGAAGTTAATTATTTTCCACTCCCCTACTGGATTCAGCGGGCCAGCCTGGACAACAATCAGCCACCCCGCCCAGACTTTTTTCCGATCATCTCCCATTTCCTCCACCTTGGACTTCCCCATGAGGCCTCTGATCTTTACACACCCCCCAGGCCTCTGTATTTTCCCCCAGCGCCTCAATAGCCAAGCCTGTTAATCAGACTGGCCGCTGGGTAGGGAACCTGTTGATAACGTCACAGTGTGCAGGTGACCCCCAACTCCTGGGTTCCCTGAGCTCTACAGTTACTCCCAACATTTCACGTAAGTTAAAATGCAGCCACCTGTGATACAGAGCAGATGCACAGGAGGAGTCTACCCCTGCACCCTGTCAGACACAGCAAGCACATGGGTACAGGATGCTATTCCAAGGTGTGAGAAACAGCAGGTAAATGGGAACATATTGATATACCCACCATGTGTGAACAGCAGGTATATGGGAACAGTATGCGATCCACACCCTGTAGGAAGCAGCAGGTACGTGAGACCAGGCTGCTATCCTACCCTGTGAGGCACAGCAGGTACATGGGAACAGGTCTTCACTTCAATATGCCAGACACGAGTGGAGTTCACAGCCAGGGGGTTTCCTCTTTTGGAACACTTATGGTTTTGCTGGAAATTATGGAATAAAGAAAACCATCTGCTGTATTTACAGGATCAGTAACAGATAGCGAGCAAAGAAACCTTCCCTAGTAGGGAGAAAAATGCGAACACTCACACATTCTCAAGTTATGCTTTCATAGAATAGAAAATGTATGCTGTCTGTTGTGGATTGTTATAGCAAATGGAATTTGTTACAATGCACAGTCAAATAATTTATCTACCAAGTTACTATGTAATTCAGAAAATGAAGACTTTGTCACAAAAACATTTTTAAGATACTAAAGAATTTTCAAAATACTTGTTGTTTACAGTACAGCTTATGTGTTCTTCCAGTGACTCATTTTAATCTGAAAACAATGGTTTCTCACTATGCAGATATGATGCTTGACTCCCACGAAATGAGGAATGATGTTGTTAATTCAGTTGTATAGAGCCTAGTTAAGTCCTCACCTGCAGCAACCGTGTTCAGTTCTGGCTGCCACACTTCAGGAAGAAAAATATTGGTGTTGGAGGGGATGCATTCCCAATTCTCTGGAATTATTCCAGGAACATTTATAAAGCCATAACTACTAGAGTGTTGCATCCAATTCTGGCCACCACGTTTTAAGAAGAATATGAGGGTCCTTGGGGCAGTGCAGATGAGATTTGTCAGGGTTGTTCCAGGAATGAGGGCATTTAGCTGTAAGGTTGGGTTTTGGGGGGCTGATGTTGTTCTCCTTGGGAAGGGAGAGTTTGGAGCAAGATCTGATGGGGGTATGGAAGATTGTGACAGGTTTGGGTGGGTTGGACAGGAGAGGCTTTTTCTGTTGGCTGTTGATACAATGACTAAGGCGCACAGATTTAAGGTTTTGTGTGAGAAATGCAGGGGGAAATGTGAGGAAGAGCTTTTTACATAGTGAGTGTTAATGACCAGGAACTTGCTGCCCACAGAGTGGCAGAAACAGAGTTGATCAATGATCTTAACAGGAAGTTCGATGGACACTTGGGGGCACATAGGCTTTCAGGCCTGCAGGAATGGGGCGAGAGAATGTGATTGACTGAATTGCTCTACAGTGGGCCAGTGTGGACTCAATGGGCCAAATGGCCTTCTTCTGTGCTATAATAACTCTATGATTCAAAACTAGATTGGGACCAAATTGTTCTAGTTTTACATGTTAATTCCAATAATTAAATGTTGAGCAAGAATGAGGCTGAAGCTAGCCTGTACCTTAAAAGACATTTATTTTCAAGACTGCAAAGTAAAATCACAGACTCTCCCAGTTCCTCCCAGGCACCCAGAATGAACTGGTTTATATACACTTGCAATGATTTCCTAATTCTTCCCCAGCTGGGAACAGCAGTGCTTAATTACCAATTTAAAGCTTCTATTCTAACACAGCACAATTCCAACATTAACACTGGAAACCTGTCAGTGCGGCAATACAAATTTCTGCCCAATGTTATTAACACATTCACTCCAACCTCACAGTCATTAACACACACACCAACCTCACATTATCATTAACACATTTAATACATGACAGTTACAGTGCAGATCAGTGAATCTCTAACCTACATAAGGTTTTATTTATACCCTCACTGTATAGAGAAAGACTTAATGCGTGGAATAGCAATGTCCAGTGTATGGCCATGGTATCATGATCCAAGAACCAGGCTTCCACACTGCAATCCTGATTCTGTAATTGAATTTCCTTCAAGCATGTCTCCTCAGTGATTGTACAGAATTATGAAGGGTTCCCAATGGTCTCCAACAGTGTGCCATGATTTTGATTTATTTTCTCTTTCACACCAGTCTTTTTTTTAACTTTATACTCCATGTATCCTGAAAGGTATTGGGGTAAATGTCTGTAATTACCATATGGGTGGTAATCTATTGGAGCTGAAATGATGGCACATTCTGAGAGAAGGAGTGCTTTGAGTCTCTCAATGGCCATGGCTGGAGCTCTTCACTGTAACTGATCAGTCTTCAGCTTTACAATTTCACTACTGAAGCTCTTCCCACTTCAGTGACCCTGGCAAATTGCTGACAGGTCAGAAAATATGATCCATGGATAAGAAATCCAAGATTCAGGGCTAAAGGACCTCATAATTGGCTACTTAACAATCTCAACAACCATTTAAACTACCTGACACATCCAAGGGGATATCCCACTCTCCTTCAATCCCATCCAGGGGAAAGCCAACTGAGGGCAGAATCATATGGGACCAAATTCCAGGACTTTCCCATCCTGTTCAGCCTCAGCTGCCTAGGAAAAAAAATCTATCTTTGGTTTTCCAATTGAAAAGGTGTGGGCATGGTGAACCAGATTAAAATTAAAGTATTGTAACGAATGTCAGCAAAATACACATTTAACTTGCTACCAGCCGCAAAAATGAGCTAGCAATTGAGCAAATAGTACCCTTTCCTATCGGCATAGGTAATGAGATTGATGAAGGGAGCATTTATGACCATGTCTCTTTGTAGTTTGTGGAATCCTGTAAGTCAGTAAAATTGTGGTGCCTTGTCATGCTGCCGCTCGTCGGCCATGAGGAAGGTGATGAAATAGCTCCCTTTTAGCAAACAATCAAGTCAATGACGACTTGTTTAATGCATCTGTGCACAGCTGATTAACTAATATTACGGTGTTGCCAAAGGCAGCCTGGAATGGTCCCATAATGTGTAAATTCAGGGTGGTGATTATCTTTATAGCCACTGGCAGCGTGGCTGTAGTCTGGTTGTAGCAAGGTGGCATAACTCATTGATGGCATCTCTGATCTGAAGTGCATTAGCTTCTTGCTCTGTTCCTGGGTCAGCTAGAGGTAACAGAATCATTGCCTCTTTGCTCTGGAGTGACAGTGCCTGTAGCCAGATGCCATATGCAACTTGTGGTGCCATAGCATTTCCATTCCTCCTATTGTCCCTCAAATACACATAGAGAAGTATTTCTATTATACATCCTATTGTGGCTCATGGGACAGGGCTGTCATGAGTTCAAATCCTACTGTGACAAGTGGTGAAACTGAATTCAATAAGCGTGACCAGGTACAAGAAAAATAACTATGAACATAACTGCTTCTCAAGTGGCCTTCAGGGGAGGGAACCTGCCACCCCTCAACTGGCCTACACATGATAGAGTCCCACAGTGATAGAGTTTTAATATCCTCAGGAACAACTAAAGATGCTGGCAACCTAAGAACAACATTGTTTTTTGAAAAATGAACCCTACAGAGCCTTTGTTCATAGATGCCACACTAGACCCAGGGTCTATAGACAGTGCATGTGCTACCTGCAAATGAGTGAGAACCAGTGTCACCGATGACTGCGCATGTCAAGGGAACTGGTAACTCACATATGTCACCTTCTGCAGCATTTGATGCCATGGGGACTCGGAGGGCATCCACTGCCAGTGGCAGTAAAGGTGACCTCCGCGCTCGATTTCTACGGCAGTGGTTCCTTCCAGGGCTCCACTGGAGACCTGTGCAGGATCTCACAAGTCTCCGCCCCCAAATGTATCCAGGAGCCAAGGCCACACCTTTGTCAATTTCAACAGAGATCAGGCGAGCCAGGAAGCAAAAGCACTGGGATTTGCTCAGATTTCCAGATTCCCACAGGTGCAGGGTACCATTGACTGCACTCATGGAACTCTTAAATCTCCCTGGCAGCAGGCAGTCCAGTTTGTGAACCGCAAAGGCTTCCACTCTCTCAATATTCAGCTGGTCTGCGATCATAACAAACGGATCATGCATGGTTGTGCAAGATACCCCAGCGACATCCACAACTCGTACATCCTCAGCAGGTCTCAGGTCCCTTACATCTTCCAGGGACAACACACGATGCAGGGTTGATTCCTTGGGGACAAGGGCTAACCACAAAGGACATGGCTGATGACGCCCGTGCGGTGACCTCAGACTGCTGCTGAGAGGCTCATATCACAACCTGAAGTTTAGTGGAGCACACCATAGGGATCCTGAAAATGAGGTTCCAGTGCCTCAACAGATCTGGTGACGCACTTCAGTACACTCCCCAGCGGGTGTCACACATCATTGTCCTTGGCTGTATGCTACGCAACCTAGTGATGAAAAGAGAGGAGGATCTAGATAATGAGGAGATGGAAGAGCTGCACATCTACTCCGATGAGGAGGAAGTCGTAGGGGATGAGGGTGATGCAAGCGATGAGGCCATTGCACTGGCCAGATGAGGCAGACATGCTCGCAAAGGCCTCATGCCACAAGATTCCAGGAGGATGATGATGAGATGCAGTGAGGACTCTCCTAAGATCTTCGCATTGCCTCTGGGAATTTCTGACACCTGTCTGGCTGAGGACAGCGCAAATACACTCTGTGACGAGGCTCATATCATCGAGATGCTGCTGAGAAATAGCAGCCACATGGACTTGAAGACAACTTAATCCTTTAGCAGGCTTCATCACCTGTTCCCTTCAGCACCACACTTTCACTTGTCAGGAATGGTGTCAAGATGGGGAGGGACAGTCCTGCCTCATACAGTCATAGACTCATAGTGTCTACAGCACAGAAGGAGGCCATTCAGCCCATCGTGTCCACGCCATTCAACAAAGATCTGACTATACTAATTCCATTTCCCAGCACTTGGCCCATAGCCCTGGAGGATAAGGCAACTCAAGTGAATATCTAAACACTCCTTAAATGTTATGAGAGTTTCTGACTCAACCACCCTTTCAGGGAGTGAGTTCCAAACTCCCACCGCCCTCTGGGAGAAAGAATTTCCCCTCAGCTCCCCTCTTAGCCTTCTACCTCATACCTTAAATCTAGGCCCCCTGGTTTTGGGCCCCTCTATTAATGGAAAAAGTGCCTTTCTATCCATCCTATCTATGTCCTTCAAAGCCTTATACATCTCTATCAGATCCCTTCTCGACCTTCGCTGCTCCAAGGGAAAAAAACCCCAGCCTACCCAATCTTCCCTCATAGCTCAGACCCTCCAGCCCAGGCAGCATCCTGGTAAATCTCCTCTGCGCCCTCTCCAGTGCAATCACATTGTTCCCATAATGTGGTGACCAGAACTGTACGTAGTACTCCAATTGTGGCCTAACCAGCGTTTTATACAGTTCCAAGATAACCTCCCTGCTCTTGTATTCAATGCCTCAGCTAATAAAGAAAAATATTCCAAATGCCTTCTTAGCCACCTTATTTACCTCCGTGCTACCTTCAGGGATCTGTGGATATGCACACCAAGGTCCCTCTGATTTTCAGTACTTTCCAGGGTCCTACCCTTCATAGTATAATCCCTTGCTTTGTTAGCCCTCCCCAAGTGCATTACCTCACACTTTTCCGGGTTGAATTCCATTTGTCACTGCTCTGCCCACCTGACAAGTCCATTGATATCCTTCTGCAGTTTACAGTTATCCTCCTCACAATGTGCCACCCGACCAATTTCAGTGTCATCTGTAGACTTCTTGATCATATCCCCTACATTTAAGTCCAAATCATTTATGTACACCACAAACAGCAAGGGCCCCAGCACCGAGCCCTGCAGAACCCCACTGGAAACAGGTTTCTGGTCACAGAAACATCCCTCTACCATCACCCTCTGCTTCCTGCCTCTCAGCCAATTCTGGATCAAATGTGCCACTTAGCCTTGGATCCCATGGGGTCTTACTTTCTTGACCAGTCTGCCATGGGGGACCTTATCAAAAGCCTTGCTAAAGTCCATGTAGGCCACATCAAATGCATTACCCTCATCAGCACTCCTGGTTACCTCCTCAAAAAATTTGATTAAGTTTGTCAAACATGACCTTCCCTTAACAAATCCATGCTGACTATCCCTGATTAATCCGTGTCTCTCCAAGTGCAGATATATTCTGTCCTTCAGAATTCTTTCTAGTAACTTTCCCACCACCGAGGTTAGACTGACTGACCTTTAATTTCCTGGGCTACCCCTTCCTCCTTTTTTTAATAATGGGACGTTAGCAGTCCTCTGGCGCTTCACCTGTGGCCAGAGAGGATTTGAAAATTACTGCCAGTACCCCTGATATCTGTTTCCTTGTCTCCCTCAACAGCCTGGGATACATCTCATCCAGGCCTGCAGATTTATCCACTTTTAAGGCCACTAAACCTGCTAGTACCGCCTCTCTCTCTATGTTAATTTCCTCTAATATTACAGAGTCTTCCACCCTGATGTCTATACCTGCATCATCCTTTTCCATTGTGAAGGTCAACGCAAAGTATTAATTGAGGGACCGCACCTACGCCTTCCAGGTACACACACAGATTACCTCTATGGACCCTAATTGGTCCTACTCTTTCCCTAATTATTCTCTTGTTCTTTATATATTTAAACAAACCCTTTGGGTTTTCCTTTATTCTACCCACTAGTGCTTTCTCATGCACTCTCTTAGCTTTCCTAATTTCCTTTCTAAGTTCCCCCTGCATTTTTTATACTCCTCTAGGGACTCTGCTGTGTTGAGCCCTTGGTATCTGCCATAAACTTCTCTGTTTATCTTAATCCTAACCTGTATATCCCTTGACATCCAATGTTCTCTGGACTTGGTTCCCCCTCCCCCACCCCCCCTTGTTTTTACAGGAACATATTTGCCCTGTACTCTCACTATTTCCTCCTTGAATGCCTCCCACTGCTCTGACACAGTTTTATCTGCAAGTAGCTGCTCCCAGTCCATTTGGGCCAAATTGTATCTCATCTCAGTAAAATTAGCCTTTCCCCAGTTTAGAACTTTTATTCCTGGTCTAACCTTATCACTTTCCATAACTATCCTAAATCTAACTGAGTTATGGTCACTATCTCCAAAATGTTCCCTTACTGATATGCCTTCCACCTGCCCGGGCTCATTTCCAAATATTAGGTCCAGAACTGCCCCTCCCTTTTTGGGCTTTCTACTTACTGGCTAAAAAAAAAGTTCTCCTGGATGCAACTTAAGAATTTTGCTCCCTCCCTCCTATCCCAGTTAATATTTGGGTAGTTAAAACCCCCTACTATTGCTGCCTTATTATTCTTACACTTCTCTGAAATGTGATTACATATTTGATCCTCTATCTCTCCCTGACTGTTTGGGAACCTATAGTACACACCCAACAGCGTGTTTGCCCTTTTTGTGTTTTTTACTTCTATCCATATGGCCTCATTTGATGATCCTTCCAAGATATCATCCCTCCTCACTGCTGTAATTGATTCCTTGATCAATACTGCGACCCCTCCCCCCCGACTCCCCTCCTCTTCTATTCCCCCTCTCTATCTCATCTGAATACCCTATAACCAGGAATGTTGAGCTGCCAATCCTGCCCTTTTAGCCAAGTCTCGGTCACAGCTATGATATCATACTCCCACGTGCCTGTCTGTGCCCTCAGCTCATCTATTTTATTCCCCAGGCTCCTTGCATTAAAATATGTTCCATTTAGCCTTGCTAAACTCACTTCTTTCTTATCTAGCCTCTGTTTCCTCTGCCTTCCAGACTCACTCACTAGTTTTAACTTCTAATTCCAACTCCGCTTCTGTCCCCTCTGAACTACTTTTCAGGATCCTATCCTCCTGGTAATTTAGTTTAAATCCGCCCCAACAGCATTAGCAAACCTCCCCGTGAGGATGTTGGTCTCATTCCTGTTCAGATGTAACTCGTCCAACTTGTACAGGTCCCACCTCCTCCCAGAAATGGTCCCATTGCCCCAGGAATCTAAAGCCCTCCTTCCTGCACCATCTCTCCAGCCATGCATTCATCTGCTCTATCCTTCTGTTCCTATACTCACTACAGCGTCGCCGAGAGTAATCCGGAGGTTACTACCTTTGAAGTCCTGCTTTTCAATTTCCTACCTAGTTCCCTAAAGTTGCTTGCAGGACCTCATTTCTCTTTCTTCATATGTCATTGATCCCAACATGGACCATGACCTCTGGCTGTTCACCCTCCCCCTTCAGAATGCCCTGTAGCCATTCCGTGACATCCTTGACCCTAGCACCCGGGAAGCAACATACCACCCCGGAATCACGTCTACAGCCACAGAAGTGCCTGTCTACTCCTCTCGCTAACTAATCCCCTATCACTATTGCCCTTCCACATTTCCTCCTCCCCACCTGAGTGGCTAGACCACCCACAGTGCCATGGCTTTGACTCTGGTTGGCCTCCACAGAGGAACCATCACTCTCACCCCTTTCCAAGGCCGATAAACAGTTTGCAAGAGAGATGCACTCGGGGGATTGCCTCACTAGCTGCCTGGTCCCCTTCTCCTGCCTCGTGGTCACCTATTCCCTCTCTGCTTGCACTTCCTTAAGCTGCAGTGTGACCAAGTCCTGAAACGTGCTATCAGAGGAGTTGAGAGCACAGAGAGATCATGGAACCCTGTGATGCTTGGGTGCAATTTTCTTGCAGAAAATACAAGTCACATCAAGGTGCAGGCATCACTGATCTGGAGAGTGACTTTGAAGCCGGACAATCACTATGCTCAGAAAGTTACACACTGCATGGGGAGAGGCTCTGGACCATGACACTTGCCTTCAATTTGTGCAGGGACCAAGGGTTCACATCTGATTGACACAAACACTGCTCATCATAACAAAGAGCCATAGACAAGAGAACATTCTTGGGAGGCTATTTACAATAGTCAACAATACGTACAAATGATTAACACCCATGCCCACATTCTGCAACTTTTTTTTTATTCATTCACGGGATGTGGGCTTCGCTGGTTGGGCCAGCATTTATTGCCCAACCCTAGTTACCCTTGAGAAAGTGATAACGAACTGCCTTCTTGAACTGCTGCATTCCATGTGGTGTAGGTACACCCAAGGTGATGTTAGGAAAGGAGTTCCAGGATTTTGACCCAGCAACAGTGAAGGAACGGCGATATATTTCCAAGTCAGGATGGTGAGTGACTTGGAGGGGAACTTCCAGGTGGTGGTATTCCCATCTATCTGCTGCCCTTGTCCTTCTAGATGGTAATGGTCGTGGGTTTGGAAGGTGCTCTCGAAGGAGCCATAGTGAATTCCTGAAGTGCATCTTGTAGATGGTACACACTGCTGCTACTGTGGTGGAGGGAGTGAATATTTGTGGGTGTGGTGCCAATCAAATGGGCTGCTTTGCCCTGAACAGTGGCAAGCTCCTTGAGTGTTGCGCGAGCTGCACTCACCCAGGCAAGTGGGGAGTATTCCATCGCACTCCAGACTTGTGCCTTGTAGATTGTGAACAGGCTTTGGGGAGTCAGGAGGTGAGTTACTCATCATAGCCTCTGATCTGCTCTTGTAGCCACAGTATTTATATGGCTAGTCCAGTTCAGTTTCTGGTCAATGGTAACCCCCATGATGTTGATAGTGGGATTTCAGTGATGGTAATGCCATGGAACATCAAGGGCCAATGGTTGGATTCTCTCATGTTGCAGATGTTCATTGTCTAACACTTGGGTGGCGCAAATGTTACTTGCCACTTGTCAGCCCAAGCCTGGATTTTGTCCAGGTCTTGCTGCATTTTGACATGGACTGCTTCAGTATTTGAGGAGTCGCGAATGATGCTGAACAATGTGCAATCATCAGCGAACATCCCCACTTCTGACCTTATGATGGAAGGAAGGTCATTGATGAAGCAGCTGAAGTCGGTTGGGCCAAGAACACTACCCTGAGGAACTCCTGCAATGATGTCCCGGAGCTGAGATGACCGACCTCCAACAACCACAACCATCTTCCTTTGTGCTAAGTATGACTCCAATCAACGGAGAGTTTTCCCCCTGATTCCCATTGACTCCAATTTTGCTAGGGCCCCTTGATGCCATACTTGGTCAAATGCAGCCTTGATGTCAAGGGCAGTTACTCTCACCTCACCTCTGGAGTTCAGCTTGTTTGTCCATGTCTGAACCAAGGCTGTGATGAGGTCAGGAGCTGAGCGGCCTTGGTGGAAGGTGAGCAGGTTATTGCTAAGCAAGTGCCACTTGATAGCACTGTTGATGACCTCTTCTATTACTTTACTGATGATCGAGAGTAGACTGGTGGGGCGGTAATTGGCCGCATTGGATTTGTCCTGCTTTTTGTGTACAGGACATACCTTGGCAATTTTCCACATAGCCGGGTAGATGTCAGTGTTATAGCTGAACTAGAGCAACTTAGCTAGGGTTGCGGCAAGCTCTGGAGCACAAGTCTTCAGTACTATTGCAGGAACATGGTCAGGGCCCTTAACCTTTGCAGTATCCAGTGCCTTCAGCCATTTCTTGATATCACATGGAGTGAATCCAATTGGCTGAAGACTGGCATCTGTGATGCCGGGGACCCCCAGAGGAGGCCGAGATAGATCATCCACTCGGCACTTCTGGCTGAAGATTGTAACAAATGCATCAGCCTTACCTTTTACACTGATGGCTTCTCCATCATTGAGGATGGGGATATTTGTGGAGCCTCCACTTCCAGTGAGTTGTTTAACTGTGCACCACCATCCATGACTGGATGTGGCAGGACTGCAGAGCTTAGATCTGATCCATTGGTTGTGGGATTGCTTAGCTCTGTCTATCACTTGCTGCTTATACTGTTTGGCACGCAGGTTGTCCTGTGCTGTAGCTTCATCAGGTTGACACCTCATTTTTAGGTGTGCCTGGTGCTGCTCCTGCCATGCCCTCCTGCACTCTTCATTAAACCAGGGTTGATCCCCTGGCTTGATGGTAATGATAGAGTGGGGGATATGCCGGGCCATGAGGCTGCTACTGATGGCCCACAGCGCCTCATGGGTGCCCAGTCTTGAGCTGCTAGATCTGTTCGAAATCTATCCCGCTTAGCACGGGTGGTAGCGCCATGCAACACAATGTGAAGGCGTGACATGATCTCCATAACAACTGTGCCGTGGTCACTCCTACCGATACTATTCATGGACAGATGCATCCGCAGCAGGCAGGTTGGTGAGGATGAGGTCAAATATATCTTTCGCTCTTGTTGATTCCTTCATCACCTACTGCAGACTCAGTCTATCAGCTATGTCAGTTAGGACTCGGCCAGTAGTGGTGCTACTGAGCTACTCTTAGTGATGGACATTGAAGTTCCCCACCCAGAGTACATTCTGCACCCTTCCCACCCTCAGAGCTTCCTGCAAGTGGTCAAAATGGAACAGCACTGATTCACCAGCTGAGGGAGGACGGTACGTGGTAATCAGCAGGAGGTTTCCTTGCCCAAATTTGATCTGATGCCATGAGACTTCATGGGGCCCGGAGTTGATGTTGTGGACCCCCAGGGCAACTCCCTCCTGACAGTATACCACTGTGCTGCCACCTCTGCTGGGTCAGGACATACCCAGGGATGGTGATGGTGGTTTCTGGGGCATTATCTTTCAGATGAGGATGACTATGTCAGGCTGTTGCTTGACTAGTCTATGAGACAGCTCTCCCAATTTTGACACTAGCCCCCAGATGTTAGTAAGGAGGACTTTGCAGGGTCAACAGGTCTGAGATTGCCATTGTCGATTGGTCTATCCAGTTTCATTCCTTTTTTGTGACTTTGTAGCGGTTTGATTCAACAAACCATTGTTACAACAGAGAGCTTCCTAGGCCATTTTAGAGTCAACCACATTGCTGTGGGTCTGGAGTCAGATGTAGGTAAGGACGGCAGATTTCCTTCCCTAAAGCGCATTTGTGAACCAGATGGGTTTTTACAACAATCAGCAATGGTCTTATGGTTATCATTAGACCTTATTGAATTCAAATTCCACAATCTGCCATGGCAGGATTCGAACCCAGGCCCCCAGAGCATTACCCTGTGTCTCTGGATTACTAGCCCACTGACAATACTACTATGCCACTGCCTCCCCTACACCTTCTTGCTCTTCATAACCCTGCCTCTACATCTTGGCGCTTCCTTGACATTCACAGCGGAGGTGGAGGCAGCCTGCTGACTGCTACATCCTGCCTGTGATGACCTTGGCAGGTGTCCCCTGGAGGGCTGAGACCTGGAGGGCCCCAGCCTACTTGTGTGGCAGTGGCACCTTCCTCGGCCAGCAGAGCTGGAGCTGCTGGGGTCACAGGAAGGGGGGATTCAGATGGGCCAGTCACTCCGGGTGTCACCTGGGTGGACACCTGCTGATCCCCCTCCCTATGGGTGCCCAAGGACCCCTTGCTGTCTCCTTGAAAGGAAGGGGCAGCTGGAGTCAGCTCGAGGTGCCCTGCTCCACTCTCACGTTGACACTGATGGATGCCAGCAAGTGCCTCAACAACATAGTGCAGCTCCTGCAGCAGTGCAGGACCGATGTCCTGGACCACGGTCTCCACAGCAGCTACCACCCTACCAGTGTTGACATCATATGCTGGTATGCCGGCGCTAACACCCTTGGTCTGTATGTGGACAGATTCCCCCATCATGCCTTGCAATCTGAGGAGTGCAGCGGGCATCCCTTCCTGATGTTCCCGAGCTTGCCTTTGCAGCTCCAGCAACTGAAGTATAACCGAGTCCAGAGGCTCCTCTTCTGACTCAGATTCAGCAACGTTCTGGCCTCCAGCAGACCTCGAAGTGTCGGCACCCTGGCAAGTCCCTGCTGCTGCCTGCTGTGGATCTGAAAGTGCAATGTGCTCACCAGATTTTGCCCCCGAGGCTGCTCTAAAACTAGATCCCACCGAGGTGTGTGTCCCTGCACTGGTGGAGGGTGTGGGTGAGCACTGTGATGGGACTTCAGTGTCGGTGTCTGTGGATTCCTCTTCCGTGACGTTGAAGACTGGGGTAGTGGACCTAGCTTGTGGGCCTCCTTGGCTGATTCCTACATGTGCCTGCGAAAGAAAAGGGAGATAATTAGTGCATGGCAGTGGCCTGTGAAACAGGACACATCAGTCACAGCATGGTTATCTGATGGATCTTGCACTGTTGGATCATCACTTGGTTGAGAACCGCCGAGCTCACCGTCAGCACAGGACCGGTCCACATCCTTGCCAGCCAGCTGGATGGCTCTGTTTTCAAAGCCTGTCAGGACCTTGAGGTCAGGCATTCCTCCACCAGTTTGGGACCTCTCCCTTTTGTTGTTTTTTTTATTCATTAACGGGATGTTGGCTTCGCTGGCTGGGCCAGTATTTATTGCCCATCCCTAATTGTCCTTGAGAAGGTGATGGTGAGCTGCCTTCCATGTGATGTAGGTACACCCACAGTGCTGTTGGGGAGGGAGTTCCAGGATTTTGACCCAGTGACAGTGAAGGAATGGCGATATATTTCCAAGTCAGATGGTTAGTGACTTGGAGGGGCACTTCTCCGGTGGTGGTGTTCCCATCTATCTGCTGCTATTGTTAGTAGTTGTGGGTTTGGAAGGTGCTGTCTAGGGAGCTTTGGTGAATTCCTGCAATGCATCTTGTAGATGGTACACACTGCTGCTACTGTGCGTCAGTGGTGGAGGGAGTGAATGTTTGTGGAAGGGGTGCCAATCAAGCGGGCTGCTTTGTCCTAGACGGTGTCAAGCTTCTTGTGTGTTGTGGGAGCTGTACTCATTCAGACAAGTGGGGAATATTCCAGCTCCCACAACACTTAGGAAGCTTGACACCATTGTGTGCCAACCTGTCCTGCATGAAGACAGAAGGAGAAAGCGTAAGCAGGTCACCTGCCAGGCCAAATGAGAAGGATGCCTGGCATGATTGGGTGGTGAGTGGTACCATGGATGGTTGAGGACACGATCCAAAAGGCAGATGAAGGTGTGTGTGAGAGAGTGAGTGTGATGTCCCTTGAGCTGGCAATGAGTGAGATCCCTGTGGATGTGTGATGGGTTTATGAGTGTGTGAGTTGAGAGTAATGAGAAGAGCAACTTACCCTGGCAGAATGAAGAAGATCATTCATCCTCTTTCGGCACTGGGTGACTGCCGTCTTTTGGAGTGTGTTGCCGCTGACCACCGCTGCCAATGTCCACCCTACTGGATTGGTGACCTTGCTTGCTGGTCTTCACCCAGAGTGGGGGTATTACAGGGCATCGCGGCGTGCGTCCACTGCCTTCAGCAGGCGCTCGAGGGAGGCATAGCTATATTCAGGGGCAGCCATCAGTTCCCAGCAGTTTCCTATCCCACGGAGAGTGTTCGCTCTGGACAGGGAAGGCCTTTAAATATGACACCCGGATTACTGAAGCTCAGATCACAGCGGGGAGTGTGAATCTGAGGCCACCCTGCCAGTGATCTAACGTAAAACCCATGCCTCTGAATTTTTTCAATGTTCCACACGATACAGGGTGAAGTTCCGACATTGCCGTCGGCGGGTAAAATGC
Source organism: Cetorhinus maximus (assembly GCF_964194155.1). Lineage (NCBI taxonomy): Eukaryota > Metazoa > Chordata > Chondrichthyes > Lamniformes > Cetorhinidae > Cetorhinus > Cetorhinus maximus. Next base: position 208,215,144 of record NC_135879.1, on the reverse strand, counting down.
CGATTTTACCGACCAATATCGGACTTTGCCGATTACAGGGAAAATCCCAGCATTAGTATTCTTGTGATCCTGTTGTATTGAGTGCAGGATGAAAAGCTTCGGGAGCTATTTTCAGCAATACAATGGACAATGGAAAATCTGTGACTCTCATTGTCAAAAAGGTATGGGTCGTGAGCCCATTAAAATTTTTCAAGACTGAAATGTATAGAATTTAGCTAGATAGGGGCATAAGAAGATAAGGCAGGTTAATAACACTGAGACACATGGCAGAACAGGCTCAAGGAGCTGAATGGCTTTCTTTTATCCTATTTTTCAATTCAGACTATAGGTTTCTGCACAACTACCTTGAACATTGATCTGTGTAGCTAAGTGAAGTACAACTTAGAGCAGACAAGAGCAATATTGATTTCTTCCTCCCCCTTCTCCCAAACTAATATTTAATGCTTCACTGAAGAAGTTAATTAGTATGCAATTGGCTTCCAAATTGCAAAGCTGTTGATGTGAAGTAAGTACACAGCTGGGACAGCTGTGAATTTCCAAGGGTAGGATGGCCTACTAACACTCATTGTCAAGACACATATTCAATCATAGCCAAATTGGGCAAGGCACCATGGGTGCCCAGTGCCCATGGAAATCCCCAACACATTCAGAAGAGAGGGATGGGGAGAAAGTTATAAAAGAAATCAATTGGGGCTTGTACTTCTAATTGCCATCCAATTACTCTAACTGAAAGGTGCACGGGCCTGTTCATATTAGGTGGGGGACAGGTTTCAGTTGAGATTTGGTGCATCACAGTCCAAGGATTTGTCAGTAGTTATTCTATGTGCTCATGTATGAGAATAGCCACTTGGAAGAGGCATCAGGTCTAGTCCAGAAACTGAACTGGACTGGCCATGTAAATACTGTGGCTACAAGAGCATGTCAGAGACTAGGAGTCCTGTGGTGAGTAACTCACCTCCTGACACCCCAAAGCAAATCCACCATCTACAAGGCACAAGTCAGGACTATGATGGAATACTCCCCACTTGCCTGGATGAGTGTAGCTCTCACAACACTCAAGAAGCTTGACACCACCCAGGACAAAGCAGCCTGCTTGATTGGCACCCCATCCACAAACATTCACTCCCTCCACCACCGACGCACAGTAGCAGCATTTGTACCATCTACAAGGTGCAATGAAGGACTTACCAAGCCTCCTTGGTAAGCACTTTCCAAACCCACAACCACTACCATCTAGAAGGACAAGGGCAGCAGACACATGGGAATACCACCACCTGGGAGCTCCCCTCCAAGCCACTCACCATCCTGACTTGAAAATATATCGTCGTTCCTTCACTGTCACTGGGTCAAAATCCTGGAACTCCCTCCCTTACAGCACTATGGGTGTACCTACATCACAGGGACTGCAGCAGTTCAAGAAGGCAGCTCACCACCACCTTCTCAAGGGCAACTAGGGATGGACAATAAACGCTGGCCCAGCCAGCGAAACCCACATCCTGCAAAATTAATTTTAAAAAATGTAAACTTGTTGAGAAAGGCCTCATGGCAAAAAGTGAATCTAGCCAGTTTGCTTCAGAATAAAAATATAAACTGCTGAGAAGAAATTTTGGAGAAAGGCACATAGTTAACACTTCAGGTAATGACCTATCATCAGAAAGTTCCCACAAGCTTTGGGAGATCCACAGGTCAACAGCCAGTGGTGCCCGCACAATGCTTAACACAACGCAAAACGGCTTAGCACTGAAGATAATACTAGGGCATTTTTTCTGTGAGAAGTGTCTTCGTTTTCAATCATTTCCTGGAGGCAGCAATGTAATTGATGAATCATGTGTGTTGGTTTAGTGGAGTGTGACTAATATATAGAGTATTAGTTGAATTTCCTACAGGAAATCTATGGGTTCCATGCAACCTGTATTTAATAAATGAACACCCCTTCAGTGTTTGGTTTCCAGCATTAATTCATTTTCATCATTTCATCTTACTAGTGTAAGCAAGTTTTTTAAAGTAAATGTTCCCCATTAACCTCGTAACCACTATTAATTGCTTTGGAGGGATCATTAGCAGTTGCCTATTATCAGATGATAATGTTTTTAAAGCATTTTGGTTCTGGCTGGTAGACTGGGGAGTGAATAATTTTCTTAGTTTAGTAAGTAAAAATACCATATTAACTTATGTATACATTACATAGCTCTCTGTAAAATTGAAACTCAGTTTAAGTGCAAATTTGCCCCCTCTCAGGAAAATAATAATATTTTTTAATTCATTCTCAAAGTAGTACCCCTAGTTGCCCTTGAGAAGGAGGTGTGAGGCCCCTTCTCGAACCGCTGCAGTCGATATGGTGAAGGTACTCCCACAATTTTGATCGGCCCCTTCTATGTCACTGTCCCGGGACTCCCTACCTAACCGCATTGAAAGAATTAAAAATGCGTTTATATATCTTTCATAACCTCAGAATGTTCCAAGTCTCTTTACTACCAAATCCCTACTTTTGTGAATTATGGTCATTGTTGTAATATAGGAACCATGGCAGCCAACTTGTGCACAGCAAGATCCCACAAACAACGATGTGTTCAAGATAAAACGGGAGATCCTTCACCAACCGGACTGCAGAGGCTCAAGAAGAAGGTGTACCACCTCTTTCTCAAGGGCAACTAGGGAGAGACAAGAAATGCTAACCTTGCCAATAATGTTCACACCTTGAGAATTCAATTTTTAAAGTTATAATTTTCATGAGAGAGGGCTTTTACATTTGGAACAACATTTATGCAGGATGGTCTACATCATTAGGAATTTCTTATGTGAGTGGGGTGTTTCTGATGATCATCCATAACTTCAGTATAAGATGGGCAAAAACACTACTCACACAGATTAACCTTATATGAAGATACAGAGGTTGATCGAGACAGCCCCCAAAGAAATTCCCAGTGTATGTGCGTCAATGCACTTATTGCTAAAATGACACTCTTCAAAATAAAGCTTTATCTTGGCTTAACCATTTACACAAGCTCTTTCATATAGGTAAAGCCTGGCTTAAGGTCACACATCTTGGGAGTAGCTACTTTTAGGTAAACCTGCGTCAGAGCAGAGGGACTCGTTCAAGAAGGAAATAAGGAGAATACAGGGCCAACATATTCAAGTAAAGGTAAAGGGTGGGACCAACAAATCTAGGGAACCCTGGATGTCGAGGGATATACAGGATTGGATAAAGAGCAAAAGGGAAGCTCATGGCAAATACCGAGGGTTCAAAACAGCAGAAGCCCAAGAGGAATATAGAATGTGTAGGGGGGATCTTTAAAAGGAAAATGGGAGAGCAAAGAGGGGGCATGAGAAACATTGGCAGGTAAAATAAAGGAAAATCCAAAGTTATCTTACAAGTACATTAAGAGTAAGAGGATAACTAGGGAAAGAGTAGGGCCCATTAAGGACAATATTGATAATTTGTGTGTGGAGCCGGAAGACATAGGTAAGGTTCTAAATGAATGCTTTGTGTCGGTGTTCACAAGTGAGGGGGACGACATGGGTATGGAAATCAGGCAGAAGGACCGTGATATAATTGAAGAAATTAGCATAGAAAGGAAGGAGGTTCTAAGTGGTCTGGCAGGCTTAAAAGTAGATAAATCTCCAGGCCCGGATGAAATGTATCCCAGGCTGTTGAGTGAGGCAAGAGAGGAGGTAGCATGGGCGCTGGCAATAATTTTCAATACTTCTCTGGCCACAGGAGAGGTGCCAGAGGACTGGAGGACAGCCAATGTGGTACCATTATTCAAGAAGGGAGGAAGGGATAAACCAGGGAACTACAGGCCAGTCAATCTAATCTCAGTGGTGGGGAAACTATTGGAAGCAATTCTGATGGACAGAATTAATCTTCACTTGGAGAGGCAGAGATTAATCAAGGACAGTCAGCATGGTTTTGTTAAGGGGAGGTCATGTCTGACCAATTTAACTGAACTTTTCAAAGAGGTGACCAGGTGTGCAGATGAGGGCAATGCATTTGACGTAGTCTACTTGGACTTCAGCGAGGCTTTTGATAAGGTCCTGCATGGGAGACGGATAATGAAGGTAAGAACCCATGGGATCCAAGGCAATTTGGCAAATTGGATCCAGAATTGGCTGAGTGGCAGGAAGCACAGGTTGGTGGTCGAGGGGTGTTTTTGTGACTGGATGCCTGTGTCCAGTGGAGTACCACAGGGATGAGTGTTGGGTCCCTTGCTGTTTGTGGTATATATAAACGATTTAAACTTGAATGTAGGAGGGTTGATCAATAAGTTCGCGTATGACATGAAAATTGGTGGGATGGTAAATAGTGAGTAGGATAGCCTTAGATTATAGGAGGATATAGAAGGACTAGTCAGATGGGCTGATCAGTGGCAAATAGAATTTAATCCGGTTAAGTGTGAGGTGATGCGCTTGGGCAGGACAAACAAGGCACGGGAATACACAATGAATGGTAGGACCCTGGGAAGTACCGAGGGTCAGAGGTGTGCATGTCCACCAGTCCCTTAAGGTAGTGGGACAGGTAGATAAGGTGGCTAAGAAGGCATATGGGATACTTACCTTTATTAGCCGAGGCATAGAATATAAGAGCAGGGAGGTTATGCTGGAGCTGTATAAAATGCTGGTTAGGCCATAGCTAGAGTATTGCATGCAGTTCTGGAATCTGCCTTTGAATGGCTCCCTGTACCACGGTGCTATGATCAGTTTGCTCGTCTTCCCTACAGTCCCCACTCTCGTCCACACACGGAGCAAGAATCTCGAACCTGTTGGATAAGGGCAAGGGCTGGAAATATAAAAAATCAAAGTTTAAGGAGAGGGTAAGAGTGCAGGTTAGTGACGAGGCTGATTGCCATCAAAAATGAAAGGAAGGGACAGAGTGTGTGAATGCCATATTGCGCCAAAGAATCATATAAGAGTAGGGAAAATTGACAATAGGTCAAACTTAAAGGCTTTGTATCTGAATGCGCCTAGCATTCCGAATAAAACTAATGAGTTAACAGCACAAATAGAGATAAATAGTTATGAGTTGGTGGCGATTACTGAGATGTGGTTACAGGGAGAACAGGTTTGGGAGCTGAATATCCAAGGTACTCAGTGTTTTGGAAGGATAGGCAGGAAGGAAAAGGGGGTGTTGTAGCTTTGTTAGTAAAGGGAGAGATCAGTGCTATAGTGAGGAATGATATAGGCACTGTAAAGCAAGACGTAGAGTTGGTCTGGGTAGAAATAAGAAATAGCAAGGGAAAGAAGTCCCTGGTGGGAGTAATCTACGTAAGAACTAGGAGCAGGAGTGGGTAATTCAGCCCCTCGAGCCTACTCCACCATTCAATACGATCATGGCTGATCTTATTTCGGCCTCAACTCCAATTTCCCAATCTATAGGTCCCCAAACAGTAGTTCAGCAGTAGGGTACAGTATAAACCAGGCAACACTGGGAGCATGTAAGAAAGGCACAGCAATAATCTTGGTTGATTTTAATATGCATATAGACTGGACTAATCAAATTGGCAAGGGTAGCCTCGAGGGAGAGTTCATAGAGTGTATTAGAGATTGTTTCTTGGAGCAATATGTTGTGGAACCAACCAGGGAGCAGGCTATTCTGGATTTGGTTTTGTGTAACGAGATGGGATTAATTAATGATCTCATAGTAAAGGATCCTCTAGGGAAGAGTGATCATAGCATGCTAGAATTTCAAGTTCAGTATGAGAGCGAGAAACTTGAGTCCCACACTCGTGATCTGGTGTTAAACAAAGGTAACTACATAGGCAAGAGGGCAGATTTGGCCCTATTGAACTGGGCAGGAAGACTACAAGGTAGGACAGTTGATGAACAGTGGCAGATATTTAAGGAGATATTCAATTCCTCCCAAGTAAAATATATTCCAAAGAGGAAGAAAGATGGTAAGAGGTGGAAAAAGCATCCATGGCTAAGCAAGGAAGTTAAAGAGAACAAAGACAAAAACTAAGGCATACCAAATTGCAAAGGTTAGTGCCAGGCTGGAAGATTGGGAAACTTTTAAAGATCAACAAAGGGTTACTAAAAAAATAATAAAAAGAGCAAAGGTAAATTATGAAAGAAAACTAGTGCAAAATGTAAAACCGATAGCAAAAGCTTCTACAAGTATATAAAAGGAAAGAGAGTAGCTAAAGTGAATGTTGGTCCCTTGGAAGATGAGACTGAGGAGTTAATAGTGGGGAACGCAGAAATAGCAGAGATGCTTAATCAATATTTTGCCTCAGTTTTCACGGTGGAGGACACTAGCACCACCCCAATGGTAACAGGTAGTGCAGAAGGTATAGAGAAGGAGGAACAATCACCATCACTAGAGAAAAAACACTGAGCAAACTATTGGGATTAAAGGGTGACAAGTCCCCAGGACCTGATGGCCTACATCCCAGGGTCTTAGAGGAAGTGGCAATGGAGATAGTGGATGCATTGGCTGTAATATTCCAAAATTCCCTGGATTCTGGAAAGGTTCCAGTGGATTGGAAAATGCTAATATAACGCCCTTATTCAAAAAGGGGGGAGGCAGAAAGTAGGAAACTATAGACCAGTTACTTTAACGTCTGTCGTTGGGAAATTGTTGGGATCCATTATTAAGGAAGTAGTAATGGGGCTTTTTGAAAGTCAAAATGCAATCCATCAGAGTCAGCATGGTTTTATGAAGAGTAAATCGTGTTTGACTAATTTGCTAGAGTTCTTTGAAAATGTGACAAGCAAAGTGGATAATGGGGATCCTGTAGATGTAATATATCTGGACTTCCAGAAGGCCTTTGATAAGGTGCCTCACAAAAGATTAATACACAAGGTAAGATCACATGGAGTTAGGGATAATATATTAGCTTGGATAGAGGATTGGCTAACCAACAGAAAGCAGAGAGCTGGGATAAATCGGTCTTTTTCTGGATGGCAAGCTGTAACTAGTGGGGTGCCACAGGGTTCGGTCCTTGGGCCCCAACTATTTACAATCTATATTAATGGCTTGGATTCAGAGATAGAAGGTGCTATAGCTAAATATGCAAATGACACCAAAATAGGTGGGAAACTAAGTTGCAATGAAGAAATAAGAAATTTACAAATGGATATGGGCAAGTTAGGTGAATGGGCCAAAATTTGGCAGATGGAGTTCAACGTGGATAAGTGTGAGGTTATCCATTTTGGTTGGAAGAATAAAAAGGCAACTTATTATTTAAATGGAGAGAAACTTCAGAATGCTTCAGCGCAGAGGGATCTGGATGTCCTCGTGCATGAATCGCTGAAAGCTAGTAAGCAGATACAGCAGGTAATAAGGAAGGCAAGTGGAATTTTGGCATTTATTGCTAAAGGAATAGAGTATAAGAATAGCGAAGTATTGTTGCAACTTTACAAGGCATTAGTGAAACCGCACCTGGAGTACTGTGCACAGTTTTGATCCCCTTACTTGAGGAAGGATGTAGTTGCACTGGAGGCAGTTCAGAGGAGGTTTACTAGATTGATTCTAATGAGGGCTTGTCTAATGAGGAGAGTTGAGCAGTTTAGGCCTAAACTTAAGTAAGGGTAATTACAATGAAATGAGGGCAGAGTTGGTTGGAGTGGCCTGGGAAAGCAGTTTAGCAGAAAAGACAGTTGATGAACAATGGCAGACGTTTAAGAAAATAGTTCATGACTCACAACAAAGATATATCCCAGTGAGGAAGAAGGATTGTAGGAAGAGGATAAACCAACCATGGTTAACTAAGGAACTTAAGGATAGTATCAAAGTGAAAGAAAAAACATACAATGTGGCAAAGATTAGTGGTAAGCCAGAGGAAAGTTTTAAAAACCAACAGAAGATGACCGAAAAAATAATAAAGAGGGAGGAAATAAATGTTAAGGGTAAAAAATGGATAGTAAGAGCTTCTTTAAATATATAAAAAAGGAAGAGAGAGGCCAAAGTCAACTTAGGCTCCCTAGAGAATGAGACTGGGGAAATAATAATGGGGAACCAGGAAATGGCAGAGGAGTTGAATAAGTACTTTGCATCAGTATTCACGGTAGAATACACTAATAGCATACCAAAAATACTAAATAATCATGGGGCAAAGGGGGAGTGAGGAAATAAATACACTAACTATCACTAGGGAACAAGTACTGGGAAAACTAATGGACTAAAGGTGATAAGTCATCTGGACCTGATAGGTTCCATCCTAGGATTGTTATGACCAATGCAAAGTGGAGTTATTTAAAAATCCCTGAGGGAAACTTTAAACAACTGTCATAACCTATCATTTTAAGTGTTATGTTTGAGATGTGACTCTAAATTCAGAAATCAGTCCACCAGTCCTCGAGGCTTCACATTAAACTAAATGAAACATTTTACTAATTTACACAGGTTAAAATATACATACACATGGCTTCAAATTACTATCATAACTTATAACAAATTCCCAAACTAATCTCCATTAAGGCAACAGCAACCCATAGACTTAACCACACACTAGTATTTTCATCTTATGAATTCAAAATGAGGTTCTTTTCACTTTGGTTCCTGGGAGCCAGTTGGAGGCTTGCAGCTGCCTTTTGATCTCACATTGCCTCTGCTCTGCACACGCGAAAACTGCTAAAGCGCTAACCTACCACTGCTGATTAATTCTCATTGTATCAACAGCCTCTGAACTAAACCTAGCTAACAATAAAACCACTTCATAGTACCAATTTTATTAGTAATATAAACATATTGCTTGGTAGCTGCTAGATAGGCATCAGTTTTCACCCCACTTCTTGAATGCTCCATTCAAAAAATGCAAATGCACTCTATCTCTCTTACATATCAAAACTAGTATACATCAAAGCGCCCAGACTAGCTGTCTTTAATCCAATTAAGACACACCCACAGACTTAACCTCTATTTTAAAAGAAAAATATTTTCCAAAACATTATATACATTAATAGCTTCATGACAGGATATTAAAGGAAATAGCTGCAGAGATAGTGGATGCACTGGTAGTAAACTTCCAAGAGTTCTTAGATTCTGGAAAAGTCCCAGAGAATTAGAAAACTGCCAATGTAACCCTTAGTCAAAAAAGAAGGGAGACGAAAAACAGGTAACTATAGGCCAGTTAGCTTAACATCCATCATTGGGAAAATGTTGAAATCTATTATAAAGGATTTAATAACAGAGCATTTAGAAATGCATAATCTAATCAAGCAGAGTCAGCATGGATTCATGATGGGGAAGTCATGCCTGACAAATTTATTAGAATTCTTTGAGGAGATAACAAGCAAGATAGATAAAGGGGAACTAATAGATGTGATATATTTGGATTTCCAAAAGGCGTTCAATAAGGTACCACATATGAGATTACTTAATAAGATAAGAGCCCTTGGTGTTGGGGGTAGTATATTAGCATGGATAGTGGACTGGCTAACTAATAGAAGTCAGAGAGGTGAGATAAGGGGGCATTTTCAGGATGGCAACCTGTAACTAGTGGAGTGCCACAGGGATCAGCACTGGGGCCACAATTATTTACAATATATATTAATGACTTGGATGAGGGAAATGAATGTACTATCGCCAAGCTTGCGGATTACATAAAAATAAGTGGGAAGGCAAGTGGTGAGAATGACACGAAGAGTCTACAGAGGATATAGACAGGTTAAGTGAGTGGGAAAAATAGTGGCAGATGCATTATAATGTGGGAAAATGTGAGGTTATGCACTTTGGCAGGAAGAATAGAGGAGCTGAATATTATTTAAATGGAGAAAGACTAAAGAAAGCTGCAGCACAGAAGGATTTGGGGGTCCTCATGCATGAATCGCAAAAAGTTAACATACAAGTTCAACAGGTAATAGGTAAGGCAAATGGAATGTTAGCCTTTATTTCAAAAGGAATGGAGTATAAAAATAGGGAAGTCTTGCTAAAGCTATACAAGACACTAGTTAGACCACACCAAGAATACTGTGAACAGTTTTGGTCCCTTTATCTAAGGAAAGATATACTGGCATTGGAGGTAGTCCAGAGAAAGTTCACTAGTTTGATCCCGGGAATGGAGGGATTTTCTTATAAGGAGAGGTTGAGTAGGTTAGGCCTGTACTTATTGGAGTTTAGAAGAATGAGAGGTGACCTTATTGAAATATATATGATTCTTAGGGGGCTTGACAGGGTAGATGCTGAGAGGTTTTTTCCCCTTGTGGAAGAGTCTAGCACCAGAGGGCATAATCTCAGAGTAATGGGGTGCCCATTTAAAACAGAGGTGAGGAGGAATTTCTTCTCTCAGAGGATAGTCAATTTGTGGAATTCTTTACCGCAGAGGGCTGTATAGGCTGGGTCGTTGAGTATATTCAAGGTTGAGATAGACAGATTTTTAATCAGTAAGAGAATCAAGGGTTATGGGGAAAAGGCAGGAAAGTGGTGTTGAGGATTATCAGATCAGCCATGATCTCATTGAATGGCAGAGCAGACTCGATGGACCAAATGGCCTACTTCTGCTCCTATATCTTGTGGTCATTAATGGGAACTAGATTTCTTCTCACACTGCCTCTGATAATACTTGCAACAAATGCTTTAATGGGTAGACTGACAAATCTGGGAACTCCATGCTGATAACGTGAATGATTTTGGTAAGTGGAACTGCAGCTTTATCCCATCCTTTAGGAGTCTCTAAGTTATGGCTCCTGCCAACCTGCAGTTATCTGAGTTTAGTAAGTGGCATATGCCCTTAGAAGGGAAGAAATTCTGCAACATATGAACTAATGGAAACTTCTTAGTAGCTTTGCTTGGTGTTGGTTCAATGCCAATTAGGTATGCAACTGACGAAAATCATGAACAAGTCACACTGCAGGATCTTGCCATTGTGTTCACCCAACCATTGCTGTTGTATGCTTTATATCACCTTTTCTGTATACCAGCGTTGGCCTTTCACCCAGTCTTTTTAACAACTGAGGTCCATTGCACAACTGATTTTTAAATTAATGCAACATGCCAGGCCCAGTGTTCTGTTTTGTAACATGCTCTTGTCAAGGACATAATGTATTGCTCTCTTATTGCTGTAATCAGTATATTTTCTATGGAAAGAGGTATGGATTTTCTTACCCTTGGTGTGTGTATTCCAATTAAATAATTCAGCAGCAGGTTTTTGTGAGTTTAAAGTAAAGAAGGTTATATATTCTCACACACATCCCCAAATTAATGCAACGTTATACGCATGCACATGCACATGCACAAACACACACACGCACACACAAAGATTGGATACAGATAAAGACAGTGCACTTTTACAGATTACAGTTAACTCAGTCTCTAGTTTATGATTTCCAGTCTCCCACGTGGTAAGCTGGGGTTTCTTGAATGGATTCGATGATTTAAAGTTGAAGTGAGGGTCTTGTAATGCAAAAGGTTCATGGCTGGTAGCGAGGTTTCTTGTAGTCAAATATCTGAGAGGTTGGTTCTCAGGTGATCTTTGAAACTGGAACAGGTTAAGCACTTGGGCTGCTTGATGACTTGCAAAGTCTGGTGTTCAGACTGGCTGATCACTGATGGCTCTGATGATCTTCTGGGTCCTGGGGTAATAAGGGTGCAGTCCCTGAATCCAGTTTTGATCAATTAACTGCTAGTGATCACATGATCACATTAACACTTCTGAAGCCTACCCAGTCTGGTTTAAATGGAGGAGGCCATTGTGATACAATGGGAAGTTAATGATGGTCATTGAGTTTCAATCTTCCCTGATGTCCTGTATGAAACATTGAGACAGGCAGTCTGGAAACTCCATGCTCTTTGGTGTTGGTCCATCTTTAAACAATGTGATGTGCGAATTCCACAAATGGCTGTGAGGTACCCTCACCTATGTCCATGTTTAATTAGGTATTCACTGGATACTTGATACTATCTGTAGTCCAAATGCCAAAAGTCACATGGTTTGCGGCAGACATCTTAACAACCTTTTTGTGTCCAATTTTTAAAAGTATTGACTGAAAGTTCATAATATGAGATGCCTTGATTGAACATGACACTCTGTTACTGGATATAGGTCATTTCTCATTATACCCCAGAAATCAGTCCATGCACTGCAGGTTCTAACAGTATCCAGCTTTTGCAGTATGCCTTTCAACCAAGGTCGAGTTCTTAGCAAGATGGAGAAATGGTATGGGGAATTTCTAACTCTCCCTTTCTGGCAGGAATTGGCTGGTGAGGTGATTAAAATTGTCTGGGAATATTTTCCACCTCATTGCTACTTGATTCGTGCTGGCTGTAGTTTAAACCACACACTATTTTTTAGTTGGCTGAGAATCAGGCAATTGCCTCATGAACACGTGCTAATTAGGCTCTAATTATGACATTAGGATCCCAATGGCATTTTGCACCTGCCTACCAAGTGAAGTGTCCTGCACAGTAGAAATTTTAAAGAAAAAAGATGAGGACCTGCAGAATAAATCAAAAACTTTCTTCAGTTGGAGCAGGAATTCTACTTTCAACCTTACAAAGAAAGTCTGGGTTTCTGCTAGCCCCAGCTGACACAGCCCTACTTACCCCTACGAAACTCTCTCATCCCCCTGCCACTTACCTTGGCCCAACCGGGTGGTCTTTCAGATCCTGCGATTAAGGACAGCTTGAAGATGGCCAGCTGCCCCTTTCTGTCCATCCAGCAAGCAAGATGTAAGTGTGGTCCTGCCATTAAAATTGCCAAGACCTCCCATGGTGAGTCTCAGGTACGAAAACCACCAGTTCACATTGCTTCCTGCCCATGAGTTAAAATCAATGTGATGGACACCGGTTGTATCGAATCTCTTCTGTACATCCATGATACGTCTGTGACCCTCTACAATATGGTCTAGCTAAAATGCTTCGAACAGTCCAATAAGCCATTTCAAACCTTTCTCACGTCCTCTATCAGATCTTCTACTCAGCTATGTAAATTTATCCAACATTTCCATCGCTTAAATATCAATGATCATTTAATAGTTTTCTTTCACTTTTCTACGCTGCTTCCCATAGTAATATGAATAGTGTTGGACAGAATCTTCCTCTCCCATGGCGGGATCAGAAAGTCGCAGTAATTCCTGCTGTGGAATGGGTCAGGCTGTCACGCGCAATTGTCTGCTCCCCACCTCATTGGTTATGAATGTGCGCGTTTCGCATCGAGTCTCGGGACGGGGCGGGCAGGAGGTTGGGCACCCCACTATCATGTCCAGGAGACCTTCATTAACGAGAAGACAGATGAGCAGAAGGCAACAAGCTGTGTCTCCCCACTTCAGCAATGCATCCTTGGAGCATCTCCACAAGGCAGTACAGGAAAGGCCTCTTCCCCAGGGAAAGCCGCAGGAGGCCATCTCAGCTGATGACTGCAGCCTGGGAGGAGGTCGCCAGAGTGGTCTGTGCCCATGGGGTACAGAGGACGACTGCCCTGCAGTGCAGGAAATGGGTCAACAATCTAATCCGCGCCACTAGGGCAAGTGAACCTTCTACCCTCCAAAACCACATCACCATACGAACATATAACATACGAAATAGGTGCAGAAGTAGGCCATTCAGCCCCTCGAGCCTGCTCCACCATTCAATAAGATCATGGTTGATCTGTTTGTCTTTCGAGTTCCACATTCCCATCTGCCCCTGGTAACCTTTGATTCCCTTGCAAGAATCTATTTACCTCTGCCTTAAAAATATTCAGTGACCACTGCGTTCTGAGGCAGAGAGTTCCAAAGTCACTGGAAAGGCCAACATTTCTCTTGCCCATCACTAAATGTCATTGACAAGGTGGTGGTCTGCTGCTGCCTTATTGAACCCCTGCAGTCCGTATGCTGTGCTGTTAATGAGGGAACTGTAGGATCCAGCCAGAGTGAATGGGGTGGAGTGCAGGGCAGCTTGCAGGTACTGCTGCTCCCATGCATCTGTGGCCACTGTCTTTCCAGTTGGTACAGCTTGCAGAGTTGGAGGGTGCTGTCTAAGGACCATTGGTGAGTTTCTGCAGTGCATCTTGTAGATGGTACACACTGCTGCTACTGTGTGTTGGTGGTGGAGGGGGTGAATGTTTGTGGATGGGGTACCAATTAAGCGGGCTGCTTTGTCCTGGATGGTGTCAAGCTCCCTGAGTGTTGTTGGAGCTGCATTCATATCCAGGCAAGTAGAGAGTATTCCATCACACTCCTTACTTATGCATTGCACATGGTGGTCGGGTTTTGGGAAGTCACGAGGTCAGTTAGCAGCCACAGAATTAGCAGTCTGCAACCTGCTCTTTCATCATACATGCTCACAATTAATGTATCTGTCTTTATGCAGGAGAAGGCAGCCCACGAAAGGAGGGAGAGAGAGAAAATGGGAGGGGGGGATTGCTGAGATCAGGCCCCTTGCTCCATTCGAACAGCAGACTTCCAAGCTGGTGGGGCAGGACATGCCTGTGCATACAGTAAGGTCGGCCTTTCCCAAACATCTAGTGAGGAAGCATGCATAATCCAGACAACCTCGGAAAGTCAAGGTGACTGATGAGTGCCAAGTTTGAGCCAGCCAAGGCAGTCACTCATTCTGTCCTCTCTCCCCATTCTAGGTCGCAGCAGGAAAAGGGCGAGGCCAGCCACTGCGTCCGAAATCAGCCCCAACCCGCATGAGACCTTGGAAGAGGACAAGGCTGACTTCACACCTGTACAGCTGTCATAGCATTCACCTGCGCCTTCCACCAGCCCAGAGACACACACCTCGGTGGGTCATTTATCTAGTTTAGGTTCAGGCTCACACTCTGGTGGCCACCTCACAGACACATGTCCACAGCAGGAAGAGGCAGTGACAGCCAAGGTCTCTGGCACTGGGAGGACTACTGGAGAAGAGGCCTCTGCTACATCTGAGTCAGATGATGAGCCTCTGGAAGTGGCCATAGAGAGGATGCTGCAGTATCAGCAAGACGCAGGGGAACATCAGGCAGAGGTGTCAGAGGCCCTTAACAGAGTGGCATGCAAGATGGAGGAGTCCATTAATGTTCCCTCTGATGTCATGATTCCAACATGTGGGCACATCAAGATCTCCATGGGGAGAGCGGTGGACACCATGGAGAACCTGGTCCAGCAGAACACGCAGTTTCTGGCGGAGATGTGCTCAGACCTGCACTCTACCGTGCCAATGAGTTTTCACAGTGGTTACACAAGAGGGGGACAGGACACCTCGACCTCATTCCAGGTGCCCCTTCTCCTCAAGGAGTCAGGGAGGGGCCTTCAGGCACCCAAAGGGAGGAGGAGCATCTACCCAGGAATCTCCAAGGGTAACTAGGCATTCCTATTCCCCTCTGCCTGTGACCCCCATCAATTCCAGCTACTCAGGCCAAGGAGGATGCACCTGCCCCTCAGCATGAGGCCCAAAGCAGGCCCTCCAGGCCTCAGAGCTCCAGAGGACTTTGATCCTCCTCACTCCAGTAATCCGTACCACGATCCCAAAACCTCTCAATGACCCCCTAGATGTGAACTCTACCTGCCATACCCGGACCCCAACCGTTCCAACCTCCCTCATCCCACTTCCCCCTCTCACAGTCAATGTCCCCTCCTTTCACCAGCACCCCCAGTTCTCCCCCCAGGATTCCAACTTTAACACGACTGACCTTTCCCTCTGAAACACTCTGGACTCGGCCCAAACCTCCCTCCTTCCCATTCCCCTTCATGCCTTCCTTCCCCCCCCCCCACTCCACCCACACACACCCCCCTTCTCATCCAGCCCTACTTTCTCATTTGCAACCCCCCTTCTCATCCGGCACCCCCTTCCTCCCATCGGCCCCCCCTTCTCACCCACCCCACCATTCTCATTCGCACCTTCCCCCCCACTTCTCATCCATCCCCACTTCTCATCCGGCCCCTCCCCTTCTTCTCATCTGCCCCCCCCACCAACATTAACCCCACTTCTCATTTGACACCCCCCCACTTCTTCTCCTCTGGGCACACTCCCGCTTTGTGTCTTGCACCCAACCCCCCCTCGTCTCCTCCAGGGCTCCCCCTTTCATGTCTTCTGCGTGCCCCATACCTGCAGCCAGCTCCAGCTCCAGCTCCAACAGCATTGACTGTAAGGTAAATGTTTTAAAATTCCTCCTCGCCGGGTGCATGCCACGAATGAGTCGGGGTAACAGAACGGCGTAAATTCCCACCGGCGGGGCAGAGGATTTGACGGGCGCGCATGATTCTGGTCCGCTGTGCTTCCAATGAGCATGCAGGAGAGGCAACTGAGCTTCAGCGGCAAACCCAAGCTACCATCAAGTCACTACGAGCGTCGGGAGGAGAAGATCCCAACCTGATTTCCCGATGTTGGGAAACCCATTTTTTGCTTGCTGCCATATCTTTTACTCCCCCCACCTATCCCCGCGCCTGTCACAAATCCCACTGATGGTGAGAGGGGAAGATTCTGCTCATTATGTCTTTAGGAGGTTCATGTTGAGTTTTACCCCCCTCTTCTTTTCATTCTCCACCCACTTAGTCATCACGATGGCTGCCCACTCTAGGAGAATAATTATATGTTCTCAGTTTTTGCAGCTCCTGACAAACTCTGCCACTTTCAGGTTCACTGACTTAACCGTTTCTTTCTTGACAAATATTTCATGTGTGTTTGTCCCTTCTTGTCCAACTTTAGGCACAGCTGGTTGGCCAATCAACCAGAGCCTGTGCCAGCCATCTCCCTGCTGACCGCAGTCACTTCTGGGGTTTGCTGCTGGAAGTGATGCATAAAAGCAGCTCATTCCCAGCATCCAATCTTACTATGATAAGCAAAAGGGAATTTAACATTTAAAAGACTCCATAATGGATTGAGTTCTTGCACGTCATAATTTTCCACTTTTCTTTTTAAAAAGTTTAAGCAAAATCAATTTGATCTTCCTCTTTGCCCTGGAGCAACTGCTCCCACCCTCAGCTATTCTTCCCCGCTGTAGACTCGGTGAAGCAAGAATTTTGCTGGGAGCTCGGCAATATTATGCAAAGAAGGCCAAGCTGGGTAAATTCCCCAGGGTCACTGGGAATGAAGAAATGTGGATGCAAAGCCTACTTCAACAGCTTTCTGCCAAAGTCGAGAGGTTTGTCTTTCTAAGACTACGCTGAAAGGCCACAAATTTCCTCAGAACTGCTCCTCTAGGGTTATCCGTACTTCTGACGGTGAAGGTGGAGGAGGGAGTGGCTCCAAAGAATTTCCCTGTCCAAAGTCTAGGAGGAGCACTTTGTTGAGGTCAGCCCACAAATGCAGATGATCCGCTATGTGAGGTGCCCCCACTTCTGGCAGTCCATCTTCGCTATGATCAGCTTCAGAGGTCCCCTCCATGTCCACAGAAACTCCTTAGAAGGCATTGAGGAAACCCCTAGTGGCACCAATTATGGGAGAGAATCCAGAGTCACATTTCCGTGGTGGGAGGAGGAGGGGGATCGAGGCATATTACCAACTCATGCTGCTGCTTTATCCTCAGCAGAAAACTTTCTAAGGACAGAAAGTTTTCACCTTGCTGGGTAGTATGAACCTTGCTCTGGCAGGAGGTCTGCAGCAGGAAACAAAACTCATGTTTGCGTGTTTATTTCGGTGCACTTTTTGTTTTGTTGCTGACACTCTGGAATCGATTCCACATTGTAAACTGAGCATGAGCTGCCAAGGTAAACAGGATTATTTTTGTTTAGCTGCTTCTGTAAGATATGAATGGGCCATAATTTAAAAATCTAATTTTAAGACCACAGATTTCCATTCAGCACTGTTTCACTGGAATTGAATTTTTTGGTACAAAATTTATTTGGCCAGTAAAAAGAAACTAGCTCAGCAAAAAGACAAAACATCACCTGCATTAGTCGAGCTGTAATAAATCTGAAAACAAGGGAACTGATAAAAGCAAACTCCAACATTAAGAATCGTTTGCAAAAACAGAACCTCTGGATGCATTCAGTCAGTTAAGCAGCATCCCTCGAGAAAACACAAATCAGTTGATGCTTCAGATCTAAACCTTTTCTCAGAACTGGAAGATATCACAAATGAATAGCATTTAAGAAAGATCAGACTAAGGAAAGGAGGAAGGGAAGGGGAAGTGGAAGGGTGGGGAAGCCACAGCAGCCACACACATACATATGTACAGGAACAGTAAGGTGCTATGGTGGGATTCAGAAAATAGTTTGAGGAGAAGTGATAAGGGCAGAAAAAAAAAAGGAGACATAATGAGAGAATTGAAAGCAATAATACGAGACACAGAAGCGCCAATTTTAACTCTAAGCAAGAATCGGGCTGAATCTGGTCGAGTCCAGTGCCAAACCCCCTGACCTCAGTAGCGAAAGGCCAGGTGATTTTAACTCTTCGGTCCCATCGCGGTCAGCTGCCACCAGCAGAGGTAGAATGTCAGATGGCAGGAGTTCATCAGGAGAAACTGAATGAACGGTCCTTGGCACTCTAGAATGTTGTAGGATGGGTTTTGAGGTCTTGTAATTGTTACGATAGTTTTAGGGACTGTTACCATTTAAAGAGAAACCCAAACAACCTGTGACGGAACTATGCCACAAGATTTCACGTTTTTATACAAAAACAAACTTTACTGTATATGAAAAGACTTAAGCAAAGCAAGCACTATTAGCTTAACACTATAGTTTATAACTGCTCATACTATAAACACAATTCTTTGTTTTACTTCCTGCCAAGAGTTCCCTTATACGTTACAAGAATCTTGAAGGTTCATTCACTTATTTAGGGACCAACCCAAAGGTATAACACAGTCCTCTGAAATTCACTTTAACTCCCCTCAGTGTTCCAACTATTCTCCAAGGTAAGATTTCATGGGGGTCCTTCCATTAGCTTTTTTGCTAAGCGACCATCAACTTTTCTTTAAGACCTCATCACTGTAGACGCCTCGGCCCCTTGTTCTGGTTGCCATCAGATACCCAGCTGCCTTCTCACAGCCTTCCAAGCCAACTTGCTGATAGCTTTCTGCCACATGGCTCTGTGAGGACCACAGTAGATTTCTTCCCCTACCTTTGAGCTGGGGAAATCTTCCAGATTCTTTTCCCCTCATGAGTTCCAAACTGAGCTCGAGCCTCATCTGCATTCTGCACAGTGAATGATAACTTTAGTATTTTCTCTGCTTAAGATGTAGACCTGACAACCTGATAATGTGAGAAAAAATCTTTTCACACAACGAGTGGTTCGGGTCTTGGATGTACTGTCTGGAAGTGTGGTGGAGGCAGGTTCAATTGAGGCATTCAAGAGGGCATTAGGTGATTGTTTCTATTCAAATAATGTGAAGGGGTATGGGGAAAAGACAGGGCAATGGCACTAGATCATAATGCTCATTTGGAGAGCAGGTGTAGACATGATGGGCCGAATGGCCTCCTTCTGTGTCGTTAAAATTCTGTGATTCTGTGATATTTCCTTTGGCTCTCTCAACTCAGTGAGCTGCAGTCAGCACCAAACCAAAACTGTAACTGCATTCTGTGAGAAACACCCAGGTAAGTTAAACAAAGGAACTTTCTAACCCCTACAACCCATCTCTATGACAACGTGGCATGCTTTGGGATGTTCTCAAATTGGAATGTAAACTAATAATTTCACCTTCAATTGTGTGACCAGTATGCACATCTCTGATGGAGTTTCACCATCTGCTCTCCCAGAAATGCTGGCCCTGTTAAGGAATTCTCTAATTTACAACCAGCTTTCAACTTCTTTTCATCTAGGAACTACATAAACAATTTAAATCTTTTATTGAAGTAACAGTAAACCTCTGGCTCCTTTACAAGCATAAAATGGGTCATCCACTGGTTCAATGTCTTCACACCTCTACCTCTGACCTTGCCAGGTAAACGCTGGTTAATTAAACCTTGACTTGTTGGATTTGTCTTTACATCAGTTTCTTAACCAGGCTTTTCTATTTACCTTACATTTAACACTTTAATTCTTATAACCAGAAGTTATGTTCTAAAGCATATTAAATATGAACTTGATATTCACAACAAAATCTAGAAGCTAGGAATGCAGGGGTGTGCACTGGGAGTCAAAGGCTGGGGAGCTCTAAACTTTCTCTGTGGGGCCCAGATAGCACTACTGCTGGGCCCACAAGGGAATTCCACCCATAGTCTAGTAATCTAAATATGCAATTCCAAACCGAAAAAGCTCTACACACCAACAGTGCATGAGAGGGTTATGGTCTAATGCTAACAGTCTTTTCATTTGTACTGTGAATCGTGTTCTTTCCATTTGTAAGATTTTCTACGGCTGGTGGGACTGCTGAGGGCTGTATGGTGGCAGAGTCAATATCCAGCTGAACCCTCCTGTTACTGTGAATCTTGCAGAGTGCTTACTGATGTGATTTCCCAAGACAATAAATAGCTAGATAACACAACCTGGAGACACGAAAGCAAGCTTTTTCAAAATCCATCGAGTTACTCTCCAGGGAGCTATCCTGCAGCTTGCAAATCAAACTCCAAGTGTTCACTACCTCCAACAATGGCACTTTCCTGCTCTAGGTTTTCGAAATCAATCATCATGGTGCTGAGGAGGAAAAGAGTTTGCGAAGGGTAACTCTTATATTGTTAAGACATTTCTACAGTATAAATGAAGCTGTGTTTCATCCTCCAGGGGAAGAAAATACAACAGTGTATGTAAAATGGCTGCCCTTCACAATACTGGATGTCAGTCTACCTGTAAAGGCCAGTGTTGGCCTGTATGACTTTTATCCCAAATCAGCTAGGAACAATTATAGAGATGGAATTTGAGCAGCTGGAGGTGTGCGATCTTCCTTGTGCGCAGTTGCTTTGATCATTGAATCTGTCAGGTGAATTCAAAGCAGCCTCACTGCTATAAATAAGTATTAAAGGGAGTGGTGTTATGAAGGTGGGAAACAGCTTGCCATCCCAACCACTACCAATTATAACAATAGAGATACTCAGCAGGTTATTGTGTAACATATCACACTTGCCAATGTTCCCTGAAGTGTCTCAGGTCAGAGGCTTAGATTGTGTCCTTTTTCAAATGGCAGCATTTCAGATATTAAACTTTTCATACTCTTCTGTTGCATCTCCCTCGACTACACAAAACTCACCAGAAATTTTTGATTACTGTCTTTAACACTATTCCTGCCTAAACTTGAATCTATAACATAGAGAGTCTCTATCCAGAGTCCTGCTTCTCTTCTTAAGAACCTCCGTAAAAACATTCGGCCACATCTCTCAATATCTTCCTTTTTTGGAGTCAGTTTTTGTCTGAATATGCTCCTGTGGAACATCTGGCCATGATTTTCTATGCTAAGGGTGCAACTTAAATGTTGTCAAGTCTAAACTGGTGGATATCTTTTTGATCCCGGAAGGATGCAGTTGTGAGCAAAGAATGCAGTTCCAAGGGTGGAGAAATTAAATTATGAGGACTGTCTAAGGCATTTGGATTGTTTTAGGGATATAAGTGCCTTGTTATTTTCCTGCCAGCATACAGCTAAACCGGCATACCATGAGGAAATGGGGGGAAAATGGGACAGGAGGTCATTCCACCATCTCATTAATCTTTGACCCCACTTCCAGATGTGTCAGAGGTGACATGACGGGGAGTACTAAAATGGGGGCAAAGAGATTCTCAGCTGCCAGCTGGAGAGCTGAGGAGAGCCCCACATCGCCTCTTTTCGGGAAGGCCCGCTGCATTAAGTACCAATCAGGTCAGCCTGCCACTGAGTGTCAGGCATCTGTGCAAGCTGTGGAGAGTGAGTAAAGCTATGGTTGTGCCCATCATTCTCTTAACCATGTGTGGGCTGTGGTGCCTATATAGGTCTTTAACATCACTGGAAACTCCCCAGCAAGGGGAGGTACCAGGATGTGGCTAAAGGAGCAGCTGCTTCATTTAAATGATGTTTCTCCAGCAGCTCCAGCAGTAGACAAGGAAGATACGAGGGCTCCGAGTCCATTGGAAAGCTCAGAGGATGTAACACCACCTCCGGACACTGCTTCACTTTATTCCAGCACACCTTCCACGAAGACAGAAATACTCATGTCAGTGGGTTTTGTTGTGCATGTAGAATGGCCTCCTCCATTAGGATAGTGGCAATCCTCATGGAGAGGCAAATGGAGCACAGGGCCAAGTTGACGCAGTGGAATGTGCACAGGGCTTTATAGCATGGCCTTATATATCAGATGATGAGATGTAGGAGCAATGGCTGGGTGAGATTAGTTAGCTGCCCATCCTTGCGTGGCTAGGGGGTGACACACTGCTGGTAACTTTGGAAGTGCATGTAGGGCCTGAATTGGCTAAGTAGGGGCAGGCTGAGGGCAATGGCACCTCCTCTCAAGGCACTCATGGCAGATCCGTGTTTGGAAAAATGCCCTTGTGCACTGTAGCTTACCATACTCATGACCTCTGATGTCATCTTTTGTAAATAAAGGTTTTAGGGCAGTAATCATTTTAAATACCACATGAAACACTTCCTTCAAGAGAACCTTCCAAACCTGTGATCATTACGTCCAAGAAGAATATGGGCTATAGATGCTTGGGAACACCACCACCTGCAAGTTGTCTCCCAAGACACACACCTTCCTGACTTGGAAATTAATTGCCATTCCTTCATTGTTGCTGGGTTAAAATCCTGAAACTCCTTGTATAACAGCACTATGGCCGAACCTACACCACCTGAACTGCAATGGTTTGAGAAGACTGTTCACTACCATCTTCTCAAGGACAGTTCGAGATGACCAATAATTGCAGTTCTTGCCACTGATGTCCACATCCCAACTCTCATCCTATTGCTCAAATTCCTCCATTGCCATGCATATCCTTAGCTTTGTAACCTCCTCCAGCCCTACAATCCACCTCCAATCCTGACCTCTTGCATATTCCCAATTTTAACTGCGCAACCAATGGCAACCATGCCTAGAGGTGCCTGGGCCCTAAGCTCTGATAGTCCCTCCATAAACTTCTTTAATTCTCCCTCCTTCTTTAAGACATTCTTTAAAACTTACTTCTGTAACCAAGCTTTTGGTTACTTGTCCTAATGTATCCTTATTTGTCTCAGTATCATATTTTGCCCATTAGCACCTTGAAATGTTTTACTATGTTAGCATCATAGAGCCATAATGCACAGAAAGTGGCCATTCAGCCCATCAAGTCCATGTCCATTCCCCCACTCTACCCCAGTAGTCTTTCAAGTTTATTTCCCTCATGTTTCCATCCAATTTCCTTTTGAAATCATACATCATCTCTGCTTCCACCATCCACACAGGCAGTGAGTTCCAGGTCATTACCACACTCTTCTTCACATCCCCCTACATCTCTTGCTCTCTATGTCCCTTGTACCATCAACTAATGAGAACAGCTTTTCTTTGTCTACCTACCTAAATCTGTCATAAACTTGTACACCTCCATCATCCTTCAACATCCTTTGCTCCAAGGAGAACAACTCTAGCTTCTCCAACCTAACCTTGTAGCTAAAATCCCTCATCCCTGGAACCATTCTCGTAAATCTCCTCTTCACCTCTCAAGGACCCTCACATCCTTCCTAAAGTGTGCTGACCAGAACTGGATGTGATGCTCTAACCAGATGATTATAAAGGTTCAGCATAACTTCCCTGCTATTATTATTATTAAAGCTGCTATGTTTCAGATGTTTTGAGAAGCCCTAAAATGACTCCTGAGATTTTAAGGGAGAATACATATATCTTTCTGAAAATCTGGAAAGTCGTAATGGTCCAAACTTTGCTCTCAAAATAGCAGTGAGGCTAATGGCGCTCAGCATTATTTTTACATAAATGTCACAGCAACTTCATGTGAGGACATGCACGATTAAACATAAAAATAGAAAAGTTGTCAGAGGTGTGCTGCTGGTGCATTAGGTTCAGAAACATGGCATCATACTGTCTGGCTCCCCATTTACATACATTGAGCAGTGTGATTTCAGATGATATAAATAAGCTCACCACAGAAAGTTTGAAAATGTTATTTCAAGTTTAAGTATTCTTTCCTAAAATGTGACAAATCCCCAGGGCCTGATGACCTGCACCCTGGGGTTCTAAAGGAGATAGCTGCAGAGATGGTGGATGTGTTAGCTATGATTTTCCAAAATTCCTTAGATTCGGGAATGTTCCCAACAGATTGGAAGTTGGCAAATGTTACATCACTTTTCAAGAAAGGAGAAAGAGAGAAAACAGGGAACTACAGGCCAGTTAGCATAACATTAGCTGTTGGAAAAATGCTGGAATCTATTATTAAGGAAGTCTTAACAATGCATTTAGAAAAGCACGTTATGATTAGAACAAGTCAACATGGTTTTACTAAAGGGATATCCTGTTTGACAAATTTATTTGAGATTTTTAGGGATGTAACTACTAGGGTAACCAGTAGCATACTTGGATTTCCAAAAAGCATCACCAGGATGTTGCCTGGGATGAAACATTTAAGTTGTGAAGAGAGGTTGGATAGACTTGGGTTGTTTTCGTTGGAGCAGAGAAGGCTGAGGGGCGACCTGATCGAGGTGTACAAGATTATGAGGGTCATAGACAGGGTGGATAGGGAGCAGCAGTTCCCCTTAGTTGAAGGGTCAGTTACGAGGGGACATAAGTTCAAGGTGAGGGGTAGGAGGTTTAGGGGGGATGTGAGGAAAAACTTTTTTAACCAGAGGCTGGTGACGGTCTGGAATGCACTGCCTTGGAGGGTGGTGGAGGCGGGTTGCCTCACATCCTTTAAAAAGTACCTGGATGAGCACTTGGCACGTCATAACATTCAAGGCTATGGGCCAAGTGCTGGTAAATGGGATTAGGTAGGTTTGTCAGGTGTTTCTCACGTGTCGGTGCAGACCCGATGGGCCAAAAGGCCTCTTCTGCACTGTGATTCTGTGATTCACCAATGTGCTAGTTCTTAATTATAGCTAGTCAACCTCTCTAACATTGAAAATGCACAATTACATATGTAGGATCTCATTCCTTCAGGTTTTAATTGCTGGTGGAGATTTATTTAAAAATTAAAATCATTCAGTATTTTTTCTCTCCCTAAATTCAATATTTCTTCCCTTCACTTAAACTTGCATTTCAGTCCTTGTGCTTTTACTTTCCAAATCCTTCAATCTGATTTGTTAAGGTTTTACACAAATGTTGCCCTGTCTGCTCAGGTCCCAGATGCCTTAAAGATAGTGCTATACCATTTTCACCTTGAACTTCAAGCAGTTTGCGGCATCAAATATTGTCAATATTAAAGGGGCAAGTCTAAATAACAGTGGGTGCTGTTTGTTGTCCTGCTATGGCATCATTATCACAGTTTGTTGTAGAGGAGGGATAGAAGATAAACCGTATGACATGGACAAAAGATCTCATTTAGTAAATTGGAAGATAGCATGGAAACAAACAATTGCTATTGGGTTACATTTTAGACTCTAATTACTGATGATTATCTTGTGTTTTACAATCTCTTCCATCCTAGTTCATTCAAGTTACTGAATTAGGTTACTCACAAAACTGCAGTAAAGTTAGTGTATCCAGCCTTTACAACGTCATCTTTCTCTAAAAGGAATTGTACTAACCTGTTGTTTCTCCAAATTGAATTCATTGGAAAGCCCTAAAAGTCTCAGGCTCATGTAGCCTACATCAGGCTCCAGCAACTTTAGCCTGTTGTTTTCTTTATTATCTGTAGGTCAAGGACACCCTCCAGTGAAAAAAAATAAATGGAGTAGGAAGAGATAAAGAAGCAAAATACAAGAATAGGCAGGAAAACAAGAAAAACACAAAGAGGTAAATAAGAACAGGAAATTAGGAAGACAAAGGAGAGGCAATGTGAACTAATTAGTACAATTTTAAAGGGGTGGGTGGTGTGGGAGGCTGGTGGTGTCCATATACAAATTTTTGAAGATGGCAGGACAAGTTGAGAAAGCTGTTAACAAGACAAATAGGATGCTTGGCTTTATAGGTATGGGAGCACAAAAGCAAGGAGGTTATGCTCAACATTTATAAGCCATTGGTTAGGCCCCAGCTGGATTTTTGTGGCCAATTCTGGGCACCACACTTTAAGAAGAATGTTGAGGTCTTTGATAGGTTGTAGATGCGATTTACTAGGGATGAAAGACTTCAGATAATTGGAAATACTACAGAAAGCAATGTTGTTTCCCTTAGAGCAGAGAGTGTTAAGGGGAGATTTGAAGGATTTTGATAGAGTAAAGGAAAAAACTTTTTCCAGCGGCAGAAGGGGTGCTAACCAAAGGACACAGATTTAAGATAATTGGCAAAAGGACCTGATGTGACATGAAGAGAAAAAATTACACTGTGAATTGTTATGGTCTCAGTGTACTGCCTGATGGGGTGGTGGACGCATGTTCAATAACAACTTTTGAAAGGAAATTGGATAAATACCTGAAGGAGGAAAATTTGCAGGGCTATGGGATAAGAGCAGGGAAGTGAGACTAATTGGATAGGTCGTTTAAAGTGATGAGCCAAATGGCCTTCTTCAAAGCTGTATCCTCCTATAATTCTATGAAAAGCAGAAAGAGACAGAGACACAGAAGAGAAAAAGGAAAAACAGAAACAGCAGAAGAGAAGGAAAAAATAAACAAGGGACTGTAACAATGTCTTAAAGCCAGGTGAACATATTTGGTTTTATAAGATTGTGCTGTTACTTGTCCAATCCTTCAATCTGATTTGTTAAGGAAATACACAAATGTTGCCTTGTCTGCTCAGATCCCAGATGCCCTAAAGACAGTGCTGTACCATTTTTACCTTGCACTTCAAGCAGCTCCTGTGTTTGTATGGTTCCCTCGACATGACCCTAGTAGACCTGTGTATTTAATGCACCCTGTTTGCCAAGTCCTGGGAACAATGCGTATGGTATTTAAATGTTCTTCATTCTAGATTGCTGCTAAAAGATTTTCCTGAGCACCTGTTGTCCCTGATGGAGAAAAGAGGATCTCCTCCATGCTACTCATATGCTATATCAGCACCTCTACGGTACCAGTCGAAAGGCTTGTCCTTTCTGCTATTACAGAAACTTCAGGCATAGATCAGGGTCCCATTGTTCTGTGTTGTTGCAGAAATCCTGTGATCAACCCTTGAGCTAACTGTTGCTTGGCATTGTGACCTTAACAAAAGGTTAGTGGGTAATGATAAACATTGCCAGGGGTGGTCATTAGGAACAATGGTGAGATCCCAGCACAAACAACTTTTATTTGTCGATTCTGTGTTGACTAAAAGCTAAATAATGAGTGTACGAGCTCCACTGAGACCAAACCTCCTGAGATGAAATTATAGCTTTTGACACTTAAAACTGTGAAAAGCTAGTTTCATCTGAGAAATTTCTGGGAGAAATTAAAATCAATATCAAATGGCCCTAAGGGGAGCATTACCAAGAAATGTTATTGTATTTTTTAATGCATGGTAGTACATTTACATGATAGGATTATTGAGGTACTTAAGGACTGGAGGTTGCCAAGTTTTTAATTCATACTAAGGTTGTACCTATATATTTGTATCCCTTGTTAAAAAGAATTTAATGAGAATAATTGCTTTCCTCTTGCATTTTCAATTCCCATTAGATTATAATTAGAAGGAATTTGATGTTGCAGTGAGTTAGACATGGGTCTTTTACCTCAGGAACCTTAGTTTGAATCTAATCCAAACCGATGTGATGAATATCTCTTTCATTTACTAGTTTTTTTTTTAATTAACTCATGGGATGTGGGTATTGCTGATAAGGCTTGGATTTATAGCCCATCCCTAATTGCCCTTGAGAAGTTGGTGGTGAGCCACCTTCATAGCAGTTAAGAGTCAACCAAATTGCTGTGAATCTGGAGTCACATGTAGGCAAAACTGGGTAATGATGGCAAATTTCTTTCCCTGAAGGATATTAGTGAACCAAATGGGTTATAAGATTAGGAAACAAAGGTTCATGGCAAAAGAACCCTCCTAGTTTAGCCAGTATAGATAACATATTTACTGTTGCAAGTTTTGCACTCTATATATAGACATACAGTATGTATTAGATGAAGAATTAGAGGAAGCAACTGAAGGCATGGTGGAAGATTTATCTTGAAATGGTTTTTGAAGATGGGGAGCTTGGTGGAGGACTTCAGGAAGAGAGTGCCAGATGGTAAGACACAAATTGTGGAAACTTCTACAACAAAGAAGGGGCGATGTAAAGAAAGCCAGTGTTAGATGAGTGAGTTAGTGTGCTGGAACACAGAGCTGGAGAAAGTCATATGGGAATTTATAAATAAGGATTTGGATTTTAATTCAATGAAGAGCCGACGGATGTCAGAAATTCCAGGAATGATTACTGCGCCAGGCTAGATACAAATGGTGGAATTTCGGGTTAATATGGTGGCCCATGGAAGGTTGGCAAGGTCAGAAATGAAGAAGGTGACCCTGAAGTGGAGAAAGATGTGAATCAGGGATTTCAGCAGCAGTGGTAGTAAGGTAGGGCGGAGATGAATGACCTAATGGAAGTAGAAATATGCCACCTTGCTAATGGTTTGAATTTTGTGATTGCAACTCAGTTCAGTGTCAAGCAAGACCCAAGGTTGTGCAGTGTCTGAATCAGATGGTATGAATATTGGAATGGGCATTGAGTTAGGGGTTGGAAGGTGAGGTTATTGATGGGCACCAAGCGAAATGCCTTCAGGACTACAGTTGTTAAGTTGCAAGAGGTTCTTGTTCATCCATAGCTTAAAATTAGACAATATATAAGACAGCACAGTAGCAGTAATGAAGGAATATGTGTTGGAGGTGCACCTTGTGTCATCAGGTTACAAATGAAAGTTAACACCATGCCTATAAATAATGCAACCAAGTGATAAGATGTAAACAGGAAGGAATAGGACAGGACCCAGAATAGAACTCTGGCACATTCAAAAGGTAATGTTGCAACGATGAGATTAAAAATATATAAAAAATATGCTAGTCACATTGTTACATGGAACATGTAAGAGTTTAACTATTTCATTGTGTTGGACCACACGGAAGCCTGAGTAGAAGAGGATGGAGTGACAAACCGTGCAAAACACATAGCGGGGATCAAGAGGGCTAAGAAAATATTATGACGGTCACTAACGTTCTTCAGAGATGGAAATCTGTCGTCCTTACCTGGTCTGGCCTACATGTGACTTCAGACCCACAGCAATGTGGTTGACTCTTAAAGGCCCTCTGAAATGGACTAGTAAGCCACTCATTTGTAACAAACCACTACAAAGTCACAAAGGAATGAAACCGGATGGACCACCATGCATTGACCTTGGCATCAGAAAGAACAACAGCAATCTCAGGCCTGTCGACCCTGCAAAGTCCTCCTTACTAACATCTGGGAGCTAGTTCTTGGGAGAGCTTTCTCACAGACGAGTCAAGAAACAGTCTGACATAGTCATCCTCATGGAATCGTACCTTACAGATAATGTCCCAGACACCACCATCACCATTGGCCTGTCCCATCGGCAGGACAGGCACAGCAGAGGTGGCGGCACAGTGGTATACAGTCAGGAGGGAGTTGACCTGGGAGCTCTCAACATTGACTGTAGACCTCATGAAGTCTCATGGCATCAGGTCAAACATAGGCAAGGAAACCTCTTGCTGATTACCACGTACCACCCTCCCTCAGCTGATGAATCAATGCTCCTCCATGTTGAACACCACTTGAAGGAAGCACCAAGGGTGGCAAGGGCACAGAATGTACTCTGGGTGGGGGACTTCAATGTCCATCACCAAGAGTAGCTCAGTAGCACCACTACTGACTCAGCTGGCCAAGACCTAAAGGACATAGCTGCTAGACTGAGTCAGCGGCAGGTGGTGAGGGAACCAGAAAGAGGGAAAAACATACTTGACCTCATCCTCACCAAACTGCCTGCCGGAGGTGCATCTGTCCATGACAGTATTGGTAGGATTGACCACCACACAGATCTAGTAACTCAAGGCTGGGCATCCATGAGGTGCTATGGGCCATCAGCAGCAGCAAAATTGTACTCCAACACAATCTGTAACCTCATGGACAGGCATATCCCCCATATCATTACCATCAAGCCAGGGGATCAACCCTGGTTCAATGAAGAGTGAGGGAGGGCATGCCAGGAGCAACACCAGGCATACCTAAAAATGAGGTGTCAACCTGGTGAAGCTATAACATAGGACTACTTGCGTGCCAAACAGCATAAGCAGCCGGTGATATACAGAGCTAAGTGATCCCACAACCAACAGATCAGATCTAAGCTCTGCAGTCCTGCCACATCCAGTCGTGAACGGTGTTGGATAATTAACTGTATTCTGTAATTCACTGTAGGAGGCAGCTCCACAAATATCCCCATTCTCAATGATGGAGGAGCCCAGCACATCAGTGCGAAAGATAGGGCTGAAGCATTTGCCACAATATTCAGCCAGAAGTGCCGAGTGGGTGATCCATCTCTGCCTCCTCCAGAGGTCCCCAGCATCACAGGTGTTAGTCTTCAACCAATTCAATTCACTCCATGTAATATCAAGAACAGCTGAAGGCACTGGATACTTCAAAGGCTATGGGCCCTGACAACAAGACCATAAGACCATAAGACATAGGACCAGAAATTAGGCCATTCGGCCCATTGAGTCTGATCCGCAATTCAATCACGGCTGATAAGTTTCTCAACCCCATTCTCCCACCTTCTCCCCATAACCTTTGATCCCCTTACCAATCAAGAACCTATCTATCTCGGTCTTAAATACACTCAATGACCTGGCCTCCACAGCCTTCTGTGGCAATTATTTCCACAGATTCACCACTCTCTGGCTAAAGAAGTTTCTCCTCATCTCTGTTCTAAAAGGTCTTCCCTTTACTCTGAGGCTGTGTCCTCGGGTCCTAGTCTCTCCTACTAATGGAAACATCTTCCCCACGTCCACTCTATCCAGGCTTTTCAGTATTCTGTAAGTTTCAATCAGATCCCCCCTCATCCTTCTAAACTCCGTCGAGTATAGACCCAGAGTCCTCAAACGTTCCTCATATGTTAAGCCTTTCATTCCTGGGATTATTCCGGCAATATTAAGAAAATTTCAGCAATAGTACTGAAGACTTGTGCTCCAGAACTGGCTGCACCCCTAGCCAAGATGTTCTAGTACAGCTACAAAACTGGCATCTACCCAGCAATGTGGAAAATTGCCCAGGTATGTTTGGGTTCTGCCACGGCCACTCAGCTCCTGACCTCATTACAGCCTTGGTTCAAACATGGACAAAAGGGCTGAACTCCCGAGGTGAGGTGAGAGTGACTGCCCTCGACATCAAAGCAACATTTGACTGAGTGTGGCATCAAGGAGCCCTAGCAAAATTTGAGTCATTGGGAATCAGGGTGAAAACTCTGCACTGGTTGGAGTCATACCTAACACAAAGGAAGATGGTTGTGGTTGTTGGAGGTCAGTTATCTCAGCTCCAGGACATCACTGCAGGAGTTCCTCAGCCTAGTATTCTTGGCCCAACCATCTTCAGCTGCTTCACCAATGACCTTCCCTTCATCATAAGGTCAGAAGTGGGGATGTTCGCTGATGATTGCACAATGTTCAGCACCATTCGTGACTCCTCAGACACTAAAGCAGTCTATATCCAAATGCTGCAAGACCTGGACAATATCCAGGCTTGGGCTGACAAGTGGCAAGTAACATTCGCACCACACAAGTGTCAGGCAATGACCATCTTCAACAAGAGAGAATCTAACCATCACCCCTTGATGTTCAATGGCATTACCATCACTGAATCCCCCACTATCAACATCCTGGGGATTACCATTGACTAGAAACTGAACTGGAATAGCCATATAAATACTGTGGCTACAAGAACAGGGATAATGCGACAAGTAACCCACCTCCTGACTCCCTAAAGCCTGTCCACCATCTACAAGGCACAAGTCAGGAGTGTGATGGAATAATCCCCATTTGCCTGGATGAGTGCAGCTCCCACAACAGTCAAGAAGCTTGACACCATCCAGGACAAAGCAGCCAGCTTAATTGGCACCACATCCACAAACATTCACTCCCTCCACCACCGACACACAGTAAAAACAGTGTGTACCATCTGCAATATGCACTGCAGGAATTCACCAAGGCTCCTTAGACAGCACCTTACAAACCCACAACCACTACCATTTATAAGGACATGGGCAGCAGATAGATGGGAACACCACCCTGGAAGTTCCTCTCCAAGCCACTCACCAGCCTGACTTGGAAATGTATCGCCGTTCCTTCACTGTCACTGGGTCAAAATCTTGGAACTCCCTTCCTAACTGCACTGTGGGTGTACCCGCACCACATGGACTGCAGTGGTTCAAGAAGGCAGCTGAAAACCAACTTCTCAAGGGCAACTAGGGATGGACAATAAATGCTGGCCCAGCCAGCGAAGCCCACATCCCGTGAATTAAAAAAAACAAGGGAAGATTTTGAGCAATTGCGTAATGCTGAAGAATGAAGGAACATTTCCTTAGGAAAGAGAACTGTTGACAATGGCATTGACATTGAGCTGAGGAAAGGTAATTGTGTGGTCTGGAGTTGGATTCAGATTGAATGTGCATGAGGTGGGTCTCGTAATGGAGATGAGCTTGGTTGGAGCTGGGGTGGAGCAGGGATATAGGTGAGAAGAAACTACAGCTTCTGGAACAGGTGAAGTTGAAGCCCTCCACTGAGATTGAGGATAAGGCCCACATTGTTGGAGAAGAAATTTTATTTTGCTGGTAACTTGTACTGTAACTATGTGATCGATGTGGAAACTGGGTACTTTAAATGAAAAACAATCCATTACCATCACTGATATTCCTCAACAACTGACCTAAACAATGTTTGCATTATTTCAGCTTCTGAGTCTTCATGTCAGTATAGCTTTCTGCTTTAATATATCAGTGCTTGATCTGATGTCTTAACATTTTTATAACTTAATCACATCCATTTTAATGCATAAATTTTATCTACGTGACCTAATTAAACATACGTATTGTATTTATTATCATCAATGCTTCAGCGCAAAGCTGTATTTCATAAATATTGAACAGCTTACATCAGTTCCTATTGTATTCAATTCAACTGCTTACTTAATGACTTTTAGGAAGTTTATTAATGACTAAGGTTCCCTTTCCACTGATGTAAATACCTTTGGAAGAAGCCGTTTTACACAAGACTGGGACCTGAGGACTATCCTCATGAATTAAACAACTGACCCAGATTTGAATATAAATGAAAAGAGATACTGTATTTTACTAGCCAGCAATTCTCCAAAGAACAGATACAGTACTTAAGACCTACATTAGGCTTTATTCATAAGACAAAGTTAGCATCTGGCGATTTCTGTCAAAATCTCCTTGTAAATCTTGCTCTCAAAGAGATTTCAAACTGGTTAATTAAAGATAAAGGGGGGAGAAGAGCAATAGTTCAGCTATGTTGTTTCTCACTTCTAGGATCTAAATTCAATTTCAACGCAAATTGATAGGATAAAAGCCTCCTCCTTTGTAACAATGGAAGAGATTCTAAAGAAAATTAGTTTTATATTCTTAATTAACCCCATCAGACCATCACAAACCTGCAAGAATCCACCATAAATTAGAACAGAAAATGCTATAAATGTTTAGCAGGACGGGCAGCACTGTGAAGGGAGAAGCAGAGTTAATGCCCCGATATTAACTGGGAGATATCAGGAGCAGACGATTAGCGGGGTCCGATATTATGGGAAACCTGGAAGCTTATTGGGCTGCATTTTACATACCCCCGCTTGGTGTTTTTCCAGCAGGGCACATAAAATAGGGTGGGTGCCCACCTCACCACCTTCCCACCCACCCCCGAGATCACCCCATAATACAGGGAATGGGCAGGCACCAAAATCAGCAGCCAATCAGATCAGATCCAGAGGACAGGACTTCCTCTCCAGTGAGGGCTAGAAGTCCTACTTGGCCCTTGTTAAGCCTGCCTGCAACGCGTTATGGCTGCAGAGTGGGCTGGTGTGAACTGGGTCTGCTCCACGTCGACTTTGCTTTTGTGGGGGGGGGGGGGGAGGTGAGCCGCCCATCTGTCCCCCCATATTATTCAGTCCATTGTGTCTGTCAGTGGCTTTTAAATGGAGCCACCTCATTATCCTCGTACTTCTGGGCAAAAGAGGGAGGACTTAATAAGAACATAAAAATATAAGAAATAGGAGCACAAGTAGGTCATTCAACCCTTCGAGCCCGCTCTGCCATTCAATGAGGTCATGGTTGATACTTCAACAACATTTTCCTGCACTATTCCCGTATCTCTTGATGTCTTTAAAATGTAGAAACCTATCAATCTCAGTCTTAAACATACTCAACGACTGAACCTTCACAGCCCTCTGGAGCAGAGAATTCCAAAGATTCGCCGCTCTCTGAGTGAAGAAATTTCTCCTCATCTCAGTCCTAAAAGGCCTGTCCCTTATTCTGAGAATGTGTCCCCTGGTTCCAAACTCCCCAGCCAGGGGAAACATCCTTCCTGCAAGGAATAAATGATGTTGAGGAATTCAAGGCTATGTCCTGTTTGACTCGTGCCTCCCTTGACATGTTGCTGGGGGCTATGAGGAACCGAAGGGACATATGGCAGTAATAGGAGGAGAAAACCTATGGCAGAAATGAAAGATTCTCATGGACATGGCTCTGCTGTGAAGCAGCACACGGAAGTTGGAAAGTAACCATTGATGCTCGCAACAGATGATGGTGGAGGGGGTGGGAGAGGAAGAGATGTCAGGGGGAGGTTGGGAGGGGGGGAATGAAGGTGTCAGAGGGTGAGGTTGGGGGGGAATGAAGGTGTCGGGGGCAAGTTTGGGAGGGGGGAATGAAGGTGTCAGGGGGGTGAGGTTGCAGTGGGGGAATGAAGATGCCAGGAGCTATGAGGTTGAGAGGGGAGAATGAAGGTATCAGGGGAAGTTGAGAGGGGCAGAGGGAGTATAGGGGGAGGAGGGGGTAATCGGGCAGAAAATGGCAACTGGGGAGGTAGGTGTAAGGGGGTCGAAGGTGTAAGGGAAGGAGTTCGGGGGGGGAAGGAGTGCAGGGAGGGGAGGGAGTCCAGGGGGAGGAAGGATTGCGGAGAGGGGAGGGTGTAAGGGTGGAGGAAGAAGTAAGGCTGGAGGAAGGAGTGTGGAGAGGGGAAGGACTAAGGGTGGCGGAAGAAGTAAGGGTGTGAGGTTGAGAGTCGGGGTGGGGGGACTAAGCGGGGTTTGGAGGACTAAGTGGGGGAAGGGGTCCGGAGGGGGAAGGGGTTCCGGGGGGGGAAGGGATCCGGAGGGGGGAATGGCCAGGTGAACATGCGAGGGAGGAGTCTGATGTGTCCATGGATGCCTCCTGGGAAGCGAGCTGAGGGTGGGAGTGGTGTGAGGGAATGATGAGAATGACCTTGCCAGAGTGAGGCGGTAGGGTGGGAGGGTGAGGGTTCGATGGTATTGGTAGAAGGGACGGCGAGGGGGGTTGGTGGGGACTCAGAGGCAGATACGGACCCTGGGAGTGGGAAGGAGGAGGTCGGGGAGGTTACTGTGGATGGAGGTGGGATTTTCGGGAAGGAAGGGAAAGTGTACATTCACCTGGACATCCCTGAAGGAAAAAAGTTGTGGCTCGTAGGTCATAGAGGGGAGATGGAAAATGATGTCGAGGGGTCAACTGTGATGGGGTGACTGGGGGAGGGTAAAGGACAGGGAGGAAAAGTAAAACCGAATTAGCACCATGATATCCAAATCAAAAGTGAAACGAGAGTCTTGGGCGAGATCAGGTGCTGCACGGGAGTGTGGTCAGTGGATGGGCAGGGATGTAGGTCAGCTCAGATGGTCAATTGAAAGCGAACCCCAGCAGGCAGCATTGAAAATGCTCAGGACGTTGAGATGAGTGTGATACATGAAGGATCCATGTGCGTGGGAGAGTGCTTGCACGAGGCTCTGAAAGGCCCTGCCACACACGCACGTCTACCTCAGAATCACTCATGGGCCAGCTGTTCCCTCTGTGGTGACAGAGGACAGGGTTGAGGGGCTCACAGGCAAAGGGGAATCAGAGGGAGCGGACAGTCTCTGAGATTCCTGAGTGGATGACCCAGGGTGTCCAGCTGCCGCTTCTCCTCCCTTCGGGTGCCCGAGGGCCCCAGCCTGACTCCTTGAAGGGAACGAGCACCTGGAGGGACGTCAAGATGTCCTGTTTCCCTCTCGCTTTGCCACTGCAGGAGCTCACCCATGGTTCCCATGATGGATTGCAGGTCTGCACACATCTCCATGTTCTGCTGGACTAGGGTCTCCATGGTATGCACCATTCTCACCATGGAGACCTCCATACACACACATGTGAGCATCACTTCATCAGAGAGCAGGCGGACGCACTCCTACAGCCCATGTGCCACTCTATTGAGGGCTTCCAACAGCTCTGTGTGATGTTCCCACGCCTTCTGCTGACTCTCCAAGGTGAGTTGAAAGGCCAAATCCAGAGGCTTATCATCCCTCACAGATGCCTCTTCCCCAGCTGTCCTCCGAGTGCCGGGAAGCCCGGCTGAACCTGCCTCTTCTTGCTGCGGGCATGTGTCCATGTAATAACCACCAGATTGTGAACCTGAGCCTGCTGTAGATCTAGGCCCCACCGAGGTGTGTGTCTCTGTGCTGGAGGAGGGTGTGGGTAAGCACTGTGATGGTTCTTCTAGGTTGCTTATTTCCAGCTCTTCAATGGAGGAGGTGTCCGCTTGGCTAGAGGTGAGGACCTGGGTGGAGCTGAGGGACTGGCTGGCTGAGGGTGTCGGCTGCTTGGCAGAGCTCCCTGTGAACTAAAGGAGAGATAATTAGTGCATGGCAGCAGAGTCAAAAGCTGGAGAGAGAGCACTCACAGTTGCATTGAGAGAGGGATGATGTGGTGCAGGATCCCCATGAGGGTGTTTGCCTCACTGTCGCCACAGGCATGGTCCACATCCTCACCAGTAATGTGGGCAATTCCACACCGCACCCCCCCCCACCCACCCTCCCTGGGACCCATTCCTGCTGATGTGAGCAGGCTTCTCCTGCATGGAACAGATGGAGAGAGTATGAGCGGGATGCATGGCACTGCATGGAATATTTGTGTGGTGAGCGGAGCCATGGACAGGATGAGGATGTGAGCTCGAGAAGATATGAGCCTGATGGAGATGTGAGGATGTGTGTGAGAGTTAATGGTGTTGTCTCTTGAGGTGTGAGATCCCTGTGGATGTGTGATGGGTTTGTGTGTGTATGAGTGGAAAGTGATGAGAAGAGTGACTTACCCTAGCAGAACGGGTGAGACCATTCATCCTGTTGTGGCACTGAATGGTTGCCCTCTTTCGCAGGGCATTGGCTCTGACCACTGCTGCCACTGCCTCCCATGCTGGATTGGTGTTGCTGTTGCCCTTCCTGAGGCCAGAGCGGAGATAAAGGACATCAAGGCGTGCCTCCACTGTGTCCAGAAGGCACTCAAGGGACGCGTCACTAAACGTGGGGACTGCAGTCTTTTTGCCTTTTGGAGCCATGTCTTCCTTGCAGCAGTCGTGGGCTGGAAGCACCGAGAGGCTGAACTTTAAATATGGCGCCCAGCATGCTGAACCGGTGAGGTGATGGCATGGCGGGCAAATGGGAGCCCAACCGCCATGGAAATGGTGTGTTTCCCAGGAATGTATAATTAATACGGTGGGACAATATGGTGTGAAAAGCCACCATTGCAGCCAGTGGATAAAACATCATTTTACCTGCCCACTACTGCACTTAGTGCAGACCTGGGGCAATTCTATCCATGGTCACCATTACTGAGGCTAGCTTTATTTCCAGATGTATTAATTGAATTTAAAATTCCACCAGCTGCTGTGGTGGGATTTGAACCCTTGCCCATAGAGCATTAACCCAAGCTTCTGGATTCCTAATCCACTGACATTATCACTATGCTATCATCTTCCACCTTACATATA
The DNA here is from genome assembly GCF_964194155.1 of Cetorhinus maximus. Lineage (NCBI taxonomy): Eukaryota > Metazoa > Chordata > Chondrichthyes > Lamniformes > Cetorhinidae > Cetorhinus > Cetorhinus maximus. The sequence continues at coordinate 208,177,410 of NC_135879.1, read as the reverse complement.
CACCAAATTCATCCCATCAATGCATTTCCTCACATCCTCATATATCCTCATCCTTAGGCAATTTCTTGCCTTTTCCTGATACTCTCCCTCACCAAATACATGGCATCTATTAGATGAATGCTCATTCATAGATCTGTTCTTTCCTATGGTGGAGAGATGAGAGCATAAAACACCAAGGAGAAGGAAAGAACCGGAGGTAAGCCTCCAGCCATCTCACAATTAACAATTGCAGCAGAGGAGGCACTGCAGACCATTGAAGTTTCACTGTGCACAACCAACAGAGATGGGGAGACTGGCGCCGGGCATCATGGGGGGGCGTGAGCAGACAATATATCAAGAAAGCCAAAAATCAGTTTTATGCTGTCATGAAACCAGTTTGCGATCATCTGCTCCACCCATCAATAATGGGCCACGTTTCCCACTGCTGCACATTGGGAACCTAATTTCAATACTTTAGCATCTCATTATAAGCCCTGCTCGCTGGAATCATCCCCCCACATTGGGTCATCTGTGCATGTGTTTCACAACTGTACATAAGCAACGTGTACCTGGTGAGCTGCACTTCGCTCAGGACTTTGAGGTTTGTTTGCCTACCTTACTTTGGGCAGCACTCACAGTCATCAGTGCCAGGCTTCGCAGGCAGCACCTCATCACTTTCAGGGGGGCTCACAGGCAGGTCTCTACCTACCGGACCAGCCGTAAGGCAGGGGTGGCTCTTCAATGGTTGCAGGGCTAGAGCTTGGTTGGGGAAGGGGAGAAGTGGTCTCAGGCAAGGGAAGAGGCTGCAGGGCTGTACTGGGGATGTGGGTGTCCCAGGGTTTGTGTGGGGGGCACATTGATCTGTGCAAATTGCCTCAAGATGGTGAGGGCTGAGAAGGCAGTCTCCAGAGGAGATGAGGCCAAATGGAGATGTGAGGGTGTGTGTGAAGGAGTGAGTGAGTGGTGATGTCCCTTGAGCTGGCAATAAGTGATAAGCTAGTGAATGTGTGATATGCTTGTGAGTGTGAGAGTTTAGAGTGATGAGATGGTTGCCATGCCCTGGCGGCATAGATGAGATCATTCATCCTCTTTCTGCACTGGATGGCCAACCTCTTCTGTGCAGTGTTGACACTGATCACCACAGCCACCGTCTCCCAAGCTGGAGTGGTGAGATTGCTGGACCTCCTGCAGCCAGAGCGGAGGTGGAGGACATCACGGCGGGCCTCCAAAAGGCTTTCTAGTGGCGGGTCACTGAACTCTTCTTGGCTTTCAGGGACATGTCTTCACTGGAGCAGGGCGACAAGTATTGAGAACTGTGTGGGCGGCTGCAGTGGAGGAAACAGTGAGGTAACAGCATGGCGGGTGATTCAGGGGCTGCTCGCCAGCAAGATGGCCTGTTTCCTGTGGCTGCATAATTAATGAGGTATGAAGCGGACAATACAGTAAGAAAACCCACTATTGTGGCTGGCGGGTAAAACGCCATTGTTCACGCCCGTTACCGCACTTAGTGAAAATCTGGGATGAGAGGTCCAAAACACCTGGTGACCCAATGAAATACCAGTGCTTCACTCATATGTCATTCAGCCATGTTGACTTGATTTCAACAGCGAGTGAAATGTGATCATCTTCACAATGATCACTCACAACATTCTTACCTTTTCAGTACTTATTCAACTCTTTTATCTCTGACAGGGGGTGGGGGGGGGCTTTACCCGAGCTGCAGGAGTTTCTGGAGGTCATGGACGAGTAACTGAACCCTTCCAAGGGTGCACTGTCACAGAACTCATGTAGACCATGCTCCAGCTCCAATACTCACACTTCAGTAGCACCTTATGGACTGAGAGTTGGATTTTCACCTAGTGACTCACACTTTACAAGTGAGGAAGAGCATCTGGTGGAGACAGGGAGAGCAGCGGGGAGTACAGGTTGGAGGGCACAGCCCTATACGAGCTCTACTCAGCTGGACACAGATGCTGGACCCCAGAGGCCATCAATGTAGAGGAGACTCCATGAGCAGCAGCAAAGAATATGCAATGCATTAACTTGTCTTCCAAACACAATCACCGTGGTTGCACAGAGAATGGAGGAGTCCACCTCACACGTGAGTTGGTTGATATCACAGACCATTTGAGATGATGTCTTCTTCCATGGATAGAGCGTTAGTGCAATGGAACATCAAATGATCCATCACATTAGTGCATGCTTCCCTAAAACACCACTGATCAGACTCTGGATGTCAACATGTCTGCCAGCTGAGATAGGATAGCAGATACTCCAGTGGTGGCCTTACAGTGCCCCACTGATCTGTACCAAAGTGCTCTCCAGCACAGTGGTTACAGTGAAATGTGCCTGGGCTATAAGAGGGATGATGGCAAAAAGGGACATGGAAGGGGAGGCTCTACTCAAAGTGCTTCTACTTCTCACCTGTTGCCCCTTGCCCCTTGGTCAGGATCCCACATGTTTCCTTATTGTCCAGTGGCTGAGTCTGTTCCTGTCCAGGTACAGGCGGAACAGACTTTGGCCCTCACAGGCTCTTATAAGCCAAAGGACATCTCAGCAGTGAGAGCAGAGGTCTGAGCTGCCTGCCTCTATTTCTGCTGAAAGCTCTGGGATTGCACCATGAAAGGAAAGGAAGAATAATACTTTGCAGTGGCACAAAGGTATGCAGAGGGCTGTTTGAGAAAATGTCGTGCTAGTAAGTTTCGGTTCTTTCGTTAAAATAACTATTACTCTTGTGACACGGGCCCACTGGTGCATTATAAGTGAACCTTCCTCTAATAAGATCATCTCTGGCAGCATTACCATCATCATCTTCCTCGTCCTTCACTTCCTCTTCTCACCTTCTTCTGGGTGATTGCAGATGTTTGCCACCCCCTGAAAAGACAACCTGAGCTTTCTGAGGCAGTGCTGTTCAGGTGCTGCTGCTCCTTTTCCACTTTATGGAGAGAGCAGTTACAACCTCAAGACACCAAGATTACTTGGGTGGAATTCCTTGTGACTGCACCTGATGACGTTTTTCTAGTGCTGATGTTTGTCAGCAATGGTCCCATTCTCGCCTGAAGCTCGTAGATTCAAATTCCACCCCAGGGCATGGGCACATAATCTAGGCTGACATTCTGGTGAAGTATTGGTGGAGTGCTGCACTGTCAGAGGTGCCATCTTTTTGGGCGAGACACTGAGCCAATGCTTCATCTGTCCTCGTGGGTGGGTATAAGGAATTCTATGGTACAAATTGTGTTGAATGTTTTCCGACATAGCAACAGTGAAATTTTTAAAATTAATTTATGGGACGTGGGCATCGCTGGCTAGACCAGCATTTATTGCCCATCCCTAATCGCCCTTGAGAAGGTGGTGGTGAGCTGCTTTCTTGAACCGCTGCAGTCCATATGGTGTAGGTGCACCCACTGTGCTATTAGGGAGGGAGCTCCAGTATTTTGACCCAGCGACAGTGAAGGAAACGCAATATATTTCCAAGTCGAGATGGTGAGTGGCTTGGAGGGGAAATTGCAGGTTGTGGTGTTCCCATACATCTGCTGCCCTTGTCCTTCTAGATGGTAGCGGTCATGGGTTTGGAAGGTGCTGTCTAACGAGCTTTGGTAAGTTGCTGCAGTGCACCTTGTAGATGATACACACTGCTGCTACTGTGCGTCGGTGGTGGAGGGGGTGAATGTTTGTGGAAGGGGTGCCAAAAAAAGTGGGCTGCTTTGTCCTGGATGGTGTGGAGTTTCTTGAATGTTGTTGAAGCTGCACTCATCCAGGCAAGGGGAGAGTATTCCATCACACTCCTGACTTGTGCCTTGTAGATGGCTTATGCCTTCAAAAGTTTATAGGCTGTAAAACATGTGGTAAAACTTGAGGATTTGAAAGATGCTTCGATGAAGCACATTTGAGATAATAGGCTCAATAGAGACCGCCTCTGGTGTCTGCCTGCTGGACACACCAGCCGCCGGCACCCATAAGCATGTAAATGAAAACAGGAGCAGGAGTAGTGTACTTGGCCCTTCAAACCTGCTCCGCCATTCAATGTGATCATGGCTGATCCTCTACTGTAACTCCATACAGCCACTCACTCCCCATACCGATTGATGCATTTAGAGCCTAGAAATTTCCTTCTTGGTAGAGAATTCCACAGGTTCATCACCCTTTAAGTGAAGAAGTTTCTCCTCATCTCAGCCTTAAATGGTCTACCCCATATCCAGAGACTGTGACCCCTTGTTCTAGACCCCCCAGCCAGAGGAAACATCATCCCTGTATCCAATCTGTCCATCCCTGTCCAAATTCTTTAGTTTCAATGAGATCCCCACTGATTCTTCTAAACTCCAGTGAATACAGGCCTAGTCAGCTCAATCTCTCCTCATATGACAACGCTGCCATCCCAGGAATCAGTCTGGTAAACTTTTGCTGACTCCCTCTATGGCAAGTATATCCTTTCTTAGGTAAGGAGACCAAAACTGCACACAATACTCCAGCTGTGGTCTCACTAAGGCCCTGTACAGCTGCAGTAAGACATCCTTGCTCCTGTACTCAAGTCCTCTTGCAATGAAGGCCAACATACCATTTGCCTTCTTAACTGCTTGCTGTACCTATACGCTTGTTTTCAGTGATTGGTGTACAAGGACACCCAGGTCCCTTTGTACATCAACATTTCCCAATCAATCACCATTTAAATAATACTCTGCCATTCCATTTCTCCTACCAAAGTGGATAACTTCACACTTATCCATGTTATACTGCATTTGCCCACTCACTCAACCTCTCCAAATCACCTTGAAGTCTCTTAACACCCTCCTCACCACTCCCATTCCTACCAAGTTTCATGTCGTCAGCAAACTTGGAAATATTACATTTGGTTCCCTCATTCAAATTATTGATATATATTGTGAATGGCTTGGGCCCAAGCACTGATCCCTGCGGTAGCCCACTAGTCACCTCCTGCCACTCTGAAAAAGACCCATTTATTCCTACCCTCTGTTTCCGTCATGCTAACCAATTATCAATCCATCCCAATATATTACCCCCAATCCCATGTGCTTTAATTTCGCACACTAACCTCTTTTACATGGGACTTTATGAAAAGCTCTCTGAAAATCCAAATACATCACATCCACTGGTTTTCCCTTATCCATTCTGCCAGTTACATCCTCAAAAACTCCAGTAGGTTTGTCAAACATGATTTCTCTTTCATAAATCCATGTTGAATTTGTCTAATTCCACTGATATTTTCTAAGTGTCCTGTTCTCACATCCTTTAGCATTTTCTAGCATTTTCCCTACTACTGATATTAGGCTAAACGGTCTGCAATTCGTTGTTTTCGCCCTCCCTCATTTTTTAAATAGTGGGGTTACACGTGCCACCCTCCAATCTGCTGGGACTGTTCCAGAATCTACAGAATTTTGGAAGATGATAACCAACGCATCCCCTATTTCCATAGCCACCTCCTTTAATACCCTGGGATGTAGGTTATCAGGCCCTGGGGATTTATCAGCTTTCAGTTCCATTAATTTCTCTAACACTATTGTTTAGTGATACTAATTTCCTTCAATTCCTCCTTTTCACTAGACCATCAGTTCCCTAGAATTTCTGGGAAGTTGTTTGTGCAAATTTGGGAAAATTCCACCTGGTCTATCTTAGCCAACTCACACCTCATACCTCACAGTTTCCTTTGGTTAGACTTAGGACCCTAGTTTCAGTTTGGACTACTTTCCATCCTAATGAAGAATTCTATCATTTTATGGTCACTGTTCCCTAAAGGACCCTGCGCAATAAGATTATTAATTAACCCGTTTTCATTGCACAATACCAAATCTAGGATAGCCTGTGCCTGAATCAGTTACTCGACATACTGGTCTAAAAAACCATCTTGTACACACTCTAGGAACTAATCTGCCACAGTATTATTGCAAATTTGATTTGCCCAGTCTATATGTAGATTAAAGTCACCCATGATTATTGTAGCACCCTTGATACATGTATCTCTAATTTCCTGTTTAATGCTGTCCCCTACCTTATCACTACTGTTTGAAGCCCTTAGATAACTCCCACTAATATTTTCTGCCCCTTGTGGCTTCTTAGCTCCACCCGGACTGATTCTACAGCGAGATTTTCTGAACAATATTCCCTCTCACTATCAGACTGATTTCATCCTTAACTAACATCGCCACGCCACCTCCTTTTCCTATTTGCCTGTCCGTCCTAAATATTGAGTACCCGTGGGTATTCAGTTCCCAGCCTTGGTCACCCTGTAGCCAAGTCTCCGCAATCACAATCATATAGTGCCCATTTACATCTATTTGCGCTGTTAATTCATCTACCTTATTGTGAATGCTCCGTGCATTCAGATGTAGGGCCTTTAGACTTGTCTTTTTAACATTTTTTACATTTTTTTTGGTGCTATGGCCCTATTTGCCGCTAACCCTTATTTCCTCTGCCTTTCATTTTTGCTTTCTACTTTTCGGTCTTTCATTCCTATCTTTGTTTCCCTCTCTTGTGTCTCCCCGCTCAGGTTCCCATACCCCTGCCACTCTAGTTTAAACGCTCCTCCACAGCACTTGGAACGTTTGCGCTGTGCGAACATTGTTATGTACATTGATCTATTTGGAGCTGATCTATTCTACCAGCCTCAGATGCAGCCCCTTAAATTATGAGAAGTGTAAAACACTCTTGCACCTTGAGCACCAACCCCTCCCAGTGCCTAAAATGGTGCCGATCATGTCACGTGACCCTACATCAGACCCAGTGCGAAACAAAACAAAACTTCCGATGCTGAACATGAATATCGACCACATTAACTGACCGACAGTAAATTGGAATGACTTAAAATGGGGACTTATTGTACCTATCATTGGGCTGAAGGCGGACCTCAAGGGGCTTGCCTTCGCTGGCATTGAGCCATGCCACCAGGCCTCCCTACTCCACCTTGGCAATGGATCCATGCTGCAGCCAGGGGGCAAGTTCCCACTGCCGCCTATGGGAAAGGTAAGAATGTAGTTTTAAACCAGTCAGCAGCACATGCCTTCATTTCGCCACTGATCGCAAGATCTTAGCTGAACATCTTTGCTCCCCTACCTCATTCCAGAGGCTCCTTAATCAGCACCTCCCAAACCCACAACCACTACCATCTAGAAGGACAAGGGCAGCAGTTGGATGGGAACACCACCACCTGCAAGTTCCCCTCCAAGTCACTCACCATCCTGACTTGGAAATATATCGCTGTTTCTTCACTGTCACTGGGTCAAAATCTTGGGACTCCCTTCCTAACAGCACTGTGGGTGTGCCTACACCACATGGACTTCAGTGGTTCAAGAAGATCACCACCACCTTCTCAAGGGCAACTAGGGATGGGCAATAAATGTTGGCCCTGCCGCGAAGCCCACATCCTGTGAATGAATAAAAAAAAACAATATTTCAGTAATTTTCAGTGGAGTCAACATATAGACTGGTACACCTCCAGACATTCAACATACCAGCCATCATTACAGTTCTTGTCCTGACCCAGAAATCAGCAACCTTGCTTTGCCTCCAGCATGCATTCATCTTGTAAGGATGGAAATTATACCAAGGAACATTAGAGTCCGAGTACAACCAGGTACTTGTGGGTTCCGCCAATCTCCTGTCAGTTGCAGTAAAAAACCAGTGGAATTTCAAGGCCAAACTACCTGTACCTTGTTTCATCTAATCTTGAACCCATGTCCCTGTGGTCATGCTGAGGAAGTGCTCAGCAACAGCAGCGAATGCCAAGAGTTGGCATAAATGATGAAAATGCCTCTTAGATTAATGACACATCTCAGCAACCTGCCCCCTTACTCAAAATCATTAGAGCTGAGTCACCAATCAAATTCAGGCAGTATCATCATCACCAGCCACTCCCTACAGAGCTACCTTTGTACCCAGGAAAAGGTTGAAATGAATCAACTCCATCCCTAAACAAGAACCTTAACACCCAGTATAGCCATATGGGTGAAGAATTAGAAGGAATAGAAAGAGTATGTGCTTTGACTAAGTGGAAGCATCTAGGCAAAACACACCAAACACAGCAGCACCATATATTGTGAGAATTGATTAAAGTTGTACTGACTATTAGTAGAACCTATCCCACCAGATTTTTCCATCCAAGGTCAATTTAGGCTGCTGGGGAGGGAAGGCATAGTTTGGCATGAGGAATGGATAGACTGTTATACATTGGTATAAAAAGATTCCTCCAAACCCTCTTCTCAACCTTCTCAAGAAACTGCAAATAGAGAAGTGTGGCCACACAAATACCAACACTTGGATGCTGTAACAACTATAATCGATGAAAAAAGTTGAAGTACATCGACAAGACCAAAGAGGAAGTTTCTAAGAGATACAGCAATGTACCTTTAACAAAACAGAGTCAACTGAAGAAGACGAGCCACCTACCATCGTATTATCAGCCCCATAGTCAAATATTATCAAGATAGGTCCTGATATTTGATTTGTATTGTTGGTAACAGGTTGTAAACCAAGGATTATATTACATCTAACGCACAACAGTGCACCAGACCTGATTAGCAGCTGGGACATGGGTGAAAGCAATTTGGTTCTAGTCAACAGTATATCGCTTGATTTAATATTATAAAAGGCAAAAATAATTAAAAGAAGCTACAAGACTTTTGAAGATCAAACTATGGAACATGATGGAGAGCTCCTGGGATTGTGAGTGGGTAGCGGAACTAGTAAGTAAAACAATAAAAGGCAGTCAATACATTTTTACAGTAATTTTGTTGCCATGTTTGAGAAACACTGTACTCAATTGAAAATAAATTCAGCAGAAATACATATGTTCCCACAATTTCTGATGAAGGATGAAATTTAAAATGCTTTAACAATAATGTGCAAAAATGCGTTGCTTTAGAAATAGCCAGTGGGGAATAATGCCATCCAAACATTCCACTGAAATTCAGAAAAACTAAATCCAGCTCTGCATGTATGTTCTTCCTGTTGGGTACAGATGATTCACAATATTAGCTTCCCACTGACCACCTAGTGTCTTTTGATGAATAGTAGATGAATAGAAGTGCAATCCTGAAATATTTTCTTAAGATAGTAGGGGGTCGCAGCAATCGAACAACCCAGCATGCTTGAAATGATGAACAAAATGACGATATGTTGACTCTACCTAATTGACTCTACATTGCGATAGCTAACGTACTCCAAAATTTCCTGGAAGAGTAATTTGAATACCTCATAATGAACATAATGGTGGATCAGGGACCTCAGAAGTGACACAGCCAATGGCTTACCCCATCTGCATCAATGAACAAATTAAGCAGATCAATATTGGCACTTGCCTGACTTAAAGGGTTCTGAACTTCAAGGGCAGAATTTTACCATCATTGGGCAGGCACAGCAGGCAAGCCTGGGAGCAGGCATGAAGCCGACCGCCACCCACCATCGGGCCCCGACATGGATTTCGTGCTGGCTGGCCAGTGTGAATTGCGCGCTGCAGCGCTCAGCACTGCCGGGGTGGGTGTGGGAGGAGTGCGAGCAGGTGCATACAGTAAAACCTCCCTGAGGCACAGAGCTGCCTCAGGGAGCTGAAGATTTTTTTTTTATCAATAATGAAAACATGTCCCCTCATGTGACTCTGTCACACAAGCAGGGGCATGTAAAATATGAGTGCAAAAAGTTTTTTTTTTAAATCACTGGACGAAACCTCATCGCACACGTGGATAAGGTTTCACCAAAATTGCCCACCCGCCAATGGATGGATGGGCAGCAAAAATAATCAAGTCAATTAGTTCCTTAAGGGCCTTAATAGGCCACTTAAATGTTGGCGGGCGCACTCCCAACTTCCGTGCGCGCCTGCTGACCGAAATATCGCGCGAATGCGCAATGACATTGGGACGCTCGCCCGCGTCATGTTACACCAGTTCGGGTCGGGCACGCGCCCACCCAACAAGCACAATATTCTGCCCCAAGTCTTTTTGCAATTTAAGTAACCCAAAAAGTCTCAGTTGTTAAAGAAGTGGAGCAGAATTTGTCCTATCTTTACCCATTTCTTGGGCACGAAATTGTTGGATCAGTGATTGATTGCATAGGTTTTCGGGCCTGTGATATTCTAACTGTCCTCAGTCATTTATTCCATGGCAATACTGAACATCTAATACATCCAGTCCTGTGACATAAATTATGAAAAATAGGTCTGATAACATATTTCTTATAATTTGAATGTCTTGACAAACTGTCTGTCCCCATATGGATGATTGCAGGGCTCATTATGGGCAGAGTCCCGAAGTCATCCCTCGATATTTCAGTTGGTGGGCACGCACGAGAGTCGGCAATGCGCCCGCCGACAATTAAGAGGCCTATTTAGGCCATTAAAGTATTGATTAAGTGCTATTTTATGCTGCCCGTTCAACATTACGGTTGGCAGGCGGGCGGGCGAATCGGCCAGGCAACCTTTGCATTTTTGAGGAAATCTCATCTACGGGTGGGATGAGGTTTCTGACATTAATTTAAAGAAAATAAAAATGTTTTGACATATTTTTTATTATGTTTGTGTTCATGTGAGTGAGTCCTACGTGGGGACATTTTTTTTCCGATTTTGAAAATCTTTATTTTGGATTTTAATATTCTTCAGCTCCTTGAGGCAGCTCCCTGCCTTCAGGGAGCTTTCAGTGCACGTTCCCCGGCGCATGCGCAGACGTTTGCGCTCGCCCTCCTCCTGCCCCCACCCCGGCAGCACTGAGCTTCTCTGCACGCCTTTCACGCTAACTGGCCGTTAATTGGCCAGCCAGCGAGGAATCGCAGTCAGCGGCCGATCGTGGGTGGCGGGCTGTTTCCTGGGCTCGCCCGCCACGCCCGCCCAACGACCCGAAAATCCTGCCCTCTGTGTAATTTCCTGTGAGAATCCAGTGGGGTGGAACAATGGGTGGGCCACTGCAAAGCATGATCCCAACTCAATTGCCCATCCAGCCCATCCCAGCTCCAGCAAATATTTGTCAGGTGGGTGGCTGGAAAACTAGACTACAGTTTATATTTATTTACATAAAATATGCCTGTACAACTCAAAGGACAACAAAATAATGAATTTGGATAGATATTTCTAATTTGTATTGCCATTCAGAGCTTTGCATGTTAGGGTTACATAATTGGAACCCAGCAAGCACTGCAGGATTTGTGTGACTTTTCATTTGCCACTTCTTGCCTTACTTTGCAATCCTTTTCTGTTTCGACACATTTTCACTTTAAAGAATTAAATTAGGCCACGCAGAAGTAACACGAATTTGTTTTTCAGGCCAATTCAAGTTGAACACAACTGAATGTTACGAGTGCGAAGTTGCTCCACCAATCACTGCATTGCTTGTCACTAGATTGGAGATCACAAAAACAAAATAAACAAGCCTTAAACAAGCTTTAGGTATCACAGGTGGAAGATTTCTTACTGAAGCAGTACTTATTTCTTATTTCTTACTGAAAATTAACATTTTTTTGAAACTCAGTCAAGAAATACCCAATTGGGAACAGGAGAGAAGGCTACATGGATAAGTCTAAATAGAGCTGATCAAATGCTTTGTTAAATGTGATAGCTCTTGAAGAGCTAGGATCTTGGAGCTTTTTCTTTTAACTTTGTCCTTCTTTGAAAGTTAATTTTAGTTCCCCCATCCTTTGCTTTGTTCCTCAATTCAGAGATAGTTTGTTCACAGCTATTAAAAGTAACAGTTACTCTCCTCTGAGAAACCAGCGTACCTATAATGACTCAGCAGAGCAGACAGGTTTCAACAAGAAACAGATAAACTTTATTACAGAGAATTTTTTCAGGTGCTACATGCTCGATCAGGACTCTCGTCAGGAAGCCCCACCCCCTGGATTGCCTGCACTTAAGGCTCATTGGTTGGAGCCTGCCAGAACATCACGTGACCCCTGATAGACAGCAGGAGAGGTTATACCCACAGTTACGACATTTCCCCCCCTTTACTTTTTTACAATTTCTACTTACAGGGCAACATTTGAATATCCAACAACATATACATATAGGCAACTTCAGGCTATTAAAGATCAAGTCTCTGAGATGCTCTCCTCATAAGCCTAGAGCAGCATAGCTCTACCATTTGAGAATCCTCAACCAGATTGACAGGATCTGCAGCATGAGACACATCATTATAAAATGGCAGTTCTGGGTTTGGCAACTCTACAGAGACATCGGGCACATCTATTCTAGGTGGACCCATCACCTCAGAAATTGATGGTCTGATGTTTATCACAGGCAGAATAGTCGGTTGTTGGAATGTCTCTCTAGCATGTAATTGACCTACTTGCTTACGAACGATTCTATCTTCCACTTGTACTAGGAAAGATAATGGACCAGTCTCTGATACAATGGTTCCAGGAACCCAACAAGGTCCGCTTCCAAAATTTTGCACAATTACCTTGTCACCTACACTGAATGTGTGAGCTTTGCTGTGTATATCATGGTTCAATTTTGATTACTCTGATTCCACTCTGCCTTCCCCTCTAAATTTGGAAACACCAGGCTTAACCATGTATGTAGGCAGCATTTCATCAATAATTCAGACGGTGTTGAACCCGTAGTCGAATGTAGCTTTGTATGATAACTGAGAAGAAAGCGGGAAAGTTGAGATTCTAGAGCATCTTCTGATAATCTTTTCAAACCAGACTTGAAATTTTGTACAGCTCTCTCAGCTAAACCATTCGATGATAGATGGTAAGGGGCTGTTTTAATATGTCTGATTCCATTCAGGTTCATGAATTCTGAAACTCTGTGCTGGTAAAGGATGTACTGTTATCAGAAACGATGACTTCAGGTAGGTCATGTGTGCTAAAACATTGACACAGCTTCTCGATAGTTGCGCTCGATGTTGGCGATTTGACTTTGTATACATCCACCCGTTTAGAATGTACATCTACAATCAACAAAAACATAGTACCTAAGAATGGTCTTACATAATCAATATGGTCGACCAGGCCACTCCCATGGATGCAGTGGAGCTGAAATGAGCAATTTCAGTTGTTGCTGGCAGTGGAGACAGTACTTCACCATGCTTTCAATGTCACTGTCTATGCCTGGCCACCAGACATAGCTGCGCGCAAGCATCTTCATCTTCGATATGCCTGGATGTGCACTATGAAGCTCTGTTAAGAGTGGTTCTCTACCTTGTGATGGGACGACAACTCTTGATCCCCACAACAAAATTCCATCTTGACAGCTTAACTCTGTGTTTCTGTCATGGAATGGTCTCAAATCTGCCGATACAGGCGAATTTGACCATCCTCGCAAAATAAAGCCTCTGACTTTTGACAATATTAGATCTCTGTTCATCCAATTTCTAATTTGCTTTGCACACATAAGTGAAGAGTCCAAGAAATTTAATAATAGCACAACTTCTTGTGGAACTGGGAGGATGTACAATGCTACCTGGTAATGGGAGATGACTGAGTGCGTCTGCATTTGCAATGTGTAAGTGAGGACGGTATATAAAAGTATACTCAGACGCAGATAATATCAGAGCCCAGTGTTGTTTTCTTGCTGAGGCTAATGGTGGAATAGCCTTATCCTCACTGAATAAACCCATTAATGGTTTATGGTCTGACACAAATGGTGAGATGTGGTCCATGCAGATACTGGTGGAACTTCTTCACTCCGGATACCACCGATAAACCTTTTTCTAGCTGGGAGTAACCCTTCTCAGCTGTGGAGAGGGTTCTCAAGACACAGCCAATGGACCTTTCTGTGCCATTTTCCATTCTATGTGATAACACAGCGCCCACACCTTAAGGAGAAATATCACATGTTAATATCAATTCTTTTGATGGGTTATAGTGTACCAATAAACATAAAGAATACAACAGTTTCTTTACTTTCACAAAGACTTCTTCCTGTTGTGAATTCTTTTTTAACAAGTGTCATCATGCCAATATAGTTGATAAGTTAGGCAAGAAGCAGCTATAGTAGTTGATCATATTTGAGTTTGGTTACATTGGATGGTAAGGGTGCATCTTTTATTGCCCGAACTTTCCCTTCTACCAGATGCAAAACCCTGACATCCACCCCATGACCCAGGTAAGTAACCTCTGGTGCTTGAAATATGCATTTTTCCTTCTTTAACCACACACTTGCTTCCATGAACCTTCTTAGCACCTCCTTCAAGTTGCCCAAGTGTTCATTTTTCATTGACCCTGTGATCAGAACCTCATCTAGGTATTCTACCACTAGGGGAGTCCTTGCAAAAGACTCTCCATTGTTCTCTGGAAGATAGCGCATGCAGACAAGACTCTAAAGCGTAGATGAGTGTACTGATAAAGACCCTTGTATGTGTTAATAGTCACGTATTCTCTCAACGTGCTATCCAGTTCTAATTGTTGGTAGGCGTGGCTCATATCCAATTTTGTATAGGACTTGCCTCCACCCAGCTTTGTATATAAGTTGTCTGTCCTTGGAATGGGGCACTTGTCTAGTTTTGCTGCCTTATTTACAGTCAATTTATGATGCCCACAAATGCATATGGTTTGGTCAGGCTTCACCACTGGAACTATGGGTGCGGCCCATTCCGAGAATTGGACAGGTTGGATGATGCCCAGCTTTTATAACCAGCACAGTTCTGTATCCACCTTCTCCTTCAGCGCATAAGGCACAGGTCTGGCCTTAAAGAAACATGGTGTCGCTTGAAGATCCACATGTATCTTGGCCTGCTCACCTTTTAACTTCCTTAATTCATCCCAAAATACCGTGTCGTATTTCCTTAGCAGTTCAGGAACTCATCCTACTTTCGGGTGAAATATCTCAGACCAGTCAAGCCTGATCTTCTGTAACCAGCCTTGGCCTAAAGACTGAGTCCTTATCCTTGCACTATTATCACAGACAGCTGGGCTGTCTGTTGCCTGTAAGACACAAGCACTGTGGCAATGCCCTTAGCTGAATAGATTCTCCAATGTATGTCTTTAATTTAGCGGCTTTCTGCTCCAGGTTTATTGGTTGTCTACTTTCATTAAGGTATTTGAAAATGTGCTCTCCCACCACTGTAGCTGAGGCACCCGTGTCCACCTCCATTATTAGGGGCTTCACATTAACTTGGATTGTGACAGTGATAGGTTCAGTTTTTACAGTGGTCACGTTATACAGGGAATAAATGTCGGTGTCGGCAGCTTCAGGTTCTGCTGTAATTTTTAATTCAATCATGTTGGTTTGCTACTTTATGGACTGTTTCGACTTTGCCCTGCATTGCCTTATTATGCAACCTTTCTTACAGCAGTAATGGCATTCTGCCTCTTTGAATTTACAGGTGTCCAGTCCATGGTCACCTTCACATCCATAACAAATTAATCTTGGAGTCGCTGCTGAAGTGTTTCTGCTAGGCCTTTTCATGTTTCTAACAGAGGACGTTACCTCTCACTTTGATGCTGTGTCTCTGATTTTCACCCCACGCTTGGCGGTGGGTTCCCGCCCCACACAAAGAACGGCACCATGCTGTATGTGTTACAAAGCACTTTCCATGGTGAGGGAGATTTCTGGGCCGTGCTTAAAGTTGATGGCGACCTCAGTGAGTAAACGACACTGTATGGCATCATCCTTAACTCCACAAACTAATTGATCCCGCAGCATATCATTTAATGTGTCCCCGAAGTCGCAGTGTTCTGTCAACTGCTTAAGGTTCGCTACATGGGTTGAGATGGACTCTCCCGGGGCCCTAACTCCGGAATTAAATTTAAAATGCTGCATTATTATGAGTGGCTTCAGCTGGAAGTGTGTTTTCACGAGGTCCACTAATTCATTACAGGACTTAGAATTGGGTGCGCTCGGGTCTGTCAAGTTGCGAATGAGATTGTGTGTCTTACCGCCACATACACTCAAAAGGATGGCTTTCTGCTTTTCCTCTGTAGTAATCTCGTTCACTATGAAATAAAACCTGAGGCGCTCTATATACTGACTCCAGTCTTCCATAGTCGCATCATAAGGATCGATTCTGCAGAAGTGCGGCATGTCTGGTGAGTAGTCTTTTCTTTTTCTTAAGTTTCAATGTACTCACAGAAAGCAGCATCAGAGCTATTTTACCCTCATCGCCAAATGTAATGGCTTAACGGAGCAGACAGGTTTCAACAAGAAACAGATAAACTTTATTACAGAGTTTTTCAGGTGCTACATGCTCGATCAGGACTTTCATTAGGAAGCACCTCCCCCCAATATTGGTCACACTTAGGGCTCATTGGTTGGAGCCTCCCAGAATATCGCATGACCCCTGATAGACAACTGGAGAGGCTATATCTTCAGTTACTACAGTACCTTGTGCAATAGCTCCCTTAATGGCTTGCCCGAGATTGGGAACTCTCAGTCTGCAGTGTCAAAGCTGAAAATTCATTCCCAGCAGTACTGTGGTGCATCCGAGGAATGTTTTTCCAAAGAATTGTAATTCACAAAAGTGCAACATTCATGATATATATATTCTTAAAACACAGTGCCACAAAGACACAGAGGCTGGCATTTTAGATAATGGACCCAATTTTAACTCTGTGTGAGTGGGGGGATTTTGAATGAGTCAAAATCTCACGCAATATTTTAATAGGGTGTATCTTTAAACAATTCTGTCAGTTCGCATGCCAGCTATGCCTGTCTCTTTATGGGGTATGTGGAACATTCCTTGTTCCAGTCCTACTCCGGCCCCCTCCCACAACTCTTTCTCCGGTACATCGATGATTACTTCGGTGCGGCTTCATGCTCTCGTCTGGACCTGGAAAAATTTATTAATTTTGCTTCCAATCTCCACCCCTCCATCATTTTCACATGGTCCATCTCTGACACTTCCCTTCCCTTCCTCGACCTCTCTGTCTCAATTTCTGATGATAGACTGTCCACCAATATCCATTACAAGCCTACCGACTCCCACAACTACCTCGACTACAGCTCTTCACACCCCGCTTCCTGTAAGGACTCCATCCCATTCTCTCAGTTCCTTCGCCTCCGTCGCATCTGTTCTGATGACGCTACCTTCAAAAACAGTTCCTCTGACATGTCCTCCTTCTTCCTTAACCGAGGTTTTCCACCACGGTAGTTGACAGGGCCCTCAACCATGTCCAGCCCATCTCCCGCGCATCCGCCCTCACGCCTTCTCCTCCCTCCCAGAAACATGATAGGGTCCCCCTTGTCCTCACTTATCACCCCACCAGCCTTCGCATTCAAAGGATCATCATCCGCCATTTCCGCCAACTCCAGCATGATGCCACCACCAAACACATCTTCCCTTCACCCCCCCTGGCGGCATTCCATAGGGATCGTTCCCTCCGGGACACCCTGGTCCATTCCTCCATCACCCCCTACTCCTCAAGCCCCACCTATGGCACCTCCCCATGCCCATGCAGAAGATGCAACACCTGCCCCTTCACTTCCTCTCTCCTCACCGTCCAAGGGCCCAAACACTCCTTTCAAGTAAAGCAGCATTTCACTTGCATTTCCCCTAACTTAGTCTACTGCATTCGTTGCTCCCAATGCGGTCTCCTCTACATTGGAGAGACCAAACGCAAACTGGGCGACCGCTTTGCAGAACACCTGCGGTCTGTCCGCAAGAAAGACCCAAACCTCCCTGTCGCTTGCCATTTTAACACTCCACCCTGTTCTCTTGCCCACATGTCTGTCCTTGGCTTGCTGCATTGTTCCAGTGAAGCCCAACGCAAACTGGAGGAACAGCACCTCATCTTCCGACTAGGCACTTTACAGCCTTCCGGGCTGAATATTGAATTCAACAACTTTAGATCTTAAACTCCCTCCCTCCATCCCCACCCCGTTTCTTCCCCCTCCCTTTTGTTTTTTTCAATAATTTATATAGATTTTTCTTTTCCCACCTATTTCCATTATTTTTAAATCTACAACTAATACCTTGTCAGTCTTTCCACCCCACCCCCACTAGAGCTGTACCTTGAGTGTCCTGCCATCCATTCTTAATTAGCAAATTTTCTTAGATAATATCACCACCTTCAACACCTCTTTGATCCTTTTGTCTGTGACATCTTTTGATTATCTGCTCCTATCTCTGCTTGCTTGTCCCTACAACCACCCCGCCCCCTCAACTTCTCTCTCCCCCCTCTGACCTTAAACCCCTTCACCCCTCTCCTAACTATACTCAGTTCTGTTGAAGGGTCGTGAGGACTCGAAACGTCAACTCTTTTCTTCTCCACCGATGCTGAGTTTTTCCAGGTAATTTTGTTTTTGTTTATCATTTACAACTGACTTCTGTGGTGATCCAAGTTCAAACAACCAATTTTCATCTAATACTGAACAAGGTCAATTTTAACCTAGCCCATCAGTTTGGAAATAGTTGGGATAGGGTGCAGCACTAGTTTTATATCCTGTCCCATTTGACTCTCCTTTGAAGTCAGTAGAGATTAGTATTGGACGGGATACAAAACCGGCCCAGTCCCATGGGATTCCCATCCAGGGAGTTTGGTTAAAAACTTCTCCAATATTTCATCTGGCTACATCTCGGATCAGAAAGCTTCTTTCTAATTCTGATGGCAATTGTTTCCTTGGCCAACACCTTTTTCAGCCACTTGGAGCAGCCACTCACACCCTCCACTCTCAGCCACCCGCACCCTCCACTCCCAGTCTTGCACACCCTTCACTTCCAGGCATGCACACCCTCCAATCCCAGTCACTCATACCCTCCACTCCCAATCACACACACCCTCCAATCCCAGTCACGTACACCCTCCACTCCCAGTCACGCACACCCTCCACTCCCAGTAACTCACACCCTCCACTCCCAACCACTCACACCCTCCAGGGGAAGTGATGGCGTAGTAGTATTATCAGTGGGCTAGTAACCCAAAGATCCAGGGTAATGGTCTGGGGACCAGGGTTCAAATCCTGCCATGGCAGATGGTGGAATTTGAATTCAATAAAAATATGGAATTAAGAGTCTAACAATGACCAAAGAACCATTGTTGATTGTTGTAAAAACCCATCTAATGCCCTTTAGAGAAGGAAATCTGTCGCCCTTACTTGGTCTGGCCTACATGTGGCTCCAGACCCACAGCAATGTGATTGACTCTTAAATGGCCTAAGCCACTCAGTTGTAACAAACCGCTACAAAGTCACTAAAAAGGGAAAAAACCGGATGGACTACCCGGCATTGACCTAGGCACTGAAAACGTAAATGGCAATCTCAGCCCTGTCGACACTGCAAAGTCCTCCTTACTAACATCTGGGGGCTAGTGCCAAAAGTGGGAGAGCTGTCTCACAGACTCATCAAGCAACAGCCTGATATAGTCATCCTCATGGAATCATACCTTACAGATAGTGTCTCAGACACAACCATCACCACCCCTGGGTATGTCCTGTCCCATCGACAGGACAGGCCCAGCAGAGGTGGCAGCACAGTGGTATACAGTTGGGAGGTATTTGCCTGGGAGTCCTCAACATAGACTCTGGACCCCATGAAGTCTCAAACATGGGCAAGGAAACCTCCTGCTGATTACCACGTACCGTCCTCCCTCAGCTAATGAATCAGTACTCCTGCACGTTTTCCGCCACTTGGAGGAAGCACTGAGGGTGGCAAGTGTGCAGAATATAGGAGGGCTGGCCTAAAAATGAGGTGTCAACCTGGTGAAGCTATAACACAGGACTACTTACGTACCAAACAGCATAAGCAGCAAGTGATAGACAGGGCTAAGCGATTCAACAACCAATGGATCAGATCTAAGCTCTGCAGTCCTGCCACATCTAGTCTTGAATGGTTGTGGACAATTAAACAACTCACTGGAGGAGGAGGCTCCACAAATATCCCCATCCTCAATGATGGAGGAGCCCACACATCAGTGCAAAAGATAATCAAGGCAGCATTTGACCAAGTGTGGCATCAAGGAGCCCTAGCAAAACGGAAATCAGGGGGAAAATTCTCCACTTGTTGAAGTCATACCTAGCACAAAGGAAGATGGTTGAGGTTGTTGGAGGTCAGTCCTCTCAGCTCCAGGACATCAATGCAGGAGTTCCTCAGGGTAGTGTCCTCAGCCCAACCATCTTCAGCTGCTTCACCAATGACCTCACTTCCATCATAAGGTCAGAAATGGGGATGTTCACTGATGATTACACGATGTTCAGCATCATTCGCGACTCCTCAGGTACTAAAGCAGTCCATGTCCAAATGCAGCAAGACCTGGACAATATCCAGGCTTGGGCTGACAAGTGGCAAGTAAAATTTGCACCACACAAGTGTCAGGCAATGGCCACCTCCAACAAGAGAGAATGTA
Organism: Cetorhinus maximus; assembly: GCF_964194155.1. NCBI lineage: Eukaryota > Metazoa > Chordata > Chondrichthyes > Lamniformes > Cetorhinidae > Cetorhinus > Cetorhinus maximus. The sequence goes on along the minus strand of NC_135879.1, from coordinate 208,157,217 downwards.
ACCATCGCCCCTTGATGTTCAATGGCATTACCATCACTGAATCCCCACTATCAACATTGTGGGGGTTACCATTGACCAGAAACTGAACCGGACTAGCCATATAAATGCTGTGACTACAAGAGCAGATCAGAGGCTAGGAATAATGCGACGAGTAACCCACTTCCTGACTCGCCAAAGCCTGTCCATCATTTACAAGGCACAAGTCAGGAGTGTGATGGGATACTCCCCACCTGCCTGGATGACTGCAGCTCCCATGACACTGAAGAAGCTTGACATCATCCAGGACAAATCAGCCTGCTTAACTGGCACCACATCCACAAACATTCATTCCCCTCACCACCGATGCACAGTAGCGACAGTGTGCACCATCTACAAGATGCACTGCAGGAATTCACCAAGGCTTCTTCAAGAGCACCTTCCAAACCCACAACCGTTACCATCTAGAAGGACAAGGACAGCAGATAGATGGGAACACCACCTCCTGCAAGTTCCGCTCTAAGTCACTCACCATCCTGACTTGGAAATATATTACCGTTCCTTCACTGTTGCTGGGTCAAAATCCTGGAACTCCCTCCCTAACAGCACTGTGGGTGTACCTACACCACATGGACTGCAGCGATTCAAGAAGGCAGCTCACCACCACCTTCTCAAGGGCAACTAGGGATGGGCAATAAATGCTGGCCCAGCCAGCGAAGCCCACATCCCATGAATCAATAAAAAATAACTCCCAGCCATGCACACCCTCCACTCCCAGCTACGCACAACCTCCACTTCCAACTTAATTGCCCATCCCTAATTGCCCTTGTTCAGAGGGCATGTAAGAGTCAGCCACATTGCTGTGGGTCTGGAGTCACATGTAGGCCAGGTCAGGTAAGGACGACAGATTTCCTTCCCTAAAGGACATTAGTGAACCAGATGGGTTTTTACAACAATCAACATGGTCATCGTTATACTTTTAATTCCAGATTTTTATTGAACTCAAATTCTACCATCTGCCATGGTGCAATTCAAACCCGGGTACCCAGGAGCATTACCCTGGGTCTTTGGATTACTAGCCCAGCAATAATCCCACTACGTCATTTGCCTCCCTTAAAACTTAATGATTTTAAATTTAAAAATGCTTGTCCTGCCCTCTGCCTGAATTAAATCATGTGCAACACAAGGTTGGTCACCTCCAGAGAAAGTTTCTCTTGGGTTGCTGGAGACAGTGTTTGAGATACAAGCCATTAATACTGGCAGGATTGGGAACCCTGCCCAGGTACTTCAAGGCCCTGACATCCTTTCTAAATTGAGGTACCCAGAACTGGACACAGATCAGTACTCTACCTGGGCTTAACCAGTGATTTAGAAATAATTACCATAATCTCTATGTATGTGTACTCTATGCCTTTAGTAATAAACCAAGAGGCTCCATATGCTTTATTGATAGCTTTATTTATTTGTCCTGCTACCTTCAAAGATTTGTGGATGTGATACGCTCCCCCTCTCCCTCTCCCCCTCACCGCTATCTCAATCCCACCCCAGATTCCATTCCTACAGACCCTTGAAAATGTCACCATTTAGTTTATGTTGCCACTCCTCATTCTTCCTTCCAAGGTATACCACTTCCTATTTCTCTGCATTAAATTTTATCTGCCAGGTGTCTGCCCTGCATCTCTCCCATCTATGTCCTGCATCAGGGTGTGTGTGCCTAGAACAGTTCCAGCACATGGAAGGACAGGAAGGAAATCGGGCTGAGGAGGAGGCAGAAGAGCCTTTATTGAGAGAAGTTTTTTTGAAGGACCTGAATCAGAAATGTCTGCAATATCTTGAAGGGAAACAAAAAGCACCTCCCTACAGTGACAGTCCAATGCAGATAAATTACTCTCTGCTTTGATTTGGCTACATTATTTTTTTTGTGCTGGCATCCCGCAAAGTTAAGATTGATCTTCTGGAAACTGCTGCAACAGCAGCAAGTTAAACGGGAACAGAAAGCACTTAACCATCTCATTGGTATGACTGTGTATTCACTGTACTGGTGTGTTGATTGTAACTAATGCTGACACTTCTAAGAAGTCAGTAATTCTTTACTTTATCATAGAAACCTAGCAACACACGTTACCCAGGTTAGATGGTGAACATTTATTAGACGCATTAAACCTCTCCTTAAAGAGTCAATCGACACCAGCTCTTTACCAGACCTGTGGACACAATCTAACTTCTGTGGCATATTCAAAAAAGGGGATAAAAGTCAACCAGAAAACTACATACTGGTATCTCTCACCAGCATCATTTGCAAATTGCTCGAACTTATTGTTCATTCTCATGTCATGAAGCACTTTGAAGCTCATAATGTCCTGGTAGAAACTCAGCATGTTTTTCGGTTGAAAAAATATATCGAAACACAGCTTTTGCAGACTGTTGATGACCTAGCTTCTAGTCTTGAAAGGGATGTAACTACTCACATGGGAATGCTAAATTTCTCAAAAGCCTTTGACAAAGTTCATCATGAAAAGCTCCTGCCCAAACTTCACTACTATGGAATCAGGGGGACATTATTAAATTGATCCGGCACTTCCTTATCAACAGAAGGCAAGGAGTGGTGTGTGATGGAGAATCATCATTTCCTAGAAATGTACTTTCCAGAGTGCCCCAAAGAACTGTATTGGGACCTTTACTCTTCTTGACATACATAAATGACCTTCCCAACAAGTTAGGGTGCGACTATTTGCAGATGACTGCATGGTTTACGCATCAGGAAAACTAAAGATCACATCAATTCACTGCAAGTTGAGCTCCTGAAATTGCAAAAATGGCAGGACCAATGGAAGATGACATCGAATGCCAAGAAGTGCTGTGTCATGTGCATCACCAATGAAAAGTATCCACAGTTGGATAGCTTTAAGTTCTGTAATCAAATTCTCCAACAGGCAGATACACAAGCATACCAGGGGGTTCACCTTAAAAACAATCTTCAATGGGAATTCCACATTCAGCAGATAACATCCCAAACAAACAAGAGTCTTGGATTTCTGAGGAGGAATCTTAGGTATTGTAACAAAAATATCAGAATTATAACTTACCAGACATTTGTTCTTCTGGTCTTAGAGTATGCAAGTTGTATAAGGGATCCTTCAGTGGCGAGAGGTATAAATAAGATTGAAAGAAATGCTGCACAATTCTGCACGAATCAGTATGGGAAGTACACCAGTGTCACATCCTTGATCAAAGATTTGGAATGGGATTCACTACAGCAAAGGAGGGAGAAAGACAGACTGACCGTGTTCTATATATTTTATATATGGAATGGACAGGTGGGAATTGACAGAAACAAGTACCAGGTGCCCTCCGACAATGACAAAACATGAGGTCGTCATCCACATGAACTACAAAGATCATTTGTTTCCAAGACAGTGTATCAGCAATCTCCCTTCCACAAGAACAACACCACAATGGAACAAGCTGACAAAGGAAATAGGCACAGCCTCACCACTTGAAATCTTCAAGATCCATCTTTAGATTCTTTCCATTTAAAAGTTTTTATTATCAGGACTACCATCTCAGCAGGTCATGCCTGGTTTAGCTAGCGCTACCCATATAAATGTTGGCAGGATATGGATATTAGGGTGTGATGCCAACATAAGTAAAGCAGAAGCGGAACTCCAGTTCGTGAGCATTAGCAACATTCTGCACTAATCCGATTTTCACTAGAGAATTTCAGCAGTGACTCCTCATGATCTAATAGCTCTGACGGAACTAAAATAGTATTATTGTACTTGGAATGCCAACTGAAGTAAGGATAGCCATGAGTATCAAAATTGGCTTTGCAAAATCTATGAATTCAGGCTGAACATACCTTGTATCTGCAATTATTTGTCATTAAGTATGAAGGGAGAAGTGACATTGCCCTGCACACAGAAACATGCAAAACAAAAAGGTGCAGTGAAAAATCAAAATCAAACACTTTGTCCTGAATTTTCGTAAAGATGGAGAGGGTTCTCCAGGCTTAGCCAAAATGGCAACCAGAGCCCCGATTCCAGAAGTCCTGCCCCAAACCCAGAACCCACCATTTTCACTGGGGTGGTGAATCGGGGCTGGTTGTAGTTTGCACATTCGTTGTTCATGGAGGCAGCTGCACATGTCAAAGTGCAGCTGCCTTCAAACAGATCCAATTTTTGTAACTGGGCTGCCTAAAACACGACTTGAAGGCTTTAGACTTTAGGAGAATGTCTAAAGTCGCCAGAGTTCTTCAGAGAGGTGGGGTATCCTTTTGGATAGGTCCAAGGATACCTTTGTGAGAGGTAAGGTGCCCTTTAGGAGAGCTCAAGTGAACTTTGGGATTGTTAAAAGTAGATATGAATGTACAGAAAAAGGTGGCCAAAGTCATTGGAAGATGATTGGAACTGTCAAGCTATCAAGAGAAGTAGCAAGCTGTCAAGGCATTTAAATCTCCTGGCACAACCTATCATTATCACAGTAGGATCCCTGTCAGTTCACAGTTTGATTGACAGCTTTAAGTGGTTATAAAATCCTTAATGTGGGGCTATGAATATAAATGCTTGTTTTTTGCAGTATGAGTGGTCGGCATAACAAGGGTTAATGTGAGACTGGAGAACAGTACCACCCATAGTGTGATGTAGAGAGACACGTGACAGTAGACAGGAGACAGAGTTGTATGGAGACAATGAAGGAGAAGTTAGCATAAAGTTAGCTCCTAGTTTGGGCTATACTTTGTACATATGTGAATAGCTATATGTTACCAATAAACATTACTGTTCAACCTTACCAGCCTCTGAACCTCTTAGTGAAACCTACTGAACAAACCCTTACAACAATTTTATAAGGGATTAAGCAATTAAATGAAATGTTTGTTTCTATAAGGGATTGTGTAGTTGAAGGGATGTAAACATAGTGAATTTTTTTTTATGAATGAGAGTCTCCGTTTTAATAAAAATAAAATCTGCAATAGGCACTTAGAACTTTATTTCATTTAATCTCAGCATGTGTCCTGAGATCTGCCCATGGCGCATACTGGGTGAGTGGTATGGAGGGTGTAAGGACAAAGGGTGGTGGGTGGGGGCATGGGTTGGTATGTGTTGGGACTAAGTTGTCATAGGGGCTGAAAGGGCCATAGGGTGTGAGTCGAGGGGCATAGCTTGGTATGGAGGGTATGAAGAGCCATGGGCACTGGTAGAGGGGCATAGGTTGCCATAGAGGATATAAAGGGGCATTGGGGTTGGTAGAGGGGCATAGGTTGGCATGGAAGATATGAGCGGGATTGGGGGAGTGGGTGGCCAGTATGAGATGGCATGATTTGACATGGATGGAGCATGGGGATTATGTGTAGAGGGTGAGGGGTGTGAGGGGTAAGGGCTGGAGGAGTGTTTTTTGATTTATTGTTTTTATTTTCACAGCTGGGACAAAGTCCTGGATCATTGAGGCAGGCCTGTCACACAGCCTGCATCCGCATCCAGCAGCCCTTGTGACTGCCTCCTCACTGTTTCAGAGGGAGGCGGGCATGACCCCTGTTAACAACACCGCCCCAACGCCCCTCCCCCACACCCCCACGACTCAGGCCACATTGGGCGCTTTCTCCCAAGTTGGGTGTGCAGGGCTGGGAATTTTGTGCTCTCGACTTGGGAGCAAAAATTCTGAGCTTTATATTACATCTATTTTTACAACAAAGGACAATTCAGGAAAATCTTGTGGTAGCAGCAGAAATAAGATTATGTGCCATGGTGTGATTCATCACTTAAGTTACTTAAGTAAAGGCTTTGGAATGTCATTGCTTCTGAAGTTTCTACCAGATTCAAAGTTGCAAAAAAAGCGAAAGCCTTGTGATCACACAGAAACAAGCAGCATCAGTGAAAACGTTTTGGCTCCAAAATCGCAGTGACTTTTAATCTTTTTTCACAACAAAGGACAATTCAGGAAAATGTTGTGGTAGCAGCAGAAATAAGATTATGTGCCATGGTGTGATTCATCACTTAAGTTACTTAAGGAAAGGCTTTGGAATGTCATTGCTTCTGAAGTTTCTACCAGATTCAGAGTTGCTAAAAAAGAGAAAGCCTTGTGATCACACAAGCAGCATCAGTGAAAATGTTTTGGCTCCAAAATCGCAGTGACTTTTAATTAATGATCTTCAACAAGCACATTTTCTCCCAATTCATACATATATATGAACATACGAACTCGGAGCAGGAATAGGCCTTTCAAGCCTGCTCCATCATTCAATAAGATCATGGCTGATCTAATTGTAACCTCCCGCCTACTCCCAATTACCTTTCACCGCCTTGTTAATTAAGAATCCATCTAACTCTGCCTTGAAAAATATTCGAAGTCTCTGCTTCCACTGCCTTTTGAGGAAGAGGGTTCTAAAGACTCAAGACCCTCTGAGAGAAAAAAATTCTCTTCATCTCTGTCTTAAATGGGCGACCCCTTATTTTTAAACAGTAACCCCTAGTTCTAGATTCTCCCACAAGAGGAAACATCCTTTCCATATCCACTCTGTCAAGATCCCTTAGGATCTTATAGGTTTAAATCAAGGTGCCTCTTACTCTTCTAAACTCCAGTAGATACAAGCCTAGCCTGTCCAACCTTCCCTCATAAGATGACCTGCCCATTCCATTTTTTGACTTTGTAGAAATAGAGTGTATGGAACTTCTGCACCATGTGCCAACAAGGTGGCTGCCCCTTCTGCATGAAGTTGCATAACTATTACAAAGCTGATCTACATTAAAGGCATATTTTATTTCGGAGGGAAAAGAAGAATAACACAAAGATTGTATGGGAAATATTCAATGACAACAATCAGGAGTCTTTTCCTCTTTGTTAAATTTACTTCCTGTATAACTTGATGGTAATATTTCATGAAGCAAACAAAAAGCTAAAACAATGCATGTGTAGAGCTACACTGTGTTATGAAGATTTTTGTTTTAAATTGCAGAGAAAGAAAGAGGACTAGTTATTTGGTCAATCAGTTGAGACTATTTTATGCAACGTTTCTCGAGAAATGAGGAAAATATTTAATGAGGAATCAGATAAGACTGAAGATCCATTCCATACCTTGAGAAATAGTACGATTACGAGACATCTGTTTCAAACAAATATCAATCCACTCACTGAATGATGAAGTGAATTGCCTGATATTGAGAAGTTGACCAAAGATCTTTGCTTCAAGATTGATTTTGGCAAGCTATATGATGACTGCTGCATTTTATGGCAAATTAGAGGAGATGAAATTTCTAAGGAGAGAAACAATTGATCAATGGTGTAAGTTTTCAAGAGTATCACAAAATGAAAATGACTAAATGTTTAAATTTGTACCTTTCACATTTTCATACCCAGCCTCAAACACATACAGAAATAGGGTTTTCAGCTGAACGGCCCTTCTTTTGAGCAAAGAAAAGAACCAGTCAAATGAAGGTCTTGTGAAAGGTGCAGCTGAGCTACAGGATGGTTGCGCTGAAAGTTCAGAAAGTCAAAAAGTCTCCTGACCTGCTGAAAGCAGCCGCAAGCCAACCTCTAAGTATAGACTTAAGAGGGGGAGAAGAAACCTACAAGCAAAAGCATCAAACTACAGAGGATCCAATCTTTCATAAGTTAGTGCGACAAGACATGCAATTTGCAGCAACTGTGTCATGTGACCAAACATCCTGATATCCCTTCATCCAAATTTGTCAATGTTGTACCAGGGATAAGGGAATTCAGTTATGTAGAGAACTAGAGAAGATCAGGTAAATTGAAGAGGATATTTAAGAGACGTGTTCAAAATTATCTGAGGTTTTATGATAGGGTAGATAGGGAGAAACAGATTACACTGACAGAAGGTCGGTAACCAGAGGACACAGCAGATTTAAGATAATTGGCAAAACAAAGCCTGGGATAGAAGAGAAGAATTGTATTTTACTCAGCTGCCTGAAAAGGTGGTGATAGCAGGTTCATTAGTCATTTTCATAAGGAATATATACTTAAAAAGGAACAGTTTGCAGGGTTAATGGGGAAAGAGCAGAGGAGTGGAACCAGTAGGTAGCTCTTTCAAAGAGCCAGCATGGGCCTACTTCTTTGCTGATTGATTGTATATGGTTCCCTAGGTATGATTTTCAGCCTCTGCATGCTCCAGTTCCACTGGGCAGGCTAAATTATAATTGGTGTTATCATCTTTGGCTCCCAATAACACCAAACTGCACTACAGCATCTAAATAATGGTGAGTGATAACAAAGAACATCGCAGATAGGGGCGAAACTAAATCAATAAGCTAAAAGCTGCTTGATTGGGAGGGAGGTAGATTAAGCTGAAAGGTCTGCTACTGTTCATGAAGTTCAAAAATTGGTTATTATTTTTCTGAATGTCCATTTCTCCTCTGTCGCAATTTCTCCTTACCTACATCTGGAGATTCATCTTACAAGAACAAATCAATAGACAGAATTTATTCTGGGAAAAGCGAGCTTGAGGTGAAATAGGCCTGGAAAATTGATGAAACTTTGAAAGATATGAATGCACCATTTGAATTCAAATCACAACTCAGTTGGTGAGGGCTTTCGTTGTTTTATTTGGCAAAAATGGAGGAGTTTAATGCTCTTGAAATGTGTTTTCTGCACCAATGTAGATCGAATGCTATATTATCATTAGTTCATCACAGAATACTGTTTAACAGTGTATATTAAGTTCCCATGCTCGGTCTGTGATGGTTAATAATGGCAAAAGATTTGTGTGAATGATCTGACATTTTATTTGCCATTTTTTTGAGAGCTCTCAGTTGGTAAGTGCACTGCCGATTGCAGAATCACATTGTACCGATCAGAAAAGTTTCAGATTTGCACTGATTTAGCTGATATCAGCTGAGGCGTAAGAGGAGGTCTGGAAAGGCACTATATAAATGGAAGTTTTTCTTTTTCATTTAATCTAATAAAAATTGATCAATCCCCATCTTGAAAGAGGAGGCACAATGAGGAAAAGTTGAAGAAATAAAAGACACAAAACGCTGAGAGTGTGAGAAGAGCAAAAAGATGACTGAAATGCAAAATATTCTATGCCACTGCTTTAATCTCATTCACTTGCATGAGCATAAAAAAATCCATCCTTACAAGACAGACTGGGCCATCCACTCAGTGCTACAAACACTTTTTTTTTTACAGAATCATGGAATCAGAGTGCAGAAGAGGCCCTTTGGCCCATCGAGTCTGCACCGACATGTGAGAAACACCTGACCTACCTACCTAATCCCATTTACCAGCACTTGGCCCATAGCCTTGAATGTTATGGCATGCCAAATGCTCATCCAGGTACTTTTTAAAGGATGAGAGGCAACCCACCTCCACCACCCTCACAGGCAGTGCATTCCAGACTGTCGCCACCCTCTGGGTAAAAAGGTTTTCCCTCACATCCCCCCTAAACCTCCTGCCCCTCACCTTGAACTTATGTCCCCTTGTGACTGACCCTTCAACTAAGGGAAACAGCTGTTCTCTATCCACCCTGTCCATGCCCCTCATAATCTTGTACACCTCGTTCAGGTCATCCCTCAGTTTTCTCTGCTCCAACGAAAACAACCCAAGTCTTTCCAACCTCTCTTCATAACTTAAATGTTTCATCCCAGGCAACATCCTGGTGAATCTCCTCTGTACCCCCTCCAGTGCAATCACATCCTTCCTATACTGGGGCGACCAGAACTGCACACTGTACTCCAGCTGTGGCCTCACTAAGGTTCTATACAACTCCAACATGACCTCCCTACTTTTGTAATCTATGCCTCGATTGAAAAAGGCAAGTGTCCCATATGCCTTTTTCACCACCCCACTAACATGGCCATGGCCAGTGTCATGCCGTTCATTGAATACTTCCTTGTCAAATTACTCCTTCCAAAGTGTATCACCTCATACTTTTCAGGGTTAAATTCCATCTGCCACTTAGCTGCCCATTTGTCTATATCTTCCTGTAGCCCAAGACACTCAACCTCACTGTTAACCACCCGGCCAATCTTTGTGTCATCCGCAAACTTACTAATCCTACCCCCCACATAGTCATCTATGTCGTTTATATAAATGACAAATATTAGGGGACCCAGCACAGATCCTTGTGGTATGCCACTGGAACTGGCTTCCAGTCACTAAAGCATCCTTCTGTCATCACACTCTGCCTCCTACAACTAAGCCAATTTTGAATCCACCTTATCAAATTACCCTGTATCCCATGTGCATTTGCCTTCTTTATAAGTCTCCCATGTGGGACCTTGTCAAAGGCTTTGCTGAAATCCATATAAACTACATCAACTGAACTACCCTCACCTACACACCTGGTCACCTCCTCAAATAATTCAATCAAATTTGTTAGACATGACCTCCCTCTGACAAAGCTATGCTGACTATCCCTGATCAAACCTTGCCTCTGCAAGTGGAGATAGATACTCTCCTTCAGGACTTTCTCCAATAGTTTCCCTACCACTGACATGAGACTCACTGGCCTGTCGTTCCCTGGCTTATCAGTACAACCCTTCTTAAATAGCAGAACCACATTAACTGTTCTCCAGTCCTCTGGCACCTCCCCCGTGGCCAGAGAGGAATTAAAAATTTGGGTCAGAACCCATGCGATCTCATCCCTTGCCTCCCTCAGCAGTCTGGGACACAAGTCATCCGGACCTGGAGATTTGTCCACTTTTAAGCCTGCCAACACCTCCAATACCTTGTCACTCCCTATATCAATTTGCTTAAGAACCTCGCAGTCTCTCGCCCCTAGAATACCTTCATCCTCATTCTCTTGGGTGAAGATCGATGTGAAGTATTCATTCAACACTCTAGCGATGTCCTCTGGCTCCACCCATAGATCGCCCCCTTGGTCCCTTATGGTCCCTACTCTTTCCCTGGTTATCCTCTTCCCAGTGAGATACTTATAGAATATCTTGGGATTTTCCCTACTTTTAGCAGCCAGAGCTTCCTCATATCCTCTCCTTGCTCTCCTAATTGCTTTCTTAAGCTCCATCCTGCATTGTCTGTACTCCACTAATGCCTCTGCTGATTTGCCTCCCTTGTACCTGCTAAAAGCCTCTCTTTTCCTTCTCATCATAACCGGAATATCTCTGGTCATCCATGGTTCTCTGGGATTGTTACTCTTTCCTATCACCCTAGAGGGAACATATTGAGCTTGTACCCTCCCCAGTTCCTTTTTAAACACCCCCCACTGTTCCTCTGTAGATTTCCCCACAAGTAACTGTTCCCAGTCTACCTTGGCCAGGTCCTGCCTTATTTTACTAAAATCCACTCTCCCCCAATACAAAGCATTTTTTTGCAACTTGTCAATTTCTTTGTGCATAACAAACTTAAACTGTACCACGTTGTGGTTGCTATCGCTAAAATGCTCGCCCACCACCACCTTAGCCACCTGTCCGACTTCATTCCCCAGAATTAGGTCCAGCACTGCGCCGTCCCTAGTTGGACCCTCTACATATTGACCTAAAAAGTTCTCCTGTATACATTTCAAGAAATCCACTCCATCCAAGTCCCTAACATTATGTCTACCCCAATTAATGTTAGGAAAGTTGAAATCACCTAATATAATTACCCTACTGTTATTGTTTTAACACACCTCCAAAATTGTGCACATATTTGCTCCTCAATTTCCTGGTGACGATCTGGGGGTATAAAATAAACACCTATTAATGTGGTTGCCCCTTTTTTATTCCTAAACTCTACCCACAAAGCTTCATTCGATGCCCCCTCCAAGATATCATCTCTCCTTCCTGCAGTAACTGACTCCTTAACTATTAATGCAATGCCTCCTCCTCTTTTACCCCATCCCGCCTCGCCTGAAGATTCTATATCCCGGAATGTTGAGCTGCCAATCCTGCCCTTCCCTCAACCATGTCTCAGTGATTGCTACAATATCACAATTCCACGTGTCAATCCTCACCCTTAACTCATCCGTTTTACCTGCAATACTCCTGGCATTAAAGAAGAGGCCAGCCAGCCTTGCCTTACACCCTTGAAGCTTATTGCAGTTGTACTCCCTCTGACTTGATTGTTTTACTGTATTATGATGTGTCCCTATTCTGCTAACATTCTGCGTCCCCCCCCCCACTGCCAAATTAGTTTAAACCCCTCCCAACAGCATTGGCAAACCCACCCGCAAGGATGTTAGTCCCACTCTGGTTCAGATGTAGGCCATCCCACCTTCCCCAGAAATGGTCCCAGTGATTCAGGAATCTAAAGCCCTCCCTCCTGCACCAACTCTGAAGCCACGTATTCATCTGCACTATTCTCCTATTTCTGAGCTCGCTAGCACATGGCACTGGGAGTAATCCAGAGATTACAACCCGAGAGGTCTTGCTTTTTAGTCTACTTCCTAACTCCCTGAATTCTTGATGCAAGACCTCACCCCTCTTTCTACCTATGTCATTGGTACCAAAATGTACCGTGACCTCTGCCTTATCACCCTCCCCCTTCAGGATGCCCTGCAGCCGTTCAGTGACATCAGTGACTGGCACCAGGGAGGCGACAAACGATCCTGGAGTCACATTGTTGACCACAGTAGCGCCTATCTGTTCCCCTAACTATAGAATCCCCTATTACTATTGCTCTCCCTCCCTGTAAATCACAAAAAGACCTTAAACTATAAGCGATTAAAGTAGTAAATACCTTACCCACTACTTACCAGTGATTCCTTTCCCTTGTAGCCTCTACTGCAGCACACTCTGAAGATTTAAGAAGTTGGATAGCAAGGAAAAAATGCAAAGAACACCTCATCCCCTATGCACCGAATTCCCGCTTTGCACCAAATTCTGAATACCCACTCTGGCTGTGCCCCACTCGGGATGTGCTCACTCTCCTTTTCCTGTGCAAGCACACTTAAAACGGACGAGGAGTCCTATTGGTCAGGAGGTGGTCAGAAAACTGCTAAATATGACATCAGAACAATGTTCTTTGAAGCTTTTGGGATGCTTGTGCCAATCATCAGCACAGTCTCAAAAATCTCCATGGGCCAGGATTTTATGGCCCTTCCCGCCCGGCAGGATATTACAGTCCCGCCGAACGGAATGGAGATTTAGATGGCTCGCTGCATCTGCCAGTGAGGGGGGTGGTGCGGGAGGTGGAGGGGGGTGGTGGGTAGGCGTAGGGAGACACGCCATGCCAGGGCCATAAAATCCTGGCCCATAATCTTACACTGACACAAACCGTGGCTCACTTCAAATTGGGCGCACAAGGTTGTGTGACTGATTCTGTGGTCCATATTTACATCAAGTGAAGCTTTGCACCACACAATAGAATTTTGAAAAATCAGTTCTCTTGAAGGAAACTACAGATCTTTCACATGCTTTGTCAATGTCATTCAAGTCTTTTCATTGTTATTATGCAGATTGGCATTCAAAACAGCAATTCTCATTGGAACTCTTTATTTGCCTGAAGAATCGAGATTCAATTTCTCTTTGAAGACTGTTGAAATATTTACCTGTTGAACTATTACCTGAAGACACTCTTTAAAACAAATCCCTGAAGGCCTAACTCAGAGCCATTGCGTCATTTGGAGAATCAAACATATGTAAGCCCTGATTCTTTAAGGCTGCAGTAGCAGCAAGGTGCCTCCATGGAGATTCATCCGTGATTCATAGGATAACGCAGTTCATCTCCAAGGCAAAGGAAGGCTGGTCAGTGGGAGCCTCATTATAAGTCTACAATTATTCTAATAAAATTCCACACCAAAATTCACTTTTTCTGGCAATTTCTACTACCAGTGTTCACCTAGCCCACATCATTTTTTTTTTTGTTTATTCATCCATAGGATGTAGGCATTGCTGAAAAGTAGAGTACTTATTGACCATTCCTAATTGCCATTGAAGAGTTGGTGGTGAGCCGTCTTCTTGAACAGCTGCAGCCTATGTGCTGTAGGTACACCCACAAAGCTGCCAAGGAGGGAGCTCCAGGACTTTTCCCAGCAACAAGGAAGGAGCGGTGAGTTAGTTCCAAGACAGAATGTTGCGCGGCTTGGGGAGGGAACTTGGAGCTGATAGAATTCCCAAATACCTGTTGGTCTTATTCCTCTAGGTTGTAGAAGTCCTGATTTGGGAGCTGCTGTTTAAGGTGCTATGTTGAGTTGCTGCAGTTGCTTATTGATATTACACACTTCAGCCACATGGGGCGCCAGATGAGATGAAAATTAAGCTGGTTGCTTTGTCCTGGATGGTGTGGAGCTTCTAGAGTGTTGCTGGAGCTGCACTCAACCAGGCAAATGAAGAGCGTTCCATTAAACCCCTGATTTGTGCCTCATAGGTGCTGAAAAGGTGTGGAGTCAGGAGTTGAGTTAATTGCCGCAGAATACCCACCTTTTGACCTACTGTTCTGGCCACAATATTTATGTGACTGGTCCAGTGAATTTTCTCATCATTGGTAACCACCTCAGGATGTTAATGGTGGGTTAAGGGTTGATGATAACGCCATTGAATGTCAAAGGGAGTTGGTTAGGCCCGTGTGTTGGGAGGTTATCATTGGCTGGCACTTGTGTGGTGTGAATCTTATTTGCCACTTATCACCCCGACCCTAGATTCCATTTAGATCTTGTATGTTGGCAATGACTGCTTCAGTTTCTGAAGAACTGCAAATGGAACTGAACACTTTATCACACAATCAGCAGCGAACATCCCTACTTCTGACCTTGGGATGGAGGGAAGGAGCTGAAATGGTTGGGAATAGGGCATTACCCTGAGGATCTCCTAAAGCAATGTCCTGGGGAAGAGATCATTTGCCTCCTACAAGCACAACCATCTTCATTTGCGTTAGGTATGAGTCCAACCAGTGGGAGAATGTTCCTCCTGATTCCCATTGATTTCAATTTTACTAGGGTTCCATGATGATACACTCAGTCAAATGCTGCCTTGATTGGAGTCCTTTGAAGTAACAAGCAATGTGGATAAAGGGGAACCTGTGGATGGGCTATATATAGATTTCCAGAAGGCATGTGACCAAGTGCCTCATCAAAGGTTACTAAGCAAAATAAGAGCTCAAGGCAAAAGGGTAACATATTAGCATGGATAAAAGATTGGTTAGCTAACAGGAAACAGAGAGTAGGCACAAATGGGTTATTTTAGCGTTGGCAAGATGTGATGAGTGGAGTGCCACAGGGATCAGTGCTGAGGCTTCAACTATTTACAATTTATATCAATGACTTGGATGAAGGGTCAGAAGTATGATTGCTAAATTTGCTGAATACACAAAGATAGGTAGGAGAGTTAGTTGTGAAGAGGACATAAGGAGTCTGCAAATGGGCATAGATGGGTTAAGTGAGTGAGCAAAAATTTGGCAGATGGAGTAAAATGTGAAAAAATGTGAACTTGTCCACTTTGGCAAGAAGAATAGAACAGCAATATGTTATTTAAATGGAGAGAGATTGTGGAACTCTGAGATACAGAAGGGTCTGGTTGTCCTGGTACATGAATCAGGAAAAGTTAGTATGCAGGTACAGCAGGTGGTTAGGAAGGCAAATGGAATATTTTTATTTATTGCAAGGGGAATGGAACATAAAAATAGGGATGTTTTGCTACAATTATACAGGGCATTGGTTAGACCACATCTAGAGCACTGTGTATTTAAGAAAGAATATAAATGTGTTTGAAACAGTTTAGAAGATTGAGAGGTGATCTTACTGAAACATATAAGATCCTGAGCAGACTTAATAGGGTGGATGCTGAAGGGATGTTTCCCCTTGTGGGAGAGACTGGAACTAGGGGACATAATATTGGTACGCACTGGTCTGCCAAACATGAGCTCTGCCAGTAATGGAATAGTTGCACTTAAAGGTGTTGCTCTCAGATGTAACATTGCAATGTGTAGATTTTGCTTGGTCTTCCTACATTTAAAAATTAGAGATTTCACCATGCAAATCATTTGTTCAACTAGGCCATTAGATCTTGGATAATGAGGAGAAGTAGTGTGATTGACATTCCACTTCTCACACATATCCTGAAATGGCTTACCAATAACTTACGGACCATTATCCTTAATGATCTTTCTAGGCACACTAAATAAACTGAAAATAGCACTTACAGTGTGCGCGACAATTGTACTTGACATATGGTCCAATTGTAAAATAATGGGATACTTGGTAAAATTGTCATCGATGATGATGAAGTCATTTCCATAGACATGAAAAAGATCAGATTTTGGTCTAAGGATGTGTAGGAACTTCATGTGGAATCAATGGTGCTTTCTGCTGATTTGGCATATGCTGTTGACATGCCTTGCACATCTGGATGATGACTTCAATGTCATTGTCCATACCCAGCCAATAGACTACCTCTCTTGTAAGTCTTCTCATCCAATCTATGTCCATGTGTGAATGATGAATTTGTTGAAGAACATCAGGGCCAGAATTTTTCCCTCGTCGGGCAGGCTTGGGAAGCTGACCACCGCCCGCGATTGGCTCCGCTCCCCAATTTCACATGGGCGAGCCAATTAAGGCCCGTCCTGTGTGGATCAGGAGCGGCAGCGCTGAGCACTACCTGTGCAGGTGGGGGGAGGAGGGAGAGCGGACCTGGTGCGCAGTCCGCGCATGCACGCAAAAGAGCACTTCAATCTCCCTGAGGCATGGAGCTGATTCAGGGAGATTGAAGCGTTTTTTTAAAAAAATAATGACAGTAAAAAATTTTTTTCAATGTCCCCTTATGTGATTCTGTCACATGAGCTGGGGCATGATTTTAATTCAAAAATAAAGTTTTTAGTTAATGTTTATTTGCTTTAGGAAACCTCATCCCGCTCGTGGATGAGGTTTCCTAAAAAATGTAAAGGCCACTTGGCCTTTTCGCCTGGCCGCCAACCTTCAGTTTGGATGGGCAGCGTAAATTTCAAGTTAATTAGCTTATTAATGGTCTTAGTAGGCCTTTCAATCATCGGCGAGTGCGCAATGATGTCGCGACGCACGCCCGATGTCATCGTGCGTCATATTACGCTCAGGCGTGTCGGGCGCGCACCTCCACGCCGAAAGTAAAATTCTGGCCCAAAAGTCACAAAGATTCTGATATGATGACTTGCCTGCCTTTAAAAATGACTCCCTGGGAGATGCCTAGCTTGTGATGATAAGACCAAAATTATCCCATGTGTTCATGGACATATTGAATTGAATCAGGCCATCCTTCGATATTGGCTTTCCACAGTTTCTGTAGTATACAATCTTTCGTAATTTCTTCTTGTAGCTAGGTATGAAAATGCATGAAACCAAACATTAAAGTTAATGTTTCCCGCTCAATGCATTTTAGACACATATTTGGAAGCAAATGCAATCAGTTTGCCTTTTAATACTATGAATGCTCCCAGCTTTCTGTAACGCACCTATCTCCAGGGTAGTTGTCTCCCTAGGATTGTAAAATTGCAATGTTGATGCTTTTGATAATGACTGTTTGAGTGCTTTGAAGAGGTATTTGTGGTCTTCGTGCCACAGGAAAGGTACATCCTTTCTCAGCAATTCACTTAGAGATGAAGATTTATGAGTCAAATTGGGAATGCATGGAGGCAAGAAATTAAAGAGATTGAGTCATCTTTGGAGATCATCCTTATTTTGAGGAGTTGGCATGGTTTTAACATCCTCTATTTTACTTGGATCAGGAAATATGCCAGCACTGGAATAAATAGAACTGAAGAAATCAGATTGCTGCACATTGATGTCATAATTCAGCCTGCTGAGCACCAATGCTTCATTGTGTGCCGCTTGCATCAGTAAGTGCAGATTATGTTCTTGTTTCTTCTTCCGTCAATGGCTTTATCATTTGCAATACAGCTAACATTCAGGTGCAGCAGGCAGTTAGGAAGGCCAATGGAATGTTAGCCTTTATCGCAAGAGGATTTGTTTGACTACAGGAGTAGTGAAGTGTTGCTTCAATTGTATTGAAGCTTAGTTAGACTGTACCTGGAGTACTGTGTGCACTTTTGGTCCCCTTACCTCAGAAAGGATATCATTGCCATAGAGGGAGTACAACAAAGGTTCACCAGGCTTGTTCCGGAGATGGCAGGACTGTCTTATGAAGAGATATTGGGGAAACTGGGCCTACATTCTCTGGAGCTTCAAAGAATGAGATGTGATCTTATTGAAACCTACAAAAAAACTTAAAGGGATAGACAGGTTAGATGCAGGCAACATGTTTCCCCCGGTTGGAGAGTCGAGAACCAGGGGACACAACTTTAAAATAAGGTGGAAGCCACTTAGGACCAAGGTGAGGAGAAATTTCTTTCCTCAGAGGGTTGTGAACCTTTGGAATTCTCTATCCCAGAGGGCTATGGAAGCTCAATCATTGAGTATGTTTAAGGTAGAGATTGATAGATTTCTGATTAATGATAACATAAAGGGTTATGGGGATAGTGTGTGTAAAAAGCATTGAAGTTTCAATCAGCCATGATCATATTGAATTGAGGAGCAGGCTTGATGGGCTGAATGGCCATCTTCTGCTCCTATGTTCCTATGTTCCTAGATGCATCCTGGTACCGTACATGTAATGTGGTCCATGTGAGCTTGAAAGACATCCTGGCTGACAGCCCATAAGGAAATCATTGAAAACAGTATTATCCGAATGTGATACGAAATGTAGTCATCTCTCAGGACATCTCCGGGAGATGTACTGACCAGTAACCATTCTTGGCATCAAGCTTTGAGAAGAATTCTGCACCTGCAAATCTCAGATTTAACTCTTCTAACGTAGGTATTTTGTAAGGACAACATTTCAAAGCTGCATGTAAACATCATGGTTTAAGGCATGCTCCCATTGATCCATCCTTCGTTATGACACATTTGATTGAGCTGCACCAATCTGTGCACTCATGTCCTCTTCTAGTGTTTCAGCCTTTCTCCATTTTGTCTAGTTCGACCTTCAATTTGTATAATATGTGGATGCCGCACTCACTTGATGGATTAATTGATGGACTTGCATTTTCCTGCAAGTGTAACATTGCAGCTCCCTTGAAGTTGCCAATTTTGTCGAAACATTCAATATTAGGTCGTGAACTGTGGTGATAGGAGTAGTTTCTGAGGTTGCTGGGCTTTGTGATGCCTGACTGATTCCATGGATTGTGAGGTCAGGACATGCCGATAGACCTGCAATCAGTTTAGTTGTCATGGTGTAGGGCATCTGTGACATCCAGGAGGATTGATTATACAGGACTACGGATCCCACAAATGGAATTAGTGAAATTCAAAGCACACATCTTCCCTTCACCCCGCCTGACGGCATTCCGTAGGGATCGTTCCCTCCGGGACACCCTGGTCCACTCCTCCATCACCCCCTACTCCTCAACCCCCACTTATGGCACCTCCCCATGCCCACGCAGAAGATGCAACACCTGCCCCTTCACTTCCTCTCTCCTCACCGTCCAAGGGCCCAAACACTCCTTTCAAGTGAAGCAGCATTTCACTTGCATTTCCCCTAACTTAGTCTACTGCATTCGTTGCTCCCAATGCGGTCTCCTCTACATTGGAGAGACCAAACGCAAACTGGGCGACCGTTTTGCGGAACACCTGCGGTCTGTCCGCAAGAAAGACCCAAACCTCCCTGTCGCTTGCCATTTTAACACTCTACCCTGTTCTCTTGCCCACATGTCTGTCCTTGGCTTGCTGCATTGTTCCAGTGAAGCCCAACGCAAACTGGAGGAACAGCACCTCATCTTCCGACTAGGCACTTTACAGCCTTCTGGGCTGAATATTGAATTCAACAACTTTAGATCTTAAACTCCCCCTCCCCCCATCCCCACCCCATTTCTTCCCCCCCCTCACCTTTTTTTTCAATAATTTATATAGATTCTTCTTTCCCCACCTATTTCCATTATTTTTAAATCTAAACTAAAACCTTGTTAGTCTTTCCACCCCACCCCCACTAGAGCTGTACTTTGAATATCCTGTCTTCCATTCTTAATTAGCACTTTTCTCAGACAAATGTCACCACCTTCGACACCTCTTTGACCCTTTTGTCTGTGACATCTTTTGATTATCTGCTCATCTCCACAATCACCACACCCTCAATGCGTCTCTCCCCCCCCACCGCCCCCCACCCCCAACCCCCACCCACCTTAAACCAATTTATATTTCTCCCTTCTTCTAACTATGCTTCAGTTCTGCCGAAGGGCCATGAAGGCTCGAAACGTTAACTGATTTCTTCTCCGCCGATGCTGCCAGACCTGCTGAGTTTTTCCAGGTAATTCTGTTTTTGTTTTGGATTTCCAGCATCCGCAGTAGCTTTTAGCTTTTTGTTTTTATCTTGGAATTAGTGAAATGTTGTACGCTGAAAGGTTCACCATAGTTGGTTTTGCCATGGCCTTCCACATCTGTGGATACATGACTTTTAGAATTCGCAGAGGTAGTATGTTGGCACTTGCCCCTGTATCAATCTTGGCATTAATGAATAGTTACTAACTTTCTTAGGACAAGTAATATCTTGACAAACACTTTGGATGGCGTGATGGCATCTAACTTTTCCATGAGATTGAAGGTGCAAACCATGTGTTACCGCTCTTTATCTCATTGTACACATCATCTTCATTTTCTAGTTTGTCGAGCCCCTCATGTATACGTTTCTGACAGATAGGGGATGGACATTCTTATTACCTGTTGTATACGGTCTGTTTGGATCAGTGCACAGCTCTTAGAAGCTGCATCAGCCTTTGCTCTAGTGCACTGCCACTGCCAATGGCCCTTTCTGCCATATGTCTTGCCGAATTGCTGAAAAGCTGGGCATTTCCGTGGTGCATGAAGAAGGCCACAAGTTCCACATGTCTTGCTAGGTTTGTGTGTTCTGGTGAGCACGTCAACAATTGGTGTTGTTCTTAGGACCTGTAAGCTTTGTCAACCTCTGACCATCTCAAACAAGGGAGAATCCAGCCACTGCTCCTTGACGTTCAATGGCAATACAATCACTGAATCCTCCACTATCAACATCCTGGGGGTTACCATTGACAAGAAACCGAACTGGACTAGCCATATCAATATTGTTGCTACAAGAGCAGGTGAGAGACTAGGAATCCTGTGACAAATAACTCACCTCCTGACTCCCCAAAGCCTGTCCACCATCTACAAGGCACAAGTCAGGAGTATAATGGAATACTCTCCACTTGCCTGGATGAGTGCAGTTCCAACAACACTCAAGAAGCTTGACACTGTCCAGAACAAAGCAGCCTGCTTGAATCCACAAACATTCACTCCCTCCACCACCGACGCACGATAGCAGCAGTGTGTACCACCTACAAGATGCACTGCAGACTTCACCAAGGCTTCTTAGACAGCACCTTACAAACCCACGACCACTACCACCTAGAAGGACAAGGGCAGCAGATAGATGGGAACACCACCTCCTGGAAGTTCCCCTCCAACTCACTCACCATCCTGACTTGGAAATATATCGCCGTTCCTTCACTGTCACTGGGTCAAAATCCTGGAACTCCCTTCCTAACAGCACTGTGGGTGTACCTACACCACAGGGACTGCAGCGGTTCAAGAAGGCAGCTCACCACCTCCTTCTCAAGGGCAACTAGGGATGGGCAATAAATGCTGGCCCAGCCAGCGAAACCCACATCTTGTGAATGAATAAAAAAAGGGTCGCTTCATACTTATGTCCATCCTTGAGTAGCTCTTCGATGATATATGTTTTGGGCTTGTCCAGCTGATCTTTCTAGAATTCTTCCACAGGAGTGGATGTGATCACCAACTCAGCAATTCTGCCTGCCAGTTCTGCATTTGAAAAATCACGTACATATCTCTGCAGCTGCTGATGAAGTAGTCTATGGATTCTGTGGGTTGTTGATGAAATGACATGAACTCTAGTCAATGAATACAAAAGTTTACCTGATCTGAACTGTGTCTTCCAATGTAGTCTATATCTTTTGGGGATCCTTTAGCTCATCTTCTGTTAATCCTGATGTGTTCAGCATGTGCAGACCTTCATTCCCAATTTTCTAGCGAATTTTTATGGCTTTCTTGTCTGGTTCAGACACACCTGAATCAAGAAACCCACTTGCCAGAATTTTTCTCTTGTTGGGCGGGCTCAGTGGGGGCGGCCGGGATGCCGACCGTCGCCCCCGATTGGCTCTGCACCTCGATTTCACATGGACGGGCCAATTAAGGCTCGCCCTGCGTGGACTGCGAGTGGCAGCACTGAGAGTTACCTGTGTGGGCTGGGGAAGGAGGGTGAGGAGGGAAAGCGGGCCTGGCACACAGTTCGCGCATGCACGCGAAAGAGCGCTTGAATTACCCTGAGGCAGCTCCGTGCCTCGGGGAGGTTGAAGCGCTTTTTTAAAAAATTGATAAAGACAATACAAAATTTAATGAAACATGTCCCCTCATGTGACTGTGTCACATGAGCTGGGACATGTTTTTAAATTCAAAATAAAAGTTTTTATTGAATTTGTATTAGCTTTAGGAAACCTCATCCCACTCGTGGATTTTAAGTTAATTAAATTTTAAATTAATTAGCTTGTTAACGGTCTTAATAGGCCTTTCAATTATCGGCGGGCACGCAGCCCACTCCTGCGTGGGCCCATTGAACAAAATGTCGCGCGAGTGCACGATGACGTCGGGACACATGCCCGACGTGATCGCATGTCATGTTACGTTCATGCATGTTGGGCACGCGCCCGCACACTGAACGTAAAATTCTGGCCCATAGGTCTGTATGCTGTATAAACATTTTGATTTCAGAAAGTAAGTCAGCTACATTCCAGTTCAAACTGGGGAATTTTGTGGACATTGTGACAATACCCCTTTGACATTCCTTCTTCTGTAGTGCCTGGGATGAGTATCACTGTAGCCGCTTTTGCATGCTTTTCCAAAGCTCCACCCACAAAGGGGAGTTTTGGCAGGAACACACCACGGTTTAATGGCATCTTCGTTTATTATTAAATTTATGGTTTAGCAACTCCCAAAGCCATCCATTATAGCCACAACCTTCTCTAGCCCAATTTTTATGACTTGTTTTTGTTTGTTTGACTCTCCCTTGCTTACTATCGATCCGCCCCACACCCTGTTCACTCTTCTTTCCCAACTGACCTAATCCCGTGCTGGTCCTCACAATGTGCTGTCCCACTCACTGAACCGACAGGCTATGTGCTGCAATCTCATGACAAGGGATCTGTCTGCTTACCAGCTCTTTACTTGAGCACTAGCTCGGTGCTGTGCCTCGAAAGTTTATCTTTGCAGTCAGCACGCTGCATTTTCAACACTCTCCAATGCTGCAACTTCATTGCATCCTGACCAAAATGGAGAGGGTCTTCTCAT
Source organism: Cetorhinus maximus (assembly GCF_964194155.1). Classification (NCBI taxonomy): domain Eukaryota; kingdom Metazoa; phylum Chordata; class Chondrichthyes; order Lamniformes; family Cetorhinidae; genus Cetorhinus; species Cetorhinus maximus. The sequence continues at coordinate 208,134,014 of NC_135879.1, read as the reverse complement.
GCCGTGCAGCATGATCCATGGCTGTTCACCATGCTGCAGCTGTATGCAATCTTGCTGCCAGCTGTCTGACCACCGCTGATCATCATATTGAGTTCTGGGAATGATATAAGTCCTTGAACTTATTTGTTGTATAAGACACGAGGCACGAATCAATCATAAGGGATTGTAGTTTCAGTTATTAAGGCTAGGTACATGAGAACAGTTTTCCATAGTTGCATATCTTGGAGACATTAGCAGCTGTGTATGTGCTCTGCTCAAAGCATAAGTGAAACTAAGACTGGGTCACATGACACATTTCCCTTCTAGTGATGTCATGCTAATATCCCTTAAAGGCATATTGCAACAGTTGAAGAGCACTTACAAATGTAAATGTCTGTCTCCTAGCCAGAAGAAGCCATAATGAAAAGGTATAGGCTTATAACAAAGTATAATGTCTGGACTGTGGCTTCTGGCAGATGACAGATACAAAAAGCTAACTAATGTTACATGGTATTGAATGCAGGGAACTGGAACCAAGTGTAATTTTCAGGTGTAATGTTGATAGAGGCTAGCTGATAATTGGAGTTGGGCAAACAGATATAATTTAGTGCCCATTTTAAAGTCGCACATCTTGTCCTTTTTTTTATCTTGTTCTATTATAAAGCCCCATGTCCACATTTACAATAGAGAAAGCTTATGTAATCTTGCACCACTTTAATGACACCATCACTCAGTGGCGCTAGTGGACATCCACCACCAGTGGAAGGATGTGGTTGTAGCTTAACTATCATCAATTTTCATTACAAATGGGAACACAAGAATTGATAGTATTGGAAAATGTCAGGAAATATATGTAGGTACAAGAAAGTACATTAATGGCAATGCCTCAGCTGTGAACATAAGAACATAAGAAATAAGAGTGAGACAAGGCCCTTGAGCCTGCCCCACCATTCAATAAGATCATGGCTGATCTGATCGTGGCCCCAACTCCACTTTCCATCCCAGCCCCGATAAACATTGACTCCCTTGTTAGTCAAGAATCTCTCTACCTCTGCCTTAAAAATATTCAATGACCCTGCCTCCACCACTCTCTTGGAAAGAGTGTTCCACAGACTCACAACCCTCTGAGAAAATAAAATTCTCCTCATCTCCGTCTTAAGTGGGAGATTCTTATTTTTAAACTGCATCCCCTAGTTCTAGTCTCTCCCACAAGGAGACACATTTTTTCAGCGTCCACCCTGTCAAGTTCCCTCAGGATCCCATATGTTTCAATAAGGCCACCTCTCATTCTTCTAAACTCCAATGGATACAGGTCCAGCCTGTCCAACCTTTCCTCATGAGATAGACCCCCCCCCATTCCAGGAATCAGCTGAGTGAACCTTCTCTGAAATGCTTCTAACGTGTTTATATCCTTTCTTAAATAAGGAGACCAAACCTGTACCACAGTACCCAAGATGTGGTCTAACCAATACCATTACAACTTTAGCAAAACATCTCTACTTTAATATTCCATTCGCCTCCTAATAAACAACAACATTCTATTTGCCTTCCTGACCACTTATTCAGAAACTGTATCTCCTCATTCTAGATTCCCCCACAAGATGAATCATGATCTCAGCATCTACCCTGTCAAGTCCCCTCAGAATCTTATATATTTCAACAAGTTTATTCTCATTCTTCTAAACTCCAATGAGTATAGGCCCAGCCTAGGAACATAAGACCAGGAGTAGGCCATTTAGCCCATAGAGCCTTCTCCGCCTTTCGATTAGTTCATGGCTGATCATCTACCTCAATGACACTTTCCTGAGCTATCCCCATATCCCTTGATGTCATTAGTACCCAGAAATCTATCCATTTCTGTCTTGAACATGCCCAATGATTGAACTTCCACAACCATCTGGGGTAGGGAATTCCAAAGATTCACCACGCTCTGAGTGAACAAATTTCTCCTCATCTCAGTCTTTAATGGCCCACCCTTTATCCTGAGATTATGTCCCCTGGTTTTAAATTCACCAACTGGTCTTAGCTTCATCCACCCTGTCGCACCCTGTAAGAAATTTGTAAGTTTCAATGAGGTCGCCCCTCATGCTTCGAAACTCAAGGGAATACACATCCAGCCTCCCCAGTCGTGCTTGTACACGAACAGGAGAGCGAACACTTCCTGAGTGGGACACAGCCAGAGTGGGTATTCGGAATTTGGTGCAAAGCGGGAATTCGGTGCATAGGGGACGAGGTGCTCTTTCCATTTTTTCCTTGGTATCCAACTTCTTAAACCTTCAGAGCATGCTGCAGCAGTAGAGGCTACAAGAGAAAAGAATCACTGGTAAGTAGTGGGCAAGGTATTTACTACTTTAATCGCTTATAGTTTAAGGTTATTTTGTGGTTTACAGGTTGTATAATCTGCAGTAACAAGGATCAGGAAAGAAGGGGTCTAGAGTAATTGACGTAAAAAGTTTAATTTAAAGGGATAAGTCATGGCAGGAGCACTCAAAGCCGTGGTGTGCTCCTCGTGCTCCATGTGGGAAGCCGGGGACATTTCCAGTGCCCAGGACCAGTATGTGTGCAGGAGGTGTGTCCAGCTGCAGCTCCTGGAAGCTCGGGTTTCAGAGCTGGAAGGGCGGCTGGGGACACTGTGGAGCATCCGCGAGTCTGAGAGCATCGTGGATGGGAGATGAAGGGATTTGAGGAAGGAAGGAAATGGGTGACCACCAGGCAGTCCAAGAGGAACAAGCAGGTAGTTCAGGACGCCCCTGGGGTCCTGCTTGCAAATTGGTATTCAGTTTTGGAGGCTAATGAGGGTGCTGGTTCCTCCAGGGAATGCAGACAGAGCCAAGCTTCTGGCACCATAAGCAGCCTGTCTGTACAGGAGTGGAGGAAGGGAGGAGGACCAATATTAATAGGGGATTCAATAGTCAAGGGAACAGGTAGGCGCTACTGTGGCTGTCAATGTGACTCCAGGATGGTATGTTGCCTCCCTGGTGCCAGGGTCCGGGATGTCACTGAACGGCTGCAGGGCATCCTGAAGGGGGAGGGTGATAAGGCCGAGGTCATGGTACATATTGGTACCAATGACATAGGTAGAAAGAGGGATGAGGTCTTGCATCAAGAATTCAGGGAGTTAGGAAGTAGACTAAAAAGTAAGACTCTCGGGTTGTAATCTCTGGATTACTCCCAGTGCCACTTGCTAGCGAGCTCAGAAATAGCAGAATAGCGCAGACGAATATGTGACTTAAGAGTTGGTGCAGGAGGGAGGGTTTTAGATTCCTGGACCACTGGGACCGTTTCTGGGGAAGGTGGGACCTGTACAAGTGGGACGGTCTACACCTGAACCAGAGCGGGAGTAACATCCTTGCGGGCATGTTTGCTAGTGCTGTTGGGAGGAGTTTAAACTAATTCGACAGGGGGATGGGACACAGAATGTTAGCAGAATAGGGACACATCATAATACAGTAAAACAATCAAGTCAGAGGGAGTACAACTGCAATAAGCTTCAAGGGAGTAAGGCAGGGCTGGATGGCCTCTAATGCCAGCAGTATTACAGGTAAAACGGATGAGTTAAGGGTGAGGATTGACATGTGGAATTGTAATCCATCACTGAGACGTGGTTGAGGGAAGGGCAGGATTGGCAACTCAACATTCCGGGATATAGAACCTTCAGGCGAGACAAGGGAGGGGGTAAAAGAGGAGGAGGCATTGTATTATTAGTTAAGGGGTCAGTTACTGCAGTAAGGAGAGATGATATCTTGGAGGGGGCATCGAATGAAGCTTTGTGGGTAGAGTTTAGGAATAAAAAAGGGGCAACCACATTATTAGGTGTTTATTTTAGACCCCCAGATAGTCACCGGGAAATTGAGGAGCAAATATGTGCACAATTTGTGGAGGTTTGTAAAAACAATAACAATAGGGAAATTATATTAGGTGATTTCAACTTTCCCAACATTAATTGGGATAGACATAATGTTAAGGGCTTGGATGGAGTGGATTTCTTGAAATGTGTACAGGAGAACTTTTTAGGTCAATCTGTAGAGGGTCCAACAAGGGACGGTGCAGTGCTGGACCTAATTCTGGGGAATGAAGCTGGACAGGCAGCTGAGGTGATGGTGGGTGAGCATTTTCGTGATAGCGACCACAACATGGTACAGTTTAAGTTTGTTATGCACAAAGAAATCGACAAGTTGCAAAAAAATGTTTTGGATTGGGGGAGATTGGATTTTAATAAAATAAGGCAGGATTTGGCCAAGGTAGACTGGGGAAATCCACAGAGGAACAGTGGGGGATGTTCAAAAAGGAAATCAGGAGGGTACAGGCTCAACATGTTCCCTTAGGGTGATAGGAAGGAGTAACAATCCCAGAGAACCATGGATGACCAGAGATATTCCGGTTACGATGAGAAGGAAAAGAGAGGCATTTAGCAGGGACAAGGGAAGCAAATCAGCAGACGCATTAGTGGAGTAAGGACAGTGCAGAGTGGAGCTTAAGAAAGCAAGCAGGAGAGCAAAGAGGGGATATGAGAAAGCTCTGGCTGCTAAAAGTAGGGAAAATCCCAAGATATTCTACAAGTATCTCAATAGGAAGAGGATAACCAGGGAAAGAGTAGGGCCCATTAGGGACCAAGGGGGCAATCTATGGGTGGAGCCGGAGCACATCGCTAGAGTGTTAAATGAATACTTCACGTCCGTCTTCACTCAAGAGAATGAGGATGAAGGTATCGAACTCGGGGAGAGAGACTGTGAGGTTTTTAAGCAAATTGATATTGGGAGTGACAAAGTATTGGAGGTGGTGGCAGGTTTAAAAGTGGACAAATCTCCAGGTCCAGATGATTTGTGTCCCAGACTGCTGAGGGAGGCAAGGGAGGAGATCGCAGGGGCTCTGACCCAAATTTTAATTCCTCTCTGGCCCCGGGGGAGGTGCCAGAGGACTAGAGAACAGCTAATGTGGCTCCGCTATTTAAGAAGGGTTGTAGAGATAAGCCAGGGAACTACAGGCCAGTGAGTCTCACGTCAGTGGTAGGGAAACTATTGGAGAAAGTTCTGAAGGAGAGTATCTATCTCCACTTGGAGAGGCAAGGTTTGATCAGGGATAGTCAGCATGGCTTTGTCAGAAGGAGGTCATGCCTAACAAATTTGATTGAATTTTTTGAGGAGGTGACCAGGTGTGTAGATGAGGGTAGTGCAGTTGATGTAGTTTAAATGGATTTCAGCAAAGCCTTTGACAAGGTCCCACATGGGAGACTTATAAAGAAGGCAAAGGCACATGGGATACAGGGTAATTTGATAAGGTGGATTCAAAATTGGCTTAGTTGTAGGAGGCAGAGTGTGATGACAGAAGGATGCTTTAGTGACTGGAAGCCAGTGTCCAGTGGCGTACCACAGGGATCTGTGCTCGGTCCCCTATTATTTGTCATTTATATAAACGACATAGATGACTATGTGGAGGGGAGGGTTAGTAAGTTTGGGGATGACACAAAGATTGGCCGGGTGGTTAACAGTGAGGTTGAGTGTCTTGGGCTACAGGAAGATATAGACGGGATGGTCAAATGGGCAGATAAGTGGCAGATGGAATTTAACCCTGAAAAGTGTGAGGTGATACACTTTGGAAGGAGTAATTTGACAAGGAAGTATTCAATGAACGGCACGGCACTAGGAAGTTCTGAGGAACAAAGGGACCTTGGCGTGTGTGTCCATAGATCATTGAAGGCGGAGGGCATGTTAGTGGGGTGGTGAAAAAGGCATATGGGGCACTTGCCTTTATCAATTGAGGCATAGATTACAAAAGTAGGGAGGTCATGTTGGAGTTGTATAGAACCTTGGTGAGGCCACAGCTGGAGTACTGTGTGCAGTTCTGGTCGCCACATTAGAGGAAGGATGTGATTTCACTGGAGGGGGTGCAGAGGAAATTCACCAGGGTGTTGCCTGGGATGAAACATTTAAATTATGAAGAGAGGCTGGATAGACTTGGGTTGTTTTCGTTGGAGCAGAGAAGACCGAGAGGCGACCTGATCGAGGTGTACAAGATTATGAGGGGCATGGACAGGGTGGATAGGGAGCAGCTGTTCCCCTTAGTTGAAGTTCAGGCACAAGGGGGCATAAGTCCAAGGTGAGGGGCAGGAGGTTTAGGGGGGATGTGAGGAAAAACCTTTTTACTCAGAGGGTGGTGACGGTCTGGAATGCACTGCCTGGGAGTGTGTGTAAGCAGGTTGCCTCTCATCCTTTAAAAAGTACCTGGATGAGCACTTGGCACGTCATAACATTGAAGGCTATGGGCCAAGTGCTGGTAAATGGGATTAGGTAGGTAGGTCAGGTGTTTCTCACATGTCGGTGCATTCTCGATGGGCCGAAGGGCCTCTTCTGCACTGTGATTCTGTGAATCTCTCCTCATAAGACAATCCTGCCATCTGGTGAACCTCCATTACACTCCCTCTGTGGCAAGTATATCCCTCCTTAGATAAGGTGATCAAAACTGTATACAATACTCCAGGTGTGGTCTCACCAAGGCTCTATACAATAGCAGTAAAACATCTTTACTCCTGTACTCAAATCCACTTGCGATGAAAGCCAAAATACCATTCACCTTCCTAATTGTTTGCTGCACCTGCATGCTAAATTTTCGTGACTCGTGAACAAGGACACCCAGGACCCTTTGGATACCTGCACTTACCAACCTCTCGCCATTTAAGAAATATTCTGCCTTCCTGGTTTTTCCACCAATTTTAATAACTTCACACTTATTCACATCATATTCCATCTGCCATGTTCTAGCCCATTCACTTAACCTATCCAAGTCCCCTTGAAGCCTCCTTGCATCCTCCTCACAACTTACGTTCCCGCCCAGTTTGGTGTCATCAGCAAATTTGGAAATATTACAATTGATCCTCACATCCAAATCATTTATATAGATTGTGAACAGCTGTGGACCTAGCAGTGATCCTTGCAATACCCCACTAATAACAGCCTGCCATTCTGAGAGTTAACCAATTCTCAATCCATACTAGTATATTTCCCCCATGCGCTCTAATTTTATTTACTAACATCCTGTATGGGACTTATCAAAAACCTTCTGAAAATCCAAATACACCACATCCATTGGTTCTCCTTTATCTATGCTACAAGTAATATCCTTTAAATCTCCAGGGGGAGAATTTTCTCCCTGTGGGGGGGAACTGAGCAGGAGTGGGCACAGGCGGGCGCGCAGCCGATTACTGCCCACAATCGGCTGTGCACCACCATTTTACATGGGCAGGCCAATTAAGGCCCAGCGTGATGTGCACCCGAAAGCGCTGAGCAGTCCCTGTGCGGGCGGGGGAAATAGGCTGAGTCAGGGCCTGCACTCTTTCGCGCGCATGGCACGTAACTGCCTCAGGGAGTTAAATTACATTTTGAATTATAAATCCTTCATGAAACCTCTCATGATAAATACGAAGGCCGCCTGGGCTCTTCGCCTGCCTGCCAACCTTAAGGTTGGATGGGCAGCTCCTTTAATTATTTTAATTAGCTTTTAAATGGCCTTAATAGGTCTTTGACAGATCGGCGGGTGTGCAGCCAACTCTGGTGCGCGCCTGCCAAACTGAAGGCCTGAATGATGCGCGGTAACGTCTGGACACACGCCCGACGTCACCGCGCGCCATTTTATGCGTTGGCAAGCGGAGCCCGCCCCCACAGGCCAACCCGAAGATTCTGGCCCAACAAGTTTGTCAAACATGATTTCCCTTTCATGAATCCATGTTGACTCTGCCCAATTTTACCATTCTTTTCCAAGTGTTCAGTTATCACATCCTTTATAATAGATTCTAGCATTTTCCCTACTACTGACTTCAAACTAATGGGTCTGTAGTTGTCCATCTCCCTCTTCCTCCCTTATTAAATAGTGGAGTTACATTTGCTACTTTCCAGTCTGCAGGAACCTTTCCAAAATCTGTAGAATTTTGAAACCACCAATGCATCCCTTATCTCTCTAGTTGCTTTCTTTAACAGTCTGGGATGAAGACCATCTGGTCCAGGGGATTTATCAACCTTCAGTCCAGTTAACTTTTCAATTACTACCTCTTTATTAATACTAATTTCTCTTAATTCCTCAGTTTCACAAGTCTCTTGGTGCCTTGCATTTCTGCGAGATTTTCTGCATCTTCTGCCATAAAGACAGACGCAAAGTAACTGTTTAATTTCTCTGCTGTTTCCCTGTTCTCCATTATAAATTCTCCCGTCCCCATGTGTAATGGGCCCACATTTGTCCTAGTTAATTTTTTCCTTTCCACATACCTAAAGAAGCTTTTACAGTCCACCTTTACATTCTTTGCTAGTTTGCATTCATATTCTCTTTTCCCTTTCTTGATCAGTTTCTTGGCCGTCCTTCACTGGGTTCCAAATTCCTCCCAATCCTCATGCTTACTACTTTTTCTGGGATCTTTATAAGCCACTTCCTTTGACCTGATGCAACCTTTAACTTCTTTCATTAACTACGGTTGATTTACCTTTTCTTTTGTGCTTGTGCCTTAGAGGAATGTCTATCTGCTGTAGACTGCATAATATTTCTTTAAATACTAGCCATTGCCTGTCTACCATCAAATCTTTTAGTGTGTTTTCCCAATCTACCATAGCCAACTAGCCCCTCATACCTTAATCATTTCCTTTCTTCAGATTTAGAATGAACTATATCACATTCAAACTTAATGCAAAATTCTATCATATTATGGTTTCTATTTCCCAAAGGATCCTTTACAGCAAGGTTATTAATTAGCCCTTTCTCATTACACAACATTAATTCCAAAATAGGCCTACCCCTAGTTGGCTCCTCAATGCACTGCTTCAGAAACCCATCTCATACACACTCCAGGAATTCCTCCTCCAGAGCATTAGTGTTAGTTTGGTTAACCTAGTATACATGTAAATGGAAATCGTCCATTATTACTATCTTACCCACATTACATACATCTCTAATTTCCTGATTTATATCATGCCCAACATTAGCACTACAGTTGGGTAGCCTACAAACAACTCCCACCAATGATTGCTGTCCCTTGCTGTTTTTTAGCCCCACCCAAACTGATCCTATATTTTGATCCTTCGATCTAAGATCGTCTCTTACTAATGTCACGATCTCATCCCTTATTAAGAGTGCTGCTTCACTTCCTTTTCATTTTTGCTTATCCCTCCTAAATGCCGCATATCCTTGGATATTCAGTTCCCAATCTTGGTCACCCTATAGCCATGTCTCCGTAATAGCAATTAAATCATACCCATTTACCTCAATTTGTGCATTCAAATGATCAATCTTTTTGCGAATGCTACATGCATTCAGATAGAATGTCTTTAATTCTGCTTTTTTAACATTATTCTCTATTCCAATCCTGCACAACCTTTCCTCAGAAGGCAACCCCTTCATCCCAGGAATCAACCTAGTGAACCTTTTCTGAACTGCTTTCAATGCAAGGCTTTCTCTCACTCCTTAAGGCGACCACAACTGTATCCTGTACTCTGGGTGTGGTCTCGCCCAGAGTACTGGATACAGTTGTAGAAAGACTCCCTAACTTGTATTCTCCATTCCCCATGCAATGAAGGTCCACGTTCCATTTACCTTCCTAATTACTTGCTATACCTCCATTTTTGTGAGGACACCCATATCCCTCTGTATCACAGCATTCTGTAGTCTGTAAGTGCGGGCACTGGGATTGTGGAACTGCGTAATTCAGAGTAAAAACATCCCTGGGGTGGATTATATATATATATGTATATATGTATTATATTATACTTATGTATGCACACCTGGGAAAAATGTGGGGATTACTATACCAACAAAAAGTTAAACCTTTGCACAAGTATCCTCCTTCCAACCAATTATCTTGGCTCTGGCCTAATTAAAATCAGTCCATGGAAGGAAATGATCCCTTGCCTTCAGTAAGCAGTAAATCCCAATTTACTCCATCCTAGTTTTAGTTACAGATCTATATTCATAAGCCAGACCTGAGCTGGAATCACAGCCTCTTTGACAGCAGGTTAATACCAAAGTCTTGTACCCTGTCAAACACAGTAACTGATTAATGATATACTAATCCCAGTTACAAGTAGTCAATATTTAATTATTTTATCATTACAGTTGGGACCCAGGAAGGCTGGTTTAGAGGCTTTCAGATTCCTAATTATGCAAAATAAGATCCCATCATCGTCAGATGACCTTTACTAGAAGCCAGCTGCATTTCAACCAACCCAATATAGCATCAGAAAAGAAAAGATACATTATTCCTCTTGAAGTGAGTTGAAAGCCAGATGCCTCTAAGCCTACTACACATGTATAATTCTTCTCTGCTCTGCGTTTTGTACATTAGCTTGCACAAGCACTGTGTCCTCAACACCTCAACTGGAAACAAATGACCTGTAAGTAAAATTACTTCTGTGTATTAACGGGTAGCTGCTGAATGGAGTGTTGTCAAATGGAAACTAATGAAAGGCCACATTTTCACTAATAAGACAGGATCGACTCAAGCCTGCTGACCCCAGAAGCAGTTTAGATGTGGCCATGGAGGTGGTGCTGAGGCAGGCTGTTCTTATTTCTGAATGGGTTTTTTTTTCTATGAGCATTTTAAGACTTGCCATTGTTCTTATATGGCTCATTGATTTTGTACATAGTGCATACTGGGTGAGCGGGCATGGAGATATATGGGAGGGAGGGGCATGGTAAGACCTTCTAAACATACCTTTCAAAAGGTTCTTAAACCTTTGGTCCGTTACCCCTCTGAGGGGCCGTGAACCAAAGGTCCTAAAGAAGCTGGCCCAACTTAATGAAATTTGAGGTTGGTTATGAGATGCATACTCCCGCAATAGAACTAACCAGGCCACAAGTGTAACCCTAAGCTTCCAGTCACTTAAATTCTCAATCCCACTCCCATTCTCACCAACCCCTCCTCAGCATTCTGTACTGTTCCAATGAAGCTCAACGGAAACTTGAGGCACAGGACCCATGGGCACAGGACCTTATCTTGCAATTAGACACTTTACAACCTTCAGATTCAACATTATATTCAATAATTTCAGATCCAAGTCACTACTTGCATATTTGGTGCAGCTGGTGCTGTTAATAAGTCTGCTGCTTCCACTTACATCTCCTGTAGACCCATCTTTTGTTTCTTTATTTTCCCATTACCACTCCATTTTGCCTTGCACAATCATACCTTATGGTATTAATCATTTTTGCCTTCCACCCGATCACACACCTTCCATCAACCCTCCCCTTCTTCTTTCTCTCCTTCTGCTTGCTTAGAAACTGTTAATGTTTCTGTCTCCCATTCTGACAATGGTTAATAAACCTGAAACATTGGGCAGAGTTTTCAAAACTTAGCCCATGCCAGAGTAGCTGGACAAGTAGCAGGTTGGAAACCCATTGGGATCTCCAATGGACTTTACCATGGCTCTTTAACTGAGTCACGCCATTAAAATCCTGCTTCGGGGTCCCCCGCCAATCATACAGGGGCAGGCGGGTTCATGTGTCAAACCTGTCAAAGGAAGGATAACTAATTAAAGGGACCCTGGAATGGGTTAGAATGATTCATCCTCCTGTGGATTTTTGAGGCTACAGCAACCACAGGAATGGCGAGGAGACCTGGGAAGGTTGCTCCCACAAGTCTCTTACTCTTACCTGGAGACCCTCATGTAGGACCTGAGGAGCTGCAGTGAGGGAGGCTGTGACCTCCATTTGCCACATGATTGGCCCAGAGATCACCTCAAACTCTAACAGTGGGCACCCAATTCCAGTGGCTCTGAGGGTGACAGTGACCCTGAACTTTTTCACCTCCGTTTCCTTCCAAGGGTCAGTGGGAGGTCTATGTGGTGTCTCCCAATCTGCTGCTCACAGCTGTGTCAAGATGGTTACTGGTGCTCTGTTCAGATGGGTGATGAAATTCATTCATTTCTGGACAGACGAAGCCAGTCAGGCTGAGCGAGCCAGAGGCTTCACTGCAACTGCTGGGTTCCCCTGCATTCAGGGTGCCATAGATTGCACTAATCCCATAAAGGAGCCAGCAGGTGAGCTGGGTGCCGTTCTCAACAGAAATGGCACTCGATCAACATCCAGATTGTTTGCGACCACAGAACATAGATTTTGCAGGTCTGCGCCAGGCAGTTCCCATGATGTGTATGCATATCCTGCAGCACTCCCAGGTGCCAAAGCTCTTTGTCACTCCATTGGGGGATGATGACAGCAAGGCAGCTCCCCAGGCTACAGAAGATGGCTCAGCTGATGGGTCTGATGAGGAGCTGGAGGAGGCCCAGGGTGAGGAGGTGGTTGCAGAAGTGAGGACCCTTGAGGGAGGCGGGGAGACTAGGGAAGTTTTGATTCTCTGTTCGTTCAGCTAGGCATCCAAGGCTTGGCATGAAAGTGAGGGCAAGGATGACGCCACCTTACTGAACGTTCCTGGTGAGGCCGTCCTGTGACCCCTATGTCAATTAACTATCTCCGAAATAAAGTTTGCAGCCTTTCCCGTCTATCACAAACCACTCTCATGCCCAACACCTATGAAAAACATAAAGCACATTCAGACCATGAAACAGAATAACGTCTTTAAATGGTGGTCATGTTTACGCAATTTGAACATAGAACATGTTTCAACTGAAGTAATATCACCGTAACAACTCCTCTTGTGTTTATAGTGCCATTAACTTCCGCTTGCAAGTGCTAGTGCTGTGTCTTGGTGCCCCCCCCAACCTCCCTCGCTGGCAGTGGCATTAGAGGCAGCCTGCTGACTGTGATGTCCTGTCAGCCCGGGTTACCTTGGCGGACGTCCTCTGGCCTGTGGAGCCGGTGCAGGCACCACATGGGATGAAGTGTCCAGTGACATCCTCGTCAGATGTCATGGACACTGGCAGAGGGGCGGAGTGGCTGCTGCTTTTGTCTGGAACCCCCTGAGAGGGACCCACAAATGCGACATGCAGCTCATCTGCCAGCACAAGCTCACCATCTCAGCCTCGTTGCCATCTTTCTGTTCAGGTGCAGGCAGCCATTATGAACTAATTGAACTTTATTTACATCTCCCCAACAGAGGTTAAAAAAAAGGCTCAGATCCTGTAAATGTTATCAGATTCACACACTCAGTTCATGATGGGCTGGAGTTTGTGACTGGCAAGAGAAAACTGCACAAATAATTATTCAACTTAGGTCCTGAAGCATTCACCATACATTGAAGGGTAGAGGAGTGCCAAAGGTCACAGAACACTTAAGTGACTGCTGCACAAATACCTAACAGTAAATAATGATGGAAAATCATAGTGCGAGCCCACTAAAATACATACATGCGCTGAGGTATAGCTCAGGTTTCCCTAGTTTAATGCTGAGAAGATCTTTTTGAAAGTTCCTACTCCATTACCTATTCAACTTCCCAACATGCAATATGCAGTGCCAATTTGTAAAATCTATCCTTCTTAAAAGCCAAATTATTGCAAGAATTGTGATCATCAGTGGAAGATTGTGGAAGCCCTCTTAAGGAGTGCATGCAAGGTTTCCGTCAAAGTTATATCTGGGACAAATTTATATTGGGACAAATCCAGAAGGAATTCCTTACATCTGCATTGATGTTATTGGGTTTCTGAGCTGACACTGCAGGGCAATTAAATCAACATATACGTTCAAAGCTTAAGCAAGTTTAGAGTAACGACTATAACATAATTGCCATTAATGGAGTCCCTTGCATTATTAGCCTCAGTGTCTCATTCAAGGCACAAGTCAGGAGTGTGATGGAATAATCTCCTTGCCTAGTTGGGTGCAGCTCCAACAACAGTCAGGAAGCTGGACACCATCTAGGACAAAGCAGCTGTATGGTGCTGGTCGCACAGCAGTGGCAGTCTATACCATCCACAAAAGCACTGCAGGAATTAACCAAGGTTTCTTCAACAGCACTTTCCTAACCGAAGGCCTCTGCCACCTAGAAGGACAAGGGTGACAGCTGCAAGTTCTGCTCTAAGCCACAGCCATTCTGACTTGGAACTATATCACCGTTCTTTCACTGAAAATGAGTCAAAATCCTGGAACTCCTTGCCTAATAGCACGGTGGGTGCACCTAGACCACATTGTCTGCAGTGGTTCAAGAAGGTTGCTCACCACCGCCTTCTCAAGGGCAATTAAGAATGGACAACAAATGCTGGCCTAGCTAGCGACGCCCACATCCCATGAGCTAATCAAAAAAAGTTAGGAACACTAACATCCACTCTTTATATGCCCCTGTCTCAATAGAAAATGTCTGGTAGCTGTTTTTAATCTGGAGAGAAGGAAAACTGTGAAATGCTTTTGTAATTGTCATTATACGTGCAAATTGCAACTCAATTACTAGCCCCTTCTGATATGGCTTTGATAGGAACTTGGCCTCCATTAGCAAACTAAGTATTAGCTATAAAATTTTCTGAATAAACAAACAAAAGAGTGGAGAGAAGTAATGATGAACTAAGGAACATTACACCTTTAGAAAGGAAATATATTATCAAAGTCAATGTTCAGACTAAATCTCTCTGAATTGAACTGAGAAATAATAAAGGCCATGAAGCAATAGGGAGATCCACTATAGACCACCTAAAAATGGGAATGAAATAGTGAAAGTGATTAATAAATAATTGAAAGAGGTTTGCAGTGATAACAATAAAAAAACGGGGATAATGCTAACAATGATAACCTAAATGAGAAGGGATGATTTTCAGTATGACCAGACATTAGGACCATTAGGTGATGGACCAAATGTCTCCTCAGTGTCGAGAGGCTCAAACACACATATGTGATAAGGCCTCATTATCATATCATTAACATGAGCTGCCACTTGCCGATTGGGCTGGTTGGGGGTTGGGGATGGTGGGGTGGGGAGGATACCACTGCACAGAAAATCCAGCAGCTCCTTTGCAGAGCCAAGTTGCTTGAACATTGTTAGGAGGAAGGCCAGGTAATAGTGGGGATGTTGGTGGAGAGTCACTGCAAAGGGGCCAGCACTGGGCAGGATGATTTTTGTGGGTTAATCATGCTCCTCCTGGCCCCACTGAAATTGTTCACAGAAACGTACTTTTTCCATTCTCAGAATAGCTTCAAGTGGTTCCTTGAAGGACTACTATTTAGGCCACTCTACCTGTGGTTCAGCTAGGTGATGCTCGCACTTTTAATGTTCAAAATTGTATCATGGTCCTAACTATGTCATAAAACCTCGATATATATGTGCTAATGAGCCATCAGTCTGGGCCACCCATATGAAGGACCCTACCAAAATGGTGGTGGCCTAAACATCAGCACAAATGTTTCAATAAGGGCTGCACAGTGACATTCAGCATGCTCCCAACCCTTTCCCATCCTAAAACAACGACAGAAATGAGCCCCAGAGCACTTGGAGAATGAATTTTCTAAGAATTGTAAATTCAGTTGCGACGTATAACGGGCAGCTGAATGGATCCCATCAGCGTCCCGCTGAGTCGTCTATACAGAAATTAAATTCCTGTCATCACACCACCCAGTATGGCTCAGCTGATAGCAATGTCTGAGTCAGTAGGTCATGGGTTCAAGCCTCACTCTAGACCCTTCAACACAAAAGTCCACACCAATGCAATATTGAGGGAGTGCTACCATCAAAACTGCCATCTTTTAGATGAGGTGCTAAACCAAGCCAGTCTGCTCTCTTGCGTAAATGTAAAAGATCCCATGGCACAATTTCAAAGAAGAGTAGAGGAGTTTTCCATAGTGTTCTAGCCAATTTTTGTCCCTCAATCAACATCACTAAAAAAACAAATAATCTGGTTATTATCTGTTGCTGTTTGTGGGAGCTCGTTGTGCAAATTGCCTGCTATATTTCCTATATAACAGCAACTACACTGCAAATAAAAAGTTAATTGGTTGTTAGAAAGCACTTTAGCACACTTCAAAGTTGTGAAAGGTTCTAAATAAATGCAGTTTTTTCTTCCCTTTCTCTTAAATGAGTTACGATCCTAGCTGATGTTAATACTGGATAAATCAGATTTGGCTCCTTCAGGGCCACTCAGCTCCTGAGCTCATTACAGCATTGGTTCAAACATGGATAAAAAAGCTGAACTCCAGTGGTGAGTTGGTAGTAACTATCCTTGACATTAAGGCAGCATTTGACGGAGTGTGGCATCAAGGAGCCCTAGCAAAACTAAGTCAATGGGAATCAGGGGAAAAACTCTCCACTGGTTGGAGTCATGCCTAGCACAAAGGGAGATGGTTGTGGTTGTTGGCAGTCAATCAACTCAGCTCCAGGACATGGCTGCAGGAGTTCCTCAGGGTAGTGTCCTAGGCCCAACCATCTTCAGCTGCGTCATCAATGACCTTCCTCCCATCATCAGGTCAGAAGTTGGGATGTTCACTGATGATTGCACAATGTTCAGCACCATACACAACTCCTCAGATACTGAAGCAGTCCATGTCCAAATGCAGCAAGACCTGGACAACATCCAGGCTTGGGCTGACAAGTGGCAAGTAACATTCGCGCCACACAAATGCAAAGCAATGACCATCCCCAACAAGAGAGAATCCAATTATTGCCCCTTGATGTTCAATGGCATTACCATTACTGAATCCCCCACTATCAACATCCTGGGGGTTACCATTGTCCAGAAACTGAACTGGACTAGCCATATAAATACTGTGGCTACAAGAGCAGGTCAGAGACTGGGAATTTTGCAGTGAGTAGCTCACCTCCTGACTCCCCAAAGCCTGTCCATCATCTACAAGGCACAAGTCAGGAGTGTGATGGAATACTCCGCACTTGCCTGAATGAATGAAGCTCCAAGAAGCTTGAAGTCATCCAGGACAAAGCAGCCCGCTTGATTGGCACCACATCCACAAACATTCACTGCCTCCACCATCAACCCACAGTAGCAGCAGTGTGTACCATCTACAAGATCCACTGCAGGCACTCATCAACCCTCCTTAAACAGTAAATTCCAACCATGACCGCTACCATCTGGAAGGACAAGGGCAGCAGATGATGGGAACACCACCACCTGGAAGTTCCCTTCCAAGCAACTTATCATCCTGACTTGGAAATATATCACCGTTCCTTCACTGTCACTGAGTCAAAATCCTGGAACTCCCTTCCTAACAGCACTATGGGTGTACCTACACCACATGGACTGCAGTGGTTCAAGAAGGCAGCTCACCAGCACCTTCTCAAATAAGTGCTGGCCTAGCCAGCGACACCCACATCCCATGAATGAATAAAAAGAAGTCAGATCCCAGAGTGAAACCTGGCTTGATAGGTCCTAACTTTTTTTTTGGAAACCGTGGAGGAAAGTTACTGAACAAGTTCACATTTATTAAACAAGAAAAATGAACTATATTACACCTGACAAAAGTTTTGAATTGATCTCAATACAAACTCAAAAAGATGATTCATTTCCCAATATTCTTTTACCCAGCAATATCTTTACAACACATAAACCAGTGAAGAGTTACCACTAGCTTGACACAGAGGCTCCTTGCTTGGGACTGGCACACATACAAACAGGTTTTCCTGATGAATTCTTGAGCATTCACTTGATGCTTTTCAGCCAACTTGTATCTCTCCCTGAGATGCCCAAAACTGGACTTTAACTATCATTATTGCTTCAACTGCAGAGCAAAGACATGTGTTCCCTAACATCAGTCTCCCACTAGCCTTGTAGTATTACTTATTTCAGAGAGCTGAAAAATCCCTGTCTTCACTCTCTGACACTCTCTGACTGAAGTCTCCCCTGCCTTTCTCTGTGTCTCTGTGCCACTTGCCCACTGTCGCTACGCAACAGCCCAGTTTTTTCTACTTTGTGTTTTTTCCAAAATCACTAAACTTCTAACCCTTTTTAACCTATCTCTTTAACTTCAGGGTTGTAAAACCACATTATAATGAAACTGGAACCAAGTTATCTTTAAGACAAAAATGCATATATAAAAAAGAATTCAACTTTAAAATTATCCATTGTTTATTATTGTTCTCAACAAATGGTAAACCCTGATAGCCCCACCCACTAATTGTAATGCCTTCTCAACATCTGCAAACTGGGGACTGGGAACTAAGCTCAGCAATCACCAATATTGTAGGAAAGATTGGTAAAGAAACCTGGGAAGTATTACAAAATAGTGGCCTTTACATCAATGTAATCTGAGGCAGGGAGATAAAAATGCAATTTATAATTCATGCTTCCACCACTTCAAACATAAATTTTCAATGTGCTTTCAAAATGGAAAGAAAGTTTAAAGAATCGACGTGGCAGCAGATATAACTCCTGCTTCACAGCATGGCAGGCAACAGCAGGCAATGCAACCTTGTTTACTAGCCCAAGGTCTCATCTTGTACCTGAAACTCTGACCCACACTAGTTCACAATGCAGTCAGGGGATCTATCAATTTTAAAGCTATAGCGTTACATGTGGACTGGCAGCTCTTTACAATTTGCAGCTTGGAGCTGCAGATTACATTATCAGTGGCTTTCAAGAGTTGAGATGACTAGCAGAAGAACTGTAACATGTTCAATAAATGGAGTGCTACTACACTCCAGATGGCAGCTGTAGACCTTCAACATCGCCATCTTAAAGTTAAATTCACAGTGTGATATAGGAAGCAGAATGGTTTGATATTTTAAGATGTCAGACGGCATGTTTCAAGTTGTTCCCAAATGTTAACAAAACATCATTAGAGGTTGTCAAAGCACTGAATATCTGCTCCATTGTGTTTGATGGTGAAGAAGCTTGCTCATGAATGATGCTAACAATACACCTGCTTAATCCCCAATCTTAGACAAATGCATTTCACTTACAGTGACTCACTCCTGTAAGTGAGATTGCTCACTGATTCCAACTAGCACAAGGCATAGGTAGTTTTTGGTTCACACCAATGAGGAATGAGGATGTCACTTGGCCAAACAAAATTCAGTTTAGGGGAGGCAGTGGCATAGCGGTATTGTCACTGACTAGTATTTCAGAGACCCAGGATGATGCTCTGGGGACCCGGATTTGAATCCCACCACAGTAGATGGTGAAATTTGAATTCACTAAAAATCTGGCATTAAAAGTCTGATGATGACCATTAAACCATTGATGATTGTTGTAAAAACCCATCTGATTCACTAATGTTATTTAGGGAAGGAAATCTGCTGTCCTTACCTGGTCTGGCCTACATGTGACTCCAGACCCACAGCAAATGCCCTCTGAACTAGGGCAATTAGGGATGGGTAATAAATGCTGGCCTAGCCAGTGACACCCACATCCCATGAATGAATAAAAATCCCTGCCTCCACCCACAATTGTATCCATGAGCTCATAGATGCCATCTGGCGTGTGAGTAGACAATATGGCAGGAAGGCCAAAAATTGGTTTCACTACGTCGTGAAACCAGTTTACAAATGTCCGCACCACCTGTGGGCCGTGTTTCTGGCCACCGCATGTCGGGATTTTCATCTGCATAACATTATAAGGCCAGCTTGCTAGGATCACTGCCCCATGCTGGATCATCCGAGCAATCACATCAACATGTTTCACAACAACAGTTATGGTGAGCTGCACTTTGAGGGGAACTTGAAGGTGAGTGAACAGTAACGTTGTGCTCAAAGTTGAGGTGCTGCACGTCCAGGCCAGGGCACAGGCAAGCCACGCTTTCCCAGCTGGCTGACAGTGCGGTGCCAGGGCAAGGGCTGCACTGTGGTTGAAGTGAGTTGCGGGGGGGGGTCCACAGGCTGCTCTGCAGTTGATGGTAGTGCACAAGCAGTTGGGACTGGAGGGGTGGATGTGGCAGGGCAAGGAAACAGCCATGCATCAGAGAAACCTTGTATAAAGTGACCATTCCTCCACAGCTGAGATATTTCAGGCGCAGCCACATTGACATGATTGGAGTCCGGCCTCTCGCTTATCTGCCCACTCAAGAAACGCAGAGGCCTGAAATTTCCACCAAACGTTCCAGAGCTTTTCACCCCTCGGGCATAGACTGTAAACTAATGGGCGTTTTAGTGAACTGCAGAACAGTTGGACGACTGGGCACATTGTACTATCTCCTTGCTAAAGCTGGCCATGGAGCAGTCACTGGTGGAGGTGCTCACAGCCCCTTGCAATGTCATCATCCCGGTTTGGACCAGTCTCCCCCATGGTTCAAGCTAACAGTACAGCCTTGCAGTGTGGGTTTGGACAATGCCTGCGCCTGAGCTGAGAGTACAGCATGCAGTCCAGTGGGCAAAGCTGCCGCCAATCGGTCAGGCAGAGTGGGGCGGAGGTGGGTAGGGTTTCGGGCAGCCATGCAGCGCATTAAACTCTGGCCATCCAAGTGGTGTCCAGCACTTTCTGGGATGTGTTAAGGGCCCTTCTGACTTAACCAAAAGAAGTTCTTAATACACCCAAGCTAACCCACGCATCTCTCTCTTTTATCCTTCAGGAGGAGTACATCAGGAGCATGGAGCCTGGTGAACTAGCTGTGTGCCCCATGGTTTACAGACAGCGGAGACAAAGGAGAAGAGAGTGACGGAAGTGCCTGGCTGGGCAGAGGGAGGAGCATCACCCTCAGGAAGAGGGGACGGCTGGGGCTCCTATGCTAGACACAGGGTCTATAGTCAGCGCTTGTCATTCCTGCAGATGACCAAGAACCAATGTCGCCGAAGAACTGGTTGGTCACATATGCTACCTGCTGCAGGACTTAGCACCACGGGGACATGGAGGGTATCCACTGCCAGTGGCTGTGAAAGTGACCACCATGCTCAATTTTTATGCCAGTGGCTCCTTTCAGGGTTCCTCAGGTGACCCCTGTGGAATATCACAAGCCTCCACCCACAAATGCATCCATGAGGTCACAGATACCATCTTCATGAAGGCACACAACTTTGTGCATTTTCAGGAAATCAGGAAAGCCAGGAAGCAAGAGCACTGGGATTTTCCCAGATCTCGGGTTTCCCGCAGGTGCAGGGTGCCATCAACTGCATTCACCTGGAGCTCAGATCTCCATGACAACCAGCAGTCAACTACATCAATCACAAGGGCTTCCACGCGCTGAATGTGCAGCTGGTGTGCGGCCCCCACAAACGCATCCTGCAGATCTGCGTGGGGTTCCCAGCGAGTGTGCATGACTCCTACATTCTCAATCGGTCTCAGACCCCTGACATCTTCCATTGTCCACAGAGGCTGCAGGGATGGCTCCTCAGGGACAAGGGCTACCCGCAGAGTCTGTGGCTGATGACACCCGTGCGGTGGCCTCAGACTGCAGCAGAGTGACGGTATAATGAGGCTCATACAGCAACTCACACCTTGGTGGAGCAAACCATCGGGATGCGGTAAATGAGGTTCCGGTGCCTGGACCAGTCTGGTGGAGCCCTGCAATATAGTCCACAGAGGATGCCACGCATCGTCATCACCTGCTGTGCCCTTCACAACCTGGCGCTGCAATAGGGAGAGGAGCTGACTGAGGAGGAGATGGAGGAGCTAGAAGTCTCCTCCAATGAGGAGGATGTCGACAGGGATGAGGGTGAGGAGGTCCTTGAAGGTGATGGTGGTGGCAATGAGGCCATCGCACTGGCCAGACGAGGCAGGCGCTTGAAAGGCCTTCATTGCTGCTAGGTTCATGGAGGATGATGACATCATGCAGTGAGGGGACACCATAAATCCTTACATTGCATCTATGAATGTTTGACTCCTGTCTGGCTGATTGCAATACACACACCCTCTATGATAAGGCTCCTGTCATGGAGACGCAGCGGATGCCCATAGTCCCTACGTTCCTTGAGGATGATGACGACATGCAGTGGGGACACTCCATAGACCCTCATATAACTTATGTGAATGTCTAACTCCTGTCTGGCTGATGGCACCTTGCTTGCGCTCTGTGAACAGGGTCATATCATGGAGATGTAGTGAGGAAACTTTAACTTCTCCTGATCCTATGGCATCTTTGTGAGCTGAACTCTTCAGGACCTCACTCTCACCAGACACAGATGCTGATGAGATGGGGGACAGCCACACCTCAAAAGTGCTGGGAGCACACAGAGAGAATGACAGAACCCTGAGCCGCCGGCCCAGGAAGTTCTAGCAATGATAAGCCCCATCGAGGTGCAGACATGACTGATGTGTCCAGTGACAGTGAAGGTGCACCATCAGATTGTACAAAACACAAGGAAGAGGCCCTGGACTGAGACAGCTGCCTTTAACTTTTGCAGGGACTAATGTTTCACATCTAAGTGACATGAACAAGGAGCCATAAGCAAGGAGACATTCTTGGGAGTTTAGTAACAAATGAACATTAAGTACAAATGATTAACACCCATGCCCAGGCTGTGCAACTACATCTTCGTAACCTTCCTAACCCTGCCGCTATGTCTTGGTGCTCCCCTGACATTCACAGTGGAAGTGGAGGCAGCCTGCTGATTGCTATGCCCTGTCTGTGAAGACCTTGACAGACATCCTCTGGAGGGCCAAGACCTGGAAGGTCCCAGCCTGCGTTTGGGTTCCTGCTGTGGGGCAGTGGCACCCTCCTCAGCCTGTGGAGCTGGATTCTTACACTCTCTCCAACTCTATTAGTGCAGGACAAGCTGGCACACAACAAAAGGGAGAGGTCACAGACTGCTGGCGGAATGCCTGAACTCAAGGTCCTCATCAACTTTGAATAAAGAGTCATTTAGCTGGCGGGCAAGGATCTGGACCAGCCCTGTGCTGACGGTGAGGTCGGCGCTGCACGACCAAGTGAGGATCTAGCAGTGCAACATCCATCAGACAACCATGCCATGAGTGATGTGTCCTGTTTCATAGGCCACTGCCATGCACTAATTATCTCTCCTTCACAGGCATTTCTAGGAAACAGCTGAGGGAGTCCACCACCCAGGTCCTCGACTCAAGCCCCGAAGACAGCTCAGAAGAGGAATCTGCTGAAACCCCCATTGAAGATCCATCACAGCGCTCACCCACACCCTCCACCAACGCAGAGAGACATATCCCGGTGGGACCTAGCTTTCGAGAAGCCTTGATGATAAGTAGGCCTGGCATGTGTGGGTGGTGAGTGGTCCCATGTATGTGATGAGGACAATGAAGGTGTGTGTGAGAGAGTGAATGGTGATGTCCCTTGAACTGGCAGTGAGTGAGATCCCTGTGGATGTGTGATGGGGCTGTGAGTGTGTGAGTTGAGAGTGATGAGAAGAGTGACTTACCCTGGTGAAACGGAGGAGATCATTCTTCCTCTTTCAGCATTGGGTAGCTGTACTCTTCTGCAGGGCATTGACACTGACCACCACTGCCACCACCTCCCAAGCCAGATTGGTGATGTTGATGCCTCTCCTGCAGCCAGAGCGGGAGTAAAGGACATATTGGCGGGCATCCATGGCGTCTAAAAGGCATTCCAGGAAAGCACCACTGAATCGGGGAGCTGCAGTCTTCTTGCCTTTTGGGGCCATGTCTTTTGTTCAACAGTCATGGGCTGGAAGCACTGAGAGGTGTGCACACGACTGCACTTTAAGTATGGCGCTTGGCATGAGGAAGCAACAAGGTGATGGCGTGGCGGGTGAATCAGAGCACGCCCACCTTCAAAACGGCATGTTTCCTGGGAATGCATGACTAATGAGGTGGTAGTGAGACAATACGGCGTGAAAAGCTGCCATTGCGGCCAGCAGATAAAATGTTCTTTCTCCCACCCTCTACCGCACTTAGTGCAAATCTGGGCCGTTTGTGCCCTGTCTCACCATCAGATCAATCTGCACTGTATTAGGTATTATTCTATCTTGATGCACTGTTCAATCTTCATTAACACAGTTAACGTTCTTGAAATTACAAATCACCAAGTCAACAACCAGACCAAGCAAGATGGATATGGGGCGAGGGCTGAGGTCATTAGTTGAATTCTGAAGCTTCCTTTACTGATGAAAAGAATCCTTTTGCAATATTAACAGCATTAATCAATTAGGTATCGGTAAAATTTTTAAAAAGACTTGAAAAGGAAATTTAACTTTGGATCAGTTGGCCTAAACTGCCTGGGCTTCCCCTACCCAATTGCATTCTCTTTCCAACCCATTCCATTCCTTACTGCTGGGGGATGGTTTTCATGGGTACAGAGTGGCAGCCTGATCCTCCACATGTGTTGACTACTGCATCATAGTGACATTGGGCAGAATTTGCAGGTCGGCAAACACAATTGGCGGGTCTGGGAGTGGCTGGGGAATGGACCACCAACTGCGATCGGCCCCCAATCAGGATTTCATGTTGGCTGGCCTATTAATGGCCAGCCAGCGTGAAGCACGTGCTGAAACGCTCAGCGCTGCGAAGCATCTGGGATGGAGGCAGGAACAGGGCGGGCGCTGACGTAAGCACGGGTGCGAGTGAGCGCTGAAGGCAGAGAGCTGCCTCAGAGAGCTGAAGACTTGAAAACCAATGAATAAAGCTTCTAA
Organism: Cetorhinus maximus; assembly: GCF_964194155.1. Taxonomy (NCBI): domain Eukaryota; kingdom Metazoa; phylum Chordata; class Chondrichthyes; order Lamniformes; family Cetorhinidae; genus Cetorhinus; species Cetorhinus maximus. The sequence goes on along the minus strand of NC_135879.1, from coordinate 208,109,695 downwards.
GATCCAGAAAAAAAATGTCCACGCACCACAATCAGTCACCTCAACATGATGAAAATTCTGTGCATACACTTTTACTTATTTTTAATTTAATTATGGAAACCTCATCCCGCCCTTGGCAAAAATGCAAAGTATGCCTGGGAGATTCGCCCGTCCGCCAACCGTAAGGTTGCACAGGCCACGAAAAATCGGGGACAGTTGAAACTTTAACAACTTTAATGTCTTCTTAATTGTCGGCAGGCGCACTTCCAACACTCGTGCGCGCCCGCCCACCGAAATATCACGCGGGCGTAGGATGACGTCGCAGGCGCGGGATTTTACGCTGACCTGAAAATTCTGCCCATCATTTCTGCCAGTTTTGAGTTGGAGGCAGTGCTGGAAAACATGCCTGGCAGTTAAAATCACCCGATCCTCACACGCCTGGTGTACAGGAAATGCACCATCCACTTTGGCCCCCGGAGAGACTTCCATTCCCACCAAGTGCTAAAATCAGGGTTTTTGGATATTCGATATTATAGAAATTTCCTCATTTGAAAACTGGGCTGTCTGTCTGAAAAATGAATGTCCATCATGCCATTCTTAGTCCTACATTCCTAGGTTTTGTAATTCCATGTTTCAAATCTTTTTTTTTTCTTATTTTTATGCGTGACAATTTTTCCGATTGATAATTCTAAATCTTAAATAAGATTCAGAACTGGTACTATGGATTAAGTTCACTTCAAAATAATGGCCGCAATTTTTCTTTCCAGCCTGGTGCAGCTTTTAGTTTAAACTAGGAAAATAATCAGTTAATCCATAGAGTATTGAACAGCAAAAAGAAACTCCACATTGTTCCTTGATTCTTCTGATTTCTCCAGCACTTAAGTGGATGAGAGCCTTAATTGGCACACTGAACATCTAGAAAATGTAAATTGAGGAATCTCCAGAAAGCCAAAAACACCAGGAGTTTTCAGCTTGTAATAAAAATATCATTAGTAGTTATTTCAGGGAATCTAAGTAGGATACATAATTACCTTTTTCTTGTGTTTATCTAGAAGACTCATAAGAAAAATAGATTTGTGATAATTCTGTTAAGCGGTTCTCTTTTACGTGACAATCAACTGAGCGATTCAATGATTACATTTTTAGGAAGGATTAAATTATTGCTAACCTGTCCAAGCAACATTTCAGTTTTCTAATTTATTGCTCTTCTGAGGGTTTTATTTGCTGCTTATAACAATTACTCTCAGAGCATGAGTATGTGACAGGCATTAAACTCAAATTACTTGCGAAAATGCAAATATTCTAAGGAAACTGGAGCATATGTGTACAAAAGGCTGTTGTTAGTGTCAAGACTTGTTTTCTCTGGGTCCAGGGTGGTCCTATCTCCCTTTTGTTTTTCTACGCTTTCTGTATGGAAATGATAATTAGCTCTAAAGAGAATAACAAAATTTAAAATATGTATGGCAGATGTTCATTTCATGATACTTCCTCCAAAAAATGCTTGTGCTTATGTGTGTGTATGCGCACTGTGCTTCAAAACATATTTCTGATTTTGCTCATTAAGATCACAATATTGTGATATGATTTACATGTCATCCCTTCATGCATTTAAATTGATGACTGGCAGGATCATCAAAGAGGAGGAAAAATGCAGTCGCATGTCTCCTATCATACTGGGACAGAATACACTGCAAGTGGTGTCCATCTTCCCTTGGACTTGTCCTTCCCCCATTTCATTTTGAGAAGATTTTATGCTGCAAGTTGCTGTAAGTGCAAGGTGGCAATGGTGTGTCACCCTCCACAGGGCATCTAGGCCTGTGCAGACAGGGCAAGCAACGGTGTATATAATTAAACATTCAAATTAAAAGATTGTGATGAAACCTGCCAATTCTGAACCAGGAAAATTAAGTTAGAATAGCAAATTCGATGTCAACTCACGTACAGAGGGTGAAGTAAAGAGAAAGAAAAAGTGGGTTAAGAAAAATAGAAAAAAAAGTGAGTAAAAATTGCTTAGCCTTTTTTAATTTCCAACAATTATAAACTGAAGGATTGAAATTCCATAAAAGCAAAATACTGCGAATGCTGGAAATCTGAAAGAAAAATAGAAAATGCTGGAAAAACTCAGCAGGCCTGGCAGCATCTGTGGAGAGAGAAACAGAGCTGACGTTTCGAGTCCGTATAACCTTTCTTCAGAGCCTTCTCAATTTCTTTCAAATTCCACATCTGTAATAATTTTTAGTGACACAGAGGTCGTTTGGCAGTAATTTAGACTTAGCACAGCAATAAAAAGGGTGTTTAGACTGAAATGGACAATCCCTAACATTCTGTGCAGAGTTTAGTTTGTATCCGCTACATGTGTACAGGAATTTCACACCAATCAACATGTTGCCGCATTTGGGAAGCTAACAGTCGAGCAGCACATCTCGGATAGTAACTTCTGAATGTTCACGTTGAATCACGCACCTTTCCTCACATGAAGTTGGTGTGTGATTGGTGTGTAAATACAATGGGTGATAACATCACTGTTATTTTGGCGGACAATCTGGACCAATTATATTTAGACTTCGATTACATTTTTTTTATTTTAAAGGATGAACCATTTTTTTTTGTACATTTTATTCCAGACACATCAGTGCTGGAACAGGAGACATGGAAGAGACAAATGCTCCTAATTCATATATTCATATGTTCGTAACAGAAGAGACATAAAAAGGAGAAAGAGCCCAGGACAAAAAGTTTTATTGATGCAGAGCAAGGTTAAAAAAATACAGCTCTGAAGAAGGGTCACATGGACTTGAAACGTTAACTCTGTTTCTCTTTCCACAGATGCTGCTAGACCTGCCTAGCTTTTCCAGCATTTTCTGTTTTTGTTTCAGATTTCCAGCATCCGCAGTATTTTGCTATTATAAAAAAAATTTGATGTATTGCAAAAAAAGATGCAGGGAAAATATTCTTTAATAGTACATTGACAGCAGTGAGATGAGGTAAAGAGAGAGAGGCAAGGGAGAAAAGCTGGGATGAAGATAAATGCTGTAGCCAGATTATTAGTTAGAGTCAAATAAGGATTTAAGCAAAATTAAGCTTTGGCTCTCATGGCTGACTTTCTGCCAGGGGTTGGGAAAGACTGCCAATGCAAACAAGAAATACTGCAACTAAAAAGTAAGCAAACACACAGAAATCAATTGCTTTCATTATTCTGTAGAGAAGCTCTTAATATAGGCATTTAATAAATGGTAATTCCAGCTACCTAAAGGATTTTGTGCTATGTAGGAGGAAAGGTGTTCAAGATTGCCTTAAATATATCCTCAAAAAGCTAGACAGTAGTCAGACTGAATGCTAATCTAGCCACAAAAGTTTCACACAGTTTCAGAGCTGGAACGGCGGCTGGGGACACTGTGGAGCATCCGCGAGTCTGAGAGCATCGTGGATAGCACGTTTAGAGAGGTGATCACACCGAAGATGAAGGGACTTGAGGAAGGAAGGGAATGGGTGACCACCAGGCAGTCCAAGAGAAACAGGCAGGTAGTTCAGGAGTCCCCTGGGGTCCCGCTCGCAAATAGGTATTCCGTTTTGGAGGCTGGTGAGGGCGCTGGTTCCTCCAGGGAGTGCAGACAGAGCCAACCTTCTGGCACCATAAGCAACCTGTCTGTACAGGAGGGGAGGAAGGGAGGAAGAACAATAGTAATAGGGGATTCAATAGTCAAAGGGAACAGATAGGTGCTACTGCGGCCGTCAACGTGACTCCAGGATGGTATGTTGCCTCCCTGGTGCCAGGGTCTGGGATGTCACTGACCGGCTGCAGGGCATCCTGAAGTGGGGTAGGGTGATAAGGCAGAGGTCATGGTACATGTTGGTACCAATGACATAGGTAGAAAGAGGGATGATGTCTTGCATCAAGAATTCAGGGAGCTAGGCACTAGACTAAAAAGCAAGACCTCTCAGGTTGTAATCTCTGGATTACTCCCAGTACCATGTGCTAGCGAGCTCAGAAATAGGAGAATAGCGCAGATGAATGCGTGGCTTAAGGGTTGGTGCAGGAGGGAAGGTTTTAGATTCCTGGATCAGTGGGACCGTTTCTATGGAAGGTGCGACCTGTACAAGCAGGACAGTCTACATCTGAGCCAGAGCGGGACTAACATACTTGCGGTCGGGTTTGCTAGTGCTGTTGGGAGGAGTTTAAACTAATTCGGCAGGAGGAGAGGAAACAGAATGCAAGGAGTATTACAGGTAAAACGGATGAGTTAAGGGTGAGGATTGACACGTGGAATTGTGATACAGTAGCCATCACAGAGACGTGGTTGAGGGAGGGGCAGGATCGGCAGCTCAACATTCCAGGATATAGAATCTTCAGGAAAGACAGGGGAGGGGGTAAAAGAGGAGGAAGCATTGCATTATTAGTTAAGGAGTCAGTTACTGCAGTAAGGAGAGATAATATCTTGGAGGGGTCATCGAATAAAGCTTTGTAGGTAGAGCCTCGGAATAAAAAAGGGGCAGCCATATTGTTAGGTATTTATTATAGACCCCCAGATAGTCAGCGGGAAATTGAGGAACAAATATGTGCACAATTTGTGGAGGTGTGTAAAAACAATAACAATAGGGTAATTATATTAGCTGATTTCAACTTCCCCAACATTAATTGGGAGTAATGTTGATAAGGGCTTGGATGGAGTGGATTTTTTGAAATGTGTATAGGAGAACTTTTTAGGTCAAGATGTAAAGAGTCCAACAAGGGATGGCGCAGTGCTGGACCTAATTCTGGGGAATGAAGTCGGACATCGGTAGAGTGTTGAATGAATACTTCACATCTGTCTTCACCCAAGAGAATGAGGATGAAGGTATCGAACTCGGGGAGAGAGACTGCGAGGTTCTGGAGCAAATTGATATTGGGAGTGACAAGGTAATGGAGGTGTTGACAGGCTTAAAAGTGGACAAATCTCCAGGTCCAGGTGATTTGTGTCCCAGACTGCTGAGGGAGGCAAGAGAGGTGATCACAGGGGCTCTGACCCAAAATTTTAATTCCCCTCTGGCCACGGGGGAGGTGCTAGAGGACTGGAGAACAGCTAATGTGGTTCTGATATTTATGAAGGGTTGTAGAGATAAGCCAGGGAACTATAGTCTCACATCAGTGGTAGGGAAACTATTGGAGAAAATTCTGAAGGAGAGAATCTATCTTCACTTGGAGAGGCAAGGTTTGATCAGGGATAGTCAACATGGCTTTGTCAGAGGGAGGTCATGCCTAACAAATGTGATTGAATTTTTTGAGGAGGTGACCAGGTGTGTAGATGAGGGTAGTGCAGTTTATATCGTTTATGTGGATATCAGCAAAGCCTTTGACATGGCCCCACATGGGAGACTTATAAAGAAGGCAAATGCACATGGGATACAGGGTAATTTGATAAGGTGGATTTAAAACTGGCTTAGTTGTAGGAGACAGAGTGTGATGACAGAAGGATGCTTTAGTGACTGGAAGCCAGTGTCCAGTGGCGTACCACAGGGATCTGTGCTGGATCCCATATTATGCGTCATTTATATAAATGACATAGATGACTATGTGGGGGGTAGGATTAGTAAGTTTACAGATGACACAAAGATTGGCCGGGTGGTTAACAGTGAGGTTGAGTGTCTTGGGCTACAGGAAGATATAGACGGGATGGTCAAATGGGCAGATAAGTGGCAGATGGAATTTAACCCTGAAAAGTGTGAGGTGATAAACGTTGGAAGGAGTAATTTGACAAGGAAGTATTCAATGAATGGCATGACACTAGGAAGTTCTGAGGAACAAAGGGACCTTGGCATGTGTGTCCATAGATCTCTGAAGGTAGAGGGGCATGTTAGTGGGGTGGTGAAAAGGTATATGGGACATTTGCCTTTATCAATCGAGGCATAGATCACAAAAGTTGGGAGGTCATGTTGGAGTTGTATAGAACTTTGGTGAGGCCACAGCTGGAGTAGTGTGTGCAATTCTGGTTGCCACATTATAGGAAGGATGTGATTGCATTGGAGGGGGTGCAGAGGAGATTCACCAGGATGTTGCCTGGGATGAAACATTTAAGTTATGAAGAGTGGTTGGATAGACTTGGGTTGTTTTCGTTGGAGCAGAGAAGACTGAGGGTCGACCTGATCGAGGTATACAAGATTATGAGGGGCATGGACAGGGTGGATAGGGAGCAGCTGTTCCTCTTAGTTGAAGGGTCAGTCATAAGGGGACATAAGTTCAAGGTGAGGGCCAGGTGGTTTCGGGGGGATGTGAGGAAAACCTTTTTACCCAGAGGGTGGTGACGGTCTGGAATGCGCTGCCTAGGAGGGTGGTAGAGGCGGGTTGCCTCACATCCTTTAAAAAGTACCTGGATGAGCGCTTGGCACATCAAAACATTCAAGGCTATGGGCCAAGTGCTTGTAAATGAGATTAGGTAGGTAGGTCAGGTGTTTCTCATGTGTTGATGCAGTCTCGATGGGCCGAAGGGCCTCTTCTGCACTGTTTGATTCTGTGATTCTTTGACTAGGCCTGTATTCACTGGAGTTTAGAGGAATGAGAGGGGATCTTATTGAAAGGTATAGAATTTTGACAGGGCTGGACAGACTGGATGTAGGGATGACGTTTCCTCTGGCTGAGGGGTCTAGAACAAGGGGTCATGACACAGGGTAGGCCTTTTAGGACTGAGATGAGGAGAAACTAGGCCAAGTCACTGAATATATTTAACAAGGAAATAGATAGATTTCTGGACTCTAAAGGCATCAAGGTGTATGGGAACAGAACAGGCGTATGGCCTTGAGATAGAGGATCAGCCATGATCCTCTATCATATTCAATGGCAGACCAGACTCAAAGGGTCGAATGACCTATTCCTGCTCCCATTATCTTTGTTTCTATGTTTAAGAAACAAAATATTTCTTCCCATGAACAGAAGACAAGCCTTCGAGACTACAGGAGGCAAGGAGTCATAAATACGTGCTGCCATGACTGAACCTCTCCTGATTCTTAGCAAAGGCATGAAACTATAGCGTAAACGAGTGATGTAGCTCAGTGCTTAAGAGCATAAGTTTACCGATCACAGACAATGGAATGAAACGTATGTCGCTGGCACTCATGGGCAATTAGTGGGGCTTCCCCTGAATTTTAGGGATGGCAGCCAATTACATAGCTGCCGCCAGGGGCTGCCGGCCCAATCAGAGGGCCTCTGCAATACCAACAGGAGAGTTTCTGCTGAGGCAGGCAGGGACCATGCAGCCTTCTGTAGGTATGGGATTTAGTGACCGTAATGCCATTGAAAGTCAAGGGGCGATAGTTAGATTCTCTCTTGTTGGAGATGGTCATTACGTGGCACTTGTGTGGCACAAATGTTACCTGCCACTTGTCAGCCCAAGCCTGGATATTGTCCAGGTCTTGCAGCAATTGGACATGGACTGCTTAAGTATCTGAGGAGTCGCGAATGGCGCTGAACATTGTGCAATCATCAGCAAACATCCCCACTTCTGACCTTATGATGGAAGGAAGTTCATTGATGAAGCAGCTGAAGATGGTTGGGTCTGGGACACTATCCTGAGGAACTCCTGTCCTGATGTCCTAGAACTGAGATGATTGACCTCCCACAACAACAAACATCTTCCTTTATGCTAGGTGTGACTCCAACCGGCGGAGAATTATCCCCCTGATTCCCATTGACCCCAGTGTTGCTTGAGCTTCTTGATGCCACATTCGGTAAAATGTTGCCTTGATGTTATTTGCTATTAGGGATGCTCCTAATGCATCGACTAGATTTAGTTCTTTTGAATTAGTCTATGGTCATGAGGTAAGGGGACTACTGAAATTGATTCACGAAAAATTGGTGGGTCAAAATTTGGAAACTACTATCCTGGATTATGTATCAAACTTCAGAGAAAGATTGGACAGAGCATGTGAGTTAGCTGGGGAACATTTAAAGATATCACAGCAAGTGATGAAAGTGAAGGCAAATAGGACAGCCACAGCTCATAGTTTTGCTGCTGGGGGAAAAGTGTTAGTTCTGTTACCAGTACTGGGTGACTCATTAAAGGCAGGGTTTAGTGGGCCTTACACAAAAGAAACTGAGTGAAGTAAATTATGTAATGAATACTCCAGGGATAAGGAAGAAGCAGAGGGTGTGTCATGTAAATATGCTTTAAAAGTACTTTGAGAGGGAAGAGGACCAAAAGGAGGTTTAGTGGACATAGATAAGGAGAAAGAAGTAGGATGAAGGATTCTGAAATTGATTTTCCAATAATTAAATTGGATAATGAGGGGGCACTTGAAAATTTAAATGTAATATTGTAATACTAAGCTACCTTCCAGATAAGTGTCAAAGTGATTTGGAAAAGCTATTGCACTCACACAAAGCTATTTATGTGAATAAGCTGCAAAGAAAGCAAAGGAGATATCAGCTTTTGTGGCACCAGATGGACTATATCAGTTTAAAGTCATGCCATTTGGTATGAAAAATGCACCTGCAACATTTCAAAGACTGACAAAGTAATTGCAGGACTGAGCAATTGTGCTGTATTTATTGATGACTTGATAGCTTTCAGTCAAATGTGGGAGGAGCATTTACAACATCTGGAAGAATTATTTAGTCGACTACAAGGAGCTAATTTGGATGAACTTGGCTAAAAGTGAATTTGCAAAAGCGCAAGATACATATCAAGGCCATACCATTCATGGTAAGGTGGCTCCAAGAGATGTGAAAGTCAAAGCTATCATGGATATCCTCGTGCCTACAACAAAAGGAGAAGTTTTGAGATTTCTGGGCCTGAGTGGGTTTTACTGGAAATTTGTGCAAAATTTTAGCAGTGTGGTTGCTCCATTGACTGAACTATTTAAAAAAAAAAGAACAAGAAGTTTCAACAGGCACAGGAGTGTCAGAATGTGTTTGACAGTTTAAAATCTGCATGGATTATAACACCAGTTTTGGCAATACCCAATTATGCCGAGCAATTTAAGTTGGCCATTGACGTAAGCGATATAGGCACTGGGGCTGTACTGTTGCAAGAAGATGAAACTGGAATTAAGAAACCGATAGGGTATTTTTCATAAAGTTGCATGTACAATAGAGAAGATATTCAATGATCGAAGAGGAGACTCTGGGTCTGGTGTTAGCGTTGCAGCATTTCAAGGTTTACATTGCAAACAATTCTTCAGAAACAATTGTTATACAGACCACAATCCTTTAAAGTTTCTGGACAAATTTCAAGACAGAAGTACAAGGCTATTCAGAATGAAATTTATTACTGCAACCATTTAATCTACAGATTATACATGTGGCTGGATGGGAAAATCTAATTGCAGATGCATTGTCAAGAGTTTAAAGTTCAAAGGTAAAATTGGACCTATAAAACCTGGACACTGAATTGGAATGATTTCTGTTGAAGGATTTGTATATATATTATGTTAGAGCATTTATCTGGTAATGTAATAGACTGAGTATATAGATAAGTATAGGAGGTAGTGTAAGATGGGTTAAGAAAATGAAGCCGCCTTTTAAAATTATGACGGTTCATTTCCTCGTAAGGAGGGGGGTGTCACGAAAGTAGAATAGTTTTCATAATATTATTGTGATTTATTGTAAAAGTAGGTTAATAGTGGGGTTTGAATAGTTTGTCTGTATGTGTGTGTGTGTATGTGTGTGTGTTTGTGATTTTAATTGAATTGGAGACAGCTGGTCTGGAGGCTTTGAGTCACCAACAAGAAGTTAGGTTTGAAATGCTAAATATGTAAACATGGCTGAAGCTTTAGATGGTAAAGAAAGAAAAATTTGCATTTTTAGATAAATCAGGGTAGTTTGAATTTTAGAAAGATGTTACACCTAGCCAGAGAAGCTGGGCCAAGCAGTGTGTTTATTTTTCCCGAAGGTTACTGACAATATTAGCACCATGAAATGATTATGAGAAAGGTAAAGTTCCAAAGACATATGGGAACAATAAAATTTGCATTAAAAGGGAGAAACATGTATAAAGGATTGAGGCTATGTCAGAGGAAGACATTGTAAGGTCTACCAGAAGTGTGAAAAGCCTCCAGTAGCTGAGCATTAAGTTGCTGTCTACAGAAACCAAAGCTGGGAGAAGCCATTTTGAATTCCATTGTGCAGGGTATTGTGTTAACTGGCTGGAATCTATTTTAAAACTATTTTTTTTGTTTACTATTGCCTTAACAGGGGTATAACTGGAAGCCAGATTTATTAGTGGCTTAGGAGTTACTATAATAGTAATTTGTAAACCTGTGTATGCGCTTGAAATCATTTCTTTTGTTAATAAATGTTTAATTTAGTTTTGTAAAAAAACTCTAGAGTCTTGGTGGACTCATTACTACTGCATTCAGGGCATGCTTCTCGAAATAAAATATAAATTGTAAAATCGTTGTGACCACATGATCAAGTTTCCCTCCTGGATTTGATCTGCCTGGCACACATCATCTGCCGCGTCATAACAAAGTCTTCAGTACTATTGCTGGAATATTAGCACCCATCAACTTTGCGGTGTCCAGTGACTTCAGCCGTTTCTTGATTTCACGTGGAGTGAATCAAATTGACTGTAGATTGGCGTCTGTGATTGTGCGGACCTCGGGAGAAGCCAAGATGGATCATCCACTCCGCAATTCTGGCTGAAGATTGTTGCAAATTCTTCAGCCTTATCTTTTGCACTGATATGCTGGGCTCCTTCATCATTGAGAATGGGGATATTTGTGGAGCTTCCTCCTCCAATGAGTTGTTTAAATGTCCACCACCATTCACGACTGGATGTGGCAGGACTGCAGAGCTTAGATCTGATCAGTTGGCTGTGGAATCACTTAGCCCTGTCTATCATTTGTTGCTTATGTTGTTTGGCATGCAACTGGCCTTGTGTTATAACTTCACCAGGTTGACACCTCATTTTTAGGTATGCCTTGTGCTGCTCCTGACATGCCCTGCGGCACTCTTCATTGAACCAGGGTTGATCCCCTGACTTGGTGGCAATGGTAGAGTGGGGGACATGCCGGGCCATAAGGTTACAGATTGTGTTTGTATACAATTCTGCTGCTGCTGATGGCCCACAGTGCCTCATGTTTGCCCAGTTTTGAGTTGCTAGATCTGTTCAAAATGTATTCCACTTGGCGTGGTGGTAGTGCCACACAACACGATGGAGGGTATCCTCAATGTGAAGACACGTCTCCACAATGACTGTGCGGTGGTCACTCCTACAAATACTGTCATGGACAGATGCATCTGCGGCAGTCAGGTTGGTGAGGATGAGGTCAAGTATGTTTTTCCCTCTTGTTAGTTCCCTCACCACCTGCTTCAGACTCAGTCTAGCAGCTATATCCTTTAGGACTTGCCCAGCTCGGTCAGTAGTGGTGCTACTGAGCAGCTCTTGGTGATAGATTTTGCAGTACCCCATGCAGATTACATTCTTTGCCCTTGCCACCCTCAGTGCTTCCTCCGAGTGGTGTTCAACATGCAGGAGCACTGATTCATCAGCTGAGGGAGGGTGGTACGTGGTAATCAGCAGGAGATTTCCTTGCCCATGTTTGACCTGATGTCATGAGACTTCATGGGGTCCAGAGACAATGTTGAGGACTCCCAGGGCAACTCCCACCTGACTGTACACCACTGTACCGACCTCTGCTGGATCTGAGCTGCCAGTGGGACAGGACATACCCGGGGATGATGATGCCTGGGACATTCTCTGTAAGATATGATTCTGTGTACAACTATGTCAGTCTGTTGCTTGACTAATCTGTGAGACAGCTCACCCAATTTTGGCACTAGCCCCCAGATGTTGGTAAGAAGGAGGTTGTAGGGTCGACAAGGCTAGGTTTGCCGTTGACGGTTCCATTCCTTTTTTACTTTCTAGCGGTTTGATACAACTGAGTGGCTTGCTAGGGCAAGCACATTGCTGTGGGTCTGGAGTCATATGTAGATCAGACCAGGTAAGGGCAGCAGATTTCCTTCCCTAAAGGGCATCAGTGAACCAGATATGTCTTTACAGCAATGGATTCATCATTAGGCATTTAATTCCAGATTTTTATCGAATTCAAATTTCACCATCTGCTATTCTGGGATTCAAACATTACCCTGGGCATTACCCAGAGAATTACCCTGGGTCTCTGGATTACATTACGAGCCCAGTGACAATACTACTATGCCACCACCTCCTCCATGTCTTTTCCCTTGAGATGGTGGTGGTGAGCCGCCTTCTTCAATCGCCGCAGGCAATGTGATGTAAGTACACCCACAATGCTGTTAGAAAGAGAGCTCCAGAATTAAATGCTGACAGCACCATAATTTGGCTCCTAATTGGCCCTTTAGTAGTGGAAATTGGCACCAATTCAATTCCGGTTCTGCCATCGGTAAAGTTCCCAATGGCAGGACATGTCAGGAAGCCTACCCAACACAGTTCCCCACGACTTTATGCCCTTTCCCACCTCCCTCCCCACCTCTTGGGAGCTGGTAAAATTCATCTCATTGATTTGGAGATCTATAGGGTTGCAGCAGAGTTATACTTTCAAGATACCAACAGGGCTGTGTGAGGTGATTGAGTAAAGAAGGGCTGAGTATGTACCACAGAGACTGGGGAATAGATTTGGAAAGATCTCTCTGGATATTAGAATCTATAAAATAGGATGATACTTTTCCAATTATTTACCATACCATGTTCCTTTTCTGACATCAATTCTCAGGCCATAGAATCATAACTGTTAATTTTAACCTCAAAAACAGATGAGATGGTGTCAAGTGAGATGCTAAAACTTTAAAAACTTCAAACCCAACCCTATAGGAAGACTTCAACCCATCCACTCCTGGGTTTAATGGCGGCCGGACAAGGGGTCATCATTCAACTCGCTCCCAGGAGGCAGTTTGGTCATTTAATTGTTATAATGAGGCTGGTGCCCTCAGATATAACCTGTCACATGGGTTTAACTCTGGCCAGCCAGGTTTCCCAGGGCTTGGGCAACTAGCAACTCAAGGGAAACGCGGATGGCTTCAGGGAAAAGGTAAATACCTTTACAGAACTGTTTGTAGGCTAGGGGGAGCAGGAGTGCTTATCCTTTTGCCTTGGATGGTAATCCCTCCATCAGACACCCCCACAAACCCCTCCACCCATACAAGTGCTCCCCAAGGTCGCAAATCGAAACCCCACCTTTGATGAACCCCCTCCCCACCCCCAACTCACCCCCACCCCTACCATCAACCAGCAGGACTAGGAATCAAACTCTTGCCATAGTCTCTGTAGCAGTTACAAGTTGCCTGTAGCAGTGTGGTGGCAATGTCACTGGATGAATAACCCAGGCTAATGCTCTGGGGGCAAGGGTTCAAATCCCATCACAGTAGCTACTGGAATTTAAGTTTGACTAGTAAATCTGGAATTATAAAGGTAGCTTCAGAAATGGTGACCATGACAACTATTATTGTTAAATACCCACCCTGGTTCACTAATGTCCTCTAGAGAAGAAAATCTACCATCCTTACCCAGTCTGGCCTACATGTGACTCCAGATTCACAGCAACGTAGTTGACTCTTAACTGCCCTCTGATATGATGTGGCAAGCCGCTTAGCTCAAGGGCAGTTAGGGATGGGCAACAAATGCTGGCTCTGTCAACGATGTCCATGTCCCATGAAAGAATAAAGAAAAAAACCTGGTCTTGCACAAGCCCTAGAATGCTTTCCCCCTGACTGGAAGCCAAGCCTGTCAATCCGGCATGGATCCTGGCAAAAGAAAAATATGCATACTGTGGAGTCAAGGCAGGCTTCCTGTCTGAAACTGCACCCCCTCTTTGTCACCCCCACCCCCGACCCCACCAATGCAATCCACCCCTCTCAAGAGCGGAGCCATTGGAAACAACGCTGCCATAATTTATTTCTGATGAAGACTGGGAGGATCAGAACTATTATCTTTAGCCCCTGCCAAAACTTTGCACCCTCACTACTGACTATTCCTTCACCAACCGCTGTCTCAAGCTAAAGCAGGATGTTCACAACCTGAGTAGCCTATCCAACCGAAAGCTGAATTTCTGAATGCAATCATCTCCATCACAAAATAAGACCTACTTCCACCTCTATTACATCCATCCATACCTCATTCAACCAGGCCAATAACGCTCTATAAATTTCAGGCCATCTATAATTCTTCTTCTCACTCACTATGCCAGTTCTATTCACCCATCACCCCTGTCCTTGTTAACCTGTAATGGCTAAACTGTAATACAAATATGACATTACTTATCCTCAGCACAACTGTTAATGTTACATATGTCAGCTTGTACTTGTGACTTATTTTTGAATCCCTACCCCAGGTACTAAATAGCCCAGATAGCAGTATACAAGGAAAGTTAAAGAGAGTTGTTGGAAATCTTAAGGACTAAATCATTGTGTGATCTGAACTAGCAGCCATGTATCCTACATTACAGCGGTGATTACAATTCCAAAAGAAAAGTGATTCATTGATTATAAATTTGCTTTGGACTGTCCTCAGATCAGGGAAAGCATTACGTAAATGCAACTCCGTCTTTCTTTCTTTGAAGCCTGCAATGTTAGAATAGGCTTAGATCAGTACACTGAAAATCATAAAAGGTGGTGCTCCAATGGTGGAAATATTTTATTTCTTTGTCCACAAAAATAATTTAGGCCGGGATTTTCCGGCCCCGTTGTGGGTGGGTCCCTCCACGGGCAAGGCGGCGCCCCAGCGAGAAGTCCATTGACTTGCGGCGCGACCAGAAGATCCCGGCGGCGGGCGGGTGTGGAAATATTTCTTAATATTAATATTTCTTTTTTGGTCCCCTCTCTGGCTGTGCACCAGTCAATCTGATTGAAGCTCCGTCCAGTTCCATCACTAAATGGCAACAAAGGTTCTACATGATTAGCAAAGGATTAGCACTTTAAAAGGGCTTATCTTCTGAAACAACAAGTGTTTTGGCCTTCCAGTGTTAGGCCCATCTCATAATGCTGGCAGCCAGAAGGTTGATAATGGAGAACTGCGTCTACCATCCCATTGGCCAATTTAAAATGGTCCCCAAAGACTGAAATGTCCATTCACTATCACTATACAAATCATTTTTTTCCCCAATTACTCCACTCCATTCCTAAAAATCTTGACTTGCAGCCCACTGAAGTACTTATGCAGGGATCTGTGGCTAGCCCAACAAAGTATCTAGTAAAAGCCTTGAAAGTGAAGATTTTCTTTCTCAGGTACGCCAGTTTCAGACTGACTGTCCAGTGAGTGGAGGAGGGCAGAATATTGGGTGAGGCGCTTTCCTATCAGTTCCCTATCAAGGACTGCCTGTTCTAGATTCCAGCAGTGAGTGGTAATGATGGATTGACATTATACGCCAAATTTCCCAACGTCACAGCCATAGCAACACTGGATGAAAGTGGGTTTGGCATATTTTTTAAAATTCATTCATTAGATGTGGGCTTCACTGGCTGGACCAGCATTTATTGCCTAACCCTAGCTGCCCTTGAGAAGCTGGTGGTGGGCTGCCTTCTTGAATCGCTGCAGTCCATGTGGTATTACTGCTGTTTTTAGGGGGAAATTAAAAAGGCTGAAAGAGAACACAGTAAGAATTTACTGAAAAACCCTTAAAATCTCCAGGCAGACGTGGCTGCTAAATATATTAAGAGTTGATTATCAGATGAACATTGCACAGTCTTGAGAGTCAGACTGGAGACAAAAGTATGACATAAATTAGATTTAGTGTACTCCTCTCTCAGATAGGGAAGGGGCAGATGGTTTTAGCTTAGAAACATAGAAACTAGGAGCAGGAGTAGGCCATTCGGCCCTTCGAGCCTGCTCTGCCATTCATTATGATCATAGCTGATTATCCTACTCAATAACCTGCTCCCGCTTTCTCTCCATACCCTTTGATCCCTTTCACCCGAAGAGCTATATCTAACTCCTTCTTGAAACCATACAATGTTTTGGTCTCAACTACTTTCTGTGGTAACAAATTCTACAGACTCACCACTCTCTGGGTGAAGAAATTTCTCCTCATCTCAGTCCTAAATGGTCTACCCCATATCCTCAGATTGTGACCCCTGGTTCTGGACTCCTCCACCATCGGGAACATCCTTCCTGCATTCTCAGATAAGGAGACCAAAACTGCACACAATATTCCAGGTGTGGTCTCACCAAGGCCCTGTACAATTGCAGGAAGACAACCCTGTTGCTGTACTCGAATCCTCTGGCTATGAAGGCCAACATACCATTTGCCTTCTTTACCGCCTGCATGCTTACCTTCAGCGACTGGTGTACAAGGACATCCAGGTCTCATTGCACATTCCCCTCTCTCAATTTATTGCCATTCAGATAATAATCTGCCTTTGCTACCAAAATAGGTAACCTCACATTTATCCACATTATACTGCATTTGCCATGCATTTGCCCACTCACTCAGCTTGTCCAAATCACACTGAAGCATCTCTGCATCCTCCTCACAGCTCATATGGGAACACAAACAATGGACAAAGAGGGGGCTTTGATGAAACAAAGACAGCCTGGAGTTGTAAGAACCAAGGTCTTTGCGTACGTATTTTAATTTTGATTGGATAATATAATTATGTATACAGCCTTTAGAATAATTGGTTAGCAAAATCACATGTTTATGTACTCAATAGGATAGGTTACCAATTGGATGTATTCAAATGTACTCAAATGTATTATGGTAAGAAAAAGTAGAAAAGTAATGAAATATAATCAGTCTGGGAGCTGGATCTTCATTCTTAGAAATGATTGCGGCTCCCTTGCATATGCTTGAATAAAACCGGTTGAAGGAAGCCTGAGTCTCTGTGGTCGCTGTGGGATCGGAGAGTGTAACATCTCCTCTTCAACTGGCCTATGTGGTAGTTGCTGTGGTAGTTGCAGGATTGGAGGGTGTACCTTCTTCAGGTGTCTTTTGTTGTTATGAGCTTCCAAAAGGCCTTTAAAGGTTAAATCTTCCTTCCTGAAGGAGGCAAGTGCGTGCTGGTCAATTTGCATTTTCCCCATGAGAGTTTTAAAATCTTGGACAACAGATATCTCGACTGCTTTTTCCTATCCCGCGCTACTGTTGCTGCTGATGCAGATGTCCCTGAAGTAAGAGCCAGCTACAGAATAAGTGTTAGCAGTTTATTAGATTCAAAGGGCTATCATGAGTGTCCCTGGTCCGGTCCTGAAGTGAGGACCACAAACACAAATTGGGTAGCAACCAGTTATAACACCTGAGGCCTTTTTGGAAAGTACTGCTGTCATCTTGGGATGAATCAATTAATTCAGGACAGAATGTGGATTAAATCTGTGAAGCCCCCAGTCTCTATATTGCTCAGGTCCCCAAAATGGACAGTTGCATTTTCCAACTAAACCATCAGGGAGCCTGCAGCCAAAATGTTCATCTCAGAAACAGGTTGTTAAACGGGTTTCCAACCATCAAAATGTAGTTATTTGAATAATAATTGCATATAACCTCAGACTATCAGCATCTTGAATTTCAATCTCTGATGGTCATGATTTTCAACCGTAATCGTTAAATGTTTACGAACAGATATTGGGCAGAAAGCTCTGCAACAGGGGAGTGTAAAGATGCATATTTTCAAAATGATAGTTGAGTCGTCATGTCGGCTGTCAACTTGCTGCGAAATAGATTACTGAAATTCATTTCCTGGGGTGAACATTTCCCATAACTCATGAGCAGCAGAGTTACATTGTGCATATTGGAGCCCTGAGGGTATGCCCTGGCTGAATCTCATCTCCAGTTTGTTTCTAAACTGCAATTTTCTTGATAACGCTCAAATTAAACGAAAGTAGGTCACCGGGTATTTCTAAAAGAATAAAGTTGCAGGCGTGAATTTTTTTTTTTTTCATGAGTGAGTTGTAGGTGCTCTTTTATCTGCAAAAAGCCTTTCTGCTTTCCAATTTCTCTCGCCAAGTGTGAGCAGAATGAGATATCCCGGGTGATTAATCTGCATTTAGTAAAAAATGTGTTAGGTTGGTCTGAAATTAAGGGACACCTCAAAAATACTTGCTGTTAGCCCAGGAGCAACAGCAATTAGCATCTCTATTATCTAACTTGCATGCTTAATAAAAATTAAATTCTCGCCCCCATTCGCTTACTTAGCCAAGAGGGCAGGCAGGTGACCAGCTCCCATTTATCTATCTCGTTGCAATTTAAGTGGCTGCTGAAGGAATCCAAAGTAGCAGAGCACAGACTTAACTTTAAATGAAAATTATACTGTACCAGACAGAGGGCGGAATCATTCCAGATTTGCACTAAGTGCGGTAGTGGGCAGGAAAAAGAATGTTTTACCCGCCGACCGCAATGGCGGCTTTTCACACCATATCACCCCAATCCCACCTCATTAATCATTCATTCCCAGAAAACACACCGTTTCGCTGGCGGGCTGCCTCTGATTCGCCCGCCATGCCATCGCCGCTTCCTCACACCGGACGCCATATTTAAAGTGCAGCTGTGCGCACACCTCTCGGTTCTTCCAGCCCAGGACTGCTGCACAGAAGACATGGTGCCAAAAGGCAAAAAGACTGCAGCCCCCAATTCAGTGACTCATCCCTGGAATGCCTTTTGGGCAACTTGGAGGCCGCCGTGATGTCCTCTACACCCGCTCTGGGCGAAGGAGAGCAAGCAAGGTGACAAATCCAGTATGGGAGGCAGTGGCACTGGTAGTCAGTGATAAGACCCTGCAAAAGAGGACAGCCACCAACAGATGACAGTTAACAGACAGCAGGTGACGGATGAAAGATCTCCTCTCTTCCACCAGGGTAAGTCGCTCTCCTCATCACTCTCAACTCACAACTCACAAACCCATCACACATCCACAGGAATCTCACACCTCCAGGGACAACACTGCTAACTCTCACACACACTCTCACATCTCCATCAGGCTCATATCCTCTGGGGCTCATGTCTTCATCCTGTCCATCGTGCCGCTCACCACGCAAACATTCCACACAGTGCCATGTGCCCTGCTCACACTCTCCCCATCTGTTTTCATGCAGGAGAAGCCTGCTCACAACAGCAGGGAGAGGTCCCAGACCGGGGGTGGAGTGGCCCATGTTAGACCCCTCACTCACTTTGAGGAGTGTGCCATTGCGCTGCCTGGTGAGGGTGTGGACCGTGCCTGTGGTGAAGTTGAGGTCAACAGCAAACACCCACGTGAGGATCCTGCAGTACATCATCCCTCTCTCAACACAACTGTGAGTGCTGTCTCTCCTTCTTTTGACTCTGCTGCCATGCACTAATTATCTCTACTTCGGTTTACAGGGAGCTCTGCTAAGCGAATGACACCCTAAGCCAGCCAGTCCCTCAGCTGCATCCAAATCCTCACCTCCAGCCAAGAGGACTCCTCCTCCAAGGAAGAACTGGGAATAAGCAGCTGGAAGACCCATCACAGCGCTTACCCATACCTTGCACCAGCTCAGCAACATATACCTCGGTGCGACCTACATCTAGAACAGGCTCGGGTTCACAGTCTGGTGGTCACTCACGGACATGAGCCCACAGCAATAGGAGGCAGGTTCAGCTGAGCTCCCCAGAACTCAGAGGACTGTTGGGGAAAGAGGCATCTGTCAGGTCCAAGTCAGGTGACAAGCCTCTGGATTTGACCTTCCAACTCATCGTGGAGAGTCAGCAGAAGGTGGGGTAACATCACGCAGAGCTGCTGGAAGCCCTCAACAGAGTGGTACGCGAATCGGAGGTGTGCGTCCGCCTGTTCGCTGATGAAGTGGTGCCCACATGTATGTGCATGGAAGTCTCCATGGGGATGATGGCAGACGCCACAGAGACCCTAATCCAGCAGAACACGGAGATGTGCGTGGACCTGTACTCCATCACCGTAACCATGGGTGAGTTCCTGCAGTGGCAACGCGAGAGGGAAACGGGGCACGTCAACGTCCCTCCAGGTGTTCTTTCGCTTCGAGGAGTCAAGCCGAAGCCCTCGGGCATTCAAAGGGAGGAACAGCGGCAGCTGGACACCCCTGGGTCATCCACTGAGGAATCTCAGAGGCTGTCCTCTCCCTCCGAGTCCCCTTTGCCTGTGACACCCTCAATCTCGTCCTCTTGTCACCACAGAGGAAGCAGCTGGCCCAAAGGAGGACAGCCAAAGGAGGAAAGCCCCCAAGGCCTCGGCTCTCCAGAGGACCCTTCATCAGAGGCAACAGAGCCAACCATTGCACAGGCTGTCTCCACCCCTGCTGCAGATGTCAGGGCAGCACCTAGAAGTGTTGGGCTTAGAAAAGTTAAGAAATTCTCATCACAAGTGGTTGCACAACTGAACACATTTTGTCACTTTATAATCTGAAAATATATTCTCTTTCACTGAATAATGTGTGATGATGTCTTTCAGCTTCATTTACAGTCTTCACTAGTCCTCCCCCACTAGCAGTTCAGCTGCATGCAGCTGGCCCACGAGTGATTCTGGAGGGAGAAGTGTGTGTGTGGCAGGGCCTTTTGGAGCCTTAGGCAGGCACTCTCCCACTCATGCGGATCCTTCCTCCATCACACTAATCTCACTGTCATGAGCATTTTGAATGCTGCTTGCTGGGATTCTCTTCCAGCTGTCCATCTGAGGCTGACCTGCATCTCCACCCACCCACTGATCGCACACCCAGGCATTACCTGTTCCTGCCCAACATGAGTCTCCTTTCACTATCCGGTTTAGAAGCATGGTACTGGTAACATTTGTCTTTAGATCCCCCGTCCTTTCCCCTTCCCCAGTCACCCATGCCCCTTCCCCCATCATGTACCATCTCCCCACCATCACCTAGCAGCTACAACCCTTTTCTTTTGGGGATATCCAGGTGAACATGCACATTCCCTTCCTTCCTGAAAATCCCAACCCCATCCACATTAACCTCCCCAACCTCCTCCTTCCCCCACCTCCCCCCCACCAGAGTCTGTGTCCACCTCCAAGACCTCACCAACAACCCTCACCCTCCCTTCTACCAATACCATCACACCCTCACCTTCCCATTCTATCGGCTCACTCTGCCATCTTTCATTCTCACCTTTCCCTCCTACCATAACCACCCTCATTTCCCTCCACAGGAGGCAGTCTTCAATTCCACAGATCCCTCCCTTGCACTTTAACCTGGACATCCCCTCCCCTTTACTCCTTCCTGTCTCCGGACTCCTTTCCCCATTCCAGACTCCTTCGTTCCCCCTCACTCCTTCCCCCTTCCTTTCTCCTTCCTCCACCCTTACTCCTTCCTCCACCCTTACTCCTTCCTCCTCCTTACTCCTACATCCACCCGGACTCCTTCTTCCCTCGGACTCCTTCCTCCCTCTGAACACCTTCCCCCCTCTGGACTCCTTCCGCTCCCTGATGTCCTGCCCCCCTCTGAACTCCTTCCCTTAAACCTTCCTTGCCCCTTACACCTACCTCCCTAGTTGCTACATTCTCCCCATTACACCCTCCTTCCCCTGTACTCCCTCCCCTTCCCAATCTTACCCCCCCTGACATCATTGTTCCTCCACTCAACCTCACCCCCGCACCCCCCAAAATACCTTCCTCCCCAAGTCAAACCAAGATCTCCCTCTCCCACCCTACCCCAGTGCACCTTCCCCTCCCAATGAAACCTACACCTTCATCTCCACCCTCTCCACGATCATCCATTACAGACCATGGCCAAGGCATTGATGTTCCGAAGCAGATCCTCAATGGTGACTTTCCACCTTCCGTGAGCTGCTTCGTGGTAGAGCCATGTCCATGAGAGCCCACCTAGCGTGCGATGGAGGCTCCTCCAGGGTCCCATTGCTGTTGGGCTCCAGCATCTTCTGCTCCTCGGGTGTCCACGATGTGAGCAAGGCCCTGACGTAAGTCCCGACTTCTGCACACCACAATTGTCCAAGACATGCACCGGCGTGTTTTCCTGCCGACGTGGGTGGTATATTTGACATGGAGGGGTTGATTCCAGTGAGCTGGACTTATGTAGATGTATTACAATGAAGTTCCTGACATGCAGCAGTGGGAAACGTGGCCTGCCATTGACGGACGGAGCAGCCGATTGCAAACTGATTTCACAACAGCATGAAACCGATTTTTGGCCTTCCCGCTATATTGCCCGCTCACGCCCGCCATGACGTCCGATGCCAGCGGGAACGGAAAGTTCTGCCCAGAGGGTAGATGTAGAGCCTGTGGAAAGAGTGTACTTAATTGGAACAAATTGTCTTTCCTTAGTCCACACTTTTCTTATGCTTCCTGAATCTAAATTCAATGGTTTGCAGGAGAAATAGAAGTTTAATCTGGAAGCCCAGCAGAGTCAGATTTTAACAGAGTCCGCACTTGTGAAGCAGGAGTTTGGTCCAAATGGGAATTAGTTGAAAAGGTGGCAGGGAAACGCTGAGTAAATTAACTGAGGGACTATATCAAAAACAAAATGAGGGAAAAGTGCAATTCAAGAAATTGAATGGAAGGGAATTGGTCTTTGTCTTCTCTTGGCTTAAATTATTTTATGTCCAAAAAAGCTTAAAACTTTAAAGTTGCACAAGGGTGGAATTCATTGTACGTTGTGGATACTTTTGCTTTCCAGGTGGAGAATTGGGATGGTTTAATCTGTGGCAACTTGAATTTGGTCAATTCACACAAGGGTGAAGCGGCCAGCCTTAGTGAGGAACTGGCTATGCATCAAATTTTAGGGACAGGCGAGGATGTGGCAAGCACTAGGGCAGTCCAGAAGGGAAGGAGGGAGACAGTAACAGATAGGTTGTGGTATTAGAGGTTCCTATGACTCAGCATAATAGAATTCTGTGTAAACTGGACTCAGAAAACAAATGGCAAATTGCCGCCCGCCAACCCACTACAACCCCCCGCCCGCCCACCAACCCCCCCCAACCCCCTAGATGGAATAAGTGAGTAACCAATTATTGTCATCCATGTGGGAATTAATAAGAGATAGAAGTAGGCTAGGGTTGTCCAAGTTCAATTTAGTGCATTAAGAATGAAGCTTATGGGAAGGGCCTCAAGTGTATCATTTCTGAAACATTATATACATGTTCGGCATGGAAAAGGAAACAGAGGGTAATTAAACAGACCAATGTGTGGTTAACACACAAATGCAGGGAACCTGGGTTTCGATTCCTCAAACAGTGCAACATCATTTGGAATGGAGCAACCTTTACAGACTGGATGGGCTCCACCTTAAAAAATGAAGGTAGAGGTTGACAGGCAGAAAAAATAGAATGGCGGGGGAGTGTTTAAACTAGATGTGGGGATTGGGTGGGTGGTGGGAGGGCATTAGGTGTAAGGGAACACCATACTGATTGGAACAAATATTAAGATGTACAAGTGAAAGTAAAAATGAAAGATAAATTATCCTGGTGTGCAGGGGACAATTTCAAAGTTTGTGGATGAAACAAAGCTTGGGAATGTTGTAAACTATGAGGAGGACAGTGTAGAACTTCAGAAGAACATAGACAATTTGGGGGAGTGGGCAGATAGGTGGCAGATGAAGCTCAATGCAGAGAAGTGTGAGGTGATGCATTTTGGTAGGAAGAACATGGACATGAATATGAATATAAAATAATCATATAAACATGAACATAAAATAAGGGGTGACATTTTCAAGGGGGTGCAGGAGCAGAAAGACCTGGGTGTATATGTGCATAGATCATTGAAGGTGGCAGGACAGGCTATCTGTTTTGCAAGTTTCTTCTCATATTCTCTCATTTTAACTCTTTTTTTGTGGCCTTTTGTTATTCTTTATACCTCACCCATTCTCCAGGATCTGTCCTTATTTTGCATTCTCATATGGTTTTTCCTTTTGGTTTTTTTTTGTTGCCCCTTATCTCTTTATCCTTATCTTGTCCATGGCTGTTTTTTTCTGAGAATTAAAGGTCTTGCCCGTTAGAGATATAAACTGATGCTGTATCACACCAAATTCTTCTATCAACAGGACTAATAACAATGGAGGAGGCCCCAGAACCCAGGTAAGTGAGGTCAGGTTTACTGGGGCCAGTAAGGTAGGCCCTAAAGAGGGAGGAGGAGTCATTGTGGAGGGTGAGGGGGAGGAATCTTTAAGCGGAAGCACCCTGGCTACCGGGGGACCCTCGGGGTGTCGGATCAGGATCACCCCTGCCCACAAGCCTGCAAGGCGACTGCCAGCTTTTACTTTCTACTGAAGGGCCTCATTGACCACTGGGCGGGAAGCCAATCCTCAACCTTCTGCCTCTGACTGAATTACAAGGAATCAGAAAGGTGACAGGCACTCCACCCCCCCACCTCCTCCCCTGATTTGATGGACCTCCCAGCCCGCTCCTGTGGTCGGACTAAATTCTGCCCATTATCTTCACTCCCTACCACAAGCTCCATTCTATAACTATCAAGTCCACTCCTCTCCCTGGCAACTGTCAGTGGCTGAACCAAATTTTTTTTGCAGCTTTGCTGTAATATTTGACCCTGAGACAAGATTCCAGGCTTCCAACCGCATATCTGCGCTATCAATAAGACTGCCAATTTCCATCTCTGTAACATCGCCCTACTCTGACCCTGCATCGGATCATCCGCTACTGAATGTCTTATCCATGCCTTTATTAACTCTAGTCTTGACTATCGCAATGCATCCTTGGGCAGCCTCCCACATTCTACACTCAGTGAGCGTGAAATCATCCAACACTCTGTAATCCACGTCCTAACTTGTACCCAAGTCCCAGTCAGCCATCACCCCTGTGCTCACTGACCTTAATTGGCTCCCAGTTAAGCAACACCTTGATTTCAAAATTCTTATCCTTGTTTTCTAATCTCTCCAGGGCCTCACCCTCTCTATCTCTGTAATATCCTCCTGCTCCACAACCCTCTGAGATATCTGTGCTTCTCGTCAATTCTCCCGATTCTAATTGTTCCATTGGTAGCCGTGCCTTCAGCTGCCGAGGCCATAAGCTCTGGAATTCCCTCCCTAAACCTCTTTACCTCTTTCTCTGTCTTTCCTCCTGTGAGATGTTCCTAAAGCTCCTTTTTGGCCAAAGCTTTAGTCATCTGCCCTATATTCTCTTTATGTGGCTCAGTGTCAATTTCTGTTGATCACACTCCTGTGAAGTGCCTTTGGATGTTTTACTATGTTAAAGGCTCTATATAAATATAAATTGTTGTTGTTACTGACATCTTGAAAAACATCAATATAATCACCCAGTGAAATCACTCTGCCATAGCATTAATTGCCATGATTAGCCAACAACGATGCCTGAATAAACATTTACATTCACTTGGCAATAATTAGCAGCTTCTTCTCCCTGACAGCCTGGAAAAATTTGTCAAACAATAATAAAAACAAAATAAGTGATACCTTGGAGTGTAATTGCCAACATGTGCTTACTACCATCAAGGGGTGGGCCATCTAGTGTTCAAGTAACAATATAAAAGTATCATTCATAATAAACTCCATTATTGTTGTATTGTGCAACTTCCAAAATGTAAGAAAGAAAACAAGATGGACCAAGATCGTTTCTTGTCTAGAAGTTTTTATATTCCTATGAGCACAATGTATTTTCCATTTTATAGATGTTTCCATTCTAGCTTAAATGAGCAAACACAGTCAAATATAATCCTTGGTTGGTTTTTCTGGTGATTTTGCACTAATGTACCACAAGAAACAAGTGTGATTTTTTTTTATAAAAGCAAAATATTGCAGATGCTGGAAATCTGAAATAAAAGCAGCAAATGCTTGAAATATTCAGCAGGTCAGGCAACATCTGTGGAGAGAGAAACAGCGTTAAAGGTTTCCAGTCAGTGATCTGTCAACAACCAGTTCTGATGTTTCTCTCTCCACATACACTACCAGAACTGCTGAGTATTTCCTGTATTTTTTGCGATTTTATTTTATGTTGCTTACAAGCAAGAATACTGTCTAATTCTATCATGTTCCTCTTAAACTACATATGGAATGCCCTAGGCTTTCTTCGTCCTCCCTACATTTCGAAGCCATGTTGAAATCCTAGCAAGTGCACATCAGGAATTGGACAGAACACCATAGGCTGTGTGGCTATGATTTCCCAAGATGCACACCATAATGGGGTGCATCACTCCTTGTGATCATTCCCACAATGACCTACTCTAACTCATTTTTCTCTCAGGTCTCACAACCATTGGAATGGCTTACCTGCCTCAACCTTCTGTTTAAAAAGGGCGCAGAGAGTGGCAGGTACCTTGGGTATCTTGCTGGGTGTCAGAGCAGAGTGGACCTGTGGGAGACAGTTGGAAGCTGAGCTGTTTCACTGTTTCAGCTGCTGTGAAGATGCGGACTGGGAAAAAGAAAAAAAAGCAACTGTGACGTCACAGGAAGCTAGTAAGTTGATTGCTGGTAAGTGCTCAGTCTAAGGGACAGCGTGTGAGACAGGTATTTCTCCCCCTCCCTTATGTTGTGCAGTGTCTGCATTTCGGCTTCCAGATCAATAATACTGATCCGGAGTTCCTCAAGCTCCTTAAGCTTCCTGCAGAGCCTTGGCATCCAAAAACTCCCACATCTCACAGCTGCAACATAACACCTGTCCCACCATTCTAACTTATGTTATTTAGTTAATTTACTTTAATTACTTTCTTCCTATGTATGCTACAATTTACTATAGGACAGGCGAGTTTAGCTTAGGATAGGCAAGTTAAGGTAGATCTATAAATAAAAAGAATACAATTTTAAAATACTAAACCAAAATTTGAAAACTTTAAAATCAAACAATAAAGATGAAAAAAAAACAAAAAAAAGAAAGTTATTTAAACAAACATCTAAAACACATACCTTGTAGTTAAGAAGCATATAACCTTTAATCGTCAGTGGTACTAGTATTCAATAAACACAGTAAATTGTTGAATACATAGGAAGAAAGTAGTTAAAGTAAATTAGCTAAATAACAAATTAGAATGGCGGGTTAGGTGTTATGTTGCAGCTGTGAGATATGGGAGCTGTTGGATGCCAAGACGATCCATGACAAACATGTCTGCAGGAATTCTGGATCAGGATTATTGACCTGGAAGCCAAAATGCAGACACTGCACAACATAAGAGTGGGGGAGAAATACCTGGATACTTTGCTTCAGAAGATCATCTGTTTTGGTCAGCAGTGAGGGACAGGAGGATGTGACTGTCAATGAGGCAGGTAATGGGACTGAGCAGACAGTAGGGGAGGAGCCTCAGGCTTTGCAATTGTCAAACAGGTTTGAGGTGCTCACAACCTGTGTGGATGAAAGCGAAGTCTGCAAGGTGGATGAGCTGTCTGGCCATGGCACTGTGGTACATAAAACCATTCAAGCTGGGGGAGCAAAAAGGAATGTAGTGGTAGTAGGGGATAGTGTAGGGAGGGGCATTGACACTGTTCTCTGCAGCAAAGAGCGAGTCCAGACGGCTATGTTGCCTGCCCGGTGCCAGGGTTCAGGAGATCTGCTCAGGGATGGAGAGGAACTTGCAGTGGGAAGGGGAGGATGTTGTGGTCCAATGACATAGGTAGAACTAGAAAAGAGGTTCTGCAATGTCAGTATGAGGAGCTAGGTACCAAATTAAGAAGCAAAACCTCAAAGGTAATAATCTCTGGATTATTACCTGAGCCACGAGCAATTTGGCACAGGGCAAATAAAATTAGAGATGAATGCGTGGATCAAAAACTGGTGTGGGAGAAGTGGGTTCCCGTTTGTGGGGCACTGGCATCAGTACTGGGGAAAGTGGGGGCTATATCATTGGGGCAGTTTACACCTAAACCGTGCTGGGACGAATGCCCTCGCAAATCGCATAACTAGGGAGTAGAGAGGGCTTTAAAGTAAACAAGAGGGATGAGGGTTCAAGCTTGGGTAGAGGTAGCAATTCAAGTTGTAGAGTCAAGACAGGAGAGCAAAGTACTAATATGAGAAATGAGGGTCAGAGAATGGCAGGAAGGGACAGGGAGAAAAAAACGAAAGAGTACATCGACAGTCAAGATTAAATGTTACAAAGGTAACAAAAAGACAAAACTGAAAACTCTCTATCTGAATGCATGTAGCATTCATAACAAAGTAAATGAATTGATGGCCCACATTGAAGTAAATACATATGATCTGATAGCAATTAGAGAGGCGTGGCTGCAGGACAACAAAGATTAGGTCCTTAATATTGAAGGGCACATTACATTCAAGAAGAATAGGAAGCCAGGTAAAGGTGGAGGGGTAGCACTGTTAATCAAAGTGGACATTGGTGCAATAGTTAGAAATGACTTTGGTTCAGGAGCTCAGAGTGTAGAATCGGTTTGGGTGGAGATGAGGAATAGTAGGGGAAAAAAGTCATTAGTGGGAGTGGTCTACATGCCCCCTA
Organism: Cetorhinus maximus; assembly: GCF_964194155.1. NCBI lineage: Eukaryota > Metazoa > Chordata > Chondrichthyes > Lamniformes > Cetorhinidae > Cetorhinus > Cetorhinus maximus. The sequence continues at coordinate 208,081,488 of NC_135879.1, read as the reverse complement.
ACAGTAGCCACAGTGTAGGACAAAGTATTCAAGAGAAAATATTGTGTGCTTGTGATAAAGGGACGGCAATAATCATGGGTGATTTTAATCTACACATAAACTGGAAAAATCAGATTGGCTGTAGTAGCCTGGATGAGGAGTTCATAGAGTGCTTTCGAGATAGCTTCGTAGAGCAGCATGTTCTGGAACCAACCAGTGAGCAAGCTATATTAGATTTGGTGTTGTGTAACGTGACAGGATTAAGTAATGACCTCAGAATAAAGGCAGAATAAAGGTAGCAGCGACCACAATATGATTGAATTTTACATCCAGTTTGAAAGGGAGAAAAGCGGGTCTAATTAAGTCTTAAACTTAAATAAGGACAGCTATGTGGGGATGAAAGCTGAGCTAGCTGAAGTGAACTGGGAAACTAGGCTAGAGGATAGATCAATAGAGAAGCAGTGGCAGACGTTTAAGGGGACATTTCAGAGTATTCAGAATATTTACATTCCTATTATAAAGAAAAATTCTAAGGGGAGGACCCACCATCCATGGTTAACTGAAGAAGTTAAGGAAAGCATCAAACTTAAGGAAAAACCATACAATTTTGCAAAGATGAGTGGCAGGAAAGATGTATGAAAGAATATAAAGAATGGCAGAGAAAGACTGAAAGGTTAATCAGGAGAAAGAAATTGAAGAGTATGAGAGGAAGCTAGCTAGAAATGTAAAAACAGATAGCAAGAGTTTCTACAAGTACTTAAAAAAAAAAGAGTAAGTAAAGTGAGTGTTGGTCCTCTAGAGAGTGACAGTGGAGAATTAATAATATAGATAATAAGGAAATGGCGGATGAAATGAACAAGTATTTTGCTCCTGCGTTCACTATAGAGGATACAAAAAACATTCCAGTAATAGCTGCAAATCAGGAGGTGAATGGGAGAAAGGAACTTGGTGAAATTGAAATCACTAAGGAAAGGGTACTGAGCAAATTGATGGAGCTGCCATCAGATCACAATGGACTACATCCTAGGGACTTAAAAAAGTTTTGGCTAATGAGGTAGTTGATGCACTGGTGTTAATTTTCCAAAATTCGCTAGATTCTGGAAAGGTTCCATCAGATTGAAAAGTACCAAATATAACCTCTCTATTCAAGAAGGAAGGGAGGCAGAAAACAGGAAACTATGGGCCAGTTAGCTTGACGTCTGTCGTGGGGAAGTTATTAGAATCAATCATTAAGGAGGCTATAGCTGGGCACTTAGAAGAGCTCAAGGCAATAGTGAAGAATCAACATGGTTTTGTGAAAGGAAAATCATGTTTAACCAATTTATTGGAGTTTTTTGAAGCAGTGACATGTGCATTGGATTAAGGGGAGACTGTAGGCATACTATACTTGGATTTCCAGAAGGCATTTGATAAGGTGCCACATCAAAGATTATTACGGAAAATAAAAGCGCATGGAGTAGTGGGTAAAATATTAGCATGCATAGAAGATTGGCTGGCTGGCAAAAAACAGAGCATATATAAATGGGTCTTTTTCAGATTGGCAGGATGTGACGAGTAGAGTCCACAGGGGTCTGTATTGGGGCCTCAACATTTTACGATTTACATCAATGACTTAGATGAGGGGAGTGAAGACATAGTAGCTAAATCTGCAGATGACACAACGATAGGTAGGAAAGTATGTTGTGAAGAGGACATGAGGAGGTTGCAGATAGATATAGATAGGTTGAGTGAGTAGGTAAAGATCTGGCAAATGGAGTTTAATGTGGGAAAATGTGAAGTTGTTCACTTTGGCAGGAAGAACAAAAAAGCAGAGTATTCCTTAAATGGAAAACGGCTGCATAATTCTGAGGCGCAAAGCTTCCTAGGGGTTCTAGTGCATGAGTCACAAAAAGTTAAAATGCAGGTACAGTAAGTAATTAAGAAGGCTAATGGAAAGCTATCCTTTATTACAAGAGGGAGTGAACATTACAGTAAGGATGTTATGCTTCAGTTATACAGGGAATTGGTGAGACCGCAACTCGGATATTTAAGGAAGGATGTAAATGCATTGGAGGCAGTTCAAAGGGGATTGATACCTGGAATGAGTGGGTTGTCTTATGAGGAAAGCTTGGACAGACTGGGCTTGTTTCCACTGGAGTTTAGAAGAGTGAGGGGTGATTTGATTGAAACATACAAGATCCTGAACAGCCTTGACAAGATGGATGTCAAAAGGATGTTTCCTTTTGTGAGTGAGTCCAGAACTAGAGGGCACTGTTTTAAAAGTAGAGTAGAAAAGTTTAAAAGAGGTAGATAGATTCTTGTTAGGCGAGGGAATCAAAAGTTATCGGGGTAGCAGGGAATGGGGAAATCGAAACACAAGAAGATCAGCCATGATCTTATTGAATGGCGGAGCGGGCTCGAGGGGCCGAATGGTCTACTCCTGTTCCTATTTCTCACATTCTTATGTTCTTATGTAAATAAGTGACAGCTATTTGCTGACTCATTCGTTAGGATAATGCCTTGACCAATCAGGGTCAAGCTGCTTGTTTAAATTTCAGACAATGCTTGCCAGTTAAATGTTAGTCACCATCAATTGCCGCATTCTCCATGGCAACACCTCTACCAATCAGAATCCACTTGCCAACCAATCAGCACTCTCTTTTCATACAGTATAAATTGTTGTTTTTCCCTTGTATTAATATTCTTGCAAAATGCACTGATGATTACAAGATGAAAAGATTTGACATGTCTCTTTTTTCAGTAATACTCAAGTTCTTTATTACCAAACAATTATCTTCTCTTCTTATCACTTCAACCTTGGTGACACCCTGTACTATGGCTTTGCACCTTGGGAGAAATAGAATCTTATTTCACCTGTTTTAGGATGCAAAATGGGCACAAAAGGTCAATTTTGTGTGCCAATGTCCCATGCCACAAAGGAACCTGAAAAATATTTGACGTAATTTGGTTCAGTTGCTATTCATAATCCTTGATAACTGCCTGAAACAATTAGGCCCCTATAATATGCTAATGAGGGGATTAACACCTGTTTACACACCACTCTCAGAAATTAGGTAGCACTGTTGTAAGAGTTCATTCAGTAGGTCTCACAGAGAGGTTCAGAGGCTTGTAACGTTGAACAGTAGTATTTATTGGTAACACATTACTATTCATATATGTACAAATTGTAGCCCAGACTATTAGCTCACTCCATGCTGATTTCTACCTAGGTCCCTTGTCATGTGACCTTTACATCACACTGTAGGAGGTACAGTTCTCCATTCCCACATTAACACTTGCTATGCCGAACACTCTTATACTACACGCCCACTCCCTGTCTTTACCCAATATATTTACAGTACAACCTTTCTATATGTGATACCCCTTCTCCCCAACTCAAATCTCTGACTTTTTAAATTCAGACAATCTGGAGGCTTGGCAATTCTTCCAGATCTTGTTCTGGTCACGTTTGGAGGAAGGCAAGACTCAGTTGCTTTGGGCAAACTTTGTTGGCTTGGAGTTGGAATCATAGTATTCTGTGTTTCTGACACTTGGCTGTCTCCAACTGATTCGCTTGTCACCAATCCATCTGCTTTGGTCGGACACCATAGGCTTGTCCCGTTCCTTCCAGAGGGAGTGCTCACTCCGTTCCTTCCTAGCATGAATGTGTGGGGTCTGCTATGATCTTTCTGGGAGTTGATGGTGTTTATCCCTTGTATGTGGATGTTCCTCATCCAAGCCTGCAGTGTGGCTTTCATCGCCACACTGTGTTCTTTCCTGTGCCGTTGCATTTCACCGAGGTGTGCTCTGGTGAGTTGATTGTCGCTACTCTCCTGCTCCAGTGTCATCTTGCTTTGCTGAAAATTGCAGTTTTGTTGCCCTGGTGTTCCTCGTGACAGCAGCCGTTGGAGCCTGAATTTGCGGCTCATGTTCCTGTTGCTGGTCATTCTTATGTGTGTCTTTCACTCGAAGTATGTTGGTACTTATCCGAATATTTGGCTGCTCTGGCCAAAGAGGAGCTTCTGCCATCTACAAGAGGTTTGGACAAACCAGACTCTGCAAAGGGTGAAGACAATTCAGACTGAAGTCCCAGTCGAGAGCCTCTTCATTGGTGGACCTCTCGGGAACTTGCATTTATGTGTAGTTAATGACAGAGGTTGTTTTGACGTCTTCTGCCATTTTGAGGAGGTTAAGGGCAACACAGGCCCCCCTGCATAAGAGAGAAAAGGATTAGTTTCGGATGGAATACAAAATTTCAAATTTTGCTTGTTGCCATACCAGAGCAGTTCTAGAATCATGCCTATGACCAGAAGTCAGATTCCTCCAGGACCATAGAGTGTTGTATCTGTTGTTCGTAGCCAGAGGTCTTTCAGCCACAGTTCCTTATCCAAGAAAACAATAACAGTGGCTCCCATGTCTAATTTGAAATTGATGAGGTGACCATTTACAGAGATGTCAACATTCCAAAAGAGGAACCCAGGATCCTTGGTCTCACCCAAGAAGCAAGGTTGAACTTCTTCCTGGAGTGGTAATTCAATCTGGTGGACTGTTTTGGAATCTTTCGCACATCTCAATTTCTTAGACTTGCGCAACTTTCCAAAGCATCCCAACCGGTTTCTGCGTAGAGATTGCTGGACATTGCTCTCACCAGTGAGGATTTTTGGCTCCAAAGCATGAACATGGGCTCCCGCCATCTTGTGGTCTGTTTGGTTATTGTCTTCCTTGGCCTGAAGTTTCCCTGCCTTTTTGTTGCTTTATGAACTGGACATTTGGGGTTGCTCTATACAATGGCTCAACCTTGACACGTAAAATGGAACAGTGTTGTTGGCGAATTTCCAGCTGCTTGAATATTTGGGTGGCCTTTTCTAGAGTGAGATCTTCTTTTGCCTGTAGGATGTCCAAAAGGGCATCATCAACCACTCCAACTACTATTTGGTCTAGTATGAGCTCTGACTTAAGGTTGCCATAGTCATAGCTTTCAGCCAATCTGTAAAATTCATTTATGAAAGAGTCAATGGGTTCTCCAGGCTGTTGGATTTGCTTGTTGAACTTCGCGCAAACTAAAATTTTATTACTTCTTAAATTAGAGTAGGTAATGAAGGATTTCAGAACATCTTCAAACTTATCTGAAGATTCATTTATTCCTTGCTTTGCACTGATGTCATTGGCTATTGGACCTATTGAGTACAGTAGTGTATTCACTTGTTCAACCTCTTTCTTCTTATCTAATTCTGAAGCTATCAAACATCATGAAAATCCTTTTTTGCAAAAGTCCCCAATTTTGCGCCTGGCCCATGTTTCAGACCAAATTGATCTGGTAGGGATGATTTATTATCCATGGTTGTTTCTCGGCTCAGGGAAGTACTGTTTTAAATTCTGTTTCGCGTTTAAAGATGGCACTGCAGTAACCATTTTTTCAATGCTTCTACCAGTGCTTGTTGGGTTTTGGTGGGTTCCTGTGGTGATCACGGACCCTGGTGTCAAAGGGATCAATTTCTTGCAACAAATTTTTCTGTCAAAGATTCGGGCATTTTTGCCCAAACATTTTTGGAGTATGTTAGAGCGATTAAAAGGTAACTCCCAGCTTTGGCTGAGTTTTTAAAACTTCGTTGTTTTGCACGGAGCTCTGCCACCAGTTGGTATGGTGCCGACTCTGCACCCTGGCTGGCCACAGTGATTAACAAAACAGATTGCTCTTACTGATTAATAGTCTGAAGACGTTTAAAGGCTAGCCAGCCTCAGAACTGAATTTTTTGTTCACCCTTGCTAGGTCCTTTGACTTTGCAATCGATGGGGATCCACGATAGCTCTCCATGTGCTCTGGTGAAGTTCTTTAGCTGCACACTGGATTTTTATTCTGCCCTTCAGCCTCTACTTCTGCAATGGAACTTTTTTTTAGGCGATCAGGTACGTCAGATCAAGATGCTGTTCCTTTAGTTTTTCAGATTCCGGGTTCTTCACCAGCTTTTTCGGTTCTGGGTTCGTGCATTAGTTGCCACTATGTTGTGTGGGTTTGTTCAATATGTCTCACAGGGAGGTTCAGAGGCTCGCGAGGTCGCACAGTAGTGTTTATTAGTAACACATCACTATTTACATATGTACAAAGTATAGCTCAGACTATGAGCTAACTCCATACTTACTTACACACTGATCTCTAAATGTTGCTAGACTGACCCGGGTCCCTCATCATCTGACCCTGTTCTCCAGTCCCACATTAACCCTTGTTATGTCAAATGCCCTTATACTAAAAGCATCAGATCTTCCTGTTCTTGAAGCTTCTAATCAACAATTTTAAAGCCATCAATAAAAAAGTTTTTTTTAAAACTTATTTTCATACAGAACAAGAAGCAAAAGAAGTACTTCTGGCTGTATAGCACTGCTGAGGGCTGCTCTAGCCTGCACTTTGCCTCTTCCTTCTCATTCTCCTCCAACACAACCTACCTAAAGGCTACTGACAGCTCTATAGCCAGCCCAAATTGGTGGGGAGCCGACTGACAAGCCACCTCTGGCTGCCCAATTGACTTCTACACCTTGTTGAAAATATACAAGCAGCAGGTGTCTTGCTCCAGGCATGCACTCTGAACACATTAATTATTTTGGAGCTGAAAATTCTAACCCTGTGTTTCCAACAAAAAAAACCAGAGAAATTGCACAAAGCTGATTATATAACATTTAAAAAATCAGCCTTACGCTACAGTGACTTTATCATCTGCTAATAAGTTTGAATAACAAGTTGCCTTTTCCAATGTACTTGTTCCATATGTGTATCAGAGAAATCTAAAGGTTGATCCAATTTTTAATCAGATTTGGCTCTGTGAACCAAGTGACTTATAAACAGGATTTTAATCTTTACACTTGTAATGATTTGGATCTCTGGTGTATTAATAATAAATGTGTTTTGCTGTGCCCTGGCACCAGGGAATGTACCTGGAACAGTCTCATCAAACTCACTGGCCAATAACCATGGTGGATTTTTCCCAGTGCTTATTTGGTTGAAAGAGATTAATGAAGTAGAAATGCCTAATGCATTTTTAATCAAAGTATGTATGCATTTCTTGGAACCCTAGAGAAGCCGTAGCAGTTTTGTGTTTGAGTAAGAATAATTTCCTTAGATTTTCAAAGATGCTAAATAAACAATGAAATACAATGCAGTAATAAGGATAGACACTGAAAATGCCTGTGTTTATGGCAGCATTTGGTTAGAGAATTTCCCATACTTTAAAATGCACACGTGATGGCTCAGTTTGCAAATACATGGTTATTTTGGAACTGAATCATCCAAACAGCATTTGTCTGACCATGAAAACAAACAGTTTACAAATAGTCACTTTGTAGTACAATGCTGAAAAAGAGACATTTTTTGTTGAAGTTTTTTGCCTTGCACTCTTCAGGATACTTCACAAGAAAATACCAATATCAGGGGAAACAACAACTTTATACTGTATGAGAAGAGACTGCTGATTGGTTAGAAAGTGGAGTCTGATTGGTAGGATCGTTGCCATGGAGAATGCACCAGCTGATGGGGACTGACAGTTAATTGCCAAGCATTGTTTGAAATTTAAAGCAGGCATCTTGACTCTGATTGGCCAGGACATTGCCCTGGGGAGTGAACAAGCGAATGGCTGTCACTTATTTTGTTTAGCTGAAACAGGCGCAATGTGTGTACATGTTCTTTCTGTCTGCAAAGAACAAGGCCCCGTGTATTAATATATGTCGTTTCCAGTACATGCAATTGTGCCATACTGTGAGCCTGACAGACAATCTTAAATTGGTTGTCTAAGTAATTCTTAGCACACTGAGGATTATTTAGCAAATGTCATCCAACAGTGGAATCACATCTAATGTTGGACACGGGTGTTTTGAGTTTTGCAAGCATGGGCTGGTTGGGTATGGTTTGTACCTTGCCCATTGTGAGCAATGGCTGGGACATGCTGTTTGACACGATCCACTGGTCTTTGGGACATTCGGCTTACATACTTACATCACACTTACTCTGAAATTAATATACTACATTGCTCATGTATATCCACATACTGTGAGAGACTTGAGGAAGGAAACAGCAAATATAAACAAAAATACAACATATGAATATACTCTTAATGCTTCATTTCAGAGAACCAATTAAAGTAAAGCAAATAACTTGAGGTTTAAAGAGTATTCTTGTTTGGAATTATTTGTTGCCAAGCAATGACCATCTCTAACAAGAGAAAATCTAACCATATCCTCTTGTCATTCAACAACATTAGCATTGCTGAATCCCCCAACATCATCAGCCTGCGGGTTACAATTGATCAAAACCTTATCTGGACCAGTCACATAAATAATGTGGCAATAAGAGCAGGACAGAGGCTGGGAATTCTGTGGTGAAGTTGTAACGCACCTCCTGACTTCCCAAAGCCTTTCCACAATCTAGAAGGCACAAGTAAGGACTGTGATGGAATACTCCATTGCACCAACAGCACTCAAGCAGCTAAACATCATCCATGACAAAGCAGCCTGCTTGATTGGCAGTCCATAAACATTAACCCCCTCCACCACCAGCATACAATTGCAGCAATGTGTACATCAACAAGATGCACTGCAGCAACTCACCAAGGCTCCTTCGACAGCACCTTCCAAACCCATGACCTCTATCACCTAGAAGGACAAGGGAAGCAGATGCATGGTAACACCTCCACCTGCAACTCTCCTCCAAGCCACACACCATCTTGACTTTAAAAGTATGTTGGTGCTCCTTCATTGTCACTCGGTCAAAATCTTGGAACTTGCTTCCAAACAGCAAGGTGGGTATACCTACGCCATGTGAACTGCAGCAGTTCAGGGTGACTCACTATCACCTTCTCAAGGGCAATTCTGGATGAGTATTAAATGGAGGGCTTGCCAGCAATTCTCATTTCCCAATAATGAATATAAAAAAACGTGGAAAACTGTTAACTGTATCGATGTCCCGGTGTATAGTCCTGGTAATTTATAACTATCTAATAAGGAAGGTGTAATGAACTTGATGTACCAGACAGGTTTCTGCTTGAAACAGTTAACTTCATTGCAGAGCTCTTTTAGAAGCTTGAACCAGGTCCATGACTAGAAAGCTCCACCCCTCGGATTACCCGCGCTTAGGGCTCATTCATCAGAACAATCACATGACCCCTAAAGGCAGTAGGAAAGGTTATACCTACAATCACATTTCCTCTCCCTTTAATTTTTTTACATTTCCTATTTACAAATAATATCTTAATCCTCAACATATACATATATACACAGATCATGTGATTAAAGATTAAGTCTCTGAGGTGGTTTTCTAATTTGGTTAGAGTGGTGTAGCTCTACCACTTGAGATTCTCTCACTGGATCGACATGATCAAGAACTGCAGCAACAGGTACATCCTTAGAAAGTGGCAGTTCAGGATTAGGCAATTCAATAGAGACATCAGGTATGTTTATTCTAGGTCGATCTGTCACCTCAGGGATTAAAGATTTGACATCAATTACAGGCAGAATCCCTGGTTGTTGGAATGTGTCTCTACTCCTTAGATGATCCATATGCTTTCGGCCAATCCAGTCTTCCACTTCCACTTGGAATGACAAGGGTCCAATTTCAGAGACAACTATACCAGGAACCCAACAAAGACCATTTCCAAAATTCTGCACATAAACTGTATCTCCCACAGTAAATCTTCAAGCATTGCTATGAATATTGTGATTCAATTTCTGATTACTCTGGTTCTTCTCTACCTTCCCCTAAAAGCTTGGAAACACCAGACTTAACCTTGTACGAAGGTAGCGTATCATCAGGGATTCAGATGGTGTTGAACCCATAGTTGCATGAGGAGTCGTACAATAATTGAGAAGAAAACAGGAAAGTCGGGTTTCTAAAGTGCCTTCCAATGACTTCTTCATTCCTGATTTGAAAGTTTGCTCTGCTCTTTCAGCTAACCCATTTGATGAAGGATGATATGGTGTTGTTTTAATATGCTTAACTCCATTTAAACTCATGAATCTCTGAAATTCTGTACGAGTGAAGACAGTACCATTATCCAAAACAATGATTCCTGGTAGGCCATGCATACTAAAACATTGGTGCAGCTTTTCAATGGTTGCACAAGATGTCAGTGATCTCACTTCATACACATCCATCCACTTAGAATGTGCATCGATGATCAATAAAAATATGGTACCTAAGAATGGACTTACATAATCAATACGTAATCTAACCTAGTGCCTACCAGGCCACTCCCATGGATGCAGTGGAGCTGAAACAGGCAACTTCTGTTCTTTCTGACACTGGAGATAGTGCTTGACCATGCTTTCAATGTCACTGTCTATGCCTGGCTACAAGACCTACAAGAAGCGTGCAAGCATCTTCATCTTCAATATGCCTGGATGCGCACTGTGAAGCTCTGTCAAGAGCGGTTCTCTTCCTTGTGAAGGGACGATGACTCTTGATTCCCACAACAAGACTCCATCTTGACAACTTAACTCTGTTTTATGGGCATGAAATAGTCTTATCTCTTCAGACACTGGTGAATTTGACCACCCTTGCAATACCTGGACTTGGACTTTTGGCAAAATTGGATCTCTGTTTGTCCAATCCCTTAGTTGCTTCACACAGACCAGTGAAGAGTCCAAGAAATTCCACACAAGTACAACTTCTTGTGGCACTGGAGCATGTACAATGCTACCTGGTAATGGAAGACGACTGGAGTGCATCTGCATTTGCAATATGCACGCCAGGATGGTGCATAAAGGTGTACTCATACACAGATAATATTAAAGCCCAACACTGAATTCTTGTTGAGGCTATTGGTGGAATGGCTTTATCCTCACTAAATAAAGCCATTAATGGTTTATGGTCTGACACAATGGTGAAATGTCATCCATACAGATAATGATGGAATTTCTTCACTCCAAATATTACTGATAAACCTTCCTTCTCAAGGTGTGAATAAGCCTCTCGGCCACAGAGAGAGTTCTAGAGACAAAGCCAATTGGCCTTTCTGGTTTGATTTCAGTGTTTCTTCAGTTTGCCGTAGAATTCCATCACATCCTTCATTTTGATTTCACAGTCGGTCAAATTCCTCTCTGGCGAAACCTTAACGTGGGTAAAATTCGGTGGTTAAGCTACCCATGGCTTCATTACCCACTCGCATCTTGGAAAGTTCCACAAGTTTTCCTTCTAGGCAGTGGGAAAGGTTATATCTACAATCACTCCAGAAGGCTTATATTTTTTTTCAATCCACATTTCCAGGTTTTCTCTTTCTCTTGCACTTTTAATTAAAGTTTGAGTTTATTTTCCAAGCTTTAAAACATAATGTGACATTTCCCTTTCCCACAGCAGCTGTGCTTATGGCTTCTCTAATTCAGGCTGGCAATTAACTTGTGTCCCCGCTAAGATATATGCAGCTTTGTGCCACAAACTTGCAGCAAGTAGGAACTGGGGTGGAGAGCTAAGTTTTAACTTGTAAGAGGCTATGGGCGTGGGAGCGAATGGGGGAGGTTAAAATCGTGGAACCGACTCCAAAACGCCGAATTCCGCAGCATTAGGCTTTGTCCACGCATCACCTCAAGGTGAGTTGTCAATTTTAATATTGTTCAATCACAATAATATTAACATGGCTTTTGCTATTTAACTGTGGACGCAGAGCTTTCCCAGGATTCCTGGTACTCAAGAATGAAAGAAGACAACGGCAATTGGGAGGGATGAAGGCATGACAGAGAAACTTGCCAATAAATACTGAAACCTCACAGCTGCTTTATTGTTTGCGTGAAAGCCTTTGATCCTTGTGCTGAGAGATATTTTCACAGCTTTGGAGGTTACATTGAGAACAGGTTTTTACGTCTGATCTCCACTTTGGAACTCTGACGTAGAGATCAGCATGGGTGCCACTTACGTTGTTTTACTTTCGACCTCTGACGTAAATTAAGATGGCCAGCAGCATCAACAGCACCAGCAGGAAAAGCACCAGGAGCAGCACCAGCAGAAGCAGGTGCAGCAACAGCCTTCTCCTCACAAACCTGCATTTCCATATGAATGTACAAAGATAGAGTCAGCAGCTGGAGTAGGCCACAGGAGAGAAGGGATGAGCAGAGAGGTGCAGCTCAAAGGAAGTCATACCCAGCACACTTGCTGTATGGGCAGATGATAAGCTTCCTCAATATGTCGGAACACCAGTGCCTTTGGAGGCTTTGGTCTCATCAGGTGGTGGCAGACATTTGTAGAAACAAGGCCTGCTGTCAAGTGCACCTGGTAGTCATGCTAATCATTCAGCATTGCCTCCTTCCATGTTGGACCTCTTTAGAAATTTCTCCTGAACACATGCTAGAAACTCATGCACCTCTCTGCCCTTCAAACTAACATTATCCTAGTCTATATTTGGATATTTAAAGTCCCCCATTATTACTCTTATATTTCTTGCACCTCTCTTTAATTTCTTTGCAAATTTGTTCCTTGTTAGTAGAGATTTCAGATCACAAGAGTCCAATTCTCAAACTGACTTTTATTTGGGAGTATAGATTTCATGTTCAGGCGGTGGGGGCTGTCTCCTCTCATGTGTTACAGATGATGGCCGTGTTGGAGTCCACAACCTGCAATTAAAAATATCCCAACTCCAATCTTCTTCACTTTTCCAAAGTTCTTGAACATATTGTTGCCTTCCTTCCACTGCAATCTATATCTTGCTTCTCTAATTCCCCCCTTGCCAAATTCCCAAACTCTTCCTCCATAAATCCTAAAACATCCAAAACTACACCCCTCACACCCCGTTACAAATGAAGCCCTTTTTGCCCATCACTCCTCTCATCACTGACCTACACTGGAATGAACTTCAAACCTTTGTCCATCTTTATAAATTTTTCAGACTTCATCCCACCTTATCTCTGAAACCTCTCCCAGTCTTATGACCTCTCTCATCATCCTCCAGTCTTCTATGACCTTCTGTGCAGCAACCACTTCCAGCTTCCCACCATCTCTACCTTCACTAGCCACTTGAACTCCTCTTTTGTAATGTTCTCCATCTCTCTACCTCCTCCTACACCAGTAAAAACTTTTGGAAACCATCATCTGTTTGACTAAATGTCAGTCATCTTTCCTAACCCTCCCGTGAAGGCTTGGCACTTGCACGTGTTCTCCTCTATACAGCACCTGGGGAAACTTTCCTTTCTTCAAGATATCCTATAAATACAAGTATTTGATAATGTCGAAAATGGAATGGTTGTATTGACCTCAGGAGAAGGGATTTTTTTTGGCTCAATGGAATTTTCCTGTTCCTAAAAACACTAATGTGTTTATTGCTTTGGGGTAAAGAACCAAATTGCACTGCAGTCTTTAATCACAATTTCTCAACCCAAACAAAACTAAAGAAAACCTCTTGAGAAACTATTCTGTTGCTTCACCAATACCAGAGTCTCATAACCACCAATTGTGCCTTCCATTTTCCTGATGCAGCAACATAACATCACTCAAACAGGATTAAGCTCAGATCTCCTGCCATGTGAAAACTTGTAATATAAAATAACTTTACAAAGTACGTCACAGTGCAACAGAATGAATACACCTATCCTGTGCTCACAGGAGGAAACCTTTTCCAAAGGGAGTGCAGGTCTGTTATGGGGCTACAGCATGGTGAAAACAGAATTTTCTAATTGATCAATGCTTTTTCTCCAACGATCGATATCTGCAGATAATTCAGCTGGTTTGAGAGATTGAAGTCAAGTGGAACCTAGAGATAAGGATCTCTCTAATAATGAAGCAGATGGGTGTAGAGAGAGGAATATATAACATATGGAGGATGGGAGGCAGGGGGAAGTCAGGGACACACTCTGACAGGATTGAGGATCTAGATATTTTGTGGGTGAGAAAGCCCCAAGAGAATGGGACATCTTTGGCTTTTTTAAATGATCAAGTATAATTTTCACAAACCTTCTGGCTATCAGATATTTTGATATAAATTAATGACCTGGACTTGGCTATGCGGGGCATAATTGCAAAGCTTAGCTGATGATATGAAGCTTGAAAAATTAGTGAAGAGTGAGCAGGTTAGTAACAGACTTCAGGAGTCTGGTAAAATGGGCAGATACATGCCAGATGAAATTTAATGCATAGTGATGTGGAGTGATACATTTTGATTTGGTATAATAGAATTCTAGAATTGTTATAGCACAGAAGGAGGTTATTTGGCCCATTGTATCTGTGCTAGCTCTCTGCAAGGGCTAGTCCCATTCCCCCGCCTTTCCAGCAAAGACTTGCAAACTTTTATGCTTCAGATAATTATCAAATTCCCCTTTGAAAGCCACAATTGAATTTGCCTCCACCACACTTTCAGCCAGGGCATTCCAGATCCTAAAAACATGCTGCATAAAAAAACTTTTCCTCATGTCACCTTTGGCTCTTTTGGCATCCACCTTAAATCAGTGCCCTCTGGTTCTCAACCCTTCTGACAATGGGAACAGTTTCTTCTTATCTACTCTGTTCTGAACCTTCATGATTTTGAACGCCTCTATCAAATCTCCTCTGAACCTTTTGCTCTCTAAGCAGAAAAGACCCTGGTTCTCCAATCGATCCAGATAATTAAAGCCCCTCAACCCTGGGACCATTTTCATTAATCTGTTTTGGACATCCATGCCTTCACATCCTTCCTAAAGTGTGGTGCCCAGTATTGGACACAATAATTCTGTTGAAGCTGAACCAGTGTTTCATAAAGGTAGGAAAAAAGATGAGATGAAATGTGTATTAAATTATACAATGTTAACAGTGGTGTGGGAACAGAGATCTAAGGGTGCACGGGCACATCAATATTTGAAGGTGACAGGACAAGTTGAGAAGGCTATTGGGATTCTTGCTTTACTAATAGAGGAATAAGGTACAAAAGCAAGAAAGTTATGCCAAACCATTAGAAAAGATCAATTAGACCCCAGCTGGAGTATTGTGTTCAATTCTGGCACCCCAATTCTGAAGGTTGTCAAGGCCTTAGAGAGGGTGTAGAAGAGATTTACCAGAATGTTATCAGGGATGAAGAACTTTATTAAAGTAGAGAGACTGGAAAATATGCAGTTGTTCTCCTTAGAGAAGGGAAGGCTAAGAGGAGATTTGATAATGGTGTTCAAAATCAATGGGGAGAATATAAGGAGAAAGGATTCCTAATTACTGAAGTGCCATTAACCCCCAGGCACTGATTTAAGGTGGATGACAAAAGACAAAGAAGCGGAAGGAGGACACATTGGGCGGAATCATCCCAGGTTTGCACAAAATGGGGTAGCAGGAGGCAAAAAGAATGCTTTACCCGCATGCCGCCATATCATCCTATTCCTGGCGCATCCTGCCTTATTAATAATGCATTCCCGGGAAACACACCGGATCACTGGCGGGGTGGCCTCTGATTTGTCCACCCCACCATCAGCTCAGGCCTTCAGTAGTGCAGGTGCCATATTTAAATGGCTCCCCTGCACAGAGCTAGCACTCTAAGGGATCAGAAGCTGCTACAAAGTAATGGCTGCCAAAGGGAGGAAACGTGCTGCCCCCAAATTTAGTGACGCCGTCCTCGGGCACAATGGAGGCCCACCATGAAGTCCGCTACTCCCACTCTGGGCGAAGGCCAGCAAGCAAAGTCACCAATCCAGAATCGGAGGTGGTGGCAGGGATGGTCAGCGCCAACACCCTGCAAAAGAGGACAGCCATCCAGTGCTGAAAAAGGATGAATGATCTCCTCCGTTCCACCAGGGTAAGTCACACTTCTCATCACTCTCAATTCACACACTCACAAACCCATCACACATCCATAGGGCCCTCACTCACTGCCAGTTCAAGGGACATCACCATTCACTCTCTCACTCACACCTTCATCTGGCCTAAAGATCGTGTTCACATCCAAGCCATGGCACTACTTGCCGCCCACACATGCCAGGCATCCTTCTCATCTGGCCTGGCAGGCGTCCTGCTTACACTGTCTCTATCTGTATACATGCAGGACAAGCTGACACACAACAAAAGGGAGAGGTCGCAGACTGGTGGAGGAATGCCCGACAACGGGGTCCTCATGGACTTTGAAAATAATGTCATCCAGCTGGTCAGTGATGATCTGGGCCATTCCTGTGCCGACAGTGAGGTCGGCGGTGCTCAACCAAGTGAGGATCCAACAGTACAACATCAATCAGACAACCATGCTGTGAGTGAGTCCCCCTGTTCCACACTCCTCTGCCATGCACTAATTATCTCTCCTTGCTTTTACAGGCTCATCTGCGAAGCAGATGAGGGGGTTCACGACCCAGGTCCTCAGCTCCAGCCCCAAAGTCACCTTAGAAGAAGAATCTAATGACAACCTAACTGAAGACCCGTCACAGCGCTCACCCACACACTCCACCAGCGCAGAGACACACACCTAGATGGAACCTAGTTCTAGAATAGTCTCGGGGTCACAATCTGGTGAGCACATCGCACTGTCTGATCCACAGCAGGCGGAGAAAGGGACTTCCCAGGTGTCCGGCAGTCAGAGGACTTCTAGAGGCCAGAAATCGTCTGAGTCTGAGTCAGATGGGAAGGCTCTGAATTCAGCCATATCTCAGTTACTGGAGCTGCAAAGGCAAGCTCGGGAACATCAGGAAGGGATGTCTGCTGCACTCTTCAGATTGCAAGGCACGATGGAGGAGTCCATCCGCCTTCGGTCTGAGTGCCAACGCACTGAGTCAACACTGGTAGGATGGCAGCCGCCATGGAGACCTTGGTCCAGGACATCGGTCTTGCACTGCTGCGTGGGCTGAACTCCATCACTGACGCCATAGTTGGCCTCCAACATTGTCAATGCGAAAGGGGTGCAGGGCAGTTCAATCTCACTCCAGCTTCCCCTTCTCCTCGGAGTCAGTCAGGGCCCCTCGAGCACCCATAGGGAGGAGGATCATCAGGTGCACACCCCGGGGCCATCCAGCCAGGTGACTCCGGGTCAGTCCAGCCCAACCGAATCCCCTCTTTCTGTATGCTCGCAACTCCAGCTCCACAGGCCAAGGAGGGTGCCACTGTCACACAGCAGTGCCCCGAAAGCAGGCCGGGGCCCTCCAGGTCTCAGCCCTCCAGAGGACACCCGTCAAGGTCATCACAGACAGGGCATAGCAGTCAACAGGCTGACCCCGCCTCCGCTCCGGATGTCGGGAGAGCACCAAGTCTAGCAGCAGGGTTAGGAAGCTTAAGAAGATGTAGCTGCATAGCCTGGGTACAGGTGTTAATCACTTGTACTTAAAGTTCACTTTGGAAATAAACTCCCGAGAATGTCTCCTTGCTTATGGCTTCTTGTTCTGACAAGCAGTGTTCGTGTCACTCAGATGTGAAACCTTGGTTCCTGCAGAAGATAAAGGCAGGTGCTTCAATCCAGGGCCTCTTCCCTGTGCAGTGTGTAACCTTCAGACCAAAGTGATGGGCTGATCTCACACTTCCTGGACCCATTACCGATGCCTGCACCTCGATGGTGTTTGTCATTGCTGCCAGAATGTCGTGGGCAGGTGTCACAGAGTTCTGTCATTCTCTCTGTGTGCTCTCAGCACCTTTGAGGTAGGTGAATGATGGCGCTGTGCTCCTGAAGAGGTCATTTGTTGAAGACTAAGAAAGGTTCAGATGCATTTAAAGTTACACGGCTGCGTCTCCATGATATGACCTTGATCACAGAGCACAAGCGAGCCGCCCTCAGCCAGACAGGAGTCAGGCATTCACAGAGGCTATGTGAAGATCTATGGAATGTTCTCACTGCATGTCATCATCATCCTCCTGGAATCTAGTGACTATCAGGGCCTCTGCTGCATCTCCATGACATGAGCCTGAGCACTGAGGGTATGTGCGCTACCATCAGGCACACAAGAGTCAAACATTCAGAGATGCAAGGCGAGGATGTCAGGACTGTCTTCGTTGCATCTCATCATCAGTCCATTGCCCACTGAACTGCATGCTGTGCTCTCAGCTCAGGCACAGACATTCTAACCCACACTGCAAGGCTGCACTGTTAGCTTGAACCCTGGGGGAGCCTGGGCCAAACCCTAATAAAGACATTGCAAGGGGCTGTGAGTGCCTCCACTAATGACTGTGCCATGGCCACCTTTCGCGAGGAGATTGTATGACTTGCCCAGTCAGCCAATTGGTCTGCTGCCCCCTAAAACACATGGTAATTTGCAGTCTGCGTCCAAGGGGTGAAAGTTCTGGATAATTTGATGGCACTTTCATGCTTTTACTTTGCTTTAGTGGGCCGAAAAGTTTCAGAAGCCTGACTCCACGCATGGCAATGGAGCTGCTGCTGAACAATCTCAGCTGCAGAAGAATGTTCACTTTTGAAAAGCTTCTCCAAGTGTGTGACCGCTTCCCTCGCACTGCCTCCCCCCACCCACCTTGACATGTGCTGCAGTATTTCCTTCAGTCTGTGTTGCCTTGTCCCCTCACCCCTTGGCCTGACCTGCACTAGATCCCTTGCCCCGGCACTGCACTGAAAGCCAGCTTGGAGAAAGTGGCTTGCCTGTGCCCCGACGAATGTGGAGCGCCTTTTACTTGATGTCCTACAGGCGATGCTCGCGAGCGCTGCGCTAGGTTGTGTGCACTCACCTCCAAGTTCCCCTCAAAGTTCAGGTCACCAGTTGCACACCTTTAAAAGGCAGTCACGAAGCACGCCATTCTGAAGTCACGCCGACGTGGACGGTAAATTTGACATGGGGGGTTGATTCGGCCAGCAGGGTTTTTAATTAGATGCAAATGTATTAAAATGACGTTCCCGACATGCGGTGTTGGGAAATGCGACGTGCCACTGACAGGTAGAGCGGACAATCGCAAACTGGTTTCACAGCGGCGTATAACTGATTTTTGGCCTTCTCGCCATATTGTTCCCCGCCCTGCCCACCATGATGATCGACACCAATAGGGCCAGAAAATTCCAGCCACTGTTTATGCACAGTGAGTTGTTGTGATCTGGAATGCATTGTTTGAAAGGGGAGTGGAAGAAGATTGAATAGTAATGCTTAAAGGAATATTGGATAAATACTTGAAGCAAAGCAAATGGCAGGGTTATGGCAAAAGATTAAGGGGCCGGGACTAATTGGATGGATCCACCAAAGAACTAGCACAAGTGTAAAGGACTGGAGGCCTTTTTTAAAAAATATACATTCAATTGCGTGTAGCTGAGATGGTCAACATTTCATTGCCAATTCCTTACTGCCCTTGAGAAATTGGTGAGGTGTCTTCTTGAACTGCTGCAGTTCATGAGGTGAAGGTACTCATATAGTGCTATTAGTTAGGGAGTTCCAGGATTTTGAACCAGCACTGTTAAAGGAACAGCAATATATTTCCAAGTCAGGGTGATGCAAGACTTGAAAGTGATGATGTTACCAGGTGCCTGCAGCCCTTGTCTTCCTAGGTAGTAGTAAGCACAGATTTGGGAGGAACTTTCAAAGTTGCTGCAGTGAACTTAGGAGGTGTTACACACTGCAGCCACAGTCTGCCTCTCTGAATAGGATACCAACCAAGCAGGCTGCTTTGTCCTGGATGGTGTTGAGTTTTTTGAGTGCTATTGGAGCTGCATTCATCCAAACCACTGGAGAGTAATCAATCTAGGGTTTCCAACTGTGATTAAGTGTAATCCTTGAGGTTTCACCCAATGACTTGCCCCCATGCTCCAGCCATTAGTCAGCCAATACATCCATCCTTATGACGCACTGCCTACCTACACCAATTGAGAAACAAAATGGCTTATTACTCCATTGGATGATCCTTGACCATCAGCCAAACAGCCTTTTTTCCCATTTTCAATATTTTTATATCTGGTAAGGAGAAATGTTCAAAGAAAATGTTTTTAAAAACTATCTTTTTTAATGTCCTGATATTTTTTCTCCAGGATTTTACACAGCAGTGTCCTGGAGATTGATCTTCAATTCCTGGACACTCCAGGTCAATCCTGGAGGGTTGGCAACTCTAAATCCATCACACTTTTGATTTGTGCCTTGTAGATGCAGGACGGGCTTTGGGGAGTCAGAAGCTGAGTTAATCTTGACAGAATACCCAGCCTCTGTTCTCGTCAGCATTTGTGTGATTGGTCCATATAGGTTTCTGGTGAATAGTGACCCCCAGAATTTTGATGGTGACATTGAATGGAAAGGGTGGTTGGCTAGACTCTCTTGTTGGAAATGGTCATTGTGTTGCACTTGTGTGGCACAAATGTCACTTGCTACTTACTAGCCCAAGCTTAAAATTTGTACAGATCGTGCTGCATGCAGGTATGGACTGCTTCCAGTGAACATCCCCACTGCTGATTCTATGATGGAGAAATTATCATTACTGAAGCAGCTTAAGATGTTTGGGCCTAGGACACTACCCTGAGGAACTTCTACAGTGAAATCCTGGGGTTGAGATGATTGGCCTCCAACAATAACAGCCTTCTTTCTTTATGCTAGTTATGACTTCAACAAGTGTAGAGTTTCCTGCCTGATCCCTTCTTCAATTTTGCTTGGGCTCCTTGATGTCACACTCGGTTAAACGCTTCCTTGATGTTAAGGGCAGTCTCTCTTACCTCCCCTCTGGAACTAGTTCCATTGTCTATGTTTGCAACAAGGCTGTAATATGGCCTGGAGCTGTCTGGTCCTGTCAGAACCCAAATTGAGCATCAATGAGTGGGTTATAGTTGAGTAAAGGTCACTAGATAGTCCTGTCAATGACATGTTCCATCATTTTGCTAGTAATTGAGAGTACATTGATAGTATGATGATTTATCTTGCTTTCTGTGGACAGGATATACCTGGGCAATTTTCCATTGTTGGGTAGATGCTGGTGTTGTAGCTGTACTGGAACAGCTCGGCTGGAGACACAGCTGGCTTTGGAGTACAAGCTTTCAGCATTGCAGCCAGCATGTTGTCAGGGCCCATAGCCTAGTAAAGTGAACTTGGCTGTTTCTTGATATCTTATGGAGTGGATCAAATTGGCTGAGACTGATATTTGTGATGGTCCAGGCTAGCATTCCTTTTAACAGGTTCTTGTACACAAAACGGCCAAGCAAACAAATTAGGATTAAGTATTGGTGGGCAGTGAGTCAAGGATGGGGCAGAGCGCACACGAATGAATGTTATATGCAGCCAGCTTTTTAATATGTGGTCTTTATGAATTTTTTGCACTGTCATACATATGTGGTATTTTCCATGCTGCTGCACAGCTCAGCAGGAACATTGTTGGAGACCTCATGAGGACATACAAACATAGAACATACGAAATAGAAGCAAAAGAAGGCCATTTGGCCCCTCGAGCCTGCTCCGCCATTCAATAAGATCATGGCTGATCTGTTTGTGTTTTGAATTTCATATTCCCATCTACTTCCAATAACCCTTGATTCCCTTGTCTAACAAGAATCTATCTAGAACAAAAACAAAAATTCCTGGAAAAACTCAGCAGTCCTGACAGCATCTGTGGAAAGGGATATAGTTGACATTTCGAGTCCATATGACCCTTCATCAGAACCAAGACATATAGATGAGATGAAATATAAGCTGGTAGAAGGGGGTGGGACAGGAGAGCTTGATAGGGGGCCAGTGATAGGAGGAGGCCCAGAAGAGACTGCCAAAGATGTCATCGACAAAAGGACAAAGGGGTGTTGACGGTGGTGATATTATCTAAAGGGTGTGCTAACGGGGACATTAAGGGAAGCAAGCAGGACAAGCTAGTGGCAGATGGCCCTAGTGCGAGTGGGGTGGGGGGAAGGAATCGAAATGGGCTAAAAGGTGGAGATGAAACAATAGATCGAAATAAATTTAAAAATAGGAGGGAAAAGAAAAAAAATATAGTGTAAAAAAATGATAAATTATTGAAAAAAAGGGGGATCGGAAAGGGGGTGGGGATGGAGGAGAGAGTTCATGATCTGTAGAGGAGACCGCATTGGGAGCAGCGAATGCAGTAGACTAAATTGAGGGAAGTGCAAGTGAAATGCTGCTTCACTTGAAAGGTGTGTTTGGGCCCTTGGACGGTGAGGAGAGGTGAAGTAAAGGGGCAAGTGTTGCACCTTCTGCGGTTGCATGGGAAGGTGCCGTGGGAGGGTGTTGAGGTGTAGGGGATGATGGAGGAGGGGACCAGGGTGTCCCGGAGGAAACGATCCCTGCGGAAAGCCGCCGGGGGGGGTGAAGGGAAGGTGTGTTTGGTGGTGGCATCATGCTGGATTTGGCAGAAATGGCGGAGGATGATCCTTTGAACGCGGAGGCTGGTGGGGTGATAAAAGAGGACAAGGGGGACCCTATCATGGTTTGGTGGGATGCACAGGAGATGGGCCGGACACGGTTGAGGGCCCTGTCAACCACCGTGGGTGGAAAACCTTGGTTAAGGAAGAAGGAAGATATGTCAGAGGAACTGTTTTGGAAAGTGGCATCATCAGAACAGATGCAACGGAGGCGAAGGAACTGAGAAAATGGGATGGACTCCTTACAGGAGCAGGGTGTGAGGAGCTGTAGTCAAGGTAGCTGTGGGAGTCGGTGGGCTTGTAATGAATATTGGTGGACAGTCTATCACCAGAAATTGAGACAGAGAGGTCAAGGAAGGGAAGGGCAGTGTCAGTGATGGACCATGTGAAAATGATAGAGGGGTAGAAATTGGAAGCAAAATTAATAAATTTTTCCAGATCCAGATGAGAGCATGAAGCGGCATCGAAGCAGTCATTGATATACCGGAGAAAGAGTTGTGGGAGGGGGCCTGAGTAGGACTGGAACAAGGAATGTTCCACATACCCCATAAAGAGACAGGCATAACTGGGGCTCATGCAACCGCAGAAGGTACAACACCTGCCCCTTTACTTCCCCCCTCCTCACCGTCCAAGGGCCCAAAAACTCCTTTCAAGTGAAGCAGCGCTTCACTTGCACTTCCCTCAATTTAGTCTACTGTATTCGTTGCTCCCAATGCGGTCTCCTCTACATTGGAGAGGCCAAACGCAGACTGGGTGACCACTTTGCGGAACACCTTCGATCTGTCTGCAAGCATGACCCAGACCTCCCTGTCGCTTGCCATTTCAACACACCACCCTGCTCTCATGCCCACATGTCCCTCCTTGGCCTACTGCAATGTTCTAGTGAAGCTCAACACAAACTGGAGGAACAGCACCTCATCTTCCGACTAGGCACTTTACAGCCTTCCGGACCTAACATTGAGTTCAGCAACTTCAGATCATGAACTCTCTCCTCCATCCCCACCCCCTTTCTGATCCCGGATCGCCCCTTTTTACAATAGTTTATAATTTTTTTACAACTATATTTTTTTCTTTTCCCACCTATTTTTAAATTTATTTCGATCTATTGTTTCATCTCCACCTTTTATCCCATTTCAATTCCTTCCCCCCACCCCACCCGCACTAGGGCCATCTGCCACTAGCTTGTCCTGCTTGCTACCCTTAATGTCCCCATTAGCACATCCTTTAGATAATATCACCACCGTCAACACCCCTTTGTCCTTTTGTCTATGACATCTTTGGCAGTCTCTTCTGGGCCTCCTCCTATCACTGGCCCCCTATCGAGCTCTCCTGTCCCACTTCCTTCTACCAGCTTATATTTCACCTCATTTCTATATGTCTTGGTTCTGATGAAGGGTCATATGGACTCGAAACATCAACTGTATCCCTCTCCGCAGATGCCGTCAGGCCTGCTAAGTTTTTCCAGGTATTTTTGTTTTTGTTCTAGATTTCCAGCATCCGCAGTATTTTGCTTTTATCCAAGAATCTATCTACCTCTGCCTTAAAAATATTCAGTGACCCTGCTTTCTGAGGCAGAGAGTTCCAAAGTCACACCACACTCTGAGACAGTACCCCCTAATTTTAAAGCAGTGCCTCCTATTTCTGGACTTGCCCATAGGAGGAAACATCCTTTTTTCATTTGTTCATGGGATGTGGGCATCACTGGCTAGGCCAGTATTTATTGGCCATCTCTAATTGCCCTTGTTCAAAAGGCACTTAAGAGTCAACCACATTGCTGTGGACCTGGAGTCACATAGACAAGGTAAGGAAGGCAGATTTCCTTCCCTAAAAGACATTAGATGGGTTTTTACGATAATCAGCAATGGTTTCATGGTTGTTATCAGACATTCAATTCCAGATTTTTTTTATTGAATTCAAATTTCACCATCTGCTGTGGTGGGATTCAAACCCAAGTCCCCAGAGCATTAATTTGGGTCTCTGGAATACTAGTCAGTGAAAATACCACTATGTCACCCCATTACATCCTTCCCATGTCCACCTTGTCAATACTGTTCAGGATCTTATATACTTTAATCAAGTCACCCCTCACTCCTCTGAACTCCAGTGAAAGCAAGCCATCTTTTAACCTTTCTTCATAAGACAAGGTAACATAAGGTAACATATTAGCATGGATAGAAGATTGGCTGGCTGGCAGAAAGCAGAGAGTATACATAAATGGGTCTATTTCGGGTTGGCAGGATGTGATAAGTGGAGTCCCACAAGGGTCTGTTCTGGGGCCTCAACTTTTTACGATTTACATCAATGACTTAGATGAGGGGAGTGAAGACATGGTAGCTAAATTTGCAGATGACACAAAGGTAGATGGGAAAGTATATTGTGTGCAGGGTATCAGGACGTTGCAGATGGATATTGACTAGGCGTTCTATTACATGAGTCACAAAAAGTTAGTATGCAGGTACAGCAAGTAATTCAGAAGGCTAATGGAATGCTATCCTTTATTACGAGAGGGATTGAACATAAAAATAAGGGTGTTATGCTTCAGTTACACAGGGAAATGGTGAGACCGCACCTCGAATACTGTGTGCAGTTTTGGTCTCCTTATTTAAGGAAGGATGTAAATGCTTTAGAGGCAGTTAAAAGGAGGTTTACTAGATGAGATAACTGGAATGAATAGGTTGTCTTATGAGGAAAGGTTGGACAGGCTGGGCTTGTTTCCACTGGAGTTTAGAGGAGTGAGGGGTGATTTGATTGAAGTATACAAGATCCTGAACAGTATTGACAAGGTGGACGTCGAAAGGATGTTTCCTCTTGTGGGTGAGTCCAGAGCTAGGGATTACTGTTCTAAAATTAGGGGTCACCCTTTTAGGACAGAGATGAGGAGAAATCTTTTCTCTCAGAAGGTGTTGCGATTTTGGAACTCTCTGCCTCAGAAGGTGGTGGAGGCGGAGTCATAGAATATTTTTAAGGCAGAGATAGATAGATTCTTGTTGGGCAGGGAAGGTGCAAATCGAAACACAAGAAGATCAGCCATGATCTTATTGAATGGCGGAGCAGGCTCGAGGGGCTGAATGGTCTTCTCCTGTTCTTGTTCTTTATGTTCTTCTAAACCGCTCATTCCAGGTATCAATCTAGTAAACCTCCTCTGAACTGCCTCCAACGCATTTACATGCTTCTTTAAATAAGGAGACCAAAACTGCACACAGTATTCGAGGTGCAGTCTCACCAATGCTCTGTGATAGTTAAGCATAACATTCTTATTTTTATATTAAAAACAGAAAATGCTGGAAAAACTCAGCAGGTCTGTCAGTATCTGTGGAAAGAGAAACAGAGTTAATGTTTCGAGTTTGTATGACTCTGAAGAAGATGCTTTACCTGCATACTAACTTTTTCTGACTCATGCACTAGAACACCTAGATCCCTCTGCACCTCGGAATTCTGCAATCTTTCTCCATTTAAGTAATACTCTGCTTTTTTATTCTTCCTGCCAAAGTGAACAACTTCACATTTTCCCACATTATACTCTATCTGCGAGATTTTTGCCCACTTATTCAACCTATCTATAATCATTTGCAACCTCCTTACGTCCTCTTCAAAACATACTTTCCTACCTATCTTTATTACATCTGCAAATTTAGTTACTATGCTTTTACTCCCCTCATCTAAGTCATGGATATAAATTGTAAAAAGCTGAGGCCCCAGCACAGACCCCTGTGGGACTCTGCTTGTCACATCCTGCCAATCAGAAAAAGACCCATTTATGCATACTCTCTGTTTTCTGCCAGCCAGTCAATCTTCTATCCAGGCTAATATGTTACCCCCAACACCATATGCTTTCATTTTCCGCGATAATCTTTGACGTGGCACCTTATCAAATGCCTTCTGGAAATCCAAGTACCGCATGTCTACAGTCCAGGCTCCCCTTTATCCACAGCACAAGTTACTGCCTCAAAGAATTCCAATAAATTGGTTAAACATGATTTTCCTTTTCACAAATCCATGCTGACTCTTCCCGGTTACCTTGAGTTCTCCTAAATGCCCAGCTATAACCTCCTTAATGACCGATCCTAACACCTTCCCCATGACAGATGTCAAGCTAACTGGCCTATAGTTTCCTGTTTTCTACTTTCCTTCCTTCTTGAATAGAGGGGTTATATTTGCTACTTTCCAGTCTGATGGAACCTTTCCAGAATCTGGCAAATTTTGGAAAATTAACACCAACTCAACTACTACCTCATTAGCCATCTCATTTAAGACCCTAGGATGAAATCCATCAGGACCCGGAGACTTGTCAGCCCACAGCTCCATCAGTTTGCTCAGTACCACTTCCCTAGTGATTGTAATTTCACCAAGTTCCCTTCTCCCTTCCACCTCCTGATTTACAGCTATTACTGGGAATGTTTTTGTGTCATCTATAGTCATCTACAGGAGCAAAATATTTGTTCATTTCATCCGTGATTTCATTATTATCTATGATTAACTCCCCACTGCCACTCTCTAGAGGACCAACACTCACTTTAATTACTCTTCTCCTTTTTAAATACCTTTAGAAGCTCTTGCTATCCATTTTTACATTTCTAGCTAGCTTCCTCTCAGACTCTAGTTTCTTTCTCCTGGTGAACCTTTTAGTCGTTCTCTGCCATTCTTTAGGAGGAGGCCGAGATGAATCATTCACTCAGTGAGTGAGTATATCAGGGGGTTTTACAGTGCTGTTTTAGTCATAAAACTATTGATCCTACACCAATCTCATTAACTGTTTTAAACATCTGTTGTTCAAAGCTTTGAAACAGTGACAAAATAGTAAATTAAGGTCTGTCAGAATGTCCAAACTGAAAAGAAAACAGTGAAATATATTGAAAGGTTGCAAATGCTTCAGACTTGTCTTTTTGCACTCACGCTGGGATCTGCCATCATTGAGGATGGGGTTGTTCATGGGGTGTCCTCCTTTGATTAGTTGTTTAATTGTCAACCACCATTCATCACTGCATTGAGACGGATGCCAGAGCTTTGATCCGTTGGTTTTGGGATTGTCTTAGTTCTGCCTATAGCATGCTGTTTCCATTGTTTAGCATGCATGTAGCCCTGTCTTTTAGCTTCACCAGATTGACACCTCATTTACAGGTACACCTGACACTCTCCTACACTTCTCATTAACTAGTCTTAGGAAGAGAAAAGCCTGAACAATTGGTTCTACTGTATCCATTTCTCAGCCTCTTAGCCTTCATTATGGCAGTCAGGAAGGGCGTGCACATTTCCAGTCAGAAGTATGCTTCCTGCCATATTGTATAAAATAGCTGAGTTCATGGTAGAAGCTCATGTCAGGAATATTTTAACCAAAGAAAGATTTATTTACATTATGGTCTTGTACATCTTGCAAGGCATGTTTCAGATTTTCAAACACCACAGCACTTCACTTGTCATGTGCTGAACTTGGTCAGATCAATGTGACAGTAATGCTTAGTTGCTAGTCGCTAGCTGTTTTTTGAAGTACATCGGAGATTTATTTAACTGTGCGTTAATTATGTTTGCACAGTCATGCTTGCACAATAACTTAAAGGGGGCAACTTGCACACAGCCTGTGTGGAGACTTTCATGTTGCTGTACAGCCACGCAGCTTACAGGGAACATTGACTGTTGGAAACATGGTTCCCCGAGCAGACTGTCAAAGTCATTTGGCAGAATGCCTCATCGCCAGAACTTTCCAACAAGCACCAAGACGTAGCTTGGCTGGTGGTGAGAAAGGCCCTCCCCGTCAGATCCTTCCTACACGCCAGGAGTCTCACCCCCTCTGCACGTTGCCCTCGAGGTGGCTGTGGTGGGGAAGAGACCGTTGTTCACCTCCTTGTGGATTGTGCCTTTGCAAAGAAAGTCTGGAGAGAGATGCAGTGGTTGCTGTCGAGGTTCATCCCGAGCAGTTCTGTGACACAGGACTCTGTGCTCTACGGGCTGTTCCCAGGGACACACACCGAGACAAACATCAACTGCAGCTGGAGGATCATCAACTCGGTGAAAGAGGCGCTTTGGTCTGCCCGAAACTTGTTGGTCTTCCAGCACAAAGAGTTGTCCCCGACCGATTGTTGCGGACTGGCACAATCCAAAGTCCAGGACTACGTGCTGAGGGACGCACTAAAGCTTGGGGCAGCTGCCGCAAAGGCGCAATGGGGAAGGGTCGCTGTCTAAGACCTTTCTACCACAGCGCACCGAGAG
Source organism: Cetorhinus maximus (assembly GCF_964194155.1). Classification (NCBI taxonomy): domain Eukaryota; kingdom Metazoa; phylum Chordata; class Chondrichthyes; order Lamniformes; family Cetorhinidae; genus Cetorhinus; species Cetorhinus maximus. The sequence goes on along the minus strand of NC_135879.1, from coordinate 208,053,160 downwards.
ACTGGGAACTGTTTAGAGCCCCTCGGGCTGTACAGATCAAAATGAAAGGCTGTAAATGATTGTAATATTGTTTGTACTGATACACCTGGTGATACATTTTGTAAAAGTTTAACCTGGATTGTACCCTTGTAATGTTGTTATTGAAATGGTTTGGAATGTGATTGAAGATATTTTATGAATAAAGTATATTTTTACAAAAAAAAAAAAAAAAATCTGTTCTTATGGGGCGCAATGGGGAAGGGTCGCTGTCTAAGACCTTTCTACCACAGCGCACCGAGAGACTGGGAACTGTTTAGAGCCCCTCGGGCTGTACAGATCAAAATGAAAGGCTGTAAATGATTGTAATATTGTTTGTACTGATGCACCTGGTGATACATTTTGTAAAAGTTTAACCTGGATTGTACCCTTGTAATGTTGTTTTTGAAATGGTTTGGAATGTGATTGAAGATATTTTATGAATAAAGTATATTTTTACAAAAAAAAAAAAACACACCCATAGTTAATGAAATGTGGAACTGGAAAGAACAGACCACAGTCAACGCATGTGGATCACTGCTGCCTGCTGCTAGACCTCCATCCCCCACCCAAGAGTCCTCCAATCTATCCTCAGAGGCTTGCAGTCTTACCTCTTGTTGAATCCCGGTCATCGGCTCACTGGGACTTATGAATCCAGGTCGCACACTTGTTTTGGGTTGGCCGAGTTGGTGCAATAGACAGAGTTGACCATCAGACAATTCTTTGGAACACATTCTGTTTATTTACATTTGTGTGCTTTCAACTCTATCCCTATCTCCATACTTCTCCGTGCTAACTCCGGCTACTGACTACAGGGGTAGCCTGCGCTACTCCTCTATTGCTTACATAAGATCATGTGACCTGCCTTTATAACATCCTTCTTAAAGGTATACTACACATTACATAAAACCATAATTACCACATCCCTCCCCCTTTACTTGGAAACGCATTTTACAGTTACAATTACAATTTTCTCAAAATAGCAAATTATTTACACATAAGTAATTTACAAATTGAGTCTTTCTGGGGGTTTCCTGGTGCGTGTAGAACATCTCAGCTCCACAACTTCAGATGCTTTGTCAGGAATCTCTTTTTCTGGAGTTGTCTGAACATCAGGTTCTTCAGTGGGTACCTGCAAATCTGTTCCCTCAACTCTTGTATTACAGGCGCATCAGACACATCTGTACTAGGTTGAGTTCTCTCAACAAGAAACGTTGATTCGGTCGTGAACACTAGTGGAATCATTTCTTGGTTATTTGTTTCTTTCTTCCTTAGATGGTCCACATGTCTCTGTATCACTCGGCCTTCCACCTCCACGTGGTAAGATAGAGGTCCAGTCACTGCACTTATTTCACCCAGTAACCACTTTGGTCCTTCTCCAAAGTTCTTCACATATACCGTCTCTCCTAAGGTAAACTTTCTGTCATGACTATGCCAGTCGTGTCTAGTTTTCTGACTTCCCTTTTCTTGACTTTCCTTTCCACCATCCCCCCCTAAATTCAGCATTATTAAGCTCAATCTCGTCCTCAGATGGTGTTTCACCAATAACTCCGCAGGTGTGACACCTGTTGTTGTGTGAGGGGTGGTCCTATAATGGATAAGAAAGCTTGCTAGCTTGGTTGCTATGGAATCTCCAGTTAATATCTACATGCCAGCCTTGAAAGTTTGAACCGATCTTTCGGCCAGTCCATTTGAGGAAGGGTGGTACGGTGAAGTTTTTACATGAGTGATACCATTGAGGCTGATAAACCACTGAAACTCAGCACTAGTAAATGCCTTGCCATCATCATATATGACCACTTCTTGTAGTCCATGAATGGCAAAACTTTGATGTAGTTTCTCCGTTGTAGCAGAAGACGTTCATGGCTTCACCTCATGTATGTCCATCCATTTTGAGTGGGCATCAACAGTGAGCAGAAACATTGTTCCCATGAAAGATCTCACAAGAGTAATCGTACCCAAGGCCTTCCTGGCCACTACCAAGGGTGTAACGGAGCTGCTGAAGGCAACTTTTGCAATTGCTGACGCTACACCCAGTTCTTCACTAACCACCTATTTCTCCATCCATCCCAGGCTACCATAGATAGCTGCATGCTATGGTGTTCATTTGGGAAATTCCTGGATGTGCGCTGTGTAGTTCAATTAACAATGGCTTTTTTCCCTTCATTGGAACTATCACTCGTGCTCCCCTCAATAAGATACCATCCTGGCTGGTTATTTCATGTCTTCTGTTAAAGTACGGTTTCATTTAATCAGATACAGGCTCTTGTGACCAACCATGGAGCACTTGTTCTCGTAGTTTGGATAAGACTGGGTCTCGACTTGTCCAGTCTCTGATCTGTCTAGCACATATTGAAGATGATTCTAAGAAATTCACAACAAAACTAGTTCTTGTAGAACCGGGACACCTTCATCTTATTCTTGTAAGGGCAAACAATTCAGTGCATCAGTGTTTGCAATTTGATTTCCAGGCCTATGAACGAAAGTACACTCGTATACTGCCAGGATCAGGGCCCATCATTGCATTCTTGCTGAGGCTATGGATGGTATAGCCTTGTCTTCGCTGAATAATCCTAGCAATGGCTTGTGGCCTGAAACAATAGTAAAATGATGTCTATGTATATACTGGTAACAATTCTTGATACCAAAGATGATTGACAGGCCTTCTTTTTCCATCTGTGAGTATCCCTTTTTCACTGTGGTAAGCGTTCTGGAGACATATCCCATGCCATCGTCCATTCGATGGGAGAGCTCTGCTCCCACTCTGTAGGGAGATGCTTCACATGTCAATACCAATTCTTTCCTCTGGTCACAATGTACTAATGGGTTGGATGAGTGCAACAATTTTTTTACCTTTATGAAAACTTGTTTCTGTGGTGTCTCCCAAGACCAACGTTGGTTCTTCTTGAGTAGAGAATGCAGGGGGACCAGTTCTGTAGACAAATTGGGTAAGAAACGCCCATAACAATTGATCATTCCTAAGGATGATTTGAGCTCGGAGGTGGCCCTTGGCACAGGTGCCTCTCTTATGACTCTCACCTTTTCCTCAACCGGGATCCTGTGAATCTACCTGGTGACCCAAATAGATTACCTCCCCCACTTGGAACGTGCACTTTTCTTTTTTTAAACGCACTCCAGCCTGCAAGAAACATTTTAAGACTTCTTCTAAGTTCGCCAAATGCTACTTTTCAGTGAGTCCTGTCAGCAGAACATCATCTAAATTAAGTATAATGGGGGGGCAGTCCCTGCAGTAAACATTCCTTCATTCTCTGGAAGATGGCGCAAGCTGAGGAGACTCCGAAAGGCAAACGGGTGTATTGATACAACCTTTTGTGTGCTTTAATTGTGACAAATTCCCAGGAGGCCTTCTCTAACCCTAATTGTTAATAAGCATGACTCATATCGAGCTTTATATAGGTGGTTCCACCTGCCACCTTAGCAAACAGGTCTTCAATTTTTGGTATGAGGTGTCTGTGCGGCTTAGCCACCTTCTTAACTGTCAATTTGTAATCTCCACAAATTTGAATGCTTTGGTCGGGATTAAGGACAGGGACTATTGGTGCTGTCCATTCTGAGAATTGCACAGTTTGTATAACATGAATTTCTCTAATCTGTCCAGTTTGGTGTCGACCTGCTCCTGAAGTGCATAAGGAACTGGGCTTGCCTTCATGAATCAGGTTGCATCTGGATCCACATGAATTTTTGCTTGCAGCCCCTGGATCTTCCCAAGCTCATCCCTGAAGGCTGAGGTGTATTTTTGTAGTAGCTCTGGTAACCCACTTGCTCTCAGCTTGCTCTCAGCCCATTCTAACCAATCTCCTTTAGCCAGTTTCGTCCAAGGAGACCTGGCCCCTCGCCTGCTACCACCATCAAGAGTAGCTTTACTGATTGGCTCCTGTAATGAACAGTAACTCTGCTTATGCCTTTGACTTGGATGTCTTCGCCCATGTAAGTTTTTAAGTTGGCATCAGTTTCTTCCAAATTTAATTTATATTCACCATAATTTGGATATTTGAAGGTGTGTTCACCAATCACTGTAGCGGAAGCTCGTGTGTCCATTTCCATTCTAATAGATCTGCCATTTACCTTCACTGTTACACATCTTGGTTCTGCCTTTGCAATCTTCAAATTAAATAATGAATAAATATCTGAATTTGCTACTTCAGGCTCTTCTACATTGTAGATCTCATGGGGTTTTTTCTTTTGTTTGAAAGTCTGCCTGATCCTTCCTTTGCACTGTCTTATTAGCTGTCCATTTCGATGACAATAAAAACATTTGATTTTTTTTAAATGCCAATCATTATATGGCTGTATGTTTCCACCTCTGTTGCAATTACTCCTTGTTTTCACTGCTAAGTCAATTCTTTTTATTTGTTCGCTAGCGGTGGCTGTTTCCCGCTTCTCGGCAGATTCTTGCATTTTTGGCTGAGGCTTCCCACCCAACATAGAAGATGGTGCCTTTTTGCATTCCTTGTATGGCTTTTGAATCCCTTACTCTGCTTTCCATGGCCAGTGCTCTCTCTAGCACCTTCTTAAAATCCAAATTTGTTTCAGACCGTAATCTCTTCAGAATCGTGCCCTCTTCACACCGCACATTAAACAATCTCTGAGTATGTCATTTAAAGATGTACCAAACTCGCAATATTCTGTTAACTGTTCCAAACTTGCCACATAACAAGCATCTGTCTCCCCCAGGGCTCTATTTTTTGGGTTAAATTTGAACTGTTGCTTTGTTACCAAGAGCTTTGGCTGGTAATGACCCTTTATGAGGTCCATCAAGTCATCAAAACTTCTCGAATCTGGGGCATTGTGTGCTGTCAAACTTTGAATCAAGGCATAGGCTTTACTATCACATGTAGATAAGAGGGTCGCTCACCTCTTCTCTTCCCCAGCAATGTCAATCGCTTGGAAAAAGAACACGAGGCGTTCAATATAATGACGCCAATCATCTGTGGCTGGATCTAAAGGATCAATTCTTCTGAATTGCGACATTCTGTGAGGGGATTACTTCAACGATTAGGACGGAAATTCTGCTTACAATTACCATGCGAGGTACAGCCTGATTTCGTTTCTCTTGATTTCTTTTCTTAACTTATCTAATTTTTGAAGCCAGTTTATTGTATCTTTGCTTTTTCCTCACTTTTCTCATGCTTTTTCCTCATCGCCAGTTTATTGGAACCTGGTCACTGGTTCATTGGGATTTATGGATCCAGGTTGCACGCTTGTTTTCGGATGGCTAGTTGTACAATAGACAGAGTTGACCAGCAGACAGTTCTTAGGTGGAACACATCCTGTTTATTTACAAAGGTATTCAGCAGCTAAACTTGTGTGCTTTCAGCTCAAACTCTGTCTCCATATTTCTCCTTGCTAACTCAGACTACTGACTACAGAGGGACCCCACGCTACTCCTCGATTGGTTACATTTTTGAAGCCAGTTTATTGTATCTTTGCTTTTTCCTCACTTTTTTCATGCTTTTTCCTCATCGCCAGTTTGTCGGAACCTGGTCACTGGTTCATTGGGATTTATGGATCCAGGTTGCACGCTTGTTTTTGGCAAGCATGTGATCTTCCTTTATAACATCCTTCTTAAAGGTATACTACACATTACATAAAACCATAATTACCACACCACTGCACTGGAGGCCCAATAACACCCTCCCCTACCTACACCGGCAATCTCATTGCTCCCACATCAACTCTCCCTTCACTAGCCTTTGGCAAAAAAAAACTTTCTGCTTCCCAGGATGGTTCCAAATTCTCACAGTGCTCATCCATTCTCAGGTTTCTCTCCACCATGTGCTCTCCCAAGGCCACAAAATGTTCCAATCTGAAACAACATTTCAGTTTCCTGTGTCTTGATGATTGCACATAATAGGAGGCCTTAGCACCTGCCAACATGTATTCTATTGGTTTATGGGAAATGGGTATTGCTGGTATGTTCAGGACTTATTGCCCATTACAAATTACCCTTGAGAAGGTGATAGTGAGTCCACTTCTGTTCATAACAATGAACCCAAGAGTTAACTGGGGTATATAGCAGTGAAACGAGGCAAAGTGCTATTCCACTGCACTGCCCATCATTTCCTTGAGCCCCAGGATATCTCACCGTTAAGGAACTTTGGTTCAATGTGTATACATTTTAAGGGTAGCTTGTATGGTATAGTTGTTCAATATATTTCTACTATTCTCTTTTCAGTTTGGACTTTCTGACAGACCTTAATTTACTATTTAGTCACTGTTTCAAAGCTTTGAACAACAGGTGTTTAAAACAGTTAATGAGATTGTGTAGGATCAATAGTTTTATGATGACTAGAGCAGCCCTGTAAAACCTCCTGGTGCACTCACTCACAGTGTTAATGATTAGAATTTTAATGGTATCCTCTTCAAATAAAGGTTCTGCTTGCTGTAGGTGTGACAGACTGTCATTCTAATATTTAAGCTCCATTTACAAACGGTTGAACTCAATGGTAAGGTAGCTTTTAAAATTGAAATGGTAATTGAGGATTAGTAGCAGATAAGTGAAAGAACTACAGAATCTAATAATAATACTGTATGAGAAGACATACACGGTATTTAATAGAGGTGATAGAGGTCTCTCCCTCCAACTGGAGAAGCAGCGAGGGCCCATGTCGTCTCCTTTTGGGAAAACCCGCCATATTAAGTGCCAATCAGGCAATTGAAGTGGCCAGCAGAGGGCCTTCTCCGCAATCAACAGCCCGGGGGTGGGGGGGGGTGGAATTCCTGCCCTCTGAGAGCTGCCGGCTAATCAGACCCTGGCAACGTGCAGCGCAGGCAGCACCAGCGGGAACAATGGTAATGGCCAGAGGTGCACCCACCAGAGACCCAGTATAAGCGAGGAACCCAAGGCCACACCTGAGTGAGGGTGAGATGGGGGCCACAGGAGATAGGGGCGTGGGGATGGGGAAGAGTGATCGACAGCAAGGGCCAGGGGTGGCTATAAGCATGCCCTCCCCCTTCCTGATGCCGGATCCCTCCGTCAGGCACTGACTGACCCCTGAAGACTCCTCCCCTCCCCCTCCCCCACGTTTCGGGCTCCCCACATGCCAAATGGCTCACCAGGTATTGACTGAATACCAGCAGTGGCAGGATGAAGCCCTTAAGGGACACGGATTGCCCACTTAAGGGACTCAATTGGTAGCAGGGTCCATGAACCATCCCACCCCAGACCTAATCAGGTTGGAGGTGGGCAGGTGACGGGCTCCCCACCCAGCATTCTCCCAGCTAATTAAATGCACCCCGCCTCTAAACTCATCTCGGGGATGGGCATTAAATTCCGTTCCATGTTGGAGTTCATTTTTCGTTTCAAAACCACCTCGACCGATCTACAGCCTGATTTTAACCCAGGGTGGAAACTTGGTGGATGGGAGCAGAAATTAGTGACAAACCCACTGCGATAAGCCTGGCTGTTTTTAATTCATTTTAGTGTGGTTTGTGTGACTGGTAACCATTCAAACTAGGAAAGCGGCAGTCAACAGGACAGAGCTTCTTCAAAATGGCTGTCAGCAGGAATGGAGCAATTTTAATCATGCGTTGACTTCAAATCTCACCCTCACCTGCAATGTATTTTTATCTGGCTTACAACCAATGTTCAGTGTAAGCTGCACAGATGCACAGTAATCCAGAAGGTAGCACACAAGCCGCTCACAAGTTGTCACCTTTAAGATAATGTGTTCCCTTTTTTTAAAGTTCTTTCACAAGATGTGGGCAGCCAACAAGTGTCACAGAAACAGGGACAGGCAGAGGTCCCAGTTAAGTTGACTTAAAAAGTTAGAGAAAGGGCTGCAGAGACCAGACTCCCGTCGGGGCAAAGGTACCCTTTTGGAGCAGTGGTATTCTGCTTGGAACAGCCATAGATCTGAAAGAGTTCTTGTAAGCTGGAGTTGAGGGATCCAGGGAGATGGAATCTCGGAAGTGAGATTAAAACCCTGTGAGGTGGGCCATTGTTAAAGCCGTCTGAGAGGGAGCGGCTTTTGGAAAGAATTCCAAGTCAGGAACTTCAAAGGTGGAGATTGCAAATGCTTGTGAGAAAGACGAAGTTTCAGTGAGATTGATTAACCCACAGAGGGACTAATGTCTGGGTGATTGGTTGAGAAACCCATGGAATCTATTTTGGTTGCATCTGTCATTTACTCTGTAGTGTGGTGTGTCCGACTACAGCTCATCTGTTAATTCCCATGCATCTCATACATATCCTAAATGTTAGAGTATAAGATACATATTGTAAATTGTTTTTTCTTTCTGAATTTGTACAATAAAGTTTCTTTGTTCAAAACCCATGGAATCTTGTAGCTTTACTCCAAAAGCAGGTGTCTTAAATCTCATCCTTATCAACTTTAAACAGATCCGGTCCCTAACCGGATCTGCCCCCAGGTCTTGGGATCTGGCCAAGGATCATAACAATGCGGTGTAGGGACACCCAGTGCTGTTAGGGAGGGTGTTCCAGGATTTTGACCTAGCGACAGTGAAGGTACGGCGATATATTTCGAAGTCAGGATGGTGTGTGACTTGGTGTTGTTCCCATACGTTTACTGCCCTTGTCCTTCTAGATGGTGGAGGTTGTGGGTTTGGAAGGTGCTGTCAAAGGAGCCTTGGTGAGTTGCTGCAGTGCATCTTGTAGATGGTACAGACTGCTGCCAGTTAAGGGAGTATGATTTGTTGAGTTTAAGAGGCAGGATTGGATTTTGGATGCTCAGTGCTCTGTGAAAAGGTGATCTGGAGTTTCAAAATTCATATTCCTTTACATTGTGAGGTTGTGAAATCCTATATCTTTGTTTGGGGAACAGAACACCATGAATATTAAAAGTAACCCTGTACCAATAAGGCAATATCTGAAGGAGGTTATAGCTGGGCACTTAAGAAAAACTCAAGGTAATCTGGAAGAGTCAGCATGGTTTTGTGAAAGGGAAATTATGTTTAACCAATTTATTGGACTTCTCTGAAGGAGTAACATGTGCTGTGGATAAAGGGGAGCCTGTAGATGTACTGTACCTGGATTTCCAGAAGTCATTTGATAAGGTGCCACATCAAAGGTTATTGTGGAAAATAAAAGCTCAAGGTGTAGGGGGTAACATATTAGTGTGGGTAGAAGGTTGGCTGGCTGGCAGAAAACAAATGGTATGCATAAATGTGTCTTTTACTGATTGGTTGGATGTGACAAGTGGAGTCCTGCAGCGGTCTGTGTTGGAGCTTCAACTTGTTACAATTTATATCAATGACTTACATGAGGAGAGTGAAGGCATGGTAGCTAAATTTGCAGATGACACAAAGATAGGTAGGTGTGAAGAGGACCTAAGGAGGTTGCAGACAGATATAGATCGGTTGAGTGAGTGGGCAAAAATCTGGCAGATGGAGTATAATGTGGAAAAATGTGAAATTGTTCACTTTGGCAGTAAGAATAAAAAAGCAAAGATTAGCTGCAGAATTATGAGATGGAGAGGGATCTAAGTATTCTAGTGCATGTGTCACAAAAAAGTTAGTATGCAGGTACAGCAAGTAATTAAGAAGGCTAATGGAATGCTATCCTTTATTATGTGAGGAATTGAACATAAAAGTAAGGATGTTGTGCTTCAGGGCATTGGTGAGACAGCATCTCGAAAATTATCTACAGTTTTGGTCTCTTTATTTAAGGAAGGATGTAAATGCATTAGAGGCGTTTCAAACGAGATTTACTGGATTGATACCTGGAATACCTTCTTATGAGGAAAGGTTAGACAGACTGGCTTGTTTACACTGGAATTTAGAAGAGTGAGGGGGTGGCTTGATTGAAGTATATAAGATCCTGAATGGTATTGATACGGTATACATGGAAAGGATGTTTCCTCTCGTGGGTGAGTCCACAACTGGGGGGCACTGTTTTAAAATTAGGGATCACTTTTTTAGGACAGAGATGAGGTGAATTTTTTTCTCTCAGAGGGTTATGTGACTTTGGAACTCTGCCTCAGAAGGTGGTGGAGATGGGGGTCATTTAATATTTTTAAGGTAGATATATGCTTGTTAGGCAAGGGAATCAAAGTTATCGGGGTTAGATGGGAATGTGGAAATCGAAACACAAACAGATCAGCCATGATCTTAATGAACCACGGAGCAGGCTCGAGGGGCCGAATGGCCGACTTCTGCTCCTATTTTGTATGTTCATATGTTCATATAATGGCTTTGTGGCTGTTAATAAATTCCAGACATCATAAATGCAACAAATGGCCTGCTTAAAGGAAATAAAATATTTATTAGGTAGTACTTTATCACATTTCTGTAAGTTTCATGTACAGTGAATTTCTATGAATTGTGTTGATGGATCTACAGGCAACTAGGCAGCATTTTGCTCTTAGCAAGCTTCCATAAACAGTAATCAGATAATTGGCCTGTTAGCCTACTTTTGCTAAAAGGAAAAATATTGATGAAGAGGCCTTTGTGCTCTTGTTAAAATAATTTACTGGGAGCTTTTACACACAGGTAGTGTTGTAATATGGGTTCTTTAGATGTCTAAGTGTTGAGATCTTGAGAATTGTATCTTTAAATACGAGCCATTTATTGTTAACCTTTCATTATTTACAAATCCCAGATCGAATTGTTTGTGCTCTCCTATGGAGGTGTCCACATTCTGGAGGGACAGATTTCTGCCTCAACAGAGACCCTGCAATCTACCTCTGAGGAAAAGGGCGCTGAAGCCTCAGAGGATGCTGCAATACACCTTTACCTTACCCTCCAGCAGTACAGATACATTCATCTTAGTGGGTATGTGGTCTGTAGAGAGGTTGGTGACTGTCATGGAGATCCAGATCCAGCAGACTATTCAGTGGCTGCTGGGTATGCATGTAGACCTGCATACCTTTGTTTTGGCCATGAGCTCTAGGCAGCAGTAGCCAGGTGAAAGGGGGACAAGGCATGTCTAGGCTCCTTCAGGTGCCCCTCCATCGCCAGCAGACAGAGAGATACCATTGCATACCAAGGGGGAAAAGGTGTTGCAGCCTGCTACATCTGGGGGCTCCTCTCAAGATGCTCCTCTGCCCCTCTGCTAGTGGACTGTAGCAGAATTGGCCATAAAGGAGGTTTCTGCACTGGCACAAGAGCCCCTCAGCATGCTGGGGCCCTGCAGGCCGTGGACTCCCAGGGGACAGCTGCCAAGGTCATCTCAGGCCACAGGGCATTGCATCCAGCAGGCTGCTATCATCTCAGCTATAGATGCCAGGGCACACCTCGCCAGAGCATTCAGAAGCACATCAGGAAGATCATTTGGAAGCACCAGGGTGGCATGTGTGCTTATACTTTTGGTTTCAAGGCAGAATTTTACGGGCCCGCTCGCCGATGCGGAAAATGACGTGCAGTGACATCGGAGGGGGGGACTCCTGATGTCACTGCGCCCGATTTAAATTTTCAAGAAGGCGGGAGCGCAGCAAAATCAGCTGTGTGCCTGCCGACCTGTCAATGGCCAATTGAGGCCATTGACAGAGTCAATTAAGCAATTAAAGGACCTGCCTGTCCAACCTTAAGGCTCGCGGGCAGGCCAGGGGCCCCGGCGGCAACTAGAAAAAGCATGAAACCTCATCCACTGGCACGGTGAGGTTTCATGTAGGCTTTAAAAATTTTTTAATAAAGATTGTGTAAAAATTATGGGCATGTCCCAACTCATGTGACATTATCACATGAGGGGACATGTAATGGAAATTTTATTTTTCTATTTTTGTCTTTTTTACATTTACAGACAATTTCCCTGAGGTAGTCCTTTGCCTACTGTCTGTTCAGTTGTGGCCCAGGTCAACCCTTGCAAGTATTGTACCATTCCTCAGCTTCTGTGCAAGGGTTCCTCACCAGCATCAGTAGCCATGTCCTGAGCGGGTAGCCCCTGTCACCAAGGATCCAACCATGGAGGCATGTGAGGGGCTCAGACAACCGTGGCAGCTGGGAATGCTGTAGCACGTATGTATCATAAGTGTTCCTCAGGAAATGGGCACACAACTGCAGGATGAGCTTTTGGTGATCACACACCAGCTAGACATTTATGGAGTAGAAACCCTTCCTGTTGATGAAGGCTGCAGGCAGTTCTGATGGAGCTTTGATGGCCACAAATGAGCAATATATTACACCCTGCACATGTGGGAAACCTGCAATGGCCCCAAAGACAGCAGACCTCTCAGTCAGGCTAGTAGGGTCAGTTTGGAATCGCATGAACTTTCCAGTTCTCTTTAACAGGGTGTTGGTCACTTCCCTGATGCATGGAGTGTGCAGCCACTTGGGATATCCTGCACACATCCCGGGCGAGTCCTTGGAAAAAGCCTGAGGCATAAAAATTCAGCGTTGCAGAGATTTTCAGCACCACTAGCACAACTCCCATTAGTCACAAGTTGGTGATGGACTCCCTTGAGAAGCACAGCCTTCTTCAGCACTGGAACTGCAACAACTGCAGGTAATTCATGCGATTTTTGACCACTAGTGGACAGCACGAGCCACCTTCAGCCTGTCTCTTGCATGGCGTCCTGATGTGGCCTGCCTTGCCACGAACTGCACCTCTTGTTGCTCCTGCTGCCCTGGTAATGGTTGCTTGGCGACTTGGTGCACCCTTCCCTCTCCTCCACCACTTGTGGGTCCAGGAAGAAGTGGGCGGATGAGTCCCATCGTTGGATGTTGGCCTCCCCTCCGCTTTCGACAAAAGTTTGCACTCCTACAGAAGGTGGCTGCAGAATGGCTAACCTCCCTCTCAGGATCTGAGACCTCGCTTGGAAACCTTTTAATTGTCGGGGACCCAACGTCCTGTGATCCATTTGCTGCTCATTAAATTCAGAGAGCAGCACTGAATTACATTGAGGTGTGTTAATTTGACTTAGTGACCTAACAATCTCAATTACCTTCCCATCACTTGCACCAGCACCTCCGTCTTTCTGCCTCCCAACCACCCACATGGTTCTTCCCAAAGGCACACAGCCTCCGATTCAATTCTACAGCTCCCCCGCCATGGTTCCCGCTTCAGGGGGCTGCATTAAATACCACCCACTAGTGCTGTTTCTCCTCAGATGCTGCCAGGCCTGCTGGGTATTTGCGTTATCACTGAATACAGACAGGTTTTTGGTCTCTCAGGGAATCAAAGGATATAGGGAACAGGCGGAAAAGTGGAGTTGAAGCCCAAATTCAGCCATCTTCAAATTGAATGGCAGAGCAGGCTCTACAGGCCATATGGCCTAACCTCTGCTCCTGTTGCTTGTGTTTTTGTGTCATTTTCTGTTTTTACTGCAGATCTCCAGCATCTGCAGTATTTTGCTTTTGTACTTGACTACAATGCTTTGTAAAATTGCCTTTTAATTTGAGAAAGCTAGATGAATTAAGATGGAGCACACCACAAAGGTTAAATTCAGTGGTGCAAAAGAGATAAATCTAGTAATAGTTTGGTGGTGCTAAGTTCGAACTTTAAAAGAAAGATTTTAAGAAGGAGCAAAGATGAAGGAAATAACCAGTTCCATACTTTCAAGGTCCAAGTAAGGAATGAGATAGGACACAGCACAATGAGCTTTGATTTGAAATGCAGTCAACATGAAGAGAAGAAAAACGTGTTATTCAGCTCAGGGCAAGTTCAGAGGTACACTTACCTTAATACAATTTACAAAAGAGGAACACAAGAGGCTGTGGTGAAGAAAGGATAGCTGAAGGCTACAGCTGAGCAATACTGCTCTTCAGAGAAACATATTCCCACACACTGTTCAAGAGCATCGCAAAGAGTTAATGATAAAGAAATACTAGGAGATGACAGATAAATTGAACAGGTATTTTGCATCGGTTTTCACTATAGAGGATACAAGTAACATCCCAGAAATAGCTGTAAATCAGGAAATGGAAGGGAGGGAGCAGCTCAGGAAAATTACAATCACCAGAGAAGTGGTATTAAGCAAATTGTTGGAGTTGCGGACTGACAAATCCTGGGTGCTGATAGACTTCGTTTTAGGATTACGAAAGAAGTGGCTAGTGAAATAGGTTTTAATTTTCCAAAATTCCCTAGATTCGGGAAAGGTTCCATTAGATTGGAAAATAACAAATGTAACTCCTTTATTAAAGGGAGAAAGAAAGCAGGAAACTACAGGCCTGTTAGCTTAACATCAGTCATAGGGAAAATGTTGGAAGCTCTTACTGAAGTTGAAATAGCAGGGCACTTAGAAAAATTTAAGGCAATTAGGCAGAGTCAACATGGTTCTGTGAAAGCAAAATAATTTTAAAGCAATTTATTGGCATTCTTTGAAGGAGTCACATGTGTTGCAGATAGAGGGATGTACTGAGCTCAGATTTCCAGAAGGCATTTAATAAAGTGCCACATCAAAGGTTATTGCGGAAAGTAAAAACTCATGGTGCAGGGAGTAACATGTTAGCATGGGTAGAAGATTGGCTAGCTAACAGGGAACAGGATAGCCATAAAAGGGTCTTTTTCTGGCTTTTGGGATGTAACGAGTGGTGTGCCACAGAGATCAGTGCTGGGGCATCAACTTTTTACAATTTATATAAATGATTTGAATGAAGGGACAGATGGTATGGTTGCTAAATTTGCTGATGACACCAAGATAGGTAGGAAACTAAGTTGTGAAGAGGACTTAAAGAGACTACAAAGTGACATAGGTAAGTTGTGAGTGGCCAAAGATCAGGCAAATTGAGTATAATGTGGGCAAGTGTGAAATTGTCCATTTTGACAGGAAGGATAAAAAAAGCATATTACCTAAACGGTGAGAGATTGCAGAGCCCTGAGATTCAGAGGGATCTGGGTGTCCGAGTGCATGAATCACAAAAGGCTAGTATGCAGGTACAGCAAGTAATTAGGAAAGCTAGAATGTTATTGTTTATTGTGAGGGGAATTGATTACAGAAGTAGGGAGGTTATGCTTCAGTTGTACAGGGCACATTGAGACCACATCTCGAGTACTGTGTACAGTATTGGTCTCCTTATTTAAGGAAAGATGTAAATGTGTCAGAAGCAGTTCAAAGAAGGACTAATACCAAGAATGGGTGGGTTGACTTATGAGGGAAGGGTTGGACAGGTTAGGCTTGTATCCACTGGAATTTAGAAGAGTAAGAGGTGACTTGTTGAAACCTTTACGATCCTGAGCGTTCTTGACAGATTGGACATGGAGAGGATGTTTAGGGCAATCTAAAACTGGGGCTCACTGCTTAAAAATAAGGGGTTGCTCATTTAAGACAGAAATTGGGGGACATTTTTTCTCAGAGGTTCATGAGTCTTCGGAACTCTCTTCCTCAAAAGACATTGGAAGCAGAGTCTTTGAATATTTTTAAGGCAGAACTATATAGATTCTTGATTAACAAGGGGATGAAAGGTAATCGGGGGTTGGCTACAATCAGATCAGCCATGACGGAGCAGCCTTGAAGGGTTGAGTGGCCTACTCCTGCTCCATGCTCATATGCTTGTATATACGCAAGTCCATAATTTTTTTGCCCTTTTCCATCAATAGCAAACTAAGCAAGTAAATTCTCAAGTGTAAACCAAATTTCTTTATTTTGTAGTAATAGATTGTACAAGTGCTTTCAGTAAATAATTATAAAAATCTATTTAAATATATATCCTTTTAGCTTTACTCTCAGTAATAAAGCCGTAGATTATTGAATTCTAGGCCACATGATAAACAGGCAAATCATTTATGTACAGCACAAAAATATTTTTTTTTAAATCTAGTAGGGAATATTACATTGCACAGTGTCACAGAATGCGATTAATTTTACAAAGGTATTAATGACTGAAGAAAAACGGCCTTTTAAAAATATATTTAACACATTTTTCAATACTTAAACAAAATCTGGTGCCCTAAAGTGTCGTTGAACTAAATTCAGCCTTATAAAATTGCAACATTTTTATCCTTGAGGATTCTCTTGCCTTCTTTTAAGTGCACAGTATGGTGTGCCTGTCCACACTGTAGTGGGCAGGATTGTTCGTTATGAGTTGCACTCATCACCAGTACATTTCTAACCATTCATTTGCTCTCCTAACACTGACCAACAAATGGCAAATTTTCTTGGTGGGGGGAGGGACAAGAGGGAGGGGGGATGCAGGAGAAGGGGGAAAGCAGGAGAAAGGAGAGGGGAACAGGGAATAGAGGGAGAAGAGAAGTAGGAGAAAGAGGAGTGGGAGCGAGGAAGAGAGAGGGAGGGAGGAAGGAGGAAGAGGGAGGGAGGAAGGAAGGAGGAAGAGGGAGGGAGGAAGAAAGGAGGAAGAGGGACGAAGGAAGAAAGGAGGAAGAGGGAGGGAGGAAGAAGAAGGGGGAGGGAGGGAGGAAGGACGAGGGAGGGAGGAAGGAGGAAGAGGGTAAGGGCAAGGAGGAAGAGGTAGGGAAGAAGGAGGAAGGGGGCAAGGGCAAGGAGGAAGAGGGAGGGAGAAGGGAGGAGGGAGAGGAGGAAGAGGGAGGGAGGAAGCAGAAAGAGAATGCAATTCAGAAAGAGGCTGTGATTATGTATTGAAGCAGCATTATTTTCTCTTTATTAAAAAAAATGCTGCAGCTTAAACTGTTCCAGAGTTGAACAATATTTAATAACAAAAATAAGATTTCCTATATATATCATAACTGCTTTGTTTAGACAGCCCCAACATTTTCTGGAAAATTTTACAGCTCTGTAGAAGCACAGACCAATCACAATCTTTTCTAGAATGCATTGCACTTAAGTGAGAACATTCTGTCCTCTCCAACGTGATGTTAGAAATGATAAAGATTATGGTACAGGCTGGGTTTGTCCACAACACATTTCAGTGAAATCAACAATTAAGTGGTTACATGAGTCTTACTGCCCTTCTGTTCCTTTCCCCCCTCCATTTAAAAATCCGATAAAAGATCATATAATGCACTGATCCTTTTTCAGTGAAGTTATCGAAGTCTCTGCCCGAGTTGGACCGATTCTTTTTGATCCCACGTGCTTGGATGTAGTCTTCAATTTTATGGGTTTGGGATTATCAAGTCCAAAACCGAATACAATTACCTGCAAAAGGTAGAAAGAGAAATGAGCTATTTCTTTTTAACAATTAGTTAAAACGCTGTATAAAACGCTGGTTAGGCCACAGCTAGAGCATCGCGTGCAGTTCTGGAATCCGCATTATAGTAAGGATGTGATTGCACTAGAGAGAGTGCAGAAGAGATTTACTAGGATGTTGCCTGGGCTGGAGAGTTTTAGTTATGAGGAGAGATTGGATAAACTGGGGTTATTTTCCCTGGAGCAGAGGAGATTGAGGGGGGACATGATTGAGTTGTATAAAATTAGGAGGGGTTATAGGTAGGGTGGACAGGAAGGAACTTTTCCCCTTGGTGGAGGGATCAATAACCAGGGGGCATAGATTTAAGATAAGGGGCAGGAGGTTTAGAGGGGATGTGAGGAAGAATCTTTTCACCCAGAGGGTGGTGGGAATCTGGAACTCTGCCTGAAAGGGTGGTAGAGGCAGGAACCCTCATAACATTTAGGAGGTATTTGGATGTGCACTTGCGATGCCATGGCATACAAGGCTATGGGCCTAGTGCTAGAAAATGGGATTAGAATAGTTAGGTACTTGTTTGACCAGCGCAGACTCGAAGGGTCTTTTTCTGTGCTGTAGACCTCTGTGACTCAATGAGTTATAAAACAAAATACTGACAAAATATATTTTTTAACAAAGCCAACATTCTTCTTTCCACTATCCTCAATGAACAAGCATATTTTTTTTCTAAATTTTGTGCCCACTGGAAGTTATTGTTTCTGGGTGGTGTCCAATTCTGAGCATCCACACCTTAGGAAAGTTATTAAAGCCTCCGAGAGGGTGAGGATATTGACGAGAATGTTGGTACCAGGGATGAGGAACTTCAGTTCTGTGGAGATACTAGAGGGATTGTTATCCTTGGGTAGAAAAGGTCAACAGAAGGTTTAACAGAGGCATTCAAAATCAAGAAGCATTCTGACTGAGTAAAAGGAGAAACTGTTTCTGCTAGCAGAAGGGTGTGCATATGTAGAGAACACAGATTTAAGGTGATTGGAAAAAGAGCCTGAGCTGAAACAAGGATGACCTTTTTTTTAAAAAATGCAGCGGGTTGTGATCTGAAATGCACTACCCAAAAGCGTGATAGAAGCACATTCAATAGCCAAAAGTGAACTGGATAAACTGTTGTGAAGAAAGGGTGGAGAAGTAGGAATAATTGCATGGCTCTTTCAAACAGCTGGCACGGGCATCTGTGGTATAGAGGGATCTGGGTGTCCTTGTACATGAGTCACAAAATGTTAGCATGCAGATACAGCAAGTGATTAGGAAGGCAAATAGAATGTTGGCCTATATTATAAAGGGGAAGGACTATATTGCTACAACTGGACAGTGCATCTGTGAGAACACACCTAGAATACTGTACACAGTTTCAATCACCTCACTTAAGGGGGGGGATATACTTGCATTGGAAGCAGTTCAGAGGAGGATCACTTGGCTGATTCCTGACACAAAGAGTAAAGTAAAAGCAAAAATACTGCGGATGCTGGAAATCTGAAATAAAAACAGAAAATGCGAGGAAGACTCAGCAGGTCTGACAGCAGCTGTAGAGAGAAATAGTTAACGCTTTGAGTCCAAATGACCCTTCCTCAGAGGCTCTGAAGAAGGGTCACACAGGCTCGAAATAGCAACCCTGTTTCTCTCTCTCCAGATGCTGTCAGACCGGCTGAGTTTTTCCAGCATTTTCTGTCCTGACATGAAGGGGTTGTCTTATGAGGAAAGATTGAGCAGGTTGGCCCTATACTCATTGTAGTTTAGAAAAGTGAGAGGTGATCTTATTGAAATATAAAAGATTCTGATGGGGCTGGACAGGGTAGACACGGAGGATGTTTCCCCTCGAGGAGAAATCAGAACTGGGGGCAAAGTTTCAAAACAAAGTTAAGATGGAGATGAGAAGGGTTTTTTTTTTCTCTCAAAGGGGTGTTATTTTTTGGAATTCTCCTCCCCAGAGGAGCGGAGGCTGGGTCACTGAATATATTCAAGGCTGAATTCGACATATTTTTGATCAACAAGGCTGTCGAGGGTTATTGGGAGCGGACACGAATGCGAAGTTAAGGCTACAATCAGATCAACCATGAGCATATTGAATGGCAGAGCAAACTCGATGGGCCAAATGGCCTACTGCTGCTTCTATTTCTTATGATCTTAGGCATCTACGAAGCAATGAGAAATCTTTGGACTTTCACTGAGCATCTTAATTCACCCAGTTAACTCAAGGTACACTGAGTGGCTGAACAAATACAACTAAACATAAATAATTCAGTATTTGGATATAACAAATTTGCTCCAGCCATAACTTGTTTTGATGCACCTATCATCTGGTCTAACATATCTTAGCAAGGACCTTATTGTAGAATCAGCTGACCTATTTAAAGTTATTCTGTTAAAAAATAGCTTCAACAAATGATACAATTTATTTCCTATTTCCTGTAGCTAGTGCTCTTGTCAAATGCAAAGCAGTAAGAAAGAAATTCTAAGTAACAGATAATTACTTTTATTGCAAACAATCCCATCCGAAAGATTAGCCTGTTAAGCTCTTCTCCCTCGTACTTCACAGGCAAAATCCATTACTAGTATTTGATTGCAGTATCCACTAATAGGTTTTATTTTGGCTCCTTGAGAATTTTGGGGGGAAATTTGCAAGTTGCAAACTCCCTATTGCGACTGACACTCAGATGACAGAAGGGAGGAAAATTATATCTGAAGGTTGCCTTTTCAAACAGACAGAATAATCAACCTTTGCTTTCACTAATCTGTAATGCTAAGAACCAATCCACCTTGTCAAGGACAATTAGTGATGGGAATAAATGTTAATATTGCCAGTAATACCCACATCCCAGGAATGAGTAAAACAGAACTGATATTGCATATTTCTCTTTTGTAATGGCCTCCCAAAACTCATGTGATTCTGACTGCTGTACATTTCAATGATATTTTTATATTTATTGAGGTTCAGACATTAAACAGACAAGAATGTAACTGAGCACTGCACTCTTAAATCAGACAAGTGTTCAGATAGATAGACAAAATTACATAATTATAGCACTAAAATAGCAGTTGATTTCAAAGAGACTATCCATTGGCTCAGCATACATTTACAAGGAAGCTTGTCATTCAGAAGTAGTTCCCAAAACGAGGGCGAATTTGAACCATTTCTTGGTTCCGATTCTGAACCTGACCAAAACATATTATGAACTTCAGAAGCTGCAATTCAGAGGCTGACTTGTAACCTGACCTAGAGTGATTGCTTTTAAAAAAGGGCATCAAGAAGTTAAGTCAGCACTATCAGCACTATCCCACGTTCTTAAAAAGAAATGTGAACAGATTGCAGATGCATCAGTCATAATATTCCAACGTACTCTAGATTCAGGAATTGTGCCTATGGATGGAAAAATTAGAAATGTTTACATTATTTAGAAAGGGAGGGAGGGAGGAAATGTGGAAGTTCCCAGAATCTATCAGAGACAGTGTGACTGAGCACTTAAGACAAGTGATCAGATTCAAGAGAGTTGCTTTGTAGAGGGTAGGTCACGTCTGCCTAAATGTTAAAATCATTCTCCCAAAAGGTTGTGGAGGTGGTGTCAATTGAAAATTTCAAGACTGAAAACAATATACTTTTGTTAGGTAAGAGTATGAAAAGATATAGAACTGATGCAGGTAAATGAGGTTGAGGTACAGAAAGGCCATTATCTGTTGAATGATAGAACAAGCTCAATAGGCTCAGTACCCTGCTCTTGTTCCTAAATGTTTCATCATTCTGAAGTTAAGGCATTGGGGCCAGGGAAAAGAAAAAGATGGGAGAATGCACTGGGAAAATGCCATTAGTAAACCATACCATTAGTTTGTACACAAGATTAAGAGAAAAGATCAAAAGTGCCATCCAGGAAAGTTAATATACCAATTTAATCAAGTCATCCTCCATCAACTAGTCACAACAACAGAAAAACTTTAACTAAACAAGAAGTGAAACACTTCAGAAAATTGATTTTGTTTTGTTTAATCACGAATATGAGAAGAGCAGTTTTGAAGATGCTAAAGTGGTTTTCCCTTAATGAACAGCAAACCTGCTGACCTACACGTTCCAGTGCATGTTTTGTAATTCTTTTTGTTATTAAAAGAATAATCAGAGGAAAGATTTCTTAGATTGTCCTGTTAACAAAAAAACATGGTTTTAAGAAAGACTTCAAGTTGGCTTGGAAATGTCAGGTCCCCGAGGCTCAATCATTAAAGGTTAGCTACAGCAGATTTTCCATTATGTTTTGCAACTGGGTAAATTGCATTCATTCACCACAGTCCTTTCGTTTTATTGTGACACAAGGAGTGTGGATGGAGTAAATAGGCCCATTGGCAGAAGAGTCGAGAATTAGAGGGAGTGAATGGCAAAAGAGCCAATAGCAACAGGGGGAAAATCTTTTTTACTTAGTGAGAGTGTTTAGAATTTGAAATGCACTACCCTAGAGTGGGGTGGAGGTAGATTCAATTGTGGCTTTCAAAAAGAAATTCAATAAGCATCTGAAGAGAAAAAAAATTGCAGGGCTGTGGGGAATAGGTGAGGAAGCGGGACCAGTTGAGTTGCCCTGTAGAGAGCCAGCACAGACATGGCTTCCTTCTGTGCTGAAACATTCTATGATTTATTGTTTATAGTTACAAAGCTAACCAAATAAAGGGTTACACCCTATTTAAGCTTCTTTATTCTATAACATATTGAAAGGTAAAATTCTCTACCTTATCTAAATTAACCCTCTTCAGCTGCTTTTAATAAGTTACCCTACAAGTAGAACATCAACACTACTCTTAAACAGAAAATTCTTAGTAAATCACAAAATAGTTTCCATAGCGATGATCACAAGTGCTTGAAAAAACAGCTTAGCTATTCTCAGAGTAATTTTGAGAAGATCGCAGCACTTACAAACACACCCAGTTAACCAGAAAGTAGCTTCAGCACATTATAAGGAGGAAATAATGAGAAATGGGGAATCAAAACATCCGGACATAGGTTTTTATTTTCAATGCCACCTATGCTTAATTTTTCCAGATCAGTTTCAGATAGAATAAACCTAATCTTGCCCACTTATCGATGAGCTAATGTTTCGTTAGAGGATTATTTTTTTAAAAAAGGATAAAATTACGTTTCTTCACTTTTGTAAATTTTGTGTTCAAGTGTTTTTGGATACCTGGTGTCAGCACCAAGTAACTCACAGCCAAATGTAACACAACTGGATAGTGAGCAAGGCAACCTATATAATGGCCCAACAAGGTGTCTCACGTCTGTTGCATCAGTGAGATATCTTGATTTTAGATTTTGGGGAGGGTCAGTAAAGGAGTTAGATGATGAAAATCCAATCAAAGCAACTGTAAAAAGCACAAAATGTATCAGTTATTGAATAAAAGCTTCAAATTCCAACAAAGAATATTTAGTCCCTGATCTCTGGATAACCTACAGAGCATTGCTGATTTACTCTGTGAATAAGCAATAGGAATGAACTTGTTCCTAGTTGAACCCATAGCAGGACACTTAAGACTTCCTATAATCATATATCTAAGCAGGTTTCTTAAGAGTTTGAAAAACTATTCAAAAAAAGTTAAAAGCCAGATGATAGACATAAAACATACCATTCCCAGCACTTTTCCTCTGCCAGGTCAAATATACAGTTCTTTTGTACTTGCAATGCCCATTTTCATACATAACACGCTGGGAGTCAGGATTCTTTGCTTTAATTTAGAGAGATTACTCTATTTGCTGTTAATTAAAAATGATTCTTGCATTTCAGATTTTTCATGGTGCCGCTTAGATGGTCTTTAACTCCTGCTGAGCAGGAATTTCCACAGGTCCCCATGATGAATAAATGCACTTTATGCCTTACACTTCCAGCAGCTCTTTAACTGTTAAATTGTATATTGGCAGAGAGATTCAGGTTAAATGATGAAGGTTTATTAGAGCCCCAGTGGCAAGACCATTTTTACACTTGGTGCTCAGCCATAAAGCAGATGAGAAACGATCTCAGTGATGGAATATATGAACAATATACACAGTGATTCAGAGTTCAGAGTTACTGACTTCATGGGCACGTGCCCGACATGCCCAAGTGTAAGATGACGTCCCGATGTCATCGTGCAGTCTCGTGATATTTCGTTCAGCAGGCGCACGCCAGAGTCGGCTGCGTGCCCACCGATAATTAAAGGCCTACTAAAGACATTAACAATCTAACTAAATTCAAATTTACGCTGCCCGTCCAACCTAATGGTTGGCAGGCAGGCGAAAAGGCCTTTATATTTTTTAGGAAAACTCATTTACGAGCAGGATGAGGTTTCCTAAAGCAAATAAACATTAAACAAAAACTTTATTTTTTAATTAAAAACATGTCCCAGCTCATGTGACAGAGTCACATGAGAGGACATGTTTTATTAAATTTTTATTCTCTTCATTTTTTTTTTTTACACAGTGTTTCAATCTCCCTGTGGCAGCTCCGTGCCTCAGGGAGACTGAAGAGCTGTTTCTCACACATGTGCGAACTGCACGCCAGGCCCACTCTCCCTCCTCCCCCCACTCATACACTGCCATTCGCGATGCACACAGGGTGGGCCTTAATTGGCCCGCCCGTGTGAAATCGCAGTGCAGAGCCAATCGCGGGCGGCGTTCGGCTTCCTGACCACCCCCGCCGAGCACCCCCGCCAAGGGCAAAATCCTGCCCCATGATTTTAATAAAGGTATCATAAACACTGACATATACAATAACCACCTCTAACTCTAATTGTAATACTTCAGGTTTAGGTTAATTAAAAAATATATAGTTTTGCTTAGTGCTGTGGCCAAAGTAACCAATTTACCTCTGGCTGTAACAATACAGCAACCAAAATAGAAAAATAAAGTTGAAATCTCATCATGTGACAATCAGCACTAGACAAGTATTTTTTTTAAATATAACAATGTATCTTTTCCAAACTTGATATTAATGGTAACTCTAAGCAAATCACTGATATTATAACTGAGCAACATGAATATCATTTTACATTACTTATAAGTTGTACCTTCAAAATTCACTCAGGGAATAAAAGCAAGTCATTTGTTTTATCCTGTCCTACAGTGCATGAAAAGCATGGCCTGGGCTAAAAGCTTACATGAAGAAAGTCATGAGTATAACTGTAGATTGTGCACTTCATTATCAAGCACTCTGGTACATCTCTATTGTTTGGAGAAATGCCTTAGTGCACTGCGGCTTGCCATAGTCATGTGATCTCTGAAGTTATCTTTTGTACATAAAGATTGCAAGGCAGTAGCCATTTTAGCCATTGCATGGAACATGGTGTAAGGAGTGTGCAACTGAAATTGAGTGGATTTGCATTGGTTGTAAGAGAGCCAGCAGATGAAACGAAAGGGCAGGGAATAATTAAAATTTCAGTCTGCAGCTTTGTACACGGCAATGACTACTGGGGAGTCAGTTTGGCTTTGAATATTCCAGTAGCTACTCCTATAGAGATAAGGGGAGATTTGAGAATGAATTGGAAATTCTTCCAGTTTCAATGGCAGAATTATGACATTGCTACAGAGTTAAACAAGAAACCTGAACAAATAAGAGTAGCCACTCTGTTACCAGCACTGGGAAAGAGTGCTACTAGTTGTATTGCACCCTCAACATTACTAAGGACCAGAAAAGACAGTCTTGTGAAATTTTGGAGGCATTGAAGACTCATTTTGAACCCACTGCTAATGTTATTGATGAACGCTGTGTGTTCAACACCAGCGCTCAGGAAGAAGGGAAGAATATTGATCAGTATGTGACTGCACTGAGACATCTAGCTGAATCTTGAGAGTATGGGCAATTGAGGATGACCTGATCAGAGATAGGATTGCTTATGAACAAAAGATCTTACTACCCCATGCCAACCATTGAAGAAATTTTGCCGCAACTTGCCAAGGCAAAGGTCTTTACTACACCAGATGTGAGGGATGGATACTGACAAGTGAAGTTGAATAAACACTGCAGTTTTCTAACTACATTCTATATGGCATTTGGGAGTTACAGATGATTGTGCACACCGTTTGGCTTTTCTATTGCTCTGGAAGAGAATCAACACAGACAGCATGAAATAGTCAATGATCTTCCAGGAGTGGAAGCAATCATGGATGACCTGCTAGTCTATGGATGTGGAGGTATGTTGGGAGAAACCATCACAGACCATTATCAGAATCTAGTGAGACTGCTAGAGAGAGCGCGCCAGATGAACCTAAAGCTCAACAAGAAAAAACTGCAAATAAGATGACTGAAGTCAAGTACATAGGTTATGCTGACCCTGATAAGGTGCGAGCTGTAGCAGAGATGCAGCGACATACAGTAAGTCCATGTTTAACATTGCCCCGTTTAACGTTGTTTCGCTTTAACATCGGTAAGTTAATGGAGCTTGTAATCTCATTGAGCGCCGTGAGATTTGTTTTAATGTCTTTTCCAGCTAGGCCTGGTTGGTGCCGTTTTGGGGCGGCCTCTTCCCCATCCCTGACCTTCGAGTTGCAGCCTCTCCCCTCCTCCTCCCAGAGTTGTGCCCTCCCCCCACCTCCCTGACCCACCCTCTGGTCAAAACTCCTGCTCCAAGACTCACCCTCTCGTTGCTTCCCTCTCCTGAACCCGTGTTCTGGTTTAAAGATCCAGATCCAATCCAAAGCTGGAGCTCCAAAGTTGTGGAAATGTGGGTCCCAAAGGTGCCAAGGTGGGGCTGCTACAAACAATGGTTATTTTAAACGCTTCTGCTTTGCTGCTGTAGTCAAGGAGTGAGTGGTTCAGCCAGAGAATGGGTCGGGCAGCAGGAGAGACCACAACTCGGAGGTCAGGGAGGAGGAGGTACCACAACTTGGAGGATTGGGGAGGGGGAGAGGCCACAACTCAGGAGGGTTGGGAGAGGGGGGGTATCTGCAGCGACCAGGAGGTTTGGGAAGCAGGATCCACGGCGAGGTGGTACTGTAAGTAGAAAGTTACATTTTTCTTTTATATTTAGACTTATTTTCTTTTAAAAGTCGTTTCATTTACCAATGTAGGAATTTAAAATATTTCAAATTAGAGGGAATATTTTAACATTTGTTTTTATTTATATCAGGAAGGTCCTATAGAACCTACCTACAGTTTTAACATTGATTCCTATGGGAACCAATATTTCACTTAAAGTTGTTTCATTTAAAAAGTTGTGATTTCAGGAATGCAACCACAACTTTAAGTGAGGACTTACTGAAAGATTGTGAGGGCGGTGCAACAACTTGTTGGATTTGTGAAATACCTCACCAAGTTCTTGCCAAATTTGTCATCACGAGTGTGAACCTCCATGCAAGCTCACGACAAAGAACATTCAGTGGTATTGGGGCACAGAACATGTAGCAACTTTCACTTGCATCAAGCTTATGATGACATGCCAGTGCTGAGGTACTATGGTGTCAACGACAAAGTCACCCTGCAGTGTGATGCCAGCAAAACAGGACTTAGAACAACCCTCTTCTAGCAAGGAGGACCAATTGCATTTCCCTCAAGAGCGTTAACGCAAACTGAACTACACCACCCAGATTGAGAACGAGTGCCTGGCTATTGTCTTTGCTTGTGAGCATTTTAATCAGTACCTGTTTAGGAGAGAGAAAGCAATGGTAGAGTCTGACCACAATCCACTTCAAAGCATCTTTCTCAAACCGCTTCAATTTGCTCTAAAACGTCTGCAAAGAAATTTCTTTTATTTGCAGAGATATCATTGGGAGGTGAAGTACAAGCAAGGGAAGCAAATTAATATCGTCAACATGCTTTTGAGACCTGGCTGCACTTCCTTTGAAAGAAGTTGATGCTGCTAGTCCAGAGTGTGAAATGAGAAGCAACAGCACAACATGTTCTGGGAGTCATCAACCCCCAGAAGAGACATTGAATCTGACAAGCAAGCAGCTTGCTCAATCAAGCTAACCAACGCAGCCAGATGCAACTCTTCAAGTGTTACAGGAAGTAGTGATGAAAAGATGGCCTGAAGCCATCAAGGGCACACCTATCGCCATAAGAATGTATTGGTCTATCACTTCGTCACTGAATGCCCAAGATGGCACCTTGTATAAAGGAACTAGAGTCATTATTCCTAAAGAGATGAGAAAAGAGAAGCACATTCATGCAAGCCATCAGGGAATTGAGTCTACTCTTTGGAAGGCAAGGGAAATGCTTTAGTGGCCAAACATGAGCAATGAGATTAAGGACCACATCAGCCAGTGCAGTGCTTGTAATGAACATCAAACTAAGCAAGCTAAACAGCTGCTCATAACATCCCAGACAGATCATGGATGAAGCTTGGAATAGACCACTTCACTCTCACAAATGCCTTCCAGGGACAGAGTATCTCGTCACAGTCGACTACTATTCAGACAATGGAAATTAGACCAGCCGACATCAACAACTACTAATGTGATCATAGAATGCCTGAAAGGACACTTCAGTTGTCATTGCATTCCTGACATTGTAAGGAGCAACAATGGCCCTCAGTTCACAAGTGAAGAAATCAGACATTTCATGAATGATTGGAAAATTCAACATTGCACACATCTCTACACTATTCCCAGACAAATGGAAAGACTGAGGCAGCAGTGAAAATTGCCAATGGGATTATTAAAAAAAATGAGTAGATCCAGCACAGATGTGTACAAGGCAATCTTGGAGTGGAGAAACGCGTCTACTGAAGGCATAGGAAGTAGTCCAGTCCAGTGACTAATGACACTCTGCACCCAAACCACTCTTCTAATAGCAAACTACAGAAGTCAGAAGTACTAACAGGAGTGAGTGACAAAATCAAAGTAAAACAACAGAAAGTCAAATTTCACTGATAAAGCTGCCAAATCGTTGCCAGAGCTAAGAGTTGGAGAGCCAGTTAGAGTGCACTCAATGCACTCAACAAAAGTCAGCCCGCTTGGGAAATTCATACCTGTGTAGAGCAGTTGTCACCTCAATCGTACACAATGTAAGTTAATGACCAGATGTATTGTCACAATTACAGACATATACGTGCAACCGGAGAAGCTGCTTCTTCACAGCAGACAGCTGCTGAGGAAGAGTCGATTTCACCAATTGAACAAGGAACTGAACGACCTTCAGTCCCAGAGGTAAATCATTCCCCAAAAAAAGACAACAGATCAGCAGCAACAATTACCACAGCAGCAACACTCGCCATGGCAACACCATTCCTCAGAGTCAACGTCACCCCAGGAACCAGCAGACACCAGATGAACAGCTAACAACTCGCACACATACCATAAGATGATTAATTGTGCAGCGCGTGTCAGGACAGACTTGACTGGACAGTTTTCTGTGCATGCGCGATGACTTTCTTTCTGGACCATGTGTACAGGTAATTTGCAACTGCAAATGATAGTGCATGTAATGCTTTTTTTTTAAATGAAAAGAGGCACGTTTGGAGAAATGCCTTTGTGCACTGTGGCTTGCCATAGTCATGTGACCTCTGATGTCATATTTTGTCCATAAATGTTCCAGGACAGTAGCCATTTTAGCCACCACATGAAGAAAAATGTTATAGTTCTTCCATTTCCACTGAACCAAATTACCAATTATTACATTTTATGAAATAATCCATATTTAGACTAAACCTTCTACAGATAGAATGAAGCATTAAAGAGAAGCATTGTGGAGCTAATAATGGTGTGCAGATTTGAAACTGTGCTGCTATAATAATTCATTTCTGGATAGAACCAAGAAAAATAAGGGAAGTATGCACAATGTGAAATTTCCTAAAAGAAAAGTGACAGAGTCAAACACAAGAATGAGACAGATTTTTAGACAGCATGCAATAAGTGATGGGAAGTACATGACACCCACACATATATAGGGTATCTGGATGTTCCAGGAATTGAAAGAGCAAAACAGAATGAAACAATAAACATTTAAAAAAAAATTAGACAGAAAACAAAAAATAACCGAGAATACAAAACAGAAGTACATCGGGTACCAGCAATAAAAGCCATGATAAAAGTAAGGTAAACAGTCATAGCGAGTACAATATATAATGAAGGTTTCACTGATTTTATATATAAATCAGTATCATCTGATAGCTATTACAGTGACATGGCTGCTGGATGACAAAGACTGGGACCTGAACATTCAAGGACATTTAGGAAGGACAGGAAGCTGAGAAAAGGTGCAGGGATAGCTCTGTTAATTGGTACGACAGAGAGAAATGACCTCAGTTTGAGAGATCAAGGTGTAGAATCAGTTTGGGTAGAGATGAGAAATAGTAAAGGTTAAGAAGTCACTTGTGGGGATTGCTATAGGAATCCTAACACTAACCATAGGCAGAATTTTCTGGCTGTCTGTTGGATGGGCCCGACCCAATCTCCGGTGGGTGGGGAGCCGATCCCCGCCAGAGAAGCAGGCTCAACCGCCATTTTACGTGGGCGGGCCAAATAAGGCCGGTGGGAAGTGCTATGCGCTCCTTATGCGGGCGGGGGGGGATTCCCCAAAAGCGAGTGCGCGTTCTTTCGCGCATGCGCACGAAAGAGCGCACATCTCCCTGAGGCTAAGTGCTGCCTCAGGGAGATCGCTGACACTTTCAAAAAGATTAAAAACAGAAAAAAAAATCCTTAACATGTCCCCACATGTGACAATGTCACATGAGATGGGACATGTTCATAAATTACAGTAAAACTTTATTAAACTGTTTAAATCCCTGCATGAAACCTCATCCCGCCGGTGGATGACGTTTCATGTTTTTTCTATTACCCGCCGGGGCTCCTGGCCTGCCCACCAACCTTAAGGTTGGATAGGCAGGTCCTTTAATTGTTTAAATGATCAGTCAACGGCCTCAATTGGTCATTGGCAGGTCGGCGGGCCTGCAGTTGATTTTGCTGTGCCCCCGCCTTCCTGAAAATTTAAATGTGGCGGGGTGACGTCGGGGGTTCCCCCTGACACCATCTTGCGTCATTTTACGCGTCGGCGAGCGGGCCCCGACCCCTGCTCACCGACGGCAAAATTCTGCCCTATAATACTGTAGGAAGGAGTATACATGAAGAAATAATAGGGCTTATGAGAAAGGTACAGTGATAATCATGGATCATCTTAATCTACATATAGGTTATAAAAGTCAGATTGGCAAAGGTAGGCTGGATGATGAGTTCAGGGAGTATTTTCAGGACAGTTTCTTAGAGCAGCACGTTTTAGCACCAACCAGCTCTATACTCCATCTGGTAATTTTTTTAAAAATTCACTCAAAGGATGTGGGCTTCACTGGCTAGGCCAGCATTTATTGCCCATCCCTAATTGCCCTTTAGGTGGTGATGGTGAGCTGCCTTCTTGAACTGTTGCAGTCCATGTGGTGTAGATACACCCACAGTGCTGTTAAGGAGGGAGTTTCAGGATTTTGACCCAGCGACAGTGAAGGAATAGTGATATACTTCCAAGTCAGGATGGTGAGTAGCTTGGAGGGGAACTTGCAGGTGGTGGTGTTCCCATGTGTCTGCTGCCCTTGTCCTTCCAGATGTAATGGTGTGGGTTTGAAGGTACTTTTGCTAGTGCCAATCAAGCGGGCTGCTTTGTCCTGGATGGTGCCAAGCTTCGAGTGTTGTTGGAGCTGCACTCATCTGGTAATGTACAGCGAGACAGGATTAATTAAGTACCTCATAGTGAAGGCAGCCCTATGTAGCACTAATATGATTAAATTGGACATTCAGTTTGAGGTAGAGAAGAGTAGATCTAAGATTAGTGTTTTAAACTTCAATAAGGGCAATTACGAGGCCATGAAGGCAGAGCTAGATAAAATGAACTGGGAAGTTAGGTTAAGGGATAGGTCAGTAGAGATGCAGTGACAGACATTTAAGGAGATATTTCAGAATACTCAGTCTTTCTTTCTCACTGGAATGTATCTTTTCTAATGGAAGGACACACCATCCGTGCCTAACTAAATAAGTTAAAGGTAGTATCAAATTGAAAGAAAAAGCATATAATTCGGCAAAGATGACTGGCAGGTCAGAAAATTGGTCAGAATGTAAAGAACAGCAAAGAATGACTAAAAGATTAATAAGAAGGGAGAAATTCGAGTAAGAGAGAAAGCTAGCTAGAAATATAAAAGCAGATAGTATGAGTTTCTACAGGAATTTAAAAAGGAAATGAGTAACTAAAGTGAGCTTTGGTCCTCTAGAGCGAGGATGGGGAATTAATAATGGAAAATAAGGAAATGGCGGATGAATTGAACTGATATTTTGTGTCTGTATTCACTGTAGAGGATAAGATTAAATCCCAGAAATAACTATGAATCAGGTGAAAGGGAGGGAAGAACTTAAAACAATTACAATCACCAGGGAAAGGGTACTGAGAAAATTATTAGAACTAAAAGCTGACAAGTCCCCAGATCCTGATGGACTTCATCCTAGGGTCTTAAAAGATGTGAATGCTGAGACAGTAGATGCATTGGTTTTAATTTTCCAAAATTCCCTAGATTCTGGAAAGGTCTCAGATTGGAAAATAGTAAATGTGGCTATTCAAGAAAGGAGGGAGACAGAAAGCAGGAAACTACAGACCAGTTAGCTTAACATCTGTCGTAGGGAAATTGCTGGAATCTATTATTAAGGAGATTCTAACGGGGCACTTGGAAAATCTCAATCCAATTTAGCAGAGTCAATATGGTTGTGTGAAAGGGAAATCATGATTGGCTACTTTATTGGAGTTCTTTGAAGAAGTAACAAGCAATGTGAGATAAAGGGAAACCTGTGGATGTGTTGTACATAGATTTACAGAAGGCATTTGGCAAGGTACCAAATCAAAGGTTACTACACAAAGAGCTCATGATATAGGGAGTAACATATTACCATGGATAGAGGATAGGTTAGCTAACAGGAAACGGAGCGTACACATAAGTGGGCCATTTTCAGGTTGGCAAGATGTGATGAGTAGCTGGGATCAGTGCTGGGGCCTCTACTATTTACAATTTATATCAATGACTTGGATGAAGCAACAATGTATGGTTGCTAAATTTGCTGATGACACAAATATAGGTATGAAAGTAAGTTATGAAGAGGACATAAGGAATCTGCAAAGGGACATAGGTTAACTGAGTGGGTAAAAATTTGGCATATGGATTATAATGTCAGAAAATATGAACTTGTCCACTTGGAAGGAAGAATAGAAAAGCAGCATATTATTTAAATGGAGAGAGATTGCAGAACTCTGAGGTACAGAGGGATCTGGGTGTCATGATACATGAATCAGGAAAAATTAGTATGCAGGTACAGCAAGTCTTTCGGAAGGCAAGTGGAATATTGTCATTTATTGCAAGGGGAATGAAATATAAAAATAAGAATGTTTTGCTAAAGTTGTGCAGGGAGTTGATGAGATCACATACAGAATAGTGCAATTTGTTTTGGTCTCCTTATTAAGGAAGGATATAAATGCATTAGAAGCATTTCAGAGAAGGTTCACTTGACTAATGCCTGGGATGGGGCAGGGTGGGGGGAGAGGGGGTTATGTTACAAGGAAAGGTTGGCAGGCTGGCTCTGTATCCATTTGCGTTAAGAAGATTGAGAGGTGATATTATTGAAACATACAAGATCCTGAGGGGACTTGACAAGGTGGATGCTGAAATGATGTTTCCCCCTTGTGGGAGAGACTAAAACTAGGGGACACAGTTTAAAAATAAGGGGTCTCCAATTATAGACAGATGAGAAGAAATTTCTTCTCTCAGAGGGTCATGAATCTTTGGAACTCTCTTCCCCAGAGAGCAGTGAAGGGAGTCAATGAATATTTTTAAGGTAGAGGTAGACAGATTTTTGACTAACAAGGGAGTCAAAAGTTATCGGGGTAGGCAGAATGTGAAGTTGAGGCCACAATCAGATCAGCCATGATCTTATTGAATGGCGGAGCAGGCTCAAGGGACCAAATGGCCTACTCCTGCTCCTAATTTGTATGTTCACTTTAAGAATTATTAATTGGCTATGACACACTTTGGGGTGCTCTGAGGTGATGAGACACCACTAATTCTCTGTTT
Source organism: Cetorhinus maximus (assembly GCF_964194155.1). NCBI lineage: Eukaryota > Metazoa > Chordata > Chondrichthyes > Lamniformes > Cetorhinidae > Cetorhinus > Cetorhinus maximus. The sequence continues at coordinate 208,020,166 of NC_135879.1, read as the reverse complement.
ACATCTTAGGCAAGTGTTTAGCAGCAGTTCGTCAAGATGAACAAACATGGTGGGCTCGGAGCATCATAAGCATGATTAAGGTAGGCAGAGGGGAAAAGCTAAAGAGAGAAAATGATTAGGAGAAAAAAGACAAATTACGTACACTGGAAGAAATATAAACTAAGAAAAGCAGATCGATGTAGGCGGAGTGTTCATCACCATTTGCGACTCCAAAAGATATTAATGTAATCCATTACCAAATGCAGCAAGACCTGGACAATATCCAGGCATTGGGCTGACAAGTGGCAAGTAACATTCACACCACACAAGTGCCAGGCAATGACTATCTCCAACAAGAGAGAATCCAACCATCGCCCCTTGATGTTCAATGGCATTACCATAATTGAATCCCCCACTATCAACATACTGGGGGTTACCAGTGACCAGAAACTGAACTGGACCAGCGATATAAATACTGTGGCTACAAGAGCAGGTCAGAGACTAGGAAACGTGCGACGAGTAACCCACCTCCTGACTCCCCAAAGCCTGTCCACCACCTACAAGGCACAAGTCAGGAGTGTGATGGAATACTCCCCACTTGCTTGGATGAATGCAGCTTCCACAACACTGAGGAGGCGAGACATTGTCCAGGACAAAGCAGCCCACTTGATTGGCACCACATCCACAAACATTCTCTCTTTCCACCACCGACGCACAGTAGCAGCAGTGTGGTTGAGTGTCTTGGGCTACAGGAAGATATAGACGGGGTGGTCAAATGGGCAGATAAGTGGCAGATGTAATTTAACCCTGACTAGTGTGAGGTGATACACTTTGGAAGGAGTAGTTTGACAAGGAAGTATTCAATGAACGGCATGACACTAGGAAGTTCTGAGGAACAAAGGGACCTTGGCTTGTGCGTCCAAGCATCTCTGAAGGTGGAGGGGCATGTTAGTGGGGTGGTCAAAAAGGCATATGGGACACTTGCCTTTATCAATCGAGGCATAGATTACAAAAGTAGGGAGGTCATGTTGGAGTTGTATAGAACCTTGGTGATGCCACAACTGTGTGCACTTCTGGTCACCACATTATAGGAAGGATATGATTGCACTGGAGGGGGTGCAGAGGAGATTCACCAGGATGTTACCTGGGATGAAACATTTAAGTTATGAAGAAAGGTTGATAGACTTGGGTTGTTTTCGTTGGAGCAGAGGGGCGACCTGTTCAAGGTGTACAAGATTATGCGGGGCATGGACTGGGTGGATAGGGAGCAGCTGTTCCTCTTAGTTGAAGGGTCAGTCACAAGGGGACATAAGTTCAAGGTGAGGGGTAGGAGGTTTAGGGGGGGATGTGAGGAAAAACTTTTTTTACCCAGAGGGTGGTGACGGTCTGGAATGCGCTGCCTGGGAGGGTGGTGGAGGCAGGTTGCCTCATATCCTTTAAAAATGAGCACTTGGCACGTCATAACATTCAAGGCTATGGGCCAAGTGCTGCTAAATGGGATTAGGTAGGTAGGTCAGGTGTTTCTCACATGTTGGTGCCGACTCAATTGGCCGAAGGGCCTCTTCTGCACTGTGAGATTCTGTGAATACCATCTTGAAGGACAAGGGCAGCAGATAGATGGGAATGCCGCCACCTGACTTGGAAATATATCGCCGTTCCTTCACTGTCGCTGGGTCATAATTCTGGAAATCCCTTCCTAACAGCACCGTGGGTGTACCTACACCTCATGGACTGCAGCAGTTCAAGAAGGCGACTCGCCACCACCTTCTCAAGGGCAATTAGGGATGGGCAATAAATGCTGGCCCAGCCAGCGAAGCCCACATCCCATGAATGAATAAAAAAGTGGGAAAAACAAATTAATGAGCAAATAAGGGAAAAATGTTAAAAGATTTGAGAAAACTGCTTGAGGTTATCTGTCAGAATAGAGTTCTTTCGGAAACAAAAAAAAGCAAAAGGAAATGTAAAACACAGAAAAGATTGAGGAGAAACAAAAGTAAAATAGACAATCAAGAAAGTAAATTTATACCAAATGACATGATATTTTTAAAATTAGAAATGCAGTCACGATTGGGATTGGTTATAAAACTACTGCTGGCAAGAGGAAAGTAGAAACTTGCACTTCAATGTTTTTGTCTCTATACCGGTGAATTCAAATTAATGTTGCAGCAATTATTCCAGCATATTACAACGTGAGGATCAGAGAGGTCTGCTAGTAAACATGTAAATTTATAATTATATGTTTGCAAAGGCACAAAGACCCTTGACCATTTTCAATATTGACATATGCAGGGTTTATGAATAGGACCATAAGGATGGCCAACATATTTTTAAAATAAAACTCACAACCTAATATAAATTATAATATAAAACAATAGCAGAGTGATGTTTTGCACCAGACAGTGGCAAACCCTTGGTTCTTGCCTGTGATTTCCCACATAGCATGTTATCGATCTTAGCTGGAGGTAATGTCAACCCTTGCCATGCTCACTTATCCTCTGACAGCTGATTCTGGCAGAGCCAGTCCGATCATCCACTAAGCTCCACAACTCTAGCTATGTATTAGCATTCACCCTCTGGTTGTCATGTGATTGTTTAGGGGGTGGGGGTGAGTGGAGTTGAGAAGAGATTGAGAAGAGAAATGAAAGTAATTAGAACTGGATAAAATTTTCAAAGTGAGAGTATATTCATTTCTATTAAAGGAATCCATCTTTCTAATTTACAACATAATAATAGCACCTGGAAAGTGAAAGCAAGTATACCATAAGTAAAAGCTTCAAGGCCACCTAGAAGTAATTACAGTAACTTTATGGCATTTGTGAATGTGTGAAAATAAGATAAGGTGGGAAAATCAAGCTGACAGCAGAACTTTTAAGGCTGTTCATCAGTAATCAGAGAATACATCTCTATGAGGACTTTTTACATGGCAGGGACCATTCAAAGTCTTCATCTGTCGGTTCTGGCTCAGTGGAGCCTTCCCGCCTCAGCCATAAGGTTGTGGGTTCAAGTCCTGTTCTAGAGACTCGAGTATATAATTTAGGCCAGGGGTCTGCAACCTGCAGCTCCGGAGCCACAAGCGGCTGTTTAATATCTCATTTGTGACTCCCAACCGTTTCTAGTTGTATTATATTAACATGAAAAAAGCCTAAAAAAATTGAGTCAAGGAAGTTAAAAGCCATGTTTTAATTGTGGGTCCAAAAGGCTAACCATTATGCTGCACTTTACTGTTTCAAATGATTGCTTTAACAAAATTATCACTGTATTCCAAATAAACCTGTTCAAGTGTACAGTTACATCATGGTTATAGATAATGCCTGTTTGTGGAACTAATATTATGGTTGTTTCTAATAAACTGAAAAATTATTCTGAATGTGCAATTGGAAGCTTTTTAAAAAAAATTATTTATAAAATATTTGCAAACTATGCATTCTACCAGAGCTACCTGGCAATCCATTTAGAAATATCGAGTTTTGTCTTGCGACTCCCAATAGTTTTTATTTTAGGCAATATTTTAAAGGCTTTTCAGGTTAAAAAAAAAGGTGGTCAGCCTCTGATCTAGATAGACACTTTTGTGTAGCACTGAGAGAATGCCAAGCTGTTGGAGATGCCATTGCTTGGATGGAAAACTGGGACTCTATTTGCCCTTTCATGTGGACACAAAACATCATGGCACCATTTCAAAGAAGAGCAGGGGAGACTCCTGGTTTTCAGGACAACATTTAGCATTCAACCAACACTGCTCAAGATACAACATTTAGTCATTATCAAATTGATGTTCATGGGACCTTGCTGGGTGCTGATTGGCTGCCACATTTCTTACACTACACTTCAAAAAGCACATCAATTGGCTGTAAAGCCCATTGTTATGTCCTGATGTCATTAAAGGTGCCATACAAATGCAAGTCCTTTCTTATCCTTAGGCACATGACTATGCAAATGAATGCAAAAGGAAACTGAACTATAGACAAGAGCCAATTGTACATAGATCTTAAAAAGAGGGACATGACTTTATTACAGAAAAGTAGTTAGAAATCAGAGAACATCCAAGTACTTACTAAATCTGATCTCTGATTTTAAGAATACGCTCTACATTTATTCCACAACTGTTAAACCCTAAGTGGTGGTCTCACACCACTTAAATATGTATATTGTTACACATATAAATGAAGACTGGGCTGTGAATATGGGGGTATACTGTTTCTGTAATTTACCTTTAGAGGGTCAGCTACCAACAAAATAAAACTAGTTTACGGATCTCACAACCTTCAAGTAAATTATAGCTTTTACTATTTTTAATGCACATTGTCCCCACAACAAAATCAGGCATGGGTGTCAGGTACAAACATACCTCAAACTACATTGTGTACAATAATCCTGTCTCTTGATTTACCACAGCATCTAATAAGTTAATATTAAATTTGCCTTGATTTTCAGTCTTATTCACTTTTCTAATGGTTCATTATGTGGTATAGTCATCTCAAAAGTCCCCAGTCATTCTTTCTACTAGACCCTTGAGTTTCAATATGTTATCCAACTATAGGGGCCATCACATCAATGCCTAGCCCTGTCACCAAGTGCACAATTGGGGGAGGTGGTGGTGTAATGGTATTATCACCAGATCAGTAATCCAGGGGCCCGAGATAATACTCTGGGAAGATGAGTTCGAATCCCACCACAGAATTTAAATTCAGTTAATAAATCTGGAATTAAAAAGCTAGTTTCAGTGACCATCAATAGTGACCATGAAACGATTGTCATAAAACCCCATCTGGCACACTATCTGTCATCCTTACCTAGTCTGGCCTACATGTGACTCCAGACCCACAGCAATGCCCTCTGAAATCACCTAGCAAGCCACTCAGTTGTATCAAAACCATTACAAAGCCTATAAAAAGGAAGGAAACTAGAAGGATCACCTGGCATCAACCTAGGCACCGGAAACAACAACAAACCCAACCCTGTCGGCGCTGCAGGTTCCTCTTTACCAGCACCTGGGGACTTATTCCCACCAACAGCCTGATGTAGTCATACTCTCAGAATCATACCTTACAGACAATCTCCCAGAGACCACTATCACCATCCCTGGATATGTCCTGTCCCATTGAGGTAGCGGCATAATGGTATACAGTAGGGAGGGAGTTGACCTGGGAGTTCTCAGCGTCGAATCTGGGCTCCATGAAGTCACAGGGAATCAGGTCAAACATGGGCAAGGAAACCTCATGCTGATTACCACCTACCAACCCCCTCAGCTGACGAATCAGTGCTCTTCCACTTTGTCCACCACTTGGAGGAAGTATTGAGGGTGGCAAGGGTGCAGAATGTACTCTGGGTGGGGGACTTCAATGCCCATCACCAAGAGTGGCTTGGTAGCACCACTGCTGGCCAAGTCCTAAAGGACATAGCTGCTAGACTGGGCCTGTGGCAGGTGGAGAGGGAACCAACAAGAGGGAAAAACCTACTTGACCTGATCCTCACCAATCTACCTGTCACAGATGCATCTGTCCAAGACAGTTACCACCGCACAGTCCTTGTGGAGGCCAAGTCCCGTTTTCACATTGAGGATACCCTCCATCATGTTGTGTGCCTTGGTTAAAAAATAGACAAAAGAGCCGAGCTGAGGTGAGAGTGACTGCCCTAGAAATCAAGGCAGCATTTCACAAAGTGTGGCATTAAGGAGCCCTAGCAAAACTTAAATCAATGGGAATTGGGGGAAAACTCTCCACTGGTTGGAGTCATATCTAGCATAAAGGAAGATGGTTGGGATTGTTGGAAATCAATCATCTCAGTCTCAGGACATCACTGCAGGAGTTCCACAGGGTAGTGACCTAGGCCCAACCATCTTCAGCTGCTTCATCAGTGACCTTCCCTCTATCATAAGGTCAGAAGTACAGATGTTCGTTGATGATTGCACAATGTTCAGCATGATTCACAACACCTCAGAAACTGAAGCAGTCCATGCTCATATACAGCAAGACCTGGAGAACATTCAGGCTTGGGCTGGTAAATGGAAGTAACAGCTGCACCACAAAAGTGCCAGGTAACGACCATCTCCTATAAAAGAGAATCAACCATGCCCTCTTGACATTTGTTAGCATTACCAATCACTAAATCTCCCCAACATCCTGGGGGGTTGTCATTGACTAGAAACTGAACTGGGCTAGCCATATAAATAGTGTGGCTACAAGAGCAGGTAAGAGGTTGGGAATTTTGCAGATACTAACTCACATCCTGACTCCCCAAAGCCTGTCCACCATCTACAAGGCACAAGTCAGGAGTGTGATGGAATACTCTCCACTAGCCTGAAGGAGTGCAGCTCCAACAACACTCAAAAAGCTTGACACCATCCAAGACAAAGCAGCTGCTTGATTGACACCCCATACACCACTGACACACAGTGGCAGCAGCGTGTACGATCTGCAAGATGGACTGCAGGAACTCAGGAACACTTCTTTGAGAGCATCTTCCAAACCTGCAACCTCTACTACCTAGAAGGACAAGGGCCACAGATTCATGAAATACCACCACCTGTAAGTTCACCCCCAAGCCACACACCATCATGACTTGGATGTATATATATTTTTTATTCATTCATGGGATATGGGTTTTGCTGGCTAGGCCAGAATTATTTGCTCATCCCTAATTGCCCTCGAGAAGGTGGTGGTGAGCTGCCTTCTTGAACCACGGCAATCCATGTGGTGTAGGTACACCCACAGTGCTGTTAGGGAGGGAGTTCCAGTATTTTGACCCAGCGCTGTTCCTTCACTGTTACTGGGCCAAATTCCTGCAACTCCCTCCCAAAAGGCACCGTGGGTGTTCCTACACCACATGGACTGCAGTGGTTCAAGAAGGTGGCTCATCACCACCTATTCAAGGTCAGTTAGGGATGGGCAATAAATGCTGGCCTGACAAGCGGTGCCCACACCCCATGTAAGAATTTTAAAGAAGTTAAAGGTGTCACTGAATATTGATCAAACCAAAACTCCTGATGAATTTTCCTCTCTTTAACCCAAGGTTAGACAACATAATTGCACTGTTACACTTTGGAAATTCAGCAAGGCCTGGAAAACATATTTCCTGTTTTTATATTTTAATAGCGCAGAGGAAAACCAAGGCAAACCCTATGGCAATTTTTAAGCAACCAATCACATAAATAAAATGTTAAAAGGCAAGGGGGCGGCAAGGGGAAAGGGGGTGGTCAGAAAAAGGGAAAGGGGGTGAGAGAGAAGGGGGAAGGGGCGAGAGAGAAGGGGGAAGGGGCGAGAGAGATGGGGGAAGGGGCGAGAGAGAAGGGGGAAGGGGCGAGAGAGAAGGGGGAAGGGGCGAGAGAGAAGGGGGAAGGGGCGAGAGAGATGGGGGAAGGGGCGAGAGAGAAGGGGGAAGGGGCGAGAGAGATGGGGGAAGGGGCGAGAGAAAAGGGGGAAAGGGCGAGAGAAAAGGGGGAAAGGGCGAGAGAAAAGGGGGAAAGGGCGAGAGAAAAGGGGGAAAGGGCGAGAGAAAAGGGGGAAAGGGCAAGAGAAAAGGGGAAAGGGCGAGAGAAAAGGGGGAAAGGGAGAGGGAAAAGTGGGAAAGGGGCAAGAGAATAAGGGGATTGCGAGACAGAGAAAAGGGGGAGTGGAGAGTTACAGGGAAAGGGGGTAGAGAAAGACCAGGAGAGAGAGAGAGAAAAAAAAGAGGAAGGAAGAAAGTTTAACCTCTCTCTGTAACAAAATTACTTTACATTTATTTAATTTCCATTTACATTAGACCACCACAGTAATATTTCAACCTAATAGGTTGTTTTCTACATATTTTAAAATTAAATTTATATGCATTGTGTTTAAATGTTGTAGATCTTCACTTGGTTTTCCTCTGTAGAATGAACATACAAAAATCTTTCATTTTGTGTTAACATTAGTATTGAATCTAAAAATAGGTCTTAGTGTAAAAGACACAGATCCCACTGATTTAATAATCCAATGGGGAAGATACTCAAAGCGGCATACATATATTTTTAAGTGAGTGTGAATAACAAAAATTTCAGTGCTTTTTAAAATATAATGCAAAAAAAGTTTATGACCTTTATAGTTACAAACCAGTTCATTATCATGACAGGCCGATGATTAATCTTGAAGCCAAGGTACAAATTTAAACAACTGTACTGCTGCATTTTGAAAAATCTGAGCGTCACAGAAAAAATTAAAGTAACAATCTTTATAATTATTTTCCCTCTGTATTATAGGGTTGAATCTTATTTGAATGCTGATAACACCACTGTAGGAAAACGACTTTAAGTGACATGCCGCATTTATTCTCAAGGCTGAAGTTTGAATATGCCTTTGAAGGCACCAACTTTTGAAGGTGAAATAGCTAGGGGAGAAAATCACAGCTGTCAGCTTCTCCTAGCAACCCGGTTTCTCCCCTTCAGTTTTAATCAATCTTACCTTAAGTTATCCTTTCCTACCCGTCATTTTAAAATTTGTGTAAAAAATCCATGCAAAGGACAAAATGCACATGAACTTAGCTTGCAAAGATAGATTAAACACAATATTTCTCAAAAAGATATCCCTTTAAGCTCCCAATCGCATATTTATTTTTTAAAATCAACGACAACAGGCAAGGTAAACAAAAAATGTTAATGAAAACACTCTGGCCTGAACTTTTCAGGCGGTGGGCGGGCTTGGCGGGTGGTCACGGAGCCAATCGCTGTCTGCGATCAGCTCTGCGCTGCCATTTTACGTGGGCGGGCCAATTAAGGCCCGCCCAGCATAAGTCGCAAGCCGTAGCGCTCAGCGCTACCTGTGCGGGCGGGGGAAGAAGGGACAGTCCCTCAGGGAGATTGAAGGGCTATTGTAATTATTAAATAAATGAATGTAAAATTCAATCAAATATGTCCCCTCATGTGACTGTGTCACATGAGACGGGACACGTTTTGATTTTGCGGAAAAATTATTTACCTAATAAAAGCTTTAGGAAACCTCATCCTGCTCGTGGATGAGGTTTCCTAAAAAACGCGAAGGCCACTTGGCCTTTTCGCCTGTCTGACAACCTTAACAATTACATCAATGACTCTCCTTAATAGGCTGTTTACATATCAGCGGGCATGCAGCCGACTCTGGCGCGTGCCCGCCGAACAAAATATCGTGGGGCTGCGCGAGGACATCGGGGACGCACGCCCAGCGTCATCGTGCATCATTTTACGTGTCGGCGTGTCAGGCCCGCCCGCATGCCGAATGAAAAATCCTGCTGTATATATCTGTTTCTTATAAGTAATGATGAAACTTTCTCTTTAAAAAGGTACTGAACGTGCTTGCAGATCAATTCGGACAGATCTGGCCAATATAGCCAAGATGTCCAAATCAACTGCTTTCCACACAGGTGTTAGTCCTACAATAACTGTCAGATGGTCCATCCCCATGCCACTTAATTGCATTATTCAAGCTGATATGGAAGTCTTACCCTTGTGCATCACATTGCTCTTGGTCTACATATCTTTGTTCCGTGGCTTCTTTCCCTCGTGCCAACTCATCTGCCATTAGAGCTTCCTCCAGTTTCTTTCGCACTTGCTGTACTCGTTCCTCCTGTTTCCTGCAGCATTGAATACAATTTTCCATTTGTTTTGAAGATAATTTACTATTTTACATTTATTTGTACATTGACTTAGCAGTAGAAAAATCAATTTTAGTTAGTGTAATGTGCATTAGAAGTTGCATTTAATTTGAAATAAACCCACCGCCACTGAATTCAGTGCACTGTTTTTGCCAGCAGCAGTTGTACTCCTAAAATTAAGAGGTTATAAAAGCTACATGAGGATTCAATCAACACACTGAACTTTATGCCAGTTCAAGATTGATTCATAATGATAAATACTGTGATTGCAACTGCTGACCATATGGTCTGTTTCCATATTAATCAGAAGTGTTAAGTACAAATGAAGAAAAGATTCCTCATTTCCAATGTTCTGAGGAAAATCGCAATGGGACTCTGTGTAGGCATCTATATCTGTGTAGGCTCTGCTGATATTACCATTTACAACAATACGGAGATTATTTCAACATTGAGTAAATCATCTCTAATATATTAGGTGTCATTGATCTTGTACTTACACCATTACACAGCAGTACTACTGTACCGAGCACACAGGAGGAAGAAAACCCAGCACTGATCCCTCTGGCTCTTCACTAGTTACAGCTAGCCAAGCCAAAAATGACCCATTTATCCCAACTCTCTGCTTCCTGTTAGCTAGCCAATCCTCTGTCCATGCTAATATGATACCCCCTACTCATTTTTAATGCAGCACCTTATCAATGCCTTTTAGAAATCCAAGTACACCACATCTACAGGTGCCTTCAACTGAGTCCTGGTTTGAAGAGGTTATTTTATGAGGAAAAGTTGGGCCTTTGAAATTTAGACGGATGAGAGGCGATCTCAGTGAAACATACAAGATCCCTGAGTGGACCTGACAGGGTGGAAGCTGAGAGGATGCTTCCCCTTGTGAAAGAAACCAGAACTAGGGGACACAGTTCAAAAATAAGGGGTCACCCATTTGAGACTGAGATGAGGAGAATTGTTTTCTCTCAGAGGAATGGTAGTCTGTGGAATTCTCTTCCCCAAAGAGCAGTTAGATAGATTCTTGATTGACAAGGGAGTCAAAGGACATAGAGGGTAGGCAGGAAAGTAGAGTCCTCAAGCAGATCAGCCAAGATCTTATCAAATGGCCGAGCAGGCTTGAGGGGCTGAATGGCCTACTCCTGCTCCTAATTCATATGTACAACCCACATCTTGCATTCAGAGCATCAGGAGAAATTGAAGGTATTTTTCTATCCTCTTTACATTAGGCCACAAGTGCAAGCAGATGATGTACTTTGTCTTTTCTTAGTCCCCTTCCATAACTACTTTAAACCTAATATGATCATTATTGCTGAGATGTTCTCCACCGAAACACACTCCATTTGCCCAGAACTAGGTTCAGCACTGTCTCATTCCTCTTTGGACTAGAAAAGCATGTATAAAAAGGAAACATAATGATTAAGAATCATATCCTACTAATCTACAGAAACAGGCCATCAATATACTTCCATCAATATACTAATCTGTTGTGTCAATTAGTTAATATCTCATGAAGAAAGCAAAACTAAATGGAGGTCAATGCAATAGATGTTGCAAACAGCTTTTACTAAATACTCAATAGGTCCATAATTTATTCGATGTGGAAGTGCATAGCTTCTTACATTATGTCTTTAAATAGGGTTTAAAAGCATAATTAGTCTGAGAAGTTATCACAAAGACAGCAAGATTGAAAATCAGCAGCCTCACCTGTAACAAAGTTTACAACTTCAAAATCAGAGGTTCCATAACATTACAGCTTTCAACAAATTATGTTTTCTCTGCTCAATGCTCCGTGCTCCTTTCAATTCCAGTATCAGTATCAAGCAACTGAGATGTACAGTATCAAAACATGCAGACTTAAGTTCCATCAACCTTACTTTAACATTATACCTAACTGGGGAAGAATTTGCTTTCTAAATAATGGTGAAGCTAATGGTGCCCTCTGTTATTCATGTGCAAAGGGCATAAAACTTCAGAGAAGAGGCAGATGCACGGTTAAACGTGGTTTTCCAAAAGTTTCTGTCTGAGTTGTGCTATTTCATCATTAGCTCCACAAAAATGGCATTTCACTGCCTCACTATTACAATGCATTGAATAGTGTAAAGTTGCTTTTTTTGTTTGATAGAAATGAACTAAGCTTGCCACAGAAATTTAGGTCTTGTCATTTCAAAACTAAGTACCGTTTTAAGTACCGTAACTAAAGTCAATTACTGCCAATAAATTTCTCCAGCACTGAAAATTCTCTAACTTTTTAATTCATTCACAGCATGTAGACATTGCTGGCTAGGCCAGTATTTATTGCCTATCCCTCACTGCCCTTGAGAAGGTGGTGGTGAACTGCCTTCTTGAACCGCTGCATTCCATGTGGTGTAGGTACACTCACCGTGCTGTTAGGAAGGGAGTTCCAGGATTTTGACGCAGCGATAGTGAAGGAAAGATGATCTAGTTCTAAGTCAGGATTGTCCTTCTATGTGGTAGAGGTACTGGTTTGGAAGGAGCCTTGGTGAGTTGTTGCAATGCATCTTGTAGATGGTACACATGGCTGCCACTGTGGGTCAGTGGTGGAAAGAGTTGATGCTGAAGGTGGTGGATGGGGTGCCAATCAAGCATGATTCGGGGAGGATGACAAACATGGGCCAGATTTTCGTGTATGGACAGGAAAATGCGAGTGGGCGGGGTAAATTGGTCACAGATATAGCTCAAGTTCGAGTCATCTCCACTTCTGACTGATCCTCATGCCACACTGCAGAAGCTTTTTGGCTGCAGAATACAGGATTGCTCAGATACTGAGAACTAAGTGGCGTTACTGATTTTGAATTCCTTCGCTCCCCATTCTTCACTCATTACCTTCTTTGCATCACGTTTTTAAATATATTTTCCAAAGCATCTCTTTAGCCAGTGAGAAAACTGGAGAGCTGTGTGCAATCTAAACATACAGCTCCATTATTGCACTATTTTAATACTGAAACACTATCTTTTGTTTTACAGCGTCCATGCATATTGTCATGCATTTAAAAATGTATACATCAATTTATTCAACATCACTGTCCAGATGACTTGGATCATACAAAAACCTTATGTATAAATGTATAAACCTTACAAACTGATAGTGCTGATGTGTGTCATGATAAACAACAAGCTCATGTATCAGCTTAGAACATGTGGTCAAAAGTTGAAAGACATAATTCGTTTTTAAGCCTCAAGTCCTTTCTTGCAAGTTTTTCTTTCCCCCGTTTTCCCAAATGGTCCTTGTGTGGACAGAGCTGTACTGGATTAAGCTTCGAGAACAAAAATGAATACCACAGGCATTTTTCCCATTCCTTATGAAAGAAACATGAACCGGTAACAAAATCAACTGAATTCTCCACACATATGCACACATCTCCACTTTAAGCAAGGACTATTATAGAAAAGCTTCCACTACATATATGAAAGTGACTTTAATTTGAGATTAAATCAATTACTACCAATGCATTTTGTTTATAGATGACATATAGTGGCTTTATTGCCCTGTAATTTTACAGGAGTTTTCAGATTAACTAGATTAACTTCCTCCCACTCGAAAGCCCATCATGCATTTGAAAGTTAAAAACTGTCCTGTTTCCTTTCGTTGAAAGGTCCAGAATAAGAGGACACGGACAGAATATCAGATGAGAGAGATTTAGGACAAAGAGCAGTAATAGTCACTGAAGCAGAAGCCATGTCAACATTTAAGAATAGGTTAGATAGTTGTCGATGGGATTAAAAGTGCAGTGACAGCCTGGATGTGAAATATGCTAAAACGCAGAAAGCAGAGTGCAAGAGTGAACAGTTATTTTTTCACACTTGAGAGAAATATATACTGGAATCCTCCAAGAGTCAGCTTTGGGACCACTACTCTTTTGATATATATTAATGCGTTGTGGACTTGAGCAATACTGCGCATTATTTTAAGATGCAGATAACACAAACTTGGAAATGGAGTGGACAGTGAGGAAGGTAGTTGCAGGCTTCAGGAGGAGAGGCAGACCAGTGAAATGGGCAGGATGAAATTTAACCTCATGGGTAGAATTTTCAGATCAGCCCCTAACCGCGATTTCACGCTGGCTGGCCAATTACTGGCCAGCCAACATGAAAGGTGCGCTGAAAGGCTCAGCGCTGCTGGGGTGGGGGCAGGAAGAGGGCGAGAGCTGAAGTGCGGGCGTGGGGTAGCGCAGAAGGAAAGCTCCCTGAAGGCAGAGAGCTGCCTCAAGGAGCTGACGAATTTAAAATCAATAAGGACAGAATTTAAAATTCGGAAAAAATGCCCACGCATCAGAATGAGTCACCTGTGCGTGGATGTGTCAAAAATTCTGTGCATAGATTTAAAAAAATTTAATTACAGACACCTCATCCCGCCCGTGGATGAGGTTTCCTGAAAAATGCAAAGGCTGCCTGGCTGATTCGCCCACCCGTCAACCGTAAGGTCGGACGGACAGTGAAAAATCCCTGTTAATTGGTGCCTTAATAGGCCTCTTAATTGTCGGTGGGCACACTGCCGAATCTCGCATGCGCCTGCCAACCGAAATATCCTGTGAGTGCGCAATGACGTCGGGACGTTCGTCCGGCGTAATCATGTGCTATTTCACGCTTGAGCATTCCAGGCACACGCCCACACACCGAGCAGAAAATTCTGCCCCATATGTGTGAATAAGAGCTTTTATTTTGAAGTTTGTTCCTCGATAATGACAATGATGTCGGACTGCACAGAAGTTAAGTCAAATTTCGAATTATTTTCAGACATATTCTGGAAAGCTAATCAGAAAGCAGGATACCTTCTGGAAGTATACAAAATATTACTACCGATCATTACACAATGGCCAAAAAATTTCTATTCAAAGATGGCACAATTAGAAACTGTAGAAAAATATAGTGTTCTTGAGGGAAATGTTCTTTTTGAGTCTCTTGAGGGAGTTAAGTGCTACATGAACATTTAATTTATTTTTATTATTATAGTCTCTATAAGCAAATGTCATTATCAAGGAGGAGTATATACTGCTATAATAATATATGAATTAGGAGTAGCAGTAGGCCATTCAGGCCCCCATGTCTGCTCTGCAAACTTTTTTAGTGCTGTGGCCATCAAGTGCTCAAATAAAAGATGACTGGCTGTATGTTGTATCACAGTGCACCAGGAGGCACTCAGTACTCTGGGTGCCATCTGTGCTGTTAGAACCTTTACGTGTAGTCAGCCTAGGTAATAGTCAATCACATACAAGGTCAAGGAACTGAAGCACTACTTTATCAGCTGCATTCTAATACCAATTACTCAGGTGAAACAGCAACTATAGCTAAACTTATAATGGACTGCTTTTATAACAACTGAAGTTCTGAAAAGAAAAGATTAGTTGGTCATGATATCATTGACTATTGAACATCCTAGCAATATGCAAGGTGAAGGATGTGAGAACAGCCAGATATCAGGTATCAGAGGGTAGGAGGTCCATGTTGAACCATATGGCAAGATAATTCACTGTTTTCACAATGTGGTGGGGGCGGGGGAGGTGGTGAGGGAGATAACTGGATTGAAGTAATAGTATAGTATTATAGAACATTTGTTCCCCATTACGTTTAAACATGGTGTGACTAAATTTTGTTTATATTCTTACCTGGTGAAACTGTCAAACTAAAATGGCACATGTTGAAAATGCATCTTTTTTGATGTTTAAAAGAAGTCTTAAAGTTTTGAGCCTTACCTGATATCTTTATCTGTAACGACAAATGCTCTGCAGAGTGGCTGATAAGTGTTGAGCCAAACTGCTGGGTTCTTCTCTACAGCTGCAGACAATTG
Source organism: Cetorhinus maximus (assembly GCF_964194155.1). NCBI lineage: Eukaryota > Metazoa > Chordata > Chondrichthyes > Lamniformes > Cetorhinidae > Cetorhinus > Cetorhinus maximus. Next base: position 208,004,796 of record NC_135879.1, on the reverse strand, counting down.
CCCTGTAATTGGTCCAGAACTGGTATGCAAAGCACTCGCTATTGTAGACAATAGTGCCTCATTTGTGTTACCAGGACCAATGCCTTTAGAAAAAAAAGAGATGGATATTACTGTTTTCATAACTATACAAGTCATTTTATTCTTTTTTTTATTCGTTTGTGGGATGTGGGCATCGCTGACTAGGCATTTATTGCCCTCATCCCTAATTGCCCTTGTTCAGAGGGCATTTTTTTTTTAAAGAGTCAGCCACATTGCTGTGGGTCTGGAGTCACGTGTAGGCCAGACTAGTTAAGGACAGCAGATTTCCTTCCCTAAAGGACATTATTGAAGCAGATGGGTTTTTACAACAATCGACAATAGTTAATTCCAGATTTTTATTGAATTCAAATTTCACCATTTGCCGTGGGATTTGAACCTGGGTCCCCAGAGCATTACCCTGGGTCTCTGGAATATTAGTCCAGTGACAATACCACTATGCCACCGCCTCCAGTAACATAGATGCTATGACAGCCAAGTTGCTTTCATGTACATATTAGTATCTGACATTAATATAATCATAGTTTCCCTGGAAGATGGTTTTACTACTACGGTAGAAATGGCTGTCGGCAAGTGTTTTGGAAAATTACATTCATTCATTCTATTTGCCTTTGTGTTTATTTAGTTTTAGCTTATGTTTTTAAAGTTATTCATCCTACCTAGCACAAAGGAATCTTTCCAATTTTTCCATTAACTCGTCTCGTCATACAATGTTAGTCATGTGGCAAGCTGAAATTTCTTCCAACAGTACAATACTGTTGGAACATGGAGTAAGTGGCGCTTACATGTATAAAATAGTTAATGGAGTGTTCACATGAGTTGTATGTATTTGTGGGGGGTGGTTGGGGCATGGAGTGGTGAAGAGGGGTGACTGTAAAGCCTCCCAAAATACAATGGCCTGACTGATCTCATTTGACTGATCTTATGAATGGAGATGGTAGCAAGAACACAAGAAATAGGAACAGGAGTAGACCACATGGCCTCTCAAGCCTGCTCCATCATTCAATAAGATCATGGCCGATCTTTGGCCTCAACTCTTCTTGCCCACCTGTGCTCCACATCCCTTAATTCCCCGAGACCAAAAATAGATTCACAATGGAACATCCGTAACCCTATGGGGTAAAGAATTCCAAAGATTCACAACCCTTTGAGTGAAGACATTTCTCATCTTAGTAATAAATGACCTTGCCCTGATCTTGAGACTGTGCCCCCATGTTCTAGATTCCCCAGCCAGCAGAAACAACCTCTCAGTAATTATCCTGTCAAGCCCTTTAAGAATCTTGTATATTTCAATGAGATTACATTTCATTCTTCTAAACCATAGAGAATATAGACCCAACTTACTCAGCCTCTCGTCATAGGAAAACCTCATGATTCCAGGCATCAATCTGGTGAACCTTCACTGTATCGCCTCCAAGACAACTATATCCATCTTTAAATATGGACACCAAAACTACACACAGTACCCCAGGTGTGACCTCACAAAAGTCCTGCACAATTGTAGCAAGACTTTTTGTTCTTGCACTCCAATTCCCATGCAATGAAGGCCAAAATGACATTTGCCTTTCTAATTGTTTGCTGTACCTGCATACTAACTTTTGCGTTCCTTAGATAAGTACACAAAGTCCTTCTGAACACCAAGATTTAGAAGTTTTTAAAAATATTCTGTTTTTCTATTCTTACTACCAAATTGAATAACCTCACACTTCCCCACATTATACTCCATCTGCCATTATGTTGTCCACTCACTTAACCTATCTATATCTCTTTACAGCCTCTTTGTGCTCTCTTCACAGCTTATATTCCCACCTAGCTCTGTAGCATCAGCAAATTTAGATACATTACTCTCTATCTCTTCAGCACATTAACATAGTTTGTAAATAGCCAAGGCCCCAGCATTGATCTATGGCACTCCACTAGTTACAGCCTACCAACTTGAAAATACTCCATTTATCCCTACTCTTTGCTTCCTGTCGGTAAACCAATCCCCTCTCCATGCTAATATATTACTCCAACTCCATGGGTCCTTGTCTTGTGTACTGACCTTTAAGTACGGCACCTTATTAAATGCCTTTTGGAAATCCAAATATAATACATCTACTGGCTCCCCTTTATCTACTCTACCTCAAAAAGACACTAATACATTTGTCAAACACAATTCCATGTTGACTTTGCCTGATCATACTGTGCTTTTCTAAGTGCACTGTTAAAACTTCCTTAATAATTGATTCCAACATTTTTTCAATGACTGTTATCAGGCTAGCTGCACTGTAGTTCCCTGTTTTCTCTTTCCCTCCTTTCTTGAAAGTAGTGCTACAATTGCCAACTTCCATTACACTGGAAACATTCCAGAATTCAGGGAATTTTGGAAAATCATAACCAGTGCATCTACTTTCTCTGCAGCAACGCTTATAGAATCCTAGGATGGAGGCCATCAGGTCCTGGGGATTTGACAGATTTAGTCCCTAAAGTTTCTCCAGTGCTACTTCTCTGCTGATATCAATCACCTTAAGATCCTCACTCTCACTAACCCCTTGGTTACCCACTATTCCTGGTATGTAATTTGCATCTACTTTGACGATAGGTGTTCATTGTCTCTGCCATTTTCTTGTTCCTTTGCCAATTTGATTGGTCCAGACTACATGAAGTACACCACAATTATTACATTGCCTTTGGTATAAGTGCCAATGATTTCTTGCTTAATGTTCTGTCCAATGGTATACCACTGTTAGGGGGGCATATAAACCACTCCCACAAGCAATTTCTGACTCTTGAGCAGGGATTAGGTTTGCCTGCGATGTTTCCAGGTGTTACTGCCTACCAACGCTCACTATCTAAGCTCGCCCAAGTTGTCTGCACTTCTAGAAACATATGCTCAGATTAACTACTTTCAGAAGATGCAGGGAAAAAAAGCAATTTACAGGTAACTAAGCAGAAAATTGCTTCCACTTCAGTTCAATTCCACAAATCCAAGGTCCAAGAAAAATTCCCTTAGATATTTGTTTAGAATTTAAGGAGCTCAACTTATTGAAGTCTCAAATCAAGATTTATAGGCATTTGCAAGTATATTGCCATATTTCAATTTTAAGAGCAAATCTGCATTGGACACAATTAGGAGTGTATAGCAGCCAAGAGTTTGTAAAGGTTGGTAAGAATCCATTAAAAACCAGATAGTGTGGCCAAGATTTGAAACTATGCATGGAAGTAATAAGCAATACTTGGACAAACAGTTTACTTGCATTCCTTTATCCCATTATTTGATTACCACATCAGTGGAACATACCTTGCAATCCTTTGGGAAGTTCCATCGATTTAATGATCTGCTCAGCTATGTCACAGGCACTCAAACCTTGTAGTCGTTTCTCCCAAAACAGCTGTAAAGAAAAAAGCTAAATTAAAATGCTTTAAAATAAACACAGCTTACTCCACCGCCATCAGGGTAATAAGAGGGCAAATGTGAAAGTGTTGAGGGACAATGTCAATCTAGATTTTAATTATTTCAAAAGGAAGAAATATTTGAAAAAGTAACAACTTAATTTACCTGATCCTTTTCGATAGGTCGCAAACCTATATTCAGCCATAACTCATCGCTCAATTCCCTTCCAGTCTTTTTAAAAATTTATTCTTTCATTGGAGGTGGATGTCGCTGGTAAGGCCAGCATTTGCTGCCCATCCTTAACTGCCTTTGAACTGAGTGGCTTGCCACATCGTTTCAGAGGGCAGTTAAGAGTCAACCACAGTGCTGAGGGTCTAGAGTCACACATAGTCCAGACCAGATAAGGACAGCAGATTTCCTTCCCTAAAGGACGTTAGTGATCGAGATGTATTTTTACAACAATCGACAATGTTTTCATGGTCATCATTACTGAGACTAGCTTTTCAATTCCACCAGCTGCTGTGGTGGGATTTGAACCCTTGTCCTCAGAACATTAGACCGGACCTCTGGTTTACTAGTCCAGTGACATTACCACTATGCCACCGTCTCTCCATAAAAGTAAATTAGTTCTTCTCTTGAGCCTATTTCTAAGGGTAAATTCTCCTCCCTTTTGCAAACCAGTTTCCATTAGCTTGGGGGTGGGGGGAGAGGAGGGGTGTGGGAGCAGGGGGTGGTGCGCAGGAGGGAGAGATAAATGGCTCGTTAGGTGTAGAGGGTGTTACAACTTGTAGACATTGCCACACTAATGTGCTGGTTGCTCTTCAGTATTGCTTAGTGATAATGGCATGCAAGTACATGCAAACTATATCTGTTTCTTTATAAGAGAAAATACAACTCTAGCTACTTTACAACATATATGTGACATTTGACATTGAGAAATTTACATATCTGTGCAGCAATGAATATGTGCACTCAGTGTTAATCTACCTTGAAAGATTCAGCCTTGATATTGTCTTTACAAATAAGGGTCACTGAAAGGAAAGCTCCCTGAGAAAGGCATGGTTAAGTGGGAAATACTCAGGAGGCCTGGCAACATCTGTGGATCTCCCTGCAGACGCTGCTTGATGTGCTGAGTATTTCCAGCACTTTCAGTTTATATAATCCAGACTTCTGGCATCCATTGTATTTTGCTTTCATAGGGGAAAAAAAGAGTACGGATCACAAAGGCCAGGAATCACAGCAGAGTTAAGCATTAGGGCCTCACACACAAAAGGAGCCACCATACCAGCAAGAAAAGCCACAAGGGTAACAATATCTCTAGTGAAAACTAGAATTTGACAGGATGTTATTTTCACACACGCATCATATAAATAAAATGATACCTAGGATCTGCATTATGTACTGATCTAGGTTCAAATTTGACTTGTTTAACCCTTAATTCAGCATTGATTTGTACAGGATAGAGGTTATTTTTTCTTTCCGCAGCAATAACCCAATTACACTTTTTACAATTTTAATTTACCTTAATGATTAACATTAAACAAAGTTAAGCACCATCATTTAATTTGGTGATGCATTTGAAAGTTTGATATCAATTTGTGAATTGCTTTCTGTATGGTCAATTTATTCTCAATGGGTATTAAATCCTTTTAATTTTCTTTTCTATATAGTGCCACATACAATGAGCTTGGTTATGTCTAGGTACCTCATACAAGTGTTTCACAAAATATTACTCTATTTATATATAGTCAAAGATTTCAACCCAAAGGACAAAATTACGTTAGGTAAAAAAATTTACTTCCCAATGTGTATCCCATTTATCCATCCATGCCACAATATATCATCTTTTAATGCATGCAAGGATCGGTCTTTTGCCTTCGAAATCAGAATTCAAATCTAGCTCAAACTGATGGCCGTATCATGTCAGAATACTGATTCAGGGACAAGGGCCAGAATTTTCCTGTTGGCGATTTGGGGGCGGGGCCCGCTCGCCAAAGGGAAAATGATGCGGGATGATGTTGGGAGGAACCCCCGACGTCATCCCGGTCCATTAAAATTTTTAGGAAGGCAGGCGGACAGCGAAATCAGCTGTTCGCCTGCCGACCTGTCAATGGCCTCAATTGGCCATTGACAGGGTAATTAAGATAATTAAAGACCTGCCCATCCAACCTTAAGGCTGGCGGGCAGGCCAGGAGCCCCAGCGGGCTTCTGATAATACATGAAACCTCATCCACCAGCGGGATGAGGTTTCATGTCTGTTTTTAAAAATTTTAATAAATTTCATGTGATATTTATTAACATGTCCCATCTCGTGTGACATTGTCACATGAGGGGGACATGTTAATAATTTTTTAATTTTTCTATTTTTAAAGTTTCTTAGACTGTCAATAATCTCCCTGAGACAGCACTTAGTCTCAGGGAGCAGTGCGCTCTTTCGCGCGCATGCATGAAAGAGCGCACTTTGACAGATGGGGAATCCCTCCACCCCCCCGCACAGGAAGCGCATAGCACTTCCTGTCGGGCAGGCCTTAATGGCCCGCCCACTCAAAATGGCGGCGGGGCCCGTTTTGGCAGCGGAGTTTGGCTGCCTGCCCACCGCCGAGCCGGTGGGGCCCACCCACCAACCGAGGGCAAAATTCTGCCCAAGGTTTTTAACTGCAACTTTACAACCGCATCTGTATTATTAGAGGTTGTCTAAGTTCACTCCATATTGCCATATGGCCCGCAGTGACATGAGGGGCTCTGCAAAAAATCACTGGTTGTCCACTCAATACTGAAATTAGTATGAATATCCAAAATGTGACCAAAATCCTCATGATTTTAAAAGGTGCAGAAAACAATATTTTCTCTAAAAGTTTAAATGAGGCCATTTGGAATTTAAGCCATAACTGTGATTAAGAATTAGGAAGGAAGAAAAATGTGTTTCTAATTAACATGGATTTTACACACGACACATGCATCTCTAATGCCATTCTTACTTTATGCAATGTCTCGCCAAGCCTATCAAGGCACCTTCCAAAACTGTGGCCTCTACAACCTAGAAGGACAAGGGCAGCAGACATCTGGGAACATCACCACCTGCAAGTTCCCCACCAAGCCATACACCATTCTGGCTTGGACCTATAATCACTGTTCCTTTATCATCGCTGGGTCAAAATCTTGGAACTTCCTTCCTAACAGCACTGTGGGTATATCTAAACCATATGGGCTGCAATGGCTCAAAGTGGCAGTTCACCATCACCTTCTCAAGAAGGATTAGTACTGGGCAATAAATGCTGGCCTTGCCAGGAACACTCATCCTGTGAGCAAATTAGACAAAGCATGCAATTTTTTTTATACATACGTTAACTTAGACCACAAGACACAGAGCAGCATTAACAGCCTTATCACAACTGACCTTTTGTACATGAACAAAGCCTACAAAACAAGTCAGAACAACAAATTTAAATATTTACTTCTTCAGGAAAGTCTCAAATTCAAAACACTCAGTCCTAATAAAATTGAAATTCCAGCTTCAAGAAAATATAATTATTAATAATGATTATTAAGAACCCTTGACAGGTACAGAAAACAAATTGTTCATTAAAGTACTTTTAGCCAATTCGAATCATTCAACACAATATCAAGAAATGGCTGAAAGCACTGGATACTACAAAGGTTATGGCCCCTGACAATATTCCAGCAATAGTACCTAAGACTTGTGCTCCTGAACTTGCCGTGCCCCTAGCCAAGCTGTTTCAGTTTCAGCTACAAAACTGGCGTCTACTCGGCTATTTAGAAAATTGCCCAGGCATGTCCCGTCCACAAAAAGCAGGACAAATCCAACCCAGCCAATTACCTTCCCATCAGTTTACACTCAATCATCAGGAATGTAATGGAAGGGGTCATCAACAGTACTATCAAGCAGCACTTGCTCAGCAATAACCTTTTCACTTGCGCTCAGTTTAGGTCCCGCCAGGATCACTCAGCTCCTGACCTCGAGGGCAGTTCTCAGCCCAATCTGTAGTTGCACCTAAAACCTTTCTTCCGCCATAACTTCAGAAATAGAGCCACCACTGATCGTTCCAGTGCTCACGTCAATTCACAACTCCCTTGACAATGAAACTATTGGATGCAATTTAGCAACTCTCCAAGTTTACTTTGACAACACCTCCCATTTTCCTGATCTCTATAACAACTTGTTTTTACATAGCCCTTTAAACATTTTTGTATTAAGGAGCTTCACAGAGGTGCAATCAGATTAAAATAAATGCCAAGCTTGATCAAGGAATTTGGGTTTTAGAGAGTCTTAGTGGAAGAGGTGGAGAGGCTTACAGAAATAATTGCAAAGCATGAATTCTAGGTACCCGAGGACACAGCTGCTAATTGTGGGGCAAAAAGGGAACACACAAGAGGCCAGAATTGGAGAAATAGAGAGTGCTAGTGGTAGCATAATTGCACTGCAGGAAGTTATAGACAACCAGAAGGGCAAAATATTGAGAGAAGATGAGGACCACAGCCACAATCAGAGATTAGGAGACATCTCAGTTGCAAAAAGAGGACAGGGAGGAAACAATACACAAATCAAACATGAAGTCTGTGGTCTAGTGATGATTTGAAGTGGATGTAGATAGGGCAGTGTCAGCTTGGTGCCACCCCTAAAACCAAGGATGACTGTAGCAAGATTGTGGTCATACCATCTTAGACTTCTCCTCCATGTCACAAGCCATTCTGAATTTCCTGCCATTCCTCTACTGTCACTGGGCCAAAATCCTGGAGTTCCTCATCATCACTTAGTTTTACCTCAGAGTCTGAAGGTTGTGGGATCAAGTTCCACTCTAGAAAAATCAGCACATAATCTACTTTGTTAATATCAGAGCTACTAGTTTTGAAATGAGATGTAAAAACAAAGCCATGTCTGTTCTCCCAAATGGGCAATAAGATCCCATGCCAATATACCAAGTGCAGGGGATTCTTCTGGTGTCCTGTCAAACATTTTTAGTTCAAGCAACAACACCAAAAGCAGATTATTTGGTCATTCAACAGATTTTCTGCTGCAGGGTTTCTGCTATGTATAAATTGGCTGCCATGTTCACCTACAAAACAACAATGACTACTTCAAGAAGATTTCATTGGCCATGAAGCACACTGCAACATCCTGAAGCTGTGAAAGGTAGTATAAAAATGCAAATTATTTCTAATACCTTTGTGGGGAACCATCAGTACAAGTATTGTAGTTGTTCTAGATGACCCACCATTTCCTTATCAGGACCTTGAGGACCAGAGCGTTGCTGGTCCCCCTGAATCCTACCATTGTACAAGTCAAGTCAAGCACCTTCAGAAGAGGGTAGCCAGCGAAAGGGTAGGCCCACTCAGGGACAGAGGTGGGAATCTGTGTGTGGAGCCAGAAGAAATAGGAGAGATACTAAATGAGTACTTCTAATCAGTATTCACCAAAGAGTAGGACTTAGCGGTCGATTTGTCTAGGGAAGAGAGTGTGTAGATAGCCTGGATCATGTTGAGATCAAAAAAGAGGAGGTGTTAGGCGTCTTGAAGAATATTAAGGTGGATAAGTCCCCAGGGCCAGATGGGATCTACCCCAGAGTACTGAGGGAGGCAAGGGAGGAGATTGCTGGAGCCTTGACAGAAATCTTTGTATTCTCACTGGCTACGGGTGAGGTCCCAGAGGACTGGAGAATGGCCAGTGTTGTTCCATTGTTTAAGAAGGGTAGCAGGGATAATCCAGAAAATTACAGGCCGGTGAGCCTTACGTCGATGGTAGGGAAATTATTGGAGAAGATTCTTCGTGACAGGATTTACTACCATTTGGAAGCAAATGGGCGTATTAGTGAGAGGCAGCATGGTTTTGTGAAGGGGAGGTCGTGCCTCACTAACTTGATAGAATTTTTCAAGGAGGTGACAAAGATGATCGACGATGGAAGGGCAGTGGATGTTATATACATGGATTTCAGTAAGGCCTTTAACAAGGTCCCTCATGGCAGACTGGTACAGAAGGTAAAGTTGCACGGGATCAGAAGTGATCTGGCAAGATGGATACAGAATTGGCTTGGTCATAGAAGACAGAGGGTAGTAGTGGAAGGGTGCTTTTCTGAATGGAGAGCTGTGACTAGTGGTGTTCCACAGGGATCAGTGCTGGGACCTTTGCTGTATGTAGTATACGTAAATGATTTGGAGGAAAATGTAACTGGGCTAATTAGTAAGTTTGCAGACAACACTAAGGTTGGAGGAGTTGCAGATAATGAAAAGGATTGTCAAAGGGTACAAAGGGATATAGATCGGTTGGAGACTTGGGCAGAGAAAAGGCAGATGGAGTTTCATATGGACAAATGCGAGGTAATGCATTTTGGAAGGTCTAATACAGGTAGGAATTATACAGTAAATGGCAGAACCCTTAAGTGCATTGACGGGGAGAGGAATCTGGATGTACAGGTCCACAGGTCACTGAAAGTGGCAATGCAGGTGGATAAGGTAGTCAGGAAGGCATATGGCATGCTTGCCTACATCGGCAGGGGTATTGAGTATAAAAGCTGGGAAGTCATGCTGCAGCTGTATAGAACCTTGGTTAGGCCACACTTGGAATATTGTGTGCAATTCTGGTCGCCACATTACCAGAAGAATATGGAGGCGTTGGAGAGGGTGCAGAGGAGGTTTACCAAGGATGCTGCCTGGTCTGGAGGTTATTAGCTATGAGGAGAGGTTGGAGAAATTCGGATTGTTCTCACTAGAGCGACGGAGATTGAGGGGCGACTTGATAGAAGTTTACAAAATTATGAGTGGCATGGACAGAGTAGACGGTCAGAAGCTTTTTCCCAGGGTGTAAGAGTCAATTACTAGGGGACATAGATTTAAGGTGAGAGGAGAAAACTATAGAGGAGATGTGCAGGGCAAGTTTTTTTTATGCAGAGGGTAGTGAGTGTCTGGAATTCGCTGCCAGAGGTGGTGGTGGAAGCAGGTACGATAGTGGTGTTTAAGAGGCAGCTTGACAAATACATGAATAGGATGGGAATAGAGGGATACGGACCCTGGAAGTGCAAAATGTTTTAGTTTGACAGGCAATATGATCGGCGCAGGCTTGGAGGGCCGAAGGGCCTCTTCCTGTGCTGTACTTTTCTTTGTTCTTTGTTTTAAGACAAGAAAACTTGAGTTAGAAAACAAAACTTAGGATTCATTAATAACAAAATGTTGCTGTACAACAGATCATTAGAGACCCAGAGCACAGCATAATGTGTTACCACAATGTGTTACTTAATTGAATACTCCATGTGTAAGCTAATTCTTATGGGTACTGATAAAAAATTAGTGTTATAAAATGTATTAAATGAATACTTGGTAAGGTGGCTGGGGACAGTTTAAGCATGGAGATTATTCATCGCAGAGATTTTGTGCAGTTTGCTCTATTCACAAGTTGTAATTCTGCAATAGATAGAGAACTGAATAATCCCCTATGTATTTTAAATGTAGGCAGTCTAAAATTTCATTCTATTGCATAGCATGGTGCAGTACATGTTGAATTCCAGCCTTGATTTCAACATTTACTGTTGTCAATTACGGAATAGTTGAAAGAAAACTAATTGACACGGTCAGGTAGGCACACAAAATTCACAATTTAATCAAACATTCAGCCAATCTTTCTGACAGCAATGCCAGTATCATGCATATGTCTCTTCATGCACGAGTCTAAAATTATATCAGCTTGTAGCTGAAAACTCTCAGGAGGTGGTGTTTTAGTACAGAAAGCAGCCATTCAGCCCATCGAGTCTGTGCCTCCACCAGAACTATCTACTGCAATTCCATTTCCCTGGTCTTTCCTCATATTATGTAATATCTTCACATGTTCGTCTAATTCTTAATTGTTCTGATTGACTAGGCTTCAATGACCATTGATTGGAAAGTGTTCCTAATAACATTTTGCAAAAATCCAATCCTAACCTCCCTATTCATGTATCCGCAGTAGCTTTTTGTTTTTATCCCTATTCATGTATCTAGTGATAATCCTATGTTTCTACCCCTTTGCTACTGATCACCAAACAGTGTAACCCACTGACTAAAATTTAACAAAAGCTTTTGCTTTATGAATAGCAAAACATATATTTAAAAACATTATTCATTTAGTAATGGCTTGCAGTAGACTGTGCCTTTGTGTAACCTCTAATCATAAGAAAGAAAATACAAAGAACAAAGAAAAGTACAGCACAGGAACAGGCCCTTCAGCCCTCCAAGCCTGCGCCGATCATATTGCCCGTCAGCTAAAACATAATTCTCCAAGTGTCAGGGTGATTAGCAAAAAAATGGTGAAATCCCTCTTTCATTAATAGAATGCAAATTTGGGAATGCCTGAATGCCACAAAGATGGTTAAACAATCTTAACTTTTGTTCTATATACAGGAAAGGTGCAATTCTATTTTTCTTCAACTTAATATTTGTGAAAGCTAAGTGGCTATCAGAGCTACTGTAATATGGCAGGGAGTTGAAAGCAAATCCCTCAGGGCTGGATCAAGTTCATTTGTGAGATTTCAGCTTTCTTCAACTTGCTGCTCAACTGCAAAACTTTAATATAACGTACTTTAGTCCCAATTCTGTTCCTCAATTTGCAATTAAACATTCCTTTCTACTTCCCCTATTTGGTTGAGTGGTACCATTTTTGTTTTAAGGCTCAGGTGGTGATGGGTTCAAGCCCCATACTAGAGCTTATATACATATATTAATCTGATCCTTCAATGCTGTACTTAGGCACTGGTGCATCTTTGCAGGCTTAAAGCTGAGACCCAATTAGGTGGTTCAGGTGGTCTAGGGGAACAATAAAGATCCGAGAGTCATAACCAAAGAAGAGCAGGGAGCTCTGTGTCATGGTCAGTTTTCCGCCCTTATTCATCCATCAACAAAAAACCAAGAACTTATCATTTTGTGGCTGCTTGTGGGATCTTACCATATGCAAGATGTTGATAAACACAACAGTCAGTGCATTTTAAAACAGTGGCAGGATTTTCTGGTTGCAATGACAGGAAACTGTCAGAATTTGTCGTCATGACTGTGAAACTAACTTCTTGAGTGCGCACATGCACAGTTCAATAGGAAAATCCATAAGTTGCTGTCAGTGATTGCCTACTTCTCTACAGGGTGCATTGTTGAAGTCCTCAGATGAAATTATTATAAATCATTTGACATTAACTTCCACTACTTATGCTGTTTGTCTCACCATAAAAATCCTCAAAAGAGTAAAGGATAAGGAAGAACTTCTGAAGTATATTCAGCAGAGCTTCTTTGATCAATGTGGTCTCAGTCCAACTAGAAAGGAGGCATTGCTGGATCAGGTGCTGGGGAATGAGATGACCGAATAGACCAAGTGTCTTGGGGGGAACACTTGAGTAAGAATGATCATTGTATCATAAGGTTTCGATTAATGAGAAGAGCATGCAACAATCTAAAGTAGAATTTCAGAATTCGAAGAGGGCTAACTTCAATGGGATGAGAAGAGGTCTAACCAGGGTACAATGGAGCCAAAGAAAGACTGACATGAAAAGCTGTAACAGAACAATGGGTGACCTTTAAGGAGCAGATATTTCAGGAACAGGCTTGGTATATTCCAACAAGAGCAAAAGGTGGAGAAACCAAAGACAGAACTCCTTAGATAACAAGGGAGAGATTATGATGAAAAAAGCAAAAAGAGGATGATTGATGCATCTTAGATTTATTCAAGGCCTAGGTCAAATCAAAAGATTGAGAGAGGAATTGAAGAAAATAAGATGGTAAAGAGAGACCAGAAGGATAGAATGACAATTAACTAAAAAAAAGAACAAAAATCTTTTGCCAGCACGCAAACAGTAACTGGGTAGTAAGAGGTGGGGTAGGTCTATTAGAGACAAAGAGGGCAATTTATGCTCGGCAAGGCTAGAATACTTGAGTACTTTGTACTGGATAGGCTGGGCTTTGCTTAAGAGTGGATGGTTTGCACCCCAGCTTGGTAAGGGAATTGGTAAGGGGTGGAGAGAATGGAAGGCTTACCATAATCCAGGACATCACTGCAGGAGTTCCTCAGGGTAGTGTCCTAGGCCTAACCATCTTCAGCTGCTTCATCAATGACCTTCCTTCCCTCATAAAGTCAGAAGTGTGAATGTTCGCTAATGATTGCACAATGTTCAGCACCGTTCACAAATCCTCAATTTGGGCTGATAAAAGGCAAGTGATATTTGCGACACACAGTGCCATGCAATGATCATGTCCAACAAGAGAGAATCCAGCCATCTCTCTTAATATTCAATGGCATTACCATCGTTGAATCACCCACTATCAACATTCTGCAGTTTACCATTGACCAGAAACTGAACTGGAACAGCCATATAAATACAGTGGCTACAAGAGCAGGTCAGAGACTAGGTATCCTGCAGCAAGTAACTCACTTCCTGACTCCTCAAACCCTGTCCACCATCTACAAATCAGTAGCGTGACAGAATACTCTCCACTTGCCTGGATGAGTGCAGCTCCATCAACACTCAAGAAGCTTGACACCATCCAGGACAAAGCAACCTGCTTAATTGGCACCCCATCCACCACCTCCAACATCCACTCCTGCCACAACACACACACAGTGGCAGCAGTGTGTACCATTTACAAGGTGCACTGCAGCAACTCGCCAAGGCTCCTTTGACAGCACCTTCTAAACCCACGACCTCTACGGCCTAGAAGGACAAGGGTGGTGGGAACACCACCACTTGCAAGCTTCCCTCAAAACCACACACCATCCTGACTTGGAACTATATTGCCGTTCCTTCACCGTCACTTGGTCAAAATCCTTGAACTCCCTTCTTAACAAGACTGTTGGTGTTCTACACCACATGGACTGCAAGGCAGCAGCTCAACACCACCACCTTCTTAACGGCAATTATGGATAGTCAATAAAAATGCTGGCCTAGCTAGCAACACCCACATGCCATGAAAAAGAATATTAAAAAAACTTCGAATCTTCCATAGATACAAGGGAGGTGCAAGAAGGTTTGGAGAGTAACAAATGTGGCACCATTATTCAAGAAAGGTTGCAAGGACCTTCCTAGTAACTACAAGCCAGTCAGATTTTAGAAGCAATAATCAGGGAAGAAAAGGCACTTGGAGAGGTTTGAGTTAATTGAGAATCAGGACAGCTTTATAAAAGACAGATCGTGCTGACTAAATTTGATGAAGTGACAAGAGAAAGTTAATGAAGAAAATGCAGTGGATGTTGTCTTTGTGGATTTTAAGAAAGCGTTTGACAAAGTACCACATACAAGGCTAGTTAACAAAACTGAAACTCACGAATAGGAGGGTCAGTGTCAACTTGTATAAAATCTGTCTTAGGGACAGAAAAGTGAGTCATGGTAAATGGTTCTTTTTCAGACTGCAGGATGGTAAACAGTGAGTCACAGAATGGTTACAGAACAGGAGGAGGCATTCAGCCCATCATGTCTGAGCTGGCCATATCAGGAAGAGCAGGGTTCCTAACATTGACCCCTGGAGAACTTCACTATAAAGCCTTCCTCCAGCCCAAAAAACATCCATTAACCACGACTCTGTTACCTGTCACTCAGCCAATTTCCTTTCCATGTTGCTACTGTCCATTTTATTCCACGAGCTCTAACTTTGCTCACAAGCCTGTTTTATCAAATGCCTTTGGAAATGATGTTTCCCAAGGATCAGTGCAAGGACCACTGTGTTTTTTGATATATTCCAATGTCCAAGTCATTTATACATAGAGTAACATTTCAAAATTTGCCAATGTAACCAAGCTTGGAGGAATGGAGATACCAATCAACTGCAGTATATAGAAAGGCTTCAAAATGGACATCCAAGGGCAGATGGAATTTAAATAGGGAAATGTGAGGTGATGCATTTTGGCAAAAGGGATAGGGAGAGGAAATATAGACTTAAAGGCATAGTTTAAAATGTGTGCAGGAACAAAAGGACCTGAGGACTCATCTTTGAAAGTGGCAGGACAAACTGAGAGATTAGTTAGCAAAACTTAAGGACTCTTGGGTTTCATAAATAGAGATTTTAAGTACAAAAGCAGGGAGGTTATACTGAACCTTTTATAAATCTTTGGTTAGGCCACAACTACAGTATTACACCCATTTTTGGTCACATCATTTTAGGAAGAATGTGAAGGTCCTTGAGAGGGTGCAGTGGAAATAATCAGAATAATTCCAAGGAGGAGGAGAGATTTGACAGACAGGTACAAGATTATGATTAAATTTAGATAAGGTAAAATAAGTTTGATCCTTCATCTATGCTGTTTGCTAATCTGAGAGAGTGGGAACTGCAATAATTGGACAGTACCCCAAGGCTAGGGAAGGGTATACCAAATGCACTTGATGTATCAAATGGCTTTCACACTATTCCATGCCTTATGATCAATGTAGGGATATCCCAAAGATTATGAAAGGCAAGGAGCTATGGAATGGACTTTCATGCCTGTAGATCTCTGGTGCTTTGTCCAAACAGCTAATATTCATAGGTGTTTCTGTAAAGGTGGGTGTTATCAGATTATTGAGCATATAATCTAGGCTAATACGTCAGTGCATACTGAGGGAGTGCTACATTGTCAGAGGTGATATCTATTGGATGAGATGAGATAGGCCCCAGTTATTTGTTGGGGGAATGCTAACATTCAAAGAACAGCAGGCAAGGTTTCTGCTGTCCTGGCTAACATTTATTCCTCAATTAACACCAAAAAGAAATTAACTGGACATTTATTTCGTTGCTGATTTTGGGACTTGTCTGCAAGGAAACTGGTTGCCATGGTTACTTAAAGAAAAACAATTCAAAGGTGATTTGTTGGCTATGGAGCAACAATGAAGTGATTTAACAATTGGAAACATCGCAGCTAAACTGTGATCTGACTCCCAAACAATATATGAGCAAAGGTCAAGGATAGTTACCAGGATCACAAACCTTGACTGATTGATTTTCCTCTCCTTAGTGCGAGGGTGCTAAAACCAATTGTATTAGTGCCAAAATGATCGCTGCTGTCATCAGTTACCAGAAGAGGCCAGTGATCAAACTTAGGAGCTTCACGTCCTCCAGGGGTCAGGAACACACTAGACAAAAATATAGCTTAATTTTAACCCCCAAACCAGTAGTGTAATGGGTCAATTCTAACTGTTTAATATGCTAATCAGATACTGTGAAAATCACATGATTTGCAACAATACATGATTTGCTCTCTTGTACAGCCTCGTGGAAGATGTAGTTACAGCAGTAGGATGTGTTCCAATAAAGCTCATGTTTTATAGCCCTCTATCGACTCATCATACATTCTGTATTAGTTGTCAGTACGCTGTTAAATGCAATGGGTAACTGTGCAGATGATATCCTCATCAGCAGGTTATCGGTGAGGAAAATGGCATGTATGAAGAAGTAATCCAAGTGTTTGATACCAACTTCAAACGGAGAAAGAATACAATAGTTGAGTGGACTAAATTTAACAAACGTTAAGGGGGAAGTGCTGATGCATTGAAAATGATCTGTAAAGACTTGCAGAGTACTGTGAGTATGGCAGAAAAGATGAAATGATCAGAGACAGAATTGTGGGAGTGTTGGATGATGCTTTGTCTGACCACTTGCAGTCAAAAGATGATCTAACCTTAGCAAAGGTAATGTAGCTGAGCAGACAAGCTGTCAGGAAGCAAAACTAATTCGAGGTGACGGGGGACCCTATCTCAAAAGAAGCTGACTCAGTACAGCATGTTAAATTTAAAAACAAAAAAAGCTACTGTAAAAAAGCAGGGGAGACAGGAAGAACGTCCATCAACAGCCCCAGCTAACTATAATTAGTGCAGCAGGGGAAAACACAGGCATGAAAATTGCCTGCCAAAGAGGGGGAATGCCGATTATGCAGAAAAAAAGGGCCATTTCCAGGCTGTGTGCTGTAGCAAGAATGCCTGTACAGGGGACCCACAAAGGAAAGCCTTAAAGGTGGATAATCCATGAAGTAGATGATGTCCGTGATCTTGAGGTGCCTTCCTTGGAAGAGATCCAGGAACGATGCAGAAGCTTCTGGAGTGCTGAAAGCCTAGGAGAGGAGACATGATAAGCTTTAACTTAGACACAGGTGCAGCAGTTTTGGTTCTTTCTGATGCTAAACTGTGATTGGAGAGAAGCTCTCTTCAATGATGTAAAAAAAAGTTACATGGGCTGGGACGCATAAAAGGTCATGAGAGAGAACTGAACGCAATCGTCCAATATTGAGAGAAAGAAATCGCAGAAACATTATATGTGATTCAGAATCAGAGTTGCTCAAAGTTGAGTCGGAAGGCCTGTACCAACTTGTGCCTGATTTGCAGTAGAGGAACTGAAAAGCTGAGAAGATCAGTCCCAAAATTCAGAGTTGAATTCCCACAGCTGTTCGCAGGACTAGGAAAGCTGAAGACAGCATACCACATAACTCTTATGTCCAGAAATGTCCACTCTTGCCAAAAATAAAGAAGGAAATTGACTATTTTAAAGCAGGTGGATATTTTACCTGTGACAGAACCAACGAGCTGGTGCTCAGCGATGGTCCCTATGCCAAAACCCGACAGATCTGTCAAAATATGCATAGTTCTTACACAGTTGAACAAATCAGTTGAACAGGAAATTCATCCTATGTCATCTGTGGATGAGAGCTTAGCTAAATTTGGGAAAGAGCTCAATCTTCATGAAGCTAGACAAATAATGTCTTTTAGGAACTACCCCTCGATGAAGAGTTTAAATTGCTCACAATCTCCAATACTCCATTTTGCTTCAATAGACTACCCTTGGGCATCACATCAGCATCAGAAATCTAGCAGAGGTTAATGTCAAGCATTTTAGAAGCACTGGATAGAGTCGTATGTCGCATGGATGATGTCCTGATCCATGGATCCATTTAGACAGAACATGACACTAAAGGGCGAGCTGTGCGGTGATACCTAGAGGAAGCAGAACTTACTCTCAACAACATGTGAATTCCCACAGCCGACTGTCAAGTTCCTTGGGCGTATTATGGACGTATCTGATGTCAGAGTTGATCAACAGAAGAGAACAGCAATCAAGGAGTTTCCAGCTCCTCGGAACGTAACCGAGCTCCAGAGATTCATGGGTATAGAAAACCAAGTCATAAACTTCCTGCCCAAACTAGCTGTCATCAATGAGCCACAACATCAGCTGTACATGGCACTGGTTGGAAGTGCAACAGAGGTCTCTTGAGAAAATCAAAAGATGCTGATATCACCTGATTTTAGCCCACTATCACCCAGAATTACCCACTATTATTGATGCAGACACATCTTCTACAGGACTCGGAGCTGTACTCTTTCAGATACACACAGATGGAAAGCGTAGAATGACAGTTGACTGATAGTTGATTGACAGAGACTGAAAAGAAAGATACAGTGATAGAGAAAGAAGCATTAACTGCTACATGGGCTTGCAAGAAGTTCACAGATTATTTCCTTGGTCTCCACTTCAAGATAGCGACAGACTACAAGCCCTTAATGACACTCTTAAATTCTAAGGAGGTAGCAAAAATGCCTTCATGAGTACAACAATTCAGACTTAGGATGATGAGGCTTGATGCAAAGACAGAGTACATTCTGGGAAAACAACAGAGTACAGCAGATGCTTTGTCCTATATTCCAGTGGCAAGGCCCAAACAAGGTGATATAGCCCTTGTTGAAGAGGTGGAAACCTTTGTATCAACAACAACCAACACAACCAGCAACAAATCAGTGACTGAATGAAGTCAGGGATGTATAGAGATCTGGTGGAAAATGAGCTCAGGTCAGAGAGTACCGCGTCAAAGGATGGCCAGCATAAAGTACTATGAACAGATAGGACACCTCATTGATTTACTCATCTATGACGAAAGAGTGGTCATTCCAAGGCTTTGGCGACTCAATATACTGCAACAATTGCACCAAGAACATTTGGACTTCACGAAATGTCGAGCCAGAGCAAGATATTCTATTTGGTGGCTAGTCACTGGAAGAGATGATATCAAGCTGTATCACTTATGCTTTTCATTGTCCGGAGACAAGAGAACTGCTGATGTCATCTTCCTTCCTATCACGACCATGGAACGCCTTGGAATGGACCTCTGAGCAGAGGGAAGGTATTCTCGATACTCCAGATGGATAGAAGTCAAGCAACTGCAGGGTCACACTTCTGAAGCAGTGATTACTGAAGGAGATATTTGTAATACATGGAATGCCAGACCTTATAATCTCAGACAATGGACTGCAACTTGCCAATGAATACTTTAAAAGAGTTCACAACATTGTATGGATTTGTCCATACTACCAGCTCACCAAGATACTCTCAAGCCAATGATGAAGTTGAAAGCAGAATACGTACAGTGAAAGCATTGCTGAAGAAGAATGAAAGCATTGCTGAAGAAGAATGAGGACATCCAACTTGCACTTTTGGGCTATTGTTCAACTCCACTCCAAAATGGTCTAGCACCATGTAAACTCCTCATGGCATGAACTGAGAACTTAACTTCCTGCTCTGCCACACACAATGACACTGCAAGTATAAGCTGATAACTTGGACAAAGTGAGAGAGAATGAGGACAAGTGTCGTTCCAGACAGATGTGGAACTATGATAAACATCACAAAACGTGCAACTTGCCAGACCTCCAATCAGGAGAGCCAGTTTGGATCCAAGACGAAGCTCAATGTGGACAAGTGGTTGAACAGACACCACAGCCACACTCCTACCTCATCCAAATAGAGTGTACTGAGAGATGGAACAGATGTGTACTGGTTGCTATACAGAAGCAGCCTCCTACCCTGTGGAAGCAGTCACCTACCCAATTTAAACAGCCAGAGATGCAGCATTCATCCACCAATCTAGATGACAAGCTGACTGGTGAACCGGAGTCATCTACTGATTCTCCTCCTGACCGACAGAGACTGAGAGACCATCCACAGGACTCAAGCCCCCAAACCCTATCAAAGGGTAAGAGGACCTTTCTGGCAGACTCGTGAAACAGCAACAGCAGTTGCCCTTATAAGAAGGAAGGAAGGAAAGAAGAGGACCTAAGAGAACAAGTTTAAGGATTGCAACACACCAGAGTTTAGAGTTGTGGTTTGTTTAATCTTTACAATCAGAGACTTGAGGGTGGTGGCGGCAGGATGCAGTATAATGGGTTAATTCTAATCTTTTAATATGCTAATCAGATACTGAGTACATCATCACAGGGAGTGATGCAACACGTACAGGATTTGCTCTCTTATGCTGCTTTGCAGAAGATGCAGCCATATCAGTAAGATGTGTTTTATAGACAACTGCAGACTCATCATATATTCTGTATTAGTTGAACAATACCAAGATGATTATAGAACCCATCAATCACTGGCCTCTTAGAACAAAGTCATTATCTGAACAACCATCATCTCTGTACTTAGGACATAAAAACTCAACCTACCTGTGCTTTAAACAATGAAACATCTGAGGTAGGAATAGGTTATGGAAAACAGTAATTTATTGTGCAGGTGATAATGTGAATTTTGCTTGCTATACTTCTGTTGAGGCTGCATAGAGATTGTTGATTGATTTAGTTTTCAAAAAATCCTCCAAATCCTACAATTATCCGTGACCTAGGGTCTATAATATAAAGCAATCAGTTGTTGCATTATTCAACCTTGGTACTTTTTCTAAGTATCTCTTTTTCAGGTTATTTAAAACGTCTATTTGTTCATTTATACAGCGCTGCCAATGCACAGAGTTGTTTTTAAAAGCTCCCCTTCTTTTGTTCCCCTGCTGATCATTTCCTACCTGATAAGGGTAAGGTGGATGACCAGCTCGTCTTTGATCTGGCCGCTACAAGGTGTGTAAGAACAATTGTGAAACTCAGCAAGAGCACCTTAACTGACATAAGCCATCTAAATAGGCACAAATATTATACACTACAGTGCATTGTTGACAACTGGGGATTCTACATTATTGAGCCCAGAATAGTGACCTTTAAAGCTCAAACATTCCAACACACAAAAGGTAGTGGCACAAACAGCACTAAACTACGACTGAATAAAGGTGGATTTTGCATTTGACAACAGCTTGTTGAATGATGCACAAGGCAGCAATGACCTGCTCAACCTCAATTCTCCAATACACACAACCATCCATTAATACAGAATTACATTTCTGGACAACTCCATGCACAAGTTTGAGTGCTCAGTCAGGAGTTGCTACAGTAAACTGCAATTCAGCCACCAGTACAAGTCACCCTCAATAGAGAAACTCCTATATTGAACAGTGTTCTCTAACAAAATTTTAACGAACAGATGTCCATCAAACTTTTACACGTTCTTTATTAAATACTGCAGTATCTAATGCCAAGCTCATTGTGAATTATTTTGGCCATCCAACTTTAATAGCCAACACCCCAGGGCAGCAAATTTTAATTCTGCTGATTATTATGACACAGGCGATGGTAAAGGCTGAGTTGTTCAAATCCTAGAGGGAAATTTGAAACAACTGTCATAATCCATTTTTGCAATTTGGATGTTTCGAGATGCAGGATTTGAATTTAGTAGTAATAAGACCACCGAGTCTCAAGAGGTTTTTTATAAAACTAAATTAAACATTTATTAATACAGGAAAAATTGTAAGTACATACATTTGTCTACAAAATCACTACTATAATAAGTACAAAAGTCGCCTAATTAATCTGACTCTCAGTTACACCCCCATTCAGGCAACAGTAAAACCCATAGATTCAAAGAGACACCTAGCAGAGCACACCCTGGACAGTGGCATTCAAAATGAGTTTCTTTCAGCTCTGGGTCCTTGTAGACAGACTTTAGATTTAATAGGCTGGAGGCTTCTCACACTTGATGGATCTTAAATGCCTCCCACTTCTACACAAGCTCCTTTCCCCTTTATACATATCTTTCTCTTTGAGTATAAATTTTCCATTGCATCACGAGGCTTTTAATTTTAACAATAGCATCCTTTGATTCCACAAATTTTATTAGTAAGCTGAAAAAATAAGCACATTTCTTGGCTTCCTCTAGCTAGGTACTAAATTTCACCCATTCTTTTGAATGGTTTATTTACGAATGCAAATTTCTCCCCTGACACCTATATTTCTAAACTTCCCCATGTGTATCTAATTACCATTTCAAACCTACTTCTTTCTACATATCAAAGCACCCAGACTAGCTGGCTTTAATCCAGTTAAGACACAGACACCCACAAGAACTCTATTTTAAAAAAAACATTTCCAATAACATTATAGACATTAATCTCTCTTTCAGTCTATGATCTAAGGTCTCCAGGTTCAAGCTCCAGATGGTAGTGAGTTAGCAGACATCAGGGATTAATGCAATACAGGAACTACAACTGCCATAGGGTCATTGTAACACAAGTGGCTATTTGGCATATCAAGTCCAAGCCAACTCTCTGTAGAGCAATCCAGTCAGTCCCAATCTCCCCCACTATCTCCATGGCCCTGCAAGTTTCTTTCCCCCCTCTCCCCTCAATTTCCTTTGTCAATTTCCAACAACGTGACCCAAGTTTTTGTCCCAGCTGTCTAAGGAATCCTTCCTGGCATTTAACCTAAATCTGCCTTTAGTGATAAGCCAGGGAGGTTTTTGTGTTGTTCTGCTACCTTAATATTCAATGCAATCCCTTCTGTCTCTAATTGGTAGCTAGGAGGAGAAGCATTCAGAGCTCCGGCTGATTGCTATCTGGCGGCCCTTGGAAGAAGTACACAAATGTGGATAAGAGGTGAGGGTAGGATTGGTCTCACCTCCAATGCTCCCACAGTTGGACTGCCTGCCAGTAATCTCCGTTAAAGCTCACGCATTAATAATGGTTGTTTGGTAAAATAACGAAGAGTCACCAAACCTCAGGAAAAGACCTCATAAAGGACTCAACAACTTTCCTTGGGGGGAATTGGTGAATCAGACTAAAATTATGCACAAATGAAATTGAACTGGTTATCTATTTATGTTCACAGGGGACTGGAATGATGCTGTGAAAAACTCTTTTGAAGAGAGGATTTAAGACATTTCAGTCTACATCCAAATAAAAAGACAACTGAGACAATCCTGAGCAATTGCCTTGGAAGAGATAATGGAACAGAGCTTTGTTTGCACCAGTGAAACTATTAGATATGCACAGAATTATACCAGGCATATAACAGTAGAACATTTGATTTCCCGCTCACAGACCAACTTCTTACTCCAATAGAATATTAACTAAATTTCAAGATAGAAATCACCCTTGAGGTTACAGTTAAATACAAATATCACCCTCTGTTACAGAAGGGAAAAAAAGCATCTCAATTAATTTTGAATTATCAAAGTAACAGCAGATGTATTTTCTTTTGAGGTGCATTATGCAGTGTAGTCAAACCCACAAATATGGAAATCCGATGTATGTTCATTCTGACTAAATTCCAAATCCACATTTATAGTCCACAATAGCATGTTCAATCTCAAGGGTATCTTTTCTTCAAAAAGGATAAATATTTTCCTGTTCATTCTGACTGCATGTTTCATACATGTTCCAAGTATATATAGACTGTGCAGTGGTCACTCCTACTGATACTGTCATGGACAGATGCATCTGCGGCAGGCAGGTTGGTGAGGATGAGGTCAATTATGTTTTTCCCCCTTGTTGGTTCCCTCACCACTTGGCATAGACCCAGTCTAGCAGCTATGTCATTTCGGACTCAGCCAGCTACGTCAGTAGTGGTGCTACAGAGCCACTCTTGGTGATGGACATTGAAATCCCCCACATAGAGAACATTCTGCGCCCTTGCCACCCTCAGTGCTTCCACCAAGTGATGTTCAACATGGAGGAGCACTGATTCATCAGCTGAGGGAGGGCGGTACATGATAATTAGCAGGATGTTTCCTTGCCCATGTTTGACCTGATGCCATGAGACTTCATGGGGTCCAGAGTCAATGTTGAGGACTCCCAGGGCAACTCCCTCCCGACAGTATACCACTGTGCCGCCACCTCTGCTGGGTCTGTCCTGCCGATGGAACAGGACATACCCAGGGATGGTGATGGTGGAGTCTGGGACATTATCTGTAAGGTATGATTCCGTGAGGATGACTATGTCAGGCTGTAGCTTGACTAGTCTGTGAGACTTCTCTCCCAATTTTGGCACTGGCCCTCAGATATTAGTAAGGAGGACTTTGCAGGGTCGACAGGGCTGCGATTGCCGTTGTCATTTCCGGTGCCTAGGTCGATGCCGGGTGGTCCGTCCGGTTTCATTCTTTTTTTTTGGGCCTTTGTAGCAGTTTGTTACAACTGAGTGTCTTGCTAGAGGGCATTCAAGAGTCACATGTAGGCCAGGCCAGGTAAGGACGACAGATTTCCTTCCCTAAAGAACATTAGTGAACCAGATGGGTTTTTACAACAACTGACAATGGCTTCATGGTCATCATTGCACTTTTAATTCCAGATTTTTTATTGAATTCAAATTCCACCATCTGCTATGGTGGGATTTGAACCCAGGTCCCCAGCGCATTACCCTGGGTCTTTGGATTACTAGTCCAGTGACAATACCACTACCCCAATACCACTATGCCATCGCCTCCGCCCTGTATAATGAGAAAGGGCTAATTAGTAACCTTGCTGTAAAGGAGCCTTTGGGAAATTGTGACCATAATATGATAGAATTTTGCATTGAACAATATAGTTCATGAGGGGCAAGTTGGCTAAGGTGGATTGGGAAAATGCACAGATTTGATGACAGACAGGCAATGGCTAGTATTTAAAGAAATACTACACGGTCTACAACAGATATACATTCCTCTAAGGTACAAACACCCAAAGGAAAAGGGAAATCAACTGTGGTTAACAAAATAAGTTAAAGATTGAATTAAATCAAAGAAAGTGGCTTCTAAGGATGCCAGAAAAAGTGGTAAGCCTGAGGATTGGGAGCAATTTAGAACCTAGCAAAGGAGGGCCAAGAAACTGATTAAGAAATGGGAAAGAGAATATGAATGTAAACTAGCAAGGAACATAAAGGTGGACTGTAAAAGCTTCTTTAGGTATGTGAAAAGGAAAAGATTAGCTAGGACAAATGTGGGCCTATTACAGGTGGGGACAGGGGAATTATGGTGGAGATGAAGGAAATGACAGGAAAACTAGACAGTTACTTTGCATCTGTCTCCCAGAAATACTAGGCAACCAAGGGAATTGTGAAACTGAGGAACTAAAAGAAATTAGTATTAGTAAAGAGGTAGTACTTGAAAAGTTAACTGGGTTGATAAATCCCCTGGACCAGGTGAGCATCATCCAAGTGTTGAAGGAGGTGGCTAGAGAGACAATGGATACATCGGTGGCTATCTTTTAAAATTCAATAGATTCTGGAACAGTTCCAGCAGACTGGAAAGTAACAAATGTAACCCCACTATTTAAGAAGGGAGGAAGAGGGAGATGGAGAACTGCGGACCTGTTAGTTTGACATCAGTAGTACAGAAAATGTCAGAATCTCTTATAAAGGATGTGATAACTGGACATTTAGAAAAGAATGGTAAAATTGGGCAAAGTCAACATGTATTTACGAAAGGGAAATCATGTTTGACAAACTTGTTGGAGATTTTGAGGATATTACTTGTAGCTTAGATAAAGGAGAACCAGTGAATGTGATGTGTTTGGATTTTCAGAAGATTGTTGTTAAGGTCCAAGCCAGAGGGTTAGTAAATAAAATTAGAGCGCATGGGATTAAGGGAAATATACTAATATGGATTGACAATTGGTTAACAGACAGAAAGCAGAGAGTAGGAATAAATGGATCATTCTCAGGATGACAGACTGATACTAGTGGGGTACCGCAAGGATCAGCGCTAGGTCCACAGCTGTTCACAATCTATATAAATGATTTGGATGTGAGGACTAATTGTAATATTTCAAATGTGCTGATGACACCAAACTGGGTGGGAACATAAGTTGTAAGGAGGATGCAAGGAAGCTTCAAGGAGGACTTGGACAGGCTACGTGAATGAGCTAGAACATGGCAGATGGAATATAATGTGAACAAGTGTGAAGTTATTTACCTTGGTAGAAAAAAAACAAAGGCAGAATGTTTCTTAAATGGTGACAGGTGGGAAGTGCAGGTATCCAAAGGGACCTGGGTGTCCTTGTTCACGAGTCACTAAAAGTTAGCATGCAGGTGCAGCAAGCAATTAGGAAGGTGAATGGTATGTTGGCCTTCATCGCAAGGGAAAAGAGTACAGGGGTAAAGATGTCTTGTAATTGTATAAATCCTTGGTGAGACCTCACCTGGAGTATTGTGCACAGTTTTGGTCCCCTTCTCTAAGGTGGGATATACTCACCATAGAGGGAGTGCAACGGAGGTTCAGCAGATTAATCCCTGGGATGGCAGGGTTATTTTATGAGGAGAGATTGAGGAGACTGGGTCTGTACTCCCAAGAGTTTTGAAGAATGAGGGGTGACCTCATTGAAACTTACAGGACGTGATAGGGTGGATGTAGCTAAAACGTTTCCCCTGGCTGGTGAGTCTAAAGCCAGGGGACATAATCCCAGGATAAAGGGCAGGCCATTTAAGATTGAGATTTGGAAGAATTTCTTTGCTCAGAGGGCGGTGAATCTTTGGAATTCTCTACCCCAGAGTGCTGTGGAAGCTCAATCATTGAGCATATTCAAGACTGAAATTGATAGATTTCTGGAGACTAATGACACCAACAGATATGGAGATAGCACAGGAAAGTGGTGTTGAGGTAGATGATCAGCCATGAACTAATTGAATGGTGGAAGAGGCTCAATGGCCTACTCCTGTTCCTATCAGACATCATCATGTAGATGGTCAGATTTGAGACCGATAGGAAATAATTAATCTTCTATTCTAATATAAACCTAAAGTAGGTTACAATCATTAGAAAAGATTTCATACCAGAAGTATTAGCATAAAGATACACAAGTAGTTTATAATTCTTTTTCAGTCATGTATGTCATGAATGCAAATATAACACTGACATCTACGTCACCTCATAGCTCTTTGCTCAGCATTTTAAACTTTTGAAAAACTTCTCTCTTAAAAAACAGAATATACTGAAGCAAAGTGACAGGAAAAAAAAGCTTTTCACTGAGGGGCTTGACAAAGATTAAAAGCCAGAACTTCCGTGGAATGGCAATCACAGTCAGGTTGCCACTCCGCTCCTTTTTTCCTACCTTAGTCGGGAGCTGCACCTTTCAACCTTCCAACTCAGGCCAGGTGAGAAAAGTGTAGCGCGACAGGTTCCTGAGGCCTTCCCATCTAGGGCAGCAGAGTCAGAGTAAACGAAGAGAAAGTAAGTGTGTAAGCTAAGTGGGTAGGATGGGTCTTTTTAAAAATTATTCATTCACGGGATGTGGGCTTCACTGGCTGGTCAAGCATTTATTGCACATCTCTAGTTGCCCTTGAGAAGGTGGTGGTGAGCTGCCTTCTTGAACCGCTGGAGTCCATGTGGTGTAGATGCACCCACAGTGCTGTTAGGAAGGGAGTTCCAGGGTTTTGGCCCAGTGACAGTGAAGGAACGGCGATATGTTTCCAATTCAGGATGGTGAGTGACTTGGAGGGGAACTTCCAGGCAGTGGTGTTCCCATCTATCTGCTGCCTTTGTACTTCTAGATGGTAGTGGTCGTGGGTTTGGAAGGTGCTGTCGAAGGAGCCTTGGTGAGTTCCTGCAGTGCATCTTGTAGATGGTACACACTGCTGCTACAGTGCGTCGGTGGTGGAGGGAGTGAATGTTTGTCGATGGGGGAGCCAATCAAGCGGGCTGCTTTGTCCTGGATGGTGTCAAGCTTCGAGTGTTGTGGGAGCTGCACTCATCCAGGCAAATGGGGAGTATTCCATCACACTCCTGACTTGTGCCTTGTAGATGGTGGACAGGCTTTGGGGAGTCAGGAAGTGAGGTACTCGTTGCACGATTCCGAGCCTCTGACCCGCACTTGTAGCCACAGCATTCATATGGCTGGTCCAGTTCAGTTTCTGGTCAATGGTAACCCCCCCCCCCCCAGGATGTTGATGGTGGAGAATTCAGTGATGGTAATGCCACTGACTGTCAAGGGGCTATGATTAGATTCTCTCTTGTTGCAGATGGTCATTGCCTGGCACTTGTGTGGCGTGAATGTTACTTGCCACTTGTCAGCCCGAGCTTGGATATTATCCAGGTCTTGCTGCTTCAATATCTGAGTTGTCGCAAATGGTGCTGAACATTGTTCGCCGATGGTTGCACATCGCCACTTCTGACCTTATGATGGAAGGAATGTCGTTGATGAAGTAGCTGAAGATGGTTGGGCCAAGGGCACTACCCTGAGGAACTCCTGCAGTGATGTCCTGGAGCTGAGGTGACTGACCTCCAACAACCACAATCATCTTCCTTTGTCCTAGATATGACTCCAACTAGTGGTGAGTTTTCCCCCCGATTCCCATTGACTCCAGTTTTGTGAGGGCTCCTTGATGCCACTCTCAGTGAAATGCAGCCTTGATGTCAAGGGCAGTCACTCTCACCTTGGGAGTTCAGATCTTTTGTCCATGTTTGAACCAAGTTCAGGGGAGTGGGGGGTCAGATGGTGGGCCAGTGGTGGTAGGATAGATCGGGAGGCTTCACGTGGGGAGTCGGGGACTGTCAGGTGATCAGTCAGAGGGTCAGGAGGGTAGTCAGGAAGATGAGGTGGTAAGTAGTGGGTAAGGGGAGTAGTTGAGGGTGGAGGGTCAGTACTATAGTTACCCATGAGTTAGAAGTGGTTTTAATTCTTCTAAATTTTCCTAGGTAACTATTCTGCTAGGACCACAGGAACCATTTGAAATCTCAGATTTAAATCATAATACTGGATGGTTCCAGTGCAGTTTAATTGCCCACTGGCTCTGATGCAAGTTAATTGCTCAGTGGAGGTTTGAACTTCCCAGGCAATACCTATGCAGTCCTTGCATGGGGACATCAGCAGGATCCCCCATCGCATCTTCTGGGGTACCTCTTGGGTATGCCCCACCCAGGGATTGGAGATTATGGGCCAAAACATTGGAGTTTAGCTCCCCTATCAAATAATGCTTTGCTCCAGCCCAAGTAAACTCACTTCAAAATCTATTCTGGAACTTTGTTTTTACTAATTATGTAGAAATAAGACTTTATCCCAATTACACAACTCAGTTCTACAATAAATTCATTTTGAGTTGTGGCAGATCAGGAACATTCCATTCTGTTTTGGGACAAATTTATCTGTTGAAAATGCTGAGCAAATAGATATGTAGGACTGTGGATATCATATGTAAGTAGGAACAGGAGCAGGCTATTTAGATCCACGAGGATGCCATGCAATATCAAGGCAGATCTGCGACCTAATTCCATCCCTGTCCTATATTCATTAATACCTTTGACTGCAAAGGTCTATTGATCAATCTAACAATTGATGTAGCATCAATTGCCATTTGCAAAAGAGCATTCCAACTTCTACCACCTTTTACATAAAGAAGCATTTCCTAACTTCACTCCCGAAAGCTCTGGCTCTAATTTTTAGGACTATACCCTCTTGCCCTAGACTTCCCAACCAGCAGAAATAATCCTAATCTACCCAACTGTCCCCTTATCTTGAAAACTTCAATCAAATCCCCCCTTAAACTGCTAAATTGAATGGAAAACAACCCTAGTTTGATTAATCTCCCTTCTATGGCATAACCCTTGGAATTTAGCTATCATTCTTGTAAATATATGCTGCAATCCTTTGAGGCCAGAATATCCCTTCCTAATGTGTGCTGCTGAGAATCCCTTAGAGTGCTTCAGGTGTGGTCTAACTAGGGCTTTGCATAGCTTAAGCATAACTTTGACCTCCTTGTATATCGTGGTCCTTCAGCCTTTTGACAGAAATTAATCTAATGACCAGTACTGGTGGGAAAGTTTAAGAAAATGTCCAAAGCACTCCATGAATTTAAAATATTTTGTATTGTTTTTAAATCTATCATGTGGGAAACTATGAGAAGCTGATTTACGTTGCAGAGCATGGCACGTCAGTAGTAATTATTGAGTTAACATATAAATTCTGTAACCATAAGACATAGGAGCAGAAGTAGTCTATTCGGACCACCGAGTCTGCTCCGCTGTTCAATGAGATCATGGCTGATCTGATAATCCTCAGCTCCACTTTCCTGCCTTTTCCCCATAATCCTTGATTCCCTTTCTGGTTAAAAATCTGTCTATCTCAGTCTTGAATATACTTAACGACCCAGCTTCTACAGCCCTCTGCAGTAAAGAATTCCACGGATTAACTATCCTCAGAAGAAATTCCTCCTCATCTCTATTTTAAATGGGCAACCCCTTACTATGAGATTATGTCCTCTGGTCCTAGACACACCCACAAGGAGAAACAATCTCTCAGCATCAACCCTGTCAAGCCCCCTAAGAATCTTATATGTTTCAATAAGGTCGCCTCTCATTCTTCTAAGTCCAATGACCACAGGCCCAACCTACTCAACCTCTCCTCATAAGAAAATCCCTCCATACCTGGGACCAAACTAGTGAACCTTCTCTGGACTGCCTCCAATGCCAGTATATCTTTCCTTAGATAAGGGGACCAAAACTGTTCACAGTATTCTAGGTGTGATCCAACTAGTGCGTTGTATAGTTTTAGCAAGACTTTCCTATTTTTATACTCCATTCCCTTTGAAATAAAGGCCAACATTCCATTTGCCTTACCTATTACCTGCTGAATCAAAAATCATAACGCATATTGCAAAAATTCATAGTGTACAAAGACATAGTGATCTATTGTTAAAACACTGGCTCTAATACCATTTGCTCTTAATTCCCAGAAACAACAGAAGGGAATGATCCTTGAAGAAAACATGAGCTTCCACTTTGATATTTCATTACAATTTGAAGGTTTACCCGATGACAAAAACCATCCTATAATTTCAAAGATATGACTGAGAAAGATGTCAAAGTGGAGGAGAGTAATGGAGTGTAGCCACAAAACCTTACATCTTCCATATGTCCTGCTGAACTTCCCAAAATGCTACACACTCTACACCATATTTATACGTTGCAGCACACGCTCCCCAGAATTTCAGTCTTAACAGGAACCAGTCCAAAGCTACTCCCAGTTTCCAACAGGGTCACTTCCCACCGTTTCACTGAGTCGTACCATCGAAGGACCATTGAAAGTCCTTTACCGCAGTCTTCTGAGAAATTCCGAACTAACCTCCAACAGCATGGCTCACTCTAGTGACTGTCTCCAAGCCAGGCCAAAGAAAATCTTCAAGTGTCCTTAAATTTCCACAGTTTGTGTCTCGGACCAGGGAATGTCCTCCCACCCACATTCTGTGTGGTAGCCAACAGAGAAATAGCTTTTTTCCATCTGTTGACTGCAGCAGGTGCTATCCCCATCTCTCTCTCTGGACACACTCAAGTCTACACATGGCAAATCCAGATGCTCTGTCCTTAGTTCCCAGGTGTTAAACCTGACCCGTGGACTTTAATAGCACTTGACCTGGGTCTTCTATCTCCATGATAACCAGGCCACATAGGATTACCATTGGGCAGACCCAAGCGCAGGTCACATGCTCCATTTTCAATGCTCAACGTTACCTTGAACTAAAGGGACAGTTTAAAACATAACCATTTTGCTTTCTTGTTCAAAGTCCCTAGTCCTTTCCACCTTGCATATGCTTCAAACCTATAATGGTTGTGATTTTCAATTTAAGCAAATGTGAGATCATTCACTTTGCACCTAAAAAGGATAGAAAAAAAAATCTAATAATGGATAACTAGAAATAGTGGCATTTAGAACTGAAAGCATTGTCTAAAATTTACAGCTAGATCTTTCAGGAGTTAGGAAACATTTCTGATGGTGGAAGCTTGGATCTCCTCTTCATACAGTAACTGAATAGTAGGTTAATTGTTACAATCTGAGATTGATAGATTTGTTAACCAAAGACAATAAAAAGATATGGGACAAAGGTGGATATATGGAGTTAGGTCACAGGTCAGCCATGATCACATTGAGAGCGAAGAGCTAAATGGCCTAACTCCTATTCCTATGTTCAGACAGGTCAAATCTATTAATTTTAGAAAGAAATCTATCATTGGAACCAACAGCTTGAAAAAAAGTATTGAAATAAAAGAATTTTCAAAATCGTAGATACTGCAGTGCTGGGAGAAGTACCAACCAAAACAGGGATAGAGTAGTGCGGAGGTGTCACAAACCCCTTTAACAATACGCAAATCTTAAAAATGCCTCTAACATGGAAGCCAGACCGTATCCAAATTTTGGCATTTTTCATATTAAAATAATTGCATTATGTTAAACACATGCGAACTTGGTTTAGTTGTTAATAATCTCCTGAATCAGAGTTGAGCACAAAATCTAAACTGACACTTCAGTGAAGTACTGAGGGAATGCCCAATTCATTCCATTTTAGGAAGTGCCATCTTTCAGAGATATTGAACTAAAAACATACCTGTCAGTTCAATGAAATGCAAAAGATCCAAAATAAATAACACCAAAGCAAACAGATTAATGTCATGTATCAGTTAGTGGGATCATGCTATACATAAAATAGCTGCCACAATTGATAAAGCAACAATGTATTTACTTCTAAGTAACAATCAACGGACACATTTGAGATACGCATGATGTACTAAAATACAAGTGAATTAAATTTTAAATTTGAATTCAATTTTAAATAAAAATCATTTTTCATTTAAAGTTTAATCTTCACCAGTATTTGATATGATTCTGGGTGGACACATTTTTTTCTTTGAACAAATCTTTGGCTCTGACAAACTCTTGTTCTTCCAATCGGGTAGATCTGGATAATTGAACAGCTTCCCAATATGATGTACAGCTCAGACTTTAGAGACTGGTCTGAGCTCGTCAACGTCTGAAGAGGAGTAGCATTTTCTGTATTTCACTTTCAACAGTGCACCTTTGGAGACATCTATTGGTGATTTGGTGCTACACCAATAGTGATCTTCTACAAAACTGAACAAACAATAAGCTCACCTAGTGGAACTCAAAAGTTCCATTGTTAAACTACATGTTTAAAATTCTTAACTGCAGAGAAATTAGCTTTGCAATATGTTGTTAAGCTAATCTAAACGAGCACATGCCATGTTGATCCTAATCTCTATTCACTCCCTGCTAATAAAATATTATGTCTACAGATGTATATATAGTTGACAAGTTAAAATTACATTGCTTGCTACTACATGTTTGATTTCCAATACCAGTAGGGATGTGGTTGGTAAAAGAATACTGCTGAATATTTCACACAATGTTGAAAATGCACAAAAGGTTGATAAGAAGTTTTTATTCTCTTCCAGGATTACATCCCTGATAGAACTAACCCCTCCCCACTAACCTCAACATAAAAGCACCCTCCATCCACCCCCAACATAAAAGCATCCTCCACGCACGAGAGAAGTTTGGTCCTCTTTGATGCATTCCCACAAACCAATGCTTAACTTAAAAAAAAACACTTTGCTATTTTATACTTACCAGTGATGGCACACAACCTCCCGTTAAATACAGGTGCAACGACTGTGTAGCAGTTTGTTTTGACGGAATTTACAGAAACAAAGCAGCTGATACTCTCCAAGCCTCATAATGGTTTAATATTCAGCAAGATCTATGGGGCTGGATGGGTGTGGCAAGAATGCTTTTATTCAAAAAATGAAGAGCAACTAACTGAGAAATGTAATAAATCTTTCTTCCGTATTCTCCATATCACAGGAGCACTACTTAGAGGACAGAGGAGTCTGAAGTGGTGGTTTGACATCAGTTGAGAGGACATTTCAAACAAAGCCACTATCCTGTGCAATCATCAGCTCCAACAAGCAATGTTTAAGGAACGAGCAAGGATTACTCCACTTGGTAGCTCCACAAATGTCATAATTCCCACCGAACATCATAGAAATTACAGCAAAGGAGGCTTTTAGCCATTGTACCTTTCTCAATACTTCACTTAGAAATTTAGTCTGAATCTATTCCTTCCACATCTCTCCTTTTCATTTGTATATTCGCTTCCAGTTATGGATGTCTTACTTTTAGGGAAGTGTCAAGGTACCAGGGGCTTCTTTTCCCAGTCTACACAGGTTCAGAAATAGAGCACTAATCCAAGCTGACACTTCAGTGCAGTAATCTGGGAAGTTCTGCAATGTCAGAGGTGCTGTCTTTCAAATGAGATGTTCAACTAAGGCATGTCTGCCTGTTCAGACAAATAAAAAATGTCATGACATTAGATAAAGAGCTGGGAAGAAATGAAGTAAGGACAGCTTGCATGGATTTCCAAAGGACAAGTTATAACTGACATAAGCTCTTTAAGGAAATAACCATATTGGTAGAAGAAATACAATGCACCCTCTCTCCATATAGCTTTCCAATGGACAATTGCTGAATAGATTTGTTGATAAAATAAAGGCACATGGTGTTATGTAATATTATATATGATATAAATTATATCTTCATTTTTATATGGAAAATTTTCTAAGTTATGCAGAGGAATTAATTGGTTTTCCTCAGAATTTAATCCTTATTTTTGCACAATACATTATGGCCTGAATCTTACGTTCATTGGGGGCACGTGGTCGGTGGGCCCAGAAGTGCAAAGTGCGCTTTTGCCCGCAATTGGCCCCCCGAACACAATTTCACACTGGCTGGCCAATTAATGGCCAGCCAGTGTGAAACGCGCGCTAAAAAAGGTACAGTGCTGCCGAGGGGTGCGGGAAGAGGGCGAGCGCCGAGTGAAGGGAAGATGTGGGCTTGCACTCCCTGAAGGCTGTTGTGGAGCTGCCTCAGGGAGCTGCAGTAATTTAAAAATGAAATGAGCTCAACAAACTGCTGCAAATTGTGAAAATACTATAAATGCAAGCACCTGGCAGCAGACTACAAAGATGATGTTTGAGGGATGATCTGCTTTTACTTTATTTAACCCCAGACATTTCTTCCTGCCCTGGATGTAGTTTGTAGTAAAAACGTGAAAACCTGGCCAGTCCGCCAACGGTAAAAGTGGACAGGCCATGTAAAATGGCTGACAAGTGGCTCACTAATGGGCTTAATTGCCCACTTAATTGTCAGCAGGTGCGCTTCCAACTCCTGCGCATGCCCGCCGACCATAATGTTGAGTGTGAGCACGATGTTGTCAGGACCCGCCATCTTCCTGAATGATTTCACACGATTCCAGGTCAGGCGGTGCCCGCACGAACAGCATAAAATTCTGGTCTATGTTTACAATTACATTTTAATCTTGGACTAAAATGGAATAAAGATGTTTTTAAATTAGTGCATTTTGCTTAATCCTGTAGTTAATAAATTCTTATTCTTGTGGTAAAAAGGATTTGCAAGCAATTCTGAACAGTTTGATTGCTTTCAGGTCCGCTTTATGTAATTTTCATTGCATTTCTTAGCTAAGCTGTGAAATCTGACTAAATCAAAGTATGCAGTACTGAAGTCAAGCATTGGAGGTCCGCAGTGTCAAACCGCACAGGGTATCAGTAGTGGAGGGAGTAGATATTTAGTTCAATGTCAGATGTGCTGTGCATGTCATTTGCTCTGTGCTGGAATGGTAACAAACCCTTTTGTGTTTTTGCAGCTGCAGATATCTAGGTCATGGTGAGTATTCCATCCCACTACTAAATTGAGCCTTGCCCTGGCCTTGTAGCCATGTTACACATGACTGCTCTAGTTAAGCTTCTGGTCAGTGATGACCCCAAGGATTTTGATGGTTGGGTAGCTCAATGATAGTATGGCTGCTGAAGGTCAGGGAGAGGTGATTATTTCTGATACTTTTGGAGATGGACCTTGCCTGGTAATTCAGTGGTGTAACTATTATGGTGAAGGGAGTTCCAGGATTTTGACCCAACAACAGTGAAGGAACAGTGATATAGTTCCAAGTCAGGATTGTATGTGGATTGGAGGGGAACTTGGAGGTGATGGTGTTCCCATGCACCTACTGTTCTCGTCCATCTAGGTGGTGAAGATCAGGAGTTTGGAAGGTGCTGTTGAAGGAGGCTTGATGAGTTGCTGCAATGCATCTTGTAGATGGTACACACTGCTGCCACTGTGCGTCAGAGGTGGAGGGAGTGAATTTTTGTGGTGGTGGATTAGGTGCCATTCAAGTGAGCTGCTTTGTCTTGGATGGTGTCAAGCTTCTTGAGTATTGTTGGAGCTGCACTCATCCAGGCATGTGAAGAGTATCCCATCACACTTCTGCCTTGCAGATGGTGGACAGGCTTTGGGGGAGTCAGGAGGTAAATTAATCACTGCAAATTCCCAGCCTCTGACATGCTCTTGTTTAGCCACAGTATTTATATTGCTCGTCCAATTAAGATAACAACCTGGGTATTGCCATTGAATGACAAGGAGAGATGGTTGGATTCTATCTTATTGGAGATGGCCATTTCCTGGCACTTGTGTGGCATGAATGTTACTTGCCACTTATTCAAGCCTGAATGTTGTCCAGGTGTTGCTGCATTTGGACACAGGCTGCTTCAGTATCTGAGTCGTCGCAAATGGTGCACATTTTGCAATAATCAGTGAACATGCCCACATCCAACTGATGAAGCAGCTGAAGAGGATTGGGCTTAGGACACTGCCCTGAGGAATTTCTGCAGCAATGTCTGGGACTGAGGTGTTTTACCTCCAACAATCTTTCTTTTGTGCTTGGTAAGACTCCAACCAGTAGAGATTTTTCCCCAATTTCCAATGACCTCAGTTTTCCTTGGGCTCCTTGATGCCACACTCAGTCAAATGCTGCCTTGGTGTCAAAGGCAGTCACTCTTACCTCACCTCTGGATGTTAGCTCTTTTGTCTATGTTTGGACCAAAGCTGTGATGAGGTCAGGAGCTGAGTGGCCCTGGCAAAATCCAAACTGATCATCAGTGAGCATATTATTGCTGGGTAAGTGCCGCTTGAGAGCACTGTCGACAGCCCTTCCATCACTTTGTTGCTGATTGAGAATAGACTTACTTAGACTTCGTCCCACACAGGACCAGAAGAGCTATGGGCAGCAAGACTCCACTGCCAGCCCTGGTCCATTGCAATCTTTCACTCCAGCCCAGGTGGTGTCCTGCTCTTGAAGCTCCTCAAATGTACTTCACCAGGTCTTCTTTGGCCGGCCCTGTCGTCGTCTTCCATCTGGTGGTGTCCACTCTACTGGCTCTCTGGTGGGGCATACATCCAGGTGGCAAAAACGCATCCAGCCAGTCTCAGTTATCTCTCAGTCACAATGTCCTACAGGTGCTTCTATAGCATTTCTTTGTTGGTTATGTTGTCTCTCCATGTGAGAGAATCTTACATAGGCAATGCTGGTGAAAGATGTCCAACTTACGTGACATCTTTGCTGTTCTATTCCATATCTCGCTTGCATAGATTGTGGTTGGTACTACTATGAACATGTACAGTCACAGCTTCATGGCTGTATTGATGGTGTTGAATGCCCAGACTGTGGGCAGCTGCTGGGAAGACCAATGCTGCTTTGCCGATTCTTGTGTGGACACTGACCTCTACATCACACTCCATGGAGACGTTGCTTCCTAGATACAGAAAGTGGTTGCCCTTGACGTTCTATTGCTTGATAGGTGATGGTTGTTGCTGCCCAGCTGTCACCGTCTAGGTCTTCTCATCGCTGATGCGTAGACCAACCTTGGTGTCACTACTCTCAAGACAGGTGGTCATGTCTTGGAGCATTCATCATTCTTTGGCAGCAAGATGATGTTGTCTCCAAAACCCAGCTACGTCAACGGGTGGTGTTGACATGGGATACACAAATCTGCACCCACCATCGCTTTCCCCATGATGAAATCCATAACCAAGAGGAAGAGGAATGGAGAGAGTACGCAGCCTTGTCATACTCCTGTGATGTTGTTGGAGGAGTCTGTGGTGCCCATGCTGGTCTTAACGCAGCCACTGGGGTCGCAGTATAAGGCTTTGAAGATGTTAATATATTGCTGTGGGATGCCGTACTGTACCAGGGTGAGTGCCGATGGATGCTATCAAAAGCCTTCCTGAAATCAAAGAAGTTGATAACAAGTGGCTTCTGATAATCTAGGCTCTGCTCTATGATGTTCCCGAGTGTAAATATCTGCTCAATGCATGATCTGCCACCTGGAAACCTGTCTGGTCTTCACGAAGGGTACCATCTACTTCTGCTTTCAATCTGTTGAGGAGCACCATGCTGAAGACCTTGCCAGGTACTGGCAGCAGTGTTATGCACCTCCAACTGTTGCAGTCACTGAGGTTTCCTTTATTTGGCAGCTCGAAGATTACTCCTCGCCTCCAGTCATCTGGGACATTCTCCGCAGTCCAGACCTTGTTCAACAGGTCCATGAGCCCCGTTATGACAATTTTTTTGCCATGTTGCAATGGCTCTGCTGGTCTCTCGTCAATTCTAGGAGCCTTGTTGTTCTTCAGCCTCTTAATGGCTATTTGGACCTCTGATCTGGCAATTTCTCCCGGGCTGATATTCAGCTTTTGAGGTGCAGTGCTGTCATTGAATTCAAACGTGGAGCTGGGGCTAGGCCGGTTGAGGATCTCCCGAAAGTGTGTTCCACCTACCTTGCTTCCTACTCCTCACCCATCAATAGTGTCCTCCCATCTTTACCTTGCTTGGTACAATGGTGCTGCTTCTTGTACCAGTCAGTTCCCATACAATCCTGTAGTGTCTTTGAATCAATCCAATTTGCTGTTTCTTGTGCCTCCCTGCATTTTAACTCTATCAATCCTTGTTTGTCTCTCCTGCACCTCTTTTCACGGCTTTATCCAGTCTTCTGCACTTCTCATCGTCTTCTCATTTTGTTCAATGTTCAATGAGTCCCCCTCGTTGAGGGGAGTGCGAGAGGAGGACCCTGGAACAGGCAGTCTGCAGCACCCAGAGGAGAGTCAGTGAGGAGGGCCCTGGGACAGGCAGTCAGCAGCACCTAGTGGAGAGTGCAAGAGGAGGACTTGTTTCTACCTGTCAGAGCAGAAGTGCGACATCAAAGGAAAACAGCTAGATGATTGGTGGGTATCTCTTCTGTGTCTCTTTTAATTGGTCAAGTGGTTTAAATCAGGAGACGTTATTATAGCTGAAGAGTACAGTTAAGAAATTCACTTTTAAAATATTTAACATCCAAATTAATTAAATAGAATAGAGATGGCTGGGCAGGCGATGTGTTTCAGCTGTAGTATGTGGGTGTTGGTGGACGCTGGTGCAATCCACGGTGACCACATCTGCAGCAAGTTGTTGCTCAAGGAACTTCAGCTCAGAGTTGGTGAGCTGGAGTCCGAGCTGCGGACACTGCAACACATCAGGAGGGGGAGAGTTGCCTGGACACAGTTTCAGGAGACAGTCACACCCCTTAGATTAATTACATCAAATTTGGACCATGGTCAGGGACAGGAGGGTGTGACTGTGAGTGAGGCAGTTACGAGGATCCAAAATTTAGCTTTGGAGGAGCCTCAGCCACTGCCCTTGTCCAATAGGTACGAGGTTCTTGCTCCGAGTGTGCACAGACTGCAGTAGGGATGAGCGAACTGAGCACAGCACCGTGTTACAGAGTGCCATTCAAATGGGGGGAGAAAAGAGAAATGTAGTAGTAATAGGGGATAGCATAGTTAGGGGAATAGATACTGTTCTCTGCAGCAAAGGGAGTCCCGAAGGCTGTGCTGCCTACCGAATGCCAAGGTTAAAGACATCTCTTCTGGGCTGGAGAGGAACTTGGAGTGGGAGGGGAAGGATCCAGTTGTTGTGGTCCACGTAGGTACCAACGACATAGGTAGGACTAGGAAAGAGGTTCTGCTGAGGGACTACAAGCAGCTCGGGGCTAAATTAAAAAGCAGAACCACAAAGGTAATAATCTCCGGGTTACTACCTGAGCCACGTGCAAATTGGTGTAGGGTAAACAAAATTAGAGGGGTGAATGCATGGTTCAAAGATTGGTGTGGGAGAAATGACTTCCGATTCATGGGGCACTGGCACCAGTACTGGGGAAAGAGAGAGCTGGTCCGTTGGGATGGGCTTTATTTGAATCATGCTGGGACCAGTGTCCTGGCGAATCGTATAACTGGGGTTGTAGATAGGACTTTAAACAAATTAATGGGGGGGGTTCAATTAAAGGGAAGTTTAAAAAATGTTTCAGGTGTAGACCGTCCCACTTTTCCCAGTAGTAGTGCCAGTGTCCCACAAACCAGAACCCACTTCACCCACACCAGTCTTTGAGCCACGTATTCATCTATCTAATTTTATGTTCCCTATGCAAATTTGCATGCTGCTCAGGTAATAATCCGGAGATTATAACCTTTGAGGTTCTGCTTTTTAATTTACTGTCTAGCTCCTCATATTCTCTATGCAGAACTTCCTTCCTAGTACAACCTATGTCGTTAGTACCTACATGGACCACAACAACTGAATCCTTCTCCTCCCATTGCAAGTTTCACTCCAGCCCTGAGCAGATGCCCCAATCCTTGGCACCTGGCAGGCAACGCAGCCGTCTGGACCCTTGCTCTTTGCTGTGGTTGTCCATCTGGTTTCATTCCTTTTTGACTTTTTCTGTAGTGGTTTGGGACAACTAAGTTCCTTGCTAGGCTGATTCAGATCATATTTAAGAGTCATACATATTGCTGTGGATCTGAAGTCACATCTAGGCCAGATCAGGTAAGGACAGCAGGTTTAGGACATTAGTGAATCAAATGGGTTTATAGCTTCATAGTCGCCATTACAGGGACTACCTTTTAATAACAGATTAATTAATTGAATTTAAATTCTACCAGCTGTAGTGTTGGGTTTTGAACCTGTGTCTCCAAAGCATTAGTCAGGACTTCTGGGTTACTTGTCCAGTGTCATTACCACTATGCCACCATCTCCCCAAAAAGGGAAGCCACAACATAAACAGAACCTCAACATTTTCATAGATTACAAGGCACATTACACTCAAGAAAAAAAAGATGAAACCTTGTGGGGGAAAATGTTATTCCAGTGCTCAGAGTTAATTCTAACCTGTGGAAGGCAATGTAAAAAGTAAAAATACGAAGGTCTACTGAGTGAGATTTACAGAAAAGGACACCTATCATTCAAAGAGGAATTTTAAGAGCTCCAAGCTCTCATGGCTACCTTCTTGCGAGGAAGGCCACGGCCCAATTTGGAGTGGGACAAATATTTGCAATAAGCAAACATTTCTAAATGAGACTGCTCCTGCAAGTAAATGAATGTATCAACCAAACATCTAGCCTGCAAACCTAGTGCACGTTAAGA
The DNA here is from genome assembly GCF_964194155.1 of Cetorhinus maximus. Taxonomy (NCBI): domain Eukaryota; kingdom Metazoa; phylum Chordata; class Chondrichthyes; order Lamniformes; family Cetorhinidae; genus Cetorhinus; species Cetorhinus maximus. Next base: position 207,963,207 of record NC_135879.1, on the reverse strand, counting down.
GAGTGTTACTGTTACCCATTATGCTTTAAAATTAAAACAAAAATCAGATAGATAACAGTCAATTTGTTATACTAAGGAAGCTAAATACAATTTATTAAGAAAGCCACAACACAATGTTGTAACACATTGACATCTCAATACATTCTAAATTCAAAGATGATAGACAAACGATCATTTATATAGCCCGCTTGAAGAACATTTATGCAATGAAAAAGTCATACTTGGTCTGAAGATTATTGTACAGAACATGGACAAATTGGCATATGGTGTTATGTACAAAATTTGACTGAGACGCATCGTCAATAATCTTAAAGCCTTTTATTATTTGATTTTCAACCAGAAACAGAATTAATTTATATGGCAACATTTTCATTCAAAGAAAGTATTGCTCTGAGATAGAGTGGTAGATGGGGAGGCAGTGGCGTTGTAGTATTGTCACTGGACTAGTAATCCAGAGACCTCGGGTAATGCTCTGGGGGCCTGGGTTCAAATCCTGCGACAGGGATGGTGGAATTTGAATTCAATAAAAATTTGGAATTAAAAGTCTAATGAACCCATCTGGTTCACTATTATCCTTTAGGGAAGGAAATCTGCCATCCTTACTTGGTTTGTGCTTGACCAACTCTGAAATGGCCTAGCAAGCCACTCGGTTGTATCAAACTGCTAAAAAATCAATAATTTTAAAAAAGGAATGAAATGGTACAGGTCACCCGGCATTGAACTTGGCACCAGAATAACAGACGGCAAACTCAGCTTTGTTGACCCTGCAAAGTCCTCCTTACTAACATCTGGGAGCTAGGCTGACACAGACTAGTCAAGCAACAGCCTGACACAGTCATACACACGGAATCATAACTTACAGACAATGCCCCAGACACCACCACCACCATCCCTGGGTACGTCCTGTTCCACCGGCAGGACAGACCCAGCAGGGGTGGTGACACAGTGGTATACAGTCGGGAGGTTGCCCTGGGAGTCCTCAGCATCGATTCCAGACCCCATGGTCAAAAACGGGCAAGGAAACCTCCTGCTGATTATCACATACCGCCTCCCCCCATCAGCTACTGAATCAGTACTCCTCCATGTTGCACATCTCTTGGAGGAAGCACCAAGGGTAGTAAGGATACAGAATGTACTCCGGGTGGGGGACTTCAGTGTCCATCCCCCAGAGTGGCTAAGTAGTACCAGTACAGACTGAGTTCTAAAGGACATTTTGTTAGACTGGGCCTGCGGCAGGTGGAAGGAACCAACAAGAGGGAAAAACACACTTGACCTCATCCTCACCAACCTGCCTGCTACAGATGCATCTGTCCATGGCTGTGCAGTGGTCACTCCTACACAAACCGTCCTTGTGGAGATGAATTCCCGTCTTCACAATGAGGATACCCTCCATCATGCTGTGTGGCATGTTAAATGGCATACATTTCGAACAGGTCAAGCAAAACAAGATGGGGTGCATTGGGCCATCAGCAGCAGCAAAATTGTACTCAACCATAATCTGTAACCTCATGGCCTGGCATATCTCCCAATCTACCATTACCACCAAGCTAGGGGGTTAACCCTAGTTCAATGTGGAGTGCAGGAGGGCACACCAGGAACAGCAACAGGCATACCTAAAAATCAGGTGTTACCTGGTGAAGCTATAACACAGGACTACTTGTGTGATAAACAGCATAAGCAGCAAGCGAGACAGAGCTATGCAATTTCACACCCAACGGATCAGATCTAGGCTCTGCAGTCCTGCCACATCCAGTCGTGAATGGTGATGGACAATTAAACAACTCACTGGAGGAGAAGGCTCCCCATCCTTAATGATGGGGGAGCCCAACACATCAGTGCAAAAGATAAGGCTGAAGCATTTACAACAATCTTCAGCCAGAAGTACCAAATGGGTGATCCAGCTTGGCCTCCTCCAGAGGTTCCCAGCAAGACAGAAGCCAGTCTTCAGCCAATTCGATTCACTCCACGTGATATCAAGAAATGGCTGAAGGCACTGGATAGTGCAAAGGCAACAGGCCCTGACAATATTCCGGCAGTAGTACTGAAGACTTGTGCTCCAGAACTTGCCTTACCACTAGCCAAGCTGTTCCAGTACAGCTACAACACTAGCATCTACCCTGCAAGGTGGAAAACTGCTCAGCTTTATCCTGTACACAAAAAAGCAGGACAAATCCAACCTGGCCAATTACCACCAATTCAGTCTACTCTCAATCATCAGTAAAGTGAAGGAAGGGATCAGGACTGCTGTCAAGCAGCACTTGCTTAACAATAATCTGCTCACTGACGATCAGTTTGGGTTCCGCCAGGGCCACTCAGCTCCTGAGCTCATTACAGCCTTGATTCAAACATACGCAAAAGAACTGACTTCAGATGCGAGGTGAGAGTAACTGCCCTCGACATTAAGGCAGTATTTGACCGAGCGTCACTTCAAGGCACCCTAGCAAAACTGGATTCAATGGAAATCAGAAGAAAAACTCTCCGCTGGTTGGAGTCATACCTAGCACAAAGGGAGATGCGTGTGGTTGTTAGAGGTCAATCATCTCAGCTCCATGACATTACTCCAAGAGTTCCTCAGGGTAGCATCCTAGGTCCAAACTTCTTCATCTGCTTCATCAATGACCTTTCTTTCATCACAAGGTCAGAGGTAGGGTTGTTTGCTGGTGATTGCACAACGTTCAGCACCATTCGTAACTCCTCAGATACTGAAGCAGTCCATGTCCAAATACAACAAGAACTGGACAATATTCAGGCTTAGGCTTACATGTGTCCAGTAACATTCACGCCACACAAGTGCCAGGCAATAATCAACTTCAACAAGAGAGAAACTAACCATCACCCCTTGATATTCAATGGCATTACCATCACTGAATCCCACACTATCATCCTGGGGGTTACCATTGACAAGAAACTCAACTGGACTAGCCATATAAATACTGTGGATACAAGAGCAGCTCGGGCTAGGAATCCTGCAGTGAGCAACTCACTTCCTGACTCTCCAAAGCCTGTCCACCATCTACAAGACACAGGTCAGGAGTGCGATGGAATATTCTCCACTTGCCTGGATGAGTGCAGCTCCAACAACACTCAAGAAGCTTAACACCAGCCAGGGCAAAGCAGCCCGCTTGATTGGCATCCCATCCACAAACATTCACTCCCTCCACCACCGGCGCACAGTGGCAACAGTGTGTACCATTTACATGATGCACTGCAGAAATTCACCAAGCCTCCTTAGACATGTGAAATTCAAAACACAAGCGGATCAGCCATGATCTTTTTGAATGGTGGAGCAGGACCAAGGGGCCAAATGGCCTACTTCTGCTCCTATTTCATATGTTTGTACTTACGATCATATATATGTTCGATGGGCATGGCAATCGGGTAGGAGATTAAAATAGAGGTCCAAGATCAGCCACATTCCTTTTGAATAGAGTCTCAGGTTCAAGGGGGCTGTACGGTCTTCTCCTGCTCCTACTGTTGGCCAGGGGCTGCAGCCAAACTGCTGACACAGGCAAAAGCAACTTTTGACCTGAAGTAACCTGAGTTCAGTCACTGGCCTGAGCTGGCTAGAACCAGTTTGAAGTAGCTGAGTTTCGTGAAGAACAAAGGGAACGTGATAAGACACAAGTCCTTATTTAGAAAAGGAGTAATGAGGTAATGTTACCTAAGCCTTTGGGACAGAGCCAATAAGAAGATGCCACAGGCTAGGCAAGCAAGCCTAAACCAACGGGAGAGAGACAGCACAGCTTAAAGAGATAAAATTCAAAATAAGAGTGGAGAATCTCAGGTGTGGTCCCAGTGAAGACTCCGGAGAACAACCATCGCGGAAGTGGAAGAACCTACGTCAGCAGCGTAGAGATGCAAGAGAGAGAGAACGGGACGCCTGGCCAGTGTCAGCTCTCCTTTTCGGGTATTAGCTTTTATATTCTGTGACCACTCAGGGAGTGCCAGAGAAACCTAGTGGATGTGCGATTAGATCCTAGTTTTGGGTATAAAACTGTATAACCTGCTGTAAACTGCATGTCTATATTTAACAAGACGTATAAGCTATATGTAGATGATTTAAGTATGTGAATAAAGCGAATTTAGAGTTAAGAGAGAATTGACTCTTCTCCCCTTCGTACTAAGCCAACAACCGTTACCGGTGACCTCCGGCAACACTACTTATGTTCTCACGTTCTTAAAATAATCCATCTGTACAATTATGTTACTGTCTGGATGTCTAAAGTGTCTTCTACTCTAAACGATTAAATCACCTTCTATTTCAATAGTGTTGCATGTCAAAGAGTACAACTCATTTAGGGAAATATTATCTAGTGTCACCTAAAAAATGAAGTTTTAGCAACCTATAAATGGGCAAGTGTTAAATAAGGTTGCCTTTTTTCATAAAATGCAAAAACTGGGTAATGAAAAATATTCACAAATTATGTTAAACTTACTTGTTGTGGTTGTTCTGTTACTCTCTGCAGCTCTGATTTTACTTTGTTGTTGGGGTGATCTGTAACTTTAGTTACCGGTTGCTTGAAAATGGAAGCAGTCTGTCTTATTGGCAGTGTTGTGTTCAAATCTAATTTGCCCTGCACAAAGGAAAAGCAAAATTAATGTTAAAAATCGCATTGTACTTCACTCTTTAGACAACATAAATTTCTTGTGTGGGATTCCACAGTCGCCTCAAACAGAGTGGGCAATGGTCTGCACTTAGGCACCAGTAATGCCACTAACATGTCGATGAGATACAGGAGGAGGAATTCAGCTCTCGCGTCTGACCTTTTTCCCTTCAAAGAAGCCAATCAGTTCTGTTGGCAGCCTCTCGAGATGGAGTCGGCAAACATTACGCACCCATCGTGCTCAAGAAAAATCATTGCAAACCACAACAATGCCATAACAAATAGGAATGTTCCAATGGCAATACACTAGTCAAACTCCTTCTCCTTGCAGGAGTTGTATTTCCAACAAGAAATTTTAAGAAAGGCTGCAGAAAGGCTGTAAGACCTCTGAGAAATGCACTTATCTGGGGAAACTATTAGAAGCAATTCTGAGGGGCAGAATTAAGCTACATTTGGAGAGGCAGGGATTAATCAAGGATAGTCAGCATGGTTTTGTTAAGGGGAGGCTATGTCTGACCAATTTGATTGAATTTTTCGACGAGGTGACCAGGTGTGTAGATGAGGGCAATGCATTTGACATAAGTCTACTTGGACTTCAGCAAGGCTTTTGATAAGGTCCCGCATGGGAGGCTGATCACGAAGGTAAGAGCCCATGGGATCCAAGGCAATTTGGCAAATTGGATCCAGAATTGGCTGAGTGGCAGGGAACAGAGGGTGATGGTCAAGCAGTATTTTTGTGACTGGATGCCTGTGTCCAGTGGGGCTCCACAGGGATCAGTGTTGGGTCCCTTGCTGTTTGTGGTATATATAAACAATTTAGACTTGAATGTAGGGGGGGGTTGATCAGTAAGTTCACGGATGACACGAAAATTGGTGGGGTGGTAAATAGTGAGCCTTAGCTTACAGGAGGATATAGACAGGCTGGTCAGATGGAATTTAATCTGTTTAAGTGTGAGGTGATGCACTTGGGCAGGACAAATAAGGCACAGGAATACACCATGAATGGTAGGACCCTGGGAAGTACCAAGGATCAGAGGGACTTTGGTGTGCATGTCCACCGTTCCCTTAAGGTAGCGGGAGAGGCAGATAAGGTGATTAAGAAGGCATATGGGATATTTGCCTTTATTAGCCAAGGCATAGAATATAAGAGCAGGGAGGTTATGTTGGAACTGTATAAAACGCTGGTTAGGCTGCAGCTAGAGTGTTGCGAGCAGTTCTGGAATCTGCATTATAGGAAGGATGTGATTGCACTAGAGAGAGTGCAGAGGAGATTTACCAGGATGTTTCCTGGGCTGGAGAGTTTTAGTTATGAGGAGAGATTGGATAGACTGGGATTATTTTCCCTGGAGCAGAGGAGATTGAGGAGGGACATAATTGAGGTATATAAAATTATGAGGGGCATAGATAGGGTAGACAGGAAGGAACTTTTCCCTTTGGTAGAGGGATCAATAACCAGGGGGCATAGATTTAAGGTAAGGGGCAGGAGGGTTAGAGGGGATGTGAGGAAGAATTTTTTCAGCCAGAGGGTGGTGGGAATCTGGAACTCACTGCCTGAAAGGGTGGTAGAGGCAGAAACCCTTATAACATTTAAGAAGCATTTGGATAAGCACTTGCAATGCCATGGCATACAAGGCTATGGGCCTAGTGATGGAAAATAGGATTAAAATAGTTAGGCACTTGTTTGACCGGTGCAGACTCGATGGACCGAAGGGCCTTTTTCTGTGCTGTAGACCTCTATGACTAAGACATTAAGTTATTAATCTATTAGCCCACAACACCAAAACCCCTGTAACTTTACAAGAATTATGGCTAGTATACAAATTTACATTTCAAAAAATACACATGGAAATCATCCCCATATACAAAGGCACTTAATGCCAAAGAGACAATAGCATAAGCTTTTCCTTTTAGATTTCCTAAATTAAAATATATATCTTGTTATATAATATGACATCGCTTGTGAACACATGCTCTTCTCTATTTCCCACTCTACAATTCACACACTCCATAATAGTGATATGAAAGTGACACTGAAATTTCCCTTTCAGTAGTAAAGGGTGTTCAGAGGACTAGATGTTAAACCCAAGAGTAAAACATTTCAGTGCTGCAAGGCAGCTTGGCAAGAAATAAACTGTAAAAGGCACAAATGGGCTTGAAATAAAGGATGCATATAAATTAGTCAATGTTCTGAATTTTATTTACTTAGAAATTAGCCCACTCAGTCCAACCAGTTCATGATGAATTTTATCTACCACATTATAGTCCTCAATACCATTCTCCCACCCTGCTCCCATACCATCTACAGTATTTACCACACTCCCTCTGTCAAATCACTTACTTTATCTATTCTTAAAAGCTGATATGGCCTCTGCTTTATTTAACAGCATCAAAAGACTTTTTTAAAAATGCTTCCGCCATCCATCTCAAATCTCATATTTAATTTCATGTTCATATTCCCCCATTCTAGATCCTCAATCACTGAGCTGACCAATTCTATCTCTTCTGTTCAAGGTCTGCATTATTTTAAACATCTCTATCAAAACATCCCATGTTCTCCATGGTTCTCATGAAATAACCCAAAGTTTTCAATTTCCTTCATCTGTATTTCCTCATCCTAGTGAAACTATGCAAGCTCTATTGCTTGAACATTTTTCCAACAGTGTAAAACTCAAAACTGCACCCAATACTCCAAGTGTTTTCATTTGGAAGTTTTCTATAGATTCACCATAATCTCTCAATCTTTACTTTCTATACCACATATTATCTACCACTCAATATCTTATGAATTTGAACACCCAAAATATCTGCCCTCTACATCACTAAACCTCCACCATTCAAATGTACCTTTTTTCACCAAAATATAGCAGCTCACACTTACTGACACTGAATTCTGTTATGCCTTTTGATCATTACATTATCTTATCAATATCATCTTGCAGCTCGGACCTCAAGACTAATTTATTATACTTCCTTTTTACTATATAGTCCGCAGGTTTGGATCCTGCTTCTTCAACCTCTATGTCCAAACCATTGATGCACACAGTGGACAGAAGCAGTTTCACAACAAAATACTTTGCCACACTGGTACCTATTTCTAATCACTGCCTTCACCTCCTACTTGGTTTGCTCCCTTCTAATCGGTAATTTATGTAATTTGCTTTCTTGTCCTGAATTCCATATATAGTAATTTTGTAGAACAGAACTTGAGTGTTGCTGAAAAAACAAAATACTTTTTTTTGGGTCAAAGATTTTTGCCATGCACACAACAGGGCAATTCGCAACAAAATACTAATGCCAGGGTAAACTACACATTTATACTGTATGCAAAGAGAGTGCTGATTGGTTTGCAAGTGGACTCTGATTGGTTGAGGCATTGCCATGGAGAATGCACCAGTTGATGGTGACTGACAGATAACTGCCAAGCATAGTTTGAAACTTAAACCAACCAGCTTGACTCTATTTGGTCAAGACAGTGTCCTGGGAATAAACCAGTGAATGGCTGTCACTTATTTTGCTTAACTGAAACAGGCGCAATGTGTGTACATGTTCTTTCTGTCTGCAAAGAACAGAGCCCTGTGTATTAACACCAGTAGCTTCCAGTACACATAAATGCGCCACCACTATGAGCCCGACTGACAATCTTAAATTGGTTGCCAGCGTAATTCTTAGCACAGTGAGGATGATTTAGCAAATATTGTCCAATCACGGAATCACATCTAATGTTGGACACTGTATTTTGAGTTTTGCAAGCATAGGCTGGTTGGGTATGGTCTGTTGCGAGCAGAAGGGATGTGCTGTTTGATATGATTCGCCAGTCTTTTGGCCATACAGCCTACATAACTCGCATCACACTGGCACTGAAATTCATATACCATATTACTCATTTGTGTGATAAGCAGAACATCTATTTGGCTTGACAACAGCATCCTGTCAGTGGCAAATACAATTTGTGTTGCTGTTGCATAGTAGCAGTGTGACTCAGCTAGCTTCACCTGTTGCTCAAATTTGAGAGATACACTACCCTTTCAGTGTAATCTGAGGTCGACTGGGCACTTTTCAGGGCCGAAAGTGATGGCCTTGGGCCCGTTTGAGTTTGCACGAGATGCAGCATGAAATGATCTGGGTAGCCACTATCCCCAGGATTGTCTTTGACGCGCCCTATTTCAGCATCAAGCTTGCATGGTGAGCAAATGGAACAGGCCCTATTCATAAGGTTGCTGATAAAGCCAATCTTATAGCATGTGGAAATCTAAGAATCCCAACGTGTGTATTGACCAGTGAAAGTAAGCTTGCGGTAGACCGTGGCAGAGAACCCCCGGCAGGTTTCTCGACTAGTACGTCAAGGAAAGGCAGTTCATTTGACTGCTCAATTTCAAAGATGAACTTGAGCACAGGATGGAGCCCATTAAGCCATGCCAGGAAATTATTACATACAGCTGTGGATTTAAATATAACAAACGTACCTATAACTACGCCACCAAATACGTAACAAATCTCTCTGACCACACTCTCAGAAAGTGAGAAGTTCGTCCTTGCGCATGGTTTCAATTTTGGTGTGTCTTCATCCCAAAAGAAAAGGGAAGAGGTATTTGTTGAGTTCGAACTCCTCTACTCCCAACTATCCAACCACATACCAGCGTTCACTGAAGCTGCTGAATCCTTGAAAGCATGCCTAGCTGATCTAGTGCATGCATATTGCGGGATTCCAAATGATCTGTCTGATTTTAACATGCGATGCAAATGTCTTACAGAGTTGTGAGGTCTCAAGACCAAACGGACATACACATCAGTAAACCTGACAAAAGGGATGGGAATGGTCATCCTTAACAAACATGACTATATCAACAAAATGCACATTATTCTTAATGAAAGGCCCAAATTCGTATCCATTAGACCTGCCGCTTAACAAGGCTAGACAGCCCTGTTCAAAAGTAAACTTTAAAAAACACTTGCTGGAATTGTGTAAGAGCAATGAGCTGCCGTGTGATATATATGACAGGGTTCGTCCTTACAGCTCGTTGCGTCCGCGTATGTATGGTGCTGGATCCTGGTCACTAGTTTAGTTGGACTAATGGATTCGGGTTGTATGCTTGTTTCGGGATGGTCTTGTTGGTTCCATAAACAGGGTAGATCAGCAGACGGTTGTTATGTAGAACACATTTTATTTATTTACAAAGGAACTCAGAAGCTACACTTGTGCGCGTACAACTCAAACCCTGTCTCTACGTTACAGACTCTAACTCTAGACTACTACTGACTACTAAGGTAACACACGCTACTCTGCTATTGGATACTAAGATCATGTGATCTTCCATTATAGCATTCTTCTTAAAAGGTACATTACACATCAGATTACCACATATGGGCTGCCCAAGACACACAAAAATTATATTGCTTTATGCCCCATCTTATCTATGACCACTTCTGCACAGTATGAATTAGCCAAATGGTTGGACGATTTGTTACAACCAGTTTTAAGCAAGTTTTCCACTTACACGGTGAAGGATTCCTTCATATTTTTGAAGGCTATAAAGGGCTACATATCCATAGCAATGCTGTGTCCATGTGCTCATTTGACATTGCTAGCCTAGTCATCAATGATCCACTTAAGGAAGCTGTAGATATTTGCACTGCAGCACCATATGATGGAGATCTAGAACCACCACCAATGCGTGAATCAGTATTCATTCAGCTTATGAATTTGGCAGCTCGTGCAGTTGAGTTGACCTTTAATGACACTGTGTATGCTCAAATAGATGGTGTTGCCATGGGATGCCCTCTAGGCCCAGCTCTCTCAAACATCTTTGTTGGGTTCCATGAGAAACAGGTTTTCGATGGAATGACACCCAACCTCCTACTCCTTGCATATTTATGATATGTGGGTGATACTTTGCTATATTTAAATCTGAAGCTGCATGTAATTATTTCTTTACATGTCTTAATGGGCTCCATCCTGCGCTCAAATTCACCTTTGAAATGGAGTGGTCAAATGGACTCCCTTTCCTTGATGTACTAGTTGAGAAATCTGCCGGGGGTTCTCTACCACTGTCTATCGCAAGCCTACCTTCACAGGTCAATACACGCATTGGGACTCTTACAGTTCCACATGCTATAAGATTGGCCTTATTGGCAATCTTGTAAACAAGGCCCGTAACATTTGCTCATGCAAGCTTGATGCTAAAATAGGACGCATCAAAAGCATCCTGAGGGATAATGAGGGATAGGTAGCCCCTGATCGGATCATTTCATGCTATATTTTGCGCTAACTCACGAACGGGCCCCAGGCCATCACTTTCTGATAAGTGCCCAGTCTACCTCAGATTAACCTGCATATTAACATGCAAGGCCCTGTTCTTTGCAGACAGAAAGCATATTTGAGCTAAACAAAATAAGTGACAGCCATGCGCTGGTTTAGTCCCCAGGGCACTGTCTTTACCAGAGTCAAGCTGCGTGGTTTAAATTTCAAACCAATCTTGGCAGTTATCTGTCAGTCAGCATCAACTGGTGCATTCTCCATGGCAACGGTTCTACTAATCAGAGTCCACCTGCCAACCAATCAACACTCTTTTGTCATACAGTATAAATATATTGTTTCCCCTGACATTGATATTTTCTTGCGAATTGTCCTGATGAATGCAAGACGAAAAGCTTCGACAAAAAAGTCTCTTTTTTCAGCAATACTCGAATTCCACATACTTCATTCAAAAGTCTATGTGGTACTTTGATAAAAGTGTTCCAAAATTTCACATATAAGCTAGATTTACATTTTTATTATGTGTTCTCTATCTGCTTTAATTTTAATTGAACTACGCTGCTGTCCCCTTCCTCCTTTCTTCCAATTGCAACTCTAACCAAAATCTCATTTTAGAAGTACGGTTTCCACCTCGCTTAGTGGTGTTCTCTCTGCTTCAATTCTAAGCAATCGCAAGTGAACTCATGAGCAACATGCTGTCTGCAAGCAAAGATAACCTAAGTAAAATCAATGACTTACATAAATGAGATGGAAGACCCAGTCAAGCTAAACACAAATGAACCTGAGAACAGATGGTATTTATCCCACAGTGCTGCCAAAAACTAGGGTGATTTACAAGGCAATGATCATGGAATTTCTTGGAACTGCCGGCAACTAATTTTGGTCATAGCCTCAGGAATCCTGAACTGAAATTTGCTTTTTGAATACTTATAACCTACAATTCTAACAACTACTTTCCATTAAAAAGTCAAATGTCGACTGTGTTATAGGCAGAAGGGGGATTAATTTAAACAGCTCCGATTTCTCCTCTCTCTATCCTTTCGTAAACAGAAAGGTGTTTTTGATTTCTGATTTCCTCCTTTATAAGTTATGGCATGTTTTCCCCAACCCTTTAGTTGGACTGATCCAATCCTCTATTAATAACCCCACAGAAAAGGTAAAATATGAGGGTTGGTTTATTATACACACACACAGAACACGGGAAAGGGGTTTCACAACATCCGCCCCTTTTGCATTCTTACAATAAAACAGGGATAAGGGAAAAAAAGGGGTACAGGGCAGGATCACGATAAGAATAGGAGTTATGGTTTCATGTGAGTCCAGAATCAAAAGTCCAATGGCGTGGTCCTTCAGAGGTTAGCAGGCTGAAACTGTTGCAGGGTGATCCATCTTTCCCAGAAGCGAGGAATTTCATGATGGGAGAAGGAACATAGAGATGAATTAATCTTGAAGGCACAGATACAAAAGCTCGAGTGCTCCTTAGTTCAGAGTGTAGAAGAGGGCCAGGCAATTTATCTGGACAGGGCTCTTTTTGCTGCTGTTGGATGGTAAAACTGTAGACTGCCTTGGTTCAGTCATACACAGCAATGTTAAAAGTTCTAGCAACTTGGAGGGGAGGTTACGTGACATACCTCTCACTTCTTTTCCTGGGTGTTGGACAAAGGATGTATTTTCCCAGGTCTGGAATCTTGAGGTGTTTAATAGAGGAGTCAAGGTCCCTATTGTCCTTTGCAGACATAACGTCTCTGTTGGCTGAAGCTCTGCCTTAGAAATGTAAAGGGGTCGGTGCATTTCTTTGGTATCTGATTGTCAGTAGTTACAGAGGGCACTAGCTTCTCTTTAAATATAACAAGGTCCCTGCTGGTTTCTGAAGATTAGAAATTCCTCTGGTATGAGTCATGGCTAGTCAGGATAAAGCCTTGTCCATTTTTAAAATAAAAATAACAACTTTATAAAGTAGCCACATTGACAGAGATACATATATATTTACTTCCTGTCTTCTGGCAGGGACTACAGGGACATAATTTCGAACAGTTAAAAAGTAAATTTGAGATTAGCATTCGAAATATTTTCTTTACCCAAAGAGTGATCGATGCATTGTTAGGACTACAAGAAGCAAAGTGACAGTGAAAACCCTGGAACCTTTTAAGAACAATTACTTGTTAAAATAGTAAGTTTGCAGGATCTTTCTAGGTAGATCAATGAAAATGAGCCAAATGGCCTTCATAATCCATAACTATCTGGGAAACCGAAATCACAAAAAAGCACAAACAATCCAATAACAGAATTCCTTAGAACTATCTGGAGCTCATTTTAGCAAGGGTTAAGCATTACCTAGGGATTTGTTAACTAAACTCTTATCTAAACACGTATACACATCATTCTTCAAGTTCAAAAGCTAACTCTTGGGTTATGAGTTGCAGAGTTAGGACAGATTAAGTCAATTAAAAACAAACTGCAGTTAAAAAAATTACCAGTATGGCTCAGATCTAAAGAACAGTTAGCATAATTGATAAAGTATGTTAAATTTTAGTTATGACAATGCACACTGCTCTTATCAAAGCTGTTCAATTCAAATTCTGATAATACAAATATATGCCCCATTCCCCCAGGTAGATATGTTACTTATATTGCTTAATCCAAATTAATAAATATTTCAACGTTTTACTTCATATCAGTAGTAGACTGTAACCAGATAGGCTATAAATTTTCATGCAGAAGCATAAAATCTATTTCCTGTCATATTATATGTACTAACGTGTGCAAACATTATTTAAACCTGTAGAGGGAGGTCTTGGTTTCAAAAAACCTGGAAGTTAATTTATTGTCTTGTAGGGCTAATGTTAATTAACATGGGAGGAGAGAGAGACAGAAACAGAGAGTATGAGAGATATGAACATGAATGCCAAGGTTTGTGTTATCTACAGAATACAGTACAAATTTAAGCCACGTAATTACAACTTTACCAGCCTCCTCCCAATCAAAAGAAAAGCAGTTTATCCAAAACCATTCTAGACCTCATCATAACCTTGATCCAAATATGGCCAAAAGAGCCATATAGAAGAGATAAGAACAGTTGTCTTTGGCAGTATTTGATATTATGGCACCAAGGATCCATAGCAAATTTGAGGTCAATGAAATTAAATAGAAAAAGCCTCCAGTGGCTTGAGCCACGCCTGATCATTGTGTTTGCACTGGAGTGCTGCTTTGGGCTGCATTCGAGTGCTTCAGTTGGGTTTGGTGAGTGAGAGAGTCTCAAGGATTAATATAATTTAAGGGTTAATCTCTATCTACAGGCTAGTCTTTTTTTAATTAAGCAATTAACTAAAAGTTGCTCTTTGGGTTGGGAAACTCTTTTGAGTTACCAACAGTCACAGATTGCAACTCTTTTCAAGTACAATCACAGTTCTTGGTTTCCAGGAATGGGACATGAACCCACAACCCTCTGATTCAAAGGCGAGGGTGCTATGAACTGAGCCACAGCTGACACCTCCTCTTTGGGTTGGGAGGAGATGAGTTTCAGTCTAGCTTTAAAACAGGCTCTGCTTGCAGCTGGTTAATTAGTTAACTGGCTTAAACAGGTTTTCAGAAGTTACATTCAGACAGCATAAAAGTAAACCATCTACAGGGCTGCTTTTGTCTGCATGGAGACCTGCTTTGGGTTGCATTTGAGTGCTTCAGTTGGAGTTTGGTGAGTGAGGGAGTTTGATGAAGAGGGAAGGAGGCGATCCTTTCATTTGCTACATTTCCTCAGACAGAAAGAAGAGCAGAGGCCTTGGTAACTAGGAATTGGTGAGTATTTCTACTGTCCTTAATATTCTTTAAGCTAGGGAGGTCATTTTGAAGTTGTATAGAACCTTAGTGAGGCCACAGCTGGAGTACTGTGTGCAGTTCTGGTCACCACATTATAGGAAGGATGTGATTGCACTGGAGGGGGTGCAGAGCAGATTCACCAGGATGTTGCCTGGGATGAAACATTTAAATTATGAAGAGAGGTTGGATAGACTTGGGTTGTTTTCGTTGGAGCAGAGAAGACTGAGGGGCGACCTGATCGATTCTTTCGTGTTATCAACAGTCACAGATTGCAACTCTTTTGAGTACAATCACAGTTCTCGGATCGAGGTGTACAAGATTATGAGGGGCATGGATAGGGAGCAGCTGTTCCCCTTAGTTGAAGGGTCAATCACAAGGGGGCATAGGTTCAAGGTGAGGGGCAGGAGGTTTAGGGGTGATGAGGGGAAAACTTTTTTACCCAGAGGGTGGTGACAGTCTGGAATGCACTGCCTGGGAGGGTGGTGGAGGCTGGTTGCCTCACATTCTTTAAAAAGTACCTGGATGAGCGCTTGGCACGTCATAACATTCAAGGCTATGGGCCAAGTGCTAGCAAATGGGTTTAGGTAGGTAGGTCAGGTGGTTCTCACATGTTAGTGCAGACTAGATGGGCCGAAGGGCCTCTTCTGCACTGTGATTCTGTGATTCTAGACAAAGTAAAAGGATTAATTTAAGGCTAAGTCATGATAGAGCAGCTCGGTCACTTGGAACGCTCCTCCTGTGCGATGTGGGAAGTCAGGGATATTTCCAGTGTCCATGGTGACCACGTGTGCAGGAAGCGTTTAGGATCTGGAGCAGTGGTTGGAGTCACTGTGGAGCATCCGCTTGAATAAGATCCTCATGGTTAGCATGTACAGTGAGGTGGTCACACCGTAGGTAAAGAGTGCACAGGCAGAAAGGGAATGGGTGACTGCCAGACAGGCTAAAGGCACTAGGCACGTGGTGCAACCCTGGGTCCACCTTCCTCTCTAACAGATTTTCTGTTCTGGATACTGCTGTGGGAGATGGCTTCTCAGGAGAATGCAGCGAGAGCCAAGTCCGTGGCACCAATGGCTCAGCTGCACAGGGGTGGGGGAAGAAAAAAAAGAGTGGGAGAACAATAGTAATAGGGGATTCTGTAGATTCTGGAACAGTCCCAGCAGATTGGAGGGTGGAAAATTTAACTCCACTATTTAAAAAAAGGAGGGAGGGGGAAAAAAATTCATCAGTGGTAGGGAAAATGCTAGAGTCTATTCTAATGCGTGTGATAACAGAACACTTAAAAAAATGTCATTAGACAAAGTCAACATGGATTTATGGAAGGAAAATTATATTTGACAAACCTACTGGAGTTTTTTGAGGACTTAACTAGCAGGATAGATAAGGGAGAACCAGTGGATGTGTTGTATTTGGATTTTCAGAGAGCTTTTGATAAAGTCCACAGAAGAGGTTAGTGTGTAAAATTAAAGCACATGGCATTGGGGGGTAATATTTTGGCAAGGATTGAAAATTAGTTAGCAGACAGGAAACAGAGTAGGAATAAATGAGTCTTATTTGGAATGGCAGGTGGTGACTAGTGGGGTACTGCAGAGATCAATGCTTGGGCCCCAGCTATTCACAATATGTATCACTGATTTGGATGACGGAACCAAATGTAATATTTCCAAGTTTATTGACAACAGAAAACTAGGTGGGAATGTGAGTGATGAGGAGGGTGTTAAGAGGCTTCAAGGCAATTTAGACAAGTTGAGTGAGTGGGCAAATACATGGCAGATGCAGTATAACATAGTTAAGTGTGAAGTTATCACTTTGGTAGGAAAAACAGAATGAAAGTGTATTATTTAAATAGTGATAGATTGGGAAATGTTGATGTACAAAGGGACCTGGGTGTCCTTGTCCACCAATCACAAAGCAAGCATGCAGGTGCAGCTAGCAGTTAAGGCGGAAAATGGTATGCTAACCTTCATTGCAATAGGACTTGAGTAAAGGAGCAAGGATGTCTTACTGGAGCTGAACAGGGCCTTGTGAGACCACACCTGGAGTATTGTGTGCAGTTTTGATCTCCTTTCCCAAGAAACGATATACTTGCCATAGGGGGAATGCAGCGAAGGTTCACCAGACTGATTCCTGGGATGGCAGGATTATGGTTTGAGGAGAGGTTGGACCGACTGGGCCTGTATTCACTGGAGTTTATAAGGATGAGAGGGATCTCATTGGAATGTATAAAATTCTGACAGGGATGTACAGACTGGATGCAGGGATGATGTATTCCCTGTCTGGGGGCAGGGAGGTGTAGAACAAGGGGTCACAGTCTCAGGATACCGGGTAGGCCAGTTAGGATCGAGATGAGCAGAAACTTCTTCACTGAGACGGTGGTGAACCTGTGGAATTTTCTACCACAGAATGCTGTAGAAGCCAAGTCATTGAATATATTTAAGAAGGCGTCAATGGGCATGGGGAAAGAGCAGGAGTATGGCGTTGAGATGGGGGATCAGCCATGACCATTTTGAATGGTGGACCAGGCTTGAAGGGCAGAATTACCTACTCCTGCTTCTGTTTTACATGGTCATGATTGTCAAAGGTCAAAGTAGCTCATGGACATCACATCCAGGGCTCTTTAGGGCAACATCAGAAGTGGGGTCATTTGCTGATGATCCTACGCAGTGCAGTTTTACAACTCCCCAATAATGGCAAAGCCCATGTCAGCCTATAATCTGTATCAAGACAACATTCACTATCTTGCAATTACTACCTCCAAAATACCCAGCTTCCCCAGACCTTCAACATCACCATCACTAATTCCCATACTATCAATATCCTGGGAATCACCAGTGATCAGAAGCATATCAATACAGGAATCCGACCAGGTATCTCATTACAAGGACACAGCAGAGACAGGATACACGTGTGGCTCTTCCTGACAATGCAGCTCCATTGATCAAGATTTAAATCAAGAGCAAGATGGATTCCCTTAGAAATATGCAAGATAAATGAAATAACTGAGAGGCAAACATGTGTCAATTACGTGGAAGCTGCTAGATGAAAAATGGACCATGGTCCATTCAATTTACCTTCTACCATCCTGGTAGTCACATGATACAATGAGTTGTTAGTGAATCAGTGCAATCAATTGCTATCAATTTTTATTATTCATTCATGGGATTTGGGCTTCACTGGTAAGGCCATCATCTATTACCCATCCCTAATTGCCCTTGAATATAACAGAGTGGCTTGTTAGGCCATTTCAGAGGGCAATTAAAGAGTCAGCCACATTGTTCTGGGTCTAGTCTAGTTATTAGAGGTCACATTATGGACACATCAAGTGGCTGACAGCTGTGGCTCAGTTCATAGCACCCTCGCCTTTGAACCAGAGGGTTGTGGGTTCATGTCCCACTCCCGGAAACCAAGAACTGTGATTGTACTCGAAAGAGTTGCAATCTGTGACTGTTGGTAACTCAAAAGAGTTTGAAAGTGTCCTGCCATAGGTTCATCCATTACATTGAAGGCAGCTGTCAGTCGTTTAACTAGTGAAAAAAACATTGGGGCATTACCTGGCGGTTACATGTGAGAGCATTTCTTCATATATCCATTATTCAGTGCCTATCATGACTGGGGTACAAAGGAAAAAACAGCAGCTGCTAAACCTTTCTTTACATCGCCAATGATAGAATCAATGTTCTATGGAACCGGGAGATAAAAGAGCGCGAGAGGGGAGATAAAAGAGCATGAGATAAATGAGCTAGCTGCTGCTGGTGATGGGTCTCAGTGGACTGACCAGATTTGGAGAAAATCAAGTGTGACATCATAGGGAACTTCGGAAGCAGTGAGTATTTTACTTGTTTTGCTCGTTTACCTTTTAAATACTGGTACAATTTATTGGTAACTGTAAGGTTTTCTTAAAGGTTTTTGCAATAGCAGTAGTAAAGCTTACTGGGAGTAACAGGGTTTATTAATTAAAATGAATAAAAATTTAAATAAATATAAACAACTAAAACTTAAATGAATAAAATAATTAAAATAAATTTCTAAAACACATACCTGTGCATTTAATAGATGTATAACTTTTAGTTGTAAATGGTACTAGCTTTTAATAAGCACAGTAAATTGTAGCATACGTAGGAATTATTCTAAGTTAATTAAGTAAATCATTAAATTAAATTAACTAAACAACAAAAAAACCATGACAGAAAAGGTGTTATGTTGCAGCTTTGGAATGTGGGAACTTCTGGACACCAAGGCGATCCAGGACAAACACATCTACAGAAAGTGTAAGTAGCGAGAGCAGTTCTGGATTAGGATTATTGATCTGGAAACCGAACTGTGAAAGCTGCACAACATAAAGGGAGGGGGAGAAATACCTGGGCATTTTGTTCCAGAAGGCAGTCACACCTCTGAGAATAGAGTCATCTGTTTTGGACAACAGTGCGGGACAGGAAGATGTGACTGCAAGTGAGGCAGGTAAAGGGACCAAGCAGGCAGTTGTGGAGCAGCCTCAGACTTTGTAATTGTCAAACAGGTACAAGATGCTTGCTACCTGTGTGGACAAAAGCGAGGTCTGCAGGGTGGATGAGCAGACTGGTCATGGCATCATGGTACAGGAAGCCATTCAAGTGGGGGGAGCAAAAAGGAATGTAATGGTAGTAGGGGACAGTACAGTGAGGGGGATTAACACTGTTCTCTGCAGCAAAGAGCAAGACTCCAGATGGCTGTGTTGGCCACCTGGTACCAGGGTTCAGGGCATTTGCTCAGGGCTGGAGAGGAACTTACAGTGGGAGGGGGAAATCCAGTTGTCATGCTACATAGTCATAGAGTCAGAGTTAAACAGCAAAGAAACAGGTCCTTCGGCCCATCATGTCCTTGCTGGCCATCAAGCTCCTATCTATTCTAATCCAATTTTCCAGCACTTGGCCCGTAGCTCTGTATGCTATTTAGCTGTATGCTATTTCAAGTGCTCATCTAACTACTTCTTAAATGTTGTGAGGGTTCCTGCCTCTACCAGCCCCTCAATCAGTGCGTTCCAGATTCTAACCACCCTCTAGGTGAAAAATATTTTCCTCAAATCCCCTCTAAACCTCCTGCTCCTTACCTTAAAACTATGCCCCCTGATTATTGACACCTCTGCTAAGGGAAAAAGTTTCTTCCTATCTACCTCTATGCCCCTCTAATTTTGTATACCTCTATCAGATGCTTACAGATGAAAGTAATCATTTAAAACCTCACCTACGTGTAGGTACAACAACATAGGCAGGACAAGGAAAGAGATTCTGCAGAGTGAGTATGAAGAGCCAGGCACCAAATTAAGAAGCAGAACTTCGAAGGTAATAATCTCAGGATTATTACCTGAGCCATGTGCAAATTGGCATAGGGCAAATAAGATTAGGGAAATTAATGCATGGCTCAAAGACTGGTGTGGGAGAAGTGGGTTCTGGTTCGTGGGGCACTGGCAGTGATGGGGAAAGTAGGGACTGTACCATTGGGATGGTCTACTCCTAAACCGTACTGGGACCAGTGTTCTAGTGAGCCGCATAACTAGGTAAGTAGAGAGGGCTTTAAACTAAACAAGAGGGTGATGGGTAAATATAGCAAATGAAGGGATAGAGTCAAGACAGGGGACCAAAATAATAATATGGGAAATGAGGGTCAGAGAATGCCAGGAAGGGACAGAGAATAAAACTAAGAATACACCAACAGTCAAGACTAGATGTTACAAAGCTAACACATAGACAAAATTAAAGGCTTTGCTTCTGAATGCGTAAAGCATTCATAAAGTAAATGAATTGATAGGTCACATTGAAGTAAATAAATATGACCTGATAGCCATTACGGAGACCTGGCTGCAGAATGACAAGGATTGGGTCCTGAATATTGAGGGGTATATGACATCCACAAAGAATAGGAAACTCAGTAAATGTGGAGGGGTAACACTGTTGATCAAGGATGACATTTGTATAATAGTTCAGGACATCATGATGTAGAATCGGATTGGGTGGAGATGAGGAATAGTAGGGGAAAGAAGTCACTAGTGGGAATGGTCTACAGAGGCCCCCTAACAGTAACCACAATGTAGTACAAAGTATACAAGAAGAAATATTGGGTGCTTGTGATAAAGGGATGGCAATAATGATGAGAGTTTTTAAATCTACATATAAATTGAAAATCAGATTGGCAGTAGTAGCCCGGATGAGGAGCTCATAGACTATTTTCAAGAGAGTTTCTTACAGCAGCACATTCTGGAACCAACCAGAGAGCAGGTTATATTAGACTTGGTATTGTGTAATGTGACAGGATTAATTAATCACCTCAGAGTAAAGGCACCCCTAGGCAGCAGCAGCCACAATATCATTGAATTGTACATCCAGTTTGAAAGGGAGAAGAGTGGGTCTAAGACTAGTATTTTAAATTTAAATAAGGGCAATTATGTGGACATGAAAGCTGAGCTAGCTAAAGTGACCTGGGATATTAGGCTATGGGATAGATCAATAGAGAAGCAGTGGCAGACATTTATGGAGATATTTCAGGATAAGTATTTTCCTTCTAAAGAAAAGCTCAACAAATACAAGGATTGGGTCCTGAATATTGAGGGGTGTGTGACATTCACAAAGAATAGGAAGCTCAGTAAATGTGGAGGGGTAACACTGTTGATCAAGGTTGACATTTGTGTAATAGTTCAGGACATCATGATGTAGAACAGGTTTGGTTAGAGATGAGGAATAGTAGGGGAAAGAAGGCACTAGTGGGAATGGTCTACAGAGGCCCCCTAACAGTAACCACAATGTATACAAGTAAACAAATATTTTGCTTGTGTCTTCAGTATAGAAGATGCAAAATACATTCCAGTAGTAGCCGTAAATCAGGAGGTGGAAGGAAGAGAGGTGAAATTGACAGGGTGTGACGAGTGGAGTCCCACTGGGGTCTGTGCTGGGTCCTCAACTTTTTACCATTTTTATCAGTGACTTAGATGAGGGGAGTAAAGGCATGATAGTTAAATTTGCAGATGACACAAAAATAGGTAGGAAAGTATGTTGTGAAGAGGACATAAAGGAGGTTGCAGTTGGATATAGATAGGTTGAATGAGTGAGTGGGCAAAAATATGGCAGATAAATTATGTGGGAAAAATGTGCAGTTGTTCACTTTTTCAGGAAGAATAAAAAAGCAGAGTATTACTTAACTGGAGAACGATTGCAGAATTCCAAGGTGCAGAGGGATCTAGGTGTTCTAGTGCATGAGTATCAAAAAGTTAGTTTGCAGGTACAGCAAGTAATTAAGGTAGCTAATGAAATACTATCCTTTATTAAGAGGAATTGAACATAAAAGTGAGGATATTATGCTTCCGTTATACATGCATTGGAGAGACCACATCTCAAATGCTGTGTGCAGTTTTGGTCTCCTTGTTTAAGGAAGGAGGTGGCTCAGAGGAGGTTTACTAAATTGAATCAGTGGGTTGTCTTATGAGCAAAGGTTTCCACTAATTTAGAAGAGTGAGGGGTGACTTGATTGAAGTATATAAGATGAAGAAGACTTGACAAGGGTGGCGCGGAAAGGACGTTTTCTCTGGTGGGTGAGTCCAGAACTAGGGGGCACTGTTTTAAAATTACAGAGATGAGGGGAAATCCTTTCTGAGGGTTGTCCGACTTTGGAACTCTCTGCCTCAGAAGGTGGTGGAGGTGGGGGTCATTGAATATTTTTAAGGAGGTAAATAAGATTCTTGTTAGGCAAGGAAATCAAAGGTTGTTGGGGTAGATGGGAATGTGGAATTCAAAACCCAAACATATCAGCCATAGTCTTACTGAATGGGGGAGCAGGCTCGAGGAAGTGGCTACAGAGATAGTGGAGGCATTGGTTGAAATATTCCAGAACTCATTGGATTCTGGGAGGTTCCCAGAAGAGTGGAAAACCGCTAATGTGACGCCCCTGTTCAAGAAGGGAGAGAGACAAAAGGCAGGAAATTATAGGCCAGTCAGTCTAACATCTGTCATTGAGAAAATGCTAGGATACATTATTAAGGAAGAAATAGCAGGACATTTAGAAAAGCTTAATGCAATCAGTGTCAACATGGTTTTGTGAAAAGGAAATCATGTTTGACAAATTTGCTAGAGTTCTTTCAGGATATAACAAGCAGGGTTGATAAAGGAGAACCGGTAGATATAGTGTATTTGGATTTCCAGAAGGCATTTGATAAGGTGCCACGTTAAAAGTTATTGCACAAGATAGAAGCTCACGGCATTGGGGGTAACGTATTAGCATGGATTGAGGGTTGGTTAACACAGAAGACAGTGTGTCAGGATTGATGGGTCTTTTTCAAGTTGGAAAGACGTAACTAGTGGAATGCCACAAGGATCCGTCCTAGGGCCTCAATTATTTACTATCGATATTAATAATGTGGAGGAGGGGGCAGAGTGTAATGTATCCAAATTTGCTGACAATACAAAAATAGGTGGGAGGGAATGTTGTGGTGAGGACATAAGGAATCTGCAAAGGGATGTAGATAGGTTGAGTGAGTGGGCAAAAATTTGGCCGATGGAGTTTAATGTAGGGAAGTGTGAAGTCATGCACTTTGATAGGAAAAATCAAAAGGCAGGCTATTATTTAAATGGAGAGAGACTCCAAACAAGTGTAAGAAGGCAAATGGAATTTTGGCCTGTATTGCAAAGGGGTTGGAGTTTAAAATAGGAAAGTCTTGTTACAACTGTATAGGGTGTTGGTGAGGCCGCAGCTGGAGTACTGTGTACAGTTTTGGTCCCCCTATTTAAGAAAGGATATACTGGCATTGGAGGCAGTTCAAGAGAGATTCACTAGGCTGATTCCTGGGATGAAGGGGTTGACTTATCAAGAACGGCTAAACAGGTTAGGCCTTTATTCATTAGATTTTAAAGAATGAGGGGTGATCTTATTGAAACGTACAAGATTCTGAGAGGGCTTGACAGAGTAGATGTTGAGATGATGTTTCCACTAGTGGAGGAATCTCAAACTAGGGGACATAGTTACAGAATAATGGGACACAGTTAAAATTGAGATGCAAAGAAATTTCATCTGAGGGTAGTGAATGTCTGGAATTCTCTACCCCAGAGAGTTGTGGAGGCTAGATCACTGAAAGTATTTAAAGAGGAGGTAGATAGATTTTTGAAATATTGGGGAGTTGAGGGCTATGAGGAGCTGAGGCCTGAGGCAGATCAGCCATGATCCTATTGAATGGCGGGGCAGGCTTGAGGGGCCGAATGGCCTACTTCTGCTCCTATTTTGTATGTTCATTTGGTTAAGTTCGTATGTTCATATGGTTAGGAGAATGACAACATTGCACTCATGTCATGAAAATATAATAATTCTCATAATAATATTGTGATTCATTGTAACTGTAGGTTAATAGTGGGATTTGGATAGTTTGTGTGTGTGTGAGAGAGTGAGAGAGAGATTTAATTGAATTGGAGACAGTTGGTCTAGAGGCTTTGATTCACCAACAAGCAGCTAGGTTAGAAATGCTAAATGTGTAAATATGGCTGAAGCTTTAAAATGTGAGGTGTAAGGAAAATTTACATTTTTGGATAAACCAGAGTAATCTGAATTTCAAAGAGATGGTGAGATGTTACACCTGGCCAGAAGAAGCTAAACCAAACACTGTTTATTTTTCTTAAAGGTTACTGATATAATATAAATCTTTTTATAGTACTAATTTTAAGAAAGTTAAAGTACCAAAGACATATCGGAGCAATGGAATTTGCATTAAAAAGGGAGAAACATGTATAAAGGAGATGAGGCTATTTGTCAGAGGAAAAGGAACTCTAATATTGAACAACTGTGAAAAGCCTCCAGCCTCTGTGCATCAAGTTGCTGTCTACAGGAACCGAAGCTGAGAAAACTCACTTTGAATTCAACTGTCCAGGGTATTGTGTGGCTTTGCCTGGATCTATTTAAATCTATTTGTTTTTACTGTTGCCTTAACAGGGGTGTAACCGGAAACCAGGTTAATTAGGGGTTTTAGGAGTTATTATAGTAGTAATTTGTAGACCTATGTATGTGTTTAATCTTTTCTTTTGTTAATAAACATTTGATTTAGTTTTCTAAAAACCTTTGACGTTGTGGTAGTCTTATTACTTCTGAATTCAGGGCACGCATCTCAAAATAAAATACAAATTGCAAAACAGTTGTGACCGGATGATCATGTTTCCCATGTGGATTTGATTCGCCTGGCACATATCATCTGCCAAGTCATAACTCAGGTTTTATATTACCACCATTTTCTTAATCACAGCTGATCACTATGTAGCTCCTGAGGAGTTCCCTATACCAGTTATCTTTCTAAAGAAGGTTAAAAGCTATCATTTACAACTACAAACTGCTCCCTTTTGGTGGAGATGGAGGAAAGAAAAGACAGAAAGGAATGTAGGGTCTTGAAGGTGTGGGTGGTTCCAAAATGATCTGCCTGGCAATGAGAGACCATAACAAATTCAACTCTTTCTAATAATCTAATACCTGAGCCAGGTATGTCCTTGAGTACGCTAAGGAACAATTGATGATTAACTAGTTATCCTGGATCATTAATAGGGCCCGGAGCGAAAGCCTGTAATAGAGAGCTGAGATTCTTCCTACTCAGTGCCAGGCTTGCTTGCCAAAATAGCATTAGAAACATGTTGCCAACACCAAGGGTTTAGGTAACCCCAATTATGCACAAGATTATTTCTGGAATTGAACGAAAACTGCAAATCTGCCAGCTACACTACTTGTCCAACCAAAGCCTCCCGAGTCATCTGAGAATTGGTTTGCAGACACACCATACCAGAAAACAAACTATCCACATTGTAAATTCTGGTTGTGTGGATTTCTCTGCCGCTTAATTTCAAGACTATCACATTGATGGGTATCTGCTTACATCTTATACCAGGCTGACCAAAAGCAGGAAATAGGCCATCATAGCCAGATGTCCATTAGGAACACAGGAATGCTGGCAAGGACCACTCTGGTCAATGTCACTTGTCCTAGTGAATCCTATATACAATGGGTTCTAATTATAATACACATTTATATTAGCCAAAGTGTGAAAACAATAGGAAAATGGCAACGATGCACTTGTTTTATTTTGCTGCCATTTTTCATCAGTAGGCATAGGAAATTAGAGAACTTGTATTCAACTAGTGTTTTCCAACCAATGGATGCAAAAGCAAACTTAATAAATCCATTTTGATCATCTTCTCAAACTATAAACACAATTGTAATTAAAAGAAAACAGGAAAGGGCTAGATAAATATAGCTATACTTGGGAGGAAGAAATTACATGTGCAGATGAAATAGGCTATGGCACAAATTAGTGAAGTTACCATTAATACAAAACAAATAAATTCCCATTGAAATTGGATTTGAATTTTGAAACTAAATATAATTATTTTAATAGTCAATATAGTCAAAAGCTAATTTATCAGCTCTACATTCTCTCTTCTCTCCTTCCCTCAATTTTTGGTGCAAGGCCTCATCATCCCAGACTATGCACTGCTCTCCAAGTAAAAGTACAAACAGGTAGTATATATGGAGATTTCTGCTTAACTGGTTACTGGGGGAACAAGAAAGATCCAATTCAACTTGAACTTTAATCTTAAATTCCTCCCCTACAGAAAAACATTTGACCACTGCATACCGCCTTCACTTTCCAGTTTGCAACCAATAAGTACTCACCTTGTAAGGAAGTAGGATGCTCTAATCTGCAGCCACCACTCCATGGCACATAGGTGCTCCAAAGATAATATTCATAAAAATACTTGGTGTTATTAAATTTTCATATCTGAAACACATCCAGGGAGAAAACTGAAAGAATACAATACCTTTGTTTGATTTATTGCTTCATTCCGAAGGCGCTGTTTATTCCTCTGTAATTTATTAGGCATCATCGTCCCAGTCCGAAAGTCAAAGCTATTGAGGTCGATACTGTTTCCCAGGTATCGAGCCAACTGAGGCTTACTCCTGAACTTCTTACCACTTGGGCTGAAAGGTGGAA
Organism: Cetorhinus maximus; assembly: GCF_964194155.1. NCBI lineage: Eukaryota > Metazoa > Chordata > Chondrichthyes > Lamniformes > Cetorhinidae > Cetorhinus > Cetorhinus maximus. The sequence goes on along the minus strand of NC_135879.1, from coordinate 207,936,560 downwards.
GAGAAAATAAAAAAATAGCTGGTCTAGTACCAGTTGACAAGGGAGACTTACATGCCATTATTGTGGTCTCAACAATAGACACTGGGGCTTAAAATCAAGAAAATGTGCAAAAGACAGAAATGCCAAACAGCATGTAGTGTGTGTTTATTCTCTACAATGGTTATGTCATCATCAATTTTCACAACAGGAAATCTGAGGTGAAATTTGTAATGCTTTACTTTGTTTGTAAAGTGGATTTACGTCTAAAACATGGACTGCAATGGTTCAAGGCGGCAGCTCACCACCATTTCTTAAGAGCAATTAGGGATGGGCAATAAATTCTGGCCTAGCCAGTAACGTCCACATCCCATAAACAAATAAAACAAAATTAACACATAAATGCCATACATTGTAGCTATTTGGCATGTAAAGGCCTCAAAAATCAGATTCCAAGGCCAGCATTTTCTGTTTACCCGCTTGCCGATGTGTAAAATGATGCACAATGCCATTGGGCGTGCATCCCGATGTCACCGCGTGTCATTCCAATCTTTCATTCGGCGGGCGCGCACCGGAGTAGGCTGCGTGCCCGCCGAACTGTCAAAGGCCTGTTAAGACCATTTACAAACCAATTAACTCAATTGAGAAAGCTGCCCGTCCAACCTTAAGGTTGGCGGTATATATGGAGGCTTTGGCAGGTGAAGAGCCCAGGTGGCCTTCGCATTTTTCATGACACCTCATCCACGGGCGGGATTATTTATTAATTAAATAAAAATTATGAAAATTCATAAACATGTCCCAGCTCATGTGACACTGTCACGAGGGGATATGTCTGAATAATTTTTTTTTTATTCTTTCCAACTTTAAAACTAAGCTAATCTCCCTGAGGCACGGAGCTGCCTCAGGGAGATTTCTTCGCTGTTGCGCGCGCATGTACGAAAGAGCGCAGGCCCCAACTCTCCCTCCTCTCCCTGCCTGCACAAGTAGCACTAAGTGCTACCAGGCCCACGTCACGCTGGGCAGGCCTTAATTGGCCCACCCATGTAAAATGGCGCTGCACAGCTGATCGCGAGCGGCAATCGGCTCCGCGCCTGCCTGCCCCTGCTCCCTTCCAGCCTGCCCAACGGGGAGAAAATTCTCCCTACAGCTTGATAACAATGTTGTTAGGATAAAGGTGTTTGTGACAGCCAGCAGCAGCTTTGGAATTGGTAGAATCAGCACAGGCTGCATCAGCAAGAATGCCAGCAAAGGTGATGAAAGCATACATTTTCCTGCAGGGAGGACAAGCACTGATACCAGGAGATCACAGTCTAGGCCAAAGGACATTTCCCAAATTGTACTTCCACTTCCCACTCCATACAGAGAGCATAATAACCTGCTATTTCACAAATCTCTATTGAGATTTGACTATAAGATAATGTATGTTGAAAAGGTTAACTTTGCAGACAATTTAAACAGGGAGAAAGTTGCCACAATATTGTCTGCATTCCATTCTCTCTCACTGCATTTTCTCCCTCCTTGTTTTTCTCTAATTCAATCTTGCTGCAACAGTTTGAGAATATACAAAGGTAACATTACACAGAGACAAACTTCATTTGGCAGAGAAGTAGGTTTATGGTATATAGCTCCAGGTGAAGAGTGAGAACTGGCAACGGGCCAAATGGACACCTGTTGCTGTAATTTCTATGACTAAGATTATCTACTATGATGGCATATGGAAAAAGGTCCAGTCTTCTATGCTATTTCAGCAATTAATAAGGAGAAGCAGTTGGCAGAATGTGCCACAGATGTGATAGGCACTTCCAATTCATAAGAAAAAGCTGAAGAACAGGAAGGACAGACTTTAAGCAGCTTGTTCAAGTGCCATTTTGATGCCCTTTTACAGTATGCATAAGGAGTGCTCAGCAAGCAAGCAACATTAAACACCTTATGATTTGCAGAACAAACACAAGTTGTTTTTGCATGAAAGGACACTTGTTAAATGCTTATTTAATATACTTGCTGAATCATAAATGGGTGTGACTGAGGTTTCAATGTTGCAAGAAACTCTTCACTTTTACCACCATCGTATAGAAGTCGATGAATAATTTAAACATAAATTTGCACCACCATTGGCTCTTCAGAGCAATGATCTTGGAAGCAACAGAGATCTTACTAGGGAACATAATGGCCCAAATTTTGAGGTGAGGGGCAAGGAAACAACACATGCAGTTCACCATACCGATAGGTGCTCACAGACTTTTTGTGGGTTTTTGGAGTGGCGACTTGCAGTTTTTAAGAGATCCATTCCAACATAGAGCCCTCTACATGGGATTTGTGGCATGTGGCAACAAGGCAAGCAATATCAGCCAAAATCAGATTGAAGAAACCTCCCCGAAAGACAGCTTTTAAATCAGGAAGTAGAAATTAGATTTAATTGATTTTATCATGTACAGAAAACAAAACAATAGTTATGAGGACTCTTGCAAATCTAGGAGTGGAACCTATTGACAAGTGAGTAATTCTAATGTCAGGGCATGAAGACCTGATGCTAGTTTGAGTTTTAAGATTTTCATCAGCATATCAATATTTACTTTTTTACCTAATTGATTTTGGGCTTTGGTAAATTCAAAACACCTTCAAGCAAATGCATCCATGCTAAAATATAATTCTTTTCTAGGATGACTATTTAAAATTAATCCACATACTTTGACCCCCAGAGCTGAATTTTACAGTGGGGGTGGGGTTTCCACTCGAGGCCTAAAAGTCAGGGGTGAGCCCACCCACCCCACTTGTTGCGTGGTTATTTAACAACTGTCAAGCTGCCAATTGGCTTGAGGCGGGATTTCTACCCCCCAGTTGGGGAAGAAGTCTTGCCTCCGAGAGCCACCCAACTCTTCCCACAATGCTGGTAAAATCACAGCGGGGGCGGTTAGGCAGCAGGCATAGCACCAATGCAATGACACCCCTGAATCCCCGCCCACCTGCCATCCGGCTCTTGATCTGCTATAAAATTCCAGCCCTAGATTCAGATGGGATGTTGCGGAAAATAAAACTTTGTGGTGTAGGGGGTAACTTATTGGCATGGATAAGATTGGCTAGCGAAAAGGAAACAGAGAAGCCAAAAGTGGGTCATTTTCTGCTTGGCAAGATGTAACAAGTGGTGTGCCACAGAGATCCGTGCTGGGGCCTCAATTTTTTTCACTTTGTATAAATGATTTGGAAGAAGGGACAGATGGTATGGTTGCTAAATTTGCTGACGACACAAAAATAGGTAGGAAAGTGAGTTGTGAGGAGGACGTAAGGAGGCTACAAAGTGAAGAAGCTCAGAAGAATGAATGTGACTTGATCTAAACCTTTAAGATCCTGAGGGGTCTTGACAGAGTGGATATGGAGAGGATGTTTCCTCTTGTAGAAGAATCCAGAACATACAAACATATGAACTAGGAGCCGTTGGCCTCTCGGCCTTTCGAGCCTGTTCCACCATTCAGTAACATGGCTGGTCTATATGTAGACTCCTGCCTATCCCCAATAACCTTTCACCCCCTTGCTAATCAAGAATCTATCTAGCTATGCCTTAAAAATATTCAAAGACCCTGCTCCCACTGACTTTTCAGGAAGAGAATTCCAAAGACTCACGACACTCAAAAAATCCCTCCTAATCTCTGTCTTAAATTAGCGACCCCTGATTTTTAAACAATGACTCTTAATTTTAGATTCTCCCACAAGAGGAAACATCCTCTCCACATCCACTCTGTCAAAACCCCTCAGGATCTTAAAGGTTTCAATCTAGTTGCCTCTTACTCTTCTAAACTCTAGCAGATACCAGCCTAATCTGTCCAACCTTTCCTCATAAGACAACGCACCCATTCCTGGTATTTGGCTGTAAACCTTCTCTGAACTGCATCTAACGCATTTACATCTTTCCTTAAATGAAGAGACCAATACTGTACACAGCACTCCAGATACGGTCTCACCAATGCCCTGTACAATTGAAGCACAACCTCCCTACTTTTGTATTCAATTCCTCTCATAATAAACAATCCATGCCCAAATGCAGCAAGACCTGCACATTATCATAAGGTCCAAAGTGGGGATGTTCGCTGATGATTGCACAATGTCAGCACTATTCATGACTCCTCAGATACTGAAGCAGTCCATGTCCAAATGCAGCAAGACACAGACAATATACAGGCTTGGGCTGACAAGTGGCAAGTAACATTTGTGCCAGACAATGACGATCTCCAACAAGAGAGAGTCTAACCATCGTGCTTTGACATGCAATAGCATTACCATTGCTGAATCCCCCACTATCAACATCCTGGGGTAACCATTGACCAGAAACTGAACTGGGCTAGACATATAAATACTGTGGCTACAAGAGCAGGTCAGAGGCTAGGAATCCTGCAGAGAGTAACTCACCTCTGACTCCCCAATGCCTCCCCACCATCTACAAGGCACAAGTCAGGAGTGTGATAGAATACTTTCCACTTGCCTGGATGAGTGCAGTTCCAACAACACTCAGGAAGCTTGACACCATCCAGGACAAAGCAACCTACTGGATTGGCACCCCATCCACAAACATTCACTCGCTCCACTCCCGATGCACAGTAGCAGCAGTGTGTACCATCTACAAGGTGCACTATACGAACTCACCAATACCCCTTAAACAGCACCTTCCAAATACACAACCACTACCATCTAGAAGGAAAAGGGCAGCAGACACATGGGAACACCACCAAGTTTCCCTCCAAGTCACTCACCATCCTGACTTGTAAATATATCACTGTTCCTTCATTGTCGCTGGGTCAAAATCCTGGAACTCCCACCTTAACAGTACCATGGGTGTACCTACACTACATGGACTGCAGTGGTTCAAGAAGGCAGCTCACCACCACCTTCTCAAGGGCAATTAGGGATGGGCAATAAATGCTGGCCTAGTCAGCGATGCCTACATCCTATGAATGAATAATAAAACAAAATGTGGCCCGATTTGCAATTATATTACCTACCTGAAATCTGTCATAAGCACACTTTCTTCTTTATCTTAATTTCTATCTCTTTTGTCATCCAGGGAGCTCTAAATTTGTTTGGCCTACCTTTCCCCTGTGTTGGAATATACCCCGACTGCACTTGAACTCTCTCTGTTCCTTAAAGGCAGCCTATTTATCAGTTACAGTTTTGCCTGCCAACCTTTGATTCCAATTTATCTGCCCTGTTCCATCCTTACCCCATTAAAGTTGACTTTCTACAGTTAATTATTCTTACTCTGTAATGTTCCTTATCCTTTTCCATAGCCAACCTAAACTTTATGATTCAATGATTACTGTCCCCTAATTATTCCCCTCCTGAAATTTGATCCACTTGGCCCATCCCATTCCCAAGAACCAGGTCCAGCAATGCTTCATTCCACGTTGAGCTGGAAACACACTGTAGAAAATTCTCCTTATCACACTATAGAAACACCTGCCCCTCTCTGCCCTTTACACTACCACCACCCCAGCCGATATTCAGACAATTATAACTACAGCATAATTCTTGAACCTCTTTTAATTTCCTTGCAAATCTGTTCCTCTACATCCTTCCAACTAGTTGGTGGCCTTTATATTCCACTGAGCAATGTAATTTCACCTGGTTATGATCAGGTGAGGAGTCATCAAATGGCTCCCCTTCATTTCCCTCGCCTCGTTTGACTGAAACAGGTTTTTGTTAAAATGGATATACTTAACAATTCTGAGAGTGTTTAACTGTTTAAGTGCTGTGACCATGAAAGAGGCAGACAGGTTATCTTGAACTTTAAAAAAAAGGGATAGTTTTGCACTTAATCCAGCTGAAAATTTTTTTAAAAAACACTCCTACTTTCACATGCTCACACACTCTAAATTCACACACACACACAAATGGGTTACAGGGTGGGGAGGATAGAATACGTAATTTAGAGTCCAGTACAATTATAAAGGAGTATACGACTTTTGAAGATTGGTGACTCGGCTGGCTTCAGGGTGAACTCTGTCCTGCTACTTTCAGCATCGAGGTGGTTCAAAGGCAAAAATGGATGATTTATCTATTTTTCTTGAGACAGCAGTGCTGGGTTAAGCTCTTTTTAAAAGACTTTGTCTGCAGCACCTGGATAGTCAAACTCAGCAGACAGGGTTCAAAACTTGCAAGTTGGGTGAAGAGGGAGAGAAGAAACCATTCAGGATTTTGTTCCTTCAGCTTCTCAATTGTTTGTCCTGTTCTGGAGAAAAAGCTGGTGCTTAAAAACATAAAGGGTTGGCTTGACCTTCTCTCCAACTGTCCAGTGAACCAAATATGGTCATGGATCATGTATTCCAGTTAACTTGATTAGATCATGTCTGGGAATTCCTTCGTCAGCCAGGGTCCCATTGTCCAAATGATTATGTCTAATGGCTCGTCTCCACCCAGTTGAGCACCCAGGTCATTGTCTGGACGCTTTGCTAATGGGATAAGAGATGACCCTCACAAATCCTCTTTCAGAGCCAATGTTCCTGGTGCAGCTTTCCTGACAGGTTACCTCCATTTCAATAGTTTTGGAATGGAGAAGGTAGAGTGATGCAAATGCAAAGCCATCTTTGACTGTGATCCCAAGTCACTGGAAAGTGACTTTAGTCTTTTTTAAAAATAAAATCAGTTAGGGGTTACCAGTCAGTAAATTCAAAAATCTTTTTTTTTTGAAGTAGCACATGGTTTCACAACAACCATTTTTGTTCCTGAGCTCGAGCCAAATAGATTTAGCTAAATAGATTATGTTGTTGACCCTTTTGCCACATCCTCTCTTTCCAGCACTGCAATGCTCTGCTTAATTAACCCCTCCTCTTTTCCTATCTTTCCTGAAAACCTCATATCCAGGAATATTTAATACCCAGTCCTGCCATTCTTTGAGCCAGGTCTCCATTATCACCACAACATCACCTTTTCACATAGCTATCTACATCAGCAACTCGCTAATCTTATTTACTACACACTCTGCATTCACATAGACACAAAAACTAATTACTTTCCCTCATATCCTTAACCTAATACCTTACTATTTCCTAATATAATACTATCTGTTTTGCCCAATATTCTTCACACTTTGGTATCCCTTTCTAATATTTCCTCCTGGCCAAGTTAGTTTAAATCCTCTGCAAAGCAATAGCAAATCACAAGGAAATTAGTCCTGGTTCTGTTTAGATACAATCTGTCCAGCCTGTACAGGTCCCATCTCCACCAGAACTAATCCCAATGTCTCAAGAATCCAAAGCCCTCCTTCCGGCACCATCACCCTAGCTCCACATTCATCTGCTCGATCCTCCCAGTTCTCTCCTCGCTTATGCTTGGTACCAGGAGTAATTCAGAGATTAGCAGGCTCAAAAGTTGTAATTTCCTACATAGCCCACCAAATTCAGGCTGCAGGACCACATCTCTCTTTCTACCTATGTCGTTGGTACTCGTGCAAACCACAACTGCTGGCTGCTCACCCTTCCCCCTCAGGGTGCTCCTGGAATCCTTGATCCTGGTATCATTGAGGCAACACACCATCCTGGATTCATGTCTGCAGCCACAGAAATGCCCATTAATCCACCTATCAAATCTCCCATTACTATTGCTCTTCCAGTTTTCTTTGCACATCCTGCCCCTGCCCACACTATACAGCTCAGCCAGCCATGGTGCAATAGACTTGGCTCTGAGTCCATTACTCTCATCAGTACTCAGCTCTGAGTGCTGGTTGGAGAGTGGGATGCACTCAGGGAACTCCTGCACTATGTGCCTATTTCTTCTTGGCTGCCTGGTGGTCACCCATTCCCTCTCTCCCTGCAGACGCTTGTGGGTAGAGCTTAGGGATAAAAAAGGGGTAGCCAAATTGTTAGGTGTTTATTATAGACCCCCAGATAGTCAGCAGGAAATTGAGGAGCAAATATGTGTAAAATTTGCGGAGGTGTGTAAAAACAATAACAGTAGGGTAATTACATTGGGTGATTTCAACTTTCCCAACATTAATTGGGATAGACATAGTGTTAAGGGCTTGGATGGAGTAGATTTCTTGAAATGTGTACAGGAGAACTTTTTAGGTCAATGTGTAGAGAGTCCAACAAGGGACGGCGCAGTGCTGGACCTAATTCTGGGGAATGAAGCAGGACAGGTGGCTGAGGGGGGCGGTGGGGGAGCATTTTAGTGATAGCGACCACAACATGGTACAGTTTAAGTTTATTATGGACAAAGAAATAGACAAGTTGCAGAAAAATGTTTTGGATTGGGGGAGAGTGGATTTTAGTAAAATAAGGCAGGATCTGGCCAAGGTGGCCTGGGAACAGCTACTTGTGGGGAAATCTACAGTGGGGGTCGTTCAAAAAGGAAATGGGGAGGGAACAGGCTCAACATGTTCCCTCTAGAATGATAGGAAGGAGTAACAAGCCCAGAGAACCATGGATGACCAGAGATATTCAGGTTACGATGAGAAGGAAAAGAGAGGCTTTTAGCGGGTACAAAGGAAGCAAATCAGCAGAGGCATTAGTGGAGTACAGAAAGTGCAGGGTGGAGCTTAAGAAAGCAATTAAGAGAGCAAAGAGGTGATATGATAAAGCTCTGGTTGGTAAAAGTAGGGAAAATCCCAAGATATTCTATAAGTATATCAATGGGAAGAGGATAAACAGGGAAAGAGTAGGGCCCATAAGAGACCAAGGGGTGGAGCCAGAGGACATTGCGAGAGTGTTGAATGAATACTTTATATCCGTCTTCAGCCAAGAAAATGAGGATGAAGATATCGAACTCGGGGAGAGAGACTGTGACGTTCTTAAGCAAATTGATATAGGGATTGACAAGGTATTGGAGGTGTTGGCAGGCTTAAAAGTGGACAAATCTCCAGGTCAGAATGATTTGTGTCCCAGACTGCTGAGGGAGGCAAGGGAGGAGACCGCAGGGGCTCTGACCCAAATTTTTAATTCCTCTCCAGCCATGGGGGAGGTGTCGGAGGACCGGAGAACAGCTAATGTGGTTCCACTATTTAAGAAGGGTTGTAGAGATCAGCCAGGGAACTACAAGCCAGTGAGTCTCGCGTCAGTGGTAAGGAAACTATCTCCACTTGGAGAAGCAAGGTTTGATCAGGGATAGTCGCCATGGCTTTGTCAGAGGGAGGTCATGCGTAACAAATTTGATTGAATTTTTTGAGGGGGTGACCAGATGTGTAGATGAGGGTAGTGCAGTTGTTGTAGTTTATATGGATTTCAGCAAAGCTTTTGACAAGGTCCCACATGGGAGACTTGTAAAGAAGGCAAATGCACATGGGATACAGGGTAATTTGATAAGGTGGATTTAAAATTGGCTTAGTTGTAGGAGACAGAGGGTGATGACAGAAGGATGCTTTAGTGACTGGAAGCCAGTGTCCAGTGGCGTACCACAGGGATCTGTGCTCGGTCCCCTATTATTTGTCATTGATATAAACGACATAGATGACTATATGGGGGGTAGGATTAGTAAGTTTGCGGATGACACAAAGGTTGGCCAGGTGGTTAACAGTGAGGTTGAGTGTCTTGGGCTATAGGAAGATATAGACGGGATGGTCAAATGGGCAGATAAGTGGCAGATGGAATTTAACCCTGAAAAGTGTGAGGTGATACACTTTGGAAGGAGTAATTTGACAAGGAAGTATTCAATGAACGGCATGACACTAGGGAGGAACAAAGGGACCTTGGCGTGTGCGTCAATAGATCTCTGAAGGTGGAGGGGCATGTTGTGGGGTGGTGAAAAAGGCATATGGGACACTTGCCTTTATCAATCGAGGCATAGGTTACAAAAGTAGGGAGGTCATGTTGGAGTTGTATAGAACCTTAGTGAGGCCACAGCTGGAGTACTGTGTGCAGAGTGTGCAGTTCTGGTCACCACATTATAGGAAGGATGTGATTGCACTGGAGGGGGTGCAGAGGAGATTCACCAGGATGTTGCCTGGGATGAAACATTTAAGTTACAAAGAGAGATTGGATAGACTTGGGTTGTTTTCGCTGGAGCAGAGAAGACTGAGGGGCGACCTGATCGAGGTATACAAGATTATGAGGGGCATGGACAGGGTGGATAGGGAGCAGCTGCTCCCCTTAGTTGAAGGGTCAGTTACAAGGGGGCATAAGTTTAAGGTGAGGGGCAGGAGGTTTAGGGGGGATGTGAGGAAAAACTTTTTTACCCAAAGGGCGGTGACGGTCTGGAATGCACTGCCTGGGAGAGTGGTGGAGGCGGGTTGCCTCACATCCTTTAAAAAGTAGCTGGATGAGCACTTGGCACGTCATAACATTCAAGGCTATGGGCCAAGTGCTGGTAAATGGGATTAGGTAGGTAAGTCAGGTGTTTCTCACGTGTCGGTGCAGACTCGATGGACCGAAGGGCCTCTTCTGCAATGTGTGATTCTTAAGCTGAGGGCTGACTACATCTATAATCATGCTATCCATAAAGCCCTCAAACTCGTGGCTGCGTCACTGTGACGTTGGCTGTTGCTCAAGCTCCAAAACCCAGAACCTGAGCTGCTGCAGCTGATGGCACTTCCTACACATATGGTTATCCAGGCCATAGGAAATGTCCTGGAGTTCCCACATAGAACAGGGTGTGCATACAAGGGAGCTGCCCTGCCATTCCTCTAATAAAACTTACTACAAAAAAAGACTCACCAGCTATTCAGTTCTCTTTCTGTCACTTAAGCAAAGGAAGGTTAATTGAAATGCTTTACTTAACCCTTATTATTAAAAATTATTTTTTTGTTTTTAGTTGTCCAGCTCCCTAGATTAATTTCCTAACTTTGGAGAAGGGAAAACAAAACTACAATACCAACCAGCCAATCAAATCATGGTTTTCCTATGATGTCACAGTTTGATTTCCCACCCCCCCCCCCACTCCCCTCCACCCCCCCAGTCTTTGTCTCTCTTTCACTTCAGTGAACCTGACCAGCTTCACGCCCCTGGTCTGCTTCAAGGTGATCCCAACTTGCTGCACATTGATTATGTCTCACTGTCATTTCAGTGATCCCAAACAGCTCCACACTCCTCCTGGTCGGCTTCACAGTGATCCCGGGCTGCTGCACGGTGATCCCAATTTAAAATCATTTTCCAAAAGGCCTTGGAGACCATTCTTTACCACTGGATGTCTGCTACATTAAAGGCTTAACATTAGTATCACATTTTGCCCTTAATTGCTGTTTTTCCCACTCATCTGTAGCCAAAAAGTGCTTAAATCCCAACTAAATCCCAATTAAAGCACATGCTTTCTTAAATCATCATCCTTTCCTCACTGGCTGAAAAGAAAACAGCAAATCAGAACTGAAGGTGCAGGAAAGTATTAAAAGCAATTAAAGTTGCTCAATGAAAGTGGCTTTGCATCTGTTGGACAGGGCAGGAAAAAATTGATTATCCTTGAACACGTTGACGCCTCCCAACTTTCTGCATATCTTTCCAGCAATACCATATCTGAATCTCTCCCATCAGGCTTTTAGCCTAGCCACAAGTAACATCCTATCAAACTTTAACAATGGTGCAATATCCCTCCATGACTGTTCACAAACTTTGGCACTGGTTAATCAAACCCCTTTCCAATGCCTCTGCTCAGTTGTCCAGCTCAGTGGGACTGCTCTTGCTTGCTTCAATTCCTACCTATTCAAATGCAGCCAAAGCATCTCCAGCAGTCAGCCCTTTCCACTCCAAAACCTCCAGAGTCCATGGATTTTGCCTTGGTCACCCCTCCTCCTTTATGTACTGCCTACATCCACCTCTGCTGCGGAATCACTCTTCTATCCCTTAGGCATCTCTAGACTTGACTTTTCCAAATCTCTCCTGGCCAACCTCTCAATATCCACCCTTTACAAAATTCAGCTGCATACACCCTTCCACCACTGCCTCCTTCAAGCCCCTTATTAAAGCCAACTTCTCTGAACAAGCTTACAGCTATCCCTCCTAATATCGCTTTCACACTCGAAAGTTTTTTAAGATGTTGCCAAACAATGCTTAAATTCTGATTTCAAAGCCATGCGGGACTCCATGCACAAGCTGCAGAAGAAGCTTGAAGTCACAGACATCAGAGCTCACAGCAGATACACGTGGGAAATGAAAAGCGGCTGGGGGAGGGGAGCACGACTGGCAAACCATAGCAAAAAGGCAACAATCACTGGAAAGGAGGGATGGGGGCAAGGTACAAAAAGAGAAAAATAGAGGAGTTAAAGAGGAAGAAGAAAGAGAGAAAGTTGGGAAGAAAAGGAATAAAAAGTAGAAACGTACATACAAACAAGAGCAGGAGTAAGTCATTTGGCCCCTCGAGCCTGCTCCGCCCTTTAATAAGATCATGGCTGATAAGATAGTAACCTCAAATCTGCACCCTGCCTACCCCCAATAATCTATCACCCCCTTGCTTATCAAGAATCTATCTACGTCTGCCTTAAAAATATTCAAAAACTCTGCTTCCACCGCCTTTTCAAGAAGGGAGCTCCAAAGGCTCACAACTCTGAGAAAGATTTCACCTCATCTCAGTTTTAAATGGGCAACCCCTTATTTTTAATACCACTAGTTCTAGATTCTCCGACAAGGGGGAACATCCTCTCCAAATCCATCCTGTCAATACCCCTCAGGATCTTCTACGTTTCAATCAAATCGCCTCTTACTCTTCTAAACTCCAACGATACAACCCAGCCTATCCAACCTTTCCCCATAAGACAACCCACCCATTCCAGGTATTAGTCTGGTAAGCCTTCTCTGAGCTGCTTCCACTGCATTTACATCCTTTCTTAAATGAGGTGACCAATACTGTACACAGTACTCCATAAGTGGTCCCACTAGTACTAGTGCTCTGTATAACTGAAGCATAACCTCCCTACTTTTGCATTCAATTCCCTTCGCAATAAATGATAACATTGTATTAGCTTTCCTAATTATTTGCTGTACTTGCATACTAGCCTTTTATGATTCCTGCACTAGGACACCCAGATCCCTCTGCATTTGAGCTCTGCAATCTCACACCATTTAGATAATATGCTTCTCTTTTATTCTTCCTGCCAACATGGACAACTTCACATTTTCCCACATTGTACTCCATTTTCCAGATCTTTGCCCACTCACTTAACCTATCTATATCTTTTTGTAGCCTCGTGTCCTCTTCAGAACTTACTTTCCTACCTATATCTGTCATCAGCAAATTTGACAACCATCGGATTCATCCCTTCATCCAAGTCATTTACATAAATTGCAAACAGTTGAGGTCCCAGCACTGATCCTGTGGCACACCACTTGTTACATCTTGGCAACTTGAAAAAGGCCAATTATGCCAACTCTCTGCTTCTTGTTAACCAGCCAGTCTTCTATCCATGCCAATATGTTTGTCCAGAAGATATAATAATGTCTATAATGTTATTGGAAATTATTTTAAAATAGAGTTCAGTGGTGTGTCTGTGTGTCTTTATTGGATTAAAGCCAGCTGGTCTAGAGGCTTTGATGTATAGAAGAGAAGTAGGTTTGAAATGGTAATTAGACAAACATAGGGAAATAGAAGGTGAGGTGTAAAAGGGACAATTCGCATTTTTTAAACAGGCCATTCAAAAGAGAGGGTGAAATATCACACCTAACCAGGTGAAACCCAGAAAAAATGTGGTTTTTTTTTCAAAGCTTACTAGTAAAGTGGGTATAATGAAAGGGTTTTATTGTTAGAAGATTTAAAGTTAAAAAAAACCTAGTGACAACGAGAATTTGCATTTAAAGGGGAAAATATGTATAAAGGAAGAGAAGGCTGTTGGTAAAAAGGGGAGGGATTCTAAGATCTAAAGCCTCCAGCACATAGGCCTCAGGTCTGTCTGCATGGACCCAGAGCTGAAAGAAACTCATTTTGAATGCGGCTGTCCAGGGTGTGCTCTGCTAGGTGTCTGTTTAAATATGTGATTTACTGTTGCCTTAACGGGGGTGTAACTGAAAGTCAGGTTAATTAGGGGATTTTTGTAGTTATCATAGCAGCAATACTGTAGACATACGTATGTGCTAACACTCTTTCTTCTTTTAAAAAAATGTTTAATTTAGTTTCATTAAAAAAGTCTTGAGACTCGGTGGTCTTATTACTACTGAATTCAAAGCCTGCATCTCGAAACATACAACTTGCAAAAATGGGTTATGACAGTTGTTTCAAGTTTCCCACTGGGATTTGAACAACTCAGCCTTTACTATCGGCTGTGTCATAATAATATTACCCCTATCCCATGACCTTTTATTTTCTACAATAACCTTTGATGTGGCACTTTATCAAATGCCTTCTGGAAATCTAAGTACATTACAACCACCGCATCCCCTTTATCCACAACAAATTACTTCCTCAAAGGACTCCAATAAGTTGGTTAAATATGATTTAGTTTTCTCAAAACCAATGCCTGATTACCTTGAATTTATACAAGTGCCCTGCTATAGCTTCTTTAATAATAAGCTTCTAACATTTTTCCTATGACAGATGTTAAGCTAATTGAGCTATAGTTTCCTGCTTTCTGTTTAAAACAGCGAGAGGAGAGCCGGGAGCACACGGAGAGTGGATGTGCGTGAGAAGGACAGCGACGGCGGGATATAAAAACCGGCGGCAGAGAGCCCCCTCAACCTGTTTCTACCTGTCAGAGCCGAAGTGTGACATCACAGGAAAACAGGTAGGTGATTGGTGGGTTTGTCTTCTGTGTCTCTTTTGATAGGCCAAGTGGTTTAAATCAGGAGACGTTATTACAGCTGAAGAGTACAGTTAAGAAATTCACTTTTAAAATATTTAACATACAAATTAATTAATTGAATAGAATAGAGATGGGTGACGTGTGGCAGCCATAGTATGTGGGAGCTGGTGGATGCCGGTGCTATCCATGGTGACCACATGTGCAGCAATTGTTGGCTGCTCGAGGAACTTCGGCTCAGAGTTGATGAGCTGGAGTCAACGCTGCGGACACTGTGACACATCAGGGAGGGGGAGAGTTACTTGGACACAGTTTCAGGAGGCAGTCACACCCCTTAGATTAATTACATCAAATTTGGTCCGTGATCAGGGACAGGAGGGTGTGACTGTGAGTGAGGCAGGTATGGAGATCCAAAATTTAGCTTTGGAGGAGCCTCAGCCAGTGCCTTTGTCCAATAGGTATGAGGTTCTTGCTCCCGGTGTGAACAAGGGCACAGACTGCAGGGAGGATGAGTGAACTGACCACAGCACAGTGGTACAGAGCGCCATTTAAGTGGGGGGAGAAAAGAGAAATGTAGCACTAAAGGGGATAGCATAGTTAGGGCAATAGGTACTGTTCTCTGCAACGAAGACAGAGAGCCCCGAAGGCTGTGTTGCCTTCCAGGTGCCAAGGTTAAGGACATCTCCTCTGGGCTGGAGAGGAACTTGGAGTGGGAGGGGAAGGATCCAATTGTCGTGGTCCACATAGGTACCAAAGACATAGGCAGGACTAGGAAAGAGGTTCTGCTGAGAGACTGCGGGCAGCTTGGGGCTAAATTAAAAAGCAGAACCACATGCAAATTGTATAAAAATTAAATAAAATTAGAGAGGTAAATGCGTGGCTCAAAGATTGGTGTGGGAGAAATGGGTTCCAATTCTTGGGGCACTGGCACCAGTACTGGGGAAGGAGAGAGCTGTTCCGTTGGGCAACTACAGAGGTATGAAGGAAGAGTTGTCTGAAGCGGGCTGGGGAAATAGTCTAAGCAGAAGGTCAGTGGATGAGCAGTGGCAGATATTTATGCAGATATTTCATAACGTTCAGCAAAAATTTATCCCGGTCAAAAGAAAGGACTCGATGAAAAGGATGAACCGTGGTTAACAAAGGTGGCCAAGGAGAGTTCCAATCAAAACTATGGCATACAAAGCGGCAAAACATTGCTGGTAGGCCAGAGGATTGGGAATTTCTTTTAGGAACCAACAGCGGATGACTAAAAAGCTAATAAAGAGGGAGAAAATTGATTATGAAAGTAAATTGGCAAGAAATATAAAAACAAACAGCAAGAGCTTCTACAGGTATATAAAAAGAGTGGCTGAAGTGAGTGGAGGATGTAACTGGAGAATTGATAACAGGGAACAGGGAAATGGCAGATAATTTAAACGAATATTTTGCATCAGTCTTCTCGGTGGAAGACACCGTAAATATCCCAAAGATATCAGATAAGCAAGTAGCTAATGGGAAGAAAGATCTTGTAACAGTCTCTAACACGAGGGACAAAGTATTTGACAAACTAATGGAACCAAAGGCAGACAAGTCATCAGGACCTGATGGCCTGCATCCAAGGGTCATAAAAGAAGTGGCTACAGAGATAGTGGAGACATTGGTCAAAGTATTCCAGAACTCACTGGATTCGGCGAGGGTCCCAGCAGATTAGGTCCCAGCAGGAAAACCGCTGATGTGATGCCCCTGTTCAAGAAGAGAAGGAGACAAAAAGCAGGAAACTATAGGCCAGTCAGCCTAACATCTGTCATTGGGAAAATGTTAGAGTACATTATTAAGGAAGAAATAGCAGGATATTTAGAAAAGCTTAATTCAATCAAACAGTCAACATGGTTTTGTGAAAGGGAAACCATGTTTGACAAATTTGCTAGAGTTCTATCAGGATATAGCAAGCAGAGTTGATAAAGGTGAGCCAGTAGAAGTAGTGTATTTGGATTTCCAGAAGGAATTTGATAAAGTGCCACATTTAAAGTTATTACACAAGATAGGAGCTCACGATATTGGGGGTAATATATTAGCATGGATTGTGGATTGCTTAACACACAGGATGACAGAGTCGGGATTAATGGGTCTTTTTCAGGTTGGAAATGCATAACTAGTGGAGTGCCACAAGGATCGGTCCTAGGGCCTCAATTATTTACTATCTATATTAATGATTTGGAGAAGGGGGAAGAGTATAATGTATCCAAATTTACTGATGATACAAAAATAGGTGGGAGGTTATAAGGACATATTGTGATAAGGACATAAGGAATCTGCAAAGGGATATAGATAGGCTGAGTGAGTGGGCAAAAACTTGGCAGATGGAGTTTAATGTAGGAAAGTGTGAGGCCATGCACTTTGGTAGGAAGAATCAAAAAGCAGACTATTATTTAAATGGAGAGAGACTCCAAAAAAGTGCAGCATCGAGGGATCTGGGTGTGCTTGTGCATGAAACACAAAAAGTTAGCATGCAGGTGCAGCAAATAATTAAGGCGGCAAATGGAATGTTGGCCTGTACTGCTAGGGGTTTGGAGTTTAAAAATAGGGAAGTCTTGTTACAACTGTACAGGGTGTTGGTGAGGCCGCACCTGGAGGACTGTGTACAGTTTTGGTCCCCCTATTTAAGAAAGGATATACTGGCATTGGAGGCAGTTCAAAAGAGATTCACTAGGCTGATTCCCAGGATGAAGGGGTTGACTTATCAAGAACAGCTAAACATGTTAGGCCTTTATTCATCAGTTAGAAGAATGAGGGGTGGTCTTATTGAAATGTACAATATTCTGAGGAGGCTTGACAGGGTAGATGTCGAAAAGATATTTCTATTAGTGGGGGAATCTCGAACTAGGGAACATAGTTACAGAATAAAGGGACACTCATTTAAAACTAGATGCAAAGCAATTTCGTCTCTCAGAGGGTAGTGAATGTCTGGAATTCTTTACCCCAGAGTGTTGTGGAGGCTAGATCACTGAAAGTATTTAAAGAGGTAGAGAGATTTTTGAAATATAGGTGGGGGGGGGGGCGGTCAAGTGTTATGAGGAGCTGACACAAAAGAGGAGTTGAGGCCTGGGGCAGATCAACCATGATCTTATTGAATGGCGGGGCAGGCTTGATGGGCCGAATGGCCTACTTCTGCTCCTATTTCTTATGTTCTTATGTCTCCCTCCCTTTTTGAATAATGGAGTTACATTTGCAATCTAATGGGACCTTTCCCAAATTTAGGGAGTTCTGGAAAATTAAAAACAATGCATCAACTATCTCAGTAGTCACTTCCTTTAAGACCCTAGGATGAAGTCCACCAGCACCTGGGCAGTCCAACAATTTACTCAGTACCACTTCTTTGGAAATTGTAATTTTCCTGAGTTTCTCCCTCCCTTCCATTTCTTGATTTATAGCTGCTTCTGGGATGTTACTTATATCCTCTATAATGAAGACTGATGCAAAATACCCATTCAATTCATCTGCCCTTTCCTGTTTTCCATTACCAATTCTCCAGACGCACTTTCCATAGGACCAACGCTCACTTTGTTAACTTGTTTCTTTTAAAATATTTATAGAAACCCTTACTATCTGTTTTTATATTTCTGGCTATCTTTCTCTCGTACTTCAATTTTTCCCTCCTTATTAATCTTTCTGTCATCCTTTGCTGTTCCTTATGTTCTGTCCAATCTTCTGACCTTCCACCCATCTTTGCACAATTATATAATTTTTCTTTATGTCTGACACTACCTTTAATCTTTCTAGTTAACCACAGATGGTGTGTCCATCCCTTGGATTTTTCCTTACTCATTGGAATGTATTCTGTGTATTCTGAAATAGCCCCTTAAATGTCCGTCACTGCATCTCTATTGACGTATTGTTTAACCTAATTTGCTAATTCACTTTAGCCAGCTCTGCTTTTATGCCCTCATAATTATTTAAGTTTAAAAACTTAGTCTCGGACTCACTCCTCTCTCCCTCAAACTGAATGTAAAATTCAATCATATTATGGTCGTTGCTACCTAGGGGCACCTTCATTAGGAGATTAATTAATCCCATCTAATTGCGCAATACCAGGTTTAGTATAGCCTGCTCTCTGAATGGCTCCAGAACATGCTGTTCTAAAAAAAATCCTGGAATTCTATGAACTCATCTAGGCTACCTTTGCCCATCTGACATTTCCAGTCTATATATGGATTAAAATCTCCCATGATTATCGCCACGCCTTTCTGACAAGCTCCCATTATTTCCTCCGTTATACTCCACCCACGATGTGGTTACCATTAGGGGGCCTGTAAAAGACTCCCACAAGCGATTTCTCGCCTTTACCATTTCTCATCTCTACTCAAACCATTTCCACATCCTGGTTTCCTGAACTTAGGTCATCCCTCTCTATTGTACTAATACCATCATCAACAAAGAGAGCCACCCCTCCACCTTTTCCTCGCTTCATGTCCAATATCCATGTCCAAGTACTGGAGGAGGATAAAGAAAGAAGGGATTCAAAAGAGAATAAAAGAAAATCAATTGGGTTATTTTAACAGAAAGGACAGGGGCGTGGGTAAGAGAAGAGAGAACTAGTCCTGTGATGCATGTTGGACTGAAGGCAAGGAAGTGCCATCAAGCAGACCACAGCAACAATTTCTTGGAAAACGTAGGACCTGCAACACTCAGCAATCTAATGGCATGCCGGTAAGTGATTTGCAGAGGACTGAGATCTGCTGGATTTTTTTTTATTATAAGCGACAAGGCCAAACAACACACAGTCAAAAGAACTGATCAAACAGATGAGACACTTTGGAACTTGAAGGTCAGTAGTTGACTTGGGTGGAGGTGGTGGCGTAGTGGTAATGCCACTGAACTAGCTAACGTCCTGGCAACAAGGGTTCAAATCCCACTACGGCAGCTGGTGGGATGTAAATTCAATTAATAAATCTGGAATATGAAGCTAGTCTCAGTAATGGAACCATGAAATGCATCTTTGATTGTTGTAAAAACCCATCTGGTTCACAAATGTCTTTTAGGGAAGGAAATCTGCCATCCTTACCTGGTCTGGCCTACATGTGACTCCAGACTCACAGCAATGTGGCTGACTCTTAACTGCCCTCTGAAATGGCCTAGCATGCCATTTAGTTCAAGGGTAATTAGGGATGGGCAACAAATGCTGGCCTAGCCAGCCATACCCACATCCCATGAAAGAAAGAAGAATAAAACGTGGAATAAGTTCACAAAAGAAAGAGGAAATTGTGAGACCACCCTGGCACTCCCTGGACCACCAAACTGAATTTTTGTACCTATGAGGATCGCTGTGGGACATCAGCTGGCTCTTATCTCTTTGTCGCCCAGCTAAAGTCCAGTAACTTCAAAAATTTCATGAAAAGACCTGTTAGTTTTTAAAAATCTGAATTCCATTTGCATTAAGTGTTAATTTGTTGAGTAGAAAACAGTGAGACATACAGCCAGTCACTGGCACTGACTCAGCGAGAAGGAACACTTCTGGGATGGGGAGAAGCAGCATTTCACAATCAGGGATTAATGCCGTGCAGAGAGAATGACAAGAAGACATAGTTAAGCATTTCAGAAATTTGGTAACCATGATGCTGAAAAAGTAATTATTACTGTACATGCTCTACATATATTGCTTGGAGCACAGAGCAGGTAGTCTTATTGAATGACTAACACTTGTGCTGAGGGTAAAGAAGAGACCATTGAGTGATTGCGATTCAAAGGACCACAGAAACTCTCCACCATGTATACCCTGAAGTAAAACAAATTACTGCTACAGTACTGTGGGTTGAGATCACTGGAGTTACGACACTATGACTCATCAGTGATTCACCCAGCAGTTCCATGTAGTCTGTAGCAGTGCTGTTATCAAAAATACAGATACAGTACGTGCAGAATCATAGGGTGTCGAAATGCAGATAATGTGTACACAATTCTGCCAAGGTTGGCTGACTTTCACAATCGCGCTACCCAGGAATAACATTTGAGCATGATGCAAAAAAAGAGATCACTGGGAGGTGCCACAGGAGTGTAATTCAGTGCAGTGCATTGGAGAACATCAAAGTGCAAGAATGAGGCTTGAGCAGTTTGAGGATCAGCAACACCCTGGATTTAATTACTGCTTTAAAATCAGGGTTACTGTTTATATGTGTTTTTTTTCTGTTAATTAACGGTTTCATTTTGCTGCAAGCAAACCGTAGGGGCAACATCACAACCTTATTTTTTTGTAGTGCACTTACTGTAATAAATGTCAAAAGATACTTTGCGGGATAGAGAGAAAAAAGTAGAAGTGGATGCTGTGGTGGGGGTGGCAGAGAGAATGAAATTAAGAGTGGTCACCAAATACTTGGTCAGAAATAGGTTTAAGGAGGTGGAAAAGTAGAGTGGTGGAAGGGTTGAGAAAGTTCCAGGGCAAACACAGCCGAAAGCTCTTCCACCAATGGTGGGACAAAAGGGTTAGAATGCACAAAAGGGCAAGTCAGGGGACCAAACATTAGGAGAGGATTCAGAGATAGGGTCCAGTGAGGTTTTGAAGTGAGGTGAAGATGAAAACTTTAAATCTAATCATTGAGAGACTGACAGTACAGGTATGAGAGATGGGTATATGAGACATTGTGAAGAAAAGGATATAGAATCATAGAGTGGTTCCAGCACAGGAGACCATTTGGCCAATTGTGTCCATGCTGGCCCTCTGAAGGAGAAATTTACCTTGTACCACTCCCTTATCCTTTCCCCCATAGCCCTGCAATTTTTTTTTTCTTTTTCAGTAAATGGATCCAATTTCCTTTAAAACATGTCAATAGACCCCGCCTCCACCACACTCTTAGGCAGTGCATTCCAGATCCTAAACACTCGCTGAAAGTTTTCCCTCATGTCTCCATTGCTTCTTTTGCCAATTACCTCAAGTCAGAGCATTCTGATTCTCAGTTCTAACACCAATGGGAACAGTTTCTCCTTAGCTGTCCTGTCCAGATCCCTCGTGATTTTGAATGCCTCTACTACATCTTCTCTCAACCTTCGCTTCTCCAATGTGAACAGTTTCAACTTCTCCAATATTTCTACGTAATTGAAGTCCCTCATCCCTGGAACCATTCTCGTGAGTCTTTTCTGCACTCCCACTATTGTCTTCACATACTCCCTAAAGAGTAGTGCTCAGAGCTGGATACAGTTCTCCAGTTGAGGCCGAACGAGTCATTTTTTAATAGTCAGTTGAATCTTTGTAAGGCCAGCAAAAATGACACTGAGGGATAAAGATTAAGTATAAAAATGACAAACGTGGGGATAAAATTCATTCATGGAATGTGGGCGTCGCTGACAAAGCCAGCATGTATTGCCCTTGAGCTGCCTTCTTGAACCACTGCGGTTCATGTGGTGTAGGTACACCCACAGTACTGTTAGGAAGAGTTCCAGGATTTTGACCCGTCGACAATGAAGGAACAGCGATATATTTACAAGTCAGGATGGTGAGTGGCTTGGAGGGGAATTTGCAGGTGGAGGTATTTCCATGTATTTGCTGCCCTTGTCCTTCTAGATGATAGTGGTCGTGGGTTTGGAAGGTGCTGTTTAAAGCAGCTTTGTGAGTTCCTGCATCTTGTAAATGGTACACACAGCTGCCACTGTGCATCAGTGGTGGAGGGAGTGAATGTTTGTGGATGGGATAGCAATCAAGCAGGCTACTTTGTCCTGGCTGGTGTCAAGCTGCTTGAGTGTTGTTGGAGCTGCACTCATCCAGGCAAGAGGAGAGTATTCCATCACACTCCTGACTTGTGCCTTAAGATGGTGGACAGGCTTTGGGGGGTCAGGTTGTGAGTTACTTGCTGCAGGATTCCTAGCCTCTGACCTGCTCTTATAGCCACAGTGTTTATATGGTTGGTTCAGTTCAGTTTCTGGTCAATGATGACCCCCAGGATGTTGATAGTGGGGGGTTCAGCACTGATAATGCCATTGGATGTCAAGAGGCAATAGATTCTTTCTTGCTGGAGATGGTCATTGCCTGGTACTTGTGTTACTTGCCACTTGTCAACCTAAACCTGGATATTGACCAGGTCTTGCTGCATTTGGACATGGACTGCTTCAGTATGAGGTGTTGCGAATGGTGCAATCATCAGCAAATATCCCCACTTCTGACCTTATGATGGAAGGGAGGTCATTGATGAAGCTGTTGAAGATGGTTGGGTCTAGGACACTACTCCGAGGAACTTGATAGCAATGGTGATGACCCCTTCCATCATTGGCCGGGTTAGATTTGTCCCGCTTTTTGTGTACAGGACATGCCTGGGCAATTTTCTACATTGCTGGGTAGATACCGGTGTTGCAGCTGTACTGGAACAGCTTGGCTAGGGGCACGGCAACTTCTGGAGCACAAGTCTTCAGTACTACTGCCAGAATATTGTCAGGGCCCATAGCCTGTGCAGTATCCAGTGCTTTTGAGCATTTCACGTGGAGTGAATCGAATTGGCTGAAGACTGGCATTTGTGATGTTGGGGACCTCCAGAGGAGGCCAAGATGGATCATTCACTCTGCACTTCTGGCTGAAGATTGTTGCAAATGTTTCAGCCCTATCTTTTGCATGGGTGTGCTGGGCTCCCCAATCATTGAGGATGGGGGCATTTGTGGAGCCTCCTCCTCCAATGAGTTGTTTAATTGTCCACCACCATTCATGACTGGATGTGGCAGGACTGCAGAACTTCGATCTGATTTGTTGGTTGTGGAGTCGCTTAGCTCTATTACTTGCTGCTTATACTGTTTGGCATGCAAGTGGTCCTGTGTTGTAGCTTCACCAGGTTGACATCTCATTTTTAGGTATGCCTGGTGCTGCTCCTGGTATGTCCTCCAGCACTCTTCATTAAACCAAGGTTGATCCCCTGGCTAGGTGGTAATGGTAGAGTGGGGGGTATGCCAGGCCATGAGGTTACAGGTTGTGGTTGAGTATAATTCTGCTGCTGCTGATAGCCCATGGCACCTCATGGTTGTCCAGTCTTGAGTTGCTAGATCTGTCTGAAATCTATCCCACTGGCATGGTGGCAGTGCCACACAACATGATGGAAACTATCCTCAATGTGAAGACGGGACTTTGTCTCCACACGGACTGTGCAGTGGTCACTCCTACCGATACTGCCATGGACAGCTGCATCCATGGCAGGCAGGTTGGTGAGGATAAGGTCAAGTATGTTTTTCCCTCTTGTTGCTTTCCTCACCACCTACCGTGGACCCAGTCTAGCACCCATGTCCTTTAGGACTCATCCAGCTACGTCAGTAGTGGTGCTACTGAGCCACTCTTGGTGACGAACATTGAAGTCCCCCATCCAGAGTACATTCTGTGCCCTTGCCATCTTCAATGTTTCCTCCAAGTGATGTTCAACATGGAGGAGCACTGATTCATCAGCTGAGGGAGGACGGTACGTGGTAATCAGCAGGACATTTCCTTGCCCATGTTTGACCCGATGAGACTTCATTGGGTCGGGAGTTGATGTCAAAGACTCCCAGGGCAAATCCCTCCTGAATGTATACCATTGTGCCATCACCTCTGCTGGGTCTATCCTGCCTGTGGAACAGGACATAGCCGGGGATGGTGATGGTGGTGTCTGGGACATTATCTGTAAGGAATGATTCCATGACTATGTCAGGCTGTTGCTTGACTACTTTGCGAGACAACTCTTCCTATTTTGGATTTCGATCGGCAGGGCTGAGTATGCTGTTGTCATTTCCAATGCATTGGGTGGTCCATGCAGTTTCATTCCTTTTAGACTTTTTACTGGTTTTGATACAACTGAGTGGCTTGCTAGGCCATTTCAGAGGGTATTTAAGAGTCAACCACACTTCTGTAGAGTCACACATAAAAATGGGTTTTTATGTCAATCGACAATGTTTTACGGTCATCATTAGACTTTTAATTCCAGAATTCAATTCAAATTTATTCATCTGCCATGGTGGGATATGAACCCGGGTTCCCAGAGCATTACCCCGGGTCTCTAGATTACCGTCCAGTGATGATACCCCTACACCACTGCCTCCCCTAATGCCAGAATAATGAGGTTGGGGCAGAGAGGGGTGACATTGCTGGGATAGAAAGTGATTTTGGTAATTGATAAGGCATTGGGTTTAAGCTCAGCTCTGGATAAAACAAGACAATAAAGGTTTTGTGATCCGCTTTAACTTGTCCAAACAACCTTGGAGAGAGATACAGTCATTAGTAACGAAATTGAGTTTAGACCTGGGGCGTTTAACAAGAACTTTTTTTTTGATGATGAAATTTTGACAAAGTCATGATTTAATCAACCGAGCAGTCTGACAGCAAAGCAGAGTCAGGACAAATAGAAGATCTGGTGCTCGATATCAACCCCATATTTACAAAAGGTGGTAATTTGCCTGTGGATAATGAGACTAAGTTTCAACAATCAGACATTAGACCCCAGCAGGAGTAGAAGGGGAACTGGGGGAAGGTGACCAAAAGCATGGTTTGAAGGGGTAGGTTTTAAGGAGACTTTTGAAGGTGCACAAAGATGTCAGATTTAGAAAGGAAATGTCCAGAAGGGATGTCCGGAATGTGGTAGCGAGAGGCTAAACGCTCTTCCACAAATTGTAATAAAGAACGGGAGGAAAAGTTGGAAAAATGTAGAATTTTTTTTGGGGTGGGGTGCGGGGAGTGAGACAAGAAATTTGGGCTGGAGCCAGATGCAAATGTGGCAAGAACATGGAAGGATTTGAAGCCAAGGACAAAGATTTGGAAATCAATGTAGTAGACAACAAGGAGCCAGTGAAGGTGCCTGGATGAGGAATCTGAAGTTTAACACAGGGTTAAGCAGTTTACATACCCTCAGAATGAGCTGGAGACTGCATCTCTAAAAGGAAAGGATTAAATCAGGAGCTGAGGTACAGCTTCTGTCAGGGGCTGACCAGGATAGATTCATGCCATGCTGTAAGATATTCTGGCTCATCCACAACTGGATGTCAGCCACTGTTGAACTGAAAGCCAATCTGACTCACGTACAACTGAATAAGACAGACAAAGCAATATTCAGAGACAAGGAATTAAGTGTGGTAGTGGAGAGGTAAAGATGGGTATCATATGCATACACACAAAAGATGAATTCTTGTTTGCAGAAAATGTTAACAAAAATGAAGGTGCATAGAACTGGAGGCAAATTATTGGGTAGATAGGGAATCAGAAGGGAAGAAGGAGACAGAGTAATGGTCAAAAATATACCCAAAATTGGCAGGATGTGGTGTCCCCTGGGAATCTGTACTGGGACTGCAGCCTTTCATTAAAGTTATCAATGATTTGGATGAAGGATTAGAAAGCCACATATTTAAGTTTACAACAGACATTAAGTTAGGTGGCACTACAATTAGTATAGATGAAAGCAGGAAGTTGCAAAGGGACAGTGTTGGATTAAGTAAGTGGGTAAAAAAATGGCAGATGGAGTTCAATGTGGGAAAGCGCGAGGTCACCCACTTTGGACCCAGGAAAAATAGATCCGATTGTTTTCTAAACAATGAGGTACTAGGAACTCTGGATGAAAAAGATTTAGGGATCCAAGTGCAGAAATCACCAAAAGTAAGTGGGTAGGTACAAAAAAGGTGAATGGAATATTGGCCTTTATTTCAAGAGAGCTGGAAGTTTGTTTCCAGCTGCCCAAAGCTCTGATTATTCCATCTGGAATACTACATTCAGCTCTGGGCACTGTACCTCAAGAAGGATTTATTTTTCTGCAACAAAGGTTTCCCTGAATTATACCTGGACTGAAATGTTTATGAGGGAAATTTGTATTGACTAGACTTTTATTCCTTTGAACATATAAGATTAGAGGTGACCTAATTGTGGTGTTTAAAATGATCAGATAATGTCAGTCACTGCTCAGTGGATAGCACTCTTGCCTTTGAGTGAGTAGGTTTTGGATTCCAGGCCAGCACAAAAACCTAGGCTGGCACTCCAGCACAGCATTGAGGGAGTGCTGCACTGTTGGAGGTACAGTTTTTCAGATGAAACATTAAACCAAGGCCTGCTCTCCCAGGTGGACATAAAAGATACCATGGCAATATTTCATTTAGAAACAGGGGCTAATATTTATCCCTCAATCAATATCGATGAAAGAACAGATTACATGGTCACAATCACATTGCTGTTTGTGGAGCTTACTGTGCCAGAATTGGCCGCTACATTTCCTATATTACAATGGGTATGTGACATAATGGTCATATTACTGGACTAGTAATCCAGGGGCCTAGACTAATGCTCTAGAAACATGAGTTCAAATCCCACCACATTAGCTGGGAAATTTAAATTCAGTTAATTAAATAAAACTGGAACGAAATAAAGCAGTACTGGTAACCTTGAAACTATCAGATTGTCTTAAAAACCTAATGTCCTTTAGGGAAGGAAATCTACCATTCTTTTCTAATTTAACCAATGTGACAATAGATCCACAACAACGTGCCTGACTTTGAACTGCACTCTGAAATGGCCCAGCAAACCAGTAAGTTGTATCAAACCCCAATGACAAAATGCAGCCAGCCAGACCGCCAACATGGACCTGGGCATAATATTCTAACATGACAAAGGCACATCCTATCCAATCCACCCTGCAAAGCCCTCCTCACTAACATCTGGGGGCTTGCACCAAAATTGGGAGAACTGTCTCACAAGCCTTCACACCCTTCAGCCAATGTCCCAGACATCTCCATCACCATCCTTGGATATACCCTATCACACTGGCAAGGCAGACTAACTGGAGGTGGCAGCACAGTGGTCCTGGGTACCCTCATTGTAAACTCTGGATTCCATAAAGTCTGATGGTATCAAGTTCCACACAGGCAGGTTTGACATCCTGCTGATTATCACCCTCCCACAACTGATAAATGAGTACTTTGCCATGTTGAATACCACTTGGAAGAAGTCCAAGGGCAGCAAGAACACAGAATGTACTCTGAGCGGGGGCTGCCAAGGGTGGTTCAGTAGCATCACTACTGACTGAGCTTGCCAAGTCCTGAAGGACATATCCGTTAAACTGAGCTTGTGACAGGTGGTCATTCAATGCAGAAAGCACACTCCTTCCTGCCATGATGACTTTGGAGAGGGTGTTGATCTGGAGCTTGGTCCAGCCTTCACTCAATGCCTGCGCACATGCATTTTTTAAGCTAGAGTTACTAGATAGCAGTTCAGGGCAGCAATGTAACTGATCTCCCATCCCCACAACTATTATTTGAAGAGTACCAAGTATTGCATCCCTACCACCTTTTTTAAGATTTTGTAGAACAGTACCTCTTACTGCTGTTGCTATTGACAATCTACCTTGTCTTTAACACTGATTTGACTTCTTAAGCTTCCATTGTTGGTACCAGCTGCCTATTTGAGCACTTTCAGCTGGTGGTTGCTGTCTGTCGTGGAAGATTCATGAAAACAGGTGAATTTGGCGCTAATAATTTGAACATCTACTGACAGCAAAATATGGGCTCAAAAGATTAGGATGGGGAGGAAAATTTCAGTGTATTTGCAATTAACTCAGTGGGGGAGGAATGGTAGAGAATTCATCATCTGCCCTCTGATGACAGCATCACTATGTTACTGCTGAGCAAACTGACAGTTCACATGGGAACACCACCACCTGGACGTTCCCCTCCAAGCCACTCATCACCCTGACTTCAAAATATATCACCGTTGCTTCACTGTCACTGCCTGGAACTCCATCCCCCCACCTCCACCGCCACCAAACAGCACTCCCTAAGAGTACCTACACCACATGGACTGCAGCGGTTCAAAAAGGCAGCTCACCACCATCTTCTCAAGGGCAAATAGGAAAGAGCAATAAATGCTGGCCTAGCCAGCGACACCCACACCCCATGAATAAATTAAAAAACCTTGAAATCAGCCCCCTGCCCTGGGAAAAGTCACTATCTCTCAGAAACCAGCCTCCTTTCCCCATATCCAGTCAATATTTCCCAACCCCACTCTAGAATCAGCTGGGGGTATGTCAAAATTCAAAATGTATCCATTTTGGAAAAATCTTCATTTCCTCCACTACTGTCCTCTATATCCTAATCATTAATCACCTCGATTATCTCACATCAAGCACAAAGTCTACTTGATCAGGCACCCTGTCCACCATCTGAAACATGCGCACTCTATCACCAGCATACTGTAGCTGCAGTGTGAATTATCTACAGGATGTAATGCAGCAATTCAACAAGGTTTCAACAGCACCTAGCAAACCCATGACCTTTACCACCCAAAAGCCAGCAGGCACATCGGAACACTACTATCAAATTCCCCTGCAAATCAATCATCACCTTGGCTTGAACACGTATTGTCATTCCTTCATCATTTCAGTTTCAAAACCAGGAACACCATACTTAACAGCAAAGTGAAAGTACCCTGGGCCATGTCTGCTCATCATTACCTCTCAAGGGTAACTACTGGCGGATAATTAATGCTGACCTTGATAGAAATGCCCATATCCCAAGAATCAATATTTGAAAAAAATCTTTCCCTCAGATACCTGGAATAATAGCCAAGAACCTTCAGTAATAACCTCCCTTCCCCAGTACCTACACTAATAATTCTTCTCCCACTTCACCAGTGCCTCTAGTAACTTCACTGTGTACTAACCTCAATGTCAACTCCACAATCCAATCCTACACAGAGATAAAATCACCCCCACCCAAGCACCTAGAGCAATATGGCTCCCTAGCAGGTGTAATAATATAAGGTCCCACTGTTCCTACAGCAATATCTCCAGCCCGAGTACCCATAGTAACATACCCCACAAAACCCATAGGAACATCTCTCCCCCGCCCCCCACCCACACCCCACCCCCTTTGCCGCACAAAACACATGGTAACATCCTTCCCAAGCACCTTAGTAAATTCTCCATATCGAATTACCACTATTGACGTTCCCTACCAGTACCTGCAGTAATAGTACCCACTATCTCCAGTAATACGCCTGTACCGGCAGTAATAACACCCATCCCCCCTACCTGCCGTATTACTATCCCTCCCCCATATCCGCAGTAATACCACCTCTACCTGCAGTTATGACCCCCAAGTATCTGCCGTAATACCACACCCAGTAACCGCAATACCCCAGCACGTGGAGCAATACTCCTCCCCCCACCCAGAGCCTGTTGTAACACTCCTCCCCTCAGGACCTGTGGTAATACCTGCTAGTACCTGAAGTAATACCCCTTCCCAATACCAGTTGTAATAGCCCGGTACCTGCCCAAGCGCCCCTCCCCCGCGCCCCGTACCTGCCCCAGTGCTCCTCCCCCGCGCCCCGTACCTGCCCCAGCGCTCCTCCCCCACGCCCCGTACCTGCCCCAGCGCTCCTCCCCCTACCCGATACCTGTCATAGTACACCTCCCCCGGTACTTGTCCCTAGACACCACCCCTCCCAGTACCTGTCGTAATACTCCTCCCCGAGCACCTATCGTAATACTCCTCTCCCACCCAGTACCTGTCCCAAGACCGCCCCCACCCAGTACCTGTCGTAATGCTCCTCCCCCACCCAGAACCTGTCCCAAGACCGCCCCCACCCAGTACCTGTCGTAATGCTCCTCCCCCACCCAGTACCTGTCGTAATGCTCCTCCCCCACCCAGTACCTGTCGTAATGCTCCTCCCCCACCCAGTACCTGTCGTAATGCTCCTCCCCCACCCAGTACCTGTCGTAATGCTCCTCCCCCACCCAGTACCTGTCGTAATGCTCCTCCCCCACCCAGTACCTCTCGTAATGCTCCTCCCCCACCCAGTACCTCTCGTAATGCTCCTCCCCCACCCAGTACCTGTCGTAATGCTCCTCCCCCACCCAGTACCTGTCGTAATGCTCCTCCCCCACCCAGAACCTGTCCCAAGACCGCCCCCACCCAGTACCTGTCGTAATGCTCCTCCCCCACCCAGTACCTGTCGTAATGCTCCTCCCCCACCCAGTACCTGTCGTAATGCTCCTCCCCCACCCAGTACCTGTCGTAATGCTCCTCCCCCACCCAGTACCTCTCGTAATGCTCCTCCCCCACCCAGTACCTGTCGTAATGCTCCTCCCCCACCCAGTACATGTCGTAATGCTCCTCCCCCACCCAGTACCTGTCGTAATGCTCCTCCCCCACCCAGTACCTGTCCCAAGACCGCCCCCACCCAGTACCTGTCGTAATGCTCCTCCCCCACCCAGTACCTGTCGTAATGCTCCTCCCCCACCCAGTACCTCTCGTAATGCTCCTCCCCCACCCAGTACCTCTCGTAATGCTCCTCCCCCACCCAGTACCTCTCGTAATGCTCCTCCCCCACCCAGTACCTCTCGTAATGCTCCTCCCCCACCCAGTACCTCTCGTAATGCACCTCCCCCACCCAGTACCTGTCGTAATGCACCTCCCCCACCCAGTACTTGTCGTAATGCACCTCCCCCACCCAGTACCTGTCGTAATGCACCTCCCCCACCCAGTACCTGTCGTAATGCACCTCCCCCACCCAGTACCTGTCGTAATGCTCCTCCCCCACCCAGTACCTGTCGTAATGCACCTCCCCCACCCAGTACCTCTCGTAATGCTCCTCCCCCACCCAGTACCTCTCGTAATGCTCCTCCCCCACCCAGTACCTCTCGTAATGCTCCTCCCCCACCCAGTACCTCTCGTAATGCTCCTCCCCCACCCAGTACCTCTCGTAATGCTCCTCCCCCACCCAGTACCTCTCGTAATGCTCCTCCCCCACCCAGTACCTCTCGTAATGCTCCTCCCCCACCCAGTCCTTGTCGTAATGTTCCTCCCCCACCCAGTACCTGTCGTAATGCACCTCCCCCACCCAGTACTTGTCGTAATGTTCCTCCCCCACCCAGTACCTGTCGTAATGCACCTCCCCCACCCAGTACCTGTCGTAATGCTCCTCCCCCATCCAGTACCTGTCCCAAACCACCCCCCAGTTCCTGTCCCAAGAGCACCCCCACCCAGTTCCTGTCCCAAGAGCACCCCCACCCAGTTCCTGTCCCAAGAGCACCCCCACCCAGTACCTGTCCCAAGAGCACCCCCACCCAGTACCTGTCCCAAGAGCACCCCCACCCAGTACCTGTCCCAAGAGCACCCCCACCCAGTACCTGTCCCAAGAGCACCCCCACCCAGTACCTGTCCCAAGAGCACCCCCACCCAGTACCTGTCCCAAGAGCACCCCCACCCAGTACCTGTCCCAAGAGCACCCCCACCCAGTACCTGTCCCAAGAGCACCCCCACCCAGTACCTGTCCCAAGAGCACCCCCACCCAGTACCTGTCCCAAGAGCACCCCCACCCAGTACCTGTCCCAAGAGCACCCCCACCCAGTACCTGTCCCAAGAGCACCCCCACCCAGTACCTGTCCCAAGAGCACCCCCACCCAGTACCTGTCCCAAGAGCACCCCCACCCAGTACCTGTCCCAAGAGCACCCCCACCCAGTACCTGCCGTAATACACTTCCCCTAGTAGCTGTAGTACCACCCCACAGTACCAGTCGTAATACCTCTTCCCAGTACGTGTAGTAATAGCCCCCGTGCCTGTAGCAATAGCCCCCAGTACCTGTAGTAATAAACATCGCTCTTGCCGGCACTCAGCCCCGATTTCCGGATCACCTCCTCCTTTTTCCAGCCGGGGGGCAGACAAGGACAGTCCGTGCGCTTCCTCTCCATGTCGATAGCGAGAGAATCCCAGAAGGAGCGGGACTCCCCGGGCCGGACTGAACTAGACCGAGCTGGGCTGGCCTCACACCGGTCCCTCCCTTCGTTCCCTCCCAGCTGCCGGAGCTCCGCCCTCTGCTGGCTGACTCTGCTCTGGCCCCTCCCCCTTCCCGCGTGGCCCCTCCCCCCGCGTGGCCCCACCCACGGGGGCCCCTCCCCCTCAGCGAGGTCCCGCGCCCTCTCCGAGTCTCCCGCCCCCACCGGGTCCTCCTGCCCATCCTCTCTGAATGGAGCCGGGACCCGGGACCCGGCAGTGCTCCTAGCAACTGCTGTCGATCCCTCCGCCAGCCGCGCCTAGGCGTGCAGCAACACCGGGCCGGTCCCTGTGTACGAACAATATTTCTAAAACCGCAGATTATCGGATAAACCTTTTCACGGGGGCTGCGATAAAATTTAAACGAGTATTTTTAATAACTGAATTAATATCCTTCCGCGGGACCCATTTACAAGCCATGAGTCATGTTGGCCGACCACAGTTTTCCCAGAATTAGACAATGTCCTTCTTTCCCGTTGTGCTGACCTGAGGCTTTGACACACCACTTTACACGTCTAATCCTGATGATAGACAATTGCCTCTCATTTGGTTCCAAGCCATGTCGTCCTTTTTATTTCAACAGGCTCAGTGTAGAGATGCATCAAATCCAAACCTAAAGAACACATGTCCAGTCAGTTTGCAAAATAATCTTTTTTTATTTGCTTTCACACCTTGTGATTTTGAACCATTAGTTATTAAGGTTACTGACTTCTTTATCTGTAGGAATGTTTTCAATTAATAGCCACCACCAGTTAAAAAAATGAGTCAAATCCTGAACCTTGTCCCGTTGCTCTGACTCCCCATTCTGTGCAATATTGGAATTGGGAAAATTTGCAAAAGGAGCCTGACAGCATTAGAGATTTGAACATCTTACCATCTGACCTCAATGTAATCAAACGAGAGAGTCTTGTTTTTTTCCAAAACAGCCTGAGGCAAAATGTTTTGGGCAAAGTGACCTGTTTTGTTCCAGGCCAAGTGCCAGCAAAACAAGTGCCCCCCAACCCTCCCTCTGTCGCTACTTGCATTTGTTCTAGTCACATTGAAAGCCTGATCCAAAAGAAAACATGCACAAGTAATTTTAGTTGGTGATTTGGAAATTTGCATCCAGGAAACAATTAACTCGCCACCAGTCTCAGAAAGCTTCAATTGAATCGATGGTTACCAAAATATGGGTAAGAAGTCAAAGAGATTGTCCTCCTGTGAATTTATGTGTCTAGGTTTCTGATGGCAGAGTAGTTGGGCTCAGGAGCAGATCCACCAAGAGATCCTCCCTTTTGTTCATCCTGTATGAATCATAGAATCATGGAAAGTTTATGGCACAGAAAGAGGCCACTTGGCCCATCATGTCTGTGTGCACCGAAAAACCCAGCCTAATCCCACGTTCCAGCATTTGGTCCGTAGCCCTGCAGGTTACAGCACTTGAGGTGCATATCCAGACACTTTTTTAATTAATTTAGGGTTTCTGCCTCTACTACTCTTTCAGGCAGTGAGTTGCAGACCCCTACAACCCTCTGGATGAAAACATCTCCATCTTCATCTCCCCGCTAATCTTTCTACTAATCACTTTAAATCTATGCCCCATAGTCACTGATCTCTCTGCTAAAGTAAACAGGCCCTTCCCATCCACTCTATCCAGATCCTTCACAATTTTGTACATCTCAATCAAATCTCCCCTCAGCCTCCTCTGTTCCAAGGAGAACAATCCCAGCCTATCCAATTTTTCCTCATAGCTGCGTTTTTCCAGTCCTAGCATTATCCTCAAAAATCTCCTCTGTACTCTCTGTCGTGCAATTGCATCCCTTATGCAATGAAATAACCAGAACTGCCCACAGTACTCAAGTTGTGGCCTAACTAGTGTTTTATACAGTTCCAGCATAACCTCCCTGCTCTTAGATTCTATACCTTGGCTAAAATATTCTATATGCATTCTTAACCAACTTATCGGCCTGTCCTGCTACCTTTAGGGATCTGTGGACATTCACTCATGATGACCAAAGTCTTAGGGGAAATGTGTAACCAAGGATTGAGGAGGAGCCATTTTAGGTAGTAAAGTAGAGGCTGCAACCTCTGACACCGTATTTAACAGTGGCCAGTGCTCAACCTGACCTCAGATTGAACAAGTGGTTAAGCTGTCAATAAAGTGCCTAAGGTACAGATCGGTTGCCACTGTGCTGTGCAGCACTTCCCAAATCAGGTCCCCAGTGGCTCACTTATGCCATTTGCAAAATATTTCACTCGGGAGTATCTTGGTGAAGGACCATTGTGACGAAGCGAATAGCATGCAACAGCAATAAAATTTAAGAAACCTAATATACAGGATGGAATGGCATGAAATGAATTTCTGTAAACCAGTTATGTTGGGAAGTGGTTAGGGGGAGAGTTCACAGTAACCATCAGTTGGGAAGTGGTTAGGGGGAGAGTTCACAGTAACCATCAGTTCTGTCCAAAAAAGGGTCAGATTTGATGGAACCTTTCCCTAGAAAATTCTGACTTTATTTCCCAACATCGATGGCAAGACGTATATACCAGGACATATGGCTCGCTGAATCACGGGTCACATCCATCCAGCTCTGGCGCAAGACTTTAAACTAGAAAGTGGGATGGAAGGGAAGGGTAAAACTCCAAGAAGTATGACTAATGGGAAACAAAGCAGCAGGTTAGCGTGTGGGAGGGTGGATTCAACTTCATGGAAAATTATGAAAAAACTGAAAAAAAAGGAGAGCCCAGGAGAGGCTATTAAAGTCTCCAGAACACAAAATAGGACAGTGTTTGGAAAGGGCTAGGAATCTAACTTCAAGCACATCAGATAAAGGGACGACAATGAGAAAGGGGATGGGAAATACAGGACTGAAGGTGTTGTATCTGAATGCACGCAGTATACGAAATAAGGTAAATGAGCTTGTGGCGCAGATTGAAATTGGCAGGTATGATGTGGTGGGCATCACGGAGACATGGCTGCAAGGGGATCAGGGCTGGGAGCTAAATATCCAAGGATATATGTCCTATCGAAAAGATAGGCAGGTTGGCAGAGGGGGTGGGGTTGCTTTGTTAAAGAAATTACAAACATTATAAGAAACTAAATTAAATCGATAGCAAGAAACAACGTAGGGTCAGATGATGTAGAATCTGTGTGGGTAGAGTTGAGGAACCGCAAAGGTAAAAAACCATAATGGGAGTTATGTACAGGCCTCCGAACAGTAGTCAGGATGTGGGGCACAAAATACACCAGGAGATAGAAAAGGTGTGTAAGAAAGGCAAGGTTACAGTGATCATGGGGGATTTCAATATGCAGGTAGACTGGGAAAATCAGGTTGGTAGTGGATCCCAAGAAAAGGAATTTGTGGAATGTCTACGAGATGGATTTTTGGAGCAGCTTGTGGTGGAGCCCACTAGGGAACAGGCAATTCTAGATTTAGTGATGTGTAATGAGGCAGATTTGATAAGGGAGCTTAAGGTGAAGGAACCCTTAGGAGGAAGTGACCATAATATGATAGAATTTACCCTGCAGTTTGAGAGGAAATAGCTGGAATCAGATGTAATGGTATTACAGTTGAATAAAGGCAACTACAGAGGCATGAGGGAGGAGCTGGCTAGAATTGACTGGGAGATGAGCCTAGCAGGAAAGACAGTGGAACAGCAATGGCAGGAGTTTCTGGGAGTAATTTGGGAGACACAGCAAAAATTCATCCCTAGGAAGAAGAAGCATACTAAAGGGAGGATGAGGCAACCATGGCTGACAAGGGAAGTCAGGGACAGCATAAAATCTAAAGAGAAAGCACACAGTGCGGCGAAGAGCAGTGGGGAACCAGGGGATTGGGAAGCCTATAAAGACCAACAGAGGACAACTAAAAAAGAAATAAGGAGGGAGAAGATTAAATATGAGGGTAAACTAGCCAGTAATATAAAAAAAGATTGCAAGAGTTTTTTAAAATATATAAAGGGTAAGAGAGAGGCAAAAGTGGACATTGGGCCGCTGGAAAATGATGCTGGAGAAGTAGTAGTGGGGAACAAAGAAATGGTGGAGGAACTGAATAGATACTTTGCATCAGTCTTCACAGAGGAAGATACGAGTAACATCCCCAAAGTTCAAGAGAGTCGGGGGGCAGAGGTGAGTATGGTGGCCATTACCAAGGAGAAGGTGCTAGGAAAACTGAAAGGTCTGAAGGTGGATAAATTACCTGGGCCAGATGGATTACACCCCAGAGTTCTGAAGGAGATAGCTGAAGAGATAGTGGAGTCGTTAGTGGTGATCTTTCAGGAATCACTGGAGTCAGGGAGGGTCCCAGAGGACTGGAAAATCGCTAATGTAACCCCCCTGTTTAAGAAGGGAGTGAGGCAAAAGACGGGAAATTACAGGCCGATTAGCCTGACCTTGGTCGTTGGTAAGATTTTAGAGTCCATTATTAAGGATGAGATTTCAGAATACTTGGAAGTGCATGGTAAAATCGGGCAAAGTCAGCATGGTTTCATCAAGGGGTCATGCCTGACAAATCTGTTAGAATTCTTTGAGGAGGTAACGAGTAGGTTAGACAAAGGAGAGCCAATGGATGTTATCTACTTGGACTTCCAGAAGGCCTTTGATAAGGTGCCGCACAGGAGGCTGCTCAGTAAGATAAGAGCCCATGGTGTTAGAGGCAAGGTACTAGCATGGATAGAAGATTGGCTGTCTGGCAGGAGGCAGAGAGTGGGGATAAGGGGGTCCTTCTCAGGATGGCGGCCGGTGACTAGTGGAGTTCCGCAGGGGTCAGTGTTGGGACCACAACTTTTCACTTTATACATTAATGATCTAGGTGAAGGAACTGAGGGCATCCTGGCTAAGTTTGCAGATGATACAAAGATAGATGGAGGGACAGGTAGTATTGAGGAGGTGGGAAACTGCAGAAGGATTTGGACAGGTTAGGAGAATGGGCAAAGAAGTGGCAGATGGAATACAACATGGGGAAGTGTGAGGTCATGCACTTTGGTAGGAAGAATAGAGGCATAGACTATTTTCTAAGTGGGGAGAGAATTCAGAAATCTGGAGTGCAAAGGGACTTGGGAGTCCTAGTCCAGGATTCTCTTAAGGTTAACTTGCAGGTTGAGTTGGTAGTTGGAAGGCATTTATTTCGAGAGGACTAGAATATAAAAGCAGGGATGTGCTGCTGAGGCTTTATTATCAGACCACATTTAGAATATTGTGAGCAATTTTGGGCCCCGTATCTCAGGAAGGATGTTCTGGCCCTGGAGAGGGTCCAGAAGAGGTTCACGAGAACGATCCCAGGAATGAAAGGCTTAACATATGAGGAACATTTGAGGACTCTGGGTCTATACTCAATGGAGTTTAGAAGGATGAGGGGGGATCTGATTGAAACTTACAGAATACTGAAAGGCCTGGATAGAGTGGACGTGGGGAAGATGTTTCAATTAGTAGGAGAGACTAGGAACCGAGGGCACTGCCTCAGAGTAAAGGGAAGACCTTTTAGAACAGAGATGTGGAGAAGCTTCTTTAGCCAGAGAGTGGTGAATCTATGGAATTCATTGCCACAGAAGGCTGTGGAAGCCAGGTCATTAAATGTATTTAAGACCAAGATGGATAGGTTCTTGATTAGTAAGGGGATCAAAGGTTACGGGGAGAAGGCGGGAGAATGGGGTTGAGAAACTTATCAGCCATGATTGAATGGCAGAGCAGACTCGATGGGCCGAATGGCCTAATTTCTGCTCCTATGTCTTATGGTCTTATGGTCACCCAACTCATCCCTGAATCTGGTGACTCTCCTGGAACGACTTTCTCTCTGATCTTGGGACACAGTGTCAGGGCTGATTGCCCCTGAAGGTTTACACTTTGATGCAGACAATTGACATTGTACATCCTACTGGACAAAGTTTTACAGTGTGATTTCCAAAATTTTATATTAAAAGTAGGAAAACTTTTTACTGAGGGCTTTAGTAGAGAGACATTCACTCTTTAATAGCTACAAATTGGCAGCTCTTATACATATATTTTGGATGGGTACCCTTTAATCGGTATTGCTTGCACTTCCTGTTTTTTTTAATATATGTTCATGGGATGTGGTTGTCGCTGGCAAGGCTCACGTTTGTTTCCCATCCTTAATTGCCCTTGAGGACATGGTGGTGAGCCATCTTCTTGAACCGCTGCAGTTCTAACAGTGTGGTGTGGCGTAGGTACACCCACAGTGCATGTTTGGATATTAAGTGAGGACAGGATCTGCCTCAGCTGCGTCATCTTCCCCACATTCAAGCAGTCTGTCAGCACACATCTAGGCTCACACACGGGCAAAATATCAGAGGGTGGGCATTGCCTATAGAAACACACTCCGTCATACGCCAGAGCTTTCTAAAGAAGAGGAAAGAAAACTTGAAAAACAGAATGATATGAGAAAGTGATTGGCAACACCCAGTGTCATGGAATGTCAAGAAATGACATTTCCAGACTTGCTGTCAAGTCCTAATCTGAAGCACATCAAGCAGAGAGCTGTCAAGTGGAGTCTGCAGCACTTCCCAGTAAAGGAATGAAATGGCTTAGGGGCCGTAAACCTGATCTGGCACCTCCTGCAGTTTCGTACAAAAATCATTTGCAACAGCGAGCAGACCAGGTAAAGAAATAAAACGAAATCAAAACTTAATTAAAACACTACCATTAATTAAAGTTAACAAAAACCATGTTTTTAAGAAGACACAAGACTATTTTTTTTTAAAAAAGACAGAAAAGGTGTTTTATATCTGCAACAGACAGCACATTCCAAACATGCACTTCGCTGAAAGCAAGGCCGAATAGCAACCAAGAGTAGGAGCTTTTGGCAAAAGATAATTCGCCTGAAATGTTAACTGTTTCTCACTGCATAGACGCCACCTGACCTACTGAATGTTTCTAGCATTTTCTGCTTGGCCTGACTAAAGTCAACTCGAGGATTGACAGAGATTTGATAAGTCTACAAATTCCTTGTGTGTACTCCCAGCGCACGGTGGATTCAAAATAACAATATAACCCACACTTCTGTAGTACCATGAATTACAATGAAGTTTTAAAGCATGAACTGCAGGAAACAATTGCTGTTGTGGAAACAATTTTTCTTTAGTGGCTATTGCTGCTGCAC
The DNA here is from genome assembly GCF_964194155.1 of Cetorhinus maximus. NCBI lineage: Eukaryota > Metazoa > Chordata > Chondrichthyes > Lamniformes > Cetorhinidae > Cetorhinus > Cetorhinus maximus. The sequence goes on along the minus strand of NC_135879.1, from coordinate 207,897,139 downwards.
TTTACCACATCGCGTCTGTTCCGAGAACTGGATTATTTCCAAGAAACACCTCAATGTACACCTCTTTCAATCAAGGATACTAATAAGTAAACTGAAAAAGAAGTGCCACAGTAGAAAAGGGTCTTCATCTTTCCATTAATTGGCATTTTCTAACTTATCACCATGAGGGCCATATTCACTTGGTGTCATCCGGAGCTGTAAGGCATATTTAATGCAACGAAAGGTAGTACATAGTCCCGAAGCAGAACACACTGGCAGTTACTGCTGGTATAAAATGAACTAAAATTCCAATTTAAAATTAAAACAGTTTTCATTATAGGGATTGCAAGCATGGGTGTGTGCTTCAAGAGATAGAGATTTATTTTTATCGAGTGTTATCATGTCTCCGAAGCAACCCAAAATGTTTAGCATACAAATGTAAACCCCTCTCTGTTATTCCCTGACTGCACAGTAATCACTCCTTGGTCTTGTTCAGATGTGAGTCATATCCACGGGGAGGGGGAACAGCTTCAGATGTGTCATGAGATTTTTAAAAAATCATTAAACGGTGTCCATCAACTGCAAATCTGCCCACCCTCGTTCATTTTAAAATGTGACTGCAGTTTTGCTGCACGTCACTCAGGCACTGTTTAAATTCCTCCCTGGTGATGAATCTGATTCCCAAAATTTCACTGAGTTTGAAATAATGCAATTTTTTTTTTCCGATAAAGACCGCGCATCCGCCTTTGCTGCCTGTAACCAAACCATCATCATAGTTTACAGTAATGTGCGTCAAAGGTTAATATGATTCGGGCATATTTTGGTTGTCCACCCCGTGCGGTTTGCTGGTTCATTTGTTGTGGAGTCTCTTTCTGCGATGTCTCGGGCTCTTCTCTCATGATGGAGTTTAATGAATTTCAGGCTGAGGCTGCAGCAGAGCCTTGGTACAGCTTACAGGAGGATGAGGAGGAGGAGGAGGATGAAAGGGAATGGTGTTGCACAGTTGACTGTATTAACAGCAGCCCTCTAACTTCTGCTGCTGCAGCAAGTGGTGAATTGGCAGGTACCAGTGAAACTGAAAGTCAGCATTTATCTGTCAAACTGGAGGCTCGTGGTAGCTTTTAATAAGTCAGTGACAATAGTGCATTGCATTTGCGTTATCACCTTTAACCAAGTGTAAAAACCAAACAAGGGCTACTTGCAGGATGGGGTTCATAGCTTGAGTTAGGATGTTTGTGTTGCTGCTGCTGGTGATAAGGCGGTTGATAACTTTATAGCTAGCGGCCCTGTATCATAACACACGGAAATATAGGTAGAAAATGAACGGGCATCAAGCTTTCATTCACAAAAAGAAACGTTTGATTTAGATTTTTAGAAATTTCTGGTTACCCCCACTCAGTAGGCTGGTGATAACTTTAATCCCATGTACTTGATCAATTTGCACAAACCAAGCTGCAAATAAACAGGACTTGTCAAGTTTGAGCATGATACCAGGAAGGAAATGGTTGATTTATTCACAACTTGTGCATCTTGCATCTGTGTCAGGACATTTCAGAAATTGCTTCTAGCAAGCTTATAAGGTGTATGGATTCACGTCCACTTTATAATTCCAACCACAATGATGGACCATATATGCTAAGAGCCTGAGGTGCTTGATGCTGCCACCAGCCTTCTACTTTCCTGACCAGTGGCACTCCTGCCCTTGAGGAACTTCAGAGGACTATCCCCTTGGTTCCTCCAGCAACTGCACTGCCTCATTAATATTACAGTGCTACTGCCAATGTTCAGGCTTGTGTCAGGTGGGCCCTAGCAAGGCAGCAGCACCTGAGTAGTTAGAACTGCTAACCCAAATTTTCTGGAATTTCTTTGAAAGTTTTTTGCTGCATTCACCAACATCTCACTGCAAAGTTAACAGACGAGTAACCCAGTATTTTTTTTTAAAAATGCCATTTGATACCCTAGCCCAGGCCTGTATTATGTGTTTGTTTACCTCAGGTACTTATAAAATGTACGTTTTTTGCATGACTAAATCCCACTTTTGCCAACATAGCCATCATCTCATTGGTGTGGCATCTCTTTACCCATTGCTGGGAGCTGCAGTGTAGATAGAATATAAAGGTTGGGAACCCAATATTATATTTTTCAGACAGACCCAAACATATAACATAGCAATGATAAGGTCACAAGTCTATTGTGATATTAGGTCTGCCACTTGAATATGTGGTTGACTCTTAACTGCTCTCTGAAATGACCTAGCAAGCCACTCAGTTCAAGGGTAATTAGGGTTGGGCAACAAATGCTGACCTTGCCAGCAACACTTAAATTCTATGAATGAATAAATATAAATAAAAGTCTTGTCTGGTTGCAAGTGACTTTCCTTAGAACTGCATAATATAAGTGACAAAAATAATAAGACAAAACACTCACTGCATTGAACCAGATTATTTTTAATCGATCAACTCTACTGCTGTTCACTATTTCTCTTACGCCTTTGTACATTACAAAGGTGGCTACATTTCAAAAAACAACGTCAGTCAGTGTAAAGCATTTGAGATGCCCAGTCCATGAAGCAAGACTTTCTTTTTTGTGTTTTTCAATCCTGTGTGATCCTTCCTGATACGTCTTGTCAGGCTATTTGACCAGATATGTTGCAGCACAAGTCTGATCCCTTCCATATGGATATCTGCATGAGCATCTTTTTGCAGCGGGGGTCACTGGATAACCATCAAGGATGGGAGCCCTGCTTTTTATGCTACCCATATTGAGGGTAATGAGGTAAACTATAATGCCTATATTAAACAACTAGGTTACCCAGCACCTTCGCGGGCTCGGTAATATGCCATTTAGCAACTGAGCCAGCAACTGTGCCTTTTCTCCCTTAAAGTTGTTTGACTTACCTGAAGAACAACTGGCTTTTTTAAGAAGTATTGAACTTGCAGACAAAGTCAACTTTTGACATTTTATTGTTGCAAAGGCAAAATGAGGGTCCAAGACCTACACTGCAGGACACCATTAAGGTTAAAAAGAGATGACAAGGTACTTGAGGAAATTGTGGCCATTATGGTTGTGAGCTCTGTCACAATTCAAATTTCTAAGCAGTTTCTATAATTTTAACATTCATCTATTCAATATGAGCAGTTAGTTTAACTTTGTGATTCTGTGAGCTTAATCCCTCTAGGCTGAGATGCGATCCTTATTTGGTAAATGTGGCTGCAAATTGCATTATGAGAGTACTTGGTTTCACAGATAATTCAGTAATCCATTACAGCCATGATGTTAGCTGATATGTTCATGCTTTTTAATTGCAAAGTGATAACCTTATCAGAAGCATTTCCTGATAACTATCTATGTAGTTGGTAGTTTGTTGATTCCAGCAGATTGTCAGTTTGTCTGGCTAGAGATAACCTTATAGGAGACCAATCCCCATTTCCTTGAATCTCTTGTGAGGTATAAAACATTTTGATTTCTTTTTTCTGAATTCATCTTTACACCAAAGAATGGTGACCGAGGTCTTTAGACAGGCTTTTGAAGTGGTAAACCCCTGATACTTTCAAATCCACTGATAGCTTGGTAGAAGTACGATGAGCAATTTGAACCTACCCGCTCAGAAGATGGGAAATTAAAATTGTTTTAGCCGCCGTCATCCTGCCTCTTCGATTTTAACCTGCCCTTCTGAGCAGATGACAAGAAAAGCCAACTAAAACCAGAGGAGTATTTAAATATATTTTTTTATTCATCCCTGGGATGTGAGAGTTGCTGGCCGGATCAGCATTTTTGCCCATCCATAATTGCCCTTGAGAAGGTGGTGGTTGAACCGCTGCAGTTCCTGTGTTGTAGGTACCCCCAGAGTGCTGTTAGGGCGGGAGTTCCAGGATTTTGACCCAGTGACAGCGAAGGAACGCGAAATATTTCCAAGTCAGGATGGTGTGTGGCTTGGAGGGGAACCTGCAGGTGGTGGTGTTCCCATGTGTCTGCTGCCCTTGTCCTCCCAGATGGTAGATGCAGTTTGGGAGGTGATGTCGAAGGAGCCTTGGCGAACTGTTGTAGTGCATGGTGCAGATGGTACACAGTACTGCCACTTTACGTCAGTGGTGGAGGGAGTGAATGTTAAGTTGGTGGACGGAGTGTTGATCAAACAGGTTTCTTTATCCTGGATGGTGTTGAGCTTCTTGAGTATTGCTGGAGCCACACTCAACTAGACAAGTGGAGAGTATTCCATCACACTCTTGACTTGTGCCTTGTAGATGGTGGGCAAGGTTTAGGAGGTCAGGAGGTGAGTTACCTGTCACAGAATTTCCAGCCTCTGACATGCTCTTGTAGCCGCAGTATTTATATGGATAGTCCAGTTCAGTTTCTGGTCAATGGCAAAGGATGTTGTCAGTGGAGGGGGATTCAGCAATGGGAATGCCATTGAATGGATGATGGTTAGATTCTCTCTTGTTAGAGATAGTCACTGCCTGGCACTTGTGTGGTGCGAATGTCACTTGCAACTGATCAATCCAAGTCTGAATGTTGTCCAGGTCTTTTGCTTATGAATATGGACTGCTTCAATAGATCAGGGTCCCATGACATCATCAAGCACCACTTGTACTGCATTTCGGACAGACAGCTGATCGACTGCATCGAGGGAGGCATGGGAATAAATTGCATCTGTGTCTCATGCTGATGAGGCCTGGGCTGGTTTGACCCCACAAAAAAAATTAAGAGCATTTTTAGGCTCTTCTTCAGCTGAATCACCAGCTGAACTTGGGCAGGGTCTGCATGCTATACACTGCTCAACCCCCAGTCCTATCCTAAACTGTCGATCGGGATCTTCTGTATGTCGTAGGACCCTGATTTATATGTTGAAACAGGCCTACCAGCTGAGCAGTTGTGCGTTTCAGCCATCCAGTCACGGTGATGGTCAGAAAGCCACCGTATATAGGATGGTTATTTAATTATAAGCAGCTACTGCCACCCATACACCCTGTGGCCAATGTTAAAATAGATCCCTGTTTCTTTGCGTGTGATACGAAAATTTTTCAGGAGATAGACTGTAAATGCTTCAGTGAGACAAGGTCAGAAACAAATCATTCTACTTTTTTTTTTAAGTGCATAAAGAATAACGGCTATAATCAAATCTCACTTTAAACCAACTGACTTCAGTTCGGTTCTTGTGAACAAGAAAAAAATTTGCTTTCTTTGGACAGTCTTTTTTTCAGCTATTTAAGCCAAGGACAATATTCTTCTTAAAAGTGACTCCCCTGGATCTTAATGGTCTCCTTCTCACCAATTGATTGATTACACGGAAAAATCTTCTTTCCCTTTTATTGCTTTTGAGCGTATGACGTTGGAGGCTTTAACTTCCTTGCCAGTTAGCCTGTCCACAAAACTGTCCCTGTCCCACAAGAAAACATTCTTGGGAGACACCCCATCCTGAACTCAAAAGAATCACCTTACTAATTATAATCTGTGTGAATATGAAACAAGGTAATAAATTACCTATAATAAAAACAGAAAATGCTGGAAAATCTCAGTAGATCTGGCAGCATCTGTGGAGAGTGAAACAGAGGCTCTGAAGAAGAGTCATACAGACTTGAAATGTTAATTCTGTTTCTCTCTCCACAGATGCTGCTGTTGAGTTTTTCCAGCATTTTCTGTTTTTATTTCAGATTGCTAGCATCCACAATATTTTGCTTTTATTTTTGTAATAAATTACCTATTGGAGTTTAAATTCTGGAGGGTTTTTTTTTATATGCAAATTGCCGAATGCCAACTTGAGGTAATAGGACACCTTTTTTTCCTTAGCCAATATGACAGGTGGGAAGTGTACACATGCTTCCTGATGCTATTTTGATGCCTTAAGAAGTCACATAGCGCCTGAAAAATGGATTCCATGTGGTCCAATTTAATCCCACGTTGTCTGCAGTTTATGCAGAACACATCTTCAATGCCTGGCTCATTAACATATAAATTCCTCTCCAACCTGGCAGCTGTAGCATATGACTGACAGCAGAATAATGACCCTGTATGAGCCCACTTTAAGTTAAAAATGCACCCCTTAAAAATAATTTACTGCCAAAACATTTCTGTGGAAAAAGGATTAACAAAAAATGAAATATGACCCTTGCAATTAGTCAGAATCATTCCGTTGTGAGAACCAGATTCTGCTTGACTGCTTTCTTGACCTGTTCTGTACTTGGTGGCTGTAGAGGGCTGTGTAATTCTTTTTATGGGTAGAATCTAAACTTGAGAAAGTTCTTATTCTCGAAATTAGCGAAATTTCTTTCAATGTTGGAATGCAACACTGGAAGCTTATAAGAGTTGTCCATGGAAACAAAACCCTTTCTGATTAGAAGTACATGTCACTTTGCTCATGGTTGATTGGCAATGTGGTTTTATTGATAACATGACAATATACTTTGTCCTGTGTGAACTGGAATGGAAAGATTTGCAGGGCTATGGAGAAAGAGCAGGGGAGTAGGAGTAATTAGACATCTGCTTCAAAGAGCCAGCACAGGCATGATGGGCCAAATGGCCCAACTATGGCCTCAGGATTACAGTCCTTACAGCTGTTCCCATTTTCCATTTTCTCTCCATCTCCTATGTTTTTCCCTTTTTTTTTTGCTTAATGTGACCCTTCTAAATGAGGAGCACTAAATCGAAGACATGTGGTTGTTGTTTTGACCTACTGCAGCTGTTCATCACCCCACTAACTAGTTCCTCATCCACATTCACATTTCTGACATTAATTTCAGCAAGTTTTAACATTTTCTCTTGGTGATTTGACAGTTGAATTCAAGAAGTGAGCAATGTAAAAATAGTTTTCGTAGAATTGCCTCAGTTGTTGCTGAAAGCCCACAGAGATTTGAATCAGCTTTGGAAATTTGATTCACCACTGAATACAACACTTGTAGTTGCAAAAGTAAAACCCTCAAAAATCTTTTTATTTCTCAGAATTGCCGATTTGTTTACCCCTGGAGTCAATGTCATCTCAATTATGGAAACGGTGCTTTCAAACCAGTCCAGACAGATTGTGATTCATTATAGAGTATGTCTGTTCTTTCTGAAAGAGATTTCTTTCTCTCTACACCCATCTTTTTTTCTCTTTTGAATGCATACACTCCCCGTACTACATTACAGTTCCATGAGTGTCAGCTGCCCTGCAGAATCTCACTCAAGGCAGTGAGTATCAGTAGATTTATTTAACTGTGATGGGGTGGAAGACCCTGGTCATGTGCTCATCCAATGTTCACACGCATAGGCCTAAATCTTGACTTTGTGCAATAGTGTAGAACAGGTCATAGCAAGTCAGCAGCCTGTTATACCTTCCTGCTCATTTTTATTACCACTGACTTCAATCCATTGTCGCACTGCCACAAAAAGTCAAGATCTAGCCCATCATTTGTAATATGGGTCGCTAGACCGCTACAACCCTGGCCCCTTTTTCTCTCAAGCTTAGACAAAGATTGCTGAGGCCAATTGTAGGGCCCACTGCCACCATGGCTGAGATCAGCTAACTCAGCACAGATCACAAATTGAATCTGGGACCTTCCTGGTCGCCGAGCAATGCATTCACCAAGTGAGTCCTCAGAGATTAAACACTGCATGTGAAATAATAGCTCAATATCTATAGTACTCAACATTATAGTCCTCAGTGTAAAACTTCTAACAATAGTAAGCACAAACTAACACAATTTCAGGAGGGTTACTGAAGGTACCATTAATTTTGAATTAAGTAAAGGAGGGGTGAGGGTAACTAAATTAGTGCAGTGGTACATTTGGGCTGTGCAGGATATGGTACCTCTGCCTGATAATTGGTTTGATATAATTCATTTGGGTGGAGGTCTTGTGTTGCAGTGAGTAGCTTCTTGCCTCTGAGCCAGAGGCCCTGGGTTTGAATCCCACTCCAGGACTTAATGGCCACAGAAGGTGTGTTCATAATGTGGCCAGACAGGTTAATTATCAACCTGTAAATATTTCCATTTTGCCTTTGGCAAATGGTAAGAGCGGGAGAGTCTCCTGGTCAGCCATGCTTGATGTGGAGTGGCACGCTTCCAACTCTACCCTCCAGTGACAGGCTAGCGATCTGTTCCAGAAAAAAATGGCCATAGAAACAGAAATAAGCATGTGTTTTGCCTGACTTGTACACGAGGCACAGAAGAGAAGGAAGGAAGGAAGTGTTTCTGGATAAATTAAGTGGGAATTCTGAATTGTCATGCTACAATATGTTTAGTACCCTGACCTGAACTATGGTTGGGCACAAAGTAGAGAATTGTTCCATCCTTCACCTCAGGAAGCACATTCGCCCAGGAACATTCATCTCTAAACCTATGTGGTACTATTGCAATAAAAGCGTCAAACGGGTTGATGTGTTTCATGCAAGGACTGGTTTATATGGTGCCTTTGATGTAGTAAAACGTCCCTTCACTGGACTGTTATCAAACAAGATTTGACACCTAGCCACATAATGTGATATTTAGACAGTGAACATCTTAGAGGAGGAGAGAGAGATAGAGAGACAGAGAGACTTAGGGAGGAAATTCCCAAGGTTAGGACCCAGGCAGCTGAAGGCGCAACTGCCAATGGTGGAGAGAATAAAATTGGGGATGCACAAGAAACTGGAATTGAATGAGCATAGATATCTTGGAGGGTTGTAGGGCTGGAGGAGGTTACGGAGAAAAGGGTGAACAAGTGGAAGAATTTGAAAATATAGATAAAATTTTTAACATTATGGCTTTGCTGGACTGGGTGTCATTGTAGGCCAGCAAACACAGGGGTGATGGGTGAATGGGATTTGGCGTGAATTAGGATATGGGCAGTAGATTTTTGGATGGGTTCAAGTTTATGGAGTGTGGAAGATGAGAGGCTGACCACAAGTGTATTAGAATTGTCTAGTCTCATGAAGGTATGGGTGAGGGTTTCAGCAGCGAAGTAGCTGAGGCATTTGCAGAGAAAGGCAATGTTACAGAGATGGAAATAGGCAATCTTGGCGATGGAATGGATATGTGTAAGGAAATACATCTCAGGGTCAAATAGGACAACAAGTTTGTGAACAGTCTGGTCCAAAGAGTTGACAGAGAGAGGGATGGCGTGGTTGGCTAGGGAATGGAGTTTATAACTGGGCCCAAAGACAATGGCATTGATCTTCTCAATATATGTTGGAGGAAATTTCTGAAGGTTAGGACTGGGCGTCAGACAAGCATTGTGGAATGAGAGAGATGGCAGTTAGGTCGAACTGAGTGTCATCAGCATACATGTGGAACCTGACATGTTTCAAATGATGTCAAGGGGCAGCATGCAGATAAAAAATAGGAGATGGTCAAGGAAAACTGTTTCCTGGCTGTAGTCAGCCAGATTGAGAGGTGGCTGATTATCAAGCTGGAGAAGGAAGAGCACCCATTGCAGGTGGGTCTCAACGTAAGGGTGGTCACGCCCAGCTGGATGACAGAGGTGTTGGAGGAGGATGTTGTGGTCAACCGTGCCAAAAGCTGGAAACAGGTTTCAAAGGATGAGGAGAGTTTATCATAGTCATAATCACATAGGATGTTGTTTGTGACTTTGTTAAGTGTTGCTTCAATGCTATCACAGAGATGTAAACCTGATTGGAGAGATTCAGATTTGGGAGACAGTAACAAAAACGTGCACTTATATAATGTCTTTAACATAGTAAAATGAATCCCAGTCCCTGTTCTTTTCCCTTAGTCCTACAATTTTCCTCTTGTATTGAAAATAAAATATATTTTGAAGCTTTTCATTTTGCACTCATCAGCACACCTTGCAAGAATACCAATCTAAGGGGAAAACAATAATTTATTCTGTATGAGAAGATGGTGCTGATTGGTTGGCAAGTTGACTCTGATTGGTAGAGGCGGTGCCAAGGAAAATGCACCCGTGATTGTGACTGACAGTTAACTGCCAAGCATTGTTTGAAATTTAAACCAGCCTGACCCTGATTGGGCAAGGCATTGCCCTGAGGAATGAGTCAGTGAATGGCTGTCACTTATTTTGTTTAGCTAAAACAGGCGCAATGTGTGCACATGTTATTTCCGTCCACAAAGAACAGAGCCCTGTGTATTAATATATGTAGTACATGCAAATGCATCTTATTTTGGTATTCTTGCTAAGCGTCCTGATGAGTGCCAGATGAAAAGTTTCGACATGTTTCTTTTTTCAGCAATACTCAAGTTCTGAACTGCCAAATTATAATTTTCCTTTTCAAGAATATATTAGATTTCTGTTTTGCAGTTGCAATTGATTCTGCTTCCAAGACCTTCCTTTACAGGCAGTGCATTCCAGGTTGTAACAACATGTTCTTAGTTACTCTGGAGGCAATAGTCCTACTGTATTTATATTACAGCACAGTTGCCAAAGCAGGGGCTGCTATTGAGGCAGTGTTACAATGAAAGAGGATATTAAGCTGAAAATGTTAATTTGAATGCCACGATTACACTAGCAATTTTAATCCCTTCTTTTCATTTTATTTTAAAGGAGTACTGTTTCTACTTTTATTTATGATAGTTGATGAGTGTTGATGCCTTAGCAACTTACTTTTGCCTCGAATTCCTTGTCTTGGAAACATTGCTAAAGTTGTTGACTGAAGTCAATGAGTGTGTGTTACCAGCAATGTGACGCTAGCGCACGATATTTTGTCAAGTGGTTGGAATTATAGTGTAAGTGAGGTTCTGCATATTTGCTTTGTAAAGAATAAGGGTGACTCCTCAATCCAACACTTCCAAAGGAAGCTGTGCTTGCCAAAAGCATAGATTGGACAATTGTTTGAACAGTAGTGTCTGTTGCAGCCTTGTCACCGAGCCATGATACAGTTTGGCAATCTGACTCACACCCAAGTGTTGCAACCTTGACCCTGATATTTACAGGGATGCTGAGAATGGGGGAGGGAGCGGAGCTGGGACTTGTACGGTTGGAAAATCTGGGAGGCCAGGTTCTCCGGATGTCTTGCTGAATTTAACGGCGGCGCCTTGTTTTAATTTTTTGACGCTGTGTTCTGGTTGCCCCCAGCCAGATTTGGAGCCTAGTTAGTTATCATGCTGGAATGCAAGAATTGCAAGGCTGTGGGAAAGAGCAGGAGAGTGGGACTAATGGTGTAGCTTTCATATTTTAGCTCATAGCTTCTCAGTTACTGCCCTGTCTGCTTCATTTCCACCATCATCATCACCACCCGCACCCCTCCCCCCTCAAAAAAGCCACCTTTGACTGCAGCCTGTGAGTAGAGAGACCGAGGGAGTGGGGAGTAATTGGGGCATTATGGAGGGCTGGGGGAGATATTGGTGGGGCTGGAAAGGAGCTCAGAGGGAGGAGTGATGATTACATAGGGAGCAGCCCTAGAAGACATCGAGGCTGTGATTTTAAATAGGGGCTGAAGAAGATGGAAATTGGGGCTGTGGATAGTGAGTAGAATGGGAAGTCTGATCACAGAATCCGATCTTAGGGAAGCAGGGTGGGCCGGGAAAGTACTCCAGCTCCTCCTGGCCCACAAACAGAAGGCACTTATTGAGTGAATCAGCCCTTCAGACCTCCCTTAGCTGCTAGTTGGAAATTGGGCTGCAGGTGTTAAAAGTAAAACTCTGGTTAATCAGGCTGTCACCTCATTAAAATATGTTAATCATTGACTTGCCTCTGAAGACCAGGTTAGTCACCCAACCAACCCCTGCAGCACTCACCAACCACCTCTCCCCCCCTCCAACAGCCTCCTTTAGAGGAGACATGCTGCGGTTGGATTTCTAAATTTTAAAATTTTATCCCCTGCCCTTCTCCCACCTTCCTTGGGTGAGGGAGGGGGGATGTGTTAAAATTAAAAGGTGTTCAATCTACACTGTGAACACAGGTTTCTCGCTGGGAGTTCAGGAATGTGGAATCACTCTTTACATTCCAATACAGCCAGATTAGGAGATCTGTAATGGATGTTGTGTTTTTTCACTCTAGGTGATAGTCAAAAATATGCCATCCAAGACATTGATGTCCCAGGATTCAGGGTGATTGTGCACATTGATATGGATTGCTTCTATGCTCAGGTGGAAATGATCCGACGTCCTGAATTTAAAGGAATGCCTTTAGGTAATTAAATGTAATGATATTCATATAATATGTTTTCTTTGTGATATATTGAATTGTAACAATCTTGTCTGATGTCTCAGTTGGTAGTGCGTTGCTGCTGTGGAACTGAGCATACAAACTAAGAAGGTCCCAGGTTCAGTCCTGATCTCTCTTCCTCCAAACAGATGTGGAAATGTCCAAATACACTCCTCTTTTCCAATGGGTTGTTAACTCAACTCACTGTGCCATTTCCTACTTAAGGGTGAATTTATCTCTTGGTGGAAAACTGGAAGGATGTCAGTGATGAGCTGGTGTTGGGTCCCTTTTAATGCCTGGGCCTTATTAACATTCTGCTGGCCTGCTGCCCACTCGAAACAGGCATCCAAACAATGCCAAGTTAGCAGTCACCTAGGTCAGGATGGGATGAATGAGTCATTGTTGGGGAGGGTTTGGAGTGGGTGGGGCCATGGAGGCTGGGCTGGCGGTAGTCTAAACTTTCATTTTGGGGCCCAGAGTAGCAGGAGTACTCCTCCTGGCCCACAACAATAAGTCTTAAGTTTTCCTGTCAGAAGTTTCACTGGGTGTCCACCAGGATTTACTGAGTGGAGCATCTAATCGCATTGCATATTTGTGAGGCTTCCACCTGAATTAGGCAGGTGCCTCAACAATCCAAGAAAACAGGGACTTTAAAAGGCTGTGGTGCTAAGAAGAAACTTAATAAAGAGTTTTAAAATGTTGAAGGGCTCTGATAAAGCGAATGAGGAAAGATATTTTTTTCTCATGTTGGAGAATCAGTAAATAGGGGTCGCCAATTGAAAATTGTCACAAAGTGAGTGTGGGTAGGATAAAGTTGTTTTTGCAGAGGATTGTTAGAACAGGGAATATTTTGTCACAGCAGAACCTATTGCATTTCCTAAAAGGTGGGGGAAAACATTGGATTTGACACAGAGAAAGATGTGATTCGATGGTCAGTGCAGTTAGTCTTGGATTGCTCCAGCAAAGAACAAGCATCAATACAATGGGCGTAAATATCTGCAGTTCTGTGTGCAGCCAGGTGATCTCCAGTGACACCTGCTTCATTTCACTCAGGAAGACTTCCAGCACAGCACCTGTGAATTTTAGGCATGTCTAGATGAGAGCCCTATACTATGCAGATATAATGCTGTTCTAAACCTCTTCCCTTGCAGTCAATTATGCAGCCTTTTAATTTCTTCTTAACTATGCAAATCTTTCCTCAGGCTGCCCTTTCATAGAAGCATAGAAAATAGGAGCAATAGGACCATTTGGCCCTTCAAGCCTGCTCCGCCATTCGTTATGATCATGGCTGATCATCCAACTCAATAGCCTGTTCCCGCATTCTCCCCATATCCTTTGATCCCTTTCGCCCCAAGAGCTATATCTAACTCCTTCTTGAAAACACACAATGTTTTGACCTCAACTACTTTCTGCGGTTGCAAATTCCACAGGCTCACCGCTCTCTGGGTGAAGAAATTTCTCCTCATCTCAGCCCTAAATGGTCTACCCCGTATCCTCAGACTGTGACCTCTGGTTCTGGACTCCTCCACCATCGGGATCATCTTTCCTGCATCTACCCTGCCTAGTCCCGTTAGAATTTTATAGGTTTCTATGAGACCCCCCTCATTCTTCTGAACTCCAGCGAATATAATCCTAACCGACTCAATCTCTCCTCATATGTCAGTCCCGCCATCCCAGGAATCAGTCTGGTAAACCTTTGCTGCACTCCCTCGAAAGCAAGAACATCCTTCTTCAAAGAAGGAGACCAAAACTGCATACAATATTCCAGGAGTGGTCTCACCAAGGCCCTGTATAACTGCAGCAAGACATCCCTGTTCCTGTACTCGAATCCTCTCGCAATGAAGGCCAACATACAATTTACCTTCTTTACGGCCTGCTGCACCTGCATGCTTACCTTCAGCGACTGGTGTATGAGGACACCCAGGTCTCATTGTACATTCCCCTCTCAATTTATAGCCATTCAGTTTTTGCTACCAAAGTGGATCACCTCACATTTATTCACATTATACTGCATCTGCCATGCATTTGCCCACCCACTCAGCTTGTCCAAATCACACTGAAGCATCTCTGCATCCTCCTCACAGCTCACCCTCCCACCCAGCTTTGTGTCATCTGCAAATTTGGAGATATTACATTTAGTTCCCTCATCTAAATCATTAATATATATTGTGAATAGCTGGGGTCCTAGCACCGATCCCTGCGGTACCCCACTAGTCACTGCCTGCCATTCGGAAAAAGACCCATTTATTCCTATTCTTTGTTTCCTGTCTGCCAACCAGTTTTCTATCCATCTCAATACACTACCCCTAATCCTATGCGCTTTAATTTTACACGTTAATCTCTTATGTGGAATTTTGTCGAAAGCCTTCTGAAAGTCCAAATAAGCCACATCCACTGGCTCCCCCTCATCAACTATACTAGTTACATCCTTGAAAAATTCCAGAAGATTTGTCAAGCATGATTTCCCTTTCGTAAATCCATGCTGACTCTGTCCGATTCTGCCACTGTTTTCCAAGTGCTTAGCTATTAAATCTTTTATAATGGACTCTAGAAGTTTCCCCACTACCGACATCAGGCTGACTGGTCTATAATTCCCTGTTTTCTCGCTACCTCCCTTTTTAAATAGTGGGGTTACATTAGATACCCTCCAACCTGTAGGAACTGTCCCAGAGTCTATAGAATCTCAGAAGATGACCAGCAATGCATCCACTATTTCTAGGGCCACTTTCTTAAGTATTCTGGGATGTAGATTGTCAGGCCCTCGGGATTTATTGGCCTTCAAACCCATCAATTTCTCCAATACCATTTCTCTACTAATACTGATTTCTTTCAGTTCCTCCCTTTCACTAAACCCTGTGTTCCCCAACATTTCTGGTGTGTTATTTGTGTTCTCCTTTGTGAAGATAGAAGCAAAGTATGTATTTAGTTGGTCAGCCATTTCTTTGTTCCCCATCATAAATTCCCCTGTTTCTGACTGTGAGGGACCTACATTTGTCTTCACCAATCCTTTTCTCTTCACATACTTATAGAAACTTTTACAGTCAGTTTTTATGTTCCCTGCAAGTTTAATCTCTTACTCTATTTTCCCCTTCTTAATCAATCCCTTGGTCCTCCTTTGCTGAATTCTAAACTGCTCAGGTCTGTTGTTTTTTCTGGCCAATTTGTATGCCTCTTCCTTGCATCTAATATCATCTCTAATTTCCCTTGTAAGCCAAGGTTTGGCCACCTTTTCTATTTTACTTTTGCGCCAAACAGGAATAAACAATTGTTGCAGTTCACCCATGCGCTCTTTAAATGTTTGCCATTGTCTATCCACCGTCATCCCTTTAAGTAACGTTTCCCAATTCATCTTAGCCAACTCATGCCTCATACTATCGTAGTTTGCTTTATTAAGATTCAGGACCCTAGTCTCAGAATCAACTACGTCACTCTCCATCTTGATGAAGAATTCTATCATGTTATGGCTGCTCATCCCCAAGGGACCTCACACAACTAGATTGACAATTATTCCTTTCTCATTACACAATACCCAGTCTAGGATGGCCTGTTCTCTCATTGGTTCCTCAACGTATTGGTCCAGAAAACCACCCCATATACACTCCAGGAATTCCTCCTCTATGGTATTGTTACTAATTTGATTTGCCCAATCTACATGCAGATTAAAGTCACCCATAATTACAGATGTTCCTTTATTGCATGCATCTCCAATTTCCTGTTTAATGCCATTCCCAACATCACCACTACAGTTTGGGGGTCTATATACAAGCCCCACTAACGTTTTTTGCCCCTTAGTGTTTCCCAGCTCTACCCATACAGATTCCGCATCGTTGGAGCTAATATCTTTCCTCACTATTGCATTAATTTCCTCTTTAACCAGCAATGCAACTCCACCGCCTTTTCCTTTTTGTCTGTCCTTCCTAAATACTGAATACCCCTGGATGTTCAGTTCCCATCCCTGGTCACCGTGCAGCCATATCTCCGTAATCCTGACTATACCATACCTGTTTACATCTATTTGTGCAGTTAATTCATCCACTTTATTGCGAATGCTTCTCACGTTAAGGCACAAAGCCTTAAGACTTGTCTTTTTAACATTACTTGTCCCATTCCCACTATTTTTCACTGAGGCCCTGTTTGATTCTTGTCCTTGATTCCTCTGCCTATCGCTTTTCTTATTTCCCTTTCTGTCTTTGTTCTTGCCCTTGATTCCCCCTCCTCTGACTCCTTGCATAGGTTCCCATCCCCCTGCCATTTTAGTTAAAACCCTCCCCAACCATTTAAGCAAATATTCCCCCTAGGACATCAGTCCCGGTCCTGCCCAGGTGTAACCCGTCCAGTTTGTACTGGTCCCACCTCCCCCAGAACAGGCTCCAATGTCCCAGGAATCTGAAATCCTCCCCCTCACGCCATCTCTTCAGCCACGTATTCATCCGATATATCCTGCTATTTCTACTCTGACTAGCATGAGGCACTGGTAGTAACCCTGAGATCACTACCTTTGAGGTCCTACTTTTCAACTTACTTCCTAACTCCCTATATTCTGCTTTTAGGACCTCATCCCTTTTTTAACCTATGTCATTTGTACCAATGTGTGCCACGACCACTGGCTGTTCACCCTCCCCCTTCAGAATGTCCTGTAGCCGCTCTGAGACATCCTTGACCCTAGCACCAGGGAGGCAACATGCCACCCTGGAGTCTTGTTTACGGCCACAGAAACGCCTATCTATTCCCCTTACAATTGAATCCCCTATAACTACTGCATTCCCACACTTTTTACTCCTCCTCTGTGCAGCAGAGCCAAACGTGGTGCAACGAATTTGGCTGTTGCTGCTTTCCCCTGAGAGGCCATTCCCCTCAACAGTATCCAAAGCGGTATATCTGTTTTGCAGAGGAATTGCCACAGGAGATTCCTGCACAGCCCCTAGTCCTCTTGCTCTGTCTGGTGGTCATCCATTCCCTTCCTGCCTTTGGACTCTTAGCCTGCGGTGTGACCACCTCTCTATATGTGCTATCCACGATACTCTCCGCCTCACGGATGCTCCACAGTGTCCCCAGCCGCCGCTCCAGCTCCGAAACCCAGGCTTCCAGGAGCTGCAGCTGGAGACACTTCCTGCACACATGCTGGCCCCGAGCACTGGAAATGTTCGCGGCTTCCCACATAGAGCAGGAGGAGCACACCATGGCTTTGAGTTCTCCTGCCATGACTTACCCCTTTAAATTAAATTAAACCTTTTGGAAGATACTTAATTTCAAATAATATAAATTACTCTAGGGACCTTCTTCCCTGTTCCTCATTGTTACAGAATATAGCCCTTACAAACGATGAACCACAAAATAGGACCTTAAAAACTATAAGCGATAAAAGTAGTAAATACTTACCTGACCGTACTCAAGGTACTCAAAGGATCACCTCGTTCCCTCCTCATTGATCTCCCTCAGTCACCAAACTTCAACTTAAGCACTCTACTGCAGCCCAAAGCAGCACTCCAGTGCAGACAAAGTCAGCACTGTAAGATGGCTTGTTTTTATACTTTGTGAATCTAGCCTCTGAAAACCTGTTTATCCCAGTTATCTAATTAACTAGTTGTAGCTGCAAGCAGAGCCTGTATAAACCCTGTTTTAAAGCTGGCCTAAAACTCACCACCTTCCAACCCAATCAGCAACTTTTAGTTAATTACTAAATTAAAGAAAGACTAGACTTTAGATAGAAATTAACCCTTAAATGCCCTCAGTCACCAAACTCCACTTTCCCCAGTAGCAGTGTGAAACACATTAACCTTGTAGCTAGGTAGAAATGCTAATTAATTATCCTTGACCTGAACTCCCTTTCATCTTAGAATTAAATGGATAATTCACAGCGCAACTGTTAACAACACGATACCTACAAGACCTTTCTGGGGACTTTGGGAGACTCAGGGTCTACTCACAGTAAATTCAGAGACTATTGCCATTGTCTCCATACATACTTTGCACTTTCTTCCCAGCAAAAAAGCCTAAAGCTTCCTTTGATCTCCAACAATGAGACCATTCAGGCTTACTGTCAGGCAGACTTCAGAACAAGTCACATGACCCCTTCACTTACCCTAAATTTAAAGCTACAATCCCAAATTATAATAATCTTATAAACCTTAATATTATAAAACTACCCTGGTCACTTAATAATGCATTTTTTTTTCTTTTAGCCGTTCATCAAAAGCATATGGTGGTCACTTGTAATTATGAAGCCAGAAAGTATGGGGCTAGTAAGGTAATGTCGGTCAGTGAAACCATAGACAAGTGCCCAGAAGTGATTCTCATCTCTGGAGAAGATTTGACACCTTACAGAGAAATATCATACAAAATCACAGGTACTTGGAGTCTCTATTTCAATTAACTTTCGCGTTTAAAATATTTTCTTTTTGTCTTCCCCTTCATATTGTACATGCTTACAAAATCTTTTTCTACCTTCCTTCTGCTCCATTTTCAGTTTTCTTCCCTTCTTCTGAAGGCTGAGATTCATATACAGTTTTACAGGTGCCAGCAATCCTCTTGTATTTCACAGAAGTAGCCATTTTCATGCTGGAGCCCAGACAGTGTGTGTTGGCCGATTACAAAACCATACAGTTTTCTCCTGTGTTTAACTGACCTGTACACGCGTGCACTTTACTGCTGGCCTCACTGGATAGTGACCAAGAACCAGCCTTTGCTGACTTGTTTTTCCTTCCATGTTCGGGGACATTGAGAAGAATTGTAATGCTCTTACTTCTGCAGTGTTTTAAATTAACAAATTCAGCACATACTGGAAATCAAATTGTAGACTGTAAGATTGAAATTTCAGTTTGTTGGACCCTAGGCTGAGATAATAACAGGGACAGATATTAATCAAAAGCTGTTATTAATAAAACCAGTTTATTGGCTGTCTTTCTATAATATAAACCTAAAAGTAATGCTTTCAACTGCAGAGCAGAATCCAGATTGGTGGATGATCTAGCCATTGTCCTGGGAAATTCAGAGTGACTCTTTTGGTATGTCTTTGTCCTCCCCTTTGTGTTGCTAGTTGATAGTTCTCAGCTGTTGTTAGTTAGGTATTCCACTGCAGTTTTTTTTCTTCTCTTTTCAAACTTGCAATATCTTTCTTTTATACATTCCAATGAGTTGTATGTCTCGTCAAATATGAATCCTGCTTCTGGCAATAGACAGGGTTACCAGTTGAAAGATACAATTAAGACAGATCCATGGTCTCAGCAATTTTGCTGATCCTGAGCAGTAAACCAGACCATCATGGTCTGCGGCAGCCATACTGCGCTATTGCTGAGAATTCTGGTTCTTATAAAACCAGAACTATATGGTTTAGTTCCACACTGAGGGTTTGGCATACTTACTCATTGAATTGAAACAAATGTACCAAGATTCTGCAGCACTGTCATTAATAGGCAACTGATAGATTCCTTTCTGTCCACTGGACCTGACCCCACCCCGAAAGCTGGGGAATCTTTACAAACCAGCAAAAAGGAAAACCACATCACTGGGTTCTATCGCTGTGCCCATCAATGCCCATAAAACGGCACCTGGAAGAAGTATTTTGCATTGTTGATTCTACAGCACCAACTCTGGAGGAGGCAAATTGCCACCTGTGGTGGGTCTTGACGTTGCTACTTTATTTATCTTAAACACTGCTGCTGAATTTGGTGCCATTGGTGACAGTTCTCTTCGGTAAATTCTGCACATTCTGTTCATTACCATACAGCATTAAATGATGACAATTGTTAGTGAGGGTCATGCAGGGTTAAAAATATGAAGGGATTGAAATCTTCTTTTGCTCCTGACAACACAGCTGAACATGGTTGAAAAGCACAGGTGAAAGGAATATTGATTGTCTCTGACTAGCTTCAAACTAGTCTATTGTCAGCATTCAATAAACAGTGCAGTGAAAAGAACTGTTTCACCCAACAAGAAGAGAACTGTTGAAGTAAGAAAGTGCACATCTGGCTTTTCATATTGTAACAAATAGAAAATCAGTAATTTTGGTTTGTTTGACACGCACTGTGCATGTAATCAATAAAGTTTCTCCTACACAGAATAACAAAAAATATCTGCTATTTGATGGTCTGTAAGATACTGTTGCCTTGAATAAACCTGTTCACAAAATAGCACTGAACAGACCAGTCGGCCTAACTTCAGTGGCGGGAAGGACTTTGTAAATAGAGGTGTTGAATACAAAAACAAGGAAGTCATGCCAAACATTTACAAATAACTGGTTACGTTTCAGCTGCAGTGTGGTGTACTGGGTATCACACTTTATGACAGATGTCAAAGACCTTGGGGAGGGTAGAGAGGAGGTTTACCGGGATGATACCAGAGATGAGGGTCTTCAGTTAAACAGAGAGATTTGAGTAGCCAAGGTTGTTCTTCTATGATCAGGGAAGGTTTGGGGAGACCTAATAGAGTCATTCAAAATTAAGAGGTGTTTTGATAGAGTAAACAGGCAGAAATGTTTTCCTCTGGCAAGTGTTTCGGTAACCAGAGGTGATGGATAGGAAAGAGCCAGAGGACTGCTATAAAGTTCCAGAGACATGAGTTCAAATCCCACCATGAATGCTGGAAAATATAAATTTAGTTAATCAATGAATATATCTAGTATAGGTAATGGCAACCAGGCATCTACAGTATCCTTTAAGGAAGGAAATCTACTGACCAGTCTGGCCTTTATATGACTCCAGCAATGTGGCCAACTCTTTTTTTTTATTCCTTCATGGGATGTGGGCAGTGCTGGCTAGGCCAACATTTGTTGCCCATCCCCAATTGCCCTTGAGAAGGCGGTGGTTAGCCTCCTTCTTGAACTGCTGCAGTCATGTGGCGTAGGTACATCCACAGTGCTGTTAGTGGGGGGGGGGGGGGGTTCCAGGATTTTGATCCAGCGACGGTGAAGGAACGATGATATAATTACAAGTCAGGATGGTGAGTGGCTTGGAGGGGGAGAATTTGTAGTTGGCAGTGTTCCCATGTGCCTGCTGCCCTTGTCCTTCCAGGTGGTAGAGGTCATGAGTTTGGAAGGTGCTACCAAAGGAGCCTTGGTGAGTTGCTGCAGTGTGTCTTTTAGATGGTACACACTGTTGCTACTGTGGCTGCTGGAATTAATTTTTAGGTTTGTGGATGGGGTGCCGATCAATTGGGCTGCTTTGTCCTGGATGGTGTCAAGCTTCTTGTGTGTTGTTAGGACTACACTCATCCAGGCAATTGGAGAGTGTTCCATCACACTCTTGACTAGTGCCTTGTAGTTGGTGGACGAGAATTACTTGCCTCAGAATTCCCAGCCTCTAACCTGCTCTTGTAGCCACAGTATTTATATGACTGATCCTGTTCAGTTTCAGCTTTTGTTGGTAGTGAGTGAGGTAGCCAAGAAGCTGTAGATTTGAAGAAAGCAGCCTTGTTACATTTTGCGTAGAATGTCTAGGTTTGCCAATACTACAAAGGTATGAGCATAGAGTGAATAAGGAACTAAGATATTAATCGCAAGTATTGGCGATTGAAATATACAATTGTGTTAAAAACAGGCATTGTGATTACAAAGTGCAGGGCTCACCATTAAATAATTTGCTTTTGGTATGATGGTTGACTCAGCCTCATTTGGTACAATTAGTCTGAGTGATTTGGCACAGCTATTGAAAATCACAGGGTAATTGTGGAGGAAATTGGGATCTTACTGTGAGGAATTTCCTATCCACAGAAAGGAATTTAATGAGGTATTATCCTTGAATGACTTCACGTGGTTGCATGTTGACATCCATTGCAGTGTAAAACATTTACCGAAGACCTGCAACATTATGTTACAGCAATATATTTTGTTGTAATATTTCTCCCCGTACTTTAGCATTACTGGTATGAACTTCAGATGAGGGGGATTATTTTTAATAGGTTGATAATAAAAGACAAATGTATCAGATAATATTATCTAGATGCAGACTGTGGTCGTTATTTGTATCAAATCCAGGCATTGTGCATATTCATGCATGAACCATGGACTTTTGCCAGCTTGCTGTGTTACAGCAAATTCTTACCACATTACTACAAGGTTTGTTGCTAATTTTATTCAGCTTATTTCTGGAGAGTGCCTGTAGTTAAAAATATAAGCCACCATAATGATGATCGGTGGCCTACAAAATGCTTGCGCTCCAGGTTGCAGTGTCCCTACCTGCAACTTATCTGGTGCAATTCTGTGGCTAGACTAGGGGATCACAGGAGTGACCTAACTGGGTGGAAATGATGCACATATAGCACGAATCATGAGCTATTCATGAGAAGTGCAGCCACAACCTACACTGTCATTTTCTCCAGCCATAGGGGTTTCATCAGAAAATCGTGTAGTATGAGGTAAGTGCTGGAAATGAAGGAAATTGTTGCAGGATGTCACATCATAACAAATCACTTGCCTTAGGTATAGTGGCAATTGCTAATACAAATGGAACAATAAGGTGTGTAAATGGATCTGTAAGAATCTAAGACCAGGTTCTGGTAAGTGGAATTAATGGGGTAATTCTTTTCATTACTGAGACAACTAGGTGAAAGGTCAAGTGCAGAATGCTTCAATGGATGAAAATCAATAGCAGAAAACTAGATAAATCAAGCATTAGTGATTCTTGACACCAAGTTTGGTGTTTTAAAAGGCTCTGGATTGTAAAAGGAAGGAAAAACTGAAGAAGTTAAGGAATTTCACTTGTTTTGAGATCCCAGGTATTTGAGTTGGAATTAAGTTGAAGAAAAGAATATGCACAGCATAAGTTTATGGTCGTGAATCAGGAGTGGAGAACTAATGGTACAGGATTACAAGTTAATGAATCTCAAGTTAAATGTAATCGAAAAGAGATGTAGTTAAGAGTTGTTAACTTATAATGGCTACCTCACTTTGTGAATGCAGGCGTAATAGCACTCCAGATTCCAGTTGTTAACTTAGAATGGCTACCTAGCTTTGTGAATGCAGGTGTAATTGCAGAGAAAAGATGAGGAAGATAAAAATAGTCTGAATAAGGGCCCAGAACTTCCGATCTCTGAATGCGCTGGCGGATTGCTCAGAAGGCCCGATGCACTGACAACACGGAAATTGCCGGAATTGCCTGGGAAGTTTGGACTTCCGGTGGGCATTTCCCTTGTTACAGTTGGAGACTTCAGATGGTTCCGACTCTCATCCTAGAATAGCTACCCAGGAAAAGTTAGAAGGATTAAAACCAATTCTAACTCTTGGGTAACTATACTACTGACCCCCCAACTCCCCACTGGAGCCTGCCCCATCCCGACTACCCCACCACCCCACCCCAACTACCCCACCCTGACCCCCCCTGATTACCTCACTCTACCCCCTCACCCACTTACCTTCTACCCTACCCTCCCACCCACTTACCAGCCACCCTACCCCCTCACCCACTTACCTTACACACTTATCTTCTCTCCAAAGCTTCTCAAAGTGACTTTGGGACATTTAAGCACTCTACTTACGGAATATGGCAGCTAGTACTGGAAAAAGGGGGCATGGCTCTATGATGATTCTCTCCGCAGCTCCCTCCTAGGATTGCTGCACTGCATGAGTTTGGAAGGACCCTCCATTGGAAGACGGGCAAGAAAAATCATAGGAAGGTAAGTAGGTAACTTCTTGTCTGATCTGGGTCGGAAATGAGAATTCTGACCCAGGTGGGAAGTTCTGGGCCAAGGTGTCACTAAATGAGCTGATCTCTGTTGTAGCAGCAGTTGTGAGTTTACAATTAGCCAGTGGTGCCAATGGCCAATTAGTGTTCATACCTGATTGTTACCCAGGCCCCCAATATGCAAATATGAACACCAGGCAAGGATAGAATTAGACATGGCTGGATTTCCCTCCAGCATCAAATTACCAGGAGGTGTCAGCTGTGGCTCAGTTCATAGCACCCTCGCCTTTGAATCAGAGGGTTGGGGGTTCATGTCCCACTCCTGGAAACCAAGAACTGTGATTGTACTCGAAAAGAGTTGCAATCTGTGACTGTTGATAACTCGAAAGAGTATCAAATTACCAGCTGCTATTCACTATGAGGGTTTCACTGAAGAAAGGTCACGGGAACAAGGTCACCTTCGGTAGCTAGTGACTTTGCGGCAGTACCTCAACATCAATCAGCCCGTTCAGGAGGAAAAGGGAAACGACTGAAAATTGTGGAAGGACTGAAAAACTGGCATGAATTGTAGGTAATTTTTTTGTCTTCTAAGATTGAAATTCAATGTGTGAAAGTTAATAGGCACGCAGGCTTTCTACCTGCATGCTGAGGAGTTTTGCAGCTTTCTGTAAGCTAGATAATGTCACAAGGCCTGGAAGGCTCTCCTGCTAATGCAGATAAATGTCATTGTACTTTATGTGCATTGGGTATCCCACAATAATTAGGAAGTAACTATCTCTGTACTGTTCTGGCTTTGTTTGTAGAATTGCTGGAGGAGTTCAGTCCGTTTGTGGAAAGACTGGGACTTGATGAGAATTTTGTTGATCTAAGTAAACTGGTGGAGAAGAGACTGCAACAGATAAAAAGTGGTGGTGCCCCGGCAAACTTGTTTGTATCTGGACATGTGTATGGTAACCAAGGTAGGTACAGATTCTATTCTTTAGCCATTGGCGGCCGTGCCTTTAGCTGCCTAGAGCCTAAGCACTGGAATTTCTTCTCTCTGCCTCTCTCCTCTCTCCTCTCTCTCTTTCCCTCTCTCTCTCTCTCTCCTCCTTTAAGATGGTCCTTGAAGTCTATCTCTTTGACCAAGCCTTTGGTCCTCTGTCCTTATATCTCCTGTGTGACTGTATCAAACATTATCGGATAATGCTTTTCTGATGCACTTTGGGACATTTTAGTATATTAAAGATGCCATATAAGTGCAAATTGCTGTTGTTGTAGGCACTGCAGTAACATAATCATTCGGCTTTAAAATCTAGGGACTGGCCATCTTAGTTTGTAATAAATCTATAACATAATTTTTACACACAGCTTCTTACAGCAGCTGCACTGAAGTACTGTAGAAAAATAAACCAGACAGCACATACAGTTTTCTCTTGAGTGTGTCTCACTTGACCCCACAGTTATTTTTTATTTTATTATTTCTTCTTCCACTTTTTGTGCCTCCTGTGCTGAAGTCACTGACAGGCAGGGCTACAAATCCACAGATATTGGCCACCCTCTGGTAAATCATTCAAGGGTCCACTCTTCAATGTGAGTGGCTGCAGACTACACCACATGGAGGGGGTGGGGGGGTAGCGGGGGCATGGAGAGGGGTGAGGAGCATCACCGCTACAGTTAATCTTTCCACATGGTATCCACAGGCCTTACCTTTCAGCAGGCTTTACAAGCTAATGATTGGAGGCAGGATCTCTGTGTGTGTTTTTTAAATCTATATATTTAGCTCTACACTAATGCAAGAGGCTAATGGTAGCCTACTCTGTCATGCTGGTTACTAAGCTGACTTGGCACAGAACAGATATCTTAATCTGTAGGGTACACTACCACAGGAAATCACAGCCCCTGGGGATCTGAATACTTACTGCCTCCTAAACCCATCAAAATTAAAAGGGCTTAATAACATTTCCTCAATGTGTCAATCCCAGGATTTACTCATTCTTATTTTCACCTCGTCAATCTATTTGAAAGGCTTTGTCTGTGTGCATTTCCTGTCAATTCTGCACCACACTTCCTGCACCACATTCTGGCAAGGTGGTTACTGTATTGTATTTGGCATAACACAATTGTTAGCAAATATAACTTAGCCCAGGTAAATCTCTTGGCAGCTATTTCAAAAGTACAGAAAAACTCTCAAAAAACTTAGGTGCTGCAGTCACAATGTTTGCAGTGCTTTATTTAACCTAACAAAAAAGGCAGTGTTCTGATCTCCAGTGTAATGAACGTTTGAATGTATACACCCACTGTTTATCTAATATTAATTAGACTTTGCACCTTGAACCGAAAAACGCTGCACCTTAGCTGAAGAATAAAATATGCGTTCGATAATGCTGCTCTCTGCACAAAATTTAGGTAATCTGACTTTTTGTGACCAGTGCAACAGGATGTGCATTAGTATACTGAATATACTAATTATTTCAGGTGTAGCACAGTCCTCTTCTAGTTTGCACTGCTTTAAAACCTTCAAGAATCCCAGGTCATTCAAGTTTCATGCCCAACCTTATTTGCATAATGTTTAACAAATTCAGGTGCTGCAAACTGGGCTGAGGGATGGCATGACTGGCAGGAAAACTACAGGTAATGGCTGAGGGCAATCAAAAGGGAGTAAAAGAGGAAAGAAAGAAACACTTGCATTTATATAGCACCTTTCACAGCCTCAGGATGTCCTATAGTGCTTTATGAAATACTTTTGAAGTGTAATCTCTGCTGTACAGTATCAAATGATGGGGGATAAAAGTTTTATAAACCATCTGAAGAACATTAAACAGCACTTAAACCCATCAGCAACCTTTGCCAATAAGTCAGTTGGCCAGGGAAAGAAATGTGTAGATGCAGCCAGATAATCAACTGCCCAGGCCAATACTTAGCCTCCTCTTTGCTGAAGAGAAGACGATTTGTATCACATGCTGAGGTTTTTCTTTTGCCTCGCTGCAACACTCTGCATCAAATGGCAAAACTAGGCACCCTCCCCACTCTTAAAAGACAGAATTTTTATTTTTAATTCAAAAGTTTAAATACATACACAACTCTGTTTTTCTAAAAGGTGAAAGGGTTGGGGACTCAACCTAACTATGCTCTCTACTCAGCTCCCAACTGCCCTCCATGGTCCCCCACCCCCAGCCACCCAGATAGATCCTGTCTCAACACTACCTTTCACTAAATTCCCCCCTTCCTGCAGCAGCCTCAGGCCCTGTCTTCTTGCTGTCCCTGTCTAGATGGTCAGCTTGAGTGCTGGAGCTCTATTCCCAAATGTATCCTTGCGCTACCAAAGAATATAAAAGGAACAGGATTTAAAGAGAGCCATGTGTTTAAGAGACTCTGCCCAGAGAGTCTACTCCTCTCTCTCTTGCTGTTCTCAACAGTTAATTGGCGTACTCTTTCTTCCATTGGAACCTTGCATATCTGTCAACATCCGTTATCCCATGGGTGACCTTTCCAAAGTCAAAGCTCCATTTTCTGTATATGTCCCAGCTCCAATGATAACCTGGATTTGATGGATTGTAATTTCAAACCACAGTAAAAGTCCTCAAGTGAAAGTTGGCTGAGGTGACCTCAGGCCACGTAATTCAACTTCTATGTCTCTGTGACAATCCAAATCCTCATTTCACATACAATGAGCAGCTTCACAAGTATTTTGCAAACTTTCAGAGTGTTCCATCACGTGGAATGTGTATAATACAATAATCTATAGTGTTATGTAGCTGAGTAAGGAAAAAGAACATGTGTGTTCTGCTCATCGAATGTGCCGAAGGGCCTTTTTCTGTACTGTAGACCTTTATGACTCTATGATTGTATCCCATTATTTTTGTACAGCATTTAACGCTGCCGATGCAAAACACATTCGATTGGCTCTTGGATCCCAAATCGCAGCAGAAATGCGAACGGCAATGTACAACAGGGTAGGTCTCACTGTTGGTGCAGGAATTGCATCTAATAAAGTGTTGGCCAAGCTGGTGTCAGGAACATTCAAACCCAACCAACAAACAACATTGCTTCCAGAAAGCATCCAAGACTGCCTGGGGAGCCTCGTGCATCCTGTACAAGTGCCTGGTAAGAGTTCCTTTCTATACTGTTTACTTGTTCTCTTGATATGTTTCACGTGCAGGGAACCATTTTACAAATTCACTTGTTTTAATTTTATTACAAATTATTATGCTGAAGGAGACTCACACTGTCTATTGTGACTGTCGACTCCTACTATCCAATATCAGCACCTTTTGATATTCTCGCCAATTGGTATCCTCTAGAAAGAATTGCCTTTTTTTTAAAAATTGAAAATAAAAACCTACAGAACAGAAGACCATGTTTGACCCTCCCAGGTCCCCCCAATGTGCTGAATTGGACAAGCACACAGCAATGCTCAGGGTACTACAGTTTTCAGTGCCTATGCTAGGGAGGATAAATTTTGAATTTTAGCTTTTTTTAATTATTCATTCACAAGATGTGGGCATCACTGGCAAGGTCAGATTTATTGCCCATCACTGTGTGGCATCAATAGGCAGTTAAGAGTCAACCATGTTGCTTGGGTCTGAAGTCACATGTAGGCCAGACCAAATAAGGAAAGCCGATTTCTTTCCCTAAAGGAGATTAGTGAACCAAATAACCAGGTTCCAGTTATTTAATAAAAATCCAGTAGTTTCATGACCACCATAACTGATGCTAGCTTTTTAATTCCAGATTTATGTATTAACTGAATTTAAATTTCCAAGTTGCCATGGTGGAATTTGAACTCTCTCTCTGGATCATTAGTCCATGTTTTTGGATTGCTAGTCAAGTGAGATAACCGCTATACTATTGTTCCTTATGAGTAGCCGAACTCTAGTTGTATGATACAACATTAAATAATGGTAGCTCATTTTGGAGGAACAACAGTGTCATTAATTCCAGACTTCCATCAACATTTTCTGTAAAATGCTGCTAGAAAATGAGACCGAGCAGTTTTGCGTGGCTCGGGGCTGAATTTTATGTCCTGTGAGCGGGTGCAGGCCAGACCCAATCGGGCACAAAATCGTTCACGAAGACGCCGGGCGAACATCCCGACGTTGTCACGCACCCGCGCGATATTTCGCTCGGCGGGCACGCGCAAAAGTCGGAAGTGCACCCGCCGCCAATTAAGAGGGCAACTAAGCCCATTAATGGCGCAATTGTCTCCGTTTTTTTGTGGCCCGTCCAACCTTACGGTTGGCAGAGGGGCAAATCGGCCAGGCGGCCTTTGCATTTTTCATCATCCAAGGGTGGGATGAAATTTCCGTTATGAAATAAAATAAAAATAAATATCTGTGGACGCCATTTTTATCAGCTATATCTTCAGGTGATTGACTGTGATGCATGGACATTTTTCTGCACCTTTTTAAACCTCTATTCGATCATTTTCAGGTCTGCAGCTCCCTGAGGCAGCTATCTGCCTTCAGGGAGCTTTCTCACAGCGCTCACCTGTGCCCGTGGAAACATCATCGCCCACCCCTGCCATGGCAGCACTAAGTTTTCAGTGTGCGTTTCACGCTGACTGGCTCTTAATTGGCCAGCCAGCGTGAAATCGCGGTCAGGGGCCTGTTTCGCAACCGCTCCCGGACCCGCCGATCGCGCGAAAATGCCGAAGGGAAAATTCAGGCCTTGGTGTTACCCCCCCACCCCACCCCCCCTGCTTTCTCTCCCTTGAGGAAAACATCTGATTTTTCCAGTGCAGCACCAATATGATGTCCAGTCCAGAACTGGAAGCATTTTGATGAAAATAATCATTTTAATAAATTAGTTGATATGCACTTGCATGAAGGACACCATAGGCTTAGCCTTAATCAGTCCAAGATTAACATATATGCAACCTCTGAGTTGAACACATTGTATACTGGTGCTCTCTGCAGTTGAACTTTTTTTAATTTCATCAGTTTTATTTTAATGTGGTTTTCCAGGGATTGGTCCTAAAACTGCCAGGCGTCTTGAGTTTCTTGGAATTCGCACTATTCATGGTCTGCAGACGTTCCCTTTGGATCTGCTGGAGAAGGTTCTGGGAGTCTGTACAGCTCAACGAATACACAAGCTTAGCTTTGGGGAGGACGACTCCTCTGTGATTCCTAGAGGACCAGTTCAGGTAATTTCTTTACCATAAAATTATAACATGTGAAAGTTCTCGGGGAGAATTTTAGGCACAAATCAAGCACAACATTAGCCAATTTCTGTGCGCAAGGCTCTGCATCTAATCCGCACCGAATGCACACCGGCAGACACATGGGTCCTCACTGTTTTTAGGTGTCCTGAACATCTGCCTGAAAGCAGCAGTTTAAAGATGCAAAGGAGGTCCTGTGCATCTTTCAAGGAACCTTTTACAGTACTTGTGAAAGATTAGGTGGAGCATATGCAGTTTATTCTCAGGTAGTTTTTCCAGTTCTACAGAAGTGTAACCATGGCGATCCTTAAAAGGATGGCCGGAGGCCATGTCAACAAATGGTAGGGTTGTTTTTTTTTAAGTTTTTACTCACAGAAACAGGAATGCTCTGCAGCAAAACTGTGGACCACTGCTGGTCCACACTCATCCCTGTCCACCCATTTGTCTTCCTCCCCCCTTTTTAGACTTAACTGCGGATGAGTTTGGCATCTGAACCAGTACAGATTTGAGAAGTCCTGGATCAGCATGCTCTTTGAGGTCTCCATCTTCCAGTGCAAAGATCTTTTCCTGCATGCCCTTGGTGCCTGACAACTGGACCAATCCAATTTCTACCCCCTACAGCCTTGAGTGGAAAGGTAGAGCACCCCATCTAGGGCAGGTTTATATTAAAAATCATATCTAATACTTACATAAATAAAAATAGTCATTTGGTAATTCAGAACTTGAGTATTGCGGAAAAAGGAGACATGTCAAAGCTTTTCATCTTGCACTCAACAGGACACTTCACAAGAATAACAATATAAGGGGAAAACAAGGAACTGGTCAATATACGCGTTGGGATTCTTACAGTTCCATATACTGTAAGACTGGTCTTATCGGCACCTTGTAAATAGGGCCCGAGCTAAAATAGGGCGCATCAAAGGCACCCTGCAGGATAATGGCTACCCTGATCAGATCATTTCACGCTGTATATTACACAAACTTATGAACAGGCCTAAGGTCATCTCTTTCGGCCCTTGCAACGTGCCCAGTCTGCCTCAGATTACCCTGGAAGCAAAAGGTATCTCAAAAATTGGAGCAACAGGTGAAGCTAGCTGTTTCACGCTGCTACTATGCAGCAGCAACATGAGTGGTATTCGCCAGTAACAGGATGCTGCCGTCAAGCCAAAAAGATGTTCTGCCTATCACACAAATGAGTAATGTGATATATGAATTTCAGTGCCAGTGTGACGCTAGGTATGTAGGCCATATAGCCCAAAGACTAGCGCATCCCAGCCACTGTTTGCAATGGGCAAAGTACAGATCGTACCCATCCAGCCCGTGCTTGCAAAACTTAAAACACAGAATCCAACATTGGATGTGATTCCACGATTGGACAACATTTGCTAAATAATCCTCAGTGTGCTAAGAACCAGTTTAAGATTGTCAGTCAGGCTCGCAGTGTGGTGCATTTTTGTGTACTGGAAGCTACATATATTAACACACAGCACCTTATTCTTTGCAGATAGACAGAACTTGTACACACATTGCACCTGTTTCAGCTAAACAAAATAAGTAACAGCCATTCAATGACTCATTCCTCAGGGTAATGCCTTGACAAATCAGGGTCAAGCTGCCTGGTTTAAATTTCAAACAATGCTCAGCAGTTAACTGTCAGTTACCATCATTGGTGCATTCCCCATGGCAACGCCTCTACCAATCAGAGTCCACTTGCCAACCAATCTGCACTCTCTTCTCATACAGTATAAATTGTTGTTTCCTCCTTATATTGGTATTCTTGTGAAGTGTCCTGATGAGTGCAAGATGAAAAGCTTTGACATGTCTCTTTATTTCATCAAGATATCTCATGGCTAATATTAATTACTCTTTATGGAATGCGGTGACTTATATAGGCAAACACAACAACTGTCCTACATCAGTAATGTCCCACCGAAAGGAATATAATAAAAGAGCATTATTTTTTGCATGCACTGTTGGTTGAAGGAAGAGTGTTGAAGAGAACACACAGAGAAATCCCCTCATTTAGTGAAGCAGAAATCCAAACCTATGGTTGCAGAGGTTTTAGTTGCATGCTTGAAAACATCTAAAAATATTCGTACCTTCTACTCACTCCCTCACCAGTGATGTCTACTCATCTCCTGTTTACCGCTACCCCCCCACCCCCACCCCCCCTAAACCCCCTCGCCCCACCCCACTATTATTTCCCCCCTTGGAAGTCCAGTAAGTCAATCACACAGTATTTTTGCTTTCCAATTATTTGCCTTTAGGTGCCATTTCCCACTGGGTCAAGTCGCATGGACATTGGCAGCCCTTCAGTGGCCTCGCCCAAACGGTCATAGTTCATGGGTGAGCGTAGGAGGTGAGAGTTGGCAGGCTCTTTAACTGATGGGTGGTTGAGGTTGGGGAGGGTGGGGGGGATGAATCCTATCCTGTTAGCCCAATCATGGCATCACTTGACATCCACTCGTATGCGCGCTCCAGCAGGCATTACTGTGACTGCCACCAGGAACAGGAGGCCTGGTTGAATTTTTTTAAAACACTTTCTTCAGTGCAGGGCACAGAGATGAGCTGGTGTCGAAGCAGCAAATGGTACATACAAAGAGACATGACTGGAGAAGATCAGTGAGCCCACCTTTGCTGGGCCAGCTGATGTCAGCTAACTCAGTTTAAACCGGGGGTCAGACTGCACCTTCCTGGTTTGTGTGGTGTGATACATTGCATTTACATACCGATCTATCAGGGGATTTCATGCTGACTTTTTCCTGAAGACCAGCTTGCACGGATTTAAAACAATTTGTTATTTGCCTGCATGTTTTCCTCAGTCCATCAGTGATGAAGATTCCTTCAGGAGGTGCTCCTCACTAGATGAAATTAGAATGAAAATTGAAGAGCTGCTGAACAATCTTCTAACCAGGTTGGTGAGCCATTTCCAGACGACCTCCCTAAAAATGTTTTTAGATGGTGACATTTGTATCATGACATTATATCATGTTTATACAAAGAGAACATAATTTTCACAAAAGGGGCTGCTTGAATATCAGTTTGAATAAAAAGAATAATCTACATAGTCCAGGCCACGATCCCATTGAGTATTCCAGCGCCATCTGTACAGTGCAGGGCACAGAGATGGCCTGGGGTCAAAGCAGCAAATGATACACACAAAGAGACATGACTGGAGAAGATCAGTGGACCCACCATTGCTGGGTCAGCTAACTCAGTTTAAATGGCAGGGGGGGGTGGTCAAACTGTAATCTCTCTTAATTAGTCCAGTTTGCGGGAATGCTGACAATTCTGTCTGCTTTGCCTCTCCTCCTGTCAATGGTCTTGTACAGGTCAGATAGAGGCTCTGCCCTCACCAGGATATTCAGTAAATTTGGGCACAAGGTTGTAACCCAACACAACTCAACTAGAGCCTGGCCCAGTTTTCAGCTGTTCCAGCAAACACCCTGCCAAAACCTGTCAGAACAGCTCCATGTTTTGGACTCTACTATTTTTATCCCCATTTTAATAAAGGAATGAAGATTAAATTAATTTGAAAAAGTAGAACATCATAATGACATGGCGGGGTTCTTCTGAAGTGAGTTTTGAGGTAGAATAGCTTGATTCTGCATCCGAACACAAATCTCAGTACAAAAGAACTTATCCGACCTATCGGTCCATGACAACCTACCATAACCTGAAAAACTTGCATTTTTTATTGCACTTTTTAACATAGTTTAACATACCAGGATTACTGTCACTTTAATTGGATTATACCATGACTTAAGAGTGATCCTGACTCTGGCTACTTAAAATGTTAAGTGTGGCATTTCCCATCATTAACATCCCTCACCTGGTAGAATATAAACTTGACAAAAACACTCCGAGATGTTTTTAAAATGAAAGCGTTATATGCTAATATTTACTATGGTGGTTGTGCGGTGTGTACTTTGCAAAGCTTCTCAAAGTTGTTTTAGCAGCTAAGCAAACCAGGACCTCCTGAATACAATAATGTGACTTTCAATATTTTATAAAAGTGTGCAGTTTCTGTGCTTCAGTGAACAAAGTATATTTGCCTTGAGGACATTGGAGATGTTGTTGCAGGTTGCAGAAAGATGGACGTGTACCACGGACCATACGGCTAACAATTAGACGAACTTCAGCTTCCAACAAATGGTTCAATCGGGAGAGTCGACAGTGTCCTGTTCCAAACCAACTAATGCAGAAACTTAACACAGGTGATGTTCATGTCATAGAATCCTTCGATACAATTCGGCGCTGGAGAGGGTCCAGAGGAGGTTCACGAGAACGATCCCAGGAATGAAAGGCTTAACATATGAGGAACGTTTGAGGACTGTGGGTCTATACTCGATGGAGTTTAGAAGGATGAGGGGGGATCTGATTGAAACTTACAGAATACTGAAAGGCTTGGATAGAGTGGACGTGGGGAAGATGTTTCCATTAGTAGGAGAGACTAGGACCCAAGGGCACAGTATCAGAGTAAAGGGAAGACCTTTTAGAACAGAGATGAGGAGAAACTTCTTTAGCCAGAGAGTGGTGAATCTATGGAATTCATTGCCACAGAAGGCTGTGGAGGCCAGGTCATTGAGTGTATTTAAGACCGAGATAGATAGGTTCTTATTGGTAAGGGAATCAAAGGTTACGGGGAGAAGGCGGGAGAATGGGGTTGAGAAACTTATCAGCCATGATTGAATGGCGGAGCAGACTCGATGGGCAGATTGGCCTAATTTCTGCTCCTATGTCTTATGGTCTTATGGTATGAAGAAAGAGTTGTCTAAAGCGGGCTGGGAAAATAGACTAAGGGGAAGGTCAGTGGATAAGCATTGGCAGACATTTAAGCAGATATTTCATAATGCTCAGCAAAAGTTTATCCCGGTCAAAAAGAAGGACTCAATGAAAAGGATGTACCACCACAAATTTGGCCAAGGAGAGCATCCAATCAAAAACTAAGTCATACAAAGTGTTGAAAACTAGCAGTAGGCCAGAGGATTGGGAATTTGTTAGGAACCAACAGCAGATGACTGAAAAGCTATTAAAGAGGGAGAAAATTGATTCTGAAAGTAAATTGGCAAGAAATATAGAAACAAACTGCAAGAGCTTCTACGGGTATATATAAAAAGAAAGAGAGTGGCTAAAGTGAGCGTGGGACCCTTGGAGGATGTGACTGGAGAATTGATAACGGGGAACAGGGAAATGGCAGATAATTTAAACCAATATTTTGTTTAGTTGGTTATTTGATTGGTTACCACACAGAGAGTCAGGATTAATGGGTCTTTTTCAGGTTGAAAAGATGTAACTAGTGAGTGCCACAAGGATCAGTCCTAGGGCCTCAATTATTTACCATCTATATTAATGACTTGGAGGAGGGGGCAGAGTGTAATGTATCCACATTTGCTGATGATACAAAAATAGGCGGGAAGGCATGTTGTGTTGAGGAAATAAGGAACCTGCAAGGGGATATAGACAGGTTGAGTGAGTGGGCAAAAACTTGGCAGATGGAATTTAATGTAAGAAAGTGTGAAGTCATGCACTTTGGTAGGAAGAATCAAAAGGCAGGCTATTATTTAAATGGAGAGAGACTCCAAAAGAGTGCAGCACAGTGCAATCTGGGTGTTCTTGTACATGAAATACAAGAAGGTTAGCATGCAGGCGCAGCAAGTAATTAAGAAGGCAAATGGAATTTTGGCCTGTATTGCTAGGGGGTTGGAATTTAAAAATAGGGAAACCTTGTTACAACTGTACAGGGTGTTGGTGAGGCCGCACCTGGAGTGCTGTGTACAGTTTTGGTCCCCATATTTAAGAAAGGCTATACTGACATTGGAGGCAGTTCAAAAGAGATTCACTAGGCTGATTCCTGGGATGAAGGGGTTGACTTATCAAGAATGGCTAAACAGGTTAGGCCTTTATTCATTAGAGTTTAGAAGAATGAGGAGAGATCTTACTGAAACGTATAAGGTTTTGAGGGGGTTTGACAGGTTAGATGTTGAGAAGATGTTTCCTCTAGTGGGGGAGTCTCGAACTAGGGGACATAGTTACAGAATAAGGGGACACTCATTTAAAACTGAGACGCGAAGGAATTTCTTCTCTCAGAGGGTAGTGAATGTCTGGAATTCTCTACCCCAGAGAGTTGTGGAGGCTAGATCACTGAAAGTATTTAAAGAGGAAGTAGATAGATTTTTGAAATATCGGGGAGTTGAGGGTTATGAGGAGCTGGCATGAAAGAGGAGGTGAGGCCTAGGGCAGATCAGCCATGAGCTTATTGAATGGCGGGGCAGGCTTGAGGGGCCAATTGGCCTACTCCTGCTCCTATTTCTTGTGTTCTTATGTTCTTATAATTCGCATAATTTAAAGTATTGAAAATGATGATAGCATACTGATATTTATCTCTCAAAGTATTGAGAGTTATTGAAGCGCGCTAATATTTACCTCAAGGGCAAAGGACGGCTTTCACTAATATTGCTCTTAAATGAAACAGAAACAATGAAAGATGTGCCATTGACCCCATCAACACTCCATGCACTAGTTCATTATTCATTTTCCCAACACTATGAATGCCCCTAATGTCCTTAACTCTACTGCATTTTTTCACCCTTTGGGTAAAGAACTTATTCCCAAAGTAGTGGATTTCCTGTTGCTTTTCCCAGGGAAGGTCAGGAAAACTGAGTTTACTTTGGAATGCACATCATTGGTGTAGGTATGGAGGTATATGGCTTCAGGAGATTAAGAGCTCCATCTCATGGTGGAAGTGTGCAGCTGCAGGCCTGATTGTGTGTCAATCAGCGTGATGCCCAAATAGGAACCGCATGACATGCATAGCAATTTATTATATTACTAGTCGATCTAGTACAGAGGGAACCAAAATGCAGTATTTAGGGCAAGCTGGATTAATGAGTGGAAGTATAAGTAGACCCAGGCAAGGGTGGGGGGAGGTAAGGAAGGGGAGAGGGGAAAAGGAGAAGAGGAGAGAAGGGAGAATATCAAGCGAAGGGGGAAAGGGGGCTTGGCAAAGGCAGAGGAGATAAGTTGGTGGGGACGGAATTGGCGTTTATAGAATCGTCACAGTGGAGTGACCTGTTGCCTTCGCCATCCCTAACCTTTTCGGTTGGGTCCTTCCAACCCTCATTTTTGTCTCCATGCAGGATGGTGGGTGTAGGGTTATCGACTTTCCCAGCCAGGCTCTGTTTTTGCTCTCTGTGAATATGGCGGGATTGTGGCATTCTTTAGATTAACCCTCTCCAGGTGTCCATGTTTCTCTCCGTGATGTGAGGGAGGGTAGAATCCTTCCTATTCCTCCTGGCCCTAATTTTAATCTGAAGGGAGAGAGAGTAACCTTCCCTCCCCACGCCCCACTCCCTGACTTTGCTGTCAGCCAGGGAGGGAATGTTAATCTATCGTAGAGTTCCCTCCTATAACCATTTGGCCTGTCCTGTCTGTGCTGGCTCTAGGAAGGAGCGATTCACCCCGTGCCACTCCCTGCATTCTCCCCATAACCCTGCACATTCTTCCTTTTCAGATAATAATCCGATTCCCTCTTGATTGCCTCGATTGAACCTACCTCCACCACACTCTCAGGCAGTGCATTCCAGACCCTAACCATTCGCTGTGTAAAAAGTTACCCCTCATGCCTCCAATTAGGGGGATGCGGTGGCATAGTGGCATTTTCACTGGACTAGTATTCCAGAGACCCAGGGTAATGCTCTGGGGGAATCCCACCATGGCAGATGGTGAAATTTGAATTCAATAAAAATCTGGAATTAGAAGTCTGATGATGACCATGAAATCATTGCCGATTGTTGTAAAAAGACCTACCTGATTCACTAATGTCCTTTAGGGAAGGAAATCTGCCGTCCTGGCCTACATGTGACTCCAGACCCACAGTAATGTGGTTGACTCTTAAATACCCTCTGAAAAAGGGCAATTAGGGATGGGCAATAAATGTTGGCCTAGTCAATGACGTCCACATCCCACGACTGAATAAAAGAAATGCTTCTTGTGTCATTAACCTTAAATCTGCACCAAATCTGAGCTAAATTCTTCTTCCCCTATCTCTCAATGCTGCTTTAAGTAGAGGAGTTTCCATCTCTTCTTCCAGCTATACAATTGTATTCTCAATGTGGGGGAGAGGGGAGAGGGGTAGATGGGGGGGATAAACAACTCTTCTTCCCAACTTTGTTCTTAATGTAGGGAGGCGAGGTTGGGGGTGGGGGGGGAATAAAAAAAGCTCTCCTTCCCCACCAGCCGATATTCCTGGCGGTAGAGGTAGTAACTTTGACTCGAGAATTCCTGGGCCTGACAGGATTGCTAAGGACAGATGGAGGGTTGGTTTCCAATTGAGGGCAGGCTGCCCCAGGATCTTGGCATCACACCCAATGAAGCCAAAGAACCTGGGCGGAATCAGGCAGCAGGCGTGATAGGTGGGGTGCGTGGACGATATGGCGCAATCGGTTTCACGATGGCGTGAAGGCAGGCCACGATCGTCCGCTCAGCCCACCGACAGCAGGCTGCGTTTCCCACCAACCGTCATCAAGGAGCTCATTGTAATACATCAGCCTATCACTAAAAGGCCACCCCACCAGGCTGTTGGACCCCCGCCGGATCGTCTGTCCACGTCAACGAGAAAGCACGCTGACGTGTTTCACAACAGCACATTGGCGAGGCGCACTTGGCGGCCTTCACTTTGGGGGAACTGGAGGTGAGTGAACAGCATCGTTCTGCAGAGATCACCAGGGTCTCCTGATGCTTTGCAGGCTTCAGGGGCGCCGGGGGGCCAGGGTGAACTGCCGCCCTGCCGGGGAGGTGACTATTGTCAGGGGGTGCGCAACTGCTGCCCTAGTGTTGGATCCCGTGCACAAGAGATCGGGTGGGGGACAGGGTGGGCAAGGGAAGTGGCCATGCAGTAGGGACACCTGTATGAACTGACCATTCCTCTGTAACTGAGACAGTTCAGGTACAGTCACAGTTATATGATTGGGGCAGATTCCTAGACTGTCACCCCCACGCAAGCATTGTGGAGGCACCAAAGCGCCACCAAGCGCTCCAGACTTTACACACCACCTCGCTGCACCCACCCAGGCCCAGACTGTGAGTCCACGACGACTTTAATGGACCGTGGAGCAGTTGGACTGC
The DNA here is from genome assembly GCF_964194155.1 of Cetorhinus maximus. Lineage (NCBI taxonomy): Eukaryota > Metazoa > Chordata > Chondrichthyes > Lamniformes > Cetorhinidae > Cetorhinus > Cetorhinus maximus. The sequence goes on along the minus strand of NC_135879.1, from coordinate 207,858,208 downwards.
ACACGTCGTACAATCTCCTCACAAACGCTGGCCATGTAGCAGTCACTGCTGTGGGGGTTCACAGCTCCTTGCAGTCTCCGGTTAGGTGCTGTCTCCCCCATGTCGCAGGCTGACAGGGCAGCCATGCAGCGCACTCATATGTGGCTATCCGAGGGGTGGCCAGCACCCTCCGGGAAGCGTTAAGGGGTGGTCACACAGGGCCAGGAAAGGTGTTAAGTGCACCCATGCTAACCACGTCTCTCTCTCTTTCATGCCGCAGGGGGACCACAGCAGGGGCATGGAGCCTGGTGACCTAGCTATATGCCTGATAGCCTACAGAGAGCAGAGAAGACGGAGGAAAGAGCAACTGAGGCTCCTGGCTGCGCAAAGGCAGGAACAGCAACCTCAGGAAGTTGGGGCTGCTTGGGCTCCCACACACGCTGCCCAAAAGCAACAGTGAGCCGTGGTTGGCGCCTAGCGACACCCAGGGTCTATAGACGCTGCCTGCCATTCCTGCAGATGACCGAGAACCAGTGTCACCGATGACTGCGCATGTTTAGGGACCTGGTGGCTCACACCTGCCACTTACTGCAGGACTTGACGCCAAGGGGACATGGAAGGCATCCACTGCCAATGGCTGTGAAAGTGACTGCAGTGCTCGATTTCTATGCCAGTGGCTCCTTTCAGGGCTCCACAGGTGACCTCTGTGTGATATCACAAGCCACCACCCACAAATGCATCCATGAGGTCACGGATGCCATCTTCTCGAGGGCACATAGCTTTGTGCATTTCGCCCGGGACCGGGACAGCCAGGATGCAAGGGCTATTGGCTTCGCCCTGATCTCAGGATTCCCACAGGTGCAGGGTGCGATTGACTGCACCCATGTGGCACTCAGATCTCCATCACAACACACGATGAACTACATCAACCGCAAGGGATTCCACTCTCTGAATGTGCAGCTGGTGTGTAACCACCAGAAACGCATCCTGCAACTCTGCGCACAGTTTCCAGGGAGTGTGCACGACACCTACAACCTCAGTCAGTCACAGATCCCTGAAGTCTTCCAGGGCCCACAGAGGCTGCGGGGATGGCTCCTCGGGGACAAGGGCTACCCGCAGAGGACATGGCTGATGACAGCCGTGTGGTGGCCTCAGACTGCAGCAGAGCGACGGTATAATGAGGCTTATGCTGCAGCTTGCAGCTTGATGGAGCAGACCAGCGGGATGCAGAAGATGAGATTCCGCTGCTTGGACCGGTCTGGTGGAGCCCTGCAATACAGTCCACAGAGGGTGTCATGCATCGTCATCTGCTGCGCCCTTTACAACCTGGTGCCGCAACGGGGAGAGGAGCTGGCTGAGGAGGAGATGGAGGAGCTGCACGTCTCCTCCGATAAGGAGGATGCAGACAGTAATGAGGTTGAGAAGGTCCTCAGAGGCAATGATGACGGGGATGAGGCCCTCGCACTGGCTAGATGAGGCAGGCACGCTCGGGAGGCCCCCCTCATAGCTGCTAGATTTGTGGAGGATGATGATGACATGCAGTGAGGTGACCCCATGGATCCTCACATTGTATTTGTGAACGTTTGACTCCAGTAGTCTCATAGTCTACAGCACAGAAGTCGGCCATTCGGCCTATTGTGTCCATGCCGGCCAACAAAGATCTGACTACACTAATCCCATTTTCCTACGCTTGGCCCATAGCCCTGGAGTCGATGGCAACACAAGTGAATATCTAAATACTTCTTAAATGTTACGAGAGTTTCTGACTCAACCACACTTACAGGCAGTGAGTTCCAGACTCCCATCACCCTCTGGGTGAAAAAATTTCTCTTCAACTCCCCTCTTAGCCTTCTACCTCCTACCTTAAATCTATGCCCCCTCATTATTGACCCCTCTACTAATGGAAAAAGTGCCTCCCTATCCACCCTATCTATGCCCCTCATAATCTTATATACCTCTATCAGGTCCCCTCTTAACTCCTGCTCCAAGGAAAACAACCCCAGCCTATCCAACCTTTCCTCATAGCTTAGACCCTCCAGCTCAGGCAGAAACCTGGTAAATCTCCTCTGCACCCTCACCAGTGCAATCACATCCTTCCTATAATGTGGTGACCAGAACTGCACACAGTACTCCAGCTGTGGCCTAACCAGCATTTTATACAGTTCCAGCATAACCTCCCTGCTCTTATATTCTATGCCTCAGCTAATAAAGGCAAGTATCCGATATGCCTTCTTAACCACCTTATCTACCTGTCCTGCTACCTTCAGGGATCTATGGATATGCACAACAAGGTCCCTCTGACCTTAAGTGCTTTCCAGGGTCCTACCATTCATAGTGTAACCCCTTGCGTTGTTAGCCCCCCCCCCTCTGCCCCCGCCAAATGTATTACCTCACACTTTTCTGCGTTGAATTCCATTTGCCTCTGCTCTGCCCACCTGACTAGTCCATTGACATCCTCCTGCAGTTTACGGCTATCCTCCTCACTATTTACCACCCTAACAATTTCCGTGTCATCCGCGAACTTCTTGATCATACCCCCTACATTTAAGTCCAAATCATTTCTGTACACCACAAACAGCAAGGGCCCCAGCACTGAGCCCTGTGGAACCCCACTGGAAACAGACTTCCAGTCACAGAAACATCCCTTTAGCATCACCCTCTGCTTCTTGCCTCTCAGCCAATTTTGGATCCAACGTGCCATTTTGCCTTGGATCCCATGGGGTCTTACTTTCTTGACCAGTCTGCCATGAAAGGCCTTATCAAAAGCCTTGCTAAAGTCCATATAGACCACATCAAATGCATTATCCTCATCAACACTCCTGGTTACCTCCTCAAAAAATTTGATCAAATTTGTCAAACACGACCTTCCTTTAACAACTCCATGCTGACTATCCCTGATTAATCCGTGTCTTTCCAAGTGCAGATATATTCTGTCCCTCAGAGTTCCTTCTAGTAACTTCCCCACCACCGAGGTTAGACTGACTGACCTGTAATTTCCTAGTCTATCCCTTCTTCCTTTTTTTAATAATGGGACAACGTTAGCAGTCCTCCAGTCCTCTGGCATCTCACCTGTGGCCAGAGAGGATTTGAAAATTACTGTCAGGGCCCCTGATATTTCTTCCCTTGCCTCCCTCAACAGCCTGGGATACATCTCATCCGGGCCTGCGGATTTATCCACTTTTAAGGCCCTAAACCCACCAATACTGCCTCTCTCTCTATGTTAATTTCCTCTAATATTTCACAGACCACCACCCTGACGTCTATACCTGCGTCATATTTCTCCATTGTGAAGACAAAGGCAAAGTATTCATTGAGGACTGTACCCACGTCTTCTGGGTCCACACACACATTACCTCTATGGCCCCTAATTGGCCATATTCTTTCCCTAGTTATTCTCTTGTCTTTACATATTTAAAAAAACCCCTTTGGGTTTTCCTTTATTCTATCCACCAATGCTTTCTCATGCACTCTCTTAGCTTTCCTAATTACCTTTTTAAGTTCCCTTCTGCACTTTTTATATTGCTCTGAACAGTCTGCCGTATTGAACCCTCAGTATCTGCTATAAGCGTCTCTTTTTTTTCTTAACCCTAACCTTTCTGTCCCTTGACATCCAGGGTTCTCCAGGCTTGGTCACCCCCTTTGTCTTTATGGGAACTTATTTGCCCTGAGCTCTCGCTATTACATCCTTGAGTGCTTCTCACTGTTCTGACACAGTTTTATCTGCAAGTAGCTGCTCCCAGTCCATTTGGGCCAAATTGTATCTCATCTTAGTAAAGTTAGCCTTTCCCCAGTTTAGAACTTTTATTCCCGGCCCAACCTTATCCTTTTCCATAACTATCCTAAATCTAACTGAGTTATGGTCACTATCTCCAAAATGCTCCGCTACTGATACACCTTCCACCTGCCTGGGCTCATTTCTGAATATTAGGTCCAGAACTGCCCCCTCCCTTGTTGGGCTTTCTACTTATTGGCTAAAAAAAAGTTCTCCTAGATGCAACTTAAGAATTTTGCTCCCTCCCTACCTTATACACTAAAACTATCCCAGTTAATATTTGAGTAGTTAAAATCCCCAACTATTACTGCCTTATTATTCTTACACTTCTCTGAAATTTGATTATATATTTGATCCTCTATCTCTCCCTGACTGTTTGGGGGGCTATAGTACACATCCAACAGTGTGTTTGCCTCTTATGTGTTTTTACTTCTACCCATATTGGCCTCATTTGATGATCCTTCCAAGATACCATCTCTCTTCACTGCTGTAATTGTTCCCTTGATCAATATTGCAACCCCCCCTCTTCTATCCCCCTCTCTATCTCATCTGAATACCCTATAAACAAGAATGTTGAGCTGCCAATCCTGCTCTTCTTTTAGCCAAGTCTCAGTCACAGCTATGATATCATACTCCCACGTTCCTGTCTGTGTCCTCAGCTCATCTGTCTTCTTCCCCAGGCTCCTTACATTAAAATATGTTCCATTTAGCCTTGCTAAACTCACTTCTTTCTCATCTAGCTTATGTTTCCTCTGCCTTCCAGGCTCTCCAGCGTTTTAACTTCTAATTCCATCTCAGCTTCTCTCCCCTCTGAACTACTTTTCAGGATCCTATCGCCTTGGCAATTTAGTTTAAATCCACCCCAACAGCATTAGCAAACCTCCCCGTGAGGATGTTGGTCCCGTTCCTGTTCAGATGTAACCTGCTCGACTTGTACACGTCCCACCTCCCCCAGAAACGGTCCCAATGCCCCAGGAATCTAGAGACCTCCCTCCTGCTCCATCTCTCGAGCCACGCATTTGTCTGCTCTATCCTTCTGTTCCTATACTCACTACTGCGTGGCACCAGGAGTAATTCAGAGATTACTACCTTTGAAGTCCTGCTTTTCAATTTCCTACCCAACTCCCTAAAGTCTGCTTACAGGGCCTCATTTCTCTTTCTTCCTATGCCATTGATCCCAACATGGACCATGACCCCAGGCTGTTCACCCTCCCCCTTCAGAATGTCCTGCAGCTGTTCCATAACATCCTTGACCCTGGCAGCCGGGAGGCAACATACCATCCTGGAGTCACGTCTACGGCCGCACAAGCACCTGTTTGCTCCCCTCACTAACTAATCCCCTATCACTATTGCCCTTCTACACTTCTTCCTCCCCTCCTTGAGCAGCAGGACCACCTATAGTGCCATGGTCTTGGCTCTGGTTGGCCTCCACAGAGGAACCATCACTCTCACCGTTTTTTAAGGCCAAAAAACGGTTCGCGAGTGAGGTGCACTCGGGGGATTCCCTCGCTGCCTGCCTAGTCCCTTTCTTCTGTCTGCTGGTCACCCATTCCCTCTCTACTTGCACTTCCTTAAAGTGCAGTGTGACCATGTCCTGAAACGTGCTATCCATGAACCTCTCAGCCTCATGAATAGTGCTCCCAGCTGCTGCTCAAGCTCCAAAGCCCAGAGCTCGAGTTGCTCCAGTTGGAGGCACCTCCTATACACATGGTCATCCAGACTGCCAGGAGCATCTAGGACTTCCCACATAGCGCAGGATGTGCAAATCACGGGACTGAACTCCCCAGACATATCGTAACTAAATAGAATATGGACCCTTGCTTTTATTTTACCCTTACTCCTACCTGAGTATAGACTAGATGCTAGATCCTTTAGGTGCTGCTGACTGCCTGTCTCAGGGTCCTCCTCTCACACACTCTCCAACCTGGCTTATGGCAGCGTGAATACCCTCTGTGAGAATGCTCCTGCCATGGAGATGCAGTAGAGGCCTTAATAGTTGCTTGATTGCAGGAGGATGATGACGACATGCAGTAAGGTCACTCTATAAATCTTCACATAACGTCTGAGAATGTCTGACTCCTGTCAGGCTTGCGCTCCCTGATCAGGGTCATATCATAGAGACGCAGCCATGAAACTTTAGAAGTTCTGATGCTTTGTCCGCCTTCAGCACCTGAGCCCTTCAGGAGATGGAGCACAGCATCAGTGGTCACAGATGCTGAAGAGATGGGGGCCAGCCCCTCCTTAAAGGTGCTGAGAGCATACAGAGAGAATAAGAGAACTCTGTGGCGCCTGCCCACTATATTCTGGCAGCAATGACAAGCACCGCCGAGGTGCAGACATCAATAATGTTTCCAGGGATTGTGAGGCCGGACCATCACTTTGGATTGAAGGCTGCACAAAGCACAGGGAAGAGGGCCTGGACTAAGCCTTTATCTTGTGCAGAAAGGCTTCACATCTGAGTGACAAGAACACTGCTCATCAGAACAAGGAGCCATAGGCAGGGAGACATTCCTGGGAGTTTATTGATAATGGTGAACAGTATGTACGTGACTAACACCCATGCCCAGGCTGTGAAACTGATTCTCCATAACTTTTCTAGCCCTGCTGCTACGTCTTGTTGCTCCCTGGGCCTCCACAGCAGAGGTAGAGGCAGCCTGTTGACTGTGACGCCCTGTCTGTGATGACCTTGGCAGGCGTCCCCTGGAGGGCCTAGACTTGGAGGGCCCTGGCCTGCTTTCGGGGTCCTGCTGTGTGGCAGTGGCACCCGCCTCGACCTGTGGAGTTCACAGGAAGGAGGGAGTTGATGGGCCGGACACTCTCGGAGACATCTGGATGGATGGGCCCAAAGCGTACACCTGCGGATCCTCCCACTATGGGTGTAGGGGGGCCCCAGACTGATCCTTGAGGAACAGGGGTAGCTGGAGTGAGATTGAGCTGCCCCATACCCCTCTCACTTTCACCCTGTTGGAGGCCAACTATGGCATCAGCGATGGAGTTGAGCCCATGCAGCAGTGCAGAAGCGAAGTCCTGGACCAAGGTCTCCATGGCGGCTGCCACCCTACCAGTGTTGGCCTCGGTGCATTGACATGCTGGCGCTATCACCTCAGACTGAAGGCGGACAGACTCCTCCATTGTGCCTTGCAATCTGAGGAGTGCAGCAGACATCCCTTCCTGATGTTCCCGAGCTTGCCTTTGCAGCTCCAGCAACTGTGACATGACCGAGTCCAGAGGCTTGTCATCTGACTCGGTCTCAGCAACATTCTGGCCTCCAGCAATCCTCCGAGTGTCGGGGACCTGGGAGGTCCCTGCCTCCACCTGCTGTGGATCAGACAGTGCGATGTGCTCACCAGATTGTGATCCCGAGGCTACTCTAAAGCTAGGTCCCACCGAGGTGTGTGTCTCTGCGCTGGTGGAGAGTGTGGGTGAGCGCTGTGACGGGACTTCAGGGACAGTGCCTCCAGATTTCTCCCCAGAGGTTTCTTCAGGGCTTGATTGGAGGCCCTGGGTCATGGACTCTGTCGACTGTTTGGCAGATGTGCCTGTGAAAGCAAGGAGAGATAATTAGTGCATGGCAGTGCCTGTGAAACAGGACACATCACTCACAGTGTGGGTGTCTGATGGATGTTGCACTGCTGGATCCTCACTTGGTAGAGCAGCGCCAACCTCACCGTCAACACAGGAACGGTCCAGATCATGGCCGGCCAGCGCATAAATAACAAGGCGGGTTTGGGACGATACAGTGTGAAAACCCGTCACCCCGGCCAGGGGGTAAAACATCGTTTTACCCACCCGCTACCGTACTTAGTACAAACCTGGGAAAATTCTGCTCTCTGTATCACTAGGAGGGAATCCTAGGCTCCAGTGTTAAGTCAAAATACCATTATAACACTCATGTGGATGAGCTTCAGATTCAGCAGGGTTTGGCGCAGCAAAATGGGACAGACAAGAGTGCAGATGAGTGGCAGTTGAGGTAATGCAACCACAAAGATTGGCTGGAATCAGCTGCAGAGAAGGATAGGAGAATCAGGCATTTGGGTGCAAGTCACCCTGATGGCTCCCTGGATGCTGGTCAGCTCAGGGGCCCAGATGAATGAAGAGGGTCCCACCAGCCCTCAGCAAAATAATTGCAAGAGAACACTACAGGTAGTAAATATTCATAAAAGGTTTTAAAATTACAATTGTACTTCAATCGTCACCCCTTTCGCTTATCTACACTAACATGGCTACTGGCTAAAGCCACAGGAGTTTATAAAGTTAAGACTGCCTCACAATGATCGTTGGTGTGTAGAACCTACAACTTCATTTCAGGTTCAGTCAAATATTATGATGTTAACCCTCAACATATTATGCAGCAGGTGTCGTTTTAGCAGCCATGGTTATAGTTAACTTTGAAAACACCTCTCTACAGACGTAATGCAAATAAATGTTGACACACATTTTCCCATTGAGGGTTTTTTTTAATTCATCCTTGGGATGTGGGCGTTGCTGGCTAGGACAACATGTATTGCTCATCCCTAATTGCCCTTGAGAGTTTCCTCTGCATTTGGGCTCTGAGAGACGTGGAATCTGGATAATGGCCTAAAAGATCATGGTAGTTTGTGGAGGAGTTAGTTATGCACATAATCACAATACACCCAAGACTCCTTGACCTTTCAGACTCATGACCTTGAACCTCCACCAGCAAAACTGGCCACAGCCTGAATTCTCAAATGTGTGCGTCCTCCAATTTCACTTATTCAGATGAGTGTAAGATTTTCAGGCAGAGCACGAAAGGAAGTTATTCTTCTGGTATTTTGTTGCAATCTTTAAACCAAAGCTTTCCATCATTGGTGTCTTCGGCACCCCATGCCTGTATTTGTTGTAGACTCATTGTTTGAAAAACTTAAAACATTTTTAAAAATAGGTATCGATGCTTTTCCTGCATGAGCCACGTCTGTTTATGTAGATATATGCCAATTTTAAGCTCGATCATATTCAAATGAGAATATTTAAGCCTAACTTGACGTTGGCAATATGAGTGCAACGTTAGGTGCATTTTTGGCTCTAAATTTGGGGTCGTGACCATGGAGGAAACTTCAGGCTGAGAAACCTTTGTGCGCTAATTCTGTTCTCTTCATTATGTACCTTCGATTCACATTTTCTTTCATTTTTTAAGCATTTGCCAATATTAAATTTAATTTGCCATTTGTTTGTCGGACTCCATGTCAAATCGAAATGTTTTTTCCACATTATTAACGTTAAGCTATGTTCCTTTTTAATAAGCTTGTAATTGACTTCACATATATTGATTATTTTTATAAAATGTCATCGCAACTTAGCATTTAATTAAACTTTGCCTCCTAATTGTTCTCCTCTTCTGGAAGTGCTAACTTCTCTGTACCACAGTTCTCTGCTTGCTGCAGTGCAAATGGCTATTCACATTTCACACACGAACAATAATGCCAGCAGGCTGTTTGGTTCTGAGGAACATCACTTACAAGCTCCTTCCTGTGCTTATTTAGCACCTCCTCACATCCACGTTCCAATGGACATCAATGGATAGCGATCAATAGCAGGAATTCTGGTTGATTTAGGCTTGGTTATGATTCTGCTGTTGTCAAATAGTCTTTCAGCATTCATTATCAAGGCTAACATATGGATAATGGCCACAGACATAAGTGGAACCATACCCAAGGATAGCGTCAGTGCCTTCAGCAGCAGATTGGAGAAAACGTTTGAGAGAAATAAAGAAAATCACAGAACTAATACAGTGCAGAAGGAGGCCATTTGGTCCATCGTGTCTGCATTGGCTCTCCAAATGAGCAACTCATCTAGTACCATACCGCCGCCTTCTCCCCATAACCCTGCACATTCTTGCTTTTCAGATAGCATGATGTCTTCATGATAAGAACAGTCTACATGAAAGACTTCCTGTAGTTCTATGGTCAATGATCTTTCATTTGTAAAAGGCAATTGGTCAAGTTGAACAATGAGGAGGTGGATTTGGATGTTTGAGAGTTTTAGTTCATTCATTTTGAAGACCAGGAAGTATTTATCCAGAAATTTCCTACATGAGAAGGTGAATTATGCACAATCTATTGGAGTAGCCTGGTGGATGGGACAGATGACTTTTGCTTTTCCTGAGAATTATTATTTGCTTTCTTCTTAAATGTATGTTCTTCATTTTTATTCACTAGGTCCCTGTGACACTGTGGCTCCACTGGTCGAAATTCTGATTAAGCTGTTTCAAAAGATGGTGGACACAAGATCTCAATTCTATATAAGCCTTGTTAACGTGTGTTTTGCTAAGCTTGTTCAGCCCACATTGTCTTCCCCCATCAAGGGATCAATTGGATTCTATTTAACCCAGAAGTCCCCAGGAAAATTGGACGTGAGCCCCAATGGGAAAGTGCGCAGACAACTTCTCAGAGAGCAGAGAGGGTCTGATGATGCTGATTTAGAAGGAGATACTGCAGGCCCCTTGCAAGGCAGGGGATATCACCGAGAATCTGTATCAGGAATGTCCGACCAACTTGCTCATGTTAACTTAAACTCTAACCTACCACCTGGGATTGACCTTGATGTATTTAAAGAGCTCCCAGCTAACATCCAGAAGGAAATCATTGAGAGTGCTGGCACTTCACAAGATCAGAAGAAATGCAACATTAACAAAGCAGAGTGTGTTAAGAAAGCACTCTGCAAAAGCACCTTTATGTTCAGGTCACTAACAGAGGATCAGAGGAAACTTCTGGTACCACCTGACGCTGATAGTAATCCTACCATTTCCAGTTCAGATACCCATCATGTAGACGTTCACAACAGTACATCGGATAACCCTGAGGCCCAGCCAGAGAGGCCTGCTCTTAACGATAAAGCAGCCTCCTTGCAAGACCACCAACCTCCATGTGAAACCTCGCAATCCCGTAATGCGGATCCCGAGAGGCCCACCGTTCAGAATTTGGCGCCCATCCCCTCCAACGTGGATCCAAAGGTCTTCTCAGAATTGCCTGCTGAGCTTCAGAAAGAACTGCTGATGGACTGGAAGCAGCAGAGGACAGTGCCCAAGGTAAATGTGGCTAAACAAGCCATCAAGGTAAGATCCAACACAGGAGCAAGGAACCCAAAAAGGTCTACCAAGTCCAACAGTATTCTGAAGTATTTTAGCAAGAGTTAAAACTCCAGTGTTATTGAAAGTTGATTTGCAACACCACAAACAGGATTGACTTTGAATAAAAATGTAAGATGCAGAAATTACAGCACTGGTGCTGGAAATTCAGGCAAACTGCAAAGACTACTTATGTGGTGAAAGGGAATTTCCATATTGGTGTAACAGGGAGTATTCTTCATAAGTTTGAAGTTAAAAGAGTAAAGGGATTTTTCCCCTTTGTGTAACTGATACTTGATCCTGGAATGCTTGATACAAACTTAATGTGCCAAAAGTGGTGAAGTGTTCAAATCCAAGACACATAAGTATTTTCTTCTCCATTTTTTTGTGTGATTATTTTCTCCATTTTCCCACCTTAATCTCACCTTTGTCACTCGCTGCATTCAGGAGGCAGCTAGCCCCAGGTATTAACAATGCACCTCTTGATCTGGGCAAATTGGGACCAAATACCTAGGAATGCTTTTCTAATCATGGAAGGAAATATAAAACATAAGAAAAAAAATGCCTGTCCACACTGTGCAAATAGTACCCAATTCAAGAATTGTATTCTTAAAGCCTTGAACTAGGTGGCTCTTCAAAGCAGTAATATGAAATATTGGAAAAAGAGGTTGTTGTATCGTCAAGTTCAGTACTTTCATCTTAAAAAGAAAGTTGCTTCAATGTACACTTGGCAGTATTTATACATAAAGATAGAACAGCATGACTGAAAGCAATGTTCTTGAAAGCAGTGTTCCTGGGCATGTGTTACTTAATTTAAGCTGTGAACTTTGGTGATGTCTTTCACAAAAAAAGAATTTGATCTGTACCAGAGCATGTGGTTTGTGTTTGTGTTGCTTTGCATTGCTTTGTAGTTGCTCTATATATGATTCTGCAAAAGTATGTAATACAGTGTTATGATAACTCAATTCACTGCATTTCAAAAAAAATGACTGACTAAATTGTTGCCTTAATAAAACTGTCAACACAGAAGAGTATGTAAAGTTGTACCATTATTTAAAAAGGGTGCGGGGGATAGACCAGAAATTTATAGGCTGGTCTGTTTGACTTCGATGGTGGGCAAATTATTGGAAACAATTCTGAGAGACAGGATAAACTGTCACTCAGAAAGGCGCAGATTGATCAGGGATAGTCAGCACGGTTTTGTTAGAGGAAGATCGTGTCTTACTAACTTAATCACATTTTTGAGGAAGTAACAAGGAGGATTGATGAGGGTAGTGCAGTGGATGTTGTCCACATGAATTTTAGTAAGGCATTTGACAAGGTCCCACATGTCAGACTGGTCAGGAAAGTGAGATCCCATGGGATACAAGGGAAGGTGGCGAGTTGGACCTGAAATTGGCTCAGCGACAGGAAACAAAGGGTAACGCTCGATGAATTTTTTTGCACATGGAAAGCAGCTTCCAGTGGTGTTCCACATGGCCCATTGTTGGGACCCTTGCTGTTTGTTGTATGTATTAATGATTTGGACTTAAATGTGGGAGGCATGATCGAAAAATTTACAGATGACACAAAAATTGGCCGTGCAGTTGATAGCGAAGAGGATAGCTGTTGTCCCCAGAATGATATCAATGGTTTGGTTGAGTGGGAGGAGAAATGGCAAATGGAATTCAATCTGAAAGTGTGTGAGGTAATGCATTTGGGGTGGGCAAACAAAGCAAGGGAATACTCAATAAACGGGAGGATATTGAGGGGGATTGAGGAAGCGAGAGACCTTGGAGTGCATGTCCATGGGTCCCTGAAGGTGGCAGGACAGGTGGACCAGGGTGGTAAAGAAAGCATATGGAATGCTTTCCTTTATTGGACGAGGTATTGAATACAAAAGCAGGGATGTGATGATGGAACTGTATAAAACACTGATTAGGCCACAACTAGAATTTTGAGTGAAACATTACAGGAAGGACGTAATTGCTCTGAAGAGAGTACAGAGGAGAATATTGCTAGAGCTTGAAAATTGCAGCTATGAGGAGAGATTGGAGAGGCCTGGGTTGTTTTCCTTAGAACAGGGGAGGCTGAGGGGTGACCTAATTGAGGTGTACAAAATTATGAGGGGCCTAGATAGGGTAGACAGGAAAGATCTGTTTCCCCTAGCAGAGAGGTCAACTACTAGGGGGCACAGATTTAAGGCGATTGGTAGAAGGACTAGAGGGGATATGAGGAAAAAGCTCTTCACCCAGAACATGATGGGTGTCTAGTATTCACTGCCTGAATTGTTGGATGGGACTGAAACGCTCAACTCATTTAAGAGGTACCTGGATCTGCACCTGAAGTGCTGTAACCTGCAAGGCTACGGACCAGGAGCTGGAAAGTGGGATTAAAATTAGCGGCTACTGGAAGGAAGGTAGGAAAGGGTTACATGCTGCAGAAAAGAAGACTTCAGTTAGAGAAAAAAGATAAAGCAGAGTAGAGGCTGCAAGAGAGGGGACTATGTAGTGTCCATCAAAGAAATAGAATTATAAATGCATCAGGGTAGATTCTGGTCATTTTAACTGTTTTGAAATAGTGAAGACAAGAAGCTTAAGTGGATTTGGCATGGATCAGAACAGTCAACAATATGGGTGGACCACTGACATGGAGAAAGACCTTTGGACCAATAGATGGAAAAATAAGGCAGAGCGGAGCCACCAGTGAGGGGACAGATAGAGTGGGGTCATCAGTGCAAAAATGGGGGAAAGAGAGGCTGAGCAGGGGCAAACACAGATAGGATCCTCAATTCTCATAGAGAAAATGCAGGGACATGAACAACAACAATTTTTATTTAAATAGCGCCTTTAATGTAATGAACATCGCAAGCTGCTTCACAGGAGCATTATAAAACAAAATATGACACCAAGCCACATAAGGAAATATTAGACCAGATGACCAAAAGCTTGGTCAAAGGAACATGGGACTTAGGAGCAGGAGTAGGTCATTCAGTCCTTGAGCCTGCTGCACCATTCACTAAGATCATGGACAGCATATTAGGTGGGGAGCAGATTGCTCACTTTTTATATTCATTCACGGGATGTGGGCGTCGCTGGCTGGGCCAGAATTTATTGCCCATCCCTAGTTGCCCTTGAGAAGGTGGTGGTGAGCTGCCTTCTTGAACCGCTGCAGTCCCTGTGGTGTAGGTACACCCACAATGCTTTTAAGAAGGGAGTTCTATGATTTTGACCCAGCAACAGTAAAAGAACGATGATATATTTCCAAGTCGGGATGGTGAGTGACTTGGAGGGGAACTTCCAGATGGTGGTGTTCCCATCTATTTGCTGCCCTTGCCCCTCTAGGTGGTAGTGGTCGTGTGTTTCGGAGGTGCTGTCTAAGGGGCTGTGAATTCCTGCAGTGCATCTTGTAGATGGTACACACTGCTGCTTTTGTGCGTCGGTGGTGGGGGGAATAAATTTTGTGGATGTGATGCCAATCAAGTGGGCTGCTTTGTCTTGGATGATGTCAAGCTACTTGAGCATTGTGGTAGCTGCACTCATCCAGGCAAGTGGGGAGTATTCCATCAAACTCCTGACTTGTGTCATGTAGATGGTGGACAGGGTTTGGTGAGTTACTTGTTGCAGAATTCCTAGCCTCTGACCTGTTCTTGTAGCCACAGTATTTATATGGCTGGTCCAGTTCAGTTTCTGGTCAGTGGTAACCCCCAAGGATGTTGATAGTGGAGAATTTAGCAATGGAAATGCCATTGAATGTCAAGAGGCGATGATTGGATTCTCTCTTGTTGAAGATGGTCATTGCCTGGCACTTGTGTGGCGTGAATGTTACTTGCCACTTGTCAGCCCAAACCTGGATAATGAGCAGGTCTTGTTGCATTTGGACATGGACTGCTTCAGTATCTGAGGAGTCGCGAATGGTGCTGAACATTGTGCAATCATTAGTGAACATCCCCACTTCTGACCTTATGATGGAAGGAAGGTCATTGATGAAGCAGCTGAAGATGGTTGGGCCGAGGACACTACCCTGAGGAACTCCTGCAGTGATGTGCTGAAGCTGAGATAATTGACCTCCAATAACCACACCATCTTCTTTTGTGCTAGGTATGACTCCCACCAGCGGAGAGTATTCCCCCTGATTCCCATTGACTCCAGTTTTGTTAGGGCTCTTTGATGCCACATTCGGTCAAACGCAGCCTTGATGTCAAGGGCAGTCACTCTCACTTCCCCCACCCCGGAAGCAAAGTTGGAATAGAGCCGACTCGCTCCACGCCTGCCTACCCCATGGCATTTGGTGGAATTTGAATTAAATAAATATCTGGAATTAAAAGTCTAATGATGACCATGAAACCATTGCCGTTTGTGAGAGAAACCCATCTGGTTCACCAATGTACTTTAGGGAAGGCAATCTGTCGAGCTTACCTGGTCTGGCTTACTTGCGACTCCAGGCCCAGAGCAATGACTCTTAAATGCCCTCTGACCTAGGGCAATTAGGTATGGGCAACAAATGCTGGCCTAGCCAGAAATGCCCACATTCAATGAACGAATAAGAAAAAAGCCATAATGCACTGTGGGTAGGCTAAGTAGGTAGCCTGTGGGATTTCTGCTCCTCTCTGGGGAGGAGGTCCCGCCCTCATGAACTGCCAGCCAATTGGATTGGTCAGCAGCTCCAACACTCCTGGCAGCACCAAGAGCGCATGAGTGGGCACCTCCAGGATTGCAAGCAGGCCCATAAACAAAGCCCGCGGATCCTGGAGCCAGGTAAGTCCGGGCATTGGGCGAGGAGGGTTTAGGTAGTTGGGTGTGTTGGAGGAGAGTGATGGGTTTTAAAGAGTGGGCAGTTAGGAGGAAAGTGGGTTACTATCTTAGGGGGGCTGTCCCCTCGATGTGCAAAGGGCACCCCCCTCCCCACCCTGAAGATAGTACCACCCACCCCACCCCCCCTACTTCCTTTCCGCCCTTTAAAAAAGTTTTTTCAAAAAAATGGCCTGGCCACTCCAGCCCAACTGGCCATGCCAACTGTATTATGGTATGAGCAGCATGTTATCGGGGTCAAAAGCAAAATACTGCGGATGCTGAAAATATGAAACAAAAACAGGAAATGCTGGAAAAACTCAGCAGGTCTAGCAGCATCTGTGGAGAAAAAAACTCTAACCTGCTGTTTTTGTGTTATCGGGATCAATTGGCTTGCTAACGAGTCAAATTGATCTTTAATGTTTTATTTAAAAATGGCAGGAGGGCTGCCAATTTCTGCACCAGCCCACCCCTGTGTTATGCGAGTGAGCTCGGGCTGAGCGGGAAGGTGGTGGTGTGGGTACCCGCTGAATTTTACATGCCCAACCCCACCTAAAGCACGGCCGCTGGGGACACATAAAATCAAACCCCATGGCTGCTCTGGTTGTGGTCTCAATTCCACTAACCTGCCCCCTCCAATCTTTGACACCCAAGTCAATCAATAATCTGTCTAACTCTGCCTTGAATAAACTCAATGACCCAGCCTCCACTGCTTTCTGGGGAAGAGAATTCCACAGACTAATGACCCTCTGAGAGAAAAAAACTTCTCCTCATCTCCGTCTTAAAAGGGAGACGTCTTATTCTTAAACCATGTGCCCTAATTCTAGTCTTCCCCCACAAGAGGAAAGATCCTCCCAATATCCACCCAATCAAGTCCCCTCAGGATCTTATATGTTTCAATAAGATCACATCTCGGGTATAGGCTCAACCTGTTCAACCTTTCTTTATAAGTCCCTCACCCCAGGAATGAGTCAAGTGAACAAAGAAAGAAAGCAAGGTAAAGAGATGGAGAGGTGTGGCAGTGGTGGGGTGGGGGGGGCGAGTTACAGACTTGGAGCCTAGGCAGCTGAAGGTATGGTAACCAATGGATATGGAACAGCTATAATTGGATATGCATAAGAGACTAGAATTAGAGAAGTGCAGATATCTCGGAGGAACCCCTCAAAGAAAGTATTTATTTATTATTCGCTCATGGGATGAGGGCATCTTTGGTAAGGCCAGCATCTATTGTCCATCCCTAATTGCCCTAGAGAAGGTGGTGGTGAGCCGCCTTCCTGAACCGCTGCAGTCCACCCACAGCGCTGTTAGGGAGGTAGTTCCAGGATTTTGACCCAGCGACAGGAAAGGAACAGCGATATATTCCTGAGTCAGAATGGTGAGTGGCTTGGAGGGAAACTTGCAGCTGGTGATATTCCCATGCATCTGCTGTTCTTGTCCTTCTTGGTGGTAGAGCTCACGGGGCTTGGAAGGTGCTGTCAAAGACATTTTAATTATTAAATTAATTATGTTTTCAATATATATATAGCAAACAAGAGTGGAATTGTTTTTTAAACTTAAAAAAAATAATCTAACAGGAGAAGGATCATTACAAAAAATATGAAAGTAGCACAGAGAGAAGGGACAAGGGTGGGAAATTTGCTCCACAGTGCTACCTGGTGACTAGAGCCTGCAGCAATCATCTCAACAGTGTCATAATACACTTCCTACTTTAGGAACATTATCTGCAGGCAGTACAGGAAAATGGGTTACATAAGGCTCTGACAAGACATACACCAATTCTATCTCCTAATGTACTTTTTAGGGTTGTATGTAGAAATTTTACAAACACTCTGATGTCAGCTATGCCTAGTTGTTACATGACAATGTGATCTTGTTCTGTGTTCACCTCAGCCAACCTGCTACGTTCAGACAGATGTAGCTACAGAGGAGTTCCCTATTATAACAAAAATGGTGGGGGAAGAGAAAAATATCCAATAAATTAAGCTATATTTGTCAATGGAATCTATACAGATCTGTGAGGTGGGGGAGGGACGGTGAATTTTCACTGTCCTCACTGGGCAGAAATTGGGTGGGTAAGTAGCTAAAATGGAGCAGCTCCATTTCCTGCTTTGTTCCTGTTACTTTTAATGCCACTGGTTTTGACAGATCAGTCATCTGCTGGTCTCAGGATGGAGCCTCATGATAAATGTGAACTGAGGGTTCTATTAATTGGAGGACCCCTGTGTCATTTTAACAGGGGCCCGGATTTGAGGGAGCTGCCATATTTTCCTATCAGGCTTTAAACAGATGAAGCCTCAAGGGAAGCCAAAACATTTCTTTTGCGGGGCCAAAAGGAGCAGGAGTCACCAACCTCCCCACCACCCCTGCCCCGTCCCTCCAACACCACCTTCCCTCAAGAACATGAGAATTAGGAGCAGGAGTAGGCTATTCAACCCCTCGAGCCTGCTCTGTCGTTCGATCTGATCATGGTTTCAGCTCCACTTTCCTGTCTGTCCCCCGCCCCCATAACCCTTGACTCTCTTGTTGATCGAAAATCTGTCTACCTCAGCCTTGAGTATATTTGATGACCAAGCCTTCACTCATCTCTGGGGAAGAGAATTCTGAAGATTAATGACCCTCGGAGATAAAAAAAAAATTTCTCATCTTGGTCTTAAATGGGAGACACCTAATTTTTAAGCTTTGTACCCTAATTCTATACTCTGTCACAAGGGGAAACATTCTCTCAGCATCCACCTTGTCAAGTACTCTCAGAATCTTACATGTTTCAATAAGATTACCTCTCATTCTTATAAACTCCAGGTAAGGGCCCAACCTGCTCAACCTTGCCTCATAAACTAACCTCCTCATCCCAAGAATCAGTGGAGCAAACCTCCTCTGAACTAGCTGCTTCTAATGCAATTATATTCTTTTCTTCAGCTCTTACCTGGAAGCTGACGGCCAAGGAAAAACTGCCCAATTACCCTCTGCTGACAGCCACTTAGTAGCTTCTTCCCGCCCATTCCATACAAGAAGTAGAACTGAGGCCCAGGGGATAAAATACTCCAGGCCTTTAAGCCAGTGAATGAGTTTGCACTTGCCCTGCCCCTCATCTGCTTGAAATCAGGTCTGGGTTAAACTTATAAGTCCCAAAGGAGTGATTAATGTCAGTACAAACACATATCGCACTTTTATTTTGCTGCTACACATACTTCCCCTTTAACTTCCACTTTAAAAACAATCAAAAAGAAAACAGCCTGAGTGTCAGAAGCTTTGAGCTGGATACAGCAAAGAGGAAACTATTTTTGCCAAAGGCACAGAGTTACGTAAGGAATTGTTGTCCCTTTGATCTGCTGAAAAAAAATTGGAAGTTAAAAGCAGCTCATTACATGTGATGTGATGCTAAAGAAATAGTTTGACAGCGACACTATCGCAAGAACAAACTTAAAAGGACAGTGAGAACCTAGGGCTAGAAGATATAACAGGCACGTCTGAGTTAAGTTACATTAACATTTAAAATAGAAAATGGTGGAAGTGCAGAACAAGGGCGTTATTAGCATCTGATAGTATCACATTTTGGACATAGCCCCTTCATTCGCAGATTTTTTTTTGTACCGCTAGTGTAGATTTAATATTTGCCTGTGTGAATTTGCTCACGCTGGGTCTTCATTATCTGATAGATTAACTCCAGTTCGTTGAACCAGCTGCTCTATTTGCAGTGCATGCTACATTAAAATCTATCAAGCCAACAGCAAAATGCATTTATTTTCAATAGAAAAGTGCGAATGTAGTGAATGTCATGGCAATTGGAAGAGCAATTACATAAAATTACATTGGATATACAGCTTAGAAACAGGCCATTTGGCCCAGCCAGTCCATGTCAGCTTTTATGCTCCATTTGAGCCTCCTCTCATCCATCCTCGCCTAACTTTATCAGCATACTCTATTCCCTTCTCCCTCATTTGCTTATCAAGCTTCCTCTTAAAAGCATCTATGCCATTTGCCTCAATAACTGTTCTATGAGGTAGTGAGTTCTGCAGTTTTATCACTGGCAGGGTACAGGAGTTTCTTCTGAATTTCTATTTGATTTCTCGGGCCAAGACTTTATGGTCCCTCCCGCTCGGTGCAATGCTACAGCCCCGACGATATGAATGGAGACTGAAATGCCTCGCTGCATCTGCCTGGGGGGGATACAGGCCACGGCGGGGCAGTAAAATCCTGGCCTTGGTAACTATCTTATATTGATGGCCTTGAGATTTGTTCTTCCCCCAAGTGGAAATGATGGCCTGGATATTTTCAGGGCAGGTTATGTAAGCCTGGGTGCAGAGTTTTGGATTGGAAATCCAGAAGTCCAGTCTTCCCAACATCCTGTTTTAACTCCACAGCTTTTTTCCTTGACAGGTTCCCTGCACAACAGTCAGCCCAACCGACAGACAGGGAGGACTCCAGAGCAAGTCCCAGGAGCAAGTAGCCAATAATTTGGGGGTGGGGGCAGGTGGTCAATCCCAGGGTGCAAATCCCATCCCTAGGGTGGTGTCCAAACCTGAGTTGGGGGCGGTGGGGGGAGGGGTTACAAGGTGGTGTCCAATTTCTTTTTCTTTAATGGGATGTGAGTGTCACTGGCAAGGCCAGCATTTGTTGCCCATCCCTAATTGCCCTTTCAGAGGTCAGATAAGAGTCAATCACTTTGCTGTGGGCCTGGAGTCACATCTTGGCCAGACCAGGTTAGGATGGCAGTTTTTTCCTTACCTAAATGGCATCAGTGAGCTCAAAACAATTGCTGATAGTTCCATGGTCACCATCACTAAAACTGGCTTTATATTCCAGATCTATAAACGGAATTTAAATTCCACCAGCTGCTGTGGTGGGATTTTTACCCATGTTCCCAAAGCATTGGGATGGGTGTCTGGATTACTAGCCCAGTGACATTGCCACAATGCCACCAACTCCCCATAAATTCTTGGATTTCAAACTCTGACCTGGGGGAGGGTTGGTGAGGGTGACCCCTGGGGGTTGGCAGGCATGGGGCTTGGACCCAGGAGTTCTTTGCATGGAGGGGTCTTAAGGTGGTTGGGGGTGGAGAGCTTGTGGGGCTGAAGGGGCACCTGACCTCCCAGGCAGTTTTGTGAAGGCGCCTACCTTCTCCTGAGGCCTCCCAAAGCCTGGGAAAGCCAGCAGGCCACAGTTAAACCTGTAAAGCTGCCAGCCTCATTAGAAGTTCCTGGGAATGATGGATGTCCATTGTCGCCACCACCCCCATCCACTCTGCTGTTAAACCCAGAAGTGCTGGTGTGGGGTTGGGTTTGAGATGCTTCCATTTTTAACCTCTGACCCAACCCCAAGCCGCCCATTGTTAGGTGGTAAATCCAACCAAATGATCTGGAACAAAACAGATTACACATCAGGACAATGTTAAATGTGAGCTAAATGCCAGCAGGAGATGATTGCCTGGTTTATAAACTGTGAGATAGGTCTATGTGGTGGATACATTTTCTGGGGGGAGGGGCAATCAGTAAATTGCCAATTTTGAAAACGAATTCAACTCAAAAAAATACATGGACATGTTGACTTTTAAAAATTCATATGAACATCACTTGCAAGGCCAGCTTTTATTATTCATCCCTAATTGCCCTTGAGAAGGTGCTGGCGAGCTGTTGCTTTCGGGCCTGTTGTCAGAGCCGTTGCCAATCTGACCACAAACCCACATACATATCTCATCATGGTGTGTAGCAGTAAGATCTGGTACATACAGGGTTAATGTGGGACTGAGTACAGTACCGCCCACACAATGATGTAAGAAGGCACATGACCTAGAGGCAGGGTCAATCTAGAGATGTACAGAGATGTGTAAAGACCTAGGATGGAGTCAGATCTATACCTGTACCCCTTACTGTATATATGTACATAGATATGAGTTGTTAATTAAGGGTTGGCTGTTGATATACTCAAGACTACAAAGCCTACTTCATGGTGTCTGAAGCAGGATTCTTCATAGTGTAGTCATGCTCATGGAAACTCCTTAATTGAAGGAAACTGTGCAGAATGGACAATGAAACAGAGCAGAGAGATGTATCTGGAAAGGAGCGGGGATGAGGGGGAGGGTGGTTTGGGGAGGGGTGGTTGTAATTTAATTTGTTACCTTTACATATATTTTAATTTATACGGATAAAAATATTCAATCTCTTCACGACCAGCACATTATGGTTGCAGTATGTATTATCTGTGGGTACACTTCTACAAATTACCAAGCTTACTTTGACAGAACCTTTTGCCCCCTGCAGCCTCGAGCCTGAAGAAAGGCAGGAGGAAAATGACTATGGGAACACTGTCACCACTATGTTCCCCTCCAAGTCACATACTGTGCTGAACGTGGACATATTTGGTTAAAACCTTTGAATTCTGTACCTAACACCAATACTTGTCTATTATGCAAACAGTTGGAGTTTAATGGACCTGTTTTATTCTCATTTGTAATTCACATTATTGCCACCAGGGGCTGGCAGGGCTCCAGCTGTTGATGTAAGACTCCTGTGACCAAATCGTGTGAATCAAAGTAGGTTTTCAATGTGATTTGAACCATAGTGAATACTGTATTAGCATATGTTTTATTTCTACTTTCCTAAACCCAGCCACAAATCACACGCAGTACGGAGCAAGAAATGGCCATTTCCAGCGTTATTTAAAGGGGCATTCACCAGCTGTTATTTAAAAATTGCTGCACTAGTTTGGCAGACATTTTGCCATTAGTTCACAATTGATTTTTTTTTTGCACAGAATCATTTTATGCTCATTGTCACTGGACAACAGGTGGTGATTGCTCTCATCTGCATCTGAAAATGGGCATCCTGTGATTATTCCTTTCTGACTGGAGCAAGACGAGCAGCAGCAACAGGTGCGAGGATTATCCAGAGCTGCAGCTGCAGGGAGACCTCACAGAAATCCTTACCCTCCCAACAGGTTGTATAGGTCCAGAGTTAGATGCCTACAGTTCTCAGGAGCAGCATGGAAGAAAGCTGCACTTCACCAGGGAGGCTGTAACAAGTCCTAGTTGCCTCCCTCAACTTGTCTTTTTTGAGAGTAGAGATCACAGGGTGTAAAAGATTCTGTCAAATTACGCTTGATAAATGGTAGAAGTGCACCCATAGATAATGCACACTGCAACCATATTGTACTAGTGATGAGGAGAGTGGATATTTCTGCCTGTAGAAATTAATATACATGTAAAGTTGACAAATTAAATTACAGCCCCTACTTCCAGATACACCTCTCTTCTCCACTACAGTCTCTTTTCTGCGCAGTTTTATTCACTTAAGGAGGTTCCATGAGTATGACTACGTTGTGATGGGGGTGTGTATGTCAATGCATGTGCAATAATAGATCTGCCTCTGGCCAAAGCAGTCAATGCAGAATTCCATGCTTCAAAATAAACCCACTGCCCTAGTTAGCACTGCACCTAGTCAGCAACATTAATCAGTCTGTCATTCATGCTTTCATGAAACGGTTGACTGTTACTGTGTTTGGTAAAGCAAAGAATTTTATCACGTTCTTCATGGACAAGCAGAAGGGTAGAGCTCTGAGGTTTGTGCAGATTGCAAGTTGCCCGTAAGTTCAAGGACACAAACACTGCTATACGGAATCCCACAGATAAATCTGTTGCCTTTATGAATTGCAAAGGTTTCTATTTCATGAGTGTGTAACTGGTGTGTGATCACCAACTATACATTTTTAAAAATTCATTCACGGGATGTGGGCTTCCCTGGCTGGGCCAGCACTTATTGCCCTTTCCTAGCTGTCCTTGAGAAGGTGGTGGTGAACTGCTGCAGTCCATGTGGTGTAGGTACACTGTTAGGAAGGGAGTTCCAGGATTTTGACCCAGTGACAGTGAAGGAACAGTGATATATTTCCAAGTCAGGATGGTGAGCAACTTGGAGTGGAACATCCAGGTGGTGGTGTTCCCATCTATCTGCTGCCCTTGTCCTTCTAGATGGTGGTGGTCGTGGATTTGGAAGGTGCTGTCGAAGGAGCCTTGGTGAATCAAGTATATAATAATATAAAAGCAAAATGTACAAGCAGATGTACATCAAATTAATAGCAGATGTACATCAAGTACATCTGTGTTCACTTTCCTGTCAGCTCATATGACACTTGTGTCTTGTATCAAACCTTCACTTACCCACCCTTTGCCCAGAACAGCAGGTGAAGGACTATTTTCTTGGGACAAGGGCTACCCGCTGCTCAGTTAGCTCATGTCTTCCCTCAGAAACTACATTCTCACCAGCTGAACTACCACCAGATTGACTGGAGTCCTCATTAAGTAGATCATTGGGAGTGTGTAAGCTGCCGGGACAGGTATGGAAGCTTCCTCCGATACAGTTCAGAAAGTCCCATATCAGAATGGTTTGCTGCATGAGTTTGCTCTGCAACAGGGAATAATGCAGAAGCCACCATTGGATAAGGACAAGTTGACAAAGAAGCCACAGGTTATAGAGAATAGCAAGGAGTGGTGTTGGGGGGTGGGGAAGGAGGGCATGCACAACAGGCCAGAGTTGGATGACTAAATAAGTCTGGATGGGATGTAGAGCTGGATGTGGTCGCAATGATAACGAGGGGTGGGGCCACAAATGGATTCAAATACAAGTATGATCATTTTAATTTGGAGGCAATAATGGGGCTGGGAGCCAATGTAGATCAGGAGGAAAGGAGTGATTGACTTGGCGTGAGATAGCGTTCAGGCAGTAGAGTTTTGGATGAGCTGTGCTGCAGAGTGTAAAGGAGAGGTCCAAGTTCTGTTTTGTGTCTCTGGCGGCCTCTGGGGGAAAAAGAGAGATTATCCTCTAACTCTTTCTCTCTTCAGGTCTGCATGTTCTTGAACAAAATAGCACCCCTCCTTGATACAGAAGCTCAGGGTACCAATATTGTCTATTCAGCTTACTCCCCGGCTGGGATATAATGGCATTCTGCAAACATTATAGACCGTATTTATACTATGGAACAATATCAATTCGCCACCTTATATATTTACTCCTCCAATACTGGTGCACAGTGGCTGCAGTGTGTATAATTTACAAGATGCACTGCAGCAATTTGCCAAGGCTTCTTTGAAAGCACCTTCCAAACCCGCAACCTCTACTGCCAAGAAGAGCAAAGGCTGCAGGCGCATGGAACAACACCACCTGCAAGTTCCCCTCCAAGTCACCCTGGGAAATATATCGCTGTTCCTTTAATGTCACTGGGTCAAAATGCTGGAACTTCCTTCCTAACAGCACTGTGGGTGTACCTACACCACATGGACTGCAGCGCTTCAAGAAGGCGGCTCACCACCGCCTTCTCAAAGGAAATTAGGGCTGGGCAACAAATGCTGGTCCAGCCAGCGAAGCTCACATCCTGTAAATGAATAAAATACCAAATCGCTGACCTTTCATTGTCTGAAAGCTGTTGTAAGATTTGACACAATCTAATAGCTATTCCATCTTGGATCCTACTGAATGTTCTGAATCAACATTCAAAATGTCATGTTATTTCTGGGAAATAACCTTTTGTAAGTTGAGCCTGATCCTACATTAATAACAACATAAATTAAAGAAAAATCCCTTCCAGCCAAAATCAGTAAGAGTCCCAAAATGCATACACACTTACAATGGGGATATTTGTACATTTGTTCGGGCTTTGGGCTGGACTTTTATTGGATGTGTAAACTTAATTCTCTTAGATTGAGAAAAAAAAGACTTGCACTTATTTAACAGGTGCACACTCGATGGGCTGAATGGCTTCCGACTGTGCTGTATCAATTCTGTGAACACCTTACAAAACCTCATAACATCCCGAAACACTTTACAGCCAATGAAGATCTTTTGATGTGTAGTCACTATTGTCATGTAGGAAGTGGTGGTGTAGTGACAATGTCACTGGACTAGTTGTCTGGACTAGGCTAATACCCTGGGGGCATGGGTTTGAATCCCACCATGGCAGCTGGTGGAATATGGATTCAGTTAATTAATCTAAAGCTATCCCAGTAATGGTGACCTTTCAACTGTTGTAAAAACCCACCTAGTTTACTCCTTTTGAGAGGAAGATTTGCTGTCCTTACCTGGTCATGCCTACATGTGACTCCAGACACACAGCAATGTGGTTGACTGTTAACTAACTGCCCTCTGGAATGGCCTAGCAAGTGGCTCAGTTCATGGGCAATTAGGGATGAGTAAAAAGTACTGGCTTTACCGGCAACACCCACATCCCTCTCATCAAAGAATAAAAAAAACACAGCAGCCAATTTGCATGCAGTAAAGTCCCACAAACTGCAATGTGATAATGACCAGCTAATCTATTTGAACGATCTTAGTTGAGGGATAAATATTGGCCATGATACCAAGGGAGAAGGATATCCTAAGCACTTCTTCAAAACAGTGTAATCCGATCTTTCATAGCTTCCTGAGAGGGAAGATAGATCCTTGGTTTAACGTCTCATCCAGAAGATAGCACCAGTGCAGCACTCCCTCAGCACTGCATACAAGTGTCAACCTGGATTTTATGCTCAAGTCTCAACTTGAAATCACAATGTTTGTCTCAGAGGTGAATATGCCATCACTGAGCAGGAAGCGCTAAATCAGGCAACAGGTTAAACAGTTCAGGAAACTCCAGTTTCTGTTCTTTTATTTATGAGTGCCGTCAATAAGAAAGAATTAACACCAAATGCCTTTAACTGTAACTGCAGAATCAAATGTAGAATTAAAGGAGATGAACTCAAAATCAAAAATTAGAAATTTCCCCCTCGTGCACATGCACGGTTCTCTTATCAAAAGCAGTTAATGCTATGTTTTATTAACTGCTTAAAAAGAGTTGGATGAAATGAAACTAAAAGTAGAATATGTAATGATGGATCAAATATTCTGTTCAATGGTATAGTCCCTATACTGTTGAAACCCTGGAAATGTCATCTGTGGAATCCATCTAGTCAGGATTAAATAATGTAGATTCTAATGTTAGAATGAGAGCTTGGCATTTCATTTAATTGCCTTTGGGAGACAGAGAATTTTCACAAGGCTTGCAAGTTTTACCTGCAGTTATTCTCCTTCCTCAGGAGATTAGTTTGAGGTGATGCCCATGACAGTATACTTTGTACATGCAAAGTTCAATTAGAAGGAACAGGTTTCATAATCCAAATGATATTTTCCCAATTTCTTACTTTTTTTTCACGAGTGAGGGTGATATATTGTTGTATAGCACTATTCGTGATTGAACTCCAATGTCTGTTTGGATAAACACATTACTAACTTAGAACAAAAACAGAAAGTGCTGGAAAACTCAACAGGTCTAACAGGATCTGTGGGGAGAAGAACAGAGTTAACGTTTTGAGTCCATATGACTCTTAAGAAGAGCCATACGGACTTGAAATGTTAACTCTGTTCTTCTCTCCACCGATGCTGTTAGACCTGCTGAGTTTTTCCAGCATTTTCTGTTTTTGTTTCAGATTTCCAGTATCCCAGTATTTTGCTTTTAACTAACTTAGAACAGTCTGGATTTCTGTAAGTACATGAACACGTAATGAAGGGAGGAGCTTTTTAGACAACTTCTGAGCAATTCGTGACTTAACAGTCATCAGTTCCCTGTGAAGTAGGAAGTATTCACTGAATTGAACAAATTTGACTCTAATTTGCATGTTTGACCCATTTTAAACAGCATTTTAAAACAATAGTGTTTTGGATGGTCCCTCTGATCTGTGACATGGTTCTTGGTTATTGGACAGGCTGTAGCCATACTCTGGTATTTGTTTAACACTTGTTTATTGGTACTACATCTAAACATGTTAGAGTGCACATTGCTCCTGAACATGGTGTGTTCCAAACTCTCTCTCCAGAGAGAGAGAGAGTCTAACACATGACTGACTGATGTCAGTGATATATCAAAGAAGGTCTGGAGAGAGATGCAGTGGTTTCTGTCGAGGTTCATCCCGAGCAGTTCTGTGACACAGGACTTTGTGCTCTACGGGCTGTTCCCAGGGACACACACCGAGACAAGCATCAACTGCAGCTGGAGGATCATCAACTCGGTGAAAGACGCTCTTTGGTCTGCCCGAAACTTGTTGGTCTTCCAGCGCAAAGAGTTGTCCCCGACCGAGTGTTGCAGACTGGCACATTCCAAAGTCCAGGACTACGTGCTGAGGGACGCACTAAAGCTTGGGGCAGCTGCCGCAAAGGCGCAATGGGGAAGGGTCGCAGCCTAAGACCTTTCTGCCACAGTGCACCGAGGGACTGGGAACTGTGTAGAGCCCCTCGGGCTGTACACTCAAAACGAATGTCTGAAAATGATTGTAATATTCATTGTTTGTATTGATGCACCTTGTGATACATGTTGTAAAATTTGAACCTGATTGTACCTTTGTGATGGCGATTTTGAAATGGTTTGGAATGTGGTTGAAGATATTTTATGAATAAAGTAAATTTTTGCAAAAAAAAGATGTCAGTGATATATCATTTCCATGTCATACATTAGCATTTCAATTCTGTTAACCCTTTATACTACACCTCCACCCAAGTATACTATTGACCTTTTAACAACATGGAACTACGTCTTTAACGATTAACATTGTATTTCTGTAACTCCCTTTCTACAACTACAACTTCTACCCAACTCCAATTTCTTCTCTTCTCCCTCCCCAAGTCACAGTCCTGAGGTATTCAGTCTCCCACAGTATTCTCAGCCCTTAGGGAAGACGTTTAGGAGACATGAGGGTTTTCTTGTTTCCCGTGGAGGACATCATCATCATCATAATTAGACAACAATTTTGCAGCATTGCTGGTTAACAGAGTGTGGGTTTCAGGATTAACAAACAGCAAGGACAATGAGTGTTTTGTAACGAAAGACTGACCCAAGAGAGAAGGCTGAAGGGCATCAACCTTTGGACTCTCTGGGACTAGAAGGGGAGAAATCAGGACTCTTTGAGGAATTTTTTGTTCCGTCAAAGCACATAGGGGAAGACCTTTGGAAGACGAATGATCTTCAACTTAAGTGAACACTGTCACAGCCATATCACTCACTGCTGCATGGAAGACGAAGAAAGTAATTGGAGACCTGAGATTCCAATGAATCTGGATGATTTTTTTTTATGATTCGTTCATGGGATGTGGGTGTCACTGGCCAGGCCAGCGTTTATTATCCATCCCTAGTTGCCCTAGGTCAGAGGGCACTTAAGAGGCAACCACATTGCTGGGGGTCTGGTGTCACATGTAGGCCAGACCAGGTAAGGATAGCAGATTTCCTTTCGTAAAGGACGTTAGCAAACCGGATGGGTTTTTACAACAATTGACAATGGTTTGATTGTCATCATTAGACTTTTAATTCCAGATTTTTACTGAATTCAAATTCCACCATCTGCCGTGGCAGGATTCAAACCCGGGTCCCCAGAGCATTACCCTGGGTCGCTGGATTAATAGTCCAGCAACAATACCACTACACCATCGCATCCCCCTCGATGAAGGAAAAATGACATAATTCCAGTAAGCCTTTCAGGAAAAGAGAAGAAGAGGTGATTTCTGATGGTATCTCGGAAGGACTGCCTATTTTTTATAGGCTGTGGTAAGAGAGCCACACTTTTCTCTGTGTGAGGCCGCTCCATTATGAGCAAAGGGAAGGATTGCTGAGGATATGGAGACAAGGCAGCACCATTTCTGCAATCGGATGAATTTCAATGACAAAATGAAGATGAATTTCCTGTAGATGAATAACTCGGAGACAAGTTTTCTGCACAGACTGTAAAGCTTTAGAAATGCTGAAGATTCTGCCTCAGCTTCTGTGCTGACATACTGTTTTACAGGGAAGAAGATTTTCAGCTTGCACTGAAGTATGGGCCTCAATTGACTTTCACCCCTGGAAATAGATGCTACCATTTCTTTGGCAGTGTGATCCTCCATGGACTCTAATGTGACATCAGGCAAAGCATATTCTCTGGCAGGCTCTTCATAGGCAACCAGTGATAGACTAGGTATTACATTGGTAGATTCTGTGGACCAAAGATCTGAACGCTGCTCAGCCACTAGAAACACAGCTGAATCCTCAAAAAGGGCATCAGACCATAAGACCATAAGATGTAGGAGCAGAAGTAGGCCATTTGGCCCATTGAGTCTGCTCCGCCATGCGATGAGATCATGGCTGATCTGATAATTCTTAACTCCACTTTCCTGCCTTGTCTGCATAACCCTTGATTCCCTTACTGATTAAAAATCTGTCTATCTCAGCCTTGAATATACTTAACGACCCAACCTCTACAGCCCTCTGCGGTAAAGAATTCCACAGATTCCCTACCCTGTGAGAGAAGAAATTCCTGCTCATCTCTGTTTTAAATGGACGCTCCCTTACTCTGAGATTATGTCTCCTGGTCCTGGAATCTCCCACAAGGGGGAACAATTTCTCAGCATCTACCCTGTCAAGCCCCCTAAGAATCTTACATGTTTCAATAAGATCGCCTCTCATTCTTCTAAACTCCAGAGAGTACAGGTCCAACCGACTCAACCTCTCCTCATAAGATAAACCCTCCATACCCGGGATCAACCTAGTGAACCTTCTCTGGACTGCCTCCAATGTCAGTATATCTTTCCTTAGATAGGGGACCAAAATTGTTCACAGTATTCTAGGTGTGGTCTAACTAGTGCCTTGTATAGTTTTAGCAAGGCTTTCCTATTTTTATACTCCATTCCCTTTGAAATAAAGGCCAACATTCCATTTGCCTTCCCTATTACCTGCTGAACCTGTATGTTAGCTTTTTGGGATTCATGTACAAGGACTCCCAAATCCCTCTGTGCTGCAGCCTTTATCCATTTAAATAATATTCAGCTCCTCTTTACTTCCTGCCAAAAGCATAACATCACATTTTCCTACATTATATTCCATCTGCCAAGTTTTTGCCCACTCGCTTAACCTGTCTATATCCCTTTGTAGACTCCTTGTGTCATCCTCACCTCTTGCCTTCCCACCTGTTTTTGTGTCATCTGCAAACTTGGCGATAGTACATTCATTTCCCTCATCTAAGTCATTAATATATTATAAATAATTGAGGTCCCAGCACGGATCCCGGTGGCACTCCACTAGTTACAGGTTACCATCCTGAAAATGCCCCTCTTATCCCAATTTTCTGTCTTCTATTAGTTAGCCTATCTCTATCCATGCTAATATACTACCCCAACACCATGGGCTCCTATCTTATTAAGTAACCTTATGAGTGGTACCTTATCAGACACCTTCTGGAAATCCAAATATATTACATCTACTGGTTCTCCTTTATCTATCCTGCTTGTTACCTCCTCAAAGAATTCTAATAAATTTATTAGGCATGATTTCCCCTTCATGAAGCCATGCTAACTCTATTTGATTAGATTATGTATTTCTAAATGCTCTGCTATTATATCCTTTATAATAGACTCCAACATTTTCCCAATGACAGATGTTAAGCTAACTGGCCGATACCTGTTTTTTGCCTCCCTCCCTTTTTGAATAAGGTTGTTACATTGGCTGTTTTCCAATCCTCTGGGTCTTTTCCAGAATCTACGGATCCTTGGAAGATAACTACCAGTGCAACCGCTATCTCTGTAGCTACTTCCTTTAATATCCTAAGATGTAACCCATCAGGTCCAGGGGACTTAAACGCCTTTAGCCCTATTAGTTTCCTAGTACTTTTTCTCTAGTAATAGGCATTGTATTTATTTCCTCCCCTCCTTTTGTCCCTTGATTATTTAGTATTTTTGGAATGTTATTAATATCTTCTACCTTGAAGACTGATGCAAAGTATTTATTCAACTTCTCTGCCATTTCCTGGTTCCCCATTATTATTTCCCCAGCCTCATTCTCTAAGGGGCCTATCTTCACTTTGGCCTCTCTCTTCCTTTTCATATATTTAAAGAAGCTCTTACTGTCCGTTTTTATATTATTTGCTAGTTTACCCTCAAAGTTTATTTTCTCCCGCTTTATTATTTTTTGATCATCTTTTAAAAAGTTTTTAAAACTTTCCCAATCCTCTGTCTTATCACTAATCTTTGACACATTGTATGTTTTTTCTTTCCATTTGATACTGTCCTTAACTTCCTTGGTTAACCAGGGTTGGTTTATCCTCTCCCTTGAATATTCTTCCTCACTGGGATATATCTTTGTTGAGAGTCATGAACTATTTTCTTAAACGTCTGCCATTGTTCATCAACCGTCTTTGCTGCTAAACTGCTTCCCCAGTCCACTCCAGCCAACTCTGCCCTCATTCCTTTGTAATTACCCTTATTTAAGTTTAGCACAGTTGTTTCCAACCCAAGTTTCTCACTCTCAAACTAAATGCTAAACTCTACCATTTTATGGTCACATTTTCCTAGGGGATCCTTTACTTTAAGATCATTTATTAAACCTGCCTCATTACACATTACCAGATCCAAAATAGCCTGATCCCTGGTTGGATCCACAATGTATTGTTCTAGGAAACTGTCCCGAATACACTCTATGAATTCTTGCTCGTGTCTACCTCTGCCAATTTGATTTTCCCAATCAACATGAAGATTAAAGTCACCCATGATTAATGTACTGCCTTTTTTTACATGCCCTCATTATCTCCTGATTTATTCTCTATCCTACAGTATAGCTACTGAAAGGGGGCCTATAGACCACTCCCACCAGTGTCTTCTTCCCCTTGTTATTCTTACTTCCACCCATATGGATTCTATATCTTCCGATCCAAGATCCTTTCTTGCTATTGTACTTATTCCATCTTGTACTAACAAAGCTACCCCTCCACCCTTTCCTTCCTGCCTGTCCTTTCGAAAAGTCACATACCCCTGAATATTTAGTTCCCAGCATTGATCTCCTTGTAACCACATCTCCGTAATCCTATAAAATCAATCCCATTAATCTCTTTTTGTGTCGTTAATTCATTTATTTTATTCCGAATACTACGTTCATTTAAGTAAAGGGCCATTAATTTTGCCTTTCAACCATTTTTTCCCCCTTTGACCCTATTTGCTGCTGCTTTTTTATGTTTGTAAACTCTGTCCCTTCCTGTCACACTCTGGTTATCATTACCTAAATAGCTGCCCTGCAAGACTGCCATATCCTTTTGCTTTGTAAGCCTACGTGTCCCCTTTCCAGAACCTCCCCCTCCTCTATTTAGTTTAAAGCCCTCTCTACAGCCCTCGTTATTTAATTCGCCAGGACACTGGTCCCAGCGAGTTCAAGTTCAAGTGAAGCCCGTCCCACTGGAACAGCTCCGCTCTACCCCAGTGCTGGTGCTAATGCCCCATGAACTGA
Organism: Cetorhinus maximus; assembly: GCF_964194155.1. Lineage (NCBI taxonomy): Eukaryota > Metazoa > Chordata > Chondrichthyes > Lamniformes > Cetorhinidae > Cetorhinus > Cetorhinus maximus. Next base: position 207,825,357 of record NC_135879.1, on the reverse strand, counting down.
AACTCATTCCTCCAACACCAATCTCTGAGCCATGCATTTAACTCCTTGACTTTATTTACCCTATGCCAGTTTGCCCATGGCTCATGTAGCAACCCTGAGATTATTATCTTGGTGGTTCTGCTTTTTAATTTAGCTCTTAACTGTTGAAATTCTTTGTCATCCTATCAATATCGTTGGTACCAACATGGACGAAGACAACTGGATCCCTCCCCTCCCACTCCAAGTTCCTCCCTAGCCCTGAGGAGGTGTCCTTAACCCTGGCATCAGGCAGGCAACACAGCCTTCGGGATTCCCACTCACGGTTGCAGAGAACACCACTTATCCCCCTAATTATACTGTCCCCTGCCACTACTACATTCCCATTTCCTCTACCCACTTGAATGGCTCCCTGTACCAAGGTGCCGTGGTCAGTTTGCTCACCTCCCTGCGGTCTCTGCTCTCATCCACACAGCTTGGAAGAACCTTGTAACTGTTGGACAGTTGCAGGGGCTGAGGCTCCTCGAACACTACTCCCTGGGTCACCAGACCAGCTTCACCTGCAGTCACACCTTCCTGTCCTTGATCACAAACAAAATTTGAATTACCTAATCTGAGGGGTGTAATCTCCTCTTGGAGCAAAGTATCCAGGTAACTATCCCCCTCCCTGATGTGGCGCAATGTCTGCAGCTCAGACTCCAGCTCCTTAACTCGGATCTGAAGTTCCTTGAGCTGGAAACACTTGGTACAGATGTGTTCGCTCTGGATCACCTTGGTGTCCAGCAGTACCCACATGCTGCAGCAGCAACACATCACCCATCCTGTCATCACTATCATAGTTTATTCAATTTATTAATTAATTACTCAAGTATTCCAGCTCTTTACACTTTATTATAATTATTTTTATACACGCCAGTATCGCTCTTATTCTTAACAAGCTATCTTTAAGAAAAAAATACTAGAGATCTAAACACAAACTAAAGACCTTACTTTTACTTTAAAGATTAGAAATACTCAATAATCCTACTCACCAATCAGCTGCTCTCCGTGCACTTTTCCCTCTCATGCTCTTTAATGGTCTCACACTCTTCTCTCACTCTCTCACTGTTAAAGGCCCCACTCCTTTCGCACTCACTCCCGTTAAATGACCCTGCTGCTTCTCTCTCACTCTTCCCCTGTAAATGGCCCCACTGTTTCTCTCACACTCTTTCATTGTAAATGGTCCCACTGTTTCTCTCACACTCTCTCACCATAAATGGTCCCGCTCCCCTCACACTCTCTCGCTGTAAATGGCCCCACTCCCCTCACACTCTCTTGCTGTAAATGATGCGAATTCATATGGTACATCTATCAATTGGAAAGACAGGCCAACCTTTAGGACCTCATCCTGTAACAACTCTGTGCTGCAATGGCTTCTTCCTCATCACTTTCTTTTGGAAAGAGCCAGTTCAGGTCCAGCGGATGGTCACCGTCTGCCATGGTGCCTTCTGTATTCGCCAACTCCGACCTATCTTCATGAAGAAGTGAGAGATTCCTAACTTCAATCTCTCAGGGTCCAGTGGATGGTGTCTCTGCGATAGAAAGGAACTCACTGCTGATTGAATAAACTTCCTCAGCCGCTGGAGATCCACTGGTTCTAAATAAAAGGTTGAAGATTGTTCCATGAATGACATTGGATTTTTCAAATGCTGGGCAACATTGTGTTTTTCCAAGATTCCTACAAGTACGCCAATGTTGCCATCCAATAAGTTTGTGCTTTGATTGTGGAAAACAGAGAGAGAATCAACGATCTGTTTTCCCTTGTAATGAAGAGGAGCAATTATCCTGCCTTTGATTGGAAGGTTTGTGTCTTCTGGACCTTGCAATTTGATGTTTGATGGATAAAGGGGTATTGGCTGAAGCCAGTCTAGATCATCTGCTAATATGTTAACAGCAGCTGAAGTATCAACTTTAAAGGTGGCATCAAAGCCTTGAACTTTGCACTGAAACTGACCAATAGTCTTGACTAAGACGAGTAACTTCCCCTAGAAACTCTGTAATTTTGTCTTTGTCTTGATTTCCAATTTCTTGGGTGGAGTATGCTTCATAAATACTTTCTTGTCTCCTGCCTCAGTTGTTGGATTTGCAGAAACACTTGAAATGTCCAGTTTTCACGCACTGAATCATAGAATCATAGAAAGCTTATAGCACAGAAAGCGGCCACTTGGTCCATTGTGCCTGCACCAGCTGAAAAACGAGCTGCCCCAGCCTAATCCCACTTTCCAGCATTTAGTCTGTATCCCTGCAGGTTAAAGCACGCAGGGTGCAAATCCAGACACCTTTTAAATGAGTTGAGGGTTTTTGCCTTTTCTACCCTTTCAGGCAGTGAGTTCCAGACCCCACAACTCTCTGGGTGAAAAAGAAAATCCTCATCCCCCCTCTAATCCTCCTACTAATCACTTTAAATCTATGCCCTCTAGTCATTGACCTCTCTGCTAAGGTAAATAGGCCTTTCCCATCCACTCTATCCAGCCGCCTCACAATTTGGTGCATCACTGGAAGCATTCCATGCCCCCTGCTGGGCAATCCTGGCGTCGGTGTTGGTTCTTCACACCACAACGTCATCATCTCCAAATGACTGCCAGTGTGGAGTTTCTTGCCCCTTTGCCCGGTTTGGTAGGCTTTCTTATGGGAGGGGCTGATGCCCATGGGCCTGTCCAGTCAATGAAATATTGTGAAGCCTCGGGGTGACACTGAATTATAGCCCAGTTAAATTCTCTAAACTCAGCCTGCCTCGCATACTGAACCGCTTGATCCAAAATAAAGTTATCTTTGGTCTGCAGAAAGTTGGAGAGTTTTTCATCCTGAACGGCCACAACTATGCACTCACAGTTTAGCTTGTCCTTCAGTGCCCTGGATCCGCAAGAACTAGCTATGTGATTGTTATGGTATGGCAGATGATATGTATCAAGCGGACCAAATCTATAAGGGAAACTTGGCCACGCTATCGCAATGGTTTTGAAATTTGTATTTGTTATGAGAAAATGTGTGCACTGAATTCAGAAACAATGAGTCCACCTTTAGAGATTTTAAAGATTAAATTAAAATATTTATTAACAAAATAAAAGATTTCAAGCACATACATAATGCCACAATTACTTAATATTATAACAAATCCTAAAATTCCTAATTAACCTGACTCACCTCTATACCCCCTTTAAGGCAACTGTCCAAAATAAATTTTAAATTTAAAAACAAAACCAGCAAGTTAACACAGTACCCACTTGATAGTGGGTTCAAAATGGTTTTCTCCAACTTTAGTTACTGGGCACAACAGACTTATGCACAGTTGGCCAGAGGCTTCTTCAAGGTTGTTTCTCACACACCTGTTAGATCTTACATGGCTCTCACCCAACATATCTTTCCTTCTCCTTTTTATATGTTTCTCTCTCATTAATATGCAAGCTCCATTGTTCCATACATCTTTGGAACTGTATCTTTCCCATGATGTAAAAACTTTCATGTTGCCAATATTGTCAATAACCTTTGGGAAACATTCCTTAGCCTTGCTTATCTGGATTGTTGTAAACAGACTAACATCCTTTTGAAATACAAACAATCCCTTCACTTATCTAAAAATGCAAATTCCCTTCACACCTTACATGCTAAGAAAGCATCCATGTTTACTCATTAGCATTTCAAGTACATTTCTACACCAAGCTTCTTTTGATAATTTCAAGCTTCCAGTATACCTGACTCCAAATGTAAGTAAATCACATAGACAGAACCATCTACACTCACACCCATAAGCCTATTTAACAATAGAGCAGAATAATATTATGAAAATTATTATATTTTTGTAACAGTGATATACATTAGTGAGGAATAGTTCAATTAATTTCCCAAGTTGTTGGGACCTTCAGTTAAAATGTGCTTGTTCGATCACTAAGCTTTGCTTTGGGCTAAAATAGGTGTCAAAGGCTCTGAGAATGGTCTCAAAGTCCACAGATGCACTCCTCCACTCCCTGCTTCAGGAGAATGTCATCTGCCACTGGACCTACAGCATAAAGAAAGGAACTGATTGATGCGTTTGTCCTTTTGCGTGAAGGCCTGTTGCTGCTGGAAATAGAAAGAAGTGGTGTCTCCATGGCCCCCGCATCTGGCCTCTCTGTGGGCCCTTAAACAGTCAAATGGGCTGGGTAGGGTCAGGGACTGCTCACTGGGTATGGTCATCATTACCTCTCTTCAGTTTGCCTCCTCCTTCCGTCAAGTTGTTAAGTATGAGCCGCTATTAAGTTTTTCTTCACTCTGTGATTCCATTGATAGTACCAATGTATTTTTTATATTGATGTCTCCACTGCTGCTACCATGTTTTGGGTGGTCCTTCTGATCTGTGGACTCTCAACCTATTTCATGATTACTGGGCAGACTGTAGTCAGATTCTGGTATCTGCTTAACACTGGTTTCATGGCACTACATCTAAAAATATGCTACAGAGTAAGCATGATGCTCCTGAGCATGGTGTGTTCCAAGAGAGAGAGAGAGAGAGAGTCCAACACATGACTGACTGATGTCAGTGGTACATCATCACCTACATCATACATTAGCATATCCATTCTGTTAGCCCTTTATACTATGGATAATTTAAAAGATCTTACTAGCTCACTGTGCAATGGCACTGCCCAGTGTGTAACTAAAACATCGGCTGGGATTTTCAATTGCTGGAACAAGAGCTAGCATGCTTTGAAAATAATGCTCCTGGATAGCTTGTCAGCTGTCCCGGCACCTCTGGGGTGTGCTCCAAATTTCAAAGTGGGGGTGGCGGGGAGGGAGTCAGGAATCCACTTGCCTCCAAGACTGCTAATCTCCTCGAGGAGTTTATTAATGGGCCTTTGTGGGCAAAAAGGTGATTTTCATTTCGTAATCTGCAGAGTAGATAGAGAGAAATGGTTCCCACTTATGAAAGGATTGAGAACCAGAGGGCACAGATTTAAAGCCATTTGCAAAAGAAACAAAAGTTATATGAGAGAAAAACTTGTTCAAGCAGTGAGTGATTAAGATCTGGAACACGTTGCCTGAGAGTGTGGTGGAGGCAGGTTCAATCGAGCTGTTCAAAAGGGAATTTGACTGTCATCTGAAAAGGAGGCATGTACAGAGTTACGGGGAGAAGGTGGGGGAATGGCACTAAGTGAATTGCTCATTTGGAGAGCTGGTGCAGATACAATGGGCTGAATGGCTTCCTTCTGCACTGTGTTAGAATCATATCTTCCAAGACTGATTTTTATTTTAAAATATGGAAGGTCATGGCATTATCTGGACATTTGGATGCTGACCTGGAGTTTTTTTTAAAGTTCACCTTGGAACTGTCAACAAGCAGGCCTCTTCCAAGAAATCACCTGACCTGCATGGTGTTTAAGGAATTGTTCGTTGTTTGTTTTGAACTGCAATCACTAATTAATGGAGGAAAAGACTGGAAGACAAAGGCTGGAGGTTTTTACTGGAAATCACATGGCAGAGCAAGCTTTAAGTTTTGAAACTGTGGGTTTGAACTCAGTCTTGTTGGGGAATAAGGTGAGAAAGGAAGGTTATCCTAACTGGCTTTCCTTCTCTCCACCTTACTTGAAACTGTGTGTGGTTATCAACCTGTAGCCAGATAATTCTCATCTGAGTGTACCATTTCTGCATTTTTGGACCTGCAAAACTGAGATAGAAAGAATTGATCCAGCCATATACATTCTTCTCCATGCCAAAGTTCTGTTGGTGAGAACCTCCAGAGACCCACTGGGACCATCGGCACTTCTTCACGTGAGGGAACTCCAGGTCAACAGCATTGAGACCCTGCAAACTTTATCCTTTATTTTATAACGCCTAACCTCTAAAGTCCATCTCTCCAGAGAGACTGTTTGTCCTTTGTTTGTTTGTAAATGTGCATGTGTGCGTGCTCTGTGATATTTTAAGAAGAGAAAGATAGTTATACTTCCAGAGTACAATTGTGTGTTAACCAGTTCTTGCAACTTGTTAAACAAGAAGTTTTGTCTTACAATAAACAATTGTTCTGATTTATTGAAAGAAGCCTGGTTAAAGTCTCTTTTATCCTGGATACCAGTAGTGAAGGTAAACGATTGGCCATTTTGGTGAGAAAATTAAACTTTTAAATTAGTGATATGGCCTGTGGAATTTTGGAGCTAGATAATATGCGCACTCCTCACATCGCGGTCATAACAGCTGCAACAAATCTGCGATATTGTAAATTGCCAAATCCTAGTCTGGTTAGCACACAGCTGCCAGGTTGAATAGGTTAGAAGTGAAAGTATTTTTACTACACTGAAAAGTTTTGGGACCTGGGAGACCTTGTGTTAGATCATGCACAATCCCTTGCATTTGGCCGTTTGGCCACTTTTATGCACGTTGATGCTGCCGGATCTCTGAGGAGTTGGCTCCTCTCTGCAAGGCAGAGGCAGTTCCCCATCATGGTTGCCCTCTGTCTTTGCTGCTTGTGCTCTGCGTCGGCTCCCACGCCCTGGTAATGTTCAGTGGCACTAATTAGGGCATTTACATTTCATGATAGCATCATTTGAGCAACACAGATGTGATGCAGGGTTGGGACCCAGGAATTATCTGGGCATCAGGTTCCCGATCCTGAACTGAAAATCAAGCTCATCCGGTGTAGGAAGGTTCCTGGTTCCATGTGATAACTCCCTTCAGTTGAACAATCTGATGATATTCACTGTCCATACTCACATGGAGAATTGTTAAATATTCAGGTATGCTCAAGACCCATGGAACCATCAAACCAGCATCATAAGGAATTATGAAGGGGAATAGAATGTCTTTCTGTGCAGGATTCTGCCAAATTTCCCTGTCCTCCCAAGTTGTTTTCAGCTAAAAGCAAACCTTGAGGCAGATCTTTCTTCTTTTAGTTTTTAGTTGGAAAGTCTGAGTATAAGTGTGGATTTTGGAATGGAACTAGGCAAATTCAGTTACAATTTTAGTAAGCAAATTTGCTGAGCTGAATTCCTGATGCTAAACCACAATCCTCACTGCTGCAATTAACATGCTAGAAGCTGCACCTTAGTTCTAAGAGAACAGTGGGCTAATACAAATAGTTTAATAGAATTCTGTCTCATATATGTTAATACATTGTAATTCATAGGTTGAATTTGAAAAATACTGTTTTTCTTGCCTAGAGTTAAAAAAATTAGGATTGGGTTTTATTTATAAAATAAGAAAAACATCAATTTGTATTTATAGAGCAGCAATAACATTGAAAAATACTACAAGGAGTTTCACAGAGGCATAATAACATTTTCCTTAGACAGCACCTTCCAAACCCATGACCACTACCATCTAAAAGGACAAGGGCAGCAGATACATGGGAACACCACCACCTGGAAGTTCCCCACCAAGCCACTCACCATCCTGACTTGGAAATATATTGCCGTTCCTTCACCGTCGCTGGGTCAAAATCCTGGAACTCCCTCCCTAACAGCACTGTGGGTGTACCTACAACACATGGGCTGCAGCGGTTCAAGAAGGCAGCTCACCATCACCTTCTCAAGGGCAATTAGGGATGGGCAATAAAAATACTGGTGATGCCCAAGTCCTGTGAAAGAATGAATAAGTAGATAAATAAATAAGCAAAATGGACATTAAGCCTTAAGAAGGATGTGTGAACATAAACTTGTTCAAAGAGGTGGGTTTTAAGGAGGATCTCAAAGGAGGAAAGGAGGCAAATGGATTTAGGGAATGAATTTCAGAGCAAAGAGCCTAGGCAACCAAAGGCACAACAGGTAATGATGATGCAAACAGAAGGATGCGTGGGGCTGACCAAGAGGTCAGAGTCAGTGGATGGGAGGTGTGGTGTCAGGAGAGACTTGTAATTTTAATATGCGAACAGGAGGAGCACTCTTGCTCAGCAAATTAGGTTCTGAAGTGGTTTTGGAGGTGGAGAGAGAATTATAGCGAGGTAAAAGGATTTAGGAAGAGAGTTTCAGGGGTTTTGTACTAAGAAGACTTCAGTCATTGCTATCAAAGGCATAGCAGAGGGGAGGGGAATTCACAGGATGACAGAGAGATCAGAGTTTTCTGTTAGCATTTAGACCCAGAAGAAATTGCAAAGTAAGGAAGGGCAAGGTTGAAATGTGAATTTGTAAATGAGGATACAGATTTTGAATGTTATGCACTAAGCAAGTTATTGATTCTGCCCCTGCTCACCATCTATACTGTTTCTCTACTGCTATTGTTCAGTGGTTATTTCGCTTCAGTAAAGCAGGTTGGTATGTAGCTACATTATAGGCATTATAATAAGCTGTTGTATCTGTTGTTGTGGTAAGACCCTGATTCATGCTGAATAGACTGTCCACACACGTTATATATTCTTGAGCGGAGCCAGAAAGACTGTTTTATATTTATTTAATTTATTCAGACTCAGCTTATAAAGACCGCTGGGTGCTGCAGTATGGTATATCAACACAGCAGTGTAAACCACAGAACTAACTGAGGATTGGAATGATGTGCAGGAGGATCAGTACAAGATGTGGAAGTTTGGATGATTTGGACTTGGCATATGATGGAATTTGAAAGGCCAGCAGTGGGAGCATTGGAGAAATTGAGTCTGAAGTTAACAAGAGACTTCAGTGGTGGTGGAGGTGAGATAATCAGAGAAGCGGTCTATGCTGTGGATAAGGAAATAAGCACTCTTAGTACTGGATAAAATATGGAGTATGAAATTCACTGTCAAACAGGAAATCAAGGATGCACACAGTAAGGCCATCCAAGCCCTCAAACCTTCCATATCTGTAACCTCCTACAGACCTACCACCCTCTGAGATATCTGCATCCCCCAATTCTGGCCTCTTGCACATCCTTGATGTTAATTGCTCCACCACTGTCAGCCATGCCTTCAGTTGCTGAGACCTAAGCTTTGGAACTCCCTCCTGAAACCTCACCACTTTTCTTTTCTCTTCTCTCTTTCCTCTTTTGAGGCATTCCTTAAAACCTACCTCTTTGAACAAGGTTTGGTACTAAAGGAAGTAGCCCTGGAAATATTGGATGCATCTTCCAAAACTCTGTAGACTCTGGAGCAGTTCCCACAGATTGGAGAGTGGCAAATGTAACCCCACTATTTAAAAAAGGAGGGAGAGAAAAAACACAGTATTACAGACCAGTTAGCCTAACATCAGTAGTAGGGAAAATGCTAGAGTCTATTATAAAAGATGTGGTAACAGAAAACTTGGAAAGCATTAACGGGATTAGACAAAGTCAGCATGGGTTTATGAAAAGGAAATCATGCTTAACTAATCTACTGGAGTTTTCTGAGGATGTAACTAGTAAAATAGATAAGGGAGAACCAGTGGATGTAGTGTATTTGGATTTTAAGAAAGCTTTTGATAAGGTCTCACATAAGAGGCTAGTGGGCAAAGTTAAAGCACATGGGATTGGGGGTAATATACTGGCATGGATTGAGAATTGGTTGACAGACTGGAAACAGATAGTGGGAATAAACGGGTCTTTTTCTGGATGGCAGGCGGTGACTAGTGGTGTACTGCAGGGATCAGTGCTTGGGCCCCAGCTATTCATGATATATATAAATGACTTGGATGAGGAAACCAAATGCAATATTCCCAAGTTTGCTGACAGCACAAAACTGGGCAGAGTTGTGAGTTGTGAGAAGGATGCAAGGAGGCTTCAGGGTGATTTAGATAAATTGTGTGTGTGGGCAAACACATGGCAGATACAGTGAATAAATGTGAAGTTATACTCTTCATTGTGAGAAACAGAAAGGCAGAGTATTATTTAAATGGTGATATATTGGGAAATGTGGATGTACAAAAGGATCTGGATGTCCTTGTACACTAGTCAATGAAAGTAAACAGGCAGGTGCAGCAAGCAATTCTGAAGGTAAATGATATGTTGGCCTTCATTGCAAGAGGATTTGAGTTCAGAAGTAGGGATGCCTTACTGCAGTTATACAAAGCCTTGGTGAGACCACACCTGGAGTATTGATGCAGTTTAGGTCTCCCTACCCAAGAAAGGATATACTTGCCATAGAGGGAGTGCAGCAAAGGTTCACTAGGCTGATGCTAGGGATGGCAGTTTTGTCATATGAGGAGAGATTGGTTTGACTGGGCCTGTATTCACTAGAGTTTAGAAGAATGAGAGGGGATCTGATTGAAACACATAAAATTCTAACTGGGCTAGACAGACTAGATGCAGGGAGCATATTTCCACTGGTTGGGGAGTTTAGAACCAGGGGCCATAGTCTCAGGATACAGGGCAGGCCACTTAGGACTGAGATGAGGAAAAATTTCTTCACTCAGAGGGTGGTCAACCTGTGGAATTTTCTATCACAGAAGGCTGAGGGGGCCAGGTCACTGAGCATATTCAAGTAAGAAATTGATACATTTTTGGATATTAGGGGCATCAAGGGGTATGGTGAGAAAGTGAGAATATAGCATTGAGATAGAGGATCAGCCATGATCATATTGAATGACAAAGCAGGCTCGAAGAGCCGAATGGCCTATTCCTGCTCCTAGTTTCTATGTTAAAAGGTGCCATATAAATGCAAGGTGGTTATGTAGAAATTTGGAACTCTAGTCCTCAAAGAACAGCTGATTCTGGGTCAATTGTTAATTTTCAAATTGAGATTTCTGTTAACCAAAGATATCAAGGAGTATGGGGCAAATGCGGGTATAAGGAGTTAGGTCACAGATCAGCCATGGTCTTATTGATTGGCAGAACAGACTCAAGAGGCTATTCCTGTTCCTATGTGCCTGATAACTTTCAAACAAAACTAGTTATATCTATTTAACCATGAAAACATAATACTACATTTGGACAAACACCAGTGAATCCCATTAGCTAGTCTATTATTCAAGGTGGTTAGTAGAGGTCACCAAGCCCTTGATCAGGGACTCTGTCAGAAACACATCATCTGTGAACAGAATCACCACAATTCTTGTCGAAAGGTCTGAACATACATTCCAGATCAGTTTCTGCTGTTCCTCTGAGTAACAACATTACAGATAAAGTTGAAATGGTTTTTATACTAAAAAGGACTTCTAGTAGAAAACTTTGTATGAAGAACAAGCTAGTTCTGAAGAGGGTAAGGATAAGGATAAAGATGAGTTGAGCTATGGAGTCAGCTATGAGTCCCGAGTCAAGTCCCTTTGTCTCACCTCTTCTTTGACATTGACATTTTGCTGAAATCCAGTATCACGTGTGACAAATAGAGAGTTGTCTAAACAGGTTGTCCTGACAAAAATATATAGTTAAAATGTTTAAATAAGCAAGGTAAAACTGCTGTAGCCATGAAGCAAAAACAGAATATGGAAAAAGACAGGAAACATTAAATTGTAACTCCACTCACTTTTCCCACTTTTTAAATCATATACATGAGTCACAAAAAGTTAGTGTGCAGGTACAGTAAGTAATTAAGATGGCTAATGGAATGCTATCCTTTATTACAAGAGGAATTGAACATAAAAGTAAGGATGTTATTCTTCAGTTATACAGGGCATTGGTGAAACCACATCTCAAATACTGTGTGCAGTTTTGATCTCCTTATTTAAGGGAGGATGTAAATGCGTTGGAGGTGGTTCAAAGGAGGTTTACTAAATTGATACCTGGAATGAGCAGGTTGTCTTATGAGGAAAGGTTGGACAGGCCGGGCTTGTTTCCACTGGAGTTTAGAAGAGTGAGAAGTGATTTTGTTGAACTATATAAGATCCTGAACGACATTGACAAGGTGAACGTTTAAAGGGTGTTTCCTCTGGTGGGTGAGTCCAGAACTAGGGATATTGATAAGGAGAGATTTTTTCTCTCAGAGGGTTGTGCGACTTTGGAACTCCCTGCCTCTGAAGGTGGTGGAGGCGGGGCCGTTGAATATTTTTAAGACAGAGATGGATAGATTTTTGTTAGACAAGGGAATCAAAGGTTATAGTGGGTAGATGAGAATGTGGAATTCAAAACAAACAGATCAGCCATTTTCATATTGAATGTCAGATCAGGTTTGAGGGCCTGAATGGCCTACTTCTGCTCCTATTTCATATGTTCGTATGTAATATTAAAATATGTCATCCAGTTAGTATTACATGAAACTGCAGGCTCGGTTACCCTGGTTGCCCTATTTTGGTTCATTGAACCCTTAAAGATATTGAAATCCATAACCTTAAAAAAAGTTTTTAATGTATTTGAAATCAAAAAAAGTGCAAAAAGTTACAGAAAAGTCCAGAAATGTTCCAAAAGCAGATGTAGCCTGAACCCAGTGGATCCAATGAGAGGGTGACTCCATTAGAGTTAAGGATAAACCCAGTGGGTGAACCCAATAGGTTCAGTTTGCAACCCAGTAGTACTGAAGGCCGAGCTTATTGAGGGGAGACTCCAGTAGGGTTGTCAGCAGCCCAATGAGAAAGTGGCTCCAGTGGAGTTGTAGGTAACCCAATGAGAGTGAATGACTCCAATGGAATTATAGGGAATCCATTGAGAGAGTGAGGGACTCTAGTGGAGTTGTATGCAACTCAATGAGAGAGAGAGAGTTAGTGTCTCCAGCGGAGTTGTATGTAAACCAATGAGAGTGAGTGAGTCCAGCGGAGTTGTAAGTAACCCAATGAAAGAGTGACTTCAGTGGAGTTATAGGGAATCCGGTGAAAGTGAGTGATTCCAGTGGGGATTTAGGTAACCCAATGGGAGAGTGAGTGACTCCAGCGGAGTTTTCTGTAACCCAATAAGAGAGATTGAGTGAGTCCAGTGGAGTTGTAGGTAACCCAAATGAGAGTGAATGACTCCAATGGAATTGTAGGGAATCCATTGAGAGAGTGAGGGAACTCCAGCGGAGTTTTTTGTAACCTGATAAGAGAGATTGAGTGAGTCCAGTGGAGTTGAAGGGAATCCGGTGAGGATTTAGGTAACCCAGCGAGAGAGTGAGTGACTCCAGTGGAGTTGTTGATAGTCGGCCACCCGCCGCTCCGAGGTTTTTTGTTGCCATTGTGGCAGTGGGGACGCAGGCGCATTGTGATCCAACTGTAGCAATTGTCGGAGGCGGAAGTTTGTGTTTAGAGCAGAGCCCGAGGGGGGAAGAGACTGGGAGGAGCTGGGGGCTGAAACAAGAACTACACTCTCCGAACAAACATACAAAACCAATACTTATGGTAGTTATTGATGTTTGTGAGCTTCCTCCTCCCTCTCATTATTGTCAGGCTAAATGTGTTGTTTCAATCTTCCCCTCAGCGCGCTGCAGGGTTTGTGTGTTAACAGGTAATGTCTCTCTTATCATTTCAATGTGTGGCCAGAATTCGGACTTGTTTGTGATTGTGTGTCACTTGTTAATGTGCGTGTCAGGGTTACTGCTCGAAAAAGCACCCCTTTTAGATTCAAACTGACCAATCAAATAACCGCTGTTTTGATCTTGGTTATTTGATTGGCTGTGTAAGTTATTGCTTTCCTAGTCCTGTTATACATTCAAATGTATTGCATGGTATTGTTCTGCATGCTGCTTATTAGATTCATGCTCATTGTAATGTGGGTATTTAGAGACGTATTTGTGATGGATTTTATGTTGTGGTAATCACTTCAGTTAGACAGAATAATTGTATCTGGCAGGATAATTGTATCTGGCAGGGTAACAGAATTGCTTATTGCATTGCTCTGACTCTGGCTGTTTGTGAATCCCGTACTTGGGCAGCTCTGCTTTCAGCCATCTCAGCTCTGTAACTTTCTCCCTAAACCTCGCCACCTCTCTCTTTCTGTCTCTCACTTTTGAGATCTTCCTGCTTTTGCCCGAGACCTGGATGAATTTGCTAAACGGAGTGATGACCGAAATTTGGTCAGAATGGGAACTTGGTGCAGAGAGAGAAGGCAGTTTTCAAAGCAATTTAAACAAAAGGGCAACAATAAATATTTAATTAAATTTAAGGAGGTGAATTTAAAATTAACTAAGCAAAATTAAGCAACATTAAATGGATCCAAATGTATTTAATAAAAATATGGTATACACAAATAATTAAATTGGAGTAAGGGGATAGAAACTAAAATATACATATATATGATAAATATAAAAGAAATCTATGTGGTGATGTATTATGTGTAACTTCAGGACACTTATGTTATGTCATTATATTGTGTATCATAACAAATATGTGTATATATGTTATTGTGAAATAAGTAGATTGGCTTTCAAGCAAAATGATGGGATGACCAAAACACACTTACCTGCAATTCATGTGCCATGTGGGAACTTCAGGGCACTTCACATGTTCGGGACAACCATATCCGCAGGAAGCGCCTCCAGTCACAGTTTCTGAGCTTGATGAGGGGCCAAAGTCACTGTAGGGCATGCTGGAGGCTGAGAATTTCTAGGAGCACACGTTTCAGGACATGGTCTCCCCAAAGCTACGACAGTTCAGGTGGATAGTATCTGGCAGGGTAAGGAGAGGCAGGCAGTATAGGAATCCCCCGGGAGTGAGGCATACTTGGACTGACCTTCAGTGAAGGTGACGCCACCTTGATGGAGAGCAGCCTAGAACACATCCACAAACATAACTGGGTACAAACGTTTTGTTGGGGTTGGGGAATAGCCGGAAGTAATGAGGTAGATAGGAGAAGAGTCCCACAGGCAGCATTTCAGGAGCTACGGAGAAAGATAGAGAACAAGACTTCAAAAGCAATAATCTCTGGATTGCTCTAAGTGGCACATGCTTGTGAGTGCAAGTGCAATCAGAAAAGAGGTTAACATTTGACTAGAGAAATTGTGCAGGAGGCAGTGCTTCAGGTTTCTGGGGCAGGAAGGGCATGTACAAGATAAAATGGTTGCACCTCAACAGGGATAGAACCAATTTCATTAAAGGGAGGTTAACTAGTGCATTGGGAGTAGGTTTAGTTTGGTAGGAAGGTGGGCACTGTTGAGGAGATACCTGGTGTGCAAAGAACTAAGAGAAATAAGCAGCATAATGAGTAACTCAGAAGTAGAAGAGATCAGAATGTGGAAACGCAAGATAGTCTAAGATAGAATGTATGTGTGGAGCAAGGTAAATTATGTTGGTCAGCTGTAGGCACAAGTGGCCACATAGGATTATATTACCATAGCAATAACAAAGAACTAGCTCAAGTAAGGGGAGGAGTGAACTTAATATTCCTGGTCATAATATAATGAGGAAAGATAGAGAAGGATAAAAAAAAAACAAGCAGAGTTGGGCTTATTGATCAATAATATTGTTACAGCAATAGAAAGGGATAATGCACTTGAGGATTCAAAGATGGGTATATACTTGGTTAGAATTAAGGAACTGTCAGGGAATTATTACACTGCTGTATTTATATGATAGGCCACCAAATAGTGGGAAGGAGATAGAGGAGCAATTTGCAGACAAATTGCAGAAAGAGGCAAAAACTTGAGACTAAGGCTTTAGATAAAGGGAACTTCAGTTATCCTAATATATCAGTGTAAAGGGCAGAGACGGAGGAATTCCTGAACTGTGCACAAGAGAATGTTCCTGATCAGTATGTTTTCTGCTCATTGAGGAAGGAACCAGTACCAGAGCTTGTACTCAAGAGTGAAATAGAACTTGTTGCTATGGGGGAACATTTGGGAAGGAGTAATGACAATGTCATTAGATTTAAAGTGGTTATGGAAATGAACAAGGAAAAAATCAAACGTGAAAATACTCAACTGGAGCAGAACTGAGATCAGTGAGTTGAAACAGATTTGGCCCAAGTGGATCAGAATGAAGGATTGGCAGGTAAAAAAGTAAATGGCCAGTAGGAAGCCTTCAAAGAGTAAGTTGTTCGGAAACAGACTAGACACATTCCTACAAAGGGGAAAGAAATGGCTTTCAAAGCGAGAACTGAATTATTAAAGATATAGAGATTAAAGTTAAACAGTAAAAGGAGGCTTATGATAAATGTCAGGTTTATAATTCATAATTTACTCTTTTCTGTCAGCTTAGTTAGCAAGCACAAAGGTAGTACATGACTGGGGCAGCAATGTGGTTAGTGTGACCCACTAAGCTCACTTCAGAGATAAAAGCAAAGAACTGCGGATGCTGGAAATCCAAAACAAAAACAAAAATACCTGGAAAAACTCAGCAGGTCTGGCAGCATCAGTAGAGAGGAGCACAGTTGACATTTCGAGTCCTCATGACCCTTAAACAGTTCTGTTGAAGGGTCATGACGACTCGAAACGTCAACTGTGCTCCTCTCCACCGACGCTGCCAGACCTGCTGAGTTTTTCCAGGTATTTTTGTTTTTGTTAAGCTCACTTCAGGACCTGGTGCTGAAACAGCCCAGCTGGCGAGACTGGTTGGATCAGGGAAACGTGTTTCAAGATTGTTTCTGCCTTTACCTCTTTTAATGTTTTCTCAGCCACTCCTGGAGGCACTGAATCATAAAGTGGGAACTATCAGCCATATTCTGGTACTGCATCAGTGTGTGCCTAGATGTTAACTGTTGTGTGGCTTTTGATGGTTTGAGCATCACAAACAAACCTGATCCTGCCCTCACATGATGTCACTTGTATACTTCCAGCAAATGTCACTGAAACACACATCTTTTTCTTCCCTATTTTGTAGTTTATTGTGAGCTTTTTTTAATAACAATTAGTAATTTTAAAATTAATCCTACAGCTCCTTCTTCAGGATTCCATGTTTGAAAGAAAGGATGTTATTGCAGGGGACTTGCCACATTACCCAGGTGCTATTTTCAGCAGGATAGACCGAGGCTAGTAGAACTTAATGGTGTCAGTTATTGTTATGAATTGTCTGGGATTTTAGCTTTAAAATTTAAAGCGATAAGTAAATCAATTTGCTTTTTATCACAAGGTAAATATAGCGTTTAAATCCTTGTCATTTGGCCAAAAGTTTGCTGTAGGAGATTGCAACTTTTAGAAAGGATAGGAAAACAAGAGGTGGGAGTTGGGCTACCAGAATTAATAATATATACCATTTTGGTATTTGGAAGGGATTTAACTGAGATTAGTTAGCAGGTTTGAATCACTACAAGTTAAGAGATTTAAGGCTCCTGACTGATAACTATGAGAAATACATATATCAGCAGCTAAGGGAGACCTGTAAGAAACAATAACATGGCAATGCTGTTACGTTTTATCTTGTATACTTTTGGAAGATAAATACCTGCAGAATTCATAAAAGGGAACAGATTCATAGAACACAGTGAAGATAGTTTATCAAGACAGATTGTTTTCAACCAAGTGAGAAAGTAATACTTGATTTAGTTAAAACAAATGTTTGGCAATGTGATGGTAAGGTAACATCTTGGGAATGGTGACTATAACAATTGAATTTACCGTAAGGCTAGAAAGGGAGAAAGGATGGTCATCAATTAAATTGTTGAATTTAAATGAGGCTAACTTTGAAAAGATAAGGAGAGAATTGACTAGAACAGTTGGGGGAAACTATTAGCTGAGAAATCTGTAATTAATTACAAAATAAGTACATGCACCCCTAAAAGACAAAAGGGGCACTTCTAAGGTGATGAAAGTGTTGGCCACTGGTGTAGTTAGAATCAGGATTGAACAAATGACAGTAAGGGGGAATAATAGAGGCAAGGGTTCTTATTAAGCACATCAAGATAAAGAGAAGGTTAAAAGAGAAAATGGGTCCATTAGAAACAGACTTAATTACGGCAGTAGCAGAGACATAAATTATAGAAGACATAAATTATAGAAATTACAACACTGACGGAAGCTAATTCCATTTCACTGCTCTTCATATCCTCTTCAAATATTTATTCAATTTCATTAAAATGATGTTATAGACTCTGCTTCAGTAGCTACCTGTAGTGAAACTCTAATGAACTGAAGGTGGGGGAGCTTCTCCTAACTTATCATACTGACAGATAGCAAGTTCCAGGATTTGGACAAGCTTAAAAGAAGGAACGATGATATATTTCCAAGTCAGCATAGTGTGTCGTAAGGAGTTAATCGTGTTCCTGTGCACTTTCTCTCCTTGTCTTTCCATGTGCTGAAGTGCGCAGGTGTTCCAGGGGGTGCTGCCAAAGGAGCCTTGATGAATTACTGCAGTGCATTCTGTAGATAGTACACCAATAGTGGAAGCAGCAGATAAGTTGCCAATCAAGCAGACTGCATTACAAAAACAGAATTACCTGGAAAAACTCAGCAGGTCTGGCAGCATCGGTGGAGAAGAAAACAGTTGACGTTTCGAGTCCTCATGACCCTTCGGCAGAACTGAAGTATAGTTAGGAGAGAGGTGAAATATAAGCTGGTCTAAGGTGGGGGGCGGGGGGAGAGAGAAGTTGAGGGTGGGGTGGTTGTAGGGATAAGCAAGCAGTGATAGGAGCAGATAATCAAAAGATGTCACAGACAAAAGGATCAAAGAGGTGTTGAAGGTGGTGATATTATCTAAGAAAAGTGCTAATTAAGAATGGATGGCAGGATACTCAAGGTACAGCTCTAGTGGGGGTGGGGTGGAAAGACTAACAAAGTATTAGTTGTAGATTTAAAAATAATGGAAATAGGTGGGAAAAGAAGAATCTATATAAATTATTGAAAAAAAAGGGGAGGGGGAAGAAACGGGGTGGGGGTGGGGATGGGGATCGGGGGAGTTTAAGATCTAAAGTTGTTGAATTCAATATTCAGCCCGGAAGGCTGTAAAGTGCCTAGTCGGAAGATGAGGTGCTGTTCCTCCAGTTTGCGTTGGGCTTCACTGGAACAATGCAGCAAGCCAAGGACAGACATGTGGGCAAGAGAACAGGGTGGAGTGTTAAAATGGCAAGCGACAGGGAGGTTTGGGTTTGAGGTTTGGAAAGCAGACTGCATTGTCCTACATAGTGTCGAACTTCGAGTGTCGTTGGAGCTGCATTCAACTAGGCAAGTGGAGAGCATGGCCTCATACTTGTGCATTGTACACAGTAAAGAAGCTCTGGGGAATTGGGTGAACCATGCACTACGGAATACACAGCCTCAGATATGCACTACTAGTCATGGTGTTTGTGACTGGTCCACTTGAGTTTCTGGTCAGTGGTGAATCCCAGGATATTGATGGTGGGCATTCAACAATTTTATAAAATATAATTGATATATCTACAAGTCTCACCCATTATCCCTTTTAAATACTATATTTTCTCCACTGTGAAGGTGGGAGCAAAATGCACATTTGGCAATTTTGCCATATCCACTGAATAGTTAACAGGAATAACTGGGAAGAAATTGAAGGCAATTTGTGTACCACATGATCCCACAGAGCAATTGAGATGAATGACCAGTTAATTTATTTTTGTTGGTATCAATAGAGGAAAGAGTGGAATGTTGGCCAAGGTACCAAAAGTACGTTTCGAATAGTGTTTTAAGGTCTTTTCATTCCATCTAAATGGACAGACAGGACTTGTGTTTATCTTAAAAGGTGGCACCTCTGACGATTTAGCACACCCACAGTACTGCACTGCTTGAACCCATGTCCTCCGACTCGCAAGTGAGAGTGTTGTCAACTGGATCCTAATATTTATTTAAATACCGTCATTACCTGCAACAGTTTTTCTTATTCACTCACAGGATGTGGGCATCGCTGGCTAGGCCAGCATTTATTGCCCATCCCTAATTGCCCTTGAGAAGGTGATGGTGAGCTACCTTGTTGAACGGCTGCAGTCCGTATGGTGTAGGTACACCCACAGTGTTGTTGGGGAGGGAGTTCCAGGATTTTGACCCAGCGACAGTGAAAGAATATTTCCAAGTCAAGGATGGTGAGTGGCTTCCAGGTGGTGGTGTTCCCAAGTGTCTGCTGCCCTTGTCCTTCTAGTTGGTAGAAGTCGTGGGTTTGGAAGGTGCTGTCTAAGGAGCCTTGGTGAGTTTCTGCAGTGCATCTTGTAGATGGTACACACTGCTGCGACTATTTGGTGGTGGAGGGAGTGAATGTGCCAATCAAGCGGGCTGCTTTATCCTGGATAGTAAATATTATAGAACCGCTGTTATTACCCACACATGCAAAATGTACACTTAATCCTACCAAGGTCCTTGATACACCATTACCAAGCGATCACATGCTTACATTCCCCAGTACCCTCTGTTTCTGATCCTCAAAATGATGTTCCATCTGCCCATAACGCCCAATCCCCTGTGGTCAAGGGCAATCTGTATGACGGTTTGCTTTTCCTCCTTGTTGTTCGCTGTCTTCAAAACGATAGCCCACTCCATTCCCCTCCACTGGGACATCACTACTGTCTGCTTCGTAATGCTTCTCGCTCTTGGTCCACTCCTGCCTGTCCCAATGCAAGTATCGTATCTTCCCAAATACTTTCGCCTTTACGTGAGTTGTTGAAAATGTTTTGTAAACAGAAGGATAAAAATCATAAACTGCATCTTTTTGTTCTTTTTTAATGCCTTAAGATGAGACTAATACGAAGGATGCGATGTCAATGACCGGCATGAATGATCGCATGGATTTTCATTCTCCTGAATCTACTGTATCTGAATTATTTACCAGTCCTGGTCACCCGGACAGCTTTGATCATTCTTCTGGTTCCACCAAATTTCACAGCTCCATCCTCTATGGAGGTAGAACTTATCAGTCGGCGTCACAGGCCCTGGAAGCTTACATTGATAACTTTGAAAAGAAACCGTTGTCCTCCATGGGAGATACAAACAAACTGCGTTTGGGTAGCGGTTCCAAGCTGTTTTCCACTTCTCCTCACAGCAAGAAAGAGGGTAAGCGCATTAGACCTTTCCTTCACCCATCCAGGACCAAATTGCTGAGAAGTCATAAACTCTCAAAACTCAAACTTTTGTTTTTTTTAATCCTTTTGAAGGGACAACCTCCCCCGGAGATGCTGACTCTTGCAGGGGTGTGGTTTTGTGGGGAGGAGATGTCTGTCACCCTCCAGTACCTCACTCACTTTTGAGAGCAAAAAGTAGGCTTTTTATACTATAAGTGAAAACTGAAGTGCTGGAGTCTGTAATGTTTGTGGAGAGAGAAACATAGAGAGAAAAACAGAGTTTCTCTGTGCTGAGAGGGGGTCTCCCATTTAAGACAGGGATGAGGAGAATTTTTTTTCTCTCAAGAGGGTCGTTAGTCTGTGGAATTCTCTCCCCTAGAGAGCAGTGGCTGGGTAATTGAATATTTTGAAAGCTGAGTTAGATAGACTCTTGGTTGACGAGGGAGCCAAAGGGTATAAGAGGTAGACAGGAAAGTGGAGTTGAGGCCACAATCAAATCAGCCGTGATCTTATCAAATGGCGGAGCTGACTCAAGGGGTCCACTCCTGCCCCTAATTCGTATGTAACCCCGGACCTGAAAGATTGACCCTGTTTCTCTCTCCACAGATGCTGCCAGACCTGCTCAGTACTTCCAGCATTTTCTGTCTGTTTTGGATTTTCAGCGCCTGCAGTATGTTTTTTTGGGTTTAGGCTATTTTACCATGTGGCCAATACAGGCAACTCCCTTCCTGTACACTTTTGTGCACCATCCAACATGGGTTGCTAGGCAGTGCCCTGGCTAATTGCTTCCCCACTCCAGCTGAAGGAAATGGAAATTATTTTTTGCCAAACTACTGCAGCTGTGGTTCTGCTCAGCTAACATGGAAAAATGAAATGGGACTTTCCTGGTCTGTAGAGGTCACTAGCATACCATTTAGCCACTTGATTGCTTTTAACTCTCTTTTGCATATCGATTTATGTCCATTCTATTTTTTATGGTTAAAAGTGGACTTTGATTCTTTCGGTTTATCTCTTAATTTTTGTTGTTAATTCTATGACCGCTAATATGAGGATGCTTGTGATAAAAGTTGTAATTTGTGACCATAACTTAAAAGTGGGACATAGTTTGTGATCTTTTCCTATTTCCGGGAAGGCAGATTGCTGTTTTGTTTTTACTTTCTTTTTTTGCCAATATACGAAAGAAAGAACTTGCATTTATGTAGTGCCTTTCACAACCTCAGGACACCCCAATGCATTTAATAGCAAATGCATTCTTGTGCATTCACATGTACTGGAGGGAAATGTAAAGCAGATTGGAAACGTATTTCTTCTAGCTTGTTTATTTGTGGCACATTTGTATATTTTATAAAGTCGCAATTGTAAAATCTTGTGTCAGTCCACTTGGGTTAAGTTTGCGCACTGGTTTTTTGCTTATTTGACTGATCTTAGAAAGTTAAAAATCTATCAGCTGGGAGGGTAATTGTTACTGTTATTAAATGTAGCCAAGTTTTATTCTAAGTATAAGATGAATTATTTTGGGCATTCTTTTCATTTTTAAAGTCACCCTCATATTGTACAAACCCAAAATTTAAGTATTATTTATTTTTTTTGTATTTTCAAAAAATCTAGTCCATCACCACCCAAGTTAATATGTGGTCGTTTTTTTTTTTCATTTTCTCCTTTCCTCTCCTGAAGGTATTAACTTACATCTGGGTGCAGTTCCATGACAATCAACAGCCTTCAGTACCCTGACCAAGTGTTCATTCTTCATCTGGATGCTTAAGTTAGTGCACTCTGGCAGTTATACAAATGCCTGGGTTATAAGTCAACCTGATTCTGTTCATCTAATGTCTACACATGCTGAGGCCTAAGCAGGGGCTATTGGATATTGAGCAGCAACAGGAACCCTGGCTAAAATTTGTCAGCCCTATTTCCCCCGACTGTCTCCCCACCCCACCCCCAAGATTTGCCCATACTACCATATCTGTCACCATTATCTAACTCAGCACTGACTGGGGACCATACCTGAACCATTCTATTCTGTATGACTTGGTTCCAAAACAGAACATTATGTTTGTCCACTGAGTTACCAAGGGGAAAAAAATACACTTGTTATTAAATCCCTGATTTGTCTTGTAGTTTTCAGAGAGCGACATTCCTCCAAGGATTTGGGTTTCCCTAGCCGGCCTTTGAGGAGACGGATAGCCAGTGATCCAGATCTTGCAAGCCTCACAACTGATGACCTTTTGGGTATGCCGTCGGATGGTTCCTTACCACTGACTCGGTCCTCTGTGCTGCAGTGCTCGACACAGACTCAACAGCGTTTAGGAAGCCACTTCAACCATAGCTCTTCATACACATTTACAAAGTATGCTCCAAAGACCTCTCAGGAATATTCTGAGGATTTGCATCACAAGAGAGATGACAGCTTTGCATTGCTTTGTGGGAAAGCTGGTTATAGTCTATTAAACCGAACTGTTGGCTTCAAACAATCTCGATTCTCGCATCTAGGAACGGTGCCACGAGAGAAAGATAAATACAAGACTTTCTCCGTTCCACCATCCCTTCCAGTGGATGACTGCAGATTTGGAAAGTGTAGACATGACTCCACTTCTCAGTATAATTATCCCAGATGGTTAACCAGCCAAAAATCAGAACTTGATGTCTCTGGGATAACTAGCATTCCTGAACTGAAATACCCTGGCTGGCTTCAAGACTGTGACCTGGGCTCAGATTCATGTGATCAGGAAGCATTGAATGGAAGGGAGTATCTGTTATCAACTCAATATGGGACTGGGCTCACAGACTCCAGACTATACTCTAGTTCTGCTAGATATACACCAAAACATAAGCACTTTGCCAAATATTTAGAGAGGGATACAGCATTTCATAAACATACAGAGTGTGGCATTAGTGGCACTTTAAGAGGAACACCTCTGCATACCGCTCGGTTTGCCCACTGTGATACTGAAGAAGTGGAAGATACTCACTGCAGTAAACCATTCAGAGGTATGGTAAGGTTTGGTGTGGGAACAAAGGTCTACCTAGGAACTCACCACTTAAATAAATTAATGTAAACAGAGATTGATGTGCAAAGGTAGTACCTCTCTGGACTTACCATCACACAAGTTTGCTTTGATGGAATACAAAATTCCATTCAGCGTTTTTGACTTTAACTTTTTGGTATTTTGGAACATGGTATAGAAATAGAATATTTACAGCACAAAGCGATCCAGCCTAATCCCTCTTTCCAGGCCTTGGTCCGTAGTTCTGTAGGTTACAATATTTAAAGTGCTTGTCCAGTATTTTTTTTAATGTGAAGAGGATTTCTGTCTCTATCATCCTTTCAAAAGTGAGTTCCAGACCCCCACAACCCTCGAGGTGAAAATAATTTCTCCTCTATTCCTCTCTAACCCTTCTTCCAATTACTTTAAATCTATGCCTTGGTTATTGACCTCCGCTAAAGGAGATGGGTCCTTCCTATCCACTTTATCTAGGCCCCTCATAATTTTATACATCTCAATTAAATCTTCCCTCGGTCTCATTTGTCCCAAAGAAAATGCCAGCCTATCCAATCATTCCTAATAGCTAAAATTCTACAGTCCTCTCAACTTCATCGTAAATCTGCTTTGTACCCTGTCTTGTGCAATCACACCCATCTTGTGGTGCGTGACCAGAGCTGTACACAGCTGTGGCCTAACTAACGTCTCCGATCTTTTATTCTGTGTCTTGGCTTAAAAAAAAAGAGAGAATATTACATATACCTGCTCAACCACATTATCTGCAAGTCTTGCTACCTTCATGGATTTGTGGACATGCACTCCAAGGTCTCTACAATTCTCAGTATTCTACCATTTATTGTGTACTCCCTTGCCTTATTTGCTCTCCCCGAACACATTACCTTGCAGTTCATTGGATTAAATCCTAATTGCTGCTTTTCCGCCTACCGGACCAGCCAGCCCACTGATATCTACAGCTTTCATCCTCACTCTCAACCATTTGACTAATTTCTGTATCATATGAAAACTGTAGACAACCTAATAAAAAAAGGGTGATATAAAAATCTTTAGCGTTGCCATAAAATTAAAACAGACATTAAAACAGTGTGTGCATCTGCTGGTTCCTTCCCCTCTTTTTTTTAATCTTCTTCCAACCTTCTTAAAATGCTAAAGCTAAAAGTCCCTTCCCACCTACATCCGTGATTCCTCTGACACCTTATGTCACATCAACAATTTCCAGTTCCCTAGCCCCAACCGCTTCCTCTTCACCATGGATGTCCAATCCCTCTACACCTCCATCCCCCACCAGGATGGTCTGAGGGCCCTTAGCTTCTTCCTTGAACAGAGGCCCGAACAATCCTCATCCACCACTACTCTCCTCCGTCTGGCTGAACTTGTTCTCACACTGAACAATTTCTCCTCTCACTTCCTCCAAATAAAAGGTGTGGCAATGGGTATCCGCATGGGCCCCAGCTATGCCTGTCTCTTTATGGGGTATGTGGAACATTCCTTGTTCCAGTCCTACTCCGGCCCCCTCCCACAACTCTTTCTCCGGTACATCGATGATTACTTCTGTGCTGCTTCATGCTCTCGTCGGGACCTGGAAAAATTTATTAATTTTGCTTCCAATCTCCACCCATCCATCATTTTCACATGGTCCATCTCTGACACTTCTCTTCCCTTCCTTGACCTTTCTGTCTCAATTTCTGATGATAGACTGTTCACCAATATCCATTACAAGCCTACCGACTCCCACAGCTACCTCGACTACAGCTCCTCACACCCCGCTTCCTGTAAGGACTCCATCCCATTCTCTCAGTTCCTTCGCCTCCGTCGCATCTGTTCTGATGACGCTACCTTCAAAAACAGCTCCTCTGACATGTCGTCTTTCTTCCTTAACCGAGGTTTTCCACCCACGGTTGTTGACAGGGCCCTCAATCGTGACCGGCCCATATCCTGCGCATCCGCCCTCATGCCTTCTCCTCCCTCCCAGAAACATGATAGGGTCCCCCTTGTCCTCACTTATCACCCCACCAGCCTCCGCATTCAAAGGATCATCCTCCGCCATTTCCGCCAACTCCAGCATGATGCCACCACCAAACACATCTTCCCTTCACCCCCCCCGGCGGCATTCCGTAGGGATCGTTCCCTCCGGGACACCCTGGTCCACTCCTCCATCACCCCCTACTCCTCAACCTCCACCTATGGCACCTCCCCATGCCCACGCAGAAGATGCAACACCTGCCCCTTCACTTCCTCTCTCCTCACCGTCCAAGGGCCCAAACACTTCTTTCAAGTGAAGCAGCATTTCACTTGCATTTCCCCTAACTTAGTCTACTGCATTCGTTGCTCCCAATGCGGTCTCCTCTACATTGGAGAGACCAAACGCAAACTGGGCGACCGCTTTGCAGAACACCTGCGGTCTGTCCGCAAGAAAGACCCAAACCTCCCTGTCGCTTGCCATTTTAACACTCCACCCTGTTCTCTTGCCCACATGTCTGTCCTTGGCTTGCTGCATTGTTCCAGTGAAGCCCAACGCAAACTGGAGGAACAGCACCTCATCTTCCGACTAGGCACTTTACAGCCTTCCGGGCTGAATATTGAATTCAACAACTTTAGATCTTAAACTCCCCCGATCCCCATCCCCACCCCGTTTCTTCCCCCTCCTTTTTTTTCAATAATTTATATAGATTCTTCTTTTCCCAGCTATTTCCATTATTTTTAAATCTAAAACTAAAACTTTGTTAGTCTTTCCACCCCACCCCCACTAGAGCTGTACCTTGAGTATCCTGCCATCCATTCTTAATTAGCACTTTTCTTAGATAATATCACCACCTTCAACACCTCTTTGATCCTTTTGCCTGTGACATCTTTTGATTCTCTGCTCCTATCACTGCTTGCTTATCCCTACAACCACCCCACCCTCAACTTCTCTCTCCCCCCGCCCCCCACCTTAGACCAGCTTATATTTCACCCCTCTCCTAACTATACTTCAGTTCTGCCGAAGAGTCATGAGGACTCGAAACGTCAACTGTTTTCTTCTCCACCGATGCTGCCAGACCTGCTGAGTTTTTCCAGGTAATTCTGTTTTTGTTTCTTAAAATGCTTGTTGACCTCAGTCTCATTTAGGTCACACACCCAAAATATCATAATTTGTCTTTCCACTTGACAGATGCTGACTGAACTGACCTATTTCCAGAATTTTGTTTTTATTTCAGATTTTCTAGCATTATCTGTTTTTCAATTTTTACTTGGTTGTAACAAATCACGTGCCAAATGCAAGAGAAATGAATGGTTTACATTTTGGATTATTTTGGCGAGCTTGATTTGACTCTGGAGTCGCTTTATATAAACTGACTGAATTTAAAAACACTGTGGAGCCATTAACATGGGTATTAATCACAGGCTTACAGCTTCTGTGAATGCAAGGATAATACATTTGCTAAAATTGAAGGCTTAGGGAAACTTGGCTGCAGACCAGCAACTTACATTTATATAGCATCTTTTGCATAAGGTGCTTAACAAAGGAGAAAAGAAAGGTAGCCTTAGCTGGGCTTAGCTTAATGTAACATGATTGTAAAATTTGGTTTGTAGAATTAAATTACTTGTTTGGCAAAGTCGGGCATTGCTCTTTTACAACAGGTAGTAGGTAGCAGTTGTGTTATCCTGGTGTTCAGTCTGTTACTTGGATGGCATTATGAAGACATGCCACTGCTTTGATCCGATGGCAAATTAACTGACATATCAAAATAATTTAAAATAAAAACAAAATGCTGGAAATGCACAGGTCTGGCAGCATCTATGGAGAGAGAAACAGCATTAAGGTTTCCATTTTTAATTTCAGACTTCCAGCTTCAGCAGTGCTCTGCTCTTGTGTCGCAATAATTTGTCTGTTGGCATAATTTAGACTGTGAAGTACACCTTTAATGAGCTCTGCAGTCTTTGTTTCTTCCTACTTTATTGACAGTTGTTGACCACTAACTTCTGTTGAATACCTCACACAGTTTAATATTATTGGAGCCTGCACCATTAATTTGTGCTATGCCGCTGTTAACTATCACACTGTGTTCATGCCATATACTCCTAATGCTACACAAGAACAACTGGGGGAGGCACTCAAAGCAAAAAACCCTTGAGTTTAAATGCCTAACTGATCAGCTGTGGGTGTTAAATCAACCAGTTTGACCAGTCGGTCACTTTTTATGAACTTAGAATTTCAGTTGAAACTTTACAAAAACACTCAGATTCTGCAGGATTTACACATCTGCACTTACTCAAAATTAGCAGTGCATTGTATTTTTAAAAGAACTGTAAGCTCCACATAGTCAATCGGTATTAGGTTAACCTTTATAAACCAGAGAATCCCAGGCCTGCACCGAGTTGGTTGGGCATCAGCTGAGGCACTGCAATTGGCCATGGCACCCTCAGAGGTTGGGTGGTGTAGTGTGCTGTGGGTGTTGCATGTTAGAATCAGTCATGCCTGCTGCTGACTGCCAATCCGAGATCCCCACTGGAAAGTGCACTTTTTGTGAACATCCAAGACAGGAGGTCAATCTTGTATATGATACCCCTAAGCCAAATATTGCGCCAATACTCACTGTACATCATTCGCACATGAATAGTGGCTACTTGGGCGTTACCAGAGGGCAGCAATTGGTTGTGGAACTGTTCACCAGTCAGAGCCTTCAGTACTGGAAGGAGTAAAAATAGTATTGTCCCAAAGCTGTGGGCGCCCATACTGTTTCCTTAGTGGATAGTAGGACTGATAGGAGTTTAGATTTGGTTCAGGTTCTTTTTATTTACCTGTAACCTCATTTGTAATGGTCCCTTAGTTTGAAGAAATTACCTGAATGGGTAAAATACAAAAGGAAAAACACAAATGCTGGAAATCTGAACTGGTGAGTTTTTAAAAAGTGCTGAAAAAGTGCAACAATTTGGGTGTATATCAATCACTGTTCCCTTTATTCAGACCTATAATTGTTTGGGTGGGGGGAAAGTGAAATTAATCAGATAACTGGAGGGGGTCATGGTCTCATCTTTCTTCTGTACTGGGGAAAATTAGATTTTTTTTCTTGAACTGTTATTCCATAAAACATTGAGATCTAGATGATGAGACTGCAGTATCTACTGTGATTGATATAGGAACAAGATCCTTAAACTTCAAATAAAGCCAATTACACTGGTATGAGGGACAAGCGGGCTTAGGATGATTGGGAAAATAGACCAAAAGGTATGGGGATAACAGTGGCAAACATTTAAACAAATAATTCAAAATTCTCCACAAATATACATTCCATTGAGAAGCAGAAAGTCAATGGGAGAAGTGATCCATCTGTGGCTGTCTGAGAGTTAAGGATAGTATTAGATTGAATGAAGAGACTTCTAAAGTTGTGAAGAATAGAAGCTAGTCTGAGGATTGGGAGAGCTTTAGAAACCAGCAAAGAATGATCAAAAATTGAAAGAAAGGGAAACAAGAGAATAAGAGTAAGCTGGTAAGAGAACTGTTCCCACTCGTGAAAGGACAGAGAATGAGAGGGTGCAGATTTAGAGTATTTGGCAAAAGAAGCAAAAGCAACGAGGAAAATCTTTTTCACGCAGTGAGTGGTTAAGGTCTGGAATGCACTACCTGAGAGTATGGTGGGGGCAGGTTCAATTGAGGCATTCACAAGGGAATTGGACTATTATTTGAAAAGGAAGAATGTGTGGGGTTATATGAACATATGAATTAGGAGCAGGCCATTCAGCCCCTCAAGCTTGCTGCGCCATTCAATAAGATCATGGATGATCGGATTGTGGCCTCAACCCCACGTTTCCCCCCTACCCCTGATAACCTTTGACTTCCTTGTTAGTCAAGAATCTATCTACCTCTGTCTTAAAAATATTCATTGACCCTGCCTCCACCATTTTAGGGAAAAGTTCCAACGACTCACAACCCTCAGAGAAAAAGTTTATTCTCCTCCCTGTCTTAAATGGGAGACCCCTTATTTTTAAACTGTGTCCTCTAGTTCTAGTCTCTCCCACAGGAGAAATATCCTTTCAGCATCCACCCTGTCAAGTCTCCTCAGGATTTTGTATGTTTCTTTAAGATCTCCCCTCAATCTTCTAAATGCCAATGGTTCCAGGCCCAGCCTGTCCAACTTTTCCTCATAAGATAAACCACCATCCCAGGTATCAGTTGAGTGAACATTCTCTGAACTGCTTCTAATGTACTCTTATCCTTTCTTAGATAACGAGACCAAAACTACATAGTACTCCAGATGTGGGCTCACCAATGTCCGCTACAATTGTAGAAAAATATCCCTACTTTTATATTCCATTTGCCTTCCTAATCTCATGCTATACCTGCAAACTAACTTTTGGTGGTTCATGTACGAGGACACCCAGATCGCTCTGTACCGCAGAGTTCTGCAGTCTCTCTCCATTTAAATAATATGCTGCTTTTCTATTCTTCCTACCAAAGTGGATAAGTTCACATTTTCCCACATTATACTCCATCTGCCAAATTTTTGCCCACTCACTTAAGCTGTCTATGTCCCTTTGCAGACTCCTTATGTCCTCTTCATAACTTACTTTCCTATCTATCTTTGTGCCAATAGATAGGTTACGGGGAGAAGGTGGGTGAATGACACTAGTTGAACAGCTCCTTCAGAGAGTGATGTGGACATAATTGGCCAAACGCCCTCCTTCTGCATTGCAACAATTCTGTGATGGTAAAAAATATGAAAATAGATTGTAAGAGCTTCTACAGTTCTCTGAAAAGGAAGAGAGTAACAAAAGTAAACAGGAATCCTTAGTGGCCCAGGGGAAATCTTGGGGAATAAAGAAAGGAAGAGAAGTTGAACAATATTTTGTGTTTTCACAGTAAAAGGCACATAAGCCTACCAAAATAGTGGAAATCAAGGGGCAAATGAGGGTGAGGATCTTGGTTTTCCTTTACCGATATTAATTAATATTACTACCAGTAAAACTAATGGGCTAAAAGGCAACAAATCCCATGGACTTAATGGCCTACACCCAGCGTTATAGAAAAGATGGCTGCAGAGCTAGTGGATGCGTGGAACATCGGTGACGCCCTGTGGTTGAGTACAAGGCTGAGATTAACAGCTTTAGCCACAGGATCTGGGGATCAAGCGGGATAGTGGATCTGAGGTCAAAGATCAGCCATGATCTTATTGAATGGTGAAGCAGGCTCAAAGGGCTGTATGGCCTTCTCTTGTTTCTATTCCTTTTGTTCTTATTGGAATGGTGCCTTAATGTGGTTGCGCTGGATAGTACTGGAATGCAATCTCTGAAAAATAGAGTATCCTTAAGGAATCTCCTGCTCTTCTCCCCTGTTCAGATGAGCACATTGATTTACTAATCCAGAAGGCAGAACATGCTCTTGAGATGCTTTCGCAGCATATGACCAGCCCACAACAGAATCATGGCAGTCCTGGTACTGAAGAGGTGCTGGAAGCTGATCGTTCCTGGGACAATCCACCTGTTACATTGTAAGTTAAACACAAGTTTCTCTTCCTTTATTGATAAAACCTTAGTGATGGGCCACAGCCTAGAACATTGAGCATTAAAAAGTTCGGAAAATTTTTAGAAAAGTAGTTATGGATATTGTCTGCTGATGCCAACATTGGACTTCAAGGAAAGTAATTGGAGGAGATTTTCGGGTCCCCTGCCTGGCAAAAGTGGGCTATTAACATCCTAAGCATGGTGCAATTTGATTTACTTTGGTCACAACATTGGCAGGAAGGGTAATGTCCTCTTTCCAAAGGCCTTGTGCTGGGCGTTTTGAGTGCAGTAAAATATAGTGTTTGGTACTACACCTGTGAAATTATCATACTATGGGGGGGGAAAAGTCAGTATAATTATGGACCTTTTTTCCTCCTCAACTTGATTTGTATCTGGAGAGAGTACTCTGAACTATAATAAGGGGACCAAATTATGGTGACGAATTAAAGAGTATGATAAGGCATTACGTTAATGCACTTCCCTATTCCATATTGATACTTGAACAGAAAATAAACTGAATGACAATACTGGTTGGGAAGAGAGAGAGAGATTACCATGATTTTGGGATTCATTTTTCAGCATTATTACATAAAATTGTACAGAATCTACAACATAGAGGCCACTTGACTCAACTGCTCTCTGCTGGTGTTTATGCTCCAAATGAGCTTTCTCCCACAGCTTTTCAACCAACCTTATCAGCATAACTTTCCATTCCTTTCTCCCTCGTGTGCTTATCAAGTATCCCTGAAAAGCATCTATGCTGCTTGCCTCAACTACTCCATGAAGTCGCAAGTTCCACATTTTAACCACTCTCTTTTGGTATACATCATTTTCTCTTTAATTCCCTATTAGGTTTATTAATGACTATCTTATAGTCATGGCCTCTATTTTCTGGTCTCTTCCATAAGTGGAAACATCTTTTGTGTAACTACCCTATCAAACTCTTTCACAATTTCAAAGGTCTCTATCAGATCATTCTGCAATTTTTCTTTCTAGAGTAAAGAGCTCCAGGCTGATAAATATATCTTCCAAGTTCTAGTGTCATCCTTATAAATCTTTATTGCACTCTCTCCCGTGTCTCTATATCCTTTCTATAATATGGTCACAGTAATATTTCTATAATAAGGTTCACATGGAAAGTAGCAAATATAACCCCTCTATTCAAAAAGGGAGGGAGGCAGAAAACAGGAAGCTATAGACCAGTTAGCTTGATGTCTGTCGTGGGGATCAATCATTAAGGAGGTTAAAGCTGGGCACTTAGAAAAAGTCAGGGTAATTAGGAAGAGCTGGCATGGTTTTGTGAAAGGAAAATCATGTTTATCAAGTTTATTGGAGTTCTTTGAAGGAGTAACTTGCACCATGGATAAAGGGGAGCCTAAATGTTCTGCACTTGAATTTCCAGAAGGCATTTGATAATGTGCCACATCAAAGGTTATTGTGGAAAATAAAAGCTCATGGTGTAGGAGGTAACATATTAGCGAAGATAGAAGATTGGCTGGCTGGCAGAAACAGAGTATGCATAACTGGGTCATTTTCTGATTGGCAGGATGTAACGAGTGAAGTCCCGCTTGGGTCTGTGCTGGGGCCTCAACTTTTTACAATTTATATCAATGACTTAGATGAGGGGAGCGAAGGCATGGTAGCTAAATTTGCAGTTGACACAAAGATAGGTAGGAAAGAATGTTGTGAAGAGGACATGAGGTTGCTGAAGGATATAGATAGGTTGAGTGAGTAGGCAAAAATCTGGCAGGTGGAGTATAATGTAGGAAAATGTGAAGTTGTTCACTTTGGCAGGAAGAATAAAAAAGCAGAGGATTACTTAGAGAGAACGACTGCAGAATTCTGAGGTGCAGCAGGATCTAGGTGTTCTAGTGCATGAGTCACAAAAAGTTAGCATGCAGATACAGCAAGCAATTAAGAAAGCTAATGGAATGCTATCCTTTTATTAGAGGAATTGAACATAAAAGTAAGGATGTTATGCTTCAGCTATACATAGCATTGGTGAGATCACATCTTGAATACTTTATGCAGTTTTGGCCTCCTTATTTAAGGAAGGATATAAATGCATTAGAGACAGTTCAGAGGTTTACTGGATTGATACCTGGAGTGAGTGGATTGCCTTATGAGGAAAGGTTGGACAGGTTGGGCTTGTTTTCAATGGAGTTTAGAAGAGTGTGCGGTGACTTGAGTAAAGTATATAAGATCCTGAACTGTATTGAAAAGGTGAATGTGGAAATGATGTTTCCTCTTGTGGGTGAGTCCAGAACTAGCGGGCACTGTGTTGAAATTAGGGGTTGCCCTTTTAGGACAGAAATGAGGAAAATTTTTTCTGAGGGTTGTGCAACTTTGGAACACTCTGCCTCCGAAGGCGGTGGAGGCAGGGTCATTGAATATCTTTTAAGGCGGAGGTAGATAAATTCTTGCTAGGCAAGGGAATCGAAGGTTATTGGGGTTAGATGGGAATGTGGATTTAGAAATACAAATAGATCAGCCATGATCTTATTGAATGGTGGAGCAGACTCGAGGGGCTAAATGGCCTGCTTCTGCTCCTATTTTGTATGCTCATATGTTATGAGGAAGCTTTTGAAAATGTGTTGTGCAGTACAGCAGAGCCATCTGCTGATGAGAAAAGGTTTTGTTGACTTTTCAAAAAAAATTTCAGAAACCACAAACATTAAATGGTAATGAAAACTGTGATGGTGTGAATTTGAAGTTGTAATGTTATATAATTTTTTTAATTAATTCAAGGGATGTGGGTTTTGCTGGCTAGGCCAGCATTTATTGCCCATCCCTAATTGCCCTTGAGAAGGTGATGGTGAGCTTCCTTGTTGAACAGCTGCAGCTCATGTGGTGTAGGTACACCCACAGTGCTGTTAGGGAGGGAGTTCCAGGATTTTGACCAGCCACAGTGAAGGAATGACAAAATTTTGCCAAGTCAGGATGGTGAGTGGCTTGGAAGGGAACTTGCAGGTGGTGGTGTTCCCATGTTTCAGCTGCCCTTGTTCTTCTAGATGGTAGAGGTCGTGGGTTTGGAAGGTGCTGCTAAGGAGCCTTGGTGTGTTTCTGCAACGCATCTTGTAGATGGTATACATTGCTACCAATGTGTGTTGGTGGTAGAGGGAGTGAATGTTTGTAGATGTGGTGCCAATCGTTGGGCTGCTTTGTCCTGGATGGTGTCAAGCTTCTTGAGTGTTGTTGGAGCTGCACTTATCCAGGCAAGTGGAGAGTATTCCATCACACTCCTGACTTGTGCGTTGTAGATGGTGGACAGGCTTTGGGGAGTCAGGAGGTGAGTTACTTGCCACAGGATTCTTAACCTCTGACCTGTTCTCGTAGCCACAGTATTTATATGGCTAGTCCAATTCACTTTCTGGTGAATGGTAACCCCTAGTATGTTGATAGGGGGGACTCAGTGGTAGTAATGCCATTGAATGTCAAGGGATGATGGTTAGATCCTCTCTTGTTGGAGATGCTCCTTGCCTGGTACTTGTGTGGCAAGTGGTATTACTTGCCACTTGTCAGCCCAAGCCTGGGTATTGTCCAGGTCTTGCTGAATTTGGACATGGACTGCTTCAGTATCTGAGGAGTCGCGAATGGTACTGAACATTGTGCAATCATCAGCAAACATCCCCACTTCTGACCTTATGATGAAAGGAAGGTCATTGATAAAGCAGCTGATGATGGTTGGGCCTCGGACACTACCCTGAGGAACTCCTGCAGTGATGTCCTGGAGCTGAAATGACTGACCTCCAACAACCACAACCACCTTCATTTGTGCTAGGTATGACTCCAACCAGTGGAGAGTTTTCCCCCTTATTCCCATTGACTCTATTTTTGCTAGGGCTCCTTGATGCCGCACTCGGTCAAATGCTGCCTTCACATCAAGGGCAGTTACTCTCACCACACTGGAGTTCAGCTCTTCGGCTCTCTTCCGTGTTTGAACCAAGGCTATCATGAGATCAGGAGCTGAATGGCCCTGGTGGAACCCAAACTGAGTGTCAGTAAGAAGCTTATTGCTAAGCAAGTGTCACTTGATGGCACTGTTGATGACCCCTTCCATTACTTCACTGATGATTGAGAGTAGACCGATGGGTTGTTAATTGCCTGGATTGGATTTGTCCTGCTTTTTGTGTACAGGACATATCTGAGCAATTTTCCACATTGCTGGGTAGATGCCAGTGTTGTAGCTGTACTCGAACAGCTTGGTTAGGGGCACGGCAAGCTCTGGAGCACAAGCCTTCAGTTCTTTTGGTGCAATATTGTCAGCGTCCATAGCCTTTGCAGTACCCAGTGCCTTCAGCCATTTCTTGATATCACGTGGAGTGAATTGATTTGGCTGAAGACTGGCATCTGTGTTGCTGGTGACCTCTGGAGGAGGCCGAGATGGATCATCCACTCGGCATTTCTGGCTGAAGATCGTGGCTACGAAGAATGCATCTGTAGTCCACTCCCCCATGCACTCCCCTACAGTAGAGACCTGGACAACATATGCTAGACAGGAGAAAAGACTGAAAAGTTTCCACTTTAATTGTCTCAGATGTATCCTTGATAGGACAAGGTCACCAACTCAGAAGTGCTGGAGTGTGCTAATTCCATCAGAATACACTCATTGCTAAGCCAATGATATCTGCGTTGGCTCGGCCATGTTCATAGAATGGACAACGGTCTGCACTCAAAGGCTTTCTGTACGATGAATTGGTCACTAGGTTATGATCTGCTGGAAGTCTGTACCCCGGCTACAAGGACACCTACAAGTGTGATATGAAGATGGTGGACATTGACACAGGCAACTGGGAGACAGCTGCTGACAGCCAGGACCGCTGGCTGCTGACTGGAAGGTTATTGGAAGAGGTACAGATAAATGCAAAGCTCAGCTGGCCGAGAAGAGGACCCAGAGAAAACAGGGGCCAGCAAATCGTGCACCTTCTCAGCCTAGTGTCTTCCTCTGCAGTAAATGTGGCAGAGACTGCCAAGTCAGGGTGGGTCTCCTGAGCCACACCAGGCGAGGCTTAACAGAGTTGACCACCATTGTGTAGACCAATATTTCATGAGGCAGAAGGCTGCCAAAAAAAGACTATAAAGCACCTGTCCTATTTTTACTTCTGATGAATAATTTCAAACAAAATTATAAGCTGCTCCTTCCACTTTTCAGATGCTGACAGATCTGCTTTGCTTTGCCAGCATTTTCCTCTCTTTTTAAGATTCCAGCATTTGTAGTTTTCCTTTCCAACTCCTCCAACAGAACTACTAGAAAGTAATCAGGGGCAAGAGCTCTCACTGATTTTTGTCCACCTTGAAACGTTCAGCCAAGATCTGCAGTCTGACATGGACAATGCAGGGAAATACTTTTCCCGCGATGCTTAGCAGGGAGATGCCTCAATGGTGTCACAGCCTCTGTGGTCACCCTTGTAGTTGTACAGGGTCACCACCTTTGCATCATGACTATCTTGCTTTATAGGGCTGATCAAAGCATGAGGAGATGGGAGAACAGGTGATGGTAATGCTTCAGATGTGCAGAACACCCATATAAAATTGAGGCTGCTCAATGTAATTGGCTGAAAGCAGACCTTTTGTAAAGCAGGATTGAGAGAGAAATTGGTGGTTAAAAAACAAAAAGCAACATAAGCTGTAAAAAGAATTTAAAAAGACAAGAGGTGACACAATGGAAAGGTAGCTTGACTATATGCAAATGTACCAAACTGGCAGGAAATGGAGAAATAGGTACATTCTGAAGTTGAGATACAGATCAGGCATGATCTACTTGACTGGCAGGACGGGCTCAAGGGGCTGAAAGGTTTCTCCTATTTTTATGAAGTTAAAGGCAGAAATTGAAGAGCTGAATTAAAGCAAGTCGAAGAGATAGTGGGCTGAATTATGCTGTGTGTGGATCCACCCCCACCTGGAGGGAGCACCGGCTGCCCTGCTACCATTTAACAGCCAATTGACCATTGATTGGCTGGAGGTGAGATTTCCGCCTCTCACTAGTCTCAGAGAGCTTCCGGCCAATTGGAGGCCAGCAGCTGTCCGGCACTTTAGGCCAGGAGGAGGAGTGTGGCGATGGATCAGAGCTGGTAAGTGTTTGGAGTCTTCCCAGGTGCCAAGCTGGCAGGACCTGGTTAGAAGGGTTGGATGGCTGGGGTTTGAGAGGCCATGACAGGAGCCCTCTAATGGTCATAGGTGGCCTGTTAAAGAGGGCCCGCTGTGCCCGCCATCAGCCCGCACAGGAAACTTGCCGGGTGGCCGCTTGGCGTGGGCCTCTTCCCACCTCCAGTTAAATGCCGGCTACAGGAGGGTGAGGCAATTAAGTGGGCATTAATCGCCCACCTAAGGGCCTCGATTGACCCACTGGCAGGCGGGCTGTCTGATGCCACCTTACATAATTGCAGTGGGGTCAGGGGTGGACAGATTGGCAGTGGGCAGGTCATCTGTTGGATTTAACGTGCCGCCCCGTCTTCAAACCCTTTGTCGGAGGAGCATTTAATCCTGTCCACTGTTCCTGAAGTTTTGTACTTCCTCGCTCAGCTTTCTGAAGCAGGTCAGATGTCAAAGGTGGAAAGTTCGAGGTGGCAATAGGAGGGTGAATTGAAATAGTGAGCCACGTGGAAGTAAAGAAT
The DNA here is from genome assembly GCF_964194155.1 of Cetorhinus maximus. Classification (NCBI taxonomy): domain Eukaryota; kingdom Metazoa; phylum Chordata; class Chondrichthyes; order Lamniformes; family Cetorhinidae; genus Cetorhinus; species Cetorhinus maximus. Next base: position 207,787,631 of record NC_135879.1, on the reverse strand, counting down.
CATGCATACAGAACAGAAATGTTCAATGCCATACAAAAACAAAATACTGTGGATACTGGCAATCTGGAAAAAAAAATACAGAAAATGCTAGAAACACTCAACAGGTCTGGCAGCATCTGTGGAGAGAGAAACAGAGTTAACATTTCGAGTCTGTGACCTTTCATCAGACCTGGGAAAAGTTAGAAATGTAATAGATTTTAAGTGAGTGAAAGTGGAGAGGATGGGAAGAAAAACAGGAGGGTAGTTGTTAGGAAATAGATATAGTTTAAGTAAGCTATATTGGTATTTGTAGGTGTTAGGAATGAGTTTTAACTTTAAAGTTTAAGCTTCATTTGTATTTCTGTATCTATATGCTAAAGGTCAAATTGCATTTTAGTTTCACTTTAAAAAGGTGCTTGCATTGTAATGAGGCTTCACGACTGTTGCAGCTAAGGTATACAAACAAGGGTGGAATAATTGGGCTGTTGCCTTGCAACAGAGGCCCAGAGAGGCAGGCCCCACACACACAGACAAACACAGAAAAACTAAAGAAACAGCAGTTTTAAATTCAGTTTGAAGTCAAGACCCCAGAGAGACTTGACACTAGGAGAGGGAGCTGCAGATTTCTCAAAAGAACCAAAAAATTCCAAGGCCAAAGAAGTGAGACGGAAACAGAGGAAAGTCCCAAGCAGACCTTCTAGCCAAAGGAAGGACAGGAACCTGGAAAAGGTCCTGTTAAGTGAAGTTAAGAGTGAGGGGCAAAGAAAGGCTCCAAGCTTCAAGTTTGAAGCTTCAAGCTTAGAGATAAAGGCTTGAGAAGAGGCAAGAAGGTCCAAAGAGACAACTAAAGCTCTGTAACTCTTTGCTAGGGCATGTGACGCAGTGGTTTAGTGTTGATGGCTGAGTTGGTGAGAGAGGTGCGTGGAAGACAGCTTGAATGCATGTGGTGGCCCAGGGAAGAGGAACATCAGAAGGAAAGTTCAAAACTCTGGAGGTGAACTCTTGCAGAAGGCTTCTGAGAGAAAGAGTTGGTTTGGGAGAAGATTCCTAGGTGAGTTCTTGGAGACTAGAGAGTGGAAACCCTTGTGTGAAAGATGGGGTGCAGTGAAACCGGTTGGCTCACCGTGTGACAAGTGCCTGGGGGGAGTTGAGAGATCCGTAACATCTGGTTGAGGTGGCATCTGTCACTTGGTTTCAGAGTGTGGTGTGTCTGACCACAGGCTGCCTATCGGCACATGGACTGTGTACTTACTGTGGACATTAGAGTATAAGATAGCTTTTATAATTTGTGTTATCCTTACAAATCTGTACATATATCTATAAAGGTGTAGTTGTGGGTGTAGGAGTAATGTAATATAGTTCATCTTTTCTTGTTTAATAAATGTTTTATTCTTTTGTTAAAAGTTCATCAGCTGACTGTGTTTGTCTGTCTGTGTTGGGCCTGCCTCTCTGGACCCCTGTTGCGAGGCAACAGCCCAATTCTTCCACCCTTGTTTGTTTACCTTAGCTGCAACAATCGTGAAGCCTCATTACAATGCGAGCACAGGTGAGGGGCAGGAGGTTTAGGGGGGATGTGAGGAAAAACTTTTTTACCCAGAGGGTGGTGACGGTCTGGAATGCACTGCCTGGGAGAGTGGTGGAGGCAGGTTGCCTCACATCCTTTAAAAAGTACCTGGATGAGCACTTGGCACGTCATAACATTCAAGGCTATGGGCCAAGTGCTGGTAAATGGGATTAGGTAGGTAGGTCAGGTGTTTCTCACGTGTTGATGGCCGTAGGGCCTCTTCTGCACTGTGTGATTCTGTGACTCTGTTCAGTAGTTACTCTCCACGTATCTAAACAAACAAATAAAAGTTAGGGTCTATCAATCTGGGCTCCAGTCTGGGATCAGGCTTGTCCGGGAGTAACCTCTGCTAGGACCATAACATAGGTCTGTGATAGGGAAGGAGAGAGTCAATGATAAAGGAACATTTTCATGATGCAAGGCCAAAGGGAGTGGCAATGGAACAGGTAAAGAGACAAAAGATGTTTCTAAAAGAGATGTAAATTGCAGAATCCTGAATAGCTATCATCCAAAAGCAAAGCCAAGGGGGAAAAAAAGAAATAAGAGGAAAAACAAAGAAAAATGAAACAAAATGGGGGGGGAGGTTATGATTAAAATTGTTGAACTCATTGTTGACTCTGGATGGCTGTAAAATGCCCAGTCGAAAGATGAGGTACGGTCCCTTGAGCTTAGGTTGAGCTTCATTGGAACACTGCAGCAGGCCAAGGACAGAAAGGCCAGAGTGGGAGCAAGCTGGAGAATTAAAATGACAGGCGTCAGGCAGCTTGGGTTCACATCAACAGACTGAACCTGGGTGTTCTGCAAAGCAGTCTTTGTTTGCGTTTGATTATCCCATTGTAGTGGAGACCACATTGTGAGCAGTGAATATGGTATGCTAAATTGAAAGTAGTACGAGTAATCTGCTGTTTCCCTTGGATGGTGGGAAAAGAGGAGATAAAAAGACAGCTGTCGCATCTCCTGCGTTTGCATGCTAAGGTGTGGTAGAAAAGAGAGGGGCTGTTGGGGATGGACCAGGGTGTCGCAGATGAAATGGTCCCTTCAGAGCGCTGAGAGGAGAGGGCAGGGGAAGTTGAGTTTGGTGGTTTCATTTCAAGAAAAAGGAAAGCATACTGGAAGTGCTGGTATGAAAGCTTACATTGTTCAAACAGATGTGACGCAGGCAGAGAAACTGGGAGAATGGAATTGTGTCCTGACAGGAAGTGGGTTGAGAGGCAGTTGCCAAGGTAACCATGGGAATCAGTGGGCTTATGGTGACTATTCATTGGTAGCCAATCCCCAGATATGAAGATAACAAATCACAGAGTGGTTGCAGCACGGAAGGAGGCCATTCAGCCCATTGTGTCTGTGCTGGCCCTCTGCAAGAGCTGTTCACCCAATGCCACTGCCCCACCTTTGTCTGTGTCCCTGAATAAAATTTTCCTTCTCTGATAATGATCCAATTCCCAAGTCGAGGAGAAAGGGGAAGAGTCAGAGATGGACCATGTGAAGGTGAGAGAAGGGAAGAAATTAGAAGCAAAATGAATGAACTTTTCCTGCTCAGGGCGAGAGCAAGAATCAGAACACCTCTATTTAGTCTGCATGTGTGACCATGAGCTTCCAGTCGTCTCTGTGATACTCCATCTTGCTCCCACTCTGACCTGCCTGACTTTGACTTGCCACAGTGTTCCACTGAAATTCAATGCAGCCTCAAGAAGCAACACCTTATCTTTCAACTGGACACTTTACAGCTTTCTGGACTCAACGTTGATGCAACAATTTTAGATAATAACTCTGCCCCCCATTTTGTTTAAATTTTCTTTTGCCGGTTAGTTTTTTTTGTTTCCCTCTTATTTCCTTTGCTTTCAGACAGCAGCTAGTCAGGGATCATGCCATCAGATCTCCTCTATAGACATCTTTTTATCTTTTTACCTGTCCTATTACCACTTTCTTTAGCCTTACACCATGAAACCTTTTGTCATTGAATCTCACCCGCCATCTACCCTATCACAGACCTTTCCTTTTGTTCTTATTCCCACCCTCCTCCCTTTGACTCAGCTGGTAGTTATTACATTTCTAACTGTTCGCAGTTCTGACAAATGGTCACAGAGCTGAAATGTTAACTGTGTTTCTCTCTCCACAGGTGCTGCCAGATCTGTTGAGTTTTTCCAGCATTTTCTGTTTTTGCTCGATAACATGGTTACCCCAGTCTGTGTTTGCTTTGCCTGAATGCAGGCCCCTGCTGGAAAGCGTGAACGCCATGAAATTTGCTGTCCAGGGTTTCACAAATAAGAGAGCTGCTCTCGCTCACGGACCCCATGTCAGCAAGATTTAGTGCCTTTGATGGGGAACATCTGTGATCTGTTTTTCAGTGATAAGTGAGACTGTTGAATTCCTCTGTAACCCTTTTTCTTGTTGCTTATGTAGCAAATCACCAGTGCCTGTGGGCAACAGTGGAGAAGACTGTTTTGAAGCTTCAAATCCTGCACCGATTGATAGCTCGCATCAGGATTTTTTAAATACTGGCCATCAGGTTAGTGTAGAGAGAGGGTTAGACTGGTTATTGTTTTTCATTCAATAGAGCGGGACAGTCTTATTTTATTTCGTTTGTGTATATATTTATGTTGTGCTCATCAAAGTGAGGGATGTCGATCCTGGGGAGTTGAATGCTTTCTTGCTTTGGCATCATATTAAGCACTCTCAGCTTCAGGATATCATGGTTAAATACAGAATAAAGCCTTCTCTGCTCCAAAATTTCCCTGAGCCACAACATCAGAAGAGTACTCCCTACCAGACCAGTTCGTCATTTTTCTATTTCCTTCGCCAGTGAGTGAAATTGCCAATTAATGTTAAATTAGGACCTATATTGTGCTGTGGGCTTGTGCCCACTGACAACTAAACAAACACTGTTTCAGTTCATTTCAAATACGACTGTTAAAACAAATAGAGATGGGGAAACCACAGTACTGGCTGGGGAATCTTGAACCCAGGGGCACAGCCTCAGGGTGAGGAATCGATCATTTAGGACTGAGATGAGGAGAAATTTCTTCACTCAGATGGTTGTGAATCCTAGGAAATATCTATACCAATGGGTTATGGATGTTCCATTGTTGAGTATATTCAACACAGGTTGATAGATTTTTGATTCTCAAAATCAAGGGATAAAGGGAGGTAGCAGATCAGTTGTGGTTGCATTGAATGGTGAGCAGGCTTGAGGGGCCATTTGGTCTATTCCTGCTTTCTATTATGTCTTTAAAAGATTTTGGAAAAGAATGCAAAGTTGTATAGCAGGCAGTGAATAATAGGATAGCAGGGGTGAAGGCGCTTATTTTCGAAGAGGGGCTGATGGAAATTTGGAAGGGAGGCAGTGCCTGAGGAGATGAAACCATTTATTATATCAGTGTGTGAGAGTCAGGTGCTCAGTCGTTTAGTAGGAATGGGGTTGCAGGGACAGGAGATGGGTCTCGTGGTCTAGTTAAACACAGAGGGCATGGGGAAAATTGAGAAGAGAGAGGAACTAGAGAAAAGGTTGAAAGAGATGTTTAAAATGATAGAACTAGTGTCACCTCCTGACTAGCATAAGAAAAAGCAAGTGAGTTTTGACTTAAAGGGCAAAGGAAAGTCATAGAGAAGCAGTATTTAATTTTGGTCTGGGCCTGTTTTTTGGGAGAGAGGAGTTTATGATGGGCAGTTGCACTATCGTTTTGGTTCAGGATGGTCCTAGCGGGATCTGTGGTTTTGACACACGAGTGTGAGCCCCTGTGGAACTTGCTCTCTGTTGATTGATGTCTAAGTCTGTTTTGCTCCAGGTATGCTCACATTTGCATTCCTTAGACTTAAAGGGGCAAAAATGTTTACCATTCCAAGAGCAATGGCAGGAATGTGAAACATTGAAGGTGAAGATGGAATGTTTGAGTAGATCAACAACTGCAGAGATATTATAGTGAATGAAAGGTCAAGGGCTAGAATAGTTGGTAGTTTGAAAATGTGATTGTAAGTGGCTTGGCGGAGAGTTTATTCCCTGGAGTAGATGTAGAAGGCAGGATTTTTTTTATTCAGGGTTAGCATGATAATTGAATCAGAGATTACAACCTGATTTGAAATGAAATTGGATTAATATTTGAAAAAGAATATTAAAACAAAATATGGAGAAGGCGCCGTGTCTAACCAAAGAAGTACTACTTTGAATTTGTTCTGGGTGATGTGGAGCAAATTGGCAATCTGAATATAGCACGATATTTGAAAAATAATTACTGCAATATAGATTCAGTGTAACAATAGAAAATGAAAAAGATGCGTCAATGATGCAATAGCTTATTTGAAAAAAGCAAATTCTAGCGAGACAGAAAGAACCTTGTCTCGAATAAATGGAAGTAAGATTTGGCAAACAGAACCATAGATAAGTATTGGGAAATATTTAAACAGGAGATTGTCAGCATAAATTTCAGTGAAGGAAACGAGGAGAATGTTAAAAGCTGAAGATCCATGAATGAAAATGAAGTTTGGATTAAATTTGAAATTTTAAAAAAAAAGCTTAATTGGAAGGTAAAAATGAAAGTTAAAATAAATGTAAACAATATGTCGTAAAACTATAAGAAAGATGAGGTGTGCAAGATAAAATAAACAAAACAAACTAATAAGAAGGCTTTTTATTAGGCCCATCGGTAGTAAAGAGGGATAGCTGAGATGGAGATACGACTGCTAAGAGATGAGTAAAACAAACTTGCAGTGGCGAATGAGGAAATGGAAGCGATAAAGATAGAGAAATATGTTGCCTCAATTTCAGAGGAGTGGGCACTTGGGCTGAATGAATTAGACTGAATGCAGAACGGCTAGTGGAGGTTATTATTGAAAGAGACATTATGTTAAAGAGTTGACCAATCTTAAGGTAGTTGAATTACTAAGAGATGTTGTTTTACTTCTGAAGACCTTGAAAGATCCTAAGGAATAATGGATGCTGTGATTATAACTTTGAAAAAGAAAGTTAAAGGGCTCCCACAAAGGAAGATGGAGTAAGTCCTAAAACTTTAGGTTGGTTACTCGTTGTTACAGTTGTTGGTTAAACTCTTGAGTTCATGATACGGATGAATTGACTAAGCACTTGCAGTTATCAGGATGGATAGGTCCTATTGACCAACCTTTACAGAATTCTTCAAAATAAGTGACAGGATAATTCAATGAAATGCAATAGATGGGAACATAAACATTTTCAAATATTTTTGATAAACTACCTCTACCACAAGAGACACTCTGTTAAAAAAAAATAGTGGCAAATGGAATTAAGCATAATGTAACCATAATAGATGACTACATAGCAGAAAGCAAAATGGCAATAGAAGGGAGTTGCTCGAAAGTGGTATTCCTCCGGGATCTCCTTTCTATAAATAATCTGGATTGAGAAAGGAAAGAACTTATATAGTTTTTAAACACCCTCAGCATCTTTCAAAATACTTCACAGCCAAATGTCAACTGTAGCTTAGTTGATAGCACTCCTTCCACCAATTCAAAGTTTCACATTCAAGTCCCAAGTACAAACATCAAGGCTGACACTCCAGTGCAGTGCTGCGAGGGAGCTACACTGTCGGATGGAAGCAAAAGATCCTGTTACACTATTTGGAAGATGAACAGAGGAGTTACCCCTCATCTCCTGGCCAATTTTTATTCCTCAATCAATATCACAAAAACAGATTATCTTGGTCATATCACATTGCTTTTTAAACAACTATGTAGGCAGATGTCATAGCCAATGTACACACAGCCAGGTTACACAAACAACTCATAGGATAAATGATTGCTTCATCTCTTTTGATAACGCTGCTTAAGGGTGGATGTTGTCCAGGACCCCAGGTCTGCACACTCCACTATAAATAATGTCATGATGTCTGCACTGTCAGGAGCAGTGCTGCGTTTTGGGTGCAACATTAACCTGGGGTCCCATTTGCCTATTCAGACAAAATAAAATAGCCTCATGGTACTGTATGAAAAAGTGCTGAGGAGTTCTCTCATTGTCCTGGTCAACATTTATTCCTCATCTAATAACATGAAAACATATGAACTATTTATTCATCACATTGCTGTTTTGTGGACCTTTGCTACATGCAAACTTGCTGCTGTGTTTGCTTACGCAACAATTGTATCTACACTTTATCAGGATGTTCCAAAATGGATTACTGGTAATGTGAAAGTTACCATATAAATGTCAGTTCTTTCCTTCCGTGTCAACTTGAATAGGAACTGGGGGGGTGGAGGAGGCGATGGGAGGGGCTTGCTTTCACTGTTCATTTGCATCGCTCTTGGGGCGAAAGGGATCAAAGGGTATAGGGAGAAAGCGGGAGCAGGCTATTGAGTTGGATGATCAGCCATGATCATAATGAATGGCAGAGCAGGCTCGAAGGGCCGAATGGCCTACTCCTGCCCCTAGTTTCTATGTTTCTAAAAGTGCCCCTCTGAGAATGTAGTTCTCTAGTATTGCACTGAAGTGTCAGACTGAAGTACTGGAATGCTATTTGAACCCACAGACTTGGTTTCAACTGAACTGTATATGCCACTCATCTGCTCAACTTGCTGATATATCTATACCCTCCTCCTATTTTCATAATCCTTATCGTAATGTAGTATATCCCCAGCAAGTTTTAATATTGCCTCCTGAATTCCTAAGTCAATTGTGTCAGTTTGGTTATTCTGGTTTCACTCTCACCTAAGTAAGGATATTGTGGGCCCAACATTTCAGTACTTTAGTATATTAGCTAGTCTCTCACTGCTGTGCAATTCTAGATTTACTTGTAGAGAAAAGATTGTCCATTTAGAAATGTGAAGGAATAACATCCGAGTAATAACCAGAATAATTAAAGTTGTTAGAAGAAATGTCTAGGCTGGGGGTAATTAAAACGTGGAATTCTCTGCCACGTACAATTGTTGAATTTGAGCCCTGAAGTCCTTTTATATAAGGAAATTAGATAGTTACTGAGGATAAAATGATAATCAGATATGGAGAGCAAGCAGGAAAGTGAATATGAACAGGTTACATAACTGGGGGATGGGTGATGGACGTAATGGCCTGATTTTCTGTGACAATCAGGGAACAAATTAGATTGAACACTGACGTAGTGGTAACTCTCCTGGCAAATGGATATATTGTCCGACTGAGTCTCAATATCCAGAAGGCATTGTGACGTATAACCATTTATTTTAAAAAAAGAAGAATTGAATATGTAAACTTTGAATCACAAAATGAAAGGAAAACCTGAATGCTGTAAATGTCAAATAAAAACTGGCAATGCACAGCAGGTCAGGCAGCATCTGAAAGAGGAAAACAGGTTAATGTTTTTTTTAGGTGGGATCCTGGCTTTCTCTTACAGATGCAAGCATTGTCAGTGTTTTCTTTTGAAATACGAAGCAGATAAACCTTTCCTTTCCTTTGAGGTTTTCCATTCAGTGCTTTGTTTATTTTTGATTTTAGAGGAATCCTTCTGGTTTATCAGGAATTTCTGGAGGAAAGCACCACGGACCAGTTGAAGCGCTGAAACAGATGCTGTTCAGCTTACAAACAGTGCAGCAGAGTTTTGATGACGAGCATGCAGAAGAACCTGAGATTAGAAAGGTAAAAGCAAAAATCTCCTTGAATTTCTAGTTTAAGGGTAGTATTACAGTGTAGTTACAGACTTGATCAAATCAATATTTCCCAAACTGTTCTAGTTGAAGGATCGCTTTTCAAGCGGATTAGTTAGTAATCACCAACCCCCACCCTCCAATCTAAACTGAAATACTAACAGCACTGTGGGCGTATCTCCACTACATGGACTGCAGCGGTTTAAGAAGGTGGCTTACCACCATCACTGCTAGAATTATTAGGGATCGACAATAAATTTTAGCCTTGCCAGTGACACATATCCAAACCAGTGATAAAGGATAAGTGTGACACCACTAATATTTTTTTTCTTTTCTTACCACTAATATTTTAGTGCATGTCAACTCAACTGCCAATAATTTGGTTGAAGATTGGGTATGTATGCCATTAACAGGCAATCAGTTCATAGATCACACTAGTGAAAACAGCTATTGGTCAAATTAGTATTAACAGCAGCCACACCATATTTAGATGTTAACGAGCTCAAAACAGGAAAGGGAGTGTGACGAGGTTTCATAACTGGGGGAACAGGTGGTGGACGTAATGGCTTAATTTTTTTTGTGACAATCGAGGAACAAATTAGATTGAAAACAGATGTAGCGGTTACTCACTAAGATAAAAGCAAAAAACTGCAGATGCTGGAAATCCAAAACAAAAACAAAGCCAGACCTGCTGAGTTTTTCCAGGTATTTTTGTTTTTGTAGCGGTTAGTCTCCTGGCAAAAGTATATATTGTCCAACTAACGAGAATAACTTCCTGTAGTCCGGCATGTTTCCATCCCTCCAATTTTATTGCAGAGTACTCATGTGAATGTGACATTTTTGTGAGTTTTTAACAGACCTGTGCAAATCCAATCTAGTTTTTGTGCTATTTAATCATACAAGCAGTTTACATTACTGCAAAATGGTGGAAGATTGAAGGAAATCAACCTGACAGCTTTTCCACGATTAAAAGAATCAAACTAACAAGAGGCTAATATAAACAGAAAATGCTGGAAATACTCATCAGGCCACGTCGCGTCATAATGGCACATGCTGAACTCACAATTCTGAATTGAATGTACCTCAGTAACGAAGTAGTAGCTGGCCACCTCCCCTCCCCTCTTGTCGAAAATAAATGCGGGTCTCACCACTTAAAAACATGACGGCACCCATCACCGTGAAAAAGGCTGAGTATTTGGGAGTTTTAGTAGTGGATAACTTATCAGCTACTCGTGTGGAACTAATGTTTAACTACTGTTGATTTCTACAAAGTTGGTGACTTGCCTTTTTTCCTTCCTTCCACTTCACCCCCACGTTTTTTTTCTGTCTCGTCCAGTAGAGAGAGTTATTTTGAGGACCTGCTGGAAAGTCTGTATAGACCTGCCAGGGGCTTGTGGACTCCAGGTCAAAAACCAGTGATCTCAATTATGAATGTTTGGCACTAATACACTGTAGGAAAAGTTTTATTTAACCCAGTGTGCTTTACTGTTGTGTCGTGCTTCTTGCAGAATGCTGTAAATTCATCAGCATTGTTCTTAACTTGACAATCATTGCTCTACTTCACCCAAGTTTTATAGCGCTCAAAATCATTATTTCAGAAACAACACAAATTTGGAAAGGCAAATTCTATTATTGTTCTTTCGGATATTTTAGAACGGTTCAAGTGGATGAAGTGTGAAAATTTTACGCACTCAGCATTAAAATTGAGCTCTTGTTTACTTTTTGGTTACTTCAAACTACTGTTAAGAGTTTTGTACCGAGCCAGTTTCAATCTCTAGGCATTTGTGGGCCGCTTGCATTGCAGCAATATCTTTTTAACTTTTTTTGTTGGTAAAAATGAGGAATATTTGTGCCAAAGAATAGATTTTCTTTTTCCATTTTCATTCTGAGTCACAGAATTATCCATTCTCTAGTTATTTATAGCATGGTTTGGAGCACTTTGAGAACTACTCACCCCTGGTCACAACATTACAAACAAAATGTCGGAGAAGGTGCAGAAAAAAGCAATGAGTCTGATTCCAAAAGTAAATGGATCGAAACGTTACAGACCTCAAAATCTCCTCAAAAAAGTTGGTGGCTCAAGAAGGAATGCATCAAACTATCTAAAATACTAAATGCTACAGATACAGTTAGGAAAAATGACGTCAGCAATGTAGAGTGCCAATTTAAATTGATGAAAAGTAAATTTAAAACATAAGCTGAGAAATATTTATACAAAAGTAATCTTCCAGATGACGTAGGGGGTTTTAAAAAAACATTCGAGGTAGCCAAATACAGCTGAATGCTAAACTGAGTGAGCTGGTGTACCACAGGAATGAGATTTAATGGGCCATTTGGGCTTTTGTCCTCATTTTTTGCTTTCAGTGCAAAGTTTTCTGTACTCTACACCAATAATTTGTTCAACTGATGAGTACCCCTAAATATAACAGGCATTTCAGATTCCCATATTAGTAAAGTTCTGTGTTCTGAGTAATCTAAATCATCACCTCCTTTTAAATTTATTTCTTTGTTCACGAGATGTGGGTGGCTAGGCTGCAATTTAATGTCCAACCTTAATTACCCCTTGAGAAGGTGATGGTGAGCTGCCGCCTTGAACCGCTGCAGTCCATGTGGTGTGGGTACACCCACGGTGCTGTTAGGGAGGGAGTTGGAGCAGAAGAATACATGCTGAAGGAACTCAGTTGATGTTGTCCAAATTAATTTTGCATGTTACCTTTTTCTCTCGTGGGTGGTCCCTCAGGATTGAGGATGACTTCCTTCCACTCCAGTTAGTTGGGTGCTGAGGTGGCTGGTAAGTCCAATGCACGATCTGTAGCCTCTGACATGCAGAGCAGGTGGCGTGTGAAGGGGTGGGCAGATGAGATGTTTTGAGGTTTATGCGCTCTCTCCAGCTTTTCTTCTGTGTGCTCCTGACAATGTCTCTTGATGTGTTCGGCGCCTTCTCGAATAAACCACCTCCACCTTGGTCTGTCACAAGCCAGGAACTCCCATGAGTCGGCGAGGATGTTTGCTTTCTTTGTGGATTATTTTGGAGATCCAATGTTCTGGGATCCTTCTGCTGCGACCAAATTCGAGTAGAACAGTTGCTTCAGGAGTCTGGTGTCAGGCATTTAAACAACATGCCCTGTCCAGTGCAACTGGTTTTGAATGAATAGCCAGGTTGGCTTGGAAGAGATGGCTGCTCCTGGACTTCCTTTTTTTTTCCCTTTTGATTTGGGGGAATTTGCGAAGGCACCACTGGTATTTATTCATGCTTTGGGGTACCTGCTTGGACAGCCTACCTTTTTTATCACAGATTTCACCATATACGAGTATTTAATTTTTTTCCAGGGATACACAATCTTTGTGCTCAGAAAATAAAACTTCAGCAGCAAAATTGGGATGGGGCAGTGATCTCAACAAGCTGAATGATGATCAGCAATGAGAAAAACAAAAGGAACAGGGGCATAAAAGGAGAAACATCAAAGCATCCAGATTGCTGAAAAATTACAAGAGAATTACCATCTAGGCATTTATATTCTCCAGCATCCTGTATTAGGGAGAGGCAGCAGCGTAGTGCTAATGTCACTGGACAAATAACCCGGAGGCTTAGGCTAATGCTCTGCAGACGCTGGTTTGTATCCCACTACGAAGGCTGGTGAGAGTTAAATCCAATGAATAAATATTGATTTTTTTTATTCGTTCATGGGATGTGATTTATTACCCATCCCTAATTACCTTCCCTCTTGTTCAGAGGGCATTTAAGAGTCAACCACATTGCTGTGGGTCTGGAGTTGCATGTAGGCCAGACTAGTTAAGGACAGCAGATTTCCTTCCCTAAGGGACATTAGTGAACCCAGATGGGTTTTTACAATCGACATTGGTTTCATGGTCATCATCAGACTTTTAATTCCAGATTTTCTATTGAATTCAAGTTTCACTATCTGCAGTGGTGGGATTCAAACCCGGGCCCCCAGAGCATTACCCTGGGACTCTGGAATACTAGTCCAGTGACAATACCACTACGCCATCACCTCCACCCCCACTCCACCCCCCCTGTTAAAGGCACAGAAGGAGGCCATTTGGCCCATTATGTCTGCACCGGCTCTCCAAATGAGTATTATGACCTAGTACCGTTGCCCTGCCTTTTCTCCATACCCCTGCACATTGTTTCCATTTAAATAATCATCTAATGCCCTCTTGAATGCCTCGATTGAACCTGCCTCCACCACACTTCCAGGCAGTGCATTCCCGACTCAAACCACGCGTGTGAAAAAGTTTTTTCTCACGTCACATTTGCTTCTTTTGCAAATCACTTTAAATCTGTGCCCTCTCGCTCTTGATCCTTTTACGAGCGGGAACAGCTTCTCCCTATCTACTCTGTCCAGCCCCCTCATGATTTTGAACATCTCTTTCAAATCTCCTCTCAGCCTTCTTCTCTCCAAGGAGAACAGCCCCAACCTCTCCAATCTATATTCGTAACTGAAGTTTCTCATCCCTGGAAGCATTCTTGTACACCTCTTCTGCACCCTCTCCAATGTGTTCACATCCTTCCTATAATTTGGCAGCCAGAACTGTACAAAATACTCCAGCTGAGGTCTAACGTGTAAATTTTATATATTCAGCATAACCTCCTTGCTCTTGTACTCAATGCCCCTATTAATAAAGTCTAGGACACTATGTGCTTTATTAACTGCTATCTCCACCTGTCCTTCCACCTTCAATGATCTTGCACATATACACCCAGGTCTTTCGACTCCTGCACCCCCTTCAAAATTTCACCCCTTATTTTATATTGTCTGTCCATGTTCTTACTAACAAAATGGGTCACCTCACACTTCTGTGCATTGAACTTCATCACTGCCCACTCCACCAACTTGCCTATGTCCTTTTGAAGTTCTACACTTTCCTTTTCACATTTTACAACATCCCCAAGCTTCGTATCATCTGCAAACTTTGAAATTGTCCTCTCTACACCAAGATCTAGATCATTAATATATATCAGGAAAGCAAAGTCGCAATACCGACCCCTGGGAAACTCCACAACAAACCCTCCTCCAGCCCGGAAAATATCTCTCTGCTTCCTATTTGTCAGCCAATTTTGTATCCACTACACATAGATGATATGAGAGATTAATGCTCCTGTTTTCATTTTCCACCACACATGTGCAGTTCTCTACATCCAAAGGCTGAATTGCTCCCAGGGTGTGTGTCTCCAGTACTACACTGGACCCTATATCCAATCCTTCATTGAAATGGATTGATATCTTAGCTGTATATCGATCACTAACGCATTGTATTAGGGTTCCTTCAGCTGGGCAGTGGAACTTGACTACTTCCATGACTGGGATAGCGAAAAGTTTGTTGCTCTTCTTTTCTGGGAGCTTTGCTTGTTTCTTGTTGGAGATTGCGTCTAACGCATCACCATCTTCCTCCTTCATGGGAGAGTGGTGAAGATAAAACATTAAAGACAAAGGGGTGAATTTTCCCATGGGTGAGTTTGAAGTTGAGTTGGTGGGGAGCTAAGGAAAATACAATCTAAGATGTTCCTGTGGGATCCCAAGAACAATGACTACCTGCCTGGCAGTGGTGGTTAACCAAACAGGGCACCTAATGGGGCAAATAGCCTCATTGCAGAATTGGATCACAATTGTTTGATGGTACAGGGGCTTCCTGCCCTTGTGTCAGGAGCCGAGAAATTGAGCATGAGCGGCTCCATAGGAGGCAGGAGCCATGGCATTGCAGCTATGACAGGGAGATGGAGGGCAGTTGCTATCCTCTTACAGAAGGTGTTTGTGCTATTGGCTCCTCAGCAATGTTCACAATGTAAGAGTGGCTGGAGGCCCTACCCATGGGCCATGCTGAACACTACTTCCCCCGTCCCCACCCTAATGGACAACTTAATTAGATGGGGCTTCCAGAGACGGCTTCTAAATTGGCTGCCTCAGGGAAGATGGTGTTTGACATTCTGCTACGACCTCTTCCAAGTTCACCTGGGGAAAATGATGAGATTTGGTATAAAAACAAACTGCTGGAAAAACTCAGCAGTTCTGGCAGATTCTGTGGAGAGAGAAACAGGGCCAACCTTTTGAGTCCAATATGACTCTTTGGAACTGCTTTTATGTAGGAGATTTGGTTTTCAGCCAGCTCTTTGTTATACAAGTACAAAGGCCTGAGTCAACCTGTACAGTATTGGTGACCTTGAGGTCCTCAGCTATCACTGGTGGGTAACTGCACCCCTTTCTTGGTTCACTTGATGATCTGTCCTTCTCTAAAATCACAGCTTCAGAGGATCACCCTGATGCACTATAAACAGCTCTGCACACTGACTGGTGCTTAATGTGATAAGGTCTGTTCTCTAGAAAGGGGTACAAGACTCAGTACACACAATCTATCTAGCAGATCATCACTCCTTCTTGCTCCTTGCCTTCCTTCCTCACTCTTCATGCAGCTTCAAAGGATTTTTGTGGGAGAAGGTGAAGGTTTTGATTGCAACCGAGAAATCCAATTAAATGAATTAATTTGAAATTTGCAAGTTATTAAAAACCTTTTCTTATGGTAGAAAATTAAAAAGACTCTTCCATCCTCCTTAACTTCAGTCAAATAGACCAAACTGAAGATTTCAAAAAAATGAAAAAAATATAAACAAGATAAATTTTAGTAAAGGCAGTGGGCCCTGATAATATTCTAGCAATATAGCTGAAGACGTGTACTCCAGAACTAGATGTGCCTCGAGCCAAGCTGTTCCAATACAGCTACAACACTGGCAACTACCCGGCTATATGGAAAATTGCCCAGGTATGTCCTATACACAAAAAGCAGGAGAAATCCAAGCTGGCCAATTACCGCCTCCATCAGTCTACTCTCGATCATCAATAAAGTGATGGAAGGGGTCATCAGCAGTGCTATCAAGTGGCACTTGCTTAGAAATAACCTGTTCACTGACGCTCAGTTTGAGTTCTGCCAAGGTCACTCAGCTCCTGACCTCATTACAGCCTTGGTTCAAACATAGACAAAAGAGCTGAGCTCGAGGTGAGGTGAGAATGACTGCCTTTGAAATCAAGGCAGCATTTGACCGAGTGTGGCACCAAGGAACCCTAGAAAAACTGGGGTCAGTGGGAATTGGGGGGAAAACTCTCCACTGGTTGGAGTCGTACCTAGCACAAAGGAAGGTTTTGTTGGAAGTCAGTTATCTCAGTTCCATGACGTGACTGCAGGAGTTCCTCAGAGTAGTGTCCAAGGTCCAACCATCTTCAACTGCTGCATCAATGACCTTCCTTCCATAAGGTCAGGAGTGGCAATGTTTTCTGATGATTGCACAACGTTCAGCATCATTTGCAATTCCTCAGATACTGAAGCAGTCCATGTCCAAATGCAGCAAGACCTAGACAATATCCAGGCTTGGGCTGACAAGTGGCAAGTAACATTCATGCAATACAAGTGCTAGGCTATGATCATCTCCAACAAGAGAGAACCTAGTCATCACCCCGTGACATTCAAAGGCATTACTATCACTGAATCCCCCACTATCAACATCCTGGGGGTTATCATTGACCATAAACTGAATTGGACTAGCCATATAAATACTGTGGCTACAAGAGCAGGTCAGAGTCTAGGAATCCTGTGGCAAGTAACTCATCACCTGACTCACCATAGCCTGTCCACCATCTACAAGGCCCAAGTCAGGAGTGTGCTGGAATACTCTCCACTTGCCTGGATGAGTGCCGCTCCAACCATGCTTGAAGCTTGACACCGTCCACGACAAAGCAGCCCGCTTGATTGGCACCACAACCATTCACTCCCTCCACCACTGCCACATAGTAGCAGCAGTGTGTACCATTTACAAGATGCACTGCAGGAATTCACCAAGGCTCCTTAGACAGCACCTTCCAAACCCACGACCACTACCATCTAGAAGGACAAGGGCAGCAGATCGATGGGAACACCACCACCTGGAAGCTCCCCTCCAACTCACTCGCCATCCTGACTTGGAAATATATCGCCTTCCTTCAGTTCCTCCATTGTCCCTGGGTTAAAATCCTGGAACTCCCTGCTGAACAGCAAAGTTGGTGCACCCACACCACATGGACTGCAGCGGTTTAAGAAGGCAGCTCACCGCCACCTTCTCAATGGCAACTAGTGATGGGCTATAAATGCTGGCCTAGCCAGCGACGCTCACATCCTATGAACGAATGAAAATCAAAGTGGCTGAAAATTTCTGCTGTTTGTCAAGTTACAGTTAACCACATCATTATCTCTTTCCCCTGTGTTCAACAAAATATGACAGATAATAACAAGTTTAGAGACATATTTTTCCAGCAGTTTTTGTCTTTGCTGTGAATGTAATAACAAAAGATAACTGTATTTGCTCCAGGTTCTTCATTCTTCACTCACCACTATGAAATGATAAATTGTTCACAGTGCAAAGTTAAAGGGTTTTTTTTTGCTGTTATTCATTCTCAGTTATACAAGTGTTTCTGACCATCTCCACACTTGTTCTTTTTAAGAAAGACATCAGTCAAATTTCTTGATGTGACCACTATGCAATACTCCACCAGAAAAATGCACATGTATAAACCGAGTCATGCTCAATTATAATGACGCCTCACAGTCAGATAAACTCTTGATATTTAATGTTGCGATTAGTACCTGCAAACTGACAGTTTGGCTAAAGTATCAAAAAAATCCTTGGAATTGAACCCCCATATGAGCCAACACTGTTAGGAGATGGGGAGAGAGAAAATACATTTTTAAAAAGAAGCAGCAAAGAATATTTTCTGAATTTTGGACAAAGTTATACTTGTTTTTGAACAAAGCATTGATGATCTCATTAAGCAGATAATGAAATATTGAACTCGGCCATGTGTAGGGACTGAGTTATCATTAGTCATTAATCCTGGGATGCTTCAGCTTCAACTCTGTTCATTCAGTTCCCTGCCTAGCTCATTACTGGCTTTTGAGCTAAACAACTGTCTCATTATACAATCTCCTACTCTAATGTATTCTTTTCCTCAATCTCAAATCGCTGCAAGTAATAACTCACATTTAATTTCCTCGTAAAATTTTCAAAGTTTTAAAACCCAAGCTGGAAGTGATATAGACGCTGCTTCCTGATTTATCTTATCATCTACTCTTTCAGCATTGGCCTGATGCGTACTTCACTTAATTTTAAAAAAATCAACACCCTGTCCTTCTTGTAAGCCCGTAGCAGTTGTTGGCATTACTCCTAATGTCTATGACATCGGAGCACTAAGGAACATCAATTAAACTATCATTTTATAATGTCTTCAAATCCTTCATGATCACAGTGAAGTAAAAGTTGGTCCTGATAGCTACAGCAGTCTAAATGTAGATTAATCATCAATTCGATTGTTGCTAGTGTGATATGACTGCCTCTATGTCTGTGAGTTATTGTCTGTGACTCGGCAGGGCAAAAGAAGCCACGTTGCAGTGTCGGCAATGTCACAACTCGTTATTTCTGAGGAGCTACTAACAGACCACCTGGCTAACAGCCCAACTTCAAAGAGAGCTACATGAAGGGCACTTTTTATTTGATAAACCAAGCCTTCCAGTCGAGTCAGAGAGTCTTCTAAGACAATGGCCGCTCAAACATTTCTTTTAACCCATAATGGCGGGAACGTCATCAGTCCTGAAGACCAAGCCAAATTCCAGACCTAGACCCTTTGTTGAAGACCTTGTGACGAGGTACGGTCACATGACCTAAGACTCTGGCTTGTTGAACAAGTTAATATTGCCTTCCTGAGCTGCAAGCCTGTCTGCTGCTTTAACATCTGACTAGCAGGTCACGCAGAAGGAGCTCTGGCCAGGTTGGACACCTGGCCCCATCTACCATGACTCTACTGGAAGTTCTGCACCATCGCCTACAAAAACTGATACATCTCTGCATGCCTATTTCATCTTGTGAAGTCAGCGCCACCGGAAAAGCAAATTTTCTAATGCCGGTTTTCATACCGTTGACCTCTGAAGGAATTCCTCATGGGACTTTGATTCTGGACACTGGACTTTCCGTGGATCCATATTTAATTTTTCTGTGGTCTCTGCTTAAAAATCTTTCTCTATCCCTCTTTGCTGTATGTGTGTGGAGAGATGTTGCGGACCCTCCTCTTCGGAATGTGTGCAATAAACTAACCTTTTTTGAGTTCATCCTACCTTGAATTTGCTGTGGGGTTCTTACTTGGAATTGGATCACACAAAAAAATGACTAGTTGGGAAATATTTCACTGCTTATTAAAAAGGAAACAAATCAAAACACCTTTCTGTTTATGGATGGGTGTTGAGAGGAAATATTAGTACTGTTTGAATGGATTCCCGCCCTCCCAGTCCATCATAAGTGGGAAAAGGACAGTTAGCAAAAGCATTAAATGATATCTGGAAGTGTCAGGTGTCAAAAAGGGCATCATCTCACGTCTCAGTGGTGTGCACCACGTCAACTCTAACTGCCCTGGCAAATTACAACTATGTGAGAAAGAAAAGGAATGGGCCTAAGGAAGTTGCGATTTGGCAAGGAAACTGGCAACAAGTGCCATCTCCGTTAGGATGGTCAAGGAGGCGACTAAGCCCCTGCTTCCTCATCTTGCCTGGGCGGTTCTTTTCCCCTGCAATAAGAAAAGGCAGAGAATTACGACCAAGGTGAGTACAGTTTTTGCTCAGAAAATAGGCAGTCAACAATGTTATCAAGTAGCACTTACTCAGCTCACTGACACCCAGTTTGGGTTCCGCCAGGGACCCCTTGGTCCAAACATGGATAAAAGGACTGAACTTCCGAGGTGAGGTGAGAGTGACTGCCCTTGACACCAAGGCAGCATTTGACCGAGTGTGGCATCAAGGAGCCCAAGCAAAACTGGAGTTAGTGAGAAGCGGGGAAATCTCTTACTGATTGGAGTCATACCTAGCACAAAGGAAGATGGTTGTGGTTGTTGGAGGTCAATTATCTCAATCCCAGGACATCACTGCAGGAGTTCCTCAGGATAGTGTCCTCGGCCCAACCGTCTTCAGCTGCTTCATCAATGACCTTCCCTCCAACATAAGGTCAGAAGTGGGGATGTTCGCGGATGAACACAATGTTCAGCACCATTCACGATTCCTGAGACACTGATGTAGTCCATGTGCATATGTGGCAAGACCTGGACGATATCCAGACTTGGGCTGATAAGTGGCAAAAAACGTTAGTGGGGGTTGTATATAGACCCCCAAACTGTAGTGGTGATGTTGGGAATGGCATTAAACAGGAAATTAGAGATGCATGTAATAAAGGAACAATTATGGGTGACTTTAATATGCATATAGATTGGGCAAATCAAATTAGTAACAATACCGTAGAGGAGGAATTCCTGGAGTGTATACGGGATGTTTTTCTGGACCAATACATTGAGGAACCAACGAGAGAACAGGCCATCCTCGACTAGGTATTGTGTAATGAGAAAGGAATAATTGGCAATCTAGTTGTGCGAGGTCCCTTGGGGATGAGCGACCATAATATGATAGAATTCTTCATCAAGATGGAGAGTGACGTAGTTGATTCTGAGACTTGGGAATTCAATCTTAATAAAGGAAACTACGATGGTATGGGGTGCGAGTTGGCTATGATGGATTGGGAAACGTTACTTAAAGTGATGACGGTGGATAGGCAATGGCAAACATTCAAAGAGCGCATGGGTGAACTGCAACAATTGTTTCTTCCTGTCTGGCGCAAAAGTAAAGCAGGAAAGGTGGCCAAACCATGGCTTACAAGGGAAATTAGAGATAGTATTAGATGCAAGGAAGAGGCATACAAATTGGCCAGAAAAAACAACAGACCTGAGGATTGGCAGCAGTTTAGAATTCAGCAAAGGAGGACCCAGGGATTGATTAAGGAGGGGAAAATAGAGTACGAGAGTAAGCTTGCAGGGAACATAAAAACTGACTGTAAAATTTCTAAAGGTATATGAAGAGAAAAAGATTGCTGAAGACAAATGTAGGTCTCTTACAGTCAGAAACAGGGGAATTTATAATGGGGAACACAGAAATGGCTGACCAACTAAATACATACTTTGGTTCTGTCTTCACAAAGGAGGACACAAATAACATACCAGAAATGTTGGGGAACACAGGTTTTAGTGAGAGGGAGGAACTGAAAGAAATCAGTATTAGTAGGGAAATGGTGTTGGGGAAATTGATGGGATTGAAGGTTGATAAATCCCCGGAGCCTGATAATCTACATCCCAGAGTACTTAAGGAAGTGGCCCTAGAAATAGTGGATGCATTGGTGGTCATCTTCCGAGATTCTATAGACTCTGGAACGGTTCCTACAGATTGGAGGGTAGCTAATGCAACCCCACTATTTAAAAAGGGAGGCAGAGAGAAAACAGGGAATTATAGACCAGTCAGCCTGACGTCAGTAGTGGGGAAAATCCTAGAGTCCATTATAAAAGATTTAATAGTTGGGCACGTGGAAAACAGTGGCAGAAGAGATTAGCATGTAAGATTAAAGCACATGGAAGATTGGGGTTAGTGTATTGAGATGGATAGAAAACTGGTTGGCAGACAGGAAACAAAGAGTAGTAATAAACGGGTCTTTTTCCGAATGGCAGGCAGTGACAAGTGGGGTGCCGCAGGGATCGGTGCTGGGACCCCAGTTATTCACAATATATATTAATGATTTAGATAAGGAAATTAAATGTAATATCTCCAAATTTGCAGATGACACAAAGCTGGGTGGGAGGGTGAGCTGTGAGGAGGATGCAGAGATGCTTCAGTGTGATTTGTACAAGCTGAGTGAGAGGACAAATGCATGGCAGATGCAGTATAATGTGGATAAATGTGAGGTTATCCATTTTGGTAGCAAAATCAGGAAGGCAGATTATTATCTGAATGGCTATAAATTGAGAGAGGGGAATGTGCAACGAGAGTTGGGTGTCCTTGTACACCAGTTGCTGAAGGTAAGCATGCAGGTGCAGCAGGCGGTAAAGAAGGCAAATGGTATGTTGGCCTTCATAGCCAGAGGATTCGAGTACAAGAACAGCGATGTCTTGCTGCAATTGTACAGGGCCTTGGTGAAACCACACCTAGAATATTCTGTGCAGTTTTGGTCGTCTTATCTGAGGAAGGATGTACTTGCTATAGAGGGAGTGCAGCAAAGATTTACCCGACTGATTCCTGGGATGGCGGGACTGACATATGAGGAGAGATTGAGTCGATTAGGATTATATTCGCTGGAGTTCAGAAGAATGGTGGGGGGTTCTCATAGCAACCTATAAAATTCTGACAGGACTAGACAGGGTAGATGCAGGAAGGATGTTCCCGATGGTGGGGGAGTCCAGAACCAGGGGTCACAATCTGAGGATATGGGGTAGACCATTTAGGACTGAGATGAGGAGAAATTTCTTCACCCAGAGAGTGGTGAGCCTGTGAAATTCGTTACCACAGAACGTAGTTGAGACCAAAACATTGTATGCTTTCAAGAAGGAGTTAGATTTGGTCTTGGGGCGAAAGGGATCAAAGGGTATGGGGAGAAAGCGGGAGCAGGATATTGAGTTGGATGATCAGCCATGATCATAATGATTGGCAGAGCAGGCTTCAAGGGCTGAATGATCCACTCCTACTCCTAGTTTCTATGTTTCTGTTCACACCACACAAGTACCAGGCAATGACGATCTCCAACAAGAGAGATTTCAACCATCTCCCCTTTACATTCATGGCATTACCATTGCTAAATATCCCACTATCAACATTCTGGCAGTTAACATTGATGAGAAATTGAACTGGACCAGCCATATAAATTCTCTGGCTACAAGAACCAGGTCAGAGGCTAGGAATCCTGTGGCAAGTAACTCACCTCCTGACTCCCCAAAGCCTGTCCATCATCTACAAGGCCCAATTCAGGAGTGTGATGGAATACTCTCCACTTGTCTGGATGAGTGCAGCATCAACAACACTCAAGAAGCTTGACACCATTCAGGACAAAGCAGCCAACTTGATTGGCACAACATCCACAAACATTCATTCCCTCCACCACTGACGCACAGTAGAAGCAGTGTGTACCATCCACAAGATGCACTGCAGGAATTCACCAAGGTTCCTTAGACAGTACCTTCCAAACCCACGACCACTACCATCGAAAAGGACAAGGGCAGCAGATAGATGGGAACACCACCACCTGGAAGTTCCCCTCCAAGTCACTCACCATCCTGACTTGGAAATATATCGCCGTTCCTTCACTGTCACTGGGTCAAAATCCTGGAATTCCATCCCTAACAGCACTGTGGGTGTACCTACACCACATGGACTGCAGCGGTTCAAGAAGCAGCTCACCACCACCTTCTCAAGGGCAACTAGGGATGGGCAATAAATGCTGGCCCAGCCAGCGAAGCCCACGTCCCGTGAATGAATTTTAAAAAAACAATTGACAATAGTTTCTTGGTCACCACTGGTCTAGCTTTAATTGCAGATTTCATTAATTGAATTTAAATTCATATTCAAACCCATGCTCCCAGAGAATTAGCCTGGGCCTCTGGATTACTAGTCCAGTGACACTACCACTATGCCACCACCTCCCCTCCTTACCTGTGCTGGAGACTGCTAAGGAGGTGAAAGAGTGAAGGCTGGGAGCTGCACAACATTCACCTTGCCAACCTCAAGAGGTCATTGAACTGTTTCCTGCATGGGATCCCTCCCCTCGGCACCACACTCTCGCTGCTCAACTCCTCTACAACCTCCAGACAAGCCTGTTTGGTAAGGCCAACTGGGCTGCCTCCGACTGTCCTCTGGAAAAAGCACCCGTCACCATGTCCGGGCTACTTCCACCTCTGGGGATGTGTATGTGAAGCAGGGAGGCAGCATTCCTCCTCTCTCGTTCATTTTTCTGTTTTGTGCCTTGAACGGAACAAACTGCAGTGCACAACGCTGCCACTGTGAGTGGTTCTCGAAATGCAGTCACCATTGCAAATCAGGAAACTCGACAGCCAACAAACACGCAACATACTCCCACACACGTCAATGTGATCATGATCATTGATTTTTATTGTTACGTTTAAGGATAAATAGTGTTTAGGATTTAACAGGATATTAAATACTGATCCTCCATTTGTGGTTCTGATGCATCATCCTGCCCGCTCCACCTAACTAAACACCAATCCTGGAGGCAGGCTCTTAATTTCTCCAAAGAGCAACCAGAAGGCTCTGTACCCGGAGTGTCAGGTTTCTGATCTGGAAATGGCCTTGCTGTTACTCTAAAGCCAAAGTCCGTAAGATTCCGCTCATGGAAAGATTCGCGGCGCAGGAGGAGGCCATTCGGCCTATCGTGTCTGTGTTGTCCAAAAAAGAGCTATTCAACCTAATCCCACCTTCCATTTCTTGGTCCGTAGCCTTGTAGGTTATAGCATATACAAGTGATTTTTTTTTAATGCGTTGAGGTTTTCTGCCTCCACCATCCTTACAGGTGGCGAGTTTCTGACTCTGACCACCCTTCTGGGTGAAAAAGTCAATGGTCAGGAAGCTACCAGGGCAGGAGGAACTACAAGCTAAATCGACCAGGTAAGAAGTTGCAAAGTTTCAATATTCTGAGAGCTGATAATTCAATGAATCTTGGCTTTAACACCATGAGGAGATGAGATGTAGGAAGGTCAGATTGTATGGTGTATTTGGAGTTCAGAGGAGTAATGTCTGTAGTATCAATATATAGAGAGAAAAACCAGGAAGGTGTTGAGACAGAGGAAGTGTAGACTATGGTGAGAGAAGGCTCACGTCAGAGTGTTTATAAGTCTTATCCAGGTGTGTGATAGAGGCACTACAAGATCTCTGGTATAAGAACAAGTTTTTAATGTACGTGGGCTTTATAGAGAATTAAAAGTGCCTGAGCATCTTAATGACACTTGGTGTACTTCCTAAGGTCAGTTAGTGCCTGAAGGTATTTTTAAAAATATTTTACTGTACATGTGATTATTACAATTACAATTATATCCTTTTGTTGAGTAAAGTCTTTCTTTGAACAGATATCTGAAAACATAATGTCTCAGACACACGGTGTGGATTTTGAGGAGGCACCTGGCAGCAGATCACTACAAAGGTAATTTGGTACAAAACATAGAAAATAGAAGCGGGATTAGGACATTCGACACTTCGAGCCTGCTCCGCCATTCACTATGATCATGGCTGATCCTCTTCTCAATGCCATACTCCTGCTCGCTCCCCATTCCCCTTGAAGCCTTTAGAATCCAGAAATCTATCTATTTCCTCCTTAAATATATTCATTGACTTGGCCTCCACAGCCCTCTGTGGCAGAGGATTGCACAGGTTCACCACCCTCTGAGTGAAGAGGTTTCCCCTCATCTCAGTCCTAAATGGCTGACCCCATATCCTGAGACTGTGGCCCCTTGTTCTAGACCCCCCCCAGTCAGAGGAAACATCATCCCTGTATGCAGTCTGTCCATCTCTGTCAGAATTTTATACATTTCAATGAGATCCCCTCTCATTTTTCTAAACTCTAGTGAATACAGGCCTAGTCGACCCAATCTCTCCTCATATGACAATCCTGCCATCCCAGGAATCAGTCTGGTGAACCTTTACTGCGCACAATACTCCAGGTGTGGTCTCACCAAGGCCCTGTATAGCTGCAGTAAGACATCCTTGCTCCTGTACTCAGTCCTCTTGCACTGAAGGCCAACATCCCATTTGCCTTCTTAACTGCTTGCTGCACCTGCATGCTTGCTTTCAGTGATTGGTGTACAAGGACACCCAGGTCCCTTTGTACATCAACATTTCTCAATCCATCACCATTTAAATAATACTCTGCCATTCTGTTTTCCTACCGAAGTGGATAACTTCACACTTATCCATGTTATACTGCATCTGCCATGTATTTGCCCACTCACTCAACTTGTCTAAATCACCTTGAAGCCCCTTAACATCCTCCTCACCACTCAGATTCCAACCAAGTTTTGTGTCGTCAGCAAACTTGGAATAATTACTTTTGATAATATATCCGTGACCTCATGGATGCATTTGTGGGTGGCGGCTTGTGAAATCCCACAATGGTCACCTGTGGAGCCCTGAAAGGAGCCACTGGCATAGAAATTGAGCACTGTAATTACTTACACAGCCATTGGCAGTGGATGCCCTCCATGTTCCCTTGGCGCCAAGTCCTGCAGTAAGTGGCAGATGTGAGCCACCAGGTCCCCAGACAATGGGCAGTCATCAGCGACACTGGTTCTCAATCATCTGTAGGAACGGCAGGCGGTGTCTATAGACCCTGGGTGTCACTAGGCAATGACCAGCCACAGCTCACTGTTGCTCCTGGGTAGTATGTGCGGGAGCCCCTGCTGCCCCTTCTTCATGTGGTTGCTGCTCCTGCCTTTGCACAGCCAGGAGCCTCAGTCACTCTCTCCTCAGTCTTCTACAGTCTCTGTAGGCATCAGACATAGGTCACCAGCATCCATGTTCCTGACATGATCCTCCTGCAGCGTGAAAGAGAGAGAGAGAGACGTGGTTACCATGGCTGTACTTAGCGCCTTTCCTGGCCCTGTGTGACCGCCCCTTAATGCTTCCCGGAGAGTGCTGGTCGCCCCTTGGATGGCCACAGATGTGTGCGCTGCAGGGCTGCCCTGTCAGTCCATGACATGCCCTTGACCAGGTTGCTGAGATTGCAAGGGGCTGTGAGCACCTCCAGGAGTGACTACTACATGCCCAGCATTGGCGAGGAGATTGTACAGCGTGTGTAGTCTAACTACTCCTCGGACCAGTAAAGTGGTGGCGGACTCGAAGTTTGTGGGTGGGTGGGTGGGGGGGCGGTGGCGGGGGTAAGGTATGGAATGCTTTGTGGTCCTTTGGTGCCTCCGCATTGCCTGCATGAGTGGGCAGGATAGGAGCCTGACCCCAGTCATATCACTGAGGCTGCTCCTAATCTGTCTCAGTTGCAGAGGCATGGTCAGTTTATACAGGTGGCCCTAATGTTTAGCCACTTCCCTCGCTTAGCCTGACCCCCATCCCGACTGCCTGTGCATGATATGCGGCACCAGGGCAGCACTTGACCTGCTCCCCCCACAACCCCCTCAGCAGTCGCCTCTGAGGCTGGCCAGCACTTGGCCCCAGACAACACCGCCACCCCCCCCCCCCCCCCACCCTTCCCCCGTACCAGTCGCCTCCGGGGCCAGGCATCAGTTGTCCCCGCCGCCCCGAGGCATGAAAACAACGGGCAAGCTATGGAGAAACCTGCTGCTCACTCCCCTCAGTTCCCCCAAAGTGAAGGCTGCCAAGTGCACGTCACCTGCGTGCTGTTGTGAAACACGTCGGTGGGATTGGACGATACGGTGAGGTTCCAAGAGCCTGGCGGCATGGCCTTTTAATTATATGCTGAAGTATTACAATTAGCTCCCTACCGATCAATGGCGGGGAAAGGCAGCCCGCCCGTCAGTGGGCATTGCGGACGATCGCGATCCTGCCTTCACGCCTCCGTGAAGCAGATCACGCCATGTTTTCCACACACGCCACCTATCGCACCCACCGCCAGCAGGCACGGAAAATTCCATCCATTAACCCTGTTTCTCTCTCCACAGATGCTGCCAGACCTGCTGAGTTTTTCCAGCGTTTTAAGTTTTTATTACAGCTTTCTTGGCTGCCTATGGAATATCTATTATGTCAGACGATGAATGATTAAGCAGTGACGTTTTATTTTAAAATGCAGCTGCTCTGCCAGAGCTTTGCTTGGGAAATAATGTTACACAGTTGGCTCCCTGGTCCTGCATTTGTGTTTAAACAGAGCAGTTCAGCGCCAAAAAAAAAAATCAGAAGCGGCTGAATCTCTCTCAACTGTAACTGTTATAGCCTGAGGGACATCTTTTAAATTCCTTTCATTTTAAAAGATCTAAAACCTCGCTTGGCAGGCCTTCGCTGACTCTGTGGCATCGCTTCCCCCTTACCCTTTTGGATTGTCTCCGGTTTAAAAACGTTCTTGATGGCTCCCTCTTTACAAGCCCAAAGGCGGCTCTTTTCACTGGCTCCTTGCAACATCTTGAAGTCCAGTTGCCCCCTTGATATATGTGGACTGTGCAGTGTTGCCCTTTCTTTATACATTTTCAGAAGGCCCCACAAAGCTTTCCTGTCCCTCCTGCCACAGAAATCTTACAGTACCGGCCGTGCAGTCATCGTCCTGGGATTTTACGCTGCGGCTGTTCTCTGGCTGGAAAGTCGGCGGCGACCCTGCCTTAGCCGGTTATGGAATCCCCGACTGGATTTTACAATTTTTGGGCTGTGAACTGTCTGCAGCCAAGGATTCCGCCCCTTTTAAGGAGGTCCTGGCCTCCCCGACCCCCAAGAACTGCCGGCCAGTCGGGGGGGGCCAGCAGTTCTTCAGTCCCAGGAGGGCCACTGGGAACGTTGGCCACGGCTGGGACTGCAACAGGCCTGGAGCAGCCACCAGGGAGGAGGCCCTAGAATCAAGGTGAGTTTGTGGGGCTTGCCAGGGCCCCAGGCAGGCTCGGGTAGGGGGTGGCATTTGTCGTGAGGGTGGTGAGGGGTGGGGTGGGGCTCTTTCAGCAGGGGCCACCCTTGCCACCTGGTTGGAGGCCCTCTGTGGGCCAAAGGATGCCTGATCAAAAGGGCCCTCCACACTCAAGCCCACAAGGAGGCCACCAAAGCAAAGTGTCCACCAGTGATGGCAGGAAAAGGCTCTTATGTGGTCTTTAATTGGATACTTCAGGGCCTCAATTGGCCTAAGGATGGACAGGTGGTCTGCCACTGGTAAAATGCCAGTGGTAGCAGGACGGCGACAGGCACACAGCGCCCACCATCCAACCTGACTTTACGTGAATATACTCCCTGGACTATATAAAATCTGGGCCCCGGAGACCGATATTGGCGCGCTCTTAGGTACAACATTGAACATGCCACTGGCCAGAGAGATTATGCCTCTGCCTTGCCCCAGCCTCATTAAAAAAAACCTTCCCAATGGTCCCAAGCTCTATCAAGCCCCCAAATAGAACAATTTTTGCGGTTAGCACCTGCTGACCCCACTGAGGCTGCCACTAACTGGCAGCAGTAACTGCAGAGTAGTCTATCACACTGACCATGCTTACTCCTCCCTCACTGAGGTGCTATGATGGATAAGACTCTCCCTCCCTTGAGATTTGTCTCTAGCGTTCCAACATCCTCCTGCTCAAGAGCCATTTTTATCTTTGCACCCTTCCAATGTGAGTGTTTTCTATCCCTGCCATTGTTCTTCTCCATGATGCCTTTTGTCTTCTGCCAAGTGCTAGGTTAGAGGTTCAGAGACCAGCTTCTAACTTCCACAATGTTCAGATTTTTTTTTGCTTTACTTCTACCTGTTCCCATTTCTTTCCTCCCACCGCGCCCCTCTTCTCGCGCCCCTCTTCCCACTTGTATTTTCCATTCCCCAGTCTATGACACTAGCCCTTGACTCTGAGTGCAACACCATGGGAGATTAGCTCATTTATTTTACTTTAAATGTTTGGTGTTTTATTGAATGACATATCCAGCTCTTAAGCATTTCAATGCAGCGCTGAGAGAATGTTGCACTGTCAGATGTGTTGTCCTTTGGTTGGGCCCTTTGGAAATAGACTTTGGTCATATGTCATGATTATAAATGCTATGGATTGTGCCAATTCCTTTGACTGATCATTGGCAGCCCTACCTTCAGCTACCTAGGCCTTAAGTTCTGGAATTCCCTCTGCAAAACGCTGTTTCTCCATCTCTTTCGTCTAGGATGCTGTCTAAAACCTACCACTTTGACTAAACATTTTGTCACCCATCCTAATGCTTCTTTCTTTGGCTCAGTGCCAGTTTTTGCCTGATTACACTCTTATGAAGTACCTTGGGGATTTTCACTACATTAAAGACACTTTATAAATGCAAATTGTTGTTGTTGTGTGAGACATAAAGCTGAGGCCTTGTTTGCCCTTACAGTTAGATGTAAGAAGAGCTGGAGAGTTCTCCAGTATCTTGGCCAACATTCATTCTTCAAGCATCTTCAAAAACGGATTAACTGAACGTTCCTCTCATTGGTTTTGTGGGATTGTGCCAGGCACAACTTAGCTGTCATGTTTGCCTACAAAATGAGTGATCACACTTCAAAAATAATTCCTTGGCTATAAAGCAATTTGCGACATCCCTAAAGTGCGAGAAGGACTAATGTCCTTTCTTCATAGAAGGCCAAAGTCCATAGTACAGAGTGCCATTAAGACTGAAAAGCATTGAGGGCAAGTTAAGTTAAGAAGTAGTATTTCAATTGTGCCAAACCTTTTGGAATAGAATTTCCATTCCTAATATATTTAATTTAATGTGTTTGGCTCAATGCCACTTGAAATCAATCCAATGTGCTTTTCTAACAGTGCATGGAACATCTATTAAGTACAACCCAGTTCTATTGTAGGTTGCCAATTAGTTTATAATCCTGTAATTTATCAGATCACTTCATCAAATGAGGTGAATAGCTAATTTACCTGGTTTTATCATTCCTGTGCATAGTAAAAACCATCTTCAATTATTTACTTGGGTCAAATGCTCATCTGTATATAATCCTACAGCAAACTCTTTTGATTATAGTTTGCTTAGTAAATAGAAGCTCTATCCAAGCACCAAAATATATTGAATCCTCAGAAATGCTTTGTTGGCTCTTATCTATCATTGAAATTTCCATTGGAAAAATAATTTCCGCTTATCTTTGGAAGATTTCAGATGTTTTTCTCTGCACTGATGCACTCCATTTTACATGGGAAATGGAAATAGACTTTGGCCATATGTCTTGATTGTAAATGCTATTGATTATGTTTAATTGAACAGGTTACTGTTAGAACATTTTATAGAGGGGGTAAGTGCAGTTTTAACTGTGAATAAACATCACTCACACTAGTGCAAACGTGCAGATTTATTCCTTCCTGTTCCCATCCCCAAAAAGGAGATCAGCGAGACATAACCTGTACTGGAGTGTAAATTATGTGCTTAATTTTATAGAATTACATAAAATTGACAGTGCGGAAACAGGCCATTTAGCCTAACTGATCTGTGCTAGTGTTTATGCTCATGACCCTCCTCCCGGCCTACTTTATCTCACCCTTTCAGCATATCCTTCAATTCCATTATCTTTCGTGTATTGGTTTCAGCTGCTCTCAAATGCATCAATGCTATTTGGTCAACTAATCCCCCACAATCAACATCTTGGTGATTACCATTGACCAGAACCTAAACTAGATATGAATACTGTGACTACAAGAGCAGGTTAGAGGTTGAGCACTTCCTGGTGAGTAACTCACCTCCTGACTGTCCAAAGCCTGTCCGCCATCTGCAAGGCATAAGTCAGGTGTGTGATGGAATACTCCCCACTTGCCTGGATGAGTGCAGCACCAACAACCCAACAGCCCACTTGAGTGCCATCCACCACCTTAAACATCCACTCCCTCCACCATTGGCGCCTAGTGGCAACAGTGTGTCCAATCTACAAGATGCATTACAGCAATTTGCCAAGCCTCTTTTGACAGTATCTTCCAAATCCACGACCCTTACCAGCTAAAAGAACAAGGGCAGCAGACGCATGGGAACACCAACTGCAATTTCCCCTCCAAGCCCCACACTATCCTGACTTGGAAATATATCGCCGTTCTTTCACTGTCACACTGGGTCAAAATCCTTGAACTCCCTGCCCAACAGCACTGTGAGTGTACCTACACCACATGACTGCAGCGGTTCAAGAAGGCAGCTCAACACCACCTTCTCAAGGGCAACTAGGGATGGGGAATAATACTGGCCTCCTAACACCCACATCCCATGAATGAATAAGAAGAAATGTAGTAGCAAGTTCCACATTCTTGTCACTCTGGATAAAGATGTTTTTCCCAAAATCCTTACCAGATTTATTAGTTTTTTGCTAAACCTGGACTCACCATAAGTGGAAAAATTCTATCTACATCCTCTACCCTATTAAATACTTTTAGAATCTTAAAAGACCTTTTTATTTTGTTACCCTTAAGCATTTTTTTGTGCTAGACACAAGAGCCTCATTCTATTCAGCCTTTCCTGATCTTTCTAATCTCTCAGTTCTCAATTATTAAATCGTACATTAATTTGGAATCTCTAATAATATATGTTGCAATATGTGACATTTATTTTTCAGTATTAAAATTGTTTCTCTTATTCAAGTGTCTAGCTTCGTTTTTGTACAACACGCCTGGATAGTAGGGGATAGTTCTGGTTTTGTGTTTAAAGAGATAGGTTTAGTGATATTTGTTGATTTTGTCCCTTTATCTACGAGCTACACTAAGTGCCATTGGTTTCATAAAATGCTACATAATTGTTAACTCAGATTTATTGAATTGATTGGGTTTTGCTCGTCAGGTATGTCTAATAATTGGTGCATCTGGCTGTCATATAATGGGACAATTTTCTGAAAACACATCAACTTAAATCTGCAAAATCAATCGAGATAAACATTCTCGGTTAAGTTAGTGAAAAAAGACTGTAGGGAAAGGACGAGCAAACCAACCAATCACATCAGATACTCTGGTAGGTATTATTCTGTATAGTTTCAATCCCAATCTGGTTTGTATGAATAGAAACAAACCCCTAACTGTTTATGGATGCAGGATAAAGTGTAGTGACAGCTGAACTTTTTTTTTCACCAGGGCACTGAACCACTTGAAACATCTGAAGGAACTTGTTGATGATATTGGTGCTAAGATGGAAAAGGAAGCGGAGAGAAATCAATACAAATGATGAGCAATTAGAGAGACGATTATTAAAATCTAATAGCTTGTGCAATCTAATAAAGTAACATTAAGTTTAATTGAAAAGTGAATGATTAAAATATGCTGGCTTGTTTGTGATGATTTGAGTCACCTGACTACAGCCACATTCCCATCTAATGCAGAATATATAAAATAAAAATACCTGGAAAAACTCAGCAGGTCTGCAGAATATATACTGTTGAATTGATTAACTTTGGGTCAATTGTTTTTCTTTGCCCATGTGAGAATATTATGGTTTAAGGCTCTCTCTTGGGGAAAAGGCAGATATATGGTATCAGGTTGCAATCAGCTATGATTTTATTGAATGGTGGAACAGGCTCCAGGAACTAAATGCACTACTCCTGTTCCTATGGAGTTGTTGCACTGTCAAAACTTGTAAGCCTTCGAATGAGATACAGTATTGAAAGTGAAGCTCTGTCTTTTTTGTTCTGGTGGTTCAAGTGGATGGCAAAAGTTCCATGGTTTTAAAAAATTACAATTGTTACAGCACAGGAGGCAATTCGTAATTTAAAAATAAGGGGTCTCCCAATTAGAGGCAGAGATGAGATTTTTTTCTCTGAAGGTCGTGAATTTGTGGAACTCTCTTCCCCAGAGAATGGTGGAGGCAGGGGCATTGAATATTTTTAAGCCAGACGTAGGTAGATTCTTGATTATCGAGGGAGTCGAACATTAGTGGGGGTAGGCAGAATGTGGAGTTGAGGCCACAGTTGGATCAGCCATGATCTTATTGAATGGCAGAGCAGGCTCGAGGGGCCAAATGGCCACCTACTGCTCCTAATTCATATGTTTGTTTGCAGTATGTTCATGAGGCCCATCGTGTCTGCACTAGTTCTCCAAATGAACAGTTCACCTAGTGCCATTCCCCCGCCTTCTCCCAGTAACCTGGCACATTCTTCCTTTTTGGGTAACGGTCTAATTTCCTTGTGAATGCCTCAATTGAACCTGCCTCCACTGCACTTTCAGGCAGTGCACTCCAGACTTTCACCACTCGCCGCGTGAAAAAGCTTTGCCAAACACTTTAAATGTGTCCTTTCATGAGTGGGAACAGTTTCTCTTACCAGCTTACTCTTATTCTATTTCACCTCTTTTCAATTTTTTAAGTTAATTTTTGCTGGTTCCTAAAAATCTTACAATCCTCAGACTAACTTCTGTTCTTCATAACATTAGAAGTCTCTTCTTTTAATCTAATACTATCCTTAACTCTCAGACAGTCACGGATGGATCACTTTTCCAGTTGACTTTCTGCTTCTCAATGGAATGTATATTTGTGGAGAATTTTGAATTATTTATTTACAGGTTTGCCACTGTTTATCGCCCCTCCCCCATACCTTTTAATCTATTTTCCCAATCATCCTTAGCCCGCTTGTCCCTCATACCAGTGTAATTGGCTTTATTTAAGTTTGACTCTTAAATCACAAGATACTGCAGACTCATCATTTAGATCTTAATTCTTCAAGGGACAACAGAATAAAAAAACTAATTTTCTCAGAAGAAAGATGAGACCATCACCCAGTATATATATGATTAATTTAACTCTTCCCCCCCACACCCAAACAATTTTATGTCTGAATAAAGGGAACAGTGATTGATATACACCCAAACTGTCGCAACCTTATTTCTTTACAGGAGCTGACTGACCTGATGAACGTTTGCAGCATTTTTAAGTTTTAACTGAAATTCTGAGTTTATAAAAAGTGACTGGCTGGTCAAACTGCTTGACTTAACACCGCAGCTAATCAATTAGGCATTTAAACTCAAGAGTTTTTTGCTTTGAGTGCCTCCCCCAGTTGTTGTTGTGTAGCATTAGAAGTATATGGCATGAACACAGTGTGATAGTTAACGTCGCTATGACACAAATTAATGGTGTAGGCTTCACAGTATCACAGAATTGTTACGGCACAGAAAGAGGCCATTCAGCCCATCGTGTCTGCACCAGCTCTCCAAATGGCATTGTGACTTAGTGCCATTTTCCTGCTTTTTCCCAGTACTCTTGCACATTGTTTCTATTCAAATAATACTAAACTGTGTGAGAAGTTAGTGATTAACAATTGTCAATAAAGTAGGAAGAAACAAAGATTACAGCTCACTAAAGGTGTACTTTACAATCTAAATTATGCCAGCAGACAAATTATTGTGACACAAGCAGAGCACTGTTGAAGATGGAAATCTGAAATTAAAAACAGAAACCTGAACGCTGTTTCTCTCTCTGCTGATGCGGCCAGACCTACTGAGCATTTGCAGCATTTTCTGTTTTTATTTTAAATTTTTTGATATGTCAGTTAACTTGCCATCTGACCAAAGGAGAGCCATGTCTCCATAAAACCACCCAAGTAACAAACTGAACACCAAGATAACGCAACTGCTAGTTGAAGATGAGCATTCTTGCCAAAGCCCCTTCCTCAGCCAATCCCACCAAGAAACCGATTAACTCATCATTAATCTTGCTGTTTGTTTGTAAGATGTTGATGTGGTCAACAAGACAATCATGCAGCTATTCAGGATCCTGTCATTCACACCTCCTCTAGACACATCTTTACTTGTCCTATTGGTTTCTCCTTTTGCCATGCACCATCATCCCTTTTGTCATTTAATCTCTCCTGTCTTCCGCTGTATCACAGACCTTTTATTCTTTCCTCCCCTCCCATTCCCACCCCCCCCAACCCCACTCTTTGCCTACCTCTGCACTTGGTTAATAGGTATTCCAACTCGAACCTTTGATCTGATGAAAGGTCATTGACCTGAAATGTTAACTCTGTTTCTCTCTCCACAGATGTTGTCACACCTGTTGAAGATTTCAAGCACTTTCTGTTTAGATTTCAGATTTCCAGCATCCACAGTACTTCTGTTTTTTATTCATTTCCATTTAGCCATGCACTAAACACTCTTGTCCACCAGATGCTGCTGCTATTTCCTGGCAACTGCTTAAAATAAGGAGACAAAGTTGTTTTGTGTTGCCCTGGCTGTTTGGGAGTATCTGTAAAACCACTTTTAATAACTTCACAAGTAGCTCAATATTGCTCTTAAATAGTGGATCAAGCAAGGGAGTAGCAGTCACCTTATGAAGAGATAGAAAATTGCAGGCCCCAGTCAGTTATTTGAAATGACAAGTGTAAAATTTCACTCATTTCTCTTGCATGGCCACATTGCTCCACTCCCAATCTCAAAGAAATCCATAGTGTTACTTGCCCTGAAGCAACTTGTTAGTTTGGGCACTTCCCTCTTTTAAAACTGGAACCTGGGCTGTTCCAAACTAAAAAGAGTAAAAGTTATTTTGCTTTTTGTGACCTTGGACCATGCAATTTGTACTGATAGGCACTGAATTAGGAATTTTTTTTTTATTCATTTACGGGATGTGGGCTTCAGCCAACATTGCCCATCCCTAGTTGCCCTTGAAAAGGTGGTGGTGAGCTGCATGGAGTGAATCGAATTGGCCAAAGGCTGGCACCTGTGATGCTGGGGACCTCAGTAGGAGTCCAAGATGGATCACCCACTTGGCAGGTCCGGCTGAAGATCGTAGCAAATGCTTCAACCTTATCTTTTGCATTGATGTGCTGGGCTCCCCCATCACTGAGGATGGGGATATTTGTGAAGCCTCCTCCAGTGAGTTGTTTAATTGTCCACCACCATTCACGACTGGATGCGGCAGGACTGCAGAGCTTAGATTTGACCTGTTGCTTGTGGGATTGCTTAGCCCTGTCTATCACTTGCTGCTTATGCTGTCTGGCACGCAAGCAGCCCTGTGTTATAGCTTCACCAGGCTGACACCCATTTCTAAGTATGCCTGGTGCTGCTTCTGGCATGCCCTCCTGCACTCTTCATTGAACCAGGGTTGATCTCCTGGTTTGATGGTAATGGTAGAGTGCGGAATATGCTGGGCCATGAGGTTACAGATTTTGTTCGAGTACAATTAACATAAGAACTAGGAGCAGGAGTGGGCAATTCAGCCCCTCGAGCTTGCGATTCAATACGATCATGGCTGATCTCGTTTCAGCCTCAACTCCAACTTCCCACCCTCTCCCCATAACCTTTCAACCCGTTACTAATTAAAAACCTGTCTATCTCCTCCTTAAATTTATTCAGCGCCCCGGCATCCACTGCACTCTGAGGCAGTGAATTCCACAGATTCACGACCCTTTGAGAGAAGCAATTCCTCCTCCTCCTCTGATTTAAACTTACCACCCCTTAGCCTAAAACTATGGCCTCTCATTCTAGAATGCCCCACAAGGGGAACCATCCACTCCACGTCTACTTTGTCTACCCCCTTTAGCATCTTATATACCTCATTCTCTCATCCTTCTAAACTCTAGCGAGTATAGGCCTAACTGCTCAATTTCTCCTCATAAGACAAGCTCCTCATCTCTGGAATCAATCTAGTAAATCTCCTCTGAACCGCCTCCAATGCAACTACATCCTTCCTCTAGTAAGGGGACCAAAACTGTGCACAGTACTCCAGGTGTGGTCTCACCAACACCTTGTACAGTTGCAACAACACTTCCTTATTTTTATACTCTATTCTTTTAGCAATAAATGCCAAAATTCCTTTTGCCTTCCTTATTACCTGCTGTACCTGCATGTTAGCTTTCAGTGATTCATGCACAAGGACACCCAGATCCCTCTGCACTGAAGCATTCTACTGCTGCTGATGGCCCACACTTCCTCATGGATGTCCAGCCTTGAGTTACTAGATCTGTTCTGAATCAATCCCATTTAGCACGGTGGTAGTGCCACACAACATGTTGGAGGGTATCCTCAATGTGAAGGTGGGACTTTGTCTCCACAAGAACTGTGCGGTGGTCACCGATACTGTGATAAACAGTTGCAACTGCAGCAGGTTGGTGAGGATGATTATGCTTTTCCCTCTTGTTGGCTCCCTTACCACCTGCCACAGTCCCAGTCTAGCAACTATATCATTTAGGACTTGGTCATGAGTGGTGCTACTGAGCCACTCTTGGTGATGGACATTGAAGTCCCTCACCCAGATTCTGCACCCTTGCCACCCTCTGTACAACCTCCAAGTGGTGTTCAACATGGAGGAGCACAGATTCATCAGCTAAGGGAGGACAGTACTTGGTAATCAGTAGGAGGTTTCCTTGCCCATGTTTGGCCTGATGCCATGAGACTTCATGGGTTCCAGAGCAACTCCCTCCTGACTCTATACCACTGTGCCACCACCTCTGCTGGTGGGACAGGATATACCCAGGGATGGTGATGGTGCTGTCTGGGACATTATCTGTAAGGGATGATTTATGAGGATGTTAGTCAGACTAGTTTGACTAGTCAGTGAGACAGCTCTCCCAATTTTGGCACAAACCCCCAGATATTAATAACGAGGACTTCGTAGGGTCGACAGGGCTGAGATTGTCGTTGTCATTTCCAGTGCCTAAGTCAATCAAGATCCGTCCGGTTTCATTCCTTTTTAGTGACTTTGTAGCAGTTTGTTACAAAAAATTGGCTTGCTAGGCCATTTAAGATGTATGTAGACCAGGTGAAGACGACAGATTTCCTTTACATTCAACATCGTTAGACCGGTCATCGTTAGACTTTTAATTCCAGGTTTTTATTGAATTCAAATTCCACCATCTGCCATGGCAGGATTTGAACCCAGGTCCCCAGAGCATTACCGTGGGTCTCTGGTTTAGTGACAATACCACTACGTCATCGCCTCCCCATTTCTGGCATCTGTGGAGGGAGAAACAGAGTTAATGTTTCGAGCATATGACTTCTTCAGACCTAAAGAGAAGTAGAAATATGGATTTTATACTGTTTAAGAGGGCGGGGGCGGAGCAGGTGGAACAAGATAGGTCAGGGATAGATGACAGCTAAGGAGAGATTGACAAAGATGTCATGGACACAAGACAAAGGGTGTGTTAATGGTAGAGGTAAAGAAGGTGCTGATGGTGGCATTAAGATAAGATGGCAGAATGTGTTAATAGCAGAACAAGGGTCAGCGCTCTGAAAGCACAACATAGAAACAAGTGACAGATGACCCTGTGGGGGAGGGGGGTTTGGGGGAAAAAGGATTTAAAAAATGAGCAAATGAATAAAACAATGGAATATAATAAATAAAAATAAAAAATAGATTAAAAAAGGGGTCAAGAGGGAGGAGAGTGTTTATGATCTGAAGTTATTGAAATCAATGTTAAGTCCGGAAGGCTGCAAGGTGCCTAATCTTCCGATTAGGACTTTTGTCACCTTTGTCAATCTCTCCTTAGCTGTCACCTATCCCTGACCTTCTATATCATTCCACCTGCTCCACCCCCTCCTAAACAGTATAAAGTCCATCATATTTCTACTTGTCTTTAGATCTGAAGAAGAGCCATATGGATTCGAAACGTTAACTCTGTTTTTTTCTCTCCAGAGATGCTGCCAGACCTGCTGAGTTTTTCCAGCATTTTCTGTTTTTATTTCAGATTTCCAGCATCCGCAGTATTTTGCTTTTAATCCATTTCAGAGCTAGGCAAGGAATTGGGTTTAGGCTTGGAAAGGCAAGATTGACCATGCACATTTGATGCAGTAGTAATAATCCCATCTTGAAGGACGGGCGAAGCTGTTGTAGGTGGACTCATGCATGCATGTATAGAGTTGAGGGTAAACTTATAGAAGCATTAGTGTTACATCTTTAAAAATGTAGTGATGGAAAACTAGCCTTCATAGCTCAGTTTTGAGGTCTGAAAATTATTGTTTGATCTCTAAAACTTGACTTTCTGGTTTGAAATCCAATAGGTGGCAGAAATATCTTTGTTTTATTTCTCACTTTTAGCTTGAATTTGCCTGACCTGTGACACTTTGCACGATTACTCACAAGACTTGGGCAAGGGGAGATGCTTCCTCACAATGACAGAATTACCACTAATGGCTCTCAGACACTGGCTGTATGTAATGAGGTCCAAATCTATTTTTAAATGTATCTCCATCCATTGTTTTATCTCTACCTTTTAGCCTATTTCAATCCCTTCCCCCCACCCCACCCCCACTAGGGCTATCTGTACCTTGCTTGTCCTGCTTTCTACCCTTAATGTCACCATTAGCATAATTCTTAGCTAATTTCACCACCGTCAACACCTCTTTGTCTTCTTGTCTTTGATATCTTTTGGCATTCTCTACCTATCACTGGCCCTGTATCCAGCTCTACCTGTCTCACCCACCCCCCCCCCCACCTTAAACCAGTTTATATTTTACCTCTTTTCTATTTTTCCTTAGTTCTGATGAAAAGTCATTCAGACTCGAAACGTTAACTGTGTTCCTCTCCGCAGATGCTGTCAGACCTGCTGAGTTTTTCCAGGTATTTTTGTTTTTGTTTTGGATTTCCAGCATCTGCAGTTTTTTGCTTTAATCCAAGTCTATAATGCCTGCCTGCTCCCTTGGACAGTGATGTGCAAGCTTTAGTGTACTGTGTAAAGCAAAAGATAAGAAACATAAGTATCTTGGGTGCAGCAGAAAAAACAATTATTTTTATTACCAGTTTGCATCTTGACGTTTTTCTGCTTTAAAGGCGCAAAATTTTCACTGACCCAGACACAGGCCAAAAGCCTCCCATTTGTACTGTAATTTCCATGCTTCTATTCTGCAATCTGCAAGTACTGCTATGCAGTCAACAGTAAGGTTTAACTCCAGAAAGCAGCATTACAATGGGATAGTACTGTTAATAAAGTGAAGACTGAAGCTCTAAAAGCTTATGCCGTTCTTACTGTCTCACCAATTCATTCTATTTCCCACACAATGAAATTTTGTGCTGCACTTTTGGTGTCTTAAGATAAGAAGAGACACATTATGGCCTAGATTTTCCTGCAACAGTGAGATTGCTGACATGCAACGTATGTCCTTCTTAGCATTGATAATATACTGCTTATTTTGTTGCACTTCTAATGAGAACCTACAGGAACAAACATAGTGACAAAGCAGAAGGGGTATGGCAAATTTTTTGCAGCAATTGTATTTCACTTCTTTGAGGAACAGGGATTATCTACTAGAAATAGCAGCAACAATCTCCCCAAAACATCTTTACATTAATGATTGAGAAAAACATTCTTGGACTGAAGCAGATTGGAGCTCCAGTTAATTCCAGGCCTTTCCTAAGGTTGAGCATGTTAGGTTAACAGGTCTATTGTGCTGGCACTTCATACAGATGCAGAATATTTTAATCTGAATTGGAGGTAGGTGTCGGGGCAAGTGTCACTGTAGACAAAATTCATATCTGTAGCACTACCAACTGATCATACGTCTGGAGGTGCACGCAGCATTCAACAAATTTGCATCTCCCCCATCAAAGATCAAGCATTCAGCTGCAAAAAGAGGACCCAGTGTAAGTTAAAGGGCCAGGCACTTAACTTGCGTATAAGATGAATTTGAAGAAGTTCCTCTACTGCAATGTCTCTGGAAGTACTGTGTTTGTTTCTGGAGGTGCTCTGCTGTGTTCCTGGATTTAGCAGGGAGTATTTCTGCTTCCTCACAGGGAGGGCAGAAAAGTAGGTGACATGTCCACACAAAGGCTGCAACAGGTGTCTGCAGGTCAACCAGGAGATGAAGGAGAGGCTGCAGACAGTGCAGGCTCTGCATGGTGCCCCTTGCCAAGTTGGTGCCAGACTGCTCCATGCCAGATACAGGAGGCTGTCTGGCAGGCCAATGAATGGGTCCAATACCTCAGTCTGCATCCTCATCAGCATGAGCTGGCAACTGAACCATCATTTTCACCTAGCCTTGCTGCAGTTCAGTCGTGCTCAGTAATTCCCTGTGTGCATTGTCCAATTCTATGCTTCAGGTATGTGTAATGCATGAGCTAGTGGCTGCTCAAGTAATGAGCCCTCTGTAACAGTTATATGCTGTTGCTCTCTCTTTTTCTCCCTGGATTGGTGTAGCTCAGCAAGTGACAGTTTTTGGGTGTCTGAAAGCAGGAATTCAGAAGGTGGAGGGAAGTGCGAGTGCGGTGGATGTTGGTGGGGGATTCAGTGATGGTAATGTCACTGAATGTCAAGGGACGATGATTAGATTCTCTCTTGTTGGAGATGGTCATTTCCTGGCACTTGTGTGGTGCAAATGTAACTTGTCAATAATCAGCCCAAGCCTGAATGTTGCCCAGGCCTTGCTGCATATGGGCACAGAGTGCTTCAGTATATGAGGAGTCGTGAATGGTACTGAACATTGCGCAATCATCCGTGAACATCCCCACTTCTGACCTTATGATGTAGGGAAGGTCATTGATAGAGCAGCTGAAGATAGTTGGGTCTAGGACACGACCCTGAGCAATTCCTACTGATGTCCTGGGACTGAGATGGTTGACCTCCAACAATCCCAGCCATCTTCCATTGTGCTATGTGTGATTCCATCCAGCAGAGAGTTTCCCCCCAATCCTTATTGACTCCGGTTTTGCTACGGCTCCTTGATGCCACTTGGTTAAATGCTGTCTTGATCTCAAGGGCAGTCATTCTAACCTCATCTCTTGAGTTCAGTTCTTTTGTCCATGTTTGGACCAAGGCTGTAACAAGTTCAGGAGCTGAGTTGCCCTGGCGGAACCCAAACTGAGCATCAGTGAGTAAGTTGTTTCTGAGTAAGTGCCGCTTGATAACACGATCGATGACCCCTTCCATCAATTTGCTGATGATCGAGAGTAGACTGATAGAGCGGTAATTGGCCAGGTTTGACTTGTCCTACTTTTTGTCTACAGGACATACCTGGGCAATTTTCCACAGCGCTGGGTAGATGCCAGTGTTGTAGCTGTACTTGAACAGCTTGGCTAGGGACGTGGCTAGTTCTGGAGCACAAGTCTTCAGTACTATTGCTGGAATGTTGTCAGCACTCATAGCCTTTGCAGTATCAATTAACAGCCAGCCAGTGTGAAACTCGCACTGAAATGATCAGTGCTGCTGGGGTGGGGGCAGGAGGAGGGCAGATGTTGACATAAGCATGGGCGCGGGGGAGCACTCAATGAAAGCTCCCTGAAGACAGAGAGCTGCCTTAGGGAGCTGAAGAATCCAAAAGCTATAAATAAAGATTTTGAAATGTTGGGAAAAAAAAGTCTATGCATCAGAATCAGTCACCTGCACATATGGATGATGAAAATTCTGTCCAAACATTTTTATTTTAAAAAATTAATATTGGAAACCTCTTCCTGCCCTTGGATGAGGTTTTCTCAAAAAGGGAAAGGCTGCCTGGCCGATTCGCCCGCCCGCCAACCATAATGTTGGATGGGCAACGAAAAATCTCCCATCAATTACAATGTTAATGGTCCTACTAGGCCTCTTAATTGTCGGTGGGCACACTGCCGACTGTTGTGTTGGACCACTGACTGAAATATCACGCGGGTGCATGATAACGCCGGGACGTTATCACGCGCTATTTCACACTTGAGCGGGTCGGGCATGCGCCCACATGCCAAGCAAAAAGTTCTGCCCTATGAAATAAGTTGAGCTGTATGAACAAACGAGTGGCCATTGGATGCAGGTTAGTGTGAGCAAGTAGGGAAGTGTGGTTGCCACATAGAGTGGATCGGTTGCGCAGAGTCACCTCAGGGGAGTGTTGAGAGAGGCACAGAGATCTCCAGTAGATCCGCAGTCAAATAAGTTAATGGTGGGTGCCACATGAGAACAGCCTTGTTGAAGAGAGGGGAGTTTTAAATATTTTGAGTACTACATTATTTTTAAACTCAAGGAAATGGTGCAAAAATACAAGCTCACCCAGAGCACCATTTTTCTTGTTATCGAGCATAGTTAAAACACTGACACCCTTTAAAAGGTTGATCAATGATAGTGTGTGACTAAATTACTTTAAAATGGAAAATATTTGAAATGGACACATATTGCCATTGCAAATACTTCAGTTGAAGTTACAGAGAGTGCTGAGTCCAGTAGCAAGAAATAAATGAAGAGCAGAAAGTATGAGGAAAGATATGTAGAATTCAGATTCATGGAGCTCAGTGATGGACAGCCGCAATGTGCTGTGTGCTTAGAAATTTTATTTAAGGAAACAATAAAAGCTGCAAAACTGAAGTGGCGCCTCACAACAAAGCATCTGTAATATAAAGGTAAATCTAAGGACCACTTTGGACAAAAAACAGAATAATACAGGTGTCAGGAAACTCAAATGACAAATAGCACCTCTTCAGTCTGTCCAGCTCATCCTGGTTCTCCAGTTCCAAATTCAAAATCTGTTCTGATTTAATTTGATGCTTTTCGTATTTGAAGCACGTTCTCAACTGACTTTACTAATTCATTCATTCCTGCTTTTGAACCCTGTCTCTTGAACAGTCAGTGTTTACCATGTTAGGCAGGAGCCATTCAACAAGTCAACAACTCTTTAAATTATAATGGTGTCTTTTACTTTCCTAGTGCTAGCTTCATAACCTACCACACTACGCCTACACTATTAGCTGCTGTCACATTTTCAAATCGGGTCTTTCCATCAATCTCCTTTTCCAATGAATTCCCACATCATTGATTCACAAAGTTATTCCAAGAAAATTGTTCACTCTGGCAAAGGGTTCAAACTCTATGGGACACAAGTTATAAAATGGGAATGTAGGAATTAAAAGGAATGTCAGACAGCACTTTTTACACATGATATTGGAGTAAGTCACCATGAAGGGTCACTGAAGCAAAAACACATTCAATACACTTTCCGCATAAGGGCTGGATTTTACGCTTTCCAGTGGGGTGAGGGAGGCAGAATGGGAAATGCATTGTCTGCTTCTTCCCGCCTGCACCTTACCATGATGAATCAAGCATCGGCTGGCCAATTAACAGCCGACTGGTGGAGAGGCTGGCCAATTTGCATTGGGAAGGGGTGCCCAA
This sequence comes from Cetorhinus maximus, assembly GCF_964194155.1. Taxonomy (NCBI): domain Eukaryota; kingdom Metazoa; phylum Chordata; class Chondrichthyes; order Lamniformes; family Cetorhinidae; genus Cetorhinus; species Cetorhinus maximus. The sequence goes on along the minus strand of NC_135879.1, from coordinate 207,742,995 downwards.
GCCCAGGGTAGGACATCAGGTGGCGAGAGGGTTTAGGCCGTAACTGGAAGTCAGTCATGGCTGCCCTCTGCCTCTCTAATTTGTTATGTCAGCCTAAAAACTGAAGAAGTAAAGTCTACTAGCATCCAAACGCAGCCACCTTCGGCAGCAGACTCTGCTGCTACATGCAGTTATGGTCCCGTTTGCAGGCCCTTTCATCACCCCTTGTGCCATCTGCTTGTACCTGGCGTAAATCACTCCCAATCTTTTTCCTGTGCGACTACCAGTGGGAGTGGGCAATGAAAAATTGCAGTCAACTGGGTCTTTAACAGGCTGAATAGCTTTTCTAATTGTTTTTTTCTCAAAATGGGAGGTGGGCTTCTGATTTCAGCACCCGCTCACCTTCCGTATTATAGGAGACTGCACGATGAGGTCGGATTGTCAACCCGACATGATTATATTTTGCATAAGTGTGGGGGTGGGGTCGCCTGCCCAATTTGCAACCATAAAATCCATATCTACATCTCTTGGGTGTATTTTTACTTCAGTGACCTTTCATGGTTACTTATTCCAACAGACTGTTGTATTGTGTGTAAAATGTTCTGTCTGACATTCCTTTTCATTCCTATTTTATAACTTGTATCCATAGTATTTGAACCCTTAGCCATAGTGAACAATTTTCTTGCAATGACTCTGAATCCTCTTCATAAGCTTGGAAAAATAAATTGCTTTGCCTTGAGGTCTCTCATTTTCGAAAGAACAAGCCTGATTGCTGAATTTTCTTCATAATTTGAAGTTTTGACATTCAGGCCCATCTTCCTTACGTGACATTGGTTCCCTTCAAAGCAATAATAAATAAAATAAATGGTAAATTCCATGATTGCACACAACACACTAGATGTGGTCTAACCAATGCCTTACACAGCAATAGCACAATCTCATTTGATTTGCACCCCATCTTATAATAGGTTATTTGTTTTTTTTCAGGGCAGCCATACACTATCCGGGCAGTTTCATACATTTATTATCAATGTAGCACCTACATCTCTTTACTGATCAGAATTCTATAGTGTTCCATTCAATCAATATGTTCCCTAATTAGGTTGTATACTTTCACAAAAAACATCTTACACTTCAATTGAACCACGTTGTCACTTATTTGTCCAGTTTCCTGAAATATCGAACTTTTGACTCTGATTGTATTGTTCTTGAGGTAAGTGATCCTTTCTGCTTTTAATACACAGAAACATAGTCCCTTGTGGGAATGAAAAATACTTCTGGCCTCATGTATGATTAGTGCAGAGAACCTTGGTCCTCTTCCAATAGCAGCATGGACCACTCTGGCCTCTTTGTAACATTAATGCACAATACTTGTCCCTTCCCGGTTTTAACATTATTGCAAAATATTTTGATCCTGTTGTTCCCCTAACTGCTACCAACTCAAATGATAAATTATCATCCTCATGTTAAATCCTCCATGGCCTCGCATTCATTCACAGGATGTGGGCTTCGCTGGCTGGGCCAGCATTTATTGCCCATTCCTAATTGCCCTTGAGAAGGTGGTAGTGAGCAGCCTTCTTGAATCACTGCAGTCCATGTGGTGTAGGTACACCCACAATGCTGTTAGGGAGGGAGTTCCAGGTTTTTGACCCAGCAACAGTAAAGGAACGGCGATATATTTCCAAATCAGGATAGTAAGTGACTTGGAGGGGAACTTCCAGGTGATGGTGTTCCCATCTATCTGCTGCCCTTGTCCTTCTAGATGGTAGCGGTCATGGGTTTGGAAGGTGCTGTCTAAGGAGCCTTGGTGAATTCCTGCAGTGCATGTTGTAGATTGTACATACTACTGCTACTGTGCGTCGGGGGTGGAAGGAGTGAATGTTTGTGGATGTGATGCTAATCAAGCGGGCTGCTTTGTCCTGGATGGTGTCAAGCTTCTTGAGTGTTGTGGGAGCTGCACTCATCCAGGCAAGTGGAGAGTATTCCATCACACTCCTGACTTGTGCCTTGGAGATGGTGGACAGGCTTTGGGGAGTCAGTAGGTGAGTTACTCACTGTTGCATTCCTAGCCTTTAACTTGCTCTTATAGCCACAGTATTTATATGGCCAGTCCAGTTCAGTTTCTAGTCAATGGTAACCCTCAGGATGTTGATAGTGGGGGATTCAATGATGGTAATGCTATTGAACATCAAGGGGCGATGGTTGGATTCTCTCTTCTTGGAGATGATCATTGCCTGACACTTGTGTGGCGCGAATGTTACTTGCCACTTGTCAGCCCAAGCCTGGATATTGTCCAGGTCTTGCTGCATTTGGACATGGACTGCTTCAGCATCTGAGGAGTTGCAAATGTTGTTGAACATTGTGCAATCATCAGCGAATATCCCCACTTCTGACCTTATGATGGAAGGAAGGTCATTAATGAAGCAGCTGAAGATGGTTGGGCCTAGGACACTACCCTGAGGAACTCCTGCAGTGATGCCCTGGAGCTGAGGTGACTGACCTCCAAGAACCACAACCATCTTCCTTTGTGCTAGGTATGACTCCAACCAGTGGAGAGTTTTCCCCTGATTCCCATTGACTTCAGTTTTGCTAGGGCTCCTTGATGCCACACTTGGTCAAATGCGGCCTTGATGTCAAGGGCAGTCACTCTCACCTCAACTCTGGAGTTCAGCTTTTTTGTTCATGTTTGAACCAAGGCTGTAACGAGGTCAGAAGCTGAGTGACCCTGGCGGAACCCAAACTGGGCATCAGTGAGCAGGTTATTGCTAAGCAAGGGCCACTTGATAGCACTGTTGTTGACCCCTTCCATTATTTTACTGATGATTGAGAGTAGACTGATTGGGCGGTAATTGGCTGGGTTAGATTTGTCCTGTTTTTTGTGTACAGGACATACTTGGGCAATTTTTCACATAGCCGGGTAGATGCCAGTGTTGTAGCTGTACTGGAACAGCTTGGTTAGGGGCATGGCAAGTTCTGGAGCACAAGTCTTCAGTACTGTTGTTGGAATATTGTCAGGGCCCATAGCCTTTGCAGAATCCAGTGCCTTAAACTGTTTCTTGATATTACATGGAGTGAATTGAATTGGCTGAAGACTGGCATCTGTGATGCTGTGGACCTCCGGAGCTGGCCGAGATGGATCATCCACTCGATACTTCTGGCTGAAGATTGTAGCAAATTCTTCAGCCTTATCTTTTGCACTGCTGTGCTGGGCTCATCCATCATTGGCGGTGGGGATATTTGTGGAGCTTCCTCCTCCAGTGAGTTGTTTAATTGCCCACCACCATTCACGACTGGATGTGGCAGGACTGCAGAGCTTGGATCTGATCCGTTGATTGTGGGATTGCTTAGTTCTGTCTATCGCTTGCTGCTTATGCTGTTTAGCATGCAAGTAGTCCTGTGTTATAGCTTCACCAGGTTGACACCTCATTTTTAGATATGCCTGGTGCTGCTCCTGGCATGCCCTCTGCACTCTTCATTGAACCAGGGTTGATCCCCTAGCTTGATGGTAATGATAGATTGGGGGATATGGTGGCCTATGAGGTTACAAAGTGTGTTCAAGTACAATTCTGCTGCTGCTGATGGCCCACATCACCTCATGGATGTCGAGTCTTGAGTTGCTAGATTTGATCAAAATCTATCCCATTTAGCACAGTGGTAGCGCCACACAACACAATGGAGGGTATCCTCAATGTGAAGACGGGACTTCATCTCCACAATGACTGTGCAGTGGTCACTCCTACCAATATTGTCATGGTCAGATGCATCTGCAGCAGATTGGTGAGGATGAGGTCAAGTATGTTTTTCCCTCTTGTTGGTCCCCTCACCACCTGCCACAGAACCAGCCTAGCAGCTATGTCATTTAGGACTTGGCCAGCTTGGTCAGTAGTGATGCTACCGAGCCACTCTTGGTGGTGGATATTGAAGTTCCCCACCCAGAGTATATTCTGCGCCCTTGCCACCCTCAGTGCTTCCTCCAAGTGGTGTTCAACATGGAGGAGCACTGATTCATCAGCTGAGGGAGGGCGGTACGTGGTAATCAGCAGGAGATTTTCTTGCCCATGTTTGACTTGATACTATGAGACTTCATGGGGTCCGGAGTCGATGTTGAGAACTCTCAGGGCAACTCCCTCCCAACTGTATACCACTGTGCCGCCACTTCTGCTGGGTCTGAGCTGCCGGTGTGACAAGACATACCCAGGGATGGGGATGGTCGTGTCTGGGACATTTTCTGTAGTTATGATTCTATGAGAATGACTATGTCAGGCTGATTCCTGACAAGTCTTTGAGACAGCTTTCCCAATTTTGGCACTTGCCCCCAGATGTTAATAGGGAGGACTTTGCAGGGTCAACAGGGCTGATATTGCCGTTGTCGTTTCCAGTGCCTAGGTCGATGCCGGGTGGCCTGTTCAGTTTCATTCCTTTTTTGTAACTGTAGCGGTTTGATACAACTGAGTGGCTTGCTAGGCCATTTCAGAGGGCATCTAAGAGCCAACCACATTGCTGTGGGTCTGGAGTCACATGTAGACCAGACCAGGTAAGGACGACAGATTTCCTTCCCTAAAAAACATTAGTGATCCAGATGGGTTTTTGCAACAATCGACAATGGTTTCATGGAGATCATTAGACTTTTCATTCCAGACTTTTATTGAATTCAAATTCCACCATCTGCCATGGTGGGATTTGAAGTATTGCCAGATCATTACCAGGTCCCCAGAGCAATACTCTGGGCCTCTGGAATACTAGTCCAGTGACAATACCACTACGCCATCGCCTCCCCTCGGTACCTATGATACCTTTTCAAACCACCACTGCACCCCCCACCCAGTTTCCTCTGACCCGCTCACTCTGGTCTGTTATGCATCCTGCTTCTCCAATTCCTGTTTGTCCCACCATTGGTAGCCACGTGCCTTCAACTAAGTAAGCCCCATACTCTGAAATTGCATTTCCAGGTCTTCCACCTCATCACCTTCCTCTTCTTTAACACCTGCTTTATCATTCAATTTTTCAACCAAGCTTTTGGCAATCCTTCCTGAGCTCACTTCCATGACTCTGTGTCTGTTTAGCCTTTAATTGACTAAGTTGAACTATGTTGAGGATACCAAAAGGAGATACTGGTGTTGGTCATCCTGACACTAGGGTTATTTAATCACACCCTATATGGATGCAAACCATTGTGCAATTGTTGTAGTGCAGAGCTACAACCTAGAGATCATAAACCCAGTGAGCAAACCACAAATCACAAGCCAGTGAACAAATAGCACTTAAAATTACTCTGAAAGTTGTCAGATTGTTGTAAAATCCCATTGATTTACTAATCTCCATCCGCAGTCTCATGGCTCACTCACGTTGCTTGATAATGCCATAGTAGCTCACTCGGTTGTACAATTGCTTGGCCGACCACCATTTCATGGTAACCAGGGATGGGCAATAAATGTGGCTTTAGAGTGATGCCCAAATCCCAAGAGCAAATAATAATGAAAGGAAGGCCAAGAAGTCTAAAGCTTTAATCTAGGGGACATTAGGACCTGAAAGAATCAACAATGTTATGGGACAGAGTTAATTCCTTACAGCACTTAGGTCAGTCATAAAACATCAACAGAAAATTGAAAGGTCCCATTGAAAATTCAGTGTGAGTGTCTGAGATGTGTTACTAGTGAAAGCGAATTGTTTCTAACAAAATGAAAAAAGGCAACCCAAATAGCCTAATTAATTAAACCAGAAGGAATAATTCATCACACTCGATTACGGGAATTATTTTACAGAAACAATATTGTAATGTGTATAAGTATTGCACAAAGTCTGTTATAAATGATTACAGAGTAATGTGGACAGAACCTATCTATAATTCATAGCGTGGATCCATTTTGATAGTGTTCTATTTCCTGCACACTTACCCACTGATCTCTGCCAGCTACAAACAGCACTAGTACAAAACATAGAGAATGCTGTGCATCCTATACTGAGGTTGGGAAATTATAAGGCTGGTCTTCCAGCTCAGCTGCCACTGAAAATTAGTCCTGTACATCATTCCATTGAGACTGCAAAACAATAGCAATCATTCTCTCTTCTTTTTAAACAACAACCATGTTAAGCATTCACATAACATGCCACTAAAGATCTTAGTAGAACTGCATTTCTTTCTAATATTTGGGTAGAAGCTCCACCAAGCTACACTACAGTATCATCCATCATAGCCATGCATTAAAAGGAAGCTTCAAGCTCCAGACAGGCCACCACCCACTGCACAACAAGACCTCCATCATACTATCTATATGACAAAAATTGACTATACAGCAACTCTTCCCAAGAAGTCAGTGAAATTAGCTCCTTAAACAAGATGGAATTGGAAAAATGTCTTCCACCGATGTTGATATTGCTTAAGAGTGCATACTTGTGTGCCATAGTATTTGAACCCTTTGGCATAGTGATCACTTCAGAATGTTATTATTGAATTTGCTTCCACAAATTTTTCAGGCAATGCATTCCAGATCATAACAACTTGCAGTGTAAGAAAATGTTTCTTCATGTTGTTTCTGGTTCTTTTGCCAATCAGCTTAGGAGGGTCCTCCAGTTACCAACTCTTCCACTGCTGGAAACAATTTCTCCTTACTTGCTCTATCAAAGCCAGTCAGGATTTTGAACACCTTTATCAAATCTTCTCTTAACCTTTTCAGGTTTGAAGAGAACAACCCCAGCTTCTCCAGTCTTTTCCACATAACAGAAGTCCCTCATCCCTGGTACCATTCTACTAAATCTCTTCTGCACTTTCTCTAAGGCCTGGATATATTTCCTAAAGTGTGATCCCCAGGATTGAACATTATATTCCAGCTGAACCTTAAACACTGTCTTTTAAAGGTTTAGTGCAACTTTCTTGCATTTATGTTCTGTTCCTCTCTTAATAAAGCTGAGGATCCCATATACAGACTTTTCAACTTGTCCTTTCACTTTCAAAGATTTGTGTACATACACCCCCAGGTTTCACTGTTTCTGCGCCCTCTTCAAAATTGTACCATTTAATTCTTATTAGCCCTCCTTATTTTTCCTACCAAAATGCTTCACTTCACACTTCTCTGTGTTAAAATTCATGTGCCAAGGGTCTGCCCACTTCGCCAGTCTGTCTTATGTCTGAAGTCTGTTGCTATCCTCCTCAATGTTTGCTACATTTCCAAGTTCTGCGTCATCTGCAGAATACCCAAGCCCAGCTTATCAATATAAATCAAAAAGAGAAGTGGTCCTAATACTGCCCTCTGCAGTGAGAGATACATTTTAAAACAAACAAACATTACTGAGATGACAGGTTTTTTAAATTCAGAGCTAGGCAATGTAGCAATGTTGAATGGTAGCAGACAGTGAATAAAATCTCATTTTGTCTGTATTTAAGTGCAGATTTTACTTGAAGTACAGTGCGATTTGGGAAGAAGCAGCTGAGAATTGAGTTCTGACTGGTGGTCCTCAGTCATAAATGCATTATGAGTTAAGCACATCCAGTTATCTTTTCTGCCTTTATTAGCATGCCATTGTTCCCTATAAGCTGAAAAGTTATCTCCTGCATAGGAATTCCACTCTATCTCATGCTACTTCAAAGGATGGATAATATAATCCATACCCTACTTGGACTAAATTTACAAACATGTTTATTCGGACAGAGATATTCACAAAAGCAGCATGACAAACAAGATGTTGCATATTTTGAAGTACAACTGGTAGAATTGTTCAAAACACAGATTTTCTGCAGCTGACTTGACTCAAAACCATGTTTGTCAAATAAATGCATGACTATAATTTATGAGTGGCATCTTTCAAAATAATTTAATTTACGCTGGGAAATACAGAAAATAATAAATACAGCAAGTCCTCACAATAAATCGCCTCACTTAAAGTCATTTCGCTTTAACATTGTGTACTCTTAAGGACTTTTTTCTCAATTTATATCGCCATTTTCGATTTTACGTCACCTGCACTCTGCACCCCCCCCAGTGCTGAATTCTAGGCCAGCTGCCACCATGTTCTGATGTCGGAGCTGCTGGCACAGTCACCAGGCTGCGGGGGAGAGAGCGAGGCCGGAGATCTGGGAGCAGGAGCGCTGGGCAGGGATGGGAGACTGCTAGCCGTCGATCAGTTGATGAACTGTGAGTAAGCTGAGGTGGAGGTGGTGCGAGGGAGTAGCCCACCCCGGCTTCTTCCGCACCCGTCCCAGCTATGTACCCGGCCGCCCTCCCCACCATCTTCTTCCGCGAACCATCCACCCAACCCCAGCTTCGGCAGCTTCTTCTGTGGCCAACCCCCCCCATGGTTTCTTCTATGCACCCCCCCACCACCTCCCCCCACCAAACCCCGGCATCTTTCATGACCCCACCCAGCTCCTTCCGCAAATCCCCCCAGATTTTTCTGCAACTTCGTGAAACCAGTTTGCAATCGTCTGCTCTGCCTGACAATGGCGGGCTGCGTTGTTATGTATTAAATGTCTTGTTTAGCTTGCCGTATTTTGCAAGCCAGTGCATTATGGGATTGCAGAATCCATGTTGTTTTGTTAGTTCTGTTACTGCAGTAGAATAAACAAGAGCTGCAATGTTCAGTCATCTCCACACCTCCATGGGTGTTGTTTAGCCTTTAAAAAGTTATCGACATAACCAATATTAAAACATAACAAATTGGGAACGAGGACAACAGATCTTTGTGGTAAGGCCACTCGAAAAGTGAAACAGCTAGTAAAAGGAAATTACTACTAAAAAAAAATGAGAGAGACTGCAAGAAGCTACTTTTGGCGGCCTGCCCTGGACCAAGACATTGAAGCTAAGGCAAGATCTTGTCCCTCATGTCAGTGTGTGAGAAACATGCCTCAGTTGGCACCCCTCAATCCATGAGATTGGCCGTAAAACCCTTGGCAGTGCATCCACGTCGATTTCGCTGGACCATTTGAAGGAACAATGCTCATGGTGGTTGTGCATGCTCATTCCAAATGGCCAGAAGTTTCAGTGATGACCTCTTTTACAGCTGAGAGTACAATTCAAAAGCTAAGAGAAATGTTCTGTCCTTATGGGTTACCAGAACAACTTGTGACCGACAATGGACCTCAGTTTGTCTCACAGGAGTTTGAGAATTTTTTGAGAAGTAACGGAATTCATCACATCACCTGAGCACCATACCACCCATCCACCAATGAGTTAGCTGAAATTTTGTTCAAACCATGAAACACACTTTAAGTTCTGCATGAGGACATCCCTCCATTCAAAAGTGTCTGGACATATTTCTGCTGAGATATCAAAACACGCCACATGCTACGACTATAGCATCTCCAGCATTCCTACTAATGGGATGGCAACTGCGCACTTGCTTTGATCTGCTGAGACCAAAAAAACATGACAATTTGTGCAAGATCAACAGCACGACCAAGTGGAGAGAAGAGCACAAAGATCAAAGTCAAGAATTTTCTGTTCTGGACAAGAAGTTCCAGTTCATAATTATGCTACCGGAGCTAACCGGGTTCCTGCTGTGGTGGTTGCTCAGACAGGATCTGTTTCATACACAGTCCAAACTGCGAATCATCTCACCTGGCGGAGACATGTTGACCAACCGCTGCCAAGTCAAGCACCATCTAAGGATAAACCTCTAATGGAAGAGACATCTCCAAGTCAAGGAATGCCGACTCCAGTCTCACCTCCTCAGTCTAGTTTGACTGAAGTTGAAGTCGCCTCACTTTCACCTGCATTAGACACAGCTTCAGGTTTGACTACAATTCCTGAATTGACATTAGCCTCTGATGAACGTTATTACCCTGTAAAAGCACCAGAAGTCCACCGTAACCCACACCGGGAGAGAAGACCTCCTGAATGCCTGAATTTATAAAGTCAGAGACTTGAGATGGGTTCAGCAGAACTAGAGGCAGTCTACCCTCTTCCCTAGTTCAGAAAATGTTTTGTAAAATGGTTGTTTCGAATAAGGGGGGGAGGGGGGGGTGGAATATGTTATGTATTGTATGTCTTGTTTAGCTTGCTGTACTTTGCAAGTTAGTGCGTTATGGGATTGCAGAATCCATGTTGTTTTTGTTAATTCTGTTACTGCAGTAGAATAAACGAGAGCTGCAATGTTCAATCACTTCAACACCTCCGTGAGTATTGTTTAGTCTTTAAAAAGTTATGGACCGTACCAATATTAAAACATAACATACGTTTTCCACTGTCACACATTGGGAACTTCATTGTAATACACCTGCATGCTGGATCATCCACCCATGTCAGTGAGAAAACACGCCTGTACAAAACATGTCTTAACAAGTGTGACGTGCAGAAGTCAGGACTTACCGTCAGGGTCTTGCTCACATCGTGGACATCTGAGGAGCAGAAGATGCTGGAGTCCGACAGCAACGGGATCCTGGAGGAACGTCCATGGCCTGCTGGGTGGATTCTCATGGACATGGCTCCACCGCAAAGCAGCTCATGGAAGGTGGAAAGTCACCGTTGAGGATTTGCTTGGTGTCTTGGCCATGGTCTGCAATGGACGACCATAAAGGGGCTAGAGAGGAAGGCCCAACTGTGTTTGGGAGAGGGAGATATACCGGAGGTTGCGGGGGGGGGGGTGGCGGTTGGGAGAGAAACGTCTAGGTTTGACTGGGAGAGAAAGGTGTGTCAGGGGCATTGAGGTTGGGAGAGGGGAATGAAGGTGTCGGGGGGGGAAGGGGTGAGGTTGGGAGGGGGAACGAGGGTGTCAGGGTAGGTGAAGTTTGGAGACGAATGTGTCGGGGTAAGGGAGTAATGGGCAGAATATGGCAACTGGGGAGGTAGGTGTAAGGGGGGAGGAAGTTGTAAGGAAAGGATTTATGAGGGGGGAAGGAGTCCGGGGGGAAAGAGTCCAGTGGGCGGAGGAGTTCCAAGCGGGGGAGGTATCCTAAAGTGGGAAGGAGTCTGAAAGGGGCCATGTCCAGGTGAACAGGCAAGGTAGGGGTCTGTGGAATTGATGACTGCCTCCTGGGGAGTGAACTGAGGATGGACATGATAGGAGGGAATTTTGAGAATGACCGAGGGCAGAGTGAAGCATTAGGGTGGGAGGGTGAGGGTGTGGCGGTATCGGTAAAATGGCTGGTGAGGGTGGTTGGTGGGGACTCAGAGGCAGACACGGACCCTGGGGGTGAGAAGGAGGTGGTCCAGGAGGTTAATGTGGATGGGGTTGGGATCTTTGGGAAGGTAGGAAATGTGCACATTCACCATGATATCCCTGAAGGAAAAGGGTTGTGGCTGGTAGGTCACAGCAGGGAGGTTTGAAGGTGATGCCGTGGGAGGGGTCGGCAGTGGTGAGGGGAAAGGAAATGGGTAACTGGAGGAGGGGAAAGGATGGGGGACCTCAAGAAAAACTGTACCACTACCATGCTTGTTAAATCGAAAGGGAGTTCACCATAATTATTCCTGGGATGGCAGGGTTGTCGTATGGGGAGAGATTGGGTCGACTAGGTCTGTACTCACTGGAGTTCAGAAGAATGAGAGGGGATCTCATTGAAATGTATAAAATTCTGACAGGGCTGGACAGACTGGATGCAGGGGTGATGTTTCCTCTGGCTGGGGGGGGTCTAGAACAAGGAGTCACGGTCTCATTTACAGGGTAGGCCATTTAGGGCTGAGATGAGGAGAAACTTCTTCATATAGAGGATGGTGGACCTGTGGAATTCTCTACCACAGAAGGCTGTGGAGGCCAAGTCACTGAATATATTTAAGAAGGAAATAGATGGATTTCTAGACTCTAAAGGCGCCAAGGGGTAAGGGGAGAGAGCAGGAGTATGGTGTTGAAAAAGAGGATCAGCCATGACCATATTGAATGGTGGAGCAGGCTCGAAGGGCCAAATGACCTACGCCTACTCCTATATTCTATGAAACAATAATCGTGATGGGCAAGAACAGTTGCTGCATGGGAGTGTGATCAGTTGATCAGTGGGTGGGTGGAGATGCAGATCAGGTCAGATGGACAACTGAAAGTGAACCCCAGCAGGCAGCAGTGAAAATGCTCAGGACAATGAGATGAGTGTGATGGAGGAAGGCTCCGCGTGTGTGGAGAGTGCATGCACGAGGCTCCGAAAATCCCTGCTATACACACATTTCCCCCTTCAGAATCACTCATGGGCCAGCTGTGTGCAGCTGAACTGCTAGTGTGGGTGAGGGGTGAGGTGGGGGGGTGGGGGGCTGACTTACAAAGCCTGTCAATGAAGCTGAAAGACACCATTACACATGATTCAGTGAAAGTGAGTATATTTTCAGATTGTAAAGTGACAAAATGTGTTCACCCAAGCAACCAACCGTGATCAGAATTTCTTAACTTTTCTATGCCTTAGACTTGTAGGTGCTGCCTTGACACCCGCAGCAGGGGTGGAGACAACCTGCGCAATGGTTGGCCCTGTTACGCCTGATGACTTTGGCATGGGTCCTCAGGAGAGAAGAGGCCTTGGGGGCCCCGGCTTGCTTTAGCTGTACTCCGGTGGGTCAGCTGCTCCCTCTGCAGTGACAGAGGATGAGGTTGAGAGAGCGAAGTTGTGGGGGTCACAGCCAAAGGGGACTCGGAAGGAGAAGACAACCTCTGAGATTCCTGAGTGGATGACCCAGGCATATCCAGCTGCCGCTCCTCCTTCCCTCGGGTGCCTGAGGGCCCCGGCCTGACTCCTTGAGAAGGAACACCTGGAGGGACGTCGAGGTGCCCTGTTTCCCTCTCGCATTGTCACTGCAGGAACTCACCCATGGCTATCTTGATGGAGTGCAGGTCTGTGTGCATCTCCATGTTCTGCTGGACCAGGGTCTCCTTGACATCCACCATCCTTCCCATTGAGACCTCCATGGGCGAATTTCATCAGAAAGCAGGAGGACATACTCCTCCGACTCGCGAGCCACTCTGTTGAGAGCTTCCAACAGCTCTGCTGCTCCCCCGCCTACTGCTGATGCTCCATGATAAGTTGGATGGCCGAATCCAGAGGCTCATCATCTGACTCAGACCTCAGAGATGCCTCTTCCCCAGCAGTCCTCCGAGTGCCAGGGAACTATTCTGAACCTGCCTCCTCCTGCTGTGAACATGTGTCCATCTGGTGACCACCAGTTGTGAACCCAAGCCTGCTCTAGTTCTAAGTTCCACCGAGGTGTGTGTCTCAGGGCTGGTGGAGGGTGTGGGTAAACGCTGTGATGGGTCTTCCAGGCTGCTTATTTCCAGCTCTTCAATGGAGGAGGTGTCCTCGTGGCTGGAGGTGAGGACATAGATGGAGCTGAGGGACTGGCTAGCTGAGGGTGTCAGTCGCTTGGCAGAGCTCCCTGTGAACCAAAGTAGAGACAATTAGTGCATGGCAGCAGAGTCAAAGCAGGAGAGAGAGCACTCACCTTTGTTTTGAGAGAGGGATGATGTGGTGCAGGATCTTCATGAGGGTGTTCGCCACCAACCTCACCGTCGCCGCAGGCATGGTCCATGTCCTCACCAGTCAGGGCGATGGCACGCTCCTTAAAGTGAGTGAGGGGCCTAAACTGGGTCATTCCACCCCCAGTTTGGGATCTCTTCCTGTTGCTTTGAGCCAGCTTTTCCTGCATGAAAACAGGAGAGTGTGTGAGCAGGACACATGGAATGTTTGTGTGGTGAGCGGAGCCATAGACAGGATGAGGACGTGAGCTCGAGAGGATATGAGCCTGATGGAGATGTGAGGGTGTGTGTGAGAGTTAGTGGTGTTGTCCCTTGAGGTTGAACCCTGTGGATGTGTCATGAGTTTGAGTGTGTTCTGGTGGAATGGATGAGACCATTCATCCACTTGCGGCACTGGGTGGTTGCCCTCTTTTGCAGGACATTGGCACTGACCACCGCTGCCACTGCCTCCCATGCTGGATTGGTGACCGTGCTTGCTGGTCTTCACCCAGAGCAAGCGTAGAGGATATCACAGCGGGCCTCCATGGTGTCCAAAATGCGCTCGAGCGATGTGTCATTAAACTGGGGGGCTGCTGTCCTCTTGCCTTTCGGGGCTATGTCTTCTTTGCAGCAGTTCTGGGCTGGAAGCAGTGAGAGGCATGCGTGTGGCTGCAATTTCAATGTGGTGCCTGGTGTAAGGAAGCAGCAAGGTGATGGGGTGGCGGGTGAATGAGAGCCTACCTGTCATCAAAACGACGCATTTCCCGAGGATGCATGATGAATGAGGCAGAATTGGGATGATACAGCGTGAAAAGCTTTTTCAGGTTGGCAGAATGTAATGAGTGGTGTGCCACAGGGATCAGTGCTGGGACTTGAATTGTTTACAATTTATATAAATAACTTCAGTGAAGGGATGGATGGGATGGTTGCCAAAGTTGCTGTTGACACAAAGATAGGACGGAAAGTAAGTTGTGAGGAGAACATGAGGCTACACAAAGATATGGATAGGTTAAGTGAGTGGGCAAAGATCTGGCAAAGGGAGTATGATTTGGGAAAATGTGAACTCTCCCATTTTGGCAGGAAGAATAAAAGAGAAGCATATTATCTAAGTGGCGAGGGGTTGTAGAGCTCTGAGATGGGGACAGATCTGGGTGCCATAGTGTATGAATCACACAAAGGCTAGTATGCAAGTACAGCAAGTAATTAGGAAAGCTAATAGAATGTTATCATTTATTGTGAGGGGAATTGAATTCAAAAGTAGGGAGGTTATGCTTCTGATGTACAGAGCAGTAGTGAAACCACATCTGGAGTACTGTGTACAGTATTGGTCACTTTATTAAAGGAAGAATGTTAATGCGTTGGAAGCAGTTCAGAGAACATTTATCAGACTAATACCTAGAATGGGTGGGTTGCTTTATGAGGAAAGGCTGGACAGGCTAGGCTTGTATCCACTGGAGTTTAGAAGAGTAATAGGTGACTTGATTGAAACATATAAGATCCTGAGGGGACCTGACAGGGTGGATGTGGAAAGGATGTTCCCTCTTGTGGGAGAATCTAGAACTAGGGTTCACTGTTTAAAAGTAAGGAGTTGCCCATTTAAAACAGAGCTACGGCAATTTTTTTTCTCGAGGGTCGTGAGTCTTTGGAACTCTCTTCCTGAAAAGGTGGTGGAAGCAGAGTTTTTGAATATTTTTAAGACAGAGGTGGATAGATTCTTGGTTAGCAGGGGAGGTGGTGGCGTAGTGGTATTGCCAATGAATTGGTAATCCAGAGACCTAGGGTAATCCTCTGGGGACCTGGATTCAAATCCCAATATGGTAGATGGTGGAATTTGAATTCAATTAAAAAAAAAATCTGGAATTATAATGATGACTATGAAACCATTTTCCTAAAAACCCACCTGGTTCACTAATGCCCTTTAGGAAAGGAAATCTGCCATACCTTACCTCATCTCTGGCCTACGTGTGACTGCAGACCCACAGCAATGTGGTTGACCCTTAAAAGCCTTCTAGGCAAGGGGAATTAGGGATGGGCAATAAATGCTGACCAATAAATGCTGATGCCCATATCCCAAGAATGAATAAAAAGACAGGGGGGTGGGCTGGATGCAGATTTGAGATTACTGTCAGATCAGCCATGTTCTTAAATGGTGGAGCAGGCTCGAGGGGCTGAATGGCCTACTCCTGCTCCTTGTTCGTAGGGGAAGGAGTATATCTGGAGGAAGAAGTGAGGGTACCTGATGGAGTCAGGAAGGATCAGCGAGGGGAGACTTCAGCCTGAGTGAGATGGAGACCAAGTGCATATATTTCGGAATTTGGTTCAAAGTGGGAATTTGGGGCATAGGGGGAAAAGAGAAGCTTTAGGTAAGGTTTACTACAAGAAGTGCGACTTAGAATGGAGTGCTGGGGGTTGGGTAATTAAGGAAGGAAGGAAGAGAAAGAGGTGCTCTTTTACTTTCTAACTTTCTCAGCCTTAGGCCAGTAGTCATACTCTGCTACCAGAGAAGAAGCTAGTTATTTGGTGAGTATCTGGTAAGTGACTAAGGTATATTCTATTCTTAAGTTTCAAAATAGGCTAGCAACTGGTGGTGAGGTTAATAAAATATATAAAAACAAAAGTAAAATATATAATTGAATAAAATAATTAAATAGTTAATTAGGACACATCAAGGATGTTAGGACTGGTGATGTGTCACAGCTGCAGCATGTGGGAGCTCCTGGTTGCCAGTTTGATCCAGGGCAAACACGTCTGCAGTCAGTGTTTGAAGTTTGAGCAGCTTCAGCTCAGAGTTTATGTTCTTTGTACCAGGAGGTAGTCACACTTCCAAGGACAGGGTCTTCTGATATGGTCAGAGGTCAGGGACAGGAAAGTATGACTATAAGTATGGCAGGTAAGCAGACTCAGAGGGCAGGAGTGCAGGAGTGTGAGCCTCTGCAATTATCCAACAGGTTTGAGGTTTTTTCAGCTTGTTTGGATGAGAGTGGGGGCTGCAGGGTGGATGAGCTAACTGAGACAGGAAGCCATTCAAGTGGGAGGAACAATAAGGAATGTACTGGTAGTAGGGGACAGTATAGTCAGATGGATTGACACTGTTCTCTGCAGCAAAGAGCATGAGTCCAGACGGCTGTGTTGCCTGCCCGGTGCCAGGGTGTGGGACATATATTTGGGCTGGAGAAGAACTTGCAGTGGGAGGGGGAGGACCCAGTCATCGTGTCCATGTAGACATCAATAACATTGGCAGGATAAAGAAGGAGGTTCTGCATAGTCAGTATGAGGACCTAGGCAGCAAATTAAGAAGCAGGAACTCAAAGGTCATAATCTCTGGTTTATTACCTGAGCCACGTGCAAATTGGCATAGGATAAATCAGATTAAGGAGATGAATGTGTGGCTCAAAGACTGATGTGGGAGAAGTAGGTTCCAGTTCGTGGGGCACTGGCACTATTACTGGGAAAAGTGGGATCTGCACCATTGGGATGGTCTACACCTGAACTGCGCTGGGAACGGTGTTCTTGCAAGCCGCATGACTAGGGAAGTAGAAAGAGTTTTAAACTAAGTAGTGGGGGCAAAGGATCAAATTTGGGAAGATGTGGTAAATCAAAGAGCAGAGACAAAGCAAAAGAAAAAGTTATTATTACAGGAAATGAAACAGACCATGACAGGAAAGGATAGAGGGTACAAATCTTAACAATAAATCAACAAATGAAACTAGAGGTTATAAAAAGAATAAAAGGATAAAACTAAAAGCTCTGTATCTTAATGCATGTAGCATTTGAAGCAAAACAGATGAACAAAGAAGGTACCTAAAAATAAATAATTATGATTTGGTAGCCATTATGGAGGTGTGAATGCAGGAAGACATGGATTGGGACATGAACATTGAAGGGACAGGATAGTTAGAAAGGACAGGAAGTCAGGAAGTGAGGAAAAGGTGAAGGATGGCTCTGTTAGTTAATGATGGTATTAGCACAATAGAAATGGGATTAGAAAGGGCACCTGGGTGTCCTCAGGCTGGCATGGACAAGATGGGCTGAATGGCCTCCTTCTGTGTTGTAACTTTTCTATGGTTCTACAAATGACCTAAGTTCAGGAAACCAGGATGTGGAAACAGTTTGGTAGAGATGAGAAACATTAAAAGGCAAGTCACTTGCGGGAGTTGTGTACAGGCCCCCTGACAGTAACCACGTTGGGTTGAGCATAAATGAAGAAATAATGGGAGCTTGTCAGAAAGGCATGGTGATAATCATGGGAGATTTTAATTTACATATAGACTGGAAAAGTCAGATGGGTAAAGATAGCCAAGATGAGGAGTACACTGAATGCTTTCAGGATAGTTTCTTAGAACAGCATGTTCTGAAGCCAACCAGAGAGCAGGCAATACTTGACCTGGTATTATGTCATGAGATAGGAGTACTCAATGGTCTCATAGTGAAGGCACCCCCAAGTAGCAGCGACCATAATATGATTGAATTTTACATTCAGTTTGAGGGAGAGAGGAGTGGTTCTGAGATTAGGTTTTGAAACTTAAATAAGGGCAATTATGAGGGCATGAAAGCTTTAGCTGGCTAAAATGAATTGGCAAATTAGGTTAAGGGATAGGTCAATAGAGATGCAGTGGCTAATATTTAAGGGGATATTTCAGAATACACAGAATAGATACATTCTAACAAGTAGGAAAAAGTCTAAGGGACAGGCACACCATCTGTGGTTAACTAGAAAGGTTAAAGAAAAAGCATATAACTGTGCAAAGATAGGTGGAAGGTCGATTGGACAGAATATAAGGAACAGCAAATAATAACTAAAAGAAAAATGAGGGAAAAATTAGAGCATGAGAAAGCTAGTGAGAAATATAAAACAGATAGTAAGAGTTTTTATAAATATTTAAAAAAGAGATATAACAAAGTGAGCATTGGTTCTATAGAAAGTGAATCTGGAGAATTAATAATGGAAAATGAACAGGTATTTTGCATCAGTTTTCACTATAGAGGGAGGCGATGGCATCGTGGTATTGTCGCTGGACTAGAAATCCAGAGACCCAGGCTAACGCTCTGGCAACATGGGTTTGAATCCTGCCACAGCAGACAGTGGAATTTGAATTTAATAAAAATCTGGAATTAAAAGTCTAATGATGACTGATTGTTGTAAAAACCCATCTGGTTCATTAATACCCTTTACAGAAGGAAATCAGTCATCCTTACCTAGTCTGGCCTACATGTGACTCCAGATCCACAGCCATGTGGTTGACTCTTAAATGACCTAGCAAACCATTCAGTTGTAACAAACTACTACAAAGCCACAAAAAAAAGGAATGAAACCAGACAGACCACCCAGCATTGACCTAGGCACCAGAAACAACAACTGCAATCTCAGCCCTGTTGACTCTACATCCTTACTAACATCAAGGGGGCTAGTGCCAAAATTTGGAGAGCTGTCTCAAAGACTAGTCGAGCAACAGCCTGACATAGTCATCATCACAGAATCATACCTTACAGATAATGTCCCAGACTCCACCATCACCATCCCTGGGTATGTCCTGTCGCATCCACAGGACAGAACCAGCAGAGGTGGTGGCACAGTGGTATACAGTCAGGAGGTAATTGCCCTGGGAACCCTCAGCATCGACTCTGGAGCCTATGAAGTCTCATGGGATCAGCTCAAACAGGGGCAAGGAAACTTCCTACTGATTACCATGTACTGCCCTCCCTCAGCTGATGAATCAGTGCTCCTCTGTGTTGAATGTTGCTCGCAATAAGAAGGTTGTGGTGGAAGAATTAATCCAGACTGGTCTCTTGGTTAAAGCTGATTTATTTCCAAGACAAATCCTCAATACTAGTAGCTTCCACACAAATTGTTCCAGCTGTACCTTTTTATTCTATTCAGTTGAGATAGTTAATGCCCATCACCTGTTTAACTAGCAATTGGTTTTAACAAGAAGATTGCCATATTAACATTGGACATCACTTGGAGGAAGCACTGAAAGTGGCAAGGGTGCAGAATGTACTCTGGGTGGGGGACTTCAATGTCCATCACCAAGAGTGGCTCGGTAGTACCACTACTGACCAAGCTGGCCGAGTCCTAAAGGATATAGTTGCTAGACAGGGTCTGCGGCAGGTGGTGAGGGAACCAACAAGATGGAAAAACATACTTGACCTCATCCTCACTGCATCTGTCCATGACAGTATCGGGAGGAGTAACCACGCTAAGTCATTGTGGAGATGAAGTCCCGCCTTCACATTGAGGACACCCTCCATCGTGTTGTGTGGCACTACCACTCTCATAAATGGGATAGATTTTGAACAGATCTAGCAACTCAAAACTGAGCATCCATGAGGTGCTGTGGGCCATCAGCAGCAGCAGGATTGTACTCGAATACAATCTGTAACCTCATGGCCTGTCATATCCCCCACTCTACCGTTACCATCAAGCCAGGGGATCAACCCTGGTTCATTGAAGAGTGCAGGAGGGCATGTCGGAAGCAGCACTAGGCATACCTAAAAACGAGGCATCAACCTGATGAAGCTATAACATACAAGCCAAATAGCATAAGCAGCAAGTGATAGACAGGGCTAAGCGATCCCACAACCAACGGATCAGATCTAAGCTCTGTATTCCTGCCACACCTAGTTGTGAATGGTGGTGCACAATTAAATAACTCACTGGAGGTGGAGGCTCCCCAAATATCCCCATCCTCAACGATGGAGGAGCCCAGCACAGCAGTGCAAAAGATAAAGCTGAAGCATCCATAACAAACTTCAGCCAGAAGTGCTGAGTAGATGATCCAGCTCGGCCTCCTCCGGAGGTCCCCAGCATCACATATGCCAGTCTTCAGCCAATTCGATTCACTCCACATGATATGAAGAAACGGCTGAAGGCACTGGATACTGCAAAGGCTATGGGCCCTGACAATATTCCGGCAATAGCACTGAAGGCGTGCTCCAGGACTTGCCATGCCTCTAGCCAAGCTGTTCCAGTACAGCTACAACACTGGCATATACCCGTCTATGTGGAAAATTGCCCAGGTATGCCCTGTACACAAAAAGCAGGACAAACTCAACCTGGCCAACTATCGCCTCATCAGTCTACTCTCGATCATCAGTAAAGTAATGGAAGGGGTCATCAACAAATGCTATCAAGCAGCTCTTGCTTAGCAATAACCTGCTCACTGATGTTCAGTTTGGGTTCCACCAGGGTCACTCAGCTCCTGACCTCATTACAGCCTTGGTTCAAACATGGACAAAAGAGCTGAACTCCAGAGGTGAGGTGAGAGTGACTGTGCTTGACATCAAGGCTGAGTGTGGCATCAAAGAGCCCTAGCAAAACTGGAGTCAATGGGAATCAGGGGAAAACTCTCCACTGGTTGGATTCATACCTAGCACAAAGGAAGATGGTTGTGGTTGTTGGGGGTCAGTCATCTCAGCTCCAGGACATCACTGCTGGAGTTCCTCAGGGTAGTGTCCTAGGCCCAACCATCTTCAGGTGCTTCATCAATGACCTTCCTTCCATCATAAGGTCAGAAGTGGGGATGTTCGCTGATGATTGCACAATGTTCAGCACAATTCATGACTCCTCAGATACTGAAGCAGTCCATGTCCAAATGCAGCAAGACCTGGACAATATCCAGGCTTGGGCAGACAAGTGGCAAGTAACATTCGCGCCACACAAGTGTCAGGTAATGACTATCTCCAACAAGATATAATGCAAACATCGCCCTTCGATGTTCAATGGCATTACCATTATTGAATTGCCCACTATCAACAACCTTGGGGTACCGTTGACCAGAAACTGAACTGGACTAGCCATATAAATACTGTGGCTACAAGAGCAGGTCAGAGGCTAGGAATCCTGCAATGAGTAACTCACTTCCTGACTCTTCAAAGCTTGTTCACCATCTACAAGGCACAAGTCAGGAGTGTGATGGAATACTCCCCACTTGCCTGGATGAGTGCAGCTCCCACAACACTGAAGAAACTGGACACCGTCCAGGACAAAGCAGTCCACTTGATTGGCACCACATCCACAAACATTCACTCCCTCCACCACTGACGCACAGTAGCAACAGTGTGTACCATCTACAGGACGCACTGCAGGAATTCACCAAGGCTCCTTAGACAGCACCCTCCAAACCATCACCACCTCCACCTAGAAGGACAAGAGCAGCAAATAGATGGGTACGCCACCACCTGGAGATTCCGCCCCCCCACCCCCAGCCCAAAGTCAATCACCACCCTGACCTGGCAATATATCGCCATTCCTTCACTGTTACTGGGTGAAAATCCTGGAACTCCCTCCCTAACAGCACTGTGGGCGTACCTACACCACATGTTTCAAGAAGGCAGCTCACCACCATCTTCTCAAGGACAATTAGGAATGGGCAATAAATGCTGGCCCACATCGAGTGAATGAATAAAAAAAGTAACATCCCAGAAGCAGCTATAAACCAGGAAATGGAAGTGAGGAAGGAAGTCAGGAAAATTACAGTCACCAGAGAAGTGGTACTGAATAAATTGTTGGAACTGCGGGCTGACAAGAGCCCGGGTTCTGATGGACTTCATCCTAGGGTCTTAAAAGAAGTGTCTAGTGTGATAATTGACGCATTGTTTTTAATTTTCCAAAACTCCCTAGATTTGGGGAAGGTCCCATTAGATTGGAAGATAGGAAATGTTACTCTATTATTCAAAAAGGGAGGGAGACAGAAAGTGGGTCTCCTCTACATTGGAGAGACCAAACGCAAACTGGGCGACCGCTTTGCAGAACACCTGCGGTCTGTCCGCAAGAAAGACCCAAACCTCCCTGTCGCTTGCCATTTTAACACTCCACCCTGTTCTCTTGCCCACATGTCTGTCCTTGACTTGCTGCGTTGTTCCAGTGAAGCCCAACGCAAACTGGAGGAACAGCACCTCATCTTCCGACTAGGCACTTTACAGCCTTCCAGGCTGAATATTGAATTCAACAACTTTAGATCTTAAACTCCCCCTCCCCCCATCCCCACCCCGTTTCTTCCCCCTCCCCTTTTTTTTCAATAATTTATATAGATTCTTCTTTTCCCACCTATTTCCATTATTTTTAAATCTAAAACTAAAACTTTGTTAGTCTTTCCACCCCACCCCCACTAGAGCTGTACTTTGAGTATCCTGCCATCCATTCTTAATTAGCACTTTTCTTAGATAATATCACCACCTTCAAAACCTCTTTGATCCTTTTGTCTGTGACATCTTTTGATTATCTGCTCCTATCACTGCTTGCTTATCCCTACAACCACCCCACCCTCAACTTCTCTCTCCCCCCACCCCCCACCTTAGACCAGCTTATATTTCACCTCTCTCCTAACTATACTTCAGTTCTGCCGAAGGGTCATGAGGACTCGAAACGTCAACTGTTTTCTTCTCCACCGATGCTGCCAGACCTGCTGAGTTTTTCCAGGTAATTCTGTTTTTGTTTTGGATTTCCAGCATCCGCAGTAGCTTTTAGCTTTTTGTTTTTAAACTACAGGCCAGTTAACTTAACATCTCTTGTAGGTAAAATGTTAGAAGCTATTATTAAAGAAGTTATAGCTGGGCACTTGGATTATCTCAAGGTCATCAGGCAGAGTCAACATGGTTTTGTGAAAGGGAAATCATGTTTAACCAATTTATTGGAGTTCTTTGAGGAAGTAACATGTGCTGTGGATAAAGGGGAACCTGTGGATTTACTGAACTTAGATTTCTAGAACAATTTGATAAAATGCCACACCAAAGGTTATTGCAGAAAATAAAAGCTCATTATATGGGGGGGTAACATATTGGCAAGGATAGAAGATTGGCTGCCTAACAGGAAGCAGAGAGAAGGCATAAATGTGCCTTTTTCAGGGTCGCAAGATGTAACGATTGGTGTGCCATAGGGATCAGTGCTGGGAACTCAATTGCTTACAAATTATATAAATGACTTAGATGAAGTGATTGAAGGGATGGTTGCCAAATTTGCTGATGATACAAAGATAGGTAGGGAAGTAAGTTGTGAAGAGGACATAAGGAGGCTACAAAAATATATAGATAGGTTAAATGAGTGGGCAAAGATCTACCAAATGGAATATAATGTGGAAAAATGTGAAATTGTGCAATTTTTCAGGAAGAATAAAAGAGAAGCATATTATCTAAATGGTGAGAGATTGCAGAGCTCTGAGGTGCAGAGGGATCTAGTGTCCTAGTACATGAATCACAAAAGGCTAGTATGCAGGTACAGCAAGTAATTAGGGAAGCAGATAGAATATTATCATTTATTGTGAGGGGAATTGAATAGAAAAGTAGGGAGGTTATGCATCAGTTGTACAGAGCACTAGTGAGACTACGTCTGGAGTACTGTGTACAGTATTGGTCACCTTATTTAAGGAAGGATGTAAATGCATTGGAAGCAGTTCAGAGAAGGTTTACCAGACTAATGGCTGGAATGGGTGTGTTATCTTATGAGGAAAGGTTGGACAGGCTAGGCTTGTATCTGCTGGCGTTTAGAAGAGTAAGAGGCAATTTGATTGAAACATATAAGATCCTGAGGGAGTTGACAGGGTGGATGCGGAGAGGATGCTTCCTCTTGTGGGAGAATCTAGAACTAGGGGTCACTGTTTAAAAATAAGGGGTCGCCCACTTAAAACAAAGATGTGGTGAAATTTTTTCACTCAGAGGCTCGTGAGCCTGTGGAACTCTCTTCCTGAAAAGGTGGTGGAAGCAGAGTTTTTGAATATTTTTAAGGCAAAGGTGGATAGATTCTGGTAAGCAAGGGGGTGATAGGATACGGGGTAGGTGAGATGCAGATTTCAGGTTACTATCAGATCAACCCTGATATTATTAAATGGTGAAGCAGGCTCGAGGGGCTGAATGGCCTACTGCTCCTTGTTCGAATGTTCATGTGAGTTAGGCTAGAGAAAGAAGTGATGCCGGAGGAAGAGGTAAGACTGGAGGAAGTTGTTGGGAGGGGGAAAGGACTAATGGTGGAGGAAGAAGTAAGGGTGTCTGAGGGAGTCAGGAATAGGGTCTGACTAAGCAGTGGGGAGTCCAGGAGGGGGTGGACTACTAAGGCGGGGGAAAGGGGTTCCAGTGGGGAGAGGTTCTGGGAGGGGTAAGGGTTTCGGAGAGGGGGAAGGGTTCCGGAATGGGTAGGAGTTCTGGAGTGGGGGTGGGGGGGGGGAAGGAGTTCCGGAGTGGGGAACGGCTCTGGAGGGGGAAAGGGGTCCAGAGGGGGAAAGGGGTCTGAGAGGGGAAGTGGTTCCAGTGGGGAGGGGTCCGTAGAGGGACCTCACAGGTGCCTGGTGGGGTCCTCCGAGTGTTAGGGAGCTTGCATGGACCTGCCTCCTGCTGCTACAGACATGTGTCCATCTGATGACCAGCAGATTGCGAACCCGAGCCTGCTCTAAATCTAGGCCTCACCGAGGTGTGTCTCTCTGAACTGTTGGAGGGTGTGGGTAAGCGCTGCTTATTTCCAGCTCTTCAATGGAGAAGGAGTCCTCTTGGCTGAAGGTGAGGACCTGGATGGACCTGAGGGAATGGCTGGCTGTGGGTCTCGGTCGCTTGGCAGAGCTCCCTGTGAATCAAAGGTGAGATAATTAGCGCATGGCAGCAGAGTCAAAAGCAGGAGAGAGAGCACTCACAGTTGCATTGAGAGACGGGTGATGTGGTGTAGCATCCTCACAAGGGTGTTCGCCACCAACCTCACTGTCGCCACAGGCATGGTCCATGTCCTCACCAGTCAGCATGATGGCACACTCCTCAAAGTGAGTAAGCGGCCTCATGTGGGCCATTCCACCCCCAGTCTGGGACTCTCCTGTCTGATGTGAGCAGGCTTCTCCTGCATGAAAACAGATGGAGAGAGTGTGAGCAGGACACATGGCACTGCGTGGAATGTTTGTGTGGTGAGTGGAGCCATGGGCGGGATGAAGGCACGAGCTCAAGAGGGTATGAGCCTGATGGGGATGCGAGGGTGTGTGTGGGAGTTAGTGTTATCGTCCTTTGAGGTGTGAGAGCCCTGTGGATTTATGATGGGTTTGAGAGTGTGTGAGTTGAGAGTGATGAGAAGAGTGAATCACCTTGGTGGAACAGATGAGACCATTCGTCCTGTAGCAGCACCGGGTGGTTGTCCTCTTTTGCAGGGCATTGGCATTGACCACCACTGCCACCGCTTCCCATGCTGGATTGGTCATGCTGCGGCCAGAGCGGGGGTAGAGGAAATCACGGTGGGCCTCCATACCTTCTAAAAGGCGCGTGAAGGATGCATCATTAAACCTGGGGGCTATGGCCTTTTTGCCTTTTGGGGCCATCCTGTCTCCTTTGCAACAGTCGTGGGCTGGAAGGACTGAGATGTGAGCATGCAGCTGCACTTTAAATATGGCACCTGGCGTGATGAAGCAGCGAGGTGATGGTATGGCAGGAAAATGAGAGCCCCTGCCATGGAAACGGAGTATTTCCTGGGAATTCATAATTAATGCGTGGGTTTGGGACGATACAGTATGAAAAGCCACCACTACCGCACTTAGTGCAAATCTGGGACGATTCTACCCACAGAAGCTGTGCTACTCAGGGCTTGTTTAGGTGATTTAGTGTATCTAATTTCAATGTATTTAGTATTTCTCTTATATATAGTGATTTATTTTATTTTCCAAGTTATTCCAGCTTGGAATGCACAGTGCTGCACATGTATGATACAGTATTCCAATTTTTACATTTTTTTTTCCAGGGAAGAATTTTCCAAAGGAATCTAACTCTGGCTTTAATATTGATTCCTATGGGAACCCATGAATCACATGAAACTGTTTTACTTAAATCATAATTTTCAAGAATGCAACCACAGCTTTAATGAGGACTTACTGTATTGTTCAGATCTTTCTAAAGTTACCATTATGACTTTTAAGTACAAAGAACACAGATATTTTTTACATTATTATCTTCATCAGGATCTCATGATAATATTTAGAGTATTAAACTATCAACTGGTTCAGGAAATCTCTTCTCTCCTAGGACTAGTTAGTGTTTTTTTCACAACTGTTATGAACGCTGGACTTCACAAGATGGTTATCCTTTAACTTAAGGTGAAACAGAAT
Source organism: Cetorhinus maximus (assembly GCF_964194155.1). Taxonomy (NCBI): domain Eukaryota; kingdom Metazoa; phylum Chordata; class Chondrichthyes; order Lamniformes; family Cetorhinidae; genus Cetorhinus; species Cetorhinus maximus. The sequence goes on along the minus strand of NC_135879.1, from coordinate 207,716,599 downwards.
GTTCTGGAAAGGGGGATGGTGAGGTCATACTAAATACCTCCGCTTAGAGACAAGCCCATGTAACCTAATTGCCATGGAGGAAAAACTCAAACAGACACCTATTAAAATATCAAGTGAAAGTTTTCACACCTGGGACAGATGCCTTTTGAGACACAGCGAGAGACAAAGCAGACATTGTTGTGTGGAAGAAGAAAGCAGTTGTTGCTGTGAAGAATAGAGGAGAATTGTCTTTTGTTAAAAAAAATACAAGCAGGATGATGAGAGAGCAGCGACAGAGTATTATGCTCGGCATGTGGGCGTCCACCCGACATGCCCAAGCGTAAAATGATGCGCGATGATGTCGAACAAATGTCCCAACGTCATCGCACAGTCTCGTGATATTTCATTCAGCGGGGATGTGCTCAAGATGGCTGCGTGCCCGCTGACAATTAAAAAGCCTTTTAAGGCCATTAAGAAGCTAATTAAATTCAAATTTACACTGCCCGTCCAACCTAACGGTTGGCAGGCAGGTGAAAGGACCAAGTGGCCTTTACATTTTTTAGGAAACCTCATCCACAGGCGGGATGAGGTTTCCTAAAGCAAATAAACATCAAATAAAAATTTTATTTTTGAATTAAAAACATGTCCCAGCTCATGACAGAGTCACATGAGGGGACATATTTTATGACAACTTTATTTCCTTCATTTTTTTTTAAACAGCGCTTAATCTCCCTGAGGCAGCTCCGTGCGTCAGGGAGATTGAAGCGCTCTTTCGTGCACATATGCAAAGATCGTGCTAGACCCGCTCATCCTCCTCCCTCTGCCCACATAGGCAGTGCTGAGCACTGCCGCTCGTGTTCCATGCTGGGCGGGCCTTAATTGGCACGCCAGCGTGAAATCGCGTTGTGGAGCCGATCATGGGTTGTGGTCGGCTTTCTGCTTACCCCTGCCAAGGGCAAAATCCTGCCCCTGATCGTCTATTCAAAAGGATGGGGATAGAACTGAATGAACTTCTGGAGATTTAAGGAACGAAGAGTTGCCAAGGTGGGCCTTGCTGGTGAGAGTCAGATCTGGAAGACTCAGGCTGAGTGGAATGACTTTTGAGGGACACTGTAAGCTTCAACCTAGCACGACAGGGAGAAATGAGCCTGTTGAAGAGCCAGGGATAACTCTGGACTCATTCTTGTAATGCTACACATCTGCCAGAAATGGGGCGTATAGCAAAAGAGTTATTAGATGTATCTCAATTGCATTAGTTAGTTAATGTGAAAGTACCTTTTCTTTAGTTTGGTGTATTAGTTGCCTCTTAAGCAATGTTTGACCTTTGTCGATTCTGCGTGGTTTGTTATAGTGTAGTCTTAAAACATGAAATCTTATCCTTTGGTTATTTCCGTTGGTCATTTGGGAAATTCATCTCATTTAAAAAGTTACCGGTCTCTATGAGGATCGTAACACAAGTTATAAGAAAGGACTTGTATTTATATAACATCTGCCATATGCCCAGGTTTCCCCAAAATGCTTTGCAGCTAACAATGTACTACCAAATATAGTCACTGGCCTAATGTAACATGGGAACCATTTTGCACACAGCAAATCTCCACAAACAGCAACAACATAAATGAACAGGTGGTCTGTCTTAAAGGTGTTTCTTAAGAGATAAATGTTCACCAGGACACCAGAAATCGTGACTTGGGTCTTATGTTGATCTGAGAAGGCAGTGTCTGGAGTAGAGCTTGAAGCCACAGCCTTCTACTTCACAGACTGGAATGCTAACACTCTTCTGAAAGAAACACGATTTCAAATTCCTGCTCAGTAGAAGAGCCACAGAAACTCTGGGAAAAATGGCATTTTGTTTACTATCTTCACTTCCTTGTTCTCATGATCTACTACCAGCCTATAAAAAGCTTATATTTTAATTGACTGAAATATTGACCAGATAAATGTTTGTCCGCAATACTAGATTAAAAATAATACAAACAAAAAAATACTGCTCACAAAAGCAGATTCCACATGGGCAATGAATAAAAAGAAAAAAGTCTAACATAAGAAGGTCGTCTCCATGAGACTCGAGGCTCAGCAATGACATGGTATTGGTGTATTAACTGCCAGTGGTGTCAACGTAAAAAGCAGTACTGTACACTTCACATTCTCTTCTTGGATTATTACAGCCAATTATCTCACTTCCATCCATTATTTCATCTACCTAAATAATTTAACAGTTTAAGAATCAGAGTACCGTTTAAGCACGTATTCAGTGAGTGGAAATGTCTCTGTTTTCTGTTTATAGGAAAGGAAATCTTGCCTTTGTCTGAATTGTGAAAAAGTACCTCTGCAATTAATTTGCCAGCACGGAAATCTTGGTCAAAATTTTGAATACTGTATTGACATTATTCTGGTTTTCCTGCCTTTTGACAGTTGTCATGTTAATACCAATTGGTGTCACCTTTACAAAGATCCAAAATGACTGTTGATGGGTTGTATTCAATAATGTTAAGTACGCCAGAATTTTGACTCCATTTTAAATATAATTTAATTGTTAATGTTGCCATTAACCAGATATTTTGAAGCTGGAGTCTCATTTTTGGTACAGGCTATAGAAATTCCCTGGTACCTTGTCAAATGCCTGTTCTGCAGTGCCTGAATATTATCTCCAAAGCCATTTGAATGATACAACTAAAAGAACAGGCCAGAGGCTGGGATTCCCACAGAGATTAACTCATCTCCTGTTTCCCCAAAGCCTGCCCACTATCTACAAGGCACAAGTCAGGAGTATGATGGAATACTCCCCACTTGCCTGGATGAGTGCAGCTCCAACAATGCTGAAGGAGCCCAACACCATCTAAGATAAAGCAACCCATTTGATTGGCACACCATCCACCACCTTCAACATTCACTCCCTCCACCACCGATGCACAGTAGCAGCAGTATGTACCAACCACAAGATGCACTGCAGCAACTCACCAAGGCTCCTTAGACAGCACCTTCCAAACCCACAACTTCTACCACCTAGAAGGACAAGGGCAACAGATGCGTGGGAACACCACCAAATGCAAATTCCCCTCCAAGCCACACACCACCCTGACTTGGAAATATATCGCTGTTCCTTCACTGTCACTGGGGCAAACTCCTGGAACTCCCTCCCTAACAGCACTGTGGGTATACCTACACCACATGGACTGCAGCAGTTCAAGAAGGCAGCTCACCACCACCTTCTCAAGGGTAATTAATGATGGACAATAAATGCCGGCCTGGTCAGCGAAGCCCACATCCCATGAAAGATTAAAAATAAGGATATGAAAGTGGAAACATTATCATCAATCTAAATCTTGTCCTAACTCAGTGCCTGCACAAGTCTACTTCTTCAGTAGAACTCTCTGGATATCCAGCAGGAGTGCTAAATCAACTGATTATTTTTTGTCCTGTTCTAACACAGGAACATTGACATCAATTTAATGCATCTTCTCTTCTTCTTAGGTAGTTCCACGGGACTGAGAATGACTTGCTTCCATTCTGGTTTGCTGGGTTCTGAGATGGCTGGTAAGTCCAAAGTGTGATCTGCAGACTCTGCCATATGTGGGTCAGGTGGTGCTCAACCTAAATGAAACTAACTCAGTAAAGACCCAGGATCAAACGTGGGACATTTTTTGGATGTGTGTGGTGCAGTTCCATGACCGACAGTGCATTGACTAACTAATCCATCAAAAGAGACACTAGCCAGAGACTTTTACATTTCAAATACACTTAATAAGTTTTCATTCTGGTACGATTTTTTGATCTTATTTTCTTTCAGGTTATATGTGATTATTACATTATGGTAAATTGGTAGCCTGGTCATGATCAATCACAGGAATCTTGTTGAATTCATTCTGTGGTTTGAACAATATCTAGGCTAATATTTGATCAGTTGTTGGGTGGAAGTAGTCAGCCATATCCAGAGTTTCCAGCTACAAAAAGATTGAAAGCATTGTTGTTAGTAATCTAAGAATTTAAACTCCAATGAGTTCTTAGATATTCTTAGGACTAGTATTTTATTCTTATTTATTTGTTGGTGTGGCAAGACTTCCTTTAAAGTTATTGAATATAAAAATCCACATGGGCAAATCCTGGGCTAAGTGATGGGATTCATCCAGTTCTTACTTTCCCCCACCCCCTACTTCCACCCCGGCATCCATTCCATCTCTCCGAGAGACCCTACTTGCCAGCACTCAGCAGGGAGTAGCTGTTTGACTTAACGTTACAGGTTGCAAGCTGCTGCTGGGTGCTTGCTTGACACTTGCAGTTCATCACAATGTTACCGAGGCCCAGACATGAAAGTGAAAGGACTTCTGCACTGAACAGCACTATAGGCACATCACCCAAATTATGCCTATTCAGCGCCCAAATTACGAGTCTCCCTCAAATAATTGGATCTCTTTCGAGCCCCTCCAAAGCAGGAGATGAACCGTGGACATAAGCACTGTGATATCAGAATCAGGTTCCATACTGAAGCTATTATTTTTCTGCCATGGTATAGGCAAGGAATATGGGAGGGTGAGTAACCCTGGATATTTGCCAAAGAAGCTGGCTACAGAGGAGCATCAGTGTGTGGCTAGGAACAGAATTCCTGCCCATTCTTGCAAGGTAGAAAAGTCTAAGAATGAAGATGCTGTAAGTCAACTTATGCTATGGGTTTCAAAAGTGTATATTCCACGAAGGATAAAAGACCAGCAGTTGGCGGAATCTGATGCTTTGCAGTTCCTCCAGCTTAACCACGTCCCGTGAACAGGACTGTGTTCTCACCTGGTCTCCTGTGCCAAAGGCAAGGAATCATAGCAGATCTTCAACACAAACATTTTTAACATGGTGCTCTGTTCCAATGGGGAAGAAGAAAACATCACCAACATCTGTTTGAAAGTCAGTGATTGAAGAACTGATTACTCCCACCTGAGTGGATGAAGCAATGTCAGCATTTCATTTTTCCAGAAAGACATTAGAATAACTTACATTTGTATAGCACCTTCATAAAATATTCCAAGGCGTTTGACAGGTGTGTTATGAGAAACAAAGTATGACACCAGGCCACAGAAGGAGATAAAAGCAAAAAACTGCAGATGCTGGAAATCCAAAACAAAAATAAAAATACCTGGAAAAGCTCAGCAGGTCTGACAGCATCTGCGGAGAGGAACACAGTTAACGTTTCGAGTCCGTATGACTCTTCAAGATATTGGGTCAGACGACCAAAAGCTTGGTCAAAGAGGTATGTTTTAAAGAGTGTCTTAAAGGAGGAAAGCAAGGTAGAGAGGACAGAATTCCAGAGCTTGGGGCCTAGGCAACGAGGTATGGTCACCAACAGTGGAGTAATTCAAATCAGGGATACACAAGAGGCCAGAATGAGAAGACATTACAGTTAACACGATATGCAGATGATTTATTAATGTAGCCTTTTTGTTTAGAAACCACAACAGAAATAATAATAGCATGTGTTCAGATCGTATAGACAATAATTTAACTTAACTGTTGAAATGTGAAAGTCTTTTTTAATTAGAGTCATAGAGTCATAGAGGTCTACAGCACAGAAAAAGGCCCTTCGGCCCATCAAGTCTGCGCCAGTCAAACAAGTACCTAACTATTTCTCTGCTCCTCCCACCCACTCTAACCTGTCTCTCTCTGAACTTGCCGCACTCCGTTTTCTCAGGTCCAACCCTGACATTGTCATCAAACCTGCTGACAAGGGTGGTGCTGTTGTTGTCTGTCGCACTTACCTCTACCTCGCAGAGGCTGAGCGTCAACTCGCAGACACTTCCTCCTATTCCCCCTGGACCATGACCCCACCACTGAACATCAAACCATTGTTTCCAGGACTGTTACTGACCTCATCTCCTCTGGAGATCTTCCTTCCATAGCTTCCAACCTCATAGTCTCCCAACCTCGGACGGCCCGCTTCTACCTCCTACCCAAAATCCACAAACAGGACTGTCCCGGCAGACCGATCGTGTCAGCCTGTTCCTGCCCCACAGAACTCATTTCTTGCTATCTTGACTCCATTCTCTCTCCCCTTGTCCAGTCCCTTCCCACCTACATCTGTGATTCCTCTGACACCCTACATCATATAACAATTTCCAGTTCCCTGGCCCCAACCGCCTCCTCTTCACCATGGACGTCCAATCCCTCTACACCTCCATCCCCCACTGGGATAGTCTGAGGGCTTTCCGCTTCTTCCTCAAACAGAGGCCCGAACAATCCCCATCCACCATTACTCTCCTCCGTCTGGCAGAACTTGTTCTCTCACTGAAGAATTTCTCCTTAAACTCCGCTCACTTCCTCCAAATAAAAGGTGTAGCTATGGGTATCCGCATGGGCCCCAGTTATGCCTGTCTCTTTATGGGGTATGTGGAACATTCCTTGTTCCAGTTCTACTCTGGCCCCCTCCCACAACTCTTTCTCCGGTACATCGATGATTGCTTCGGTGCTGCTTCATGCTCTCGTCTGAACCTGGAAAAATTTATTAACTTTGCTTCCAATTTCCACCCCTCTATCATTTTCACATGGTCCATCTCTGACACTTCCCTTCCCTTCCTTGACCTCTCTGTCTCAATTTCTGATGATAGACTGCCCATCAATATTCATTACAAGCCTACCGACTCCCACAGCTACCTCGACTACAGCTCCTCACACCCCGCTTCCTGTAAGGACTCCATCCCCTTCTCTCAGTTCCTTCACCTCCGTCGCATCTATTCTGATGATGCCACTTTCAAAAACAGCTCCTCTGACATGTCTTCCTTCTTCCTTAACTGAGGTTTTCCACCTACGGGGGTTGACAGGGTCCTCAACCGTGTCCGGCCCATCTCCCGCACATCTGCCCTCACACCTTCCTCTCCCTCCCAGAACCATGATAGGGTCCCCCTTGTCCCCCCACTTATCACCCCACCAGCCTCCGCATTCAAAGGATCATCCTCCACCATTTCCGCCAACTCCAGCATGATGCCACCACCAAACACATCTTCCCTTCACCCCCCTGGCGGCATTCCCTCCGGGACACCCTGGTCCACTCCTCCATCACCCCCTACACCTCAACCCCCTCCCACGGCACCTTCCCATGCAACCGCAAAAGGTGCAACACCTGCCCCTTTACTTCCCCTCTCCTCACCGTCCAAGGGCCCAAACACTCCTTTCAAGTGAAGCAGCATTTCGCTTGCACTTCCCTCAATTTAGCCTACTGCATTCGCTGCTCCCAATGCGGTTTCCTCTACATTGGAGAGACCAAACGCAGACTGGGTGACCGCTTTGCGGAACACCTTCGGTCTGTCCGCAAGCATGACCCAGACCTCCTGTCACTTGCCATTTCAACACACCACCCTGCTCTCATGCCCACGTGTCTGTCCTTGGCCTGCTGCAATGTTCCAGTGAAGCTCAATGCAAACTGGAGGAACAGCACCTCATCTTCCGACTAGGCACTTTACAGCCATCTGGACTGAATATTGAGTTCAACAATTTTAGATCATGAACTCTCTCCTCCATTCCCACCCCCTTTCCAATCCCCCTTTTTTCCAATAATTTATATAAGACCATAAGACATAGGAGCAGAAATTAGGCCATTTGGCCCATCGAGTCAGCTCCGCCATTCAATCATGGCTGATAAGTTTCTCAACCCCATTCTCCCACCTTCTCCCCATAACCTTTGATCCCCTTACCAATCGAGAACCTATCTATCTCGGTCTTAAATACACTCAATGACCTGGCCTCAACAGCCTTCTGTGGCAATGAATTCCATAGATTCACCACTCTCTGGCTAAAGAAGTTTCTCCTCACCTCTGTTTTAAAAGGTCTTCCCTTTAGTCTGAGGCTGTGCCCTCAGGTCCTAGTCTCTCCTACTAATGGAAACATCTTCCCCATGTCCACTCTATCCAGACCTTTCAGTATTCTGTAAGTTTCAATCAGATCCCCCCTCATCCTTCTAAACTCCGTCGAGTATAGACCCAGAGTCCTCAAACTTTCCTCATATGTTAAGCCTTTCATTCCTGGGATCGTTCTTGTGAACCTCCTCTGGACCCTCTCCAGGGCCAGCACATCCTTTCTGAGATACGGGGCCCAAAATTGCTCACAATATTCTAAATGTGGTTTGACCAGAGCCTTATAAAGCCTCAGCAGCACATCCCTGCTTTTATATTCTAGTCCTCTCGAAATAAATGCCAACATTGCATTTGCCTTCCTAACTACCGACTCAACCTGCAAGTTAACCTTAAGAGAATCCTGGACTAGGACTCCAAAGTCCCTTTGCACTCCAGATTTCTGAATTCTCTCCCCATTTAGAAAATAGTCTATGCCTCTATTCTTCCTACCAATGTGCATGAGCTCACAATATAGATTTTTCTTTTCCCACCTATTTCCATTATTTTTGAATGTATTTCCATCCATTGTTTTATCTCTACCTTTTAGCCTATTTCGATCCCTTCCCCCCACCCCACCCCCAGTAGGGCTATCTGTACCTTGCTCGTTCTGCTTTCTACCCTTAATGTCACCTATTAGCACATTCCTTAGATAATATCACCACTTTCAACACCTCTTTGCCCTTTTGTCTATGACATCTTTTGGCTATCTCCACCTCTCACTGGCCCTCTATCCAGCTCTACTTGTCCCACCCTCCACCCCCTTAAACCAGCTTATATTTCACCTCTCCTCTATTTTTCCTTAGTTCTGTTGAAGAATCATACGGACTCAAAACGTTAACTGTATTCCTCTCCGCAGATGCTGTCAGACCTACTGAGTTTTTCCAGGTATTTTTACTTTTGTTTTGGATTTCCAGCATCCGCAGTTTTTTTCTTTTATCCTAACTATTCTAATCCCATTTTCCAGCAGTAGGCCCATAGCTTTGTATGCCATGGCATCACAAGTACACATCCAAATACTTCTTTAATGTTATGAGGTTTTCTGCTCTACCACCCTTTCAGGCAGTGAGTTCCCCAGAGTCCCACCACCCTCTGAGTGAAAAAATTCCCCCTCACATCCCCTCTAAACCTCCTGCCCTTAATCTTAAATCTATGCCCCCTGGTTATTGACCCCTCCACCAAAGGGAAAAGTTCCCTCCTGTCTACCCTATATATGCTCCTCATAATTTTATACACCTCAATCATGTCCCCCCTCAATCTCCTCTGCTCCAGGGAAAATAACCCCAGTCTATCCAATCTCACTTCATAACTAAAACTCTCCAGCCCAGACAACATTCTGGTAAATCTCCTCTGCACTCTCTCTAGTGCAATCACATCCTTCTTATAATGCGGATTCCAGAACTGCACACAATACTCTAGCTGCGGCCTAACCAGCATTTTATACAGTTCCAACATAACCTCCCTGCTCTTATATTCTATGCCTCGGCTAATAAAGGCGTATCCCATATGCCTCCTTAACCACCTTATCTACCTGTCCCGCTACCTTAAGGGACTGGTGGACATACACACCAAGGTCCCTCTGATCCTCGGTACTTCCCAGGGTCCTACCATTCATCATGTATTCCCGTGCCTTGTTTGTCCTGCCCAAGTGCATCACTTCACACTTATCCGGATTAAATTCCCTTTGCCACTGATCAGCCCATCTGACCAGCCCATCTATATCTTCCTGTAATCTAAGGCTATCCTCCTTACTATTTACCACCCCACCAATTTTTGTGTCATCCGCGAACTTACTGATCAACCCTCCTACATTCAAGTCTAAACCGTTTCTCTACACCACAAACAGCAAGGGACCGAACATCGATCCCTGTTGAACCCCATTGGACACAGGCATCCAGTCACAGAAACACCCCTCGACCATCACCCTCTGCTTCCTGCCACTCAGCCAATTCTGGATCCAATTTGCCAAATTGCCTTGGATCCCGTGGGCTCTTACCTTTGTTATCAGTCTCCCATGCGTGACCTTATCAAAAGCCTTGCTGAAGTCCAAGTAGACTACATCAAATGCATTGCCCTCATCTACACACCTGGTCACCTCTTCGAAAAATTCAATCAAATTGGTCAGACATGACCTCCCCTTAACAAAACCATGCTGACTGTCCTTGATTAATCCCTGCCTCTCCAAGTGTAGATTAATTCTGCCCCTCAGAATTGCTTCTAATAGTTTCCCCACCACTGAGGTTAGACTGACTGGCCTGTAGTTCCCTGGTTTATCCGTTCCTCCTTTCTTGAATAACGGTACCACATTGGCTGTCTTCCAGTCCTCTGCATGTCTCCTGTGACCAGAGAGGTATTGAAAATTATTGCCAGTGCCCCTGCTATCTCATCCCTTGCCTCACTCAACAGCCTGGGATACATTTCATCCGGGCCTGGAGATTTATCTACTTTTAAGCCTGCCACACCACTTAGAACCTCCTCCCTTTCTATGCTAATTTCTTTAATTATATCACAGTCCTTCTACCTGATTTTCATACGCACGTCGTCCCTCTCACTTGTGAACACCGACACAAAATTTAGAACCCTACCTACATCTTCCAGCTCAACACACAAATTACCACTATGGTCCTTGATGGGCCCTACTCTTTCCCTAGTTATTCTCTTACTCTTAATGTACTTGTAAAATAACTTTGGATTTTCCTTTATTTTACCTGCCAATGTTTTTTCATGCCTCATTTTTGCTCTCCTAATTTCCTTTTTAAGATCCCCCCCTACACATTCTAGCCTCCTCTCGGGCTTGGTTACCGATTTGGCATTGGATGGGTTTGGAGACATTTAATTCAAATTTAAAACCCTTAATGTCTAATCACATAAACAGGTTTTCAAATATTCTTCTAAAATTAGGGCATCCCTCTCAAGTGGTATGTTGACGATGATGATGCATTTCAAACCACTTGCTAAGTTGTAGAGTTATAAACAAAGAGAAAAAGTTTGCCAACTGATGCTTTACGAAGGGCAGTGCCCCTTTAATTTAAGATGTGGGCACAGCTGCAAGATACGAATATAAAACTGGCGAGCCTCAAACATGACTCAAGGTTTGCAAGATAGTTTTTCTCGCAATTGATGGAAAGAGGATTAAAGTGTCTAGTGCTCTGTGACTGTCATCAATGCAGAATGCTAACATCCCAAGCTGTGGCAGACTGGTTTTAAAATGAATTACACTCCACAGCACTGGGGTTAATATGAGGTGAATTAAATTCTGGCCTTGGTATCACAAAAGAAAATGATTAGTATGGTGATACATGTCCACAGCCGCTTATCATATATCCTATTTCATGAGCATTGAAATGAAAATGGGACTGTCGCAGTCCATTGTTGTATATTCTCAGTGTTACTAGGATGAGGTTGTCTGCATGCTGAAGAAAACAGATAGAAGGCTAGTTATTAATTTTGTGAGGATTAGTCGAGATAGGCAGTCTGAGAGGTTCCAATTACTATTATACCGATTATATAATAGATTGTCTCCAGCACTAAAGATTGGAAGAAATTTCTCTCCACAAATAGATGATGTAGAATGGCCACTCATCAAAAATTGCTCAAGCTGTGTCACTGAAGTGCCGATGTACCACTTTTTCCTATGACACCACAGATAGCTCAATTGGGAAGGTGAGAATTGTGCAAAAAGGTGAAAAGTATAAGGGCATAATAGCAATTGTTTGACCTGAAGAAAGATGGCGTCAGGCAAGGATGCTCATTGCAATTTTAAAAATTCATTCACGGGATGTGGGCTTCGCTCGCTGGGCCAGCATTTATTGCCCACCCCTTGTTGCCCTTGAGAAGGTAGTGATGAGCTGCCTTCTTGAACTGCTGCAATCCATGTGGTGTAGGTACATCCACAGTGCTGTTAGGGAGGGAGTTCAAGTATTTTGACCCAGTGACAGTGAAGAAACAGCAATATATTTCTAAGTCAGGATAATGACTTGGTGGGGAACTTGCAGGTGGTGGTGTTCCCATCTATCTGCTGCCCTTGACCTTCTAAATGGTAGTAGTCATGAGTTTGGAAGGTGCTGTCTAAGGAGCCTTGGTGAATTCCTGCAGTGCATCTTGTAGATGGGGCACACTGCTGCTACTGTGCATCTGTGGTGGCGGGAGTGAATTTTTGTGGATGTGGTGTCAACCAAGCGGGCTGCTTTGTCCTGGATGGTGTCAAGCTTCTTGAGTATTGTGGGAGCTGCACTCATCCAGGCAAGTGGGGAGTATTCCATCACTCTTCTGACTTGTGCCTTGTAGATGGTGGACAGTCTTTGGGGAGTCAGGGGGTGAGCTACTTGCCGCAGGATTCCCAGCCTCTGACCTGCTCTTGTAGCCACAGTACTTATATGGCTAGTCCAGTTAAGTTTCTGGTCAATGGTAACCCCTGGGATGTTGATAGTGGGGGATTCATAGAAACATAGAAACTAGGAGCAGGGGTAGGCCATTCAGCCCTTTGAGCCTGCTCCACCATTCAACATGATCTCAATGCCATTTTGCCGCTTTCTTGCCATACTCCTTGATACCCCTAATATCCAAAAAATTATCAATTTCTTTTTTGAATATACTCAGTGACCCAGCCTCTGCAGCCTTCTGTGGGAGAGATTTCCACAGATTGACCACCCTCTGAGTGAGGAAATTTTTCTTCATCTCATTGTTAAATGGCCTGCCCCATATCCTGGCCCCCGATTCTAGACTCCCCAACCAGGGAAAATATTCTCCCTGCATCTAGTCTGTTTAGCCCTGTTAAAATTTTATACGTTTCAATCAGATCCCCTCTCGTTCTTCTGAACTCTAGTGAATACAGGCCCAGCCGAACCAATCTCTCCTAATACGACAGTCCTGCCATTCACAGTATCAGCCTAGTGAACCTTCGTTGCACTCCTTCTATGGCAAGTATATCCTTTCTTAGGTAGGGAGACCAAAACTGCACGCAATACTCCAGGTGTGGTCTCACTAAGGCCTTGTATAACTGCAGTATGATATTCCTACTTCTGAGCTCAAATCCTCTTGCAATGAAGGCCAATATACCATTTGCCTTCCTAATTGCTTGCTGCACCTGCCTATTTACTTTCATTGACTGGTGTACAAGGACACCCAGATCCCTTTTTACATCCACATTTCCCAATATATCACCATTTAAATAATACTCCGGCTTTCGGTTTTTCACACTGAAACGTATAACTTCGCATTTATCCATGTTATACTGCATCTGCCATGTGTTTGCCCACACACACAACTAATCTAAATCACCCTGAAGCCTCCTTGCATCCTCCTCATGACCCCTCCCAGTTTTGTGTCATCAGCAAACTTGGAAATATTGCATTTGGTTTCCTCATCCAAGTTATTTATATGTATCGTAAAAAGCTGGGGCCCAAGCACTGATCCCTGCGGTACACCATTAGCCACTGCCTATCATCATGAAAAAGACCCATTTATTCCACCCTCTGTTTCCGATCTGCAACCAATTCTGAATCCATGCCAGTAAATTACCCCCGATCCCATGTGCTTTAATTTTGCTCACTAGCTTCTTATGTGGGACCTCATCAAAAGCCTTCTTGAAATCCAAATACACCACATCCACTGGTTCTCCCTTCTCTATTTTACTAGTTACATCCTCAAAAATCTCCAGTAGATTAGTTAAGCATGATTTCCCTTTCATAAACCCATGCTGATTTCGTCTAATCCCATTAATGCTTTCCAAGTGTTCTGTTGCCACATCTTTTATAACAGACTCTAGCATTTTCCCCATTACTGATGCTAAGCTAACTGGTCTGTAATTCTGTTTTTTCTCTCTCTCCTTTTTTAAGTAGTGGGGTTAGATTTTCCACACTCCAATTTGTATGAACTGCTCCAGAGTCTACAGAATTTTGGAAGGTGACCATCAATGCCTCTTATACTTACAAGACCACTTCCTTTATCACTCTGAGATGTAGATTATCAGGCCCTGGTGATTTTTCAGCCTTTAACCCCATTAATTTCTCTAGCATCATTTTTTTCACTAATACTGATTTTCTTTAATTCCTCCCTTGGCTCCCTAACATCTCTGAGAAATTATTTGTGTCCTCTTTTGTGAAGACAGAACCAAAATATGTGTTGAATTCTTCTGCCATTTCTTTGTTCCCCATTATAATTTCCCCTGTTTCTGACTGTAAGGGACCTACATTTATCTTTGGTAATCTTTTTCTCTTCACATATTTATAAAAGATTTTACTGTCAGTTTTTATGTTCCCTGCAAGTTTACTCTCATACTGCATTTTTCTCTTCTTGATCAATCTTTCTGCACACTTTTGCTGAATTCTAAACTGCTCCCAATCCTCAGGCTTGCTGCTTTTTCTGCCAATTTTATATGTCTCCTCTTTGGATCTAATACTATCCATAATTTCTTTTGTAATCCATGGTTGAGCCACCTTTCCTGTTTTATTTTTGCGCCAGACAGGAATGAATAATTGTTGTAATTCATGCATACGTTCCTTAAATATTAGCCATTGCCTATCCACTGTCAACTCTTTTAGTAAGGTTCCCCAATCCATCATTGCCAACTTGCACCTCATATCCTTGTAGTTCCCTTTATTTAGATTCAGGACCCTAGTTTTGGATTCAACTTCTTCACTCTCCATCTTAATGAACAATTCTATCATTTTATGGTCACTCTTCCCCAAGGGATCCTGCACAACAAGATTGTTAATTAATCCTTTCTCATTGCACAATATCTAGTCTAGGATAGCCTGCTGTCTAGTTTGTTCCTCAATGTATTGGTCTAAAAAACCATCATGCACACACTCCAGGAAATCCTCCTCCAAAGTATTGCTAGTTTGGTTTGTCTAATCTATATGTAGATTAAAATCACCCATGATTACAGCTGTATGCTTATTGCATCTGTCTCTAATTTCCTGTTTAATGCCTTCCCTTACATTTCTGTTACTATTTGGGGGCCTATAGACAACCCCCACCAACGTTTTCTGCCCCTTGGTTTTTCTTAACTCCACCCAAACGGATTCCACATCATGTTTTTCTGTGCCAATATCCTTCCTCACTATTGAATTGCTTTCCTCATTTACTAACAGGGCTACCCCATCTCCTTTCCAAATTTGTCTGTCCTTCCTAAACGTTGAATACTCCTGGATGCTCAGTTCCCATTCTTGGTCACCCTACAGCCATATCTCGTAATTGCAACTATATCATACCCATTTACATCTATTTACGCTGTTAATTCATCTACCTTATTGCAAATGCTCCGTGCATTAAGATACAATGCCTTTAGACTTGTCTTTTTAATCTTGTTAGTCATATTAGCTTTATTTTGCACTATGACCCCAGTTGTCTCACCCTTGTTTTTCCTGCCTTCCACTTTTGCTCCTTACTTTTCTGCCTTTCGTTTCTATCCTTGTTTCCACCTTCTCTGTCTCCCTGCTCAGGTTCGCAACCCCTGCCATTCTAGTTTAAACACTCCCTGACACCACTAGCAAACACCGCCCCCCCACCCCGCACCCCGGAGACATTGGTCCCAGTGCTGCCCAGATGCAACCCGTCCTGTTTGTACTGGTCCCACCTTCCCCAGAACCGGTCTCAATGTCCCAGGATCTGAATCCCTCCCCTCTACACCATTTCTTCAGTCATGCATTCATTCGATATATCCTATTAATTTTACTCTTGCTAGCATGTGGCACTGGTAATAATCCTGAGATTACTACCTTTGAGGTCCTACATTTTTAATTTACGTCCTAACTCCCTATATTCAGCTTGTAGAACCTCATACCTCCTTTTATCTATGTCATTGGTGCCAATATACCACAACCACTTTGCCTTCCCCCTTCAGAATGCCCTGCAGCCTCTCCGAGACATTCTTGATCCTGGCACCAGGGAGGTAACATACCATCCTGGAGTCTCTTTTGCGGCAGCAAAAACACCTGTCTGTCCCCCTTACTATTGAATCTCCTATCACTATTGCCCTGCCACTCTTCTTCCTCCCTTTATGTGCAGCAGAGCCTCCTGTGGTGCCATGGACTTGGCTCCTGCTGCTTTTGCCTGAGAAATTGCCTCCCCAAACAGTATCCAAAATGGTATATCTGTTAGAGAGGGTGGACGGGCACCGGGGTCTCCTGCACTACCTGCCTTCCTCTACTCTGCCTGGTGGTCACTCATCCCCTTTATGCCTGTTCAGTCTTTACCTGCGGTGTGACCACCTCACTGAACATGCTGTCCACGACAATCTCAGCATTGCCGATGCTCCACAGTGAATCCAACCACAACTCCAGCTTGAAATGCAGTTAACCAGTAGCTGAAGCTGGACACACGTCCTGCACACATGGTCACCAGGAACACTGGAAGTGTCCATGACTTCCCACATAGCACAGGAGGAGCATATCACGGATGCGAGCTCTGCTGCCATGATCTCCCTTTAGGTTAGTCTCGTTAGATACTCCCTTTAAGGAATACTAACTATGCTAGGGGCCTTATTCCACTCAAAACACTCCCACTACAGTCCAAATTCCTCACTTAATTTTGTTTAAGCTAATGGACTGCAGCAGTTTAATGAGTAGAAAAAGCAGAAGTAGAAGTACTCACCTGACCTTACTTACCAATCAGCTGCCTCCCCTGTGTCGCATCACTTTTTGAATTGTGATGTCACTTCGAACTCCACCTGAGGTCCTGAGGGTACGCCTCTCCTCTCTGGTCTCGGCTTCTGTTTCTCGTGCCCTTTCATACCACTCATGCTGGCCTCTCCTCTCTGATCTAAAACTCACCTTCTTCCAATCCTAACAGCAACTTTTAGTTCGTTGCTTACTTAAAGAAAGACTAGGCCTTAGATAGAGTTTAACCCTGAAACTCCCTCAGTCACCAATCTCCAACTGAAGCTTTCTACTGCAGCTAAACACAGCACTCCAGTGCAGACAAAGTCAGCATTATAAGATAGCCTACTTTTATACTCTCTGAACCTAGCCTCTGAAAACCTGATTAAGCCAGTTATCTAATTAACTAGTTACAGTTGTAAGCAGAGCCTATATGAGCCCTGCTTTAAGGCTGGACTAAAAGTCACCTTCCAACCCTAACAGCAACTTTTAGTTAATTGCTAACTTAAAGCAAGATTAGACTTTAGATAGAATTTAACCCTTAATTTAGCCCTTAAATTCCCTCAGTCACCAATCTCCAACTGAAGCTCTCTATTGCAGCCAAACACAGTGTTCCAGTGCAGATAGTGATGGTAATGCCATTGAACCTCAAGGGGTGATGGTTAGAAGGGGCATGCTCATATTGATGCTTATATTATACTATACTATACTTTTTTCTATTTGTGGGTTAAGAAAGTGAAACCTGGGATCTAGTTTCATTTTAGAGTGGAAACAGCAAGTCTAAGTTCTGTTTGTATACCTGCATTTTTAATGAGTTTTAAGAGACTTGAAGTGGAGAGCTGTGTTATCAAGGGGGATAGTGGTTTAGGAAAGTTAAAACAAAGTAGAAAAAAACTGTGCTGTTGTGTAGCAACAGGGATCCAAAGAGAGAGCCCTCCCCCCGCCATCCACTACACACAGACAGAGAAACCGAAATCAGTTTGATTTCAGTTGGTTAGTGTGCTCTAAGGTTGGAACCAGTTGCCAGCAGAAGCAGCATAGGAGAGAGACAGATAGCAAGTCCAAAACTAAAGTTGAAGCCAGCTGCCAGGAGAAGCAGGACACAGGAGGGGGAACTGCAAGGAGCAGATTCCAAAATACTAAAGAAGGAAGTCCCCAAATCTAGGGGAGTGGAACAGGAAATGTCCCAAAAGGACAGTTAAGTCAAAGGACAAGGACAGGAACCTGGAAAATGTCCTGTTAAGTGAAGTTAAGAGTGAGGGGCAGAGAAAGGCTTCAAACTTAAAGGGAGAAAGCTGCAGGAAGCAGACTTAAAGCAAAATAGGCTCCTGAGAAGCCAGAAGATCCAATGAGATAGCCGAAAGCCTGTAACTCTTTACTATGGGCATGTGAAGCAGTGGTGTTCTGTTGGCGCGGCTGAGTCAGTGAGCGACAGTGCATGGAAAAAGCTTGAATGCACATGGCCATCCAGGAGAGCTTGAAACCCTGGAGGTGGATTCTTGTGGAGGGCATCTGAGAGAAAACATCATTTGGGAGAAAATTCCAAAGGGAGTCCTTTGAAAGTGGTGATTGGAAATTCCTTGTGAAAGGCGGAGTTCAGTGAATCTAGCTGGCTCATGGTGTGACAAGCGTCTGGGGGGAAGTTGAGGAGAGATCCATAGCATCTGTTTGGGGTAGCATCTGTCACTCAGTTTCAGAGTGTGGTGTGCCTGACCACAGGTCATCTATTGGTTTACATGGACCGTGTACTTACTGTGGACATTAGAGTATAAGAAAGCTTTTATAACTTGTGTTATCCTTATAAATCTGCATATGTCTGTAAAGGTATAGTTATGGATGAAGGAGTATTGTAATATAGTTTATCTTTTCTTGTTTAATAAATGTTTTATTCTTTTAATAAAAGTTCATCAGCTGACTCCTGTGACTCTATTCAATAGCCACTCTCCACGTTTCTGAACAAAAAAATAAAAGTTGGGATCCAGCCGGGCTCCATGCTGGGATTTCGCTTGTCCAGTGGTAACATCAGCTGGGATCATAACAGTGAGTATTAAATCTCATTCTGATTTTATGGGCAGAATTTATTGCTGGGCAGGCGGGCGCGCGCCCAACCCACTCAAGCGTGAAATAATGCGCAATGATGTCAACCAAGAGTGCCAACGTCAAAGCGCACTCTCACGATATTTCGCTAGATGGGTGCGCGATGGAGAGGGATGCACGCCTGCCATTAATTAAGAAGCCAGTTAAGGTCCTTGACACACCAATTGTCTCCGACTTTACATAGCCTGTGTGATTTTTTGGCCGTCGCACGGACAAAACGGGCAGGCGGGCAGGCCACAATTAACATAAGCTCATCCATAGGCAGGATAAGAAGGGTCAGTGGCATTGTCAATGTGAGTAGTGAGGAGTTTTGGATCAAACTTGCTGCTGGTTGCTTCTGTGAACTGGACAGCTTCATCTTGCTTCAGAGCTGCATTCTGAGCATTTCTAGGCTTCATTTTAGAACTCATTGGTGTCTTCCAGGCCCCAGGACGATTCAGACCGCGTGGGCCCTTCCAGGTATTAGACAGCTTTTCATAACCTTGGTAATGTTGATTGTGCTCTCCGCTGGAGGCACCTCCTTTGAGGATGAAAAGAGGAGCAGAAGGGAGAGGAGGCCAGGTGTCCCAATGCAGCCTCCAAGTGGGAGGAGAGGTGCAGGCACAAGGGGGAGCAGGGCCAAGAGGAAGTCCAAGGTGGGAGGGGCCACAGACATCAGTATCCTGCTGCCAGGGTTTACAGGCGGCGATGCAGTTACTTCAACATGTCCAATGTTCAATGCTGAAGGAGGCTTCGTCTCTCAAGGGAGGCCGTGACCTCCATCTGTCAGATGATTGGCCCTGAGATCAGCTCTGACTGTATGGGTGGACACCCATGCCAGTGGCTCTGAAGGTCACAGTGGCCCTCAACTTCTATGCCTCCAGCACTTTCCAGGGGTCAGTGGGGGATCTGTGTGGAGTCTCCCAATCAGCTGTCCACAGTTGTGTCAAGCTGGTGACAGAAGATCTGTTCAGGCGTTCATTGACTTTCATTTATTACCATACAGATGAGGCCAGCCAGAGGGAGTGAACCAGAGGCTTTGCCGCGATTGCTGGGTTCCCCTGTGTCCAGGGTGCAATCGATTGTACACATGTGGCCATCAAAGCACCAGCAGGTGAGCCCGGTGCCTTTGTCAACAGGAAGGGCTTCCACTCCATGAACGTGCAGATAGTGTGTGATCACAAGATGCAGATTCTGCAAGTCTGTGCAAGGTACCTAGGCAGCTCTTATAACACTTACATCCTGAGACACTCTCAGGTGCCGAGGATCTTCAGTGCTCCAGCCCAACTGGATGGATGGCTGCTGGGTGACAAGGGCTATCACCTCAAAAGGTGGTTCATGACGTCTCTCCGCCACCCAAGAATAGAGGCTGAGCAGTGGTACAACAGGAGCCATATCTCCACAAGGGCCATTGTAGAGAGGACCGTTGGTCTTCTCAAGATGTGCTTCTGATGCTTGGACCGCTCAGGGCGCACACTCCAGTACCCCCAGAGCGTGTGTCACTGATAGTGGTTGCATGTTGTGCTCTGCACAATCTGGCACTGATAAGGGTGGACCCAGTGGAGGAAGAAGATCTTGATACAGCTGCGCAGGTCACAGGTGATGAGTCCAGCAGTGAGTCTGACGACAAGCATGGTGAGGAGAACGCTGAGGGCATGGACACTGACCTGGGTAACCTCCAGGGAGGCAGGGACATCCGGGATGTTTTGATCTAACGCTCCTTCAGCTAGCCAACAAATAAGAACCACCACCACATACCAGGGCTGCAGGCTCCATATTCGATTTCTGACAGGACCGTTTCCTTGGCCAACAACATGTACTCTGTGTCTTTGCAATAAAATTTCAGGAGGTACATGTCCATTGTAACATTATGCCTACCCTGAACCTACAGAACAATGAAGCATACAGAGGCCAATAGCGCAAAATAACATCTCATTCAATTGTGAATGTGAAATATAGCTGAAAAGAAACATAGAAAGTAGGTCATTCGGCCCTTCAAGCCTGCTCCGCCATTCATTATGATCATGGCTGATCACATAAATCACAGAATCACACAGTGCAGAAGACGCCCTTCGGCCCATCAAGTCTGCACCGACACGTGAGAAACATCTGACCTGCCTACCTAAAGCCATTTACCAGCACTTGGCCCACAGCCTTGAATATTATGATGTGCCAAGTGCTCATCCAGGTACGTTTTAAAGGATTTGAGGCAACCTGCCTCCACCACCCTCCCAGGCAGTGTATTCCAGACCATCACCACCCTCTGGGTAAAAAAGTTTTTCCTCACATCCCTCCTAAATCTCCTGCCCCTCACCTTGAACTTATGTTCCCTTGTGAGTGGCCCTTCAACTAAGGGGAACAGCTGCTCCCTATCCACCCTGTCCATGCCCCTCATAATCTTGTACACCTCGATCAGGTCGCCCCTCAGTCTTCTCTGCTCCAACGAAAACAAACCAAGTCTATCCAACCTCTCTTCATAACTTAAATATTTCATCCCAGGCAACATCCCGGTGAATCTCCTCTGCACCCCCTCCAGTACAATCACATCCTTCCTGTAATATGGCGACCAGAACTGCACACAGTACTCCAGCTGTGGCCTCACCAAGGTTCTATACAACTCCAACATGACCTCCCTACTTTTGTAATCTATGCCTCGATTGATAAAGGCAATTGGCCCATATACCTTTCTCACCACCCCACTAACATGCCCCTCCACCTTCAGAGATCTCTGGACACACACACACCAAGGTCCCTTTGTTCCGCAGAACTTCCTAGTGCCATGCCGTTCATTGAATTTTTCCTTATCAAATTACTCCTTCCAAAGTGTATCACCTCACACTTTTCAGGGTTAAATACCATCTGCCACTTATCTGCCCATTTGACCATCCTGTCTATATCTTCCTGCAGCCCAAGACATTCAACCTCACTATTAACCACCCGGCTAATCTTTGTGTCATCCGCAAACTTACTAATCCTACCCCCCACATAGTCATCTATGTCGTTTATATAAATGACAAATAATAGGGGACTGAGCACAGATCCCAGTGGTACGCCACTGGACACTGGCATCCAGTCACTAAAGCATCCTTCTGTCATCACCCTCTGTATCCTACAACTGATCATCCAACTCAATAGCCTGCTCCCGCTTTCTCCCCATATCCTTTGATCCCTTTCACCCCAAGAGCTATATCTAACTCCTTCGTGAGAACATACAATTTTTTGGCCTCAACTAATTTCTGTGGTAATGAATTCCACAGGCTCACCACTCTCTGGGTGAACAAATTTCTCTTCATCTCATAGCTAAATGATCTACCCTGTATCCTCAGACTGTGACCCCTCGTTCTGGACTCCCCCACCATCGGGAACATCCTTCCTGCATCTACCCTGTCTAGTCCTGTTAGAATTTTATAGGTTTCTATGAGATCCCCCCTCATTCTTCTGAACTCCAGCGAATATAATCCTAACCGACTCAAGCTCTCCTCATATGTCAGTCCCGCCATCCCAGGAATCAGACTGGTAAACCTTCGCTGCACTCCCTCTATAGCAAGAACATCCTTCCTCAGATAAGGAGACCAAAACTGCACACAATATTCCAGGTGTGGTCTCACCAAGGCCCTGCATAATTGCAGCAAGACATCCCTGCTCCTGTACTCGAAACCTCTGGCTATGAAGGCCTGTTGCCTTCTTTACCGCCTGCTGCACCTGCATGCTTACCTTCAGCGACTGGTGTACAAGGACAACCAGGTCTCATAGCACATTCCCCTCTCTCAATTTATAGCCATTCAGATAATAAACTGCCTTCCTGTTTTTGCTACCAAAATGGATAACCTCACATTTATCCACATTATACTGCATCTGCCATGCATTTTCCCTCTCACTCAGCTTGTCCAAATCACACTGAAGCATCTCTGCATCCTCCTCACAGCTCACCCTCCCACCCAAGGTCATTGACAGAACAAATGAAGCATACAGAGGCCAATAGCACAAAGTGACATCTCATTTCATTGAGAATGTGAAACATAGCTGAAATGAACATTAACCGGTATTTTTAATCTCACCATGAAAAATTTAAAGCAAAATGGGGGAAAAAATATTACCTGTGATAAGTCTGTCCTGTGCTTAAGTTGCTTTACTGTTATGTTTGTGGGTGCTCCCCCCTCACTGGCACCAGCATTGGAGGCAGCCTGCTCACTCTGCTGTCTTGTTGGACTTGGTGACCTCAGTGGTCGTCCTCTGGCCCCTGGAGTCTGTGCTGGCCCCACATGGGAGTGAGTGGCCAGTGCCACAGCTGGCGTCTCCCCAGTCACCGCAGCCTCATCAGATGCCATGGTCACTGGCAGAGGAGAGGAGGAGCTGCTGCCATCATATGGAGCTCCCTGAGAGGAGCCTGCAGAGACGAGAAGCAGCTCGTGCACCTACATAAGGCCACATTGGACCTCCCTGCTCAACATTGATCGCCGGGCACGTAGCCGGGATGCTGGGTGCCCAATCCATCTCCCACACTGACTCTGACCAGCTGAGGTCAGTGCTGGTGTGAGGGCTTGCAGGTCCGAACGCATCCCCAGGAAGCTCTGATTGAGTCCCTGGAGCAGCCTCTCCATGAGAGTCACCACTCTCTCCATGGAGGAGGCATTGCGCAGTGGTCATGCTCTGCAAGGACTCCTCCACAACAGACACCATAGCACGCATATACCCTCATATATCTCCACCAGATCCTTCCACACATCCTGCTGGACATCCAGCAGCTGCTACCTGAGGGATGACTCCAGAGGCCCATCATCAGCCATCGACTGAGCATTGTCCTGGTCTCCTCAGGTGAGTGTGAAGTGCCCTCACCAGTGTGCATCGAGATACTAGACGGCGATCTTATGCCCACTGAGGTGCTGGTATCTGCGCTGGCGCGTGCTTGACAGAAAAGGTGTGATGCATGTGCGTGCTCAGCATGCTGGTCCTCCGGGGTCAGGGCTGGGTCTTCAGGCTCCTCATAGCGACCGTCTGCTGATGAGCCTAAAAGTGACAAGAAGGACATGTCATTAGGTTAAGTCATGACGCTGTCACTGTGCATGCCAGGCACCCTGGTGAGACAGAGATATGCATCATGGTGCCCTCGTCTTTCCATTATCAATGGTGAATCTAAGTTCGAGGCTCACATCAACATAGAGACAGGAGCTGCAATAGGAGCAAACCTCAGTCTATCCTGTTATCATAAGGCTGCTGGAAGTAACATTAGCATAAAAACTGTTTCTAATGTGTTGCTGGTGAGTTAGGGCATGGAATGGGAGCAACTCCAGGGAAACGCTTGGCCAATGTAATTAAGACATTTGTCATAATCTTCTACTTTCATGGTTCATATTAATTTTTTAGAGATAATTTTTACTTTTGGGAAAATTAAATTTGTAAGGGTAAGGTAATTAAAATGCTGAACTTTAGAAATTACCAAAACACCTCAAGTAGCAATTCAAAGGGTGACCTGTGTTTAATTAATGAGATCGGAATTAGGAGAGAGAAAACGTACACATTGAATGACCCATCTCTGAGCTTGTGATAGAACCAGGAAGTCCACACTTACCTCAGTAAAAGATTTAAATTATGCATGTAGTTCCCAGACAAAAAGAAGCTAAAATCAGCTTGTGAACAAGGCGGCTCCTTGGTGGGGTCAGCAAGTCTGAAAAAGGGTGGTTAACTCCATTGGAGGTATGAATTATTCATGTATGTCTCAGGTTCAAAGGTTTGGTTTTGAAGCTGAGAGCTAGTTAATGTAAAGTTCTGTTTGCAACATCCCAGCTATCCCATGTTGCTGTGGAGGTAGGTTGCAGGGAACTGCCAGTTTGTGTGGGGGCTTTAATCTGTGTGTTTTTCTCACAGAGGCAAGAAGTTCAACTTGGAGAAGCCAGAAAATCTTTGGGGTTGGAGCTGAACACAGTCAAGTTGGTGGGTGTAAGCCCTGAGTTCAGAAGGCAGAGGAAAATAATTTGCCAAGAGCTGTGGACCAGGGGAATTGAATCATTAGAAACCAGGGATGTTTCTAATTTTCTGTCGAATTCACTGCTTGGAAAGTTGAGAGTGATGTTAAGGCTTGAGCTGAAACATCCCAGAACTTACAAAGAGCTGTGGAAAAGTTTGGAGCTAGTCCAAAGGAAGTGGATAGCCTTCAAGAACCTGATAAGTAGCCAAAGACTTTCTGGGAGAAACCATAAGGGAAAACAGGGGGTTCAGTTTGTTATGTTTTTATGATGGCCACTGGGGATTGTGTAAACACGTTGTGGGTTTATTTGTTAATAATAGGGTTATGAAAACATTTATACAAAGGTAGAAAGCTTGAAGACATCAGCAGCGGGCTGCATGCGCTGTGCTCTGATCATAGGGCAAATCTGAAACTGGATCACATGACACACTTCCCTTCTAGTGATGACATGCTTAAAGGCATATTACAACATAGTAGAGAATAGCTGTGAGCCCCCTGTAAATCATCATGCTTTTTTTCTGTTGCTCTGCATAGCCCCACAGACATCTTTGAAGCCTGATTCCTGCTGCGAAAAAAGCCTGTGCAGTTTAAACACCTCCCACCACACTCAACTTCATTCTCCTTCCCCACTCACACAAATCTCCCCACTGATCTCACAAAGCCCTCCCCCACCCTTCCCCCCGACCTGCCCTGCACCCCTCTCACACCCCCCAGCTCTCACAACTCTACTCCCCCCCTCAATCCCTCTCTGACCCTGGGGTCATGGTAATTTTCAAGTTCCAAAATGGGGTCACAGTGGGAAAAAGTTTGGGTAGCACAAGTTTAAAGTGTATGTGATTGTGTTCTGTTATGCTTTTCAATGTAAAGTATAAGCAATCACCTCAGATAGTTTTGTGTCTGCTTTACTTGATTCTTGTATAGTAAAATTCATTTGTTTTAAGCCATGGGATCTTGTGACTTCATTTTTTCACTAAGTCTCTGGGTGTTCAAATTTCTCCTTAAAAAGTTAACGGTCTCAAGAAACATCATAACACAATGTTGCACTTATTTTTAATGACCTAGAAGGAATATCCTCTGGTGTGGAGAAAAATGCATCATCTACATCTAGGGTTAGGAGTTTATCATGTGTTGAAAAGTAGAGGAGGAAGACACAATCTTCTGATCCCACATTCTTCACCCACTAAGGTGTGTTTTTAGGGAAATAGATGACTTGACCTACTTAACATTATGGGATGGATTTTAAGGGGAGGGGACATACTTCTAGCCGCCCCCCACCGCACTCCAACTCCAACTCCCCTTCCTGGAAGAAATGTCGGACACACCAGCCAACCCATGTTAAACAAGGCCACTCCGCAGCAATACATGTCATAAGTAGGTGAGAGTGGGACTTATGCCTGTCAGAGGGAGTAAGTACCCCCTTGAGAGCTGCAGGGCCAGAACTGAGTATTGGGTGCTGCTGGGACTGTAAGTGGACACCAGGACAGCCATGGCTTCCGGAACCAGATGAGTCCAGGATTTTGGATGGGAGAGGATTGGGGAGTCTAGGGAAAGAGGCAAGTGGTGTGGTGAATAGGTTTTGTTGGCCAGGTGGGAAGTGACATTGAGGCAATAACATCTTGCAGGGGTGGCGGGGAGGAGGTTGGGGGGGGAGGGCGGGGGGGGGGGGGGATGGTGGGGAGAAGCGGGGGGAATTCCCCTGACGCGTACAGGGCACCCGGCAAAGGATGTACCACCCCTTCCCACTTTTCAACCTTTCCTTTGAAATAAGTGGCCTACCAAAAGAGAACTTGCAATTAAAATAGATAAACAAATACAATTAGGAAGTATAAGTCAGTAGCTTTCTTAAAAAGAATTAGAACAAAAAAATGCAATTAGTCAATCCATAGCCTTCTGGGCAAAACATTGAGTTCAACAATTTCAGAGCACAACCACCACTCATATTTTTTATTTTGGACAGCAGGTGCTGGTAATGATTCTGCTTTTGCTATTTACACCTTCTCTAGACCAATCTTTTGCTTCTTTATTTGTCCTATTACCGCTCCCTTTGCCTTGCACCATGATCCATTTAATCATTTAATCTCTCCTGCCCGTCGCAAAACGCCCCTTCTGTTTCTTCCTCCCCTCCCCCACTCCTTCCCCTGCCTCTTAAACTTGCTTAAAGCTTGTTACATCTCTGATGTTTTCCAGTTCTGGTGAAAGGTTGCAGCTATGAAATGTTATTGCTAGTTTTCTGTTGCCCAGTTGTTTCCAGTATTGTTTGCTTATATTTTGAGGTAAAAAATCTTCCCTGTTTCAGCCTGTAAATGCACATTATAAACTGTGGTGCTGGTTGCTGGTCAATGCTAAGTTGGCTGATTTCAGCCAGTATGGGCAGTGTGATTGACCTCACCATCCCTGGGATAAGGAGAATGAAAACTAGCTGGAGTTCCATTCCTGTCACTGTTCAGTGACACTTGCTGAAAATGACGTAGGTGTAAATATCAGGTGAGGGCAGGTTCAAACTTGACTGCAAAGCCTGCCATTGTTAATTATATAGTTTCACAAATGAAGAATAGCCACAAGATGAGATGCTACAGGCAATGCTACAGGCGTGCATTGAATCAAACTCCAATGAGTCAGTGGCTTCAAAAGATGACAGAGTATAACTGGGAAAGGAGAAGGAAAAAAGAGGAATAATTGTTACCTAAACAAATAACAGAGTTGGAACTTTGCACAGCCATAGAGGTCTACAGCACAGAAAAAGGCCCTTCGGCCCATTGAGTCTGCGCCAGTCAAACAAGTACCTAACTATCCTAATCCCATTTTCCAGCACTAGGCCCATAGCCTTGTATGCCGTGGCATCACAAGTGCACATCCAAATACTTCTTAAATGTTATGAGGGTTTCTGCCTCTACCACCCTTTCACGCAGTGAGTTCCAGATTCCTACCACCCTCTGGGTGAAAAAATTCTTCCTCGTATCCACTCTAAACCTTCTGCCCCTTACTTTCAATCTGTGCCCCCTGGTTATTGATCCCTCCACCAAGGGGAAAAGTTCCTTCCTGTCTACCCTATCTATGCCCTTCATAATTTTATACACCTCAATCTCCTCTGCTCCAGGGAAAATAACCCCAGTCTATCCAATCGCTCCTCATAACTAAAACTCTTCAGCCCAGGCAACATCCTGGTAAATCTCCTCTGCACTCTCTCTAGTGCAATCACATCCTTCCTATAATGTGGATTCCAGGACTGAATGCAATACTCTAGCTGTGGCCTAACCAGCGTTTTATACAGTTCCAGCATAATCTACCTTTAAAGAAATATCCATGCTCATGAGCATTGAAATGCCAGTGAGGAATATGCAGCTCTTTGCTCATAAAGCGTAAGCAACCATCGTCATTTTGGATTGCATTTTTTAAATTCATTTACAGACGCAAGTGTCACTGGCTAGACCAGGATTTATTGCCCATCCCTAATTACTCTTGAGAAGGTGATGGTGAGCTGCCTTCTTGAACCACTGCAGTCCATGTGGCGTAGGTACACCCAGAGTGCTGTTGGGGAGGGAGTTCCAGGATTTTGACCCAGCAACAGTGAAGCAATGGCGATATATTTCCAAGTCAGGATGGTGAGTGGCTTGGAGGGAAACTTCCAGGTTTTGGTGTTCTCATGTGTCTGCTGCCTTTGTCCTTCCAGATGGTAGTGGTTGTGGGTTTGGAAGGTGCTGTCTAAGGATGCTTGGTGAGTTCCTGCAGTGCATCTTGTACACTCTGCTGCCATTGTGCATCGGTGGTGGAGGGAATGAATGTTTTTGGAAGGGGTGCCAATCAAGCAGGCTGCTTTGTCCTGGATTGTGTCAAGCTTCTTGAGTGTTGTGGGAGCTGCACTTATCCAGGCAATTGGGGAGAATTCCATCACACTCCTGATTTGTGCCTTGTAGATGGTGGACAGGCTTTGAGGAGTCAGGAGGTGAGTTACAGGATTCCTAACCTTTGACCTGCTCTTGTAGACACAGTATTTATATGGATATTCCAGTTCAGTTTCTGGTCAATGGTAACCCTCAGGATGTTGATAGTGGGGGATTCAGCAATGGTAATGCCATTGAATGCCAGGGGGCGAATTTCATGAATTTTCGTAAAGACGGAGAGTGTCTCTGGCATTGCCAAAATGGTACCGGAGCTCAAATTCCAGAAGTCCCATCTGCAAACCAGCATTTTCACTGGGGGTGGGGGGAGGGGAAACAGGGTCAGTTGTAATTTGCCCATCCATGATTCACGGAGGCAGGTGTACAAGTAAAAGTTTAGCTACTTCCAATTTTTGTCAGTGAGATGTCCAAAGCATGGTTTGTGGAGTTTACACTTTTCAGGAGAAGATTTAACGCTGCCAGAGTTACTTGGAGAGGTTGGGTATCCTTTTGGATCAGTTCAGGGATACATTTGGAAGAGGCTAGGTGCCCTTTGGGAGAGGTCAGGTGCCCTTAGGGATTGTTAAAAGTAGATATGAATGTGTCTAAAAAGTAGAGAAACTAATTGGAACTCTCAATATGTCAAACTATTTAAATCTAATTGGACTGTCAAACTGACAAGGCATTTAAATCTTCTGGCCTTTAAAAGTAAAATATTCTGCTGTTTACAAAAAATCAATGCTTGCTATTTTACTCTGCCAGTTGACATAAGACTGAGGGCTCTCATAGGATTTGTGCTGCAGGACTGTTTTCACAACCTATCTTTATGACGGTGGGATTGCCTGACAGCTCACAGTTTGATTGACAGATTCAAGTGATTATGAAGTCTTTGGTGTGGGGCTATGAATACAATTGCTTGTTTTTATAAGGGATTAAGAACTTGAATGAAATGTTTGTTTTATTAGGATTATGTTGTTGGAGGAATGTAAATATAGTGAATGGGTTTTTATGAATTAGGGTGTTTTTTTAAAAATAAATTCGGCAATAGACATTTAGAAACTTTATTTTATTTCATCTCTGCAAATGTCCTGGGGTTTGCCTATGGTGGATACTGGGTGAGTTGGCAAGGAGTGAGTAAGGGCAAAAGGTGGTCAGTGGGTGAACATGGGTTGGCAGGTGTTGGCACTAAGTTGGCATAGTATCCAGAAATCTATTGATTTCTGTTTTGAACACGGTCAATGATTGAGCTTCCAAAGATTCACCACCCTCTGAGTGAAGGAATTCCTCCTCGCCTCAGTCTTAAACGGCCTGCCCCTTATTCCGTGACTGTGTCCCCTGGTTCTAAACTTCCAGACAGTGGAAACATCCTATCTGCATCCATCCCGTCACGCCCTGTAAAAATGTTGTAAGTTTCAATGAGATCACCTCTCATTTTGCAAAACTCTAGAGAATACAGGCCCAGTTTCCTCAATCTCTCCTCACAAGACAATCCCGCCATCCCAGTGATTAGTCTGGTGAACCTCTGTTGCACTCCCCCTATGACAAGTATATCCTTCCTTAGATAAGGAGACCAAAAATGTACACAAAACTCCAGGCGTGGTTTCACAAAGGCTCTATACAATGGTAGCAAGACATCTTTACTCCTGTACTCAAATCCTAATGCGATGACGGCCAACATACTATTTGCCTTCCTAATTGCTTGCTGTGCCTACAGCATCACAAATGCTAGTCTTCAGCCAATTTGATTCACCCCACGTGATATCAAGAAACGGCTGAAGGCACTGGATACTGCAAAGGCTATGGGCCCTAACAACATCCCAGCAATAATACTGAAGATTTGTGCTCCAGAACTTGCTGCGCCCCTAGCCAAGCTGTTCCAGTACAGTTATAATGCTGGCATCTACCCATCAATATGGAAAGCTGCCCTGGTGTGTTCTGCACACAAAAAGCAAGACAAACCGGCCAATTACCTCACCATCATTCTACTCTTGATCATCAGTAAAGTGATGGAAGGGGTCATCAACAGTGCTATCAAACTGCAGTTGCTTAGCAATAACCTGCTCACTGATGCTCAGTTTGGATTCTGCCAGGGTCATTCAGCTCCTGATTACATTACAGCCTTGGTTCAAACATGGACAAAAGAGCTGAATTCCAGAGGTGGGGCAAGAGTGACTGGCCTTGACATCAAGGCAGCATTTGACTAAGTGTGGCATCAAGGAGCCCTATGAAAACTGGAGTCAATGGGAATTAGGGGCAAAACTCTCTGCTAGTTGGCGTCATAACTAGCGCAAAGGAAGATGGTTATGGTTGTTGGAGGTCAATCATCTCAGTTCCAGGACATCACTGCAGGAATTCCTCAGGGTGGTGTCCTCAGTCCAACCATCTTCAGCTGCTTCATCAAGATCTAGTTCAATGGCTAAACAGGCTAAAGATACTGAATGACCTTCTTCTATTCCTACGTTCCTATCTCAAGAAAAAATGACTGTAACATTAGGATTGAGAAAATGGCCAAATGCTATTCATGCTTTCTTGACTGAGGAGGTGACATGGTGGAAGAGAAGCCATCTCTTTTCTGATCTTACAATGGTAAAACTATTCTGACCGTTGCATGCCAAGGACAAATTGTTCTCAATTCACTGAGTTCAGCCACGGGACACATACCAATAATTCCCCACATGACAAATTACTAATGCTGGCTGTGAAATCAAACATTGATCCAGGTGCTTGTGAAATGTCTACCCATTATTATTCAAGAAAAACAATAACAAAATTGAACATTTAATGTCTCAATAAATTCTGCAAATGACAGAAATGGAAAGTATTTTTCCATATTATTTCCATTTTGATTCAAGCAGACTAAAATGCACAACATGAGGAGCAATTAACTCCCAAAAGATTGTTATGCTTTGTAGTCTTAAATATTGGCTTGAGTAATAAAGTATTTTTTGAACTGTATAACTATCACAGGTATTAGCAATATTTAGCTAAACTTAAATTACTAACAATCATCTTGGGAGCTTTAAAGTGATCCCAAGCCTCCACTAATGCCATTCATTTGCTTGTATTGAGAGCTGTAAGAAACAAAGTGGAGAGACTGCCCAGCTAGTTCATTTCCCCTTACTCACGAAGGGAAACACCTCACTTTCTTTGGTACCTCAGCTCATCACATCATTAGTGGGACCAGGAACTCACCATGTGGGAACTGGTTATTAAAAACCAGAATTTTAATAACTTGTGCAAATACCCACCATGCATCTCTTAGCCATCCATTACCTGATTGTGGAATTCTTTCCTTTCTGTCTTCAGATATTGTTCCATTGTGTTTCCCGAAAGCACAAATGATTGATTTCCTGCTCCTAACATTTTTTTAAGATCTTGGAAAGGCAAATTTGCATTAAAACATCAAAGCTGCTTAAAAGATATAAAGTTTTTTTTTTACAGCCAATATTTGGATGTAAAAGTACACTTGACAGAAGGCACACTTTGAAATGAGCTAACTGTATCCAATTTTGAAACCTTTTTATAGATAAAAGGCAAGGAAGTGAAGTTTACATTCCCATAATCACTCAAAGCCATATAATTTTATGACAGCAGTAATTTGTGTAACATTTTGTGACTGCACATAATCCAATGAGACCATATTTTGTATTCAGCAACGAACAATTCATGGCACATCAGGTTGACTCCACCTCATTTATTTTCTGTATTGATATTGAATACCAATGCAGGTACAATTAAGTCAGTATGAGAAATATCCATAAGGATGTACAAAGCTATTCTCCTAAAAAGAAGTAACCATGTTTAACTGATTATTATTGTTACAGTAGGCACACAGGAGTTCTGTGAAATTCAGAATCTAGTTTCGGGTGTGCTTCTTTATAATTAATCTACTTGGAAATATGTGTACATTATTTTTAATCTGAACATAATAGTCTGCTCGTGCAATTGTTTTCGCCTTTTGAAGCAATGGGAAAACTCAGGTTGTGAACCTCTGATTCACCACATCATGATCAAAGGAAATTGTTCATCCTGTGGGACACTCTCCTGTTAATGCCAAACATGGGGCTGCCAGTTTCAATTCACAGGAGATATGGATCTGCTTATGAAAACTGTCTTCTTGCTGTGAATACGTGTATAATGTTAGGAAAAAGTCTAAACTGGAACATTCCCATCAAGCTTCTGCCTCTCAAATTATGCCACAACTCTGTCCACAATGAATTGATTGAGATGTACAGCTTGCTACAATAGGATACCTGTTACAGCACTATGATTAGGAGCTTAAAGACATGGCCCTGAGTTTCTTCATGATTTCTGCCCAGACTCTGTTGCAATCTGGGCAGAATGAAATGAAATAGCGTAAAAAATTGTGGAATTTAATGCTCATGATTGCTTTACACAGGATTATCCACAATCTTCTACACTGGTTCAGAAGTCCATTCACTTGAAGTAATCCCTGCCCACAAAACTAGCCATACTCTCAGAGTGGAATGGCACGTTTTTGCCAATTGCACCAATTCTGGGTGTTCACACTGCACTCGGAATTAAGTGCACGCAGGCATCCAGATCACGTTGGGCCAAATCTTCTGGTCTCTGGATCGTTGGAGATTGGACATATGACTGAAGATGCATGTGGAAATCCTGATGCGCGGACGCACGTGGGAATTACCTGGGAAGTTTAAACTTCCATTGGGCAATTCCCCTGCTCGACAGGGCCTTCGGTGAATGTCTCTAACTCTGAATTAGAGAGAGATCCATGTGACTTACCTGAATAGTTATCCAGGAAATGTTAGGCAGATTAAAACCTAGCCTAACACCTGGGTAACTCTTTAACTGACCCTAGCAATTACCACCAGCACCCCGCCCCCCCACCCCCACGAACCCTCAACTACATTCCCGAGCACCTGACTGCCACTCCCCCGACTGCCTAACTACCCACCGACCAGACTTGACTACCCTTCCCAACCATCTAACTAACCTCCCTGAGCACCTGCCAACCCTTCTAACTACCTGACTACCCTCCTGACCATACCTTTGATCAGACTACCCCTCCTGGCTATCCAACTAACCCCCTGACCATACCTGACTAGACCCATGACCTGACTGCCCCTCCTGACCACCCAACCATCCTCCCGATCCAATCTGACTAACGCTCCAACAACCTGACCCGACCCAACTGCCCCCCAGGCCTGACTACCCACACATACCTGCTACAGCATCCACCTAACCACGTCAATCACCTACCCACCAACCCATTTACCCGCCTCACGCACCAACCCAGTCACCCACTTTACCCACCCTACCAATCTCACCCAAGAAATGTGCAGCAGCGTCGAGTTGGAGGTATTTGAGTGCAGAGGCAATCCACTCAGCATTGTCGCTGCTCAGAAGATCTGGGCCATTAATCCATCATTAAGAACCTATAACTGCAATATTCAGTATTTTGTTGAAGCCTCATTCAGGTCTGTTTCTTATACAGATTCTGCAACTACATTAAATTCAGTTTAAATGAGTTCAAATCAGTCAAAGATTCTGCCCTTGGTACATAAGGCCTGTGACCAGCAATCAATTGAAACCACTGATTGCCCCATTTCTTCAGCTGCAGCAACTACTTGAACAAACGCTCAGTTCAATTTAGTTTAATTCAGTTATCTCAAGCCCCCATTGACTATGATTCATCAATAATCGATACTGATCAGTAAAACTGCTTGATTGCATTGACTCCCGAGAGATTTTGCATTTAGGTTTATACTAATGAGTCTGAGTGGAAATGGGTGCAACTTCACCCCAGCAAATAGCACCCTTGCCTTTGAATCAGAGGGTTGTGGGTTCATGTCCCACTCCCGGAAACCAAGAACTGTGATTGTACTTGAAAGAGTTGCAATCTGTGACTGTTGATAACTCGAAAGAGTTTCACCCCAGCAAAACCGGCATAATTTCAATTGCATTCTGAGTACATTGTACCAATGATGCCCCTTGCAGAAACTCCAGCCTAATGATGTTCTGACTCAGAGATGAAAGTGCTACCGCTCAGCCAAGGCTGACGCCAGAGCCTGCAATTAGCTATGACCTGCTGGCTTCATGCACAGTCCGTAGGCCAAATCAAAATGGCAGCCAGATTCTAATATTCACACCGGAACCCAACATCTTCATGTAAAAAGGATACCAAGTGCTTCTGGTGGTTGTTTTTTGCTACCCTGCCGAGCTGAGCATGATGAAATTGGGAATCTTCAGCCTCAGCGTCATTTTGTCTGCCTATTGAGGTCTGCGTTCATGCCTTTTGTCAAAACGTGCTTTTTGAAGAGTGTTAGGTCTTCTCCTTGGGATGATGGTTGTAAGCCTCTTTTAATGTTGTGACAACTAAGTCTAAGGGGGAAGATCATAAATTTAAATAATATTCTCTGGTACAGCTTGCTCATTAACATTTCCTCCTACTGAACCATAATGCTGCCTTGGACTGCATTAGAGTGCTTCAGCTGGAGCTTGGTGAGAGAGGGAGCTCGGTGAGGAGGGAAGGAGGGTCCTTTCATTTTCTACCTTTCCTCAGTAAGAAGAGCAGCGGCCTTGGTAAGTAGGATCTGGTGAGTATTTCTTCTGTCCTTAATATTCTCTAAACGAGAGGAAGTAAAAGTAAAGGGAATAATGTAAGGGGGGGGAGGGCAATAGTGATAGGGGATTCTATTGTAAGGGGAAAAAATTAGCTGCCCATTCTAATCCCACATTGCAGCACCCGGTCCGTGGCCTTGCAGGTTACAGCACTTTAGATGCAGATCCAGGTACCTTTTAAATGAGTTGGGGGTTTCTGCCTTCTCCACCAAACTAGGCAGTGAATTCCAAACACTCACAAAACTTTGGGTGAAGAAATTTTTCCTCATGTCCCCTCTAATCCTTCTGCCAATCACCTTAAATCTGTGCCTTCTGGTAATTAACCTCTCTGTTAGAGGAAACACAGTGTCCCTGTCTACTCTATCTTGGCCCCTCATAATATTGTGCACCTCAGGCCACTCCTCAGCCTCAAGAATCCCCATAGAGACTGATAACTTTCAAAAAGAAATTTGAATTCCCAGTAGCCAGCTTAAAGGAATTGCATGGTAATATTTCAAGATTTAAGACTTTTACTGTAACACATTAAAAAAGCAACAGTGACTAAACATTATTTCATTAGGCACCTTATACTCAATACTATAGAAAAAAATCACCCATTTAACATTTAAAATGACCGAAAATCTCTCTCTATGGTTATTATTTACTCTGTTCCTTAAGTAGACTCCTTCTTCTCCCAGAACCAATCCAAAATTACTCTTAATTCCCCGAGGGCTTGCTTCCCTTTTTTCCCTTTTCCAGCAGATAACTTCTAATCCCCGAACTAGCTTTTACAGTGAGGGTTAACCTGGAGATTCTGCCATCTAGCTAAAGCAAGGTGAATCATCCAGTTTTGTTTAAATCCTTACAAACTCAGTCTCAAGGACAGGCTTACATCCACATTCTTGCATGGTGAACCAAAAAGATTGATGTCTCTACCTCTCTATTCTCCATCCCTCTTGGATCCTTGCAGACTGACACTGATATTCAGTGATATTTTAAGAAAATACCCGGTAAGTTGATCCTACATTGACTTCTTATGGACTCTCCCTCTCTCAAAGGCCATCCCCATGGCAAGGTGAATCACACAGGCCTTGTACTCAGGTAGAAATGCTGATTAGTTATCCTTTAAAACTCCCAACTTCATTCTATCTTGAAGCTAACCAATTAAATTAAGACTGTTTAGAAAAAGTGACATTCCTAACACCTTCCTGGGACTTTGGAAACCAACAGTCTCTTCACCATCAGCACAGGTGCTTTGGTCATTGTTTACAGGTTTGAACACCTTGAAACTTCTTCCCAGTAAAACAACCCCTTCAATCTTTAACAACCACGCCACCCGGGCTTGCTGTCAGCAGAATTCATAGCAGGTCACATGACCCCCTTCCATTCCTCCATTTTATCCTAAATTAGAGAAACAGTCCTAAAACATAACCATCTTACAAAATCTTGCTTCTGTAACAAGTTGCAATATAGAAAGAAAGAGGGGAGAAAATTCAACAAGTGCAGAAGGAAGTGAAAGGGCTGGAACAGATGCATAAATAAACAAAGTCACAGACTATTTCTTGACCTATTTAACACTTTAAAACAGCTGTGTGCAATGTCGTAAATTGTACTTAACTTCCTGCAAATGAGAATTACTTTTGATCATGATGATTAGGCAAACCAGTTTGTTGGCTTATAAAGATGGAAAGGGAGCAAAATCCTTGGTTCAACTACTACAGCCTTAAGCAAACCCAAATTTGCTCCATTTTCTGTCATTCTCAGTTTTGGCAACTCGTTTTTGTCATAGCTGATACATACATTCGATCAACTTGGTTATAAGTAGTTTTGATTTCTCTTTGTCTTTGGAGAATTCTTGGATTTAAATAATTTTTGTCTATGGATCAATGCTAACCTATTGTTTAAAACTCACCTCCTGACTCCCCAAAGCCTGTTCGCCACCTACAAGGCACAAGTCAGGAGAATGATCAAATACTCTTCATTTGCCTGGATGAGTGCAGCTCCAATAACACTCAAGAAGGTCGACACCATCCAGGACAAAGCAGCCCCCTTGATTGCACAACATCCACTTCAAAATCCACTCCCTCCACTATTGACGCACAGTGGCAGCAGTGAGTACCATTTACAAAATGCACTGCAGAAACTCACCAAGGCTCCTTTGGCAGCAGGTTTCAAACCCATGACCTCTACCATCTGGAAGGTCAAGGGCAGCAGATGCTTGGGAACACCATCACCTGCAAGTTCCCCTCCAAGTCATTCACCATCCTGACTTGGAATGATATAACCATTCCTTCATTGTCATTTTGTCAAAATCCTAGAACTCCCTCCCTAACATCACTATGGGTGCATCTACGTTGCATTTTCACGACAACAGGAAACTATGACTGAGTGAGATCTACAAATTGAACTATTTAAAGAAGACCTGTTTTTAAAAAAACAAAAGACACTGATCAAATAATGGCTGCCATGAGTCACCTGATATCTGGTACTGTGGAATTGACCACTTTTATGGAAAGTTTCTACGTGAATTGCACTGCAGGCCTGTTGCATGGAATTTCACACCTGGAAGGTGTCACAGTCCAGTTCAAACAGGGACTCTCTTGAAACAAAGGCAATAAAAATGCAAAGGGCTGGAATTTGATCAGCTGTAGTTCCATCAGGACAATGATAGCCATCCAGATACTCATCAGACAGTCAAAAGCCACTGTGAAGGACAAAATAACTCCATCTCCTGTTGATTTTTATCTTGAAATGCATCAACAGTTTTGGAGATGAAAAGATAAAAAAAATGGGATTACTTGGTCTGCAAGAATGACTGTAAGACATGTTAACTAATTTATTTCCTGGTAACATACACACAGCAGATTTGAAAACTGGTTCTGCAAAGCAAAATCAGGAGGAGGAGGAGGAAAGAAACATCACAGTCATCTGAAAACACTGCTGGAAGAAAGCAGTAAAGATTTCTCTCTCTGTCTCTGAAGCTAAAAAAGTGCAGACCTGAACAAAGTCAACCCTAGAATTCTACAGGAAGCCAATTAACTTCAAATGGTGGCAATGTTCAACAATCTATGCCTCAAAGACAAGCAAAGGACGTAATCATCTATTCTGTTAATTTTTTATCGGATTCTAATGTTCTTACTCCTGGTGTGTGTGTGTGTGTGTGTGTGTGTGCGCACTCATGTGTGGTCGCTTCTTTATTATATTGTCTCAGGTTTAATAACTAATAAACTTACTCCATGAGAGTCATTAATGGAAGTAATTTTTTATTCATTCATGCGATGCCAGCATTTATTGCTCATCCCTAATTGCCCTTGAGAAGGTGGTGGTGAGCTGCCACTTTGAATCACTGCAGTCCATGTGGTGTAGGTACATCCACAGTGCTGTTAGGAATGGAATTCCATGATTTTGACCCAGAAACAGTGAAGGAACGGTGATATATTTCCAAGTCAGGATGGTGAGTGGCTTGGAGAAGAACATCCAGCCGGTGCTGTTCCCATGTGTCTGCTGTCTTTGTCCTTCTAGATTGTAGTAGTCATTGGTTTGGAAGGTGCTGTCTAAGAAGCCTTGGTGAGTTCCTACAGTGCATCTTGTAGATGGTACACACTGCTGCCATTGTGCTTCGGTGATGAAGGGAGCAAATGTTTGTGGATGTGGTGCCAATCCAGCGGGCTGCTTTGTCCTGGATGGTGTCAAGCTTCTTGAGTGTTGCTGGAGCTGCACTCATCCAGGAAAGTGGAGAGTATTCCATCAAACTCGTGACTTGTGCCTTGTAGATGGTGGACAGGCTTTGGGGAGTTGGGAGGTGAGTTACTCACTGCAGGATTCCTAGCCTCTGATCTACTCTTGCAGCCACAGTTTTTATGTAGCTAGTCCAGTTCAGTTTCTGGTCAATGGTAACCCCCAGGATGCTGATAGTGGGGGATTCAGTAATGGAATGTCAAGGGGTGATGGTTAGATCCTCTCTTGTTGGAGATGGTCATTGCCTGGCACTTGTGTGGCCCGAATTTTACTTGCCATTTGTCAGCCCAAGCCTGGCTATTGTCCAGGTCTTGCTGCATTTGGACATGGACTGCTTCCGTATCGGAGGAGTTGCGATTGGTACTGAACATTGTGCAATCATCAGTGAACCT
Organism: Cetorhinus maximus; assembly: GCF_964194155.1. Lineage (NCBI taxonomy): Eukaryota > Metazoa > Chordata > Chondrichthyes > Lamniformes > Cetorhinidae > Cetorhinus > Cetorhinus maximus. Next base: position 207,677,524 of record NC_135879.1, on the reverse strand, counting down.
TCTGACCTTATGATGGAAGAAAAGTCATTGATGAAACAGCTGAAGATGGTTGGGCCGAGGACACTACCCTGAGGAACTCCTGCAGGGAAGTCCTGGAAATAAGGTGATTGACCTCCAACAACCTCAACCATCTTTCCTTTGTGCTAGGTATGACTCCAACCACTGGGGAGTTTCCCCACTGATTCCTATTGATTCCAGATTTGCTAGGGCTCCTTGATGCCACACTCAGTCAAATGCTGCCTTGATGTCAAGCACAATCGCTCTCACCTCATTGCGGGAGTTCAGCTCTTTTGTCCGTATTTGAATCAAGACTGCAATGTGGTCAGAAGCTGAGTGACCCTGGTGGAATCCAAACTGGGCACCAGTGAGCATGTTATTACTAAGTAAGTGCCGCTTGATAGCACTGTTGATGACCCCTTCCATTACTTTACTGATGATGGAGAGTAGACTGATGGGGCGGTAATTGGCTGGGTTAGACTTGTTCTTCTTTTTGTTTGCAGGACAAACCTGGGCAATTTTCCACACAGCCGGGTGGATGCCAGCCCTGTAGCTATACTGGAACAGCTTTGCTAGGGGTGTGCCAAGTTCTGGAGCACAAGTCTTCAATACTATTGCCGGAATATTGTCAGGGCCCATAGCCTGCGCAGTATTCAGTGCCTTCAGCTGTTTCTTGATAACATGTGAAGTGAATCAAATTGGCCGAAGACTAGCATGCTGGGGACCTCCAGAGAAGGACGAGATGGATCATCTACTTGGCACTTCTGGCCGAAGTTGTTGCAAATGTTTCTGCCTTATCTTTTGCACTGATGTGCTGGACTCCCTCATCATTGAAGATGGAAATATTTGTGGAGCCTCCTCCTCCAGTGAGTTGTTTAATTGTCTACCACCATTCATAAATGGATGTGGCAGGATTGCAGAGCTTAGATGTGATCCGCTGGCTGTGGGATCGCTTAGCTCTGTCTATCGCTTGCTGCCTATGCTGTTTGGCATGCAAGTAGTCCTATGTTGTAGCTTCACCAGGTTGACACCTCATTTTTAAGTATGCCTGGTGCTGCTCCTGGCATGCCCTCCTGCACTCTTCAGTGAGCCAGGGTTGAATCCCTGGCTTCGTAGTAATGGTAAAGTGGGGGATATGCTGGGCCATGAGGTTACAGATTGTGATTGAGTACAATTCTGCTGCTGCTGATGGCCCACAGCACTTCATTGCTGTTGACTTGGAGTAACATAGATGCAAAACCAGGTAAGGATAGCAGATTTCATTCCCTAAAGGGCATTAGTGAAGAAGATTCATTTTTACAACCATTGACAATGGTTTCATGGTCATCATTAGACTTTATTTTACTTCCAGATTTATTTTTGTTTGAATTCAAATTCCACCATCTGCTGTGGTGGGATTCGAACCCAGGTCCCCAGAGCACTAAAGTTAACATTTCGAGTCCATATGACCCTTCCTTAGAGCTCTGAAGAAAGGTCATACGGACTTGAAATGTTAACTATTTCTCTCTCCACAGATGCTGCTGGACCTGCTGAGTTTTTCCAGCATTTTCTGTTTTTGCTTCAGATTTCCAACATCAGTATTTTGCTTTTATCCCCAGACCCCGAGTCTCTGGATTATTACTCCAGCAACTATACCATCGCCTCCCCTTGCAGAGGGGAGCTGCATTAGCTGCAGATCTTTGTTTTTGTACAATATCTGTATTTTTATTGCTTTGGTGCCGAATTTGTTGTCAGTCGTTTTGTCAGTCATCGCTCAATTTTAGCATTTTTCCTTTGTCAAGAAATTGTAGGTTCATTTAATCTAGCCTGGCACCTCAGTGTAGTACAGCGAGCTCACTACAACAACAAAACCATTTGTATTTATATAAGATCCTTACGGTAATAAAATGTCCCAAGGCACTTCATCAGGAACGTTATATTGTAAAGTTTAACACTGAGTCACATAAAGTTTTATTAGAACAGATGGCCAAAGAACAGCTTGATCAAGGCAATAGTTTTTAAGGACTGTCTTAGAGGAGGAACACAAGATAGAGAGGTGGAGATGTATGGGGAGGGAATTTCAGACATTAGGGCCTAGGTAGCTGAAGGCACAATAACTAATGATGAAGCAATTAAAATTGAGGATGATCAGGGACCAAATGAGTGGAGCGCAGATATCTCAGTGGGACGTGGGGCTGGAGGAAATTCCAGAGATAGGGAGGAGTGAGGCCATGGAAGAATTGAAAACAAGGATGAAAATTTTTAAATCAAATGACTGCGTGTAGATTTCCATTAGCCCTTAAGATTAGATACATTGAGGGAAAAGACATTGGAAGAAGGAATACTGCAAATCTGAGTTTCATGTACTGATATCCTGGAAACTAAGCCAAGGAGCCCAGAAAGAGCTAATCTAATCAACTCTACGACACTGATTTAAAGGTCCAACAAGATTTGCTAAAGCTGAGCACATATCAGCTAGGTGTTGATAATGTATCCAATAAGCTTCTTATTCACTTGAACAGTCTGACATTGCTAATTCTATCATTGAGCTCAATATCAACTTTGAAATGGAGAAAACTAAAGCTGAGCTAGTGATGTACTGGACCTGCTTTTGTAATCTCAGACGTTAATTCTGTCAGCCACTAATACTCAGTGGGCGGATTTTTACGGCTCCATCATGGCAGGGGTGGGGCCATAAAATGCAGCGAGCCATTCAAAAGTCCATTGACTTTGATGGGACCATAAAATCCCACCAGCGTGAAATTCCACCCAGTATCTTGTGGGTCTTCAGTCAGCTTGGTCCACCTTGGGTTGTTGAGCTAGCTCAGACATTGCAGCTTGAGGCGGGCACAGATGGCGAGTCTCTCCTCTTGGGCCTGGTGCTCCTCCGGGCTCAGCTCCAGGGTTTCGCAGGGAACAAGGGTTTGAGGCCATGAGGCGAGCGGCGCCTCTTTATAATCCACCATAGCTTCAACAAAAACTATCTTGCGTACTCTTGCTGTTCAGCATTAAGATGCTACTAATTGTATTACCCTAAGTGTTAATAAAAATGTTCTTTATGCTTTAATGGTCTAACTGACTGATAAGGTGGTTAGTATTCATTCAGTGGTTTATAAGTGCTGTAATGAGAGATTGATCAAGTAATTATTATTAAGTCTGAACTGGGTCATTAGGTGGTTCAGACAATTCAAAATCAATAATTGAATCCTTCCCTAGGGTAGAGAGGGGGTGGAAAGGAGATGAGAGGTTTAAGTTTCCAGGTGACACATAAAATTAAGGATTAATTTGGTGCCCTTTAATTAACATTCCTTATGTTTATTAGGGATCATTGCCAGTGTTATTATATACTTAAGCCTCGAGCACACTTGTCTCTGAGTCAGAAGGTTGTGGGTTCAAGCTCCACTCCAGAGATTTGAACAGATAATGGAGTCTAAAGCTTCAGAGCTGCACTATCTGCTGGATGAACTGTTAAACTGAAGACCCATCTGTTCTTCACTCAGGTGGATGTTAAAGCTCACAGGGAGCTATTTGAAGAAGAGCAGGGAAGTGCTGCCAGTGCCATGGCCAATATTTATCCCTTAACTAACACCACTAAAACAACTTAATCTGTTTGTGGGATCTTGCTGTGCCTGTTTCTCTACTTGACAACAATGCCTACAAGTCAAACTCTTTGGGAGGGCTTGAGGACATGACAGGTGCCATATAAATGCAAGTTTCTTTTTTACTTGGAACTCTATAAAATGACTGCATAAAACATTGGTGTTCAGATATTAAACTTCTGTTGAAGGCCCCATTGGGTTCCCAGGCCTGGGCTCAGCATCTGCAGTAGGACTCAAACTCACTCTCTGGCTAGTAGACTTCTGCTCTGCTACTGCCATCCCTTTTTTTACTCCATCTTGTTAATCTGATTCAGTGTGCGCTCTCCTGTAACTCAGTAACTGAGATCTTCAGGTATATCTGTGTTGGGGAAAGTGATTTAGGGTGTTGTGACAGGGTGGATATTAGCCTCTGGGTGTCTTCTCCTCAGTGCTGCTTTTCAGATTAGATGAAGAACATGCTTTAGAATGTTGACACCCCTCGAGTCAGAGCTTTATAGTCTCAAATTGCAATGTGTGAGTTCCAGAAGCTTCTGTTTAGTATATAATCCTAGACAATAATTTCAGCAGCCAAATTAAACCAATGAATAAATTCACCCCTCTCCTGGTGCCATTCCTCATGTGTAAGTGATCCTATCAGGAATACTGGTTAGTCAATCAGTCTGATTTAGCTGTTATATTAGCAGTCCTGATCCCTGTAGGCTCTTTATCGCTGCCATATTTCAGATCCTGCATATTGATTTTCCATTCCCTGCATCAGAAAATCCCATGATTGATATCCATTAGAATCAACTCCTGTTCTATTTGATAATTATAGATCTCTGTATGAAAGGTTAATATTGATGTACGACTGTCTATTTGAAAGTCAAAAGCGCTGAATGAACACTAATCTGGTCTCCTATCTTCAATTCCCAGTGCAGACAAAATCTGTCATAAACATTCAATCAGTTTCAGCATTGTTTGAACGATTAGCTCGTTTCAGTCATTTGCAACTTTCTACCCAGTTTTTGCTGGGCTCAAACTATAATGAAGAACACTCCTTTGGCACTGACTGTGTGTCTGTTGAGAGTATCTTAGGTTGGGCCTAACTGTCACTAATTGATTTTTGAATATCTTGAATACAACCAGGAAACATGGCAGAGCCCCATGTTCACAATGCCAATAGGACACCAGATGCCACATATATTTCATGGGAGCATTCATAAAACAATAAGAAGGAGGTTAATGAAACAAATCCTACAATGCAATCAATTTTACCACCAATTTAGTCACCCTGGAGACAAGAATGGAGTTTTATTCTTGTCTGTGTTTGATACTCAGAGTTCTGCTATGCAGTGTTCATGATCTGGCAATCATCTATCAAATTTCTACCATGAAACTAATGTTTACACTTGCACAGCCATCATTTCCCTGTTGTAAATGGGCCTCGGGCATGGCAGATCACTAAAAGAAGCAAAGACCTCCTTAGAGCAGGTCTCTGGCCCATTTACGGACAAAGCAAATTTCCATTGACATTTAAAATGGAGGCAGCAAGCTCCCATCGGAAATAGTTTCTTTAAAATTTTAAAATGAGGGAAATATGGTGCAATTTTCATCCTGCCAGTATTCTCTGACATTCAAATGTACACCACTCCAAGAGTAAGCATATAGAATGTGTGTCTGTGGCTGTTAGGGATTAGCGGTAGACAGAAATTAATTTAAAGGGGATGGTAAGAAGATTCATTTAGCAGAGTGCTGAAGGAGGTGGTGGATACAGTTTGAAAATTTAAGGAAGAATAGCACAGATATTTGCAGGTGTGGGCAACCGAAGCATAATAGCTTTTGGGACCAGATAATTTCTGGTCCTAAACTTCCCTTTATTCTAAACAATAACAACAAATTATATTTATATAGCACCTTTAATGTCATGAAAAGTCCCAAGGTGTTTTACAGGAACATTAGAAAACAAAGTATGACACCGAGCCACATAAGGAGATAAAAACAGAAAATGCTGGAAAATCTCAACAGTTCTGAAGGAGATAGCTGAAGAGATAGTGGAGGCGTTAGTGGTGATCTTTCAGGAATCACTGGAGTCAGGGAGGGTCCCAGAGGACTGGAAAATCGCTAATGTAACCCCCCTGTTTAAGAAGGGAGTGAGGCAAAAGACGGGAAATTACAGGCCGATTAGCCTGACCTCGGTCGTTGGTAAGATTTTAGAGTCCATTATTAGGAATGAGATTTCAGAATACTTGGAAATGCCTGGTAAAATAGGGCAAAGTCAGCATGGTTTCATCAAGGGGAGGTCATGCCTGACAAATCTGTTAGAATTCTTTGAGGAGCTAACGAGTAGACAAAGGAGAGCTAATGGATGCTATCTACTTGGCCTTCCAGAAGGCCTTTGACAAGGTACCGCACAGAAGGCTGCTCAGTAAGATAAGAGCCCATGGTGTTAGAGGCAAGGTACTAGCATGGATAGAAAATTGGCTGTCTGGCAGGAGGCAGAGAGTGGGGATAAGGGGGTCCTTCTCAGGGTGGCGGCCGGTGACTAGTGGAGTTCCGCAGGGGTCAGTGTTGGGACCACAACTTTTCACTTTATACATTATTGATCTAGGTGAAGGAACTGAGGGCATCCTGGCTAAGTTTGCAGATGATACAAAGATAGGTGGAGGGACAGGTAGTATTGAGGAGGCGGGGAGGCTGCAGAAGGATTTGGACAGGTTAGGAGAATGGGCAAAGAAGTGGCATATGGAATACAATGTGGGGAAGTGTGAGGTCATGCACTTTGGTAGGAAGAATAGAGGCATAGACTATTTTCTAAATGGGGAGAGAATTCAGAAATCTGGAGTGCAAAGGGACTTTGGAGTCCTAGTCCAGGATTCTCTTAAGGTTAACTTGCAGGTTGACGCAGTAGTTAGGAAGGCAAATGCAATGTTGGCATTTATTTCGAAAGGACTAGAATATAAAAGCAGGGATGTGCTGCTGAGGCTTTATAAGGCTCTGGTCAGACCACATTTAGAATATTGTGAGCAATTTTGGGCCCCGTATCACAGGAAGGATGTGCTAGTCCTGGAGAGGGTCCAGAGGAGGTTCACGAGAATGATCCCAGGAATGAAAGGCTTAACATATGAGGAACGTTTGAGGACTCTGGGTCTATACTCGATGGAGTTTAGAAGGATGAGGGGGGATCTGATTGAAACTTACAGAATACTGAAAGGCCAGGAGAGAGTGGACATGGGGAAGATGTTTCCATTAGTAGGAGAGACTAGGACCCGAGGGCACAGCCTCAGAGTAAAGGGAAGGCCTTTTAGAACAGAGATGAGGAGAAACTTCTTTAGCCAGAGAGTGGTGAATCTATGGAATTCATTGCCACAGAAGGCTGTGGAGGCCAGGTCGTTGAGTGTATTTAAGACCGAGATAGATAGGTTCTTGATTGGTAAAGGGATCAAAGGTTACGGGGAGAAGGCGGGAGAATGGGGTTGAGAAACTTATCAGCCATGACTGAATGGCGGGGCAGACTCAATGGGCCGAATGACCTAATTCCCGCTCCTATGTCTTATGGTCTTATGGTCTGACAGCATCGGTGGAGAGAAAAACAGAGTTAACGTTTCGAGTCTTTACGACTCTTCTTCAGAGCTAAAGAGAAGTAGAAATGTGATGAAATTTATACTGTTTATGGAGGTTAGAGCAGCTGCTTCCTTGACCTCTCTGTCTCCATATCTGGTGATAGACTGTCTACCAATATTCATTACAAGTCCACCTACTCCTATAGCTACCTTGACTACAGCTCCTCACACCCTGCTTCATGTAAGGACTCCATCCCATTCTCGTAGTTGCTTTGCCTCCGTCACTTCTGTTCCGATGATGCCACTTTCCAAAACGACGCTTCAGACATGTCTTCCTTAACCAAGGTTTCCGACCTACTGTGGTTGACAGGGCCCTCAACCATATCTGACCCATCGCCCCTGCCCTCACATCTTCCCCTATCTCAGAACCGTGATAGGGTCCATCTTGTCCGCACTTTTCACCCCACCAGCCTCTGCATTCAAAGCATCATCCTCCGCCATTTTTGCCAACTCCAGTATGATGCCACCACCAAACACATCTTCCGCTCATCCCCCATCAGCATTCCAAAGGGACTGTTCCCTCCGGGACACCCTGGTGCATTCCTCCATCACCCCCAATACCTCATCCCCTTCCCACTTTCCCATGCAATTGCAGAAGGTTCCATGCCTGCCCCTTTCCCTCCTCCCTTCTTAACCGTTCAAGGGCCCAAACACTTCTTCCAGATGAAGTAGTGCTTCACTTTCACTCCTTTCAATTTTGTCTATTGCATTCGATCCCCTCCCAATGCGGTCTCCTCTACATTGGGGAGACCCAACGCAGACTGAGTGACCGCTTTGCAGAACACTATCAGTCTGTTTTGTCCACCAGCATGACCCAGGCCTTCCTGTTGCTTGCCATGTCAATACACCATCCTGTTCTCATGCTCACATGTCCGTCCTTGGCCTGTTGCTATGTTCCAGTGAAGCCCAGTGCAAACTGGAATAACAGCGCTTCATCTTCCGATTAGGCACTTTACAACCTTCCAGACTTAACATTGTGTTCAACAGCTTCAGACCATGAACTCGCTCCTCCATCCTGATCCCCTTTTTTTTATCCCTTTTTAAAAAGTTACTATTATTTTTTATTTACTTATTTTTATTCATTGTTTCATTCCCTTTTTTATCCACTTTTTCTATCCTCTTTCCCCAACCATTGCCCCTCCCCCCAACCCCAAAAGAGCTATCTATTGCTTGTTCTATGTTGTTCTTTCACAGAGTGCTTACTATTCACACATTCCGCTCTTATCTTTATGCCACTATCAGCACCTTCTTTACTCTTTACCTCTACCATTAACACTCCCTTTGTCTTGTGTCCACGACAATCTCTCCTTTGCCCCCACCTATCGCTGATCTTCTATCCAGCTTCACCACTTAAACAGTAGAAACTCCATCATAGTTCTACTCTTTAGCTCTGAAGAAGAGTCTTATGGACTTGAAACATTAGCTCAGTTTCTCTCTCCACAGATGCTGTCAACCTGAGTTTTTTCAGCAGTTATTGTTTTTATTTCAGATTTCCAACATCTGCAATATATTGCTTTTATCCACATAAGGAGATATTAGGTCAGGAGACCAAAAGCTTGGTTAAAGAGGTAGGTCTTAAGGAATGTTTTAAAGGAGGAAAGTGAGGTGGAGAGGTATAGAGAGGGAATTCCTGAGCTTGGGGCCTCAGCAACTGAAAGCATAGTCAAACGGTGGAGCAATTAAAATTGCCGATGCCCATCCACCATGGATGCTCAGACTGCTGCCTTAGAACCATGGGGAACCAGATTAGAGAGGGCTGTCTGATGTACTTTCCAAGTAATTCAATTAAAGACAGAATATGCTGAAAATAGTCGGCATCTGGCATCATTTTTGAAGAGAGAAATAGAATTAATGTTTCAGGTTGATGATCTTTCATCAGGACTATAGAGACAATGGATGCATTAGTTTTGATCTTCCCGAATTCCTTTGATTCTAGAACAGGGATATCAAGCTTAACTCCCTACTTCAGGAGGAATAGAGAAACTGGGGAACTGTAGACTAGTTAGCCTGACATCAGTAGTAGGCAAAATGCTAGAATCTATTATTAGAGACGTGGTAACAAGGCACTTAGAAAATCATAAAGTGATTAAGCAGAGTCAGCACAGATTTATGAAAGGAAAATAACTTTTAACAAATCCATTCAATTTGGGGATGCAACAAGAAAGATGGATAAAAGGAACCAGTGAATATAATATAACTCTTTTGAGTACAACCAATTAAACTAAATTAAAGAGGACAAGGGACAAAGTAAGAGGCAGACCCTAGTGAAGGTAGTGCAGTTGAATTTTCAAAAAGCATTCATTAAGATGCCACACTGTGGAATCCAAAGTCGCACAACCCTCTAGGATAAAAAATTTCTCCTCACCTCTGTCTGATAAGGGTGATCCCTAATGTTAAAACAGTGTCCCCTAGTTCTGCAGTCATGCACAAGAGGAAATATCCTTTCCATGTCCACCATGTCAATACCGTTCAGGATCTTAAAAACTTCAATCAAGTCACTCCTTGGTGGAAACATGCCTCAGGGGGTGGCAATGGCAGAGTGGTATTGTCACTAGACTAGTAATCCAGAGACCCAGGGTAATGCTTTGGGGATCTGGATTTGAATCATGCCACGGCAGATGGTGGAACTTGAATTTAATAAAAATTCTGGAATTAAAAGTCTAATGATGACCATGAAACCATTGTTGATTGTTATAAAAACCCATCTGCTGTCCTACATGTATCTCCAGACTCACAGCAACATGGTTGACTCTTAACTGCCCCCTGAACAAGGGCAATTAGGAATGGGCAATAAATGCTGGCCTAGCCAGGGACACCCATACCCCATGAATGAATAAAAAAAAGTCTGTCCAGGTTTCTAAACTGGATGAGATGGAATTGAGGCCAAAGATCTTGTTGAATGGCAGAGCAGGTTCAAAGGGCTAAATTGTACACTCCAGCTCCTATTTCTTATATAGATGCCATGTGTTCTCATACAAGGAGGAACTTTGTTCACTTTAATTGGCAAGCAATCCACATCATTTGAATGGGGAATCAGAGGACTATATTTTACTTTTACACTTCCTGAAAACAGCTGGCCACATGTAGATTAGACAATGAGAGATCTCTTGCAATGTTCAGAATTAAAGGAAAGTAAGGGCTCCAGGTTGAGTTACAAGCATGTACAGTCTCAAACTTAACATTCGCACGTCTTTAATTTTTAAAAATTTGCTCATGGGATACGAGTGTCGCGGGCAAGGCCAGCATTTGTTGCCCATCCCTACTTGCCCTAGCAAAGGTAGTGGGCTATCTTCTTAAACCATTGCTTGTGGTGTAGGTAAACCCACAGAGCAGAATTTTTAGGTCGGTGTGTGGGCACGCGCCCGACCCGTTCGGACGTGAAATCACGTGAGATGATGTCGGGCATATATAAAGGAAGAGTGAAAGGTTATGTGTGAGAAGGCCATGTTAAGGTCTAACAGGAGTGTGTGAAAAGCCTTAATGAAGCCTCCAGCATTTGTGTTTATGTCTGCTATCTAACGAAGCTGAAGCTGGAGAAAAGCCATTTGGAATTCCACTGTCCAAGGCTGAGTTTTTAAAAAAAATCTAAAATCTATTTTGGACAGTTGCCTTAAAGGGAGTGTAACTGGGGGGTCAGGTTAATTAGGAATTTTGAGTTATTATAGTAGTAATTGTAGTCTTATGTGCTTGAAATCTTTTATATTATTAATAAATATTTTAATTTTTGAAATCTCTAAAGATCTTGGTGGACTTATTACTTCTGAATTCAATGTACACGTCTCAATAAATACAAATTACAAAATTGTTGTGATAGCATGGCCAAGTTCCCCTCATGGATTTGGTCCACCCGGCACACGTCATCTGCCGTGTCATAGTAGAGTAGCTTGCTAGGCCATTTAAGAGTCAACCACATTGGTTTGGAATCATGTGTAGAGCAGACTGGGTCAGAATGACAGACTTCTTTCCCTAAAGGATTTTTTAGTAAACCAGATGGGTAATCCAGTAGCTTCATGATCATTACTAAAACTAGCATTTGAATCAGATTTATTAACTAATCTAAATTTCCCCAGTTGCTGTGGTGGGATTTGAACTTATGTCTCCTGGGTCCAGGCATGTAGATTACTAGTCTAGTTACATTACAACCAAGCTACTGGCCCTCTGCTCCTTCATGGCCTCATGCCTCCATATCTCTGTAACCTCCCTTACAAACCCCTGCTCCCAAATTCTTCTTCAAATCTTTCTCCCCAACACCCCATCATTGGCAGCTGTACATCTTGCACCCTGGAGTTCCCTCCATAATGCCCTGAACTGCTCTACCAACCTCTCTGCCTTGAAGCTCCTCCTTAAAAACCCAATAATTTGACTAAGCTTGTAGTCACTCCTCTAACTATATCCTTCCTCAGCCCAGCATCCAGCTTTTTGATTATATCACTCTATTTTAAGATGCTTTGCAACGTTGAAGGTACTATATTGATGCAAGTTGTGATTGTAACAGAGGAGTAATTACCAGTAATTTCTTTTGCGATGTGTAAATTGGCTGCCACATTTTCCTACATTATAACAATGACAGATAACAAAAGTACTTGAGCGTCCAGAGCTTTCAGATGTCCTGAAATTGTGAAAGATGCTATATAAATGCAAATTGTTGTCCTTCTTCATTACATTGGACTGAGTGCCAGTGGAGGCATGTTTTTGAAAGAAGTCTTAACCTGAAAAGATGGAAGCCGCCAAATTGAGTGTTTGTAAATAGTGAACTGTGATCATGAGAATGCATTCACAGAAGTGGTTCAAGACCAGATTAACTAACTGTACTACAATACATTAAAAGGCAGGTTTTCCTGTGATGGCAAGATTGGATGGCGTACAACCAAATTTCACCATCTAGTACGCCAGTCTCCCTGTATCAAACTTTTCCTGCATTCTGAATTAGAATACACTGCAGCAAGCAGAGCAATGAATCAGGAGGAGCGCAATCATGGGCCACTGGAGTTCCAGGAATTTGACCCAGGAACAGTGATATCATTCTAAGTCAGGATGGTGTGTGAATTAGAGGGGGATCTTGCAGGTGGTAGTGTTCCCATGTATCTGCTGCTCCTTGTCCTCCTAGGTGGTAGATGTCGTGGGTTTGGAAGGTGCTGTGGAAAGAGCCTTGGTGAGTTGCTGCAGTGCATCAATGTAAATTTGTGAAGCAGTGTATTGACAATAATAAAATCTTAAAAAGGATATAGTTTAAATATTGATAGGAGTAGGAGGATCTGCTACATTCAGGGTTAATGTGGGACTGAGTACAGTACTGCCCACACTAGTGATATAAGAAGGCACATGATCCGAAGCCAATCTAGAGATGGACAGAGAAGTGTTAAGATCCAGGATGGAGTCAGCTCCATACCTGTACTCTCTACTGTATATATGTACATAGTCATGAGTATATTAACAGCAAGTCTTTATTAACAACTCAACTACGAAGCCTACTTCCTGGCCTCCGAAGCAGGATTTTTCGCGGTGGCAGCATCTGGATCAAAAACCCTTATCCTCACAAAAATGTAGAAAAACTAGGAAGGACACCTTCAACAGCTTCTGAACTGAAATAAGCTCCCAGCTGAAGCTACAGACAGAGGAAAATCACCTGAAAGAAAAAGCTCCAGAGAGAGAAGAGCCTGGAAGCAAAAAAGGTAGATGTTTCACTCCAGCAAGTCCAGCTTCAGCAAACAGAGGTCACTGCCGGCAGGGGTGAGATAACGTTTTAAATTCTAGGCCAGCCAGTCCTGAGAAACCCCTTTGCATTCAGTCAGAAGCACCATTTGAAAGAACCCCATCGCTAATTCTGATCCCTGACTCAGTCTCAAAACGTGGCTCCTGCATTAGGCAAATAAATTAATTAATAGTGTCTACTTTGGGTATCTCATGACCATCAGATTTCCTAAACATCAAGCCTGTGGTTCTTTTCTACATATCCCGACTTGCAACACTATACTGCTGATTAAGTCAGCAGCCGCTATTTTAGGCCCTTCTTTAGGGAGAAGCACACTGCCACCATTTTGGAAAGCCTGCCAAAGCTGGTAAGTGAAGATCTATTGTTCAGCTGTGAATGGCAACACCACCTTGGAAGCCTGTAATCTCTTAAAGCTGTAGATACACTTTTAAAAAATCTTCAAAATGGATCACAATTCCACACTTACAGCTCCACTGACCTCCTACAAGCTAAAGATGATCTTACCCTAGACAAGGCAATCCAGCTAGTTAGACTGTCTGAGCTACATGAACAACACAGGACCATCCTAAGGGGAGAAAACACTATTTGGGTCAGAAACCAGCCCTCAGTCCACCATCAGGTCACAGAAATGCAGGGACCATCCAAGCCAAGGGAAGCAATTCCTGAACTGGCCAGCAGAGTGACCTTGCCAGCACTGCAGTGTGAAGCACCCTCACAGGAAGATCGGTGCCCTGTGAGCACTGGCCAATGCTTCCATTGTAACCAACAGGGACATTTTGGTAAACTCTGCAAGTCAAAACTCCAGTTCCATGCGTATAGCCCATAGGTAATCCACATGGTCAAGACTGAAAATCCTGAAGACATACAGCCATGCTTCTTGGGTGACAGAGAATGTGAGAGAGTGTGACTCTTCATTTTGGAATGCTGACCTCCTGGTAAATGATCGTCTAACAAATTTTAAATTAGATTCAGGTACCAGCATGACAGTCCTGTCAGATGAGGAACGATGGCTCCAAGGCCTTTGGATTTGAACGATGGACACTCCATTTTCTAGAGCATGAGTAGTCCAACTCCTGGTCATTGGCATAATCCAAAAGCCTGAAGAGCCTCTTCCACCAACTATGATGGTAGTTGATAGACACCAACCACTGCAACTTCCAGCCAGTGTGCCAGAACCACAATAGATGCTAGAACCTCGTAGCGCTATCGCACCAAAAAAAGGTGAGCATGCTACTCAATCTTGCCACAGGAATGCCCTTCCTCAGCCTCAGGCAGCTTCCCAATGGCCCAAATGGAAAAAGAAAAAAGGCACTGCCAAGCGGATGAATGTCATTTTCATCAACCCCACAAGAAACGATCAAGAGTAACAACAACAACCCTGCCATACCAGCCAGACCAACCAGGTGCAGTTTAACATCAAGCAATGGAAGAAACAGATGAAACCATACACAAATGTCAGTCCAACCTCCAAGCCAACAACAAGAACCAGAACCGGGAGAAGCCACCACTCTCCTGACAAAAAGGCGAACGAGATGTAGAAGGGTATATTATAAGGCCTCCAGACTGCCTGAACCTCGAATTTCAAGGATCTAAAGGGAGGGTGGGGGGGCAGGAGGAAGATAGGAATGTTGTTAATATTAATACTGTAATAGCAATAGTGTTGGAATAGCATTAAGGATGTAACAATAAGGTAAATACACAAGACTTATAATGATGTAAGACTTGAAGTAAACTAAAGTAGCTCTATCCATGGGATAAAGCCTTTGGGGTGGGGGGTGAAGCATAGTAGTAGGGTCTGGTACACACAGGGTAACGTGGGACTGAGTACAGTACCACTCACAGTGATGTAAGAAGGCACATGACCCAGAGTCAGGGTCAGTCTAGAGATGGACAGATGTGTAAAGATCCAGGATAGAGTCAGCTCCATATTTGGTAAGTTGCTCTAGTACATCTTGCAAATGGTACACGCTATTGTCACTGTCCATCAGTGGTGCAGGGACTGAATGTTTAAGTTGGTGGATGGGGTGCCAATCAAGCAGGCCTGTTTTGTCCTGGATGGTTTTGAGCTTTGTTGTTGGAGCTGCACTCATCCAGGCAAATGGCAAGTGTTCCATCACACTCCTGACCTGTGCCTTGTAGATGCTACACAAGCTTAAGAGTCAGGTGGTGAGTTACTTGCTGAAGAATTCCCAGCCTCTGACCTGCTCTTGTAAACAATATTTATATGATTGGTTCAGTTCAGTTTCTGGTCAATGGTAATCCCCAGGATGTTGATGGTGGGGGATTCAGCAATGGTAATGCCATCGAATGTCAAGAGGAAGTGGGTAGATTCTCTCTTGATGGTCATTGCCCAATACTTGTAGTGTGAATGTTATTTGCCACATATCAGTCCCAAACCTTAATGTTGTCCAGGTCTTGGTGCATATGGACTTGGACTGCGTCAGTATCTGAGAAGTTGTGAATGGTGGTGAACATTGCTCAGTGGACATCCCCACTTCTCACCTAATGATGGAAGGAAGGTCAAAGGTGACGCAGCTGAAAATGGTTGGGCCAAGTACCTTGAGAAACTCCTGCAGTGATGTCCTGAAACAGAGACAATTGACCTCCAACAACCACAACAATCTTCCTTTGTACTAGGTATGGCTCCAACCAGTACAGAGTTCCCTCCACCCTCCCAACCCTGATTTCCATTGACTCATTTTGCTAGGGCTCCTTGATGCCACTTAGTCAAATGCTGCCTCGATGTCAAGGGAGTCACTCACCTCCCCTCTTGAGCTCAGCTCTTTTGTCCATGTTTGGACAAAGGTTGTAACGAGGTCAGGAGCCAAGTGGCTTTGGTGGAACCCAAACTGAGCATGTTATAAAAGCAAAAAACTGCGGATGCTGGAAATCCAAAACAAAAACAAAAATACCTGGAAAAACTCAGCAGGTCTGACAGCATCTGTGTAGAGGAATACAGTTAACGTTTCGAGTCCGAATGACTCTTCATCAGAACTAAGGAAAAATAGAAAAGACGTGAAATATAAACTAGTTTAAGTGGGGATGGGACAGGACAGGTAGAGCTGGATAGATAGGTGGAGATTGCCAAAAGCTGTCATAGACAAAAGGACAAAGAGGTGTTGACAGTGGTGACATTAGCTAAAATATGTGCTAACGGTGACATTAAGGATAGAAAGCAGGATGAGCAAGGTGCAAATAGCCCTAGTGGGGGTGGGGTGGGGGGGTGAAGGGATCAAAATAGGCTAAAAGGTAGAGATAAAACAATGGATGGAAATACATTAAAAAATAATGGAAATAGGTGGGAAAAGAGAAATATATATAAATTATTGGAAAAAGGGGGATCGGAATAGGGGTGGGGATGGAGAAGAGAGTTCATGATCTAAAGTTGTTGAATTTAATGTTTAGTCTGGAAGGCTGTAAAGGGCCTAGTCGGAAGATGAGGTGCTGTTCCTCTAGTTTGCGTTGAGCTTCACTGTAACATTGCAGCAGGCCAAAGACGGACAAGTGGGCATGAGAGCAGGGTGGTGTGTTGAAATGGCAAGCGACAGGGAGGTCTGGGTCATGCTTGCGGACAGACCGAAGGTGTTCCGCAAAGCGGTCACCCAGTCTGCGTTTGGTCTCTCCATTGTAGAGGAGACCGCATTGGTATGTTATTGTTGTACTGCTTGATAGCACTGTCAATGACACCTTCCTTTTGTTGATGATCAAGTAGAGTCTGATACAGAGGTAATTGATGACAGGTTTTGGAAGCCCAGTAAAAACATATCAGGTTTGTGACTTGAAGAATATGGAAAGCCTGCTGAGGTGTCTGGAACATTCTGAAAGGCAGTGTAAATTGTTTTCACACTTCAAATATCACTGATTTGCTGCATTGAAATGTAGCTATGTTGATAGTGATTCATCGTAGGGATCCATCATTTAAATGTAAATTGACTTTTGGGTATTTGTTTGCACTCAGTGCTTTTCCCCCAATGGAGAAAGCATCATAACAGTGAAAAAAATGTTACAAAATCCCCTGTCAGCCCATGCTGTCATCTTTTCTACTGGCTCTGGGCCGCTGTATTGGAGAACCCAGACAGGCCTTCTAACCAGCCTGCCTCCACACCCACACTGCTAATGCGTTCCAGTGCAGCTTTCAAACTGCACTGTGAATCCAACCCTGGTGTGAAAAGATAAAAATGTTGTGTGAAGTCACATGGGTCAGGTGTGCAAGCTTGAGCCATGAAAGTGCGCAGGTGGGTTTTCCTGAGCCCAGGGGAGGATTGAACCCCTGACCTTCAAATCTGAATCCTGCTAGGTAGTGCATACACGTGGAAGCTGAGTGACAACAAGTTTTGACCCATGTCTGATGCCTTCCATGGTTAAATATCAACAGGAATGATTTGACTCATTTTGGCATTAATAGTAGTAGAATGAATATTGGTGGTTTTTAAAAAAATATACACAGTGTGATGGAATATTCTCCTGGATGAGTGCAGCTCCAACACCACAAGAAGATCGACACCATCCAGGTCAAAGCCCCTTGATTGGCACTCCACCCACAAACATTCATTCTCTCCACCACCAATGCAGCATGTACCATCTACAAGATGCACTGCAGAAACACACCAAGGCTCCTTAGACAGCACCTTCAAACACATGACTGCTACCATCTAGAAGGACAAGAACAACAGACACATGGGAACACCATGACCTGGAAGTTCCACTCCAAGCCACTCACCATCCTGACTTGGAAATATATCACCATTCTTTCAGTGTCCTGGGTCAAAATCCTGGGACTCCCTTCCTACCAGCACTGTGGCTGTATCTACATCACATGGACTGCAGTGGCTCATGAAGGCAGCTCATCACCACCTCCTCAAGGGCAATTAGGGATGGGCAATACATACAAACATATGAATTAGGAGCAGGAGTAGGCCACTCAGCCCCTTGAGGCTGCTCCACCATTCAATAAGATCATGGCTGGTCTGGCTAATCTCAACCCTATATTCCTGCCCATCATGGATAATGTTTAACCCCTGTAATCAAGGATCTATCTAGTGCTGCCTTAAAAATATTCAAAGACTCTACTTCCATTTTGCCTTTTGAGGAAGAAAATTCCAAAAACTCACTACCCTCAGAAAAAAATTCTCTTGTCTTAAATGAGCAACCCCTAGTTCGAGATTCTCCCACAAGAGGAAACAGCCTCTCCAAATCCACTGTCAAGACCCCTCAGGATCTTAAAGGTTTCAATCAAGTTGCTTCTCACTCCAAATTCTAGTGTTTACAAGCCTAACCTGTCCGGCTTTTCCTCGTAAGACAACCCACCCATTCCAGCTATTAGTCCATTAAACCTTCTCTGAACTGTCTTGAACACATCTACATCTTTCTTTAAATAAGGAGACCAGTACTGCACACAATACTCCAGATATGGTCTCACCAGTGCACTGTACAACTGAAGCATAACCTTCTACTTTTGTAACCAATTCCCCTCAATAAATGGTAACATTCCATTAGCTTTCCTAATTATCTGCTGTACCTGCATATTAACCTTGTGATTCATGCACTAGGACACCCAGATCCCCAAATCTCAACTCTGCAATCTCTCACCATTTAGATAAGCTTAATTTTTATTCTTCTTGCTAAAATGAATGATTTCACATTTGCCCGCATTATACTCCATTTGCTAGATCTTTGCCCATTCACTTAACCTATGTCAGTTTGTAGCCTCCTTACATCCTCATCACAATTTACGTTCCTACCTATCTTTGTCATCAGCAAATTTAGCCACCATTCCTTTGGTCCCTTCATCCAAGTCATTTAAATAAATTGAGAGAAGTTGAGGCCTCTGCACTGATCCCTGTGGCATACCACTTGTCACACCCTGCCAACTAGAAAAGACCCATTTATGCCAACTCTGCTTCCTGTTAGCTAACCAATCTTCTATCCATGCCAATGTTACCCCCTACACCATGAGCTTTTATTTTCTGCAATGACATTTGATATGGTACTTTAATAAATGCCTTCTGGAAATCTAAGTACAGTATATCCACCAGTTCCCCTTTATCCACAGCACATGTGACTCCTTCAAAGAACTCCAATAAATTGGTTAAACATGATACCCCTTTTACAAAACCATGTTGACTCTGCCTGATTTCCTTGAATTTTTCCCCAAATGCCCTGCTACAACATCTTTAAGAATAGCTTAACATTTTCCCTATGATAGATGTTAGGCTAACTGGCCTATAGTTTCCTGTTGTCTCCCTGCTTTTTGAATAAAGCAGTTATTTTGCTATTTTCCAACTTAATATAACCTTCTGAATCTAGGGGATTATGGAAAATTAAAGCCAGTATCAGCTATCTCACTAGCCACTTCTTTCAAGACCTTGGGGATTTGTCAGCCCACAGCCCAGACAATTTGCTCAATACCACTTCTCTGGTGATTGTAAATCAAGAAATGGGGAAAATTGCAGCTATTTAATTCATCCACCAACTCCCCATTTTCCACACAATTACCTGGAAAAACTCAGCAGGTCTGGCAGCATCGGTGGAGAAGAAATCAGTTAACGTTTCGAGCCTTCATGACCCTTCGGCAGAACTGAAGCATAGTTAGGAGAAAGGAGAAATATAAGCTGGTTTAAGGTGGGGGGGCGGGGGGGAGAGAGAAGTTGAGGGTGTGGTGATTGTGGAGATAAGCAAGCAGTGATAGGAGCAGATAATCAAAAGATGTCACAGACAAAAGGATCAAAGAGGTGTTGAAGGTGGTGATATTTGTCTAAGAAAAGTGCTAATTAAGAATGGAAGACAGGACACTCAAAGTACAGCTCTAGTGGGGGTGGGGTGGAAAGACTAACAAGGTTTTAGTTTTAGATTTAAAAATAATGGAAATAGGTGGGGAAAGAAGAATCTATATAAATTATTGAAAAAAAAAGGGGAGGGGGGAGAAACGGGGTGGGGATGGGGGGAGGGGGAGTTTAAGATCTAAAGTTGTTGAATTCAATATTCAGCCCAGAAGGCTGTAAAGTGCCTAGTCGGAAGATGAGGTGCTGTTCCTCCAGTTTGCGTTGGGCTTCACTGGAACAATGCAGCAAGCCAAGGACAGACATGTGGGCAAGAGAACAGGGTGGAGTGTTAAAATGGCAAGCGACAGGGAGGTTTGGGTCTTTCTTGCGGACAGACCGCAGGTGTTCTGCGAAACGGTCACCCAGTTTGCGTTTGGTCTCTCCAATGTAGAGGAGACCGCATTGGGAGCAACGAATGCAGTAGACTAAGTTAGGGGAAATGCAAGTGAAATGCTGCTTCACTTGAAAGGAGTGTTTGGGCCCTTGGACGGTGAGGAGAGAGGAAGTGAAGGGGCAGGTGCTGCATCTTCTGTGTGGGCATGGGGAGGTGCCATAGGTGGGGGTTGAGGAGTAGGGGGTGATGGAGGAGTGGACCAGGGTGTTTCCCTACGGAATGCCATCGGGGGGGTGAAGGGAAGATGTGTTTGGTGGTGGCATCATGCTGGAGTTGGCGGAAATGGCGGAGGATGATCCTTTGAATGCGGAGGCTGGTGGGGTGATAAGTGAGGACAAGGGGGACCCTATCATGTTTCTGGGAAGGAGGAGAAGGCGTGAGGGAGGATGCGCGGGATATGGGCCGGACACGGTTGAGGGCCCTGTCAACGACCGTGGATGGAAAACCTCGGTTAAGGAAGAAGGAGGACATGTCAGAGGAGCTGTTTTTGAAGGTAGCGTCATCAGAACAGATGCGACGGAGGCGAAGGAACTGAGAGAATGGGATGGAGTCTTTACAGGAAGCGGGGTGTGAGGAGCTGTAGTCGAGGTAGCTGTGGGAGTCGGTAGGCTTGTAATGGATATTGGTGGACAGTCTATCATCAGAAATTGAGACAGAGAGGTCAAGAAAGGGAAGAGAAGTGTCAGAGATGGACCATGTGAAAATGATGGAGGGGTGGAGATTGGAAGCAAAATTAATTAATTTTTCCAGTTCCCGACGAGAGCATGAAGCAGCACTGAAGTAATCATCGATGTACCGGAGAAAGAGTTGTGGGAGGGGGCCGGAGTAGGACTGGAACAAGGAATGTTCCACATACCCCATAAAGAGACAGGCATAGCTGGGGCCTCATCTTCCGACTAGGCACTTTACAGCCTTCCGGGCTGAATACTGAATTCAACAACTTTAGATCTTATACTCCCCCTCCCCCCATCCCCACCCCGTTTCTCCCCCCTCCCCTTTTTTTTTCAATAATTTATATAGATTCTTCTTTCCCCACCTATTTCCATTATTTTTAAATCTAAAACTAAAGCCTTGTTAGTCTGTCCACCCCACCCCCACTAGAGCTGTACTTTGAGTGTCCTGTCTTCCATTCTTAATTAGCACTTTTCTTAGACAAATATCACCACCTTCAACACCTCTTTGATCCTTTTGTCTGTGACATCTTTTGATTATCTGCTCCTATCACTGCTTGCTTATCTCCACAATCACCACACCCTCAACTTCTCTCTCTCCCCGCCCCCCCACCTTAAACCAGCTTATATTTCTCCTTTCTCCTAACTATGCTTCAGTTCTGCCGAAGGGTCGTGAAGGCTCGAAACGTTAACTGATTTCTTCTCCACCAATGCTGCCAGACCTGCTGAGTTTTTCCAGGTAATTCTGTTTTTGTTTTGGATTTCCAGCATCCGCAGTAGCTTTTAGCTTTTTGTTTTTATCCCCATTTTCCATGATCAGTTCCCCAGACATTATAGGACCAATGCTCACTTTGTTAACTCTTATTTAAATATCTATAGAAACTCAGTCTTTACATTACTAGCTAGCTTTCTCTCATACTTTATTTCACTCCCCAATCTTTATCATTCTTTGCTATTCTTTATATTCTTTCCAATCTTCTGACCTGTCACCTGTCTTTGTGTAATTATATGCTTTTTCTTTGTCTTTAACTTTAGTTAACCACGGATGGTGGACCCTCCCCTTGGAATGTACATATTCTGTGTATTCTGAAATATCCCTTTAAATGTCTACCACTGAACTTCTATTGACCTATCCCTTTAACCTCATTTGCCAGTTCATTTTAGCTAGTTCTGCTTTCACGCCCTCAAGTTTAAAATACTATTCTTGGACACATGTTTCTCCCTCAAGATGAATATAAAATACAATCATATGATCACTGCTACTCAAGGGTGTCTTCACTCAGGTTTATCAATTAATCCCATCTCATTGCTCAATACCAGGTCTAGTATAGCCTGCTCTAGTTGGCTCTAGAACATGCTGTTCTGAGAAACTATCCTGCAAACATTCTATGAACTCCTCATCTATGCTCCTTTGCCCATCTAATTTTTCCTGCTTATGTAGATTAAAATCCCCATGATTATAAAAGACAATAGGAGTTTGCCAAAAAGGTACAGCAATGCTGTCCTGTGCAAGTACAATTAGAGGGTCTGTACACCACTCCCGCAAGCAATTCCTTGCCTTTATCATTCCTCACCTCAAACCCAAAACACTTCTACATCCTGGCTCCCTGAACTCAGGCCACCCCTCATGTGCTAATACCATCATTAATTAACAGAGTCACCCCTCCACCTTTTCCTAACTTCCTGTCCTTCCTAAATACGTACATAAGGCAGAGCTGGGACCAGTGTCCTTGTGGGGGCTTTTGCTAGTTCTGTTGGGGAGTATTTAAACTAGTGTGGCAGGGGGATGGGATCCCAGGAGTAGGATCAGATAGGTCAGATTCAGATCAGAAAAATTGAGGTAGAACATTAGCTAGGGATGTTGTGATAGACATGGAGTTACAGGAGAAGCAAAGTTTAAAAAGCGTCCAGCAAGGGAACTTGACGGGGTTAAACTGTTTATACTTCAATGTAAGGAGTATTACAAACAAGGTAGATGAGTTAAGGGCACAGGCAGACACATGCCAGCAGGATGTCATTGCTATAATGGAGACCTGGCTAAAGTAGGGACAAAACTGGCAGCTAAATATCCCTGGTTATAGAGTCTTCAGACACGATAGAGTAGGAGATAAAAAAGGAGGGGGGTAGCACTAATGGTTAAAGAATCAATTCCAGTTGTGAGAAGGGATGATATACTAAATGGGTCAACAAACGAGGCTTTATGGATTGAGCTTAGAAATAAAAAAGGGGCATTCACACTACTGGGAGTATACTACAGACCCCCAAATAGTGAAAGGGAGATAGAAAAACAAATGTGTAGTCAAATTTCTGCTTGTTAGAACAAGAGGGCAATAATAGTAGGAGACTTCAACTATCCTAATATCATCTGGGATTCAAACAATATAAGGGGCACTGAGGGAGAAAAATTCATGCAGTGTGTCCAGGAAAATTTTTTCAACCAATTAGTGACAAACCCAACGAAAGGAGATGCAATTCTAGACCTCGTCTTGGGGAATGAAGAAGGGCAAGTGGGCGAAGTTACAGTTGGCGACCATATCGGGGATAGTGATCACAGTTCAGTTAGATTTAGCATTACCATGGAAAAGGACAGAGATAAGGCAGGAGTAAAAGTCTTGAACTGGGGGAAGGCAAATTTTGCAGAAATGAGAAGGGACTTGGCTGAGATGGACTGGACAGCACTGCTGGAGGATAAAACAGTGGAAAACCAGTGGGAAGCACTAAAAAGCGAGATCCTAATTGTACAAAGTAGACATGTTCCCTACAAAAATAAGAGTGGTACTGCTAAATCTAGACCTCCCTGTTTTTTTGGAGGAATACAGGGGAAGATCAAACAGAAAAAGAAAGCGTACGATAGGCACAAAGAACTAAGCACTGCAGATAGCCTAGACGAATATAGGATGTGCAGGGATGAAGTAAAAAAGGAGATAAGGAAATCAAAGAGAGGGCATGAAAAAAGATTAGCAAGTAAAGTTAAAGATTACCCAAAGATGTTTTACCAATACATTAATGCTAAAAGGTTAGTTAAGGAAAAAGTAGGACCTATCAGAGATGAAGATGGAAACTTGTGTGAAGTTGCAGAGGCTGTGGGAAGGGTTTTGAATGAATATTTTGTCTCCGTGTTTACAAAGGAAAGGGATGATGTAGATATAGTAGTCCAGGAGGAACACTGTGAGATATTGGACGGGATACTCATAAAGAGAGAGGAAGTACTCGAAAGGTTGAAATCTTTGAAAGTTGATAAGTCACCAGGGCCAGATGGATTGTTTCCGGGGCTGCTGAAGGAAGTCAGGGAGGAGATAACAGATGCTCTGAGGATGATTTTCCAATCTTCACTAGTTACAGGGGAGGTACCAGAGGACTGGAGAAATGCAAACGTAGTTCCATTGTTTAAAAAGGGATCAAAGGAAATGCCAAACAATTATAGGCCAGTTAGTCTTACATCGGTGGTGAGCAAATTAGTAGAATCAATCCTGAGAGATAGGATTAATTGTCATGTGGAAAGGCATGGACTAGTCAGGGATGGTCAGTATGGATTTGTTAAAGGAAGGTCTTGCCTCACAAATTTGATTGAATTCTTTGAGGAAGTGACAAGAAGGGTTGATGAAGGTAGTGCAGTGGATGTTGTGTACATGGATTTTAGCAAGGCATTTGACAAGGTCCCACATGGCAGATTGGTCAGGAAAGTAAAAGCCCATGGGATTCAGGGTAATGTGGCAAACTAGGTAAAAGGTTGGTTTTGTAACAGGAAACAAAGGGTAATGGTCAATGGATGCCCTTGCGAATGGAAAGTTGTCTCAAGTGGTGTTCCACAGGGCTCGGTGTTGGGACCCTTGCTGTTTGTGTTATATATTAATGATTTAGGACGTGAACGTGGGGGGCACGATTGGGAAATTTGCAGATGACACAAAGATTGGCCGAATAGCGGATAGTGTAGAGGATAGCCATAATCTCCAAAATGATCTATATGGGTTGGTGGAGTGGGCAGTAAAGTAGCAGATGGATTTTAACATAGAGAAGTGTGAGGTTATACATTTAGGGAGGTCAAACAATTACAGAGATTACAAAATAAATGGGACTATACTAAGAGGGGTAGATGAAGTGAGAGGTCTTGGCGTACAAGTACACAGGTCCCTGAAGGCAGCAGTTCAAGTAGTCAAGGTTGTAAAGAAGGCATATGGAATGCTCTCCTTCATTGGCAGAGGTATAGAATATAAAAGTAAGGATATAATGTTGGAATTGTATAAAACACTGGTGAGGCCACAACTGGAGTATTGTGTGCAGTTCTGGTCACCACATTACAGGAAGGATGTAATAGCTCTGGAGAGAGTGCAGTGGAGGTTTACAAGAATGTTGCCAAGGTTAGAAAAGTGTAGCTACAAGGAGAGATTGGATAGGTTGGAGTTATTTTCCTTAGAACAAAGAAGTCTGAGAGGTGATTTGATTGAGGTGTACAAAATTATGAGGGGAATAGATAGAGTGGACAGGATAAAATGGTTTCCCTTGATGGAGAATTCTAGAACCAGGTGACATAGATTCAAGATAAGTGGCAAAAGGTCTAGGGGGACATGAGGAAGAACTTTTTTACGCAGAGGGTAGTGGGTGTCTGGAGTTCGCTGCCCAAGTTGGTGGTAGAGGCAGAAACTTTAAACTCTTTTAAAAAGTACCTGGATCTGCACCTAAAGTGCTGTAAGCTGCAGGGCTATGGGCTGGGTGCAGGAAGGTGGGATTAGAAAGGGCACCTGGGTGCCCTCGGGCTGGCATGTACAAGATGAGCCGAATGGCCTCCTTCTGTGCTGTAACTGTTCTATGGTTCTAAGAAATAGGAGTAGGCTATTTGGCCCATCAAGCCTGCCCTGCTATTCAATAAGATCATGGCTGATCTGCCCCAGGTCTCAACTCCTTTTGCGCCAGCTCCTCATAACCCTCAACTCTCTAATATATCAAAAATCTACCTACCTCCTCTTTAAATACTTTCAGTGACCTAGCCTCCACAACTCCGGTGTTAGAGAATTCCAGACATTCACTGCCCTCAGAAGAAATCCCTTCGCCACATTATAAGAAGGATGTGATTGCACTGGAGGGGGTGCAGAGGAGATTCACCAGAATGTTGCCTGGGATGAAACATTTAAGTTATGAAGAGAGGTTGGATAGACTTGGGTTGTTTTCATTGGAGCAGAGAAGACTGAAGGGCAACCTGATTGAGGTGTACAAGATTATGAGGGGCATGGACAGGATAGATAGGGAGCAGTTGTTCCCCTTAGTTGAAGGGTCAGTCACGAGGGGGCATAAGTTCAAGCTGAGGGTCAGGAGGTTTAAGGGGGATGTGAGGAAAAACTTTTTTACCCAGAGGGTGCTGACAATCTGGAATGCACTGCCTGGGAGGGCGGTGGACGCAGGTTGCCTCATATCCTTTAAAAAGTACCTGGATAAGCACTTGGCAAGTCATAACATTCAAGGCTATGGGCCAAGTGCTGGTAAATGGAATTAGGTAGGTAGGTCAGGTGTTTCTCATATGTCAGTGCAGACTCTATGGGCCGAAGGGCCTCTTCTGCACTGTGATTCTGTGATTCAGTTTTAAATGAGTGCCCCCTTATTCTGTAATTATGTTACCTAGTTTGAGATTCCCCCACTAGTGGAAATATCTCCTCAACATCTATCCTGTCAAGCCCCCTCAGAATCTTGTACGTTTCAACCAGATCACTCCTCATTCTTAACTAATGAAAAGCCTAACCTGTTTAGCTGTTCTTGATAAGTCAACCCCTTCATCTCAGGAATCAGCCTCGTGAATCTCTTTTGAACTGCCTCCAATGGCATTATATCCTCTTAAATACAGGGACCAAAACTGTACATTGTATTCCAGGTGCAGCCTCACCCACACCCTGTACCAGTTGTAACAAGACTTCCCTATTTTTAAACTCCAACAATACAGGCCAAAATTCCATTTCCCTTCTTAATTACTTGCTGCACCTGCATGCTAACTGTTTCATACACAAGAACACCCAGGTCCCTCTGTGCTGCACTTATTGGAGTCGCTCTCCATTTAAATAATAGTCATTAGTACATGACCACTGGACATTCCCCATCCCACTGCAAGTTCCGCTCCAGCCCTGAGCAGATGTCTCAAACCCTGACACTGGCAACAAATCCATCTGGACTCTTGCTCTTTGCTGCAGAGAAAAAGTGTCAATATCTTACTATACTTTCCCCTACCACCACTACATTCCTTTTTGCTCCCCCCAGTTGGATGGGTTCCTGTACCACGGTGCCATGGTCAGTTTGCTCATCCACCCTGCAGCCCCAACTCTTCCAAACAAGCCAAGAGAACCTCAAACCTGTTGGACAATTGCAGAGGTTCACACTCCTGGCCTCTGGGTCCCCTTACCTGCCTCACTTGCAGTCACACCCTCCTGTCCCCTGACCAAATCAGAATACCCTATCCTACCCTAAGTGATGTGACTGCCTCCTGGTATAAAGCATTCAAGTAACTTTCCCCCTCCCTGTGTCGCAGTCTGCAGCTCAGCCTCTAGCTCAATGGCTCTGAGCTGAGCTTCAATCCACAAACACTTACTGCAGACATGTTTGCCCTGGATCACAATGTTATCCAGGAGCTCCCACATGCTGCAGCCTTGACACATCACCTGCCCTGCCATCCTTAATATGTTTTACATAATTACCTAATTATATTAATCACTTATTTAATGTTGCTTTCTTATTTTATCTTTACCGCCAGATTATGTACTATTTTAAACCTTAGGGATAGAACAGAACTTACCAGACACTCGAACAGCTAGCTCCTTTCCTTGTAGTAGAGCAAGAACCAGTTTCTATTGAGAGAGAGAAAGATAGAAAGAGGAAACAAACAACTCCTTCACCAAACTCCAAGTCTTCACTCATTCAGCTGCACTCAGTTTGCCAAGGCAGCACTAAACAACCCCGAATTTGTAGTAAACTGGTCTAGACAGCAAAGCTTGCATCCCTCGAATGAATAAAAACAAATCTGAACTGGATTGATCAGCATTTGCACTACCAGGAGTGCATCTGGGGTACCTGTCAATGAAAAGGGTCACAAAGTGACTAGGCTCCACGACCCCCAGGACAAGCTGAAAAGTACACCCAGGCGGCTGATTGAAAAGATATTTTTTTGGGAGACAAGGCCATAATTTGAACCTGGGCTCCGGCCTCCATTCCCCCCTCCCCCCCCGCCACCCCAATCCAGGTGGGGTCCACTTCTGCCATTTGGTAGTCTGATACACCACTTTCACCATTATACCGTTCCTGATCCTAAGCCTGGTTCATAGAACTGGGCAAGTGGGAACTCTCGATGGTGGGAATCCCCCTTCCTTTCCCGGCAGAACACTTGTCACAGCCTAACTTCTGATGCATGGGAAGTACCCGATATATTCTTATATTGACAGACTTCTATATGTTAAGAACAGAAGATGAGTCACATTATTCCATGTAATACCCATTATGCTTGCAGGGATCACTGAAGCATGGTATTAATATTAAGTCCAGTGTGCTGTTCCCAAATAAAGTAGCAGCTGAGATGCTGTCATGGTTGTTATAAAATATTAATGCAGTTCTATTCTTTGGCCACTAGGTGGCTCTGCTGCAATGTTAGTGTTCACAATGAATATCTGAATGAATAGAAAACAAGAATGATTTAAAATGTAATGGGAAAGAATGTAGGTACGAATTTGAAACTGAAATGCATAGGTTTAAAAACTGTTAACAGAATCAATTTTAGAACCTATTCTCAGCATTTAGTCCAAAGGCACCTCTCCACAGTTCAATATCTGACCTTGGTCATCCCACATGTCAACACCAAGATCTTTTCTGTACTGTGGAACTGAAAAGTTACCTTGCAATTCAGACCTGACTGGTCTCCAGAGCAGTTTTGTATCTGATGGCAATGCCACACCCAGGCCTCAGATGGTTCTAAATCATCCCTGGCCCAACAATAACCCTCTTGGAAGCTTTAGATTCTACAACCTCCCTCCAGGACTTGTGTTCTTCTGCTGTTCAGTGTAAACATACCAATCATACACAAGGATTAGTGAAACAATAATGTGGGTTCTTTGAAGGTGAGTTAACTGGGAGATGGTTGTATACACATCTTCATCCTAGTCCTTCTGCTAAGACTGCCTACAAGTCATGGGACCAATACATCACATCCTGTTGTAGGTGTAATGATTTATAATTAGAGATACACACCTTTAAAGGTGCATGCACATCACACCACAACATCTTTTCTCCCACCCCAACCCCACTAAAGGTTTACCCTTAAAGGTGACAGCAAAATGAAATAACATTGGGCAGGATATATTGGGGGCATGGATGGCTCAGCCCAACCGCACCCCCCAACCCCCCTGAAAGAGTGTGGACTCAACATGCTCCATGCCAGCCCATCCCACAGCCATAACACTGCAGGAGAGTTAAATTGCAGCAGTGTGGGGCTTCAAACCCTATTGAAACGCACAAAATACTTGAAGGGATCAATGAGATCACTTCATTCTTTGAAACTCTATAGCGAGTACAAGCTCAGTTTCCCCAATCTCTTAATAGGACAGTCCCACCATCTTGGGAACAAGCCTGTTGAACCTTCGCTTCACTTCCTCTATGGCAGTAATGTCCTTCCTATGGTAAGGGGACCAAAACTGCACACAGTACTCCAGGGTGTAGTCTAATCAAGGTTCTATTGAGTTGAAGCAACCCTTCACTACTCCTGTATATTTAAATCCTCTTGCAATAAAGGCCAACATACCATTAGCCTTCCAAATTGCTTGATGCATATGCATGTTAGCTTGTATTGACTTATTGATGAGGATGCCCAGGTCCCTTTGTACAACTACACTTTCTAATCTCTCACCCATTTAAGGAATACCCAACCTCACATTTTTCCAAATTATATTCCACCTACCATGTTCTTGCCCACTCACTAAGTGTCCAAATACTCTCTTGAAGCCACTTTGCATCTTCCTCAGATTCCCACCTAGCTTTGTCTCATCTACAATCTTGGAAATATTGCATTTGATCCCCACATCCAAATTATGAACAGCTGGACCACACATACAGATCCTTGTGGCACCCTGCCAACACATGACCCATTTATTCCTTTTGTTTTCTGCCTATTAACCAATCCTTAATCCATGCCAGTATATTACCTCCTATCCCATGTGTTTAATTTTGCTAACCAACTTCATGTGGGGGATTTTACCAAAAGCCTTCTGAAAATCCAAGCATGCTATGTCCACTGACTCCTTTCTCAATTCTATTAATAACATCCCCAAAAAACTCCAACATGTTCGTCAAACATGATAGAAACATAGAAACTAGGAGTAGGAGTAGGCCATTTGGCCCTTCGAGCCTGCTCCGCCATTCATTATGATCATGGCTGATCATCCAACTCAATAGCCTGCTCCCGCTTTCTCCCCATATCTTTTGATCCCTTTCGCCCCAAGAGCTATATCTAACACCTTCTTGAAAGCATACAATGTTTTGGTCTCAACTACTTTCTGTGGTAATGAATTCCACAGGCTCACCACTCTCTGGGTGAAGAAATTTCTCCTCATCTCAGTCCTAAATGGTCTACCCCATATCCTCAGACTGTGACCCCTGGTTCTGGACTCCCCCACCATCGGGAACATCCTTCCTGCAACTACCCTGTCTAGTCCTGTTAGAATTTTATAGGTTTCTATGAGATCCCCCCTCATTCTTCTGAACTCCAGCGAGTATAATCCTCATCGACTCAATCTCTCCTCATATGTCATATGATTTCCCATTCATAAATCCATGCTGACTATGCCCAGATTATCTAAATGTCAATTTATTACATCCTTTAAAACAGATTCCAGCATTTTCCCCACTGATGCAAGACTAACAATCTGTAGTTCCATTTTCCTTTTCCCTCCCTTCTTAAATAGTGGGTGACATTTGTTACGTTCTAATCTGCTGGCACCATTCCAGGATCGATAGAATTTGGGAAGATGGTCACCAATGCATCCACCATCTCCAAAGCTACCTCTTCAACACTCAGGGATATAGGATGAGGTCCCAGGGACCTATCAATCTTCAGTCCAATGAATTTCTCCAATGCAACCTTCATACTAATACTAAATTCCTTCAATTCCTCATTCTCCCTAGTCTCTTGGATTACTAATTTAGATATTTCTTATATCTTTCTCATTGCTTTGTGTCTCTCTTCAATCACTTTTCTCTATTTACCGTTATAAATTCTCCTGACATTGTGACATTCATGGACCCACATTTGTCTTAGCTAAATGTTTCCTTTTCACATACCGATCAAAGCTCATACAGTTCATTTTTATTTTTTTGTTAGTTTACATTCATATTCTATTCTCCTTTGTTTTATTACATTCTTGGTCCTCTTCCTATATTCCAAAATCCTCCCAATCCTCAGGTTTACTACTATTTCCGGCAACCTTATAGGCCTTTTCTTTTAATCTTAGGGACAATCCTTCACTTCCCTTTTTAGCCACAGTTACTGACCTTTTTTTGGGTTTGTGCCTTGAAGGAAATGTATAATTACTGTAAACTATATAATAATTCCTTAAAGATTATCCATTGCATGCATACTTTAATTAATTTTCCCCCAATCCACCTCAGCCAATTTGCCCTTCAAATTTGAGCAAGGGAGTTAACACCTGGCTTCAGATTGAACTACCTCACTTTCAGACAGAATGTAAAATTCTAGTATATTATGGTCACTCATCACTAAAGATTCTTTCACAAGGTTATTAATTAGCCCTTAGCTCTGAAGAGTCATATGGACTCTTAAATGTTAACTTCTCTCCACTGATGCTGCCAGACCTGCTGAGTTTTTCCAGCATTCTGTTTTTATTTCAGATTTGCAGCATCCACAGTATTTTGCTTTTATATTAATTAGCCCTTTCCCATTACGTAGTACTAGATGCAAAATAGTCAGTTCCTCAACATACTGTTCTAGAAAACCATCCCCAACACCAGAAACTCATCCTCCACAGCATTAGTGCTCATTAGATTTACCCGGTTTATATACAGATTGAAGTCATCCGTGATTCCCCACGCTACACAGGTCTCTAATCTCTTGATTAATGCCATACCCCACTCTACTAGTACTGTTTGGTGGCCTATAAACAACTTCTGCCATGTTCGGTGCCCTTTGCTGTTTCTTAGCTCCACCCAAACAGATTACACATTCAGGGAGGATCTCTGATCAGAAGAACAATGTACTGCTGTACCCGCTCCCTCATCAGCACAACACCTGTTTGCCTGTTTTTCCCAAATGTCAAATATCCTTGAATATTTGAGTACCCAGTCTTGGTCACCCCACAGCTACGTTTTCATAATGGCAATTATATCATACCCATTTACCCCCATTTGTGCCTTTAAATCATTACCTGAATGTGTGCAGCATCCACAACAAGGCAAGGGTGCCTTAACTTTGTCTTTAAGATTATTCCACATTCTAAGCCTAATTGATTCTTGCCTTGTTTCACCCACCTGCTAATTTCTCTTGCTACTTTTCTACTTCCTTTTACCAGCTTTACTTCCTTCCAATTTGAGCTACACCACAGGTTCCCAACCCCCTGACAAGCTAGTTTAAACCCCTCCCCAACAGCACCAGCAAATCTTCCTATAAGAATAATAGTCCCTGTCCTGTTAAGGGTAACCCGTCCATCTTGTACAGGTTACACCTACCCCAGCACCAGTCCCAATGCTTCAGGAATTGGATGCCCTCCCACCTACACCAATTCTCCAGCATGGTGATAAATTGCTCTATCCTCCTATTCCTATGATTATTAGGATGTGGCACTGGGTGGAATCCTGAAATACTGCTTTTGAGATCATGCTTTTTAATTAAACTCGTAAGTCCCTGAAATCTGCTTTCAGGACCTCATCTCTCTTCCTACCAATGCCATTGGCAATGTGGATCACAACCTCTGGCTGTTCACTCTCTCCTGGAAGGATGTCCTGCAGCCATTCCATGACATTCTCGACCCTGGTACCAGGGAGGCAACAATATCCTGGAGTCACATTTACAGCCACATAAGTGCCTGCTTGTTCCCTTGACTATTGAATCCCCTATCACTATTGCCCTTTCACTCTCCTTCCTCCCCTTCTGTGCAACTGAGCCACTAGTGGTGCCACAGACATGGCCCTGACTACACTCCCCTGAGGAACCATTACCCTCACTAGTGTCCAAAGTGGAAAACTAATTAGTGAGCAAGATAGACTCAGGGGATTCCTGTACTACCTGCCTGGTTCTTTTAGACTTCCTGACAGTCAGCCATACCCTCTGCCTGCACACTCCTAAACTGCAGTGTGACCACCTCCCTAAACATGCTATCCACATAGATTTCTACCTCACAGATGATCCACAGTGACTCCAGCCACCACTTGAGTTCTGAAACCCAGAGCTCAGGCTTCTGCAGCCAGTGACACTTCTGTGTGTCCTAGATGAACACATGACTGTCCACATACCACAGAATGTACATTCCACTTGGTCAAGCTGGCCTGCCTGCTGCAACTTTTGAAAACTATTTATTACAATTAGAATAACTTACCAATTACTCACCAATCAGCTTCTTTCCTATATCAAAATAAGAGCCAGCCACTGAAGGCTGAAAAAGAAAGCAACAACTCACCCACTAAATTATCAAGTAGCACTGAGAAAGCCCTTTTTTATGCTTTCTGGAAAACAACTGATTCAAGCTACTGAATACCAGTTTAAGCTAGCTACCTAATTAATTAGCTGCGGCTGCTTTCAGAAAGCTTGAATACCCTTGTTTAAGGCTAGAATAAACTTAGTTTCAGGAGTAATTTTTAGCTGATTGCTAAATGAAAGAGAAAAAAAACTAGACTTTAGACAAAAATGAACCCTTAAACTCCCTCACTCACCAGACTCAGCAGTTCTCAGTGCAGACCAAGCACTCAACTATTTTACAACAGCTCCAATCACATACTTCTCTTTGTCACCTCAGTGGTTTTTCACCATGGTCTTCTGACTGGCACAGAACTCTAGGTTTCATGCCTGGTGTATCATGACTCATCTTCACTTTGTCTTGCTTTTCTCTTACTTTGTTGTTGATGTCAGGCTTAAGCAAATCAAACCTTGAGAGCGATTTTCCGCTGTGTTGGCGTCGGGCATCATGGCGGGCGTGAGTGGACGATATGGTGGGAAGGCCATAATTCAGTTTCACAATGTGTGAAACCACTTTGCAATCATCGACTCCGCCTGTCAATGGCGGGCCGTGTTTCCTGCTACTGCACGTCAGGAATCTCATTGTAATAAAAATAGAAAATACTGGAAAAACTCAGCAGGTCTAACAGCATCTCTGGAGAGAAAAAAAAAAACCGAGTTAACGTTTCGAGTCCTTATGACCTCGAAACGTTAATCTCTGTTTTTTTTTTCTCTTCACAGATGCTGTTAGACCTGCTGAGTTTTTCCAGCGTTTTCTGTTTTTGTTTCAGATTTCCAGCATCCTCAGTATTTTGCTTTTATCTCATTGTAATACATCTGCATATCATGATAAGCCCTGCTCGCTGGAATCATCCCCCCGCGCTGGATCATCCGAGCATGTCAGCAAAATTGCACGCCGATGTGTTTAACAACTGAACATAAGAACTTGGCAAACTGCACGTTACTTGGAACTTTGAGGCTTGTTTGCCTACCTTGCTTCGGACAGCACTCGTGGTCATCAGTGCCAGGCTTTGCGGGTAGCACCACATCACTTTTAGGTGGGCTCACGGGCAGGTGACGGGATGGCTTTTCTATGGCTGCAGGGCCATGGCTTGCTTAGGGAAGGGAGTACCCAGGGCGTGTGTGGGGCACATGTTGACGTGCGCAAGTGGCCTCAAGATGGTGAGGGCTGCGGATGCAGTCTCCAGAGGAGATGAGGCCAGATGGAGATGTGAGGGTGTGTGTGAGAGAGTGAGTGGTGATGTCCTTTGAGCTGGCAGTGAGTGAGATGAATATGTGGTGGTCTTGTGAGTTTAGAGTGATGAGATGGTTGTCTTACCCTGCCGGCTCAGATGAGATCATTCATCCTTTCTGCACTGGATGGTGAACCTCTTCTGTGCAGCATTGGCACTGATCACCAGTGCCACCAGCTCCCAGGTTGAAGTGGTGACACTGAGGACCTCCTGTGGCCACAGCGGGGGTAGAGGATATCGCGGCAGGCTCCAGCTGTATCCAGAAGTCATCCCAGGGATGTGTCACTGATTCGGGGGACTGCAGTCTTCTTACCTTTCGGGGCCATGTCTTCAGCAGTCCTGGCCTGGAAGCTGAGAGGTGTGCATGCGGCTGCACTTTAAATATGGCGCCTGGCATGAGGAAGCGGTGAGGTGAAGGTGTAGAGGGCAAATGAGAGCCTGCCCGCCATCGAAACGGCATGTTTCCTGGGAATGCATTATTAATAAGGCGAGATTGGGATGATATGGCGTGAAAAGCCGCCATTGCGGCCAGCGGGTAAAACGTTCTTTCTGCCCCTTGTCTTAGGAGTGTGTTTGAACACTAATTCATAAGGTGAACAACCTGCTGTAGACTGTGGGGTTATTCTGTAACAGAATAGAAAATTGTCAAGTCTGTATCGAAGAGAAACATGGAAATTACTGCCTGACTTGTCACCTAGCGTGCACTTCTGCAAGGACCCCTTCACAATCTGCACACTTCGTTCTGCAGCACCATTCGATCCTGGATGATATGGTGGTACTAAAGTGTTTGACTCTATTCTACAAAGAAATATTTCAAACTCTTCTGATGTAAAATGAATCATAGAATCATAGAAAGTTTACAGCACAGAAGGAGGCCACCTGGCCCATCGTGTCTGTGCTAACTGAGTCACCCAGCCCAGTCCCACTTTCCAATATTTGGCCCGTAGCCCTGCAGGTTACGGCACTTCAGGTGCACATCCAGGCACCTTTTAAATGTGATGAGGTTTTCTGCCTCTATTACCCTTTCAGGCAGTGAGTTCCAGATCCCTATCACCCCCTGGATAAAAACATTTTCCTCATCTCCCCTCTAATCCTTCTATCAACCACTTTAAATCTATGCCCCTGAGTCATTGGACTTTCTGCTAAAGTAAATAGGCCCTTCCCAACCACTCTATCCAGGCCACTCACAATTTTGTACATCTCAATCAAATCTCCCCTCAGCCTCCTCTGTTCCAAGAACAACTCCAGCCTATTCAATCTTTCCTCATAGCTGCAATTTTCCAGT
Source organism: Cetorhinus maximus (assembly GCF_964194155.1). Lineage (NCBI taxonomy): Eukaryota > Metazoa > Chordata > Chondrichthyes > Lamniformes > Cetorhinidae > Cetorhinus > Cetorhinus maximus. The sequence continues at coordinate 207,641,531 of NC_135879.1, read as the reverse complement.
CCTGGCTACATCCTCATAAATCTCCCCTGTACCCTCTCTAGTGCAATTACATTCTTTCTGTAATGAGGTGACCACAACTGCCCACAGTACCTCAAGTTGTGGCGTAACTAACATTTTGTACAGTTCCAGCATAATCTCCCTGCTCCTATGTTCTATTCCTCAGCTAATAATGGAAAGGATTCCACCTTATCGACCTGTCCTGCTACCTTCAGGGATCTGTGGACATTCACTCCAAGGTGCCTCACTTCCTCTACACCTCTCAGTATCCTCCCATTTATTGTGTAATCTCTTTCCTTGTTTGACCTTCCCATCACCTCACACTTCTCCGGGTTGAATTCAACTTGCCACTTTTCTGCCCACCTGTCCAGTCCATTGATATCTTCCTGCAGTCTACAGCTATCCTCCTTGCTATCAACCGCGTGTCCAATTTTTGTGTCGGCAGCATACTCCATGATCATTCTCCCTACATTTACATCCAAATCATTAATATATACCAGAAAAAGCAGGGGACCTAGTACTGAGCCCTGCGGAACACCACTAGAAACAGCCTTCCAGCCACAAAAACATCCATCAACAATTACACTCTGTTCTCTGTCACTGAGCCAATTTTGTATCCAGCTTGCTACATTCCCCTGGATACCGTGGACTGCCACGTGGGACCTTGTCAAATGTCTTAAAATCCATGTAGGCCACTGCACAACCCTCATTAATCCTCCTTGTTACTTCCTCAAAAAAAAATCAATGACCTTCCCTTAACAATTCCGTGCTGACTATCCCTGATCAATCTGCGCCTTTCTAAGTGACAGTTTATTCTGTCTCCTCAGAATTGATTCCAATAATTTGCTCACTACTGAGATTCGACTTATAGGCGGAATTTTATGGCCCTGTTGCGGTGGGGCGGGGGAGGGGGTGGGGACGGGGACGGAAAACGCAGCAAACCGTTCAGGCGTCCATTGACTTCGGTGGGACGGGAAAATCCTGCCGGCAGGAGGAGCTGTAAGATTTCACCCTGTGTAAATGTTGACATCTGACCTTAACACCTCTGGCAACCCATAAATTGCAAACTAACTTTTCAAGGCCTCAGTAATTTTGGCACTTGCGGGCATAGAGTCAACATTTATTCACTTGCGACAGCCATTAACCAAAACAAGGTCGGGTGGAATTTTACATTCCAGAGACTAAGTGCGGTGGTGGGCGGGAAAGTTGGCGCGATTCCCGCTGGGCAGCGGGGCAGATTATCGTGCCAGGTTGTTTGCTTTTCAGCTTATTATTTATGCCTAAATGAGCTGCTTGTCAAATCTTGTGGTGGGGCAGCCCTCCCGCCGTTACCTCATGGGGTCGAGAGTCCGGCCGCAATATTTAAACAGCGCCCACATGCACACTCACTCCCTGCAGGCAGGCCCCCAGGTTCAGCAACAACTGCCTGGAGAGACTCCTCCTGGCAGTCCAGGACCAGCAGAAGGTCCTCACTCCCAGAGATAGCAGCAGGAGGTCCACCAATCTCGCCATGCTGGCCTTGGAGGAGGTCACCAGGGAGGTCAGTGCATGTGGACCCCAAAAGAGGACCACCTTGCAGTGCCAGGAAAGGATGAATAACCTCAGCCGCTTCACCTGGGTGAGTCAACCTTCCCCTCACTCCCAACTCTCATAAGGCCGTCAGGCATTCGCAGGGTTACAGTCCATAGGGATCTCAGACACGACCAGCAAAAGGGACATCACCACTGATTCTTTCACAGGCACTTTAACATCATCATCTCCTGTGACATACTGCACAAGTTGTCTTCAGCCCTTACTGGGGACCACTCAGCGCACTGTGGACAGGCATGCTTATGATCCTTTCTTGCACCCGTGCTGCTCACAGTCTATCCATCTGTCTTAATGCAGGACAAAATCGCTCACAACAAGAGGGAAAGAGGGAGAGATCCCAAGCAGGAGTTGAGGCCTCTCACCCCCTTCAAGGATCAGGTGGCAGAGTAAGTACTTTATGCCCCTATTAATAAAGCCTAGGATACTGCATGCTTTGTTAACTGCTCTCTCCACCTATCCTGCCACCTTTAATAACTTAAGCACATGTACACCCAAGTCCCTCTGCTCCTGTACATTCTTTAGAGTTGTACCCTTATTTTGTATTATCTCTCCATGTCCTTCTGACCAAAATGCATCACCTCACACTTCTCTGCATTGAGCTTCATCTGCCACCTATCTGCCCACTCCACCAATTTGTCTATGTCCTTTTGAAGTTCTACATTGTCCTCCTCAGTTTACAATGCTTCCAAGTTTTGTATCATCTACAAACTTTGAAATTGTGCACATCAAGGTTATCTCAGACAACAGGGCCTAGCAGTCAGCAAGCTGCCTCCACTTCTGTTGCAGATGTTGGGGATGTACCTAGACGCAGTGGTAGAGGAAGACAAACTAAGAAGTGCTGAAAGCACAAAGGTGGCACTTTGCATATATGTAAATATATTTTGTTTTTCTGCCTCAAAGTCTCATCTAGTGAATGGCTCTTCTCTCTGATGCAATGTTCTGAGGTCATCTAAGTGTAACAGATACCCCTTCTCCTTACTTATCTCCTATCATGTCCCTCAGCTCTATGTTGCTCAGTCTCAGTTCATTCATTTGCCTTTTATGTCCACAGAAGTGACATGAACACATGCCAGTTGCTCTATGAACATAATGGTCGGACAATGCATATGTAAGATTTATGTCAGAGGCTCATATAATGAGTATAGACTTTGGAAAGATTTTTATTATTCTGATGCACTGAAGTCTGTTTTCTGTTGATGTTATAGGTTTTAAATGCAACCTTGGAGTCATTCCAACCAAGGGACCTTCATGTAGTTACTATCAGGTTTGTGTGTGGCTTACAGTTTAAGTAATTGTCAGGGACCTGAGCATTTCATGAAGGCCTGCAGTGTTAAGTCGTGACAGCATTTAGAGCTAAACATTACCCTTGTAATAGTTCCCACTCTCCATCTGTATGATGCAGATCAATGCATCACTAGTTATCACTTGGTAACTCTTGGAATGTCTGCCAGATGACAACAACCATGCGATTTTACAGGTGTGTGCCTAGCCTTATGATGTTGGCCTATTACATGTGGGATGCTAGTTTGCACCTGAAGGTCTGGCTAGTGTGGCTGGACATAATAGCTCTCACAAGGGCAATCAACATGGTTCTTTAATTGTCACAGTGCCATCAGTGTCCTAGGCTTCCTCACACATATCTCAATCTGCTGGATTGAAAACGTGGAGGCCTGTAAAAGGATGAGATATCATGGCAATGCTGGACATGGCCTTGGGAAGCCCCCAACAAAGACAGGGTCACGAGCATTTGTCAATGATCAGACGACGGTGCTGCTGAAGCTCTCCCTGTGCACACAAGGGTAACCTGACTTGCATCCATGATGGAGGGTGATAGATCACAGTGTCCCTAAGAGTGATCTCGTCCTGGATACTCAGAATGAGGATGAGGATGAGGCCAGAACATTATTCATGTATGAGAGATGGTCTTTAGAGAGATGCTGCTGTCTGGATTAAGTTCCATCCTTAGACGTTCATGTGATATCCAATGATTGATTGTCCTCCTTGAGGCACCTTGCAATGCCCCAGGCATACTGCCAAGCATGCATTGATGTTTGCAGTGCTGTTCCTGCCTCTTGAAGGCTGCCATAGGCAGCGAAATGTTGGCGTGGTGCTTGAAAGGACCACACCATGTTTACTTGCTTCAGATTGAGCACTAGAGGAGTTTTTATTCAATGACAGAACTACTATTTACTACAAAGGCTTCCTAGCCTTCCAAGGATGAGACCATCGTTATGCAAGATTGTGACTACTCATTCTGAGATTGATGTCCTTCATTGAGATGTTGAGGATTACAAAGAAGGTGTTAATGTCTACCCTGCATTGAAGGGACAGATGAAATGGGTTCATATGAGTTAGTCTTCATCGTCCTGGAACCTTGTTGCTGTAAGGGTCTCACGAGCACGTCTGCCGTGTCTGACCGATGCAACGGCCTCTTCCTGTGGGGCAATATCATCCTTGCCTTCTTCGATGTCATCCCTTTTGGTGTCCTCCTCATCTGAGGAGATGTTTATCTCCTCCATCTCTCCATGTGGCAAGTCAACCCCCGTTTGGAGCACGTTTGGTTGTGTAGAGTGCAGCAAGACATGATGATGCAGGAGGCCCTCTGGGGAGAGTACTGGAGAGTGCCACCTGACCAGTCCAGACATCTGGAACACATCTTCAACATACCAATGGTTTGCTCAATCAAGGAGTTTGTTGCAGAATGTGCCACGTTGTACCCCTCCTCTGTGGCCGCCGAACGGTGTCATTCGCCACGTCTTTTGCGGGTAGCGTCCTCATCTCTCCTCCTCAGCTTCTGAGTCTTCTTGGGGCCCCACTGGCCCATGTTCCTTAGATGGGGGCTCTTCCCTTAACCCTGCCTGACAACAATGGGCCCTTCTTCTCCTCCTCAGCTGCATCAGAGCCATGAAAAAGGCAGTGTTGCCTGAATTCTGCACTTCTCCTTGTCTCTGTGGAAAAGTAGATGAGAGACATGACTGAGCTTCCATCGCCAAGCTAGAGAGTCATTGTGTTGGGCTGCCCTCATTCCAGACATTCCATCCCATGCAACTGAAGCATATCCTGAAGGATCACAGGTACCATGACGCTCATCAGCTGCCAGTACCAAACCACCAACCCCCAGGACCCAAATGTGTGAGGGACAGACCACATCTTGCACACCATGCTGGTGTATGACTGACACAGCACAGTCAGGCCCACCACCTCCCTGGGCCGCAACCAAGACATGCGTGCCATGCATAGCCCTGTAGCATGGTCCACACTGCCCCAGGGCTGCCTTTAAATTCTGGCCACGACACTGTGCTACGCATTGCCTCCAGACTCACTCACACATACTCCCCATCTTCTTATAAACCCCCCACCACCCCCCTCGAGTCATATGTTTCTGTCCACCCCTTCCCTCTGGGCTCCAGCCACACCACCACCACCTCCCCAAGTCAAGTGTCTCTGTTGAAATCGATATGTACACATTCCAATGATTTTCTTATGTTTCGCCATGGAAAGAAAGAAACTTCAGTTGGATCATTTCTCACTCTGAGCCACATTTCCCAACTTTTCACCAACTCTTCAATATTCTTGAATGTTGCTAAATAGGAAGATGTTGCTAAAGCTTTTCATCTTGCACTCATCAGGACAAACACAAGAATGCCAAATTTCAAATGATTACAACAATTTATACTACAGGAGAAAAGTGATGCTGATTGGCTGGCAAGTCGACTCTGATTGGCTGAGGCCATGGAGAAAGCAACAAGGAACTATAGGGGCAGAATTTTTAGCTCGGTGTGCGAGTGCGCACCCTACTCGTTTGAACGTAAAACAGCACGTGATGACATCGGGCGAGCATCCCTACGTCATCCCATGCTCGGGCGATATTTCGGCCAGCTGGCACGTGCAAAAGTCGGAAGCAGCCCACCAACAATTAAGAGGGCAATTAAGCCCATTAAAGTTCCAATTGTCCCTGATTTTTTCGTGGTGCATCCAACCATACGGTTAGCAGATGGGCGAATCTGCCAGGCGGACTTTGCATTTTCTCTTATTAAAAAAAAAGTATGGACAGAATTTTCATCATGTTTATGTTCAGGTGACTGATTCTGATGTGTGGACATTTTTTTTCCGGAGTTTAAAATCTTTCTTCATAGCTTTTAAATTCTTCAGCTCCCTGAGGCAGCTCTCTGCCTTCAGGGAGCTTTCATTCCTCGCGCCCTTATGTTAGCGCTTGCCCTCCATTGCTCTCACCCCGGCAGTGCTGGGCATTTCAGCGCACGTTTCAGACTGGCGCTAATTGGCCAGCCAGTGTGAAATCATGGTCCAAGGCCGATCGCCGTCGGCAGTCCGTTCCCTAGCCACTCCTGGGCCCCGCTGATTGCGCCCACACACCAACCTAAAAACCCTGCCCTGGGTTTCCTAAGCTTTCAGCTAATTCAAAAAAGGTGCAAGGCTTGAATATATTTCTTTTGTTTGCAGAGAATGGATCCATGCATATTTTGCTCCCCCTTTTATCCACTTTCCTCTCATTTCTTACCTAGCTGTTCATTCTCATCTCCTCCACCTTCCTGCTCTTCCTTTCCCTCTCTCTCTCTCTCATCTCTCCCTTTCTCTTCTCCTCTTCCTTCCCATCTCTCCCTCTCTCTCTCTCTCTTTCTCTCCTCCTTTTCACCACCTTGCTCTTTTTGCCCTCTCTTACCTTGGGTCTGTTGGCTGTACCTGAATACTGGTGTGCAACACCATGGATTATTGATTGATAAAGAATGAGTTTGCAACGTTGCTAGGAACAATGGGAGGCAGCTCCAAGAATATTTTCAGCCATGGCCTCTGCTACAGTCATTCATTCTGGTTGTGCAGTCCACAGCCTCACAGCCTCACAGCCCTATTTGTATAAGGTGTTTCTCCTGCTCTATCCTAAATATTCTACATTTGATCTCATACCGATGTCCCTTCAGCCTAGGCTCTTCAACCACTTGAAGTAAATCTATTCTTATAAACTCTGTCCCATCACTTCAAAATTTGAAAACACCTCTATCAAATCATTCTCCTTTGTTGTAATGTAAATCTTTCCATTTGAACCCATTCTGAAACAAAAAAAAATGAGAGTGGATATTCTACCCTCTGAGAGGCCTGGAGGGGAATTCCAACACAGCTGTAGCTGCAGCAGGAGAGGTGGTTACAATTTTGGCAGAGCAAAGAACCTGATGGAGAAAAGTAGGGGACTGAGTGCTTCTTCTCTCTGTCCTCTGACGCCCCAGAGCAGGTTGTGAATATGTTTGGGTAATTCCCAAGCCATTCCAGGATTTCCATCCCATCTCACCTCTGCTTGGCTCAGAAGCTCCCTTGCCTGCTGAGAGTAGCTTTGTGCTGGGAATTCCTAAAGCCCTAAATAAGGGATAGGACCAAAGATGATCAACTCCAGAGGTATCATACAGCTGCAAAACGCAGTCAACTCCATTCCATACGGTGAATGGAGATTCTTTCATTCCTTTACTCTTCGTCCAGATAAGGGCTTTGGCTTCCTCCTTTCCCCAGAGGAGCTGCTTATGAGTTCTTAGTTCAATGCAGGGCCTCTAGTCCATATATCTGAATGACCCAATCCATTGGGTTTGGCAGAGAGTCAAGGTGAGAGCAAAGGCTGAATTTTCAGGGCCCCGTGAAGTTGGGACAGAGGTGGTGGGGGCCTGAAAATACCGAAATTGGGTAGCGTGTCAATTCCAAGCTGCTGTTCCTAGCATCGGCAATAATGTCCAGGGCGGGATAGGGATACCACTCTCCTGCCAATTGAGGCCAGTTGAGACTGTTATTAGCTCATTAAGGGATTGTCAGGGTTTGAAGTTTTTAATTTTTAAAGGGGTGCAGGGGTATTACATGCCTTCTGAAAGGGATCAGCTGGAGGGAGACGAGTAAAGAGTGGGGAATTGATCATGGCTGCCCCAGGACATTGCCCAGCCTCATAGGAGGATCAGTGAGGCAAAGGCAGACTTAACTCTGGGTAAGAGTGTGTCCTTGGTGCTGCACAGGTGGCAGGGAGAGTGGGCACTCAGTGCCTGGGCATTGAATGGGCTTGGCACCTCACTGGCATCACAGGTGCAGAAAAGTAGGGGGCAAGGCTGCCAAGGACAGTTGGCTGCCACCTGCAGGAAGGCTGCAGCTGGCATCGGGTTCATGACTCTCAGATTTTGGGCCCAGTGGCACTGAGGAGAAACATCCTTCCCAGGAAGGGCAGAGCCCCAGGGCATCAGGAGGGCATGGGAGCAGAAAGGACATGGAGGCCATACCCTCAGTGCAGAATCTACCGGCGAAGATGAAGCTACCTGGAGATGACCGAGAACAGGTACTGCAGGAGACTACAAATCTCCAGACAGATTTTTAAAAATTATTCATTCACAGGATGTAGACATTATTGGCTAGGCCAGCATTTATTTCCCATCCCTAATTGCCCTTGTTGGTCTGGAGTCACATATAGGCCAGGCCAGGTGAAGACAGCAGATTTCCTTCACTAAAGAACATTTGTGAACCAAATGGGTTTTTACAACAATCGGCAATAGTTTCATGGTTATCATTAGACTTTTAATTCCAGATTTTCATTGAATTCAAATTCCATCTGCTGTGGTAGGATTTGAACCTGGGTCCCCAGAGCATTATTCTGGATTACTGGTCTAGTGACAATACCACTACACCACTCCCTCCCCTCACAGACATCTGTGCTCTCATTGCTAAAGATCTTTCACCTCGGAGCACTGCTTGCTACACCCAGCTGTAGCTGTCAAAATCACCGTGACCTTGAAATGCATTGGTCTGGCTCCTTCCAAAGGTCAATTATGGACCTTAGTGGCATCTCACAAATGGCAGCACACAACTGCCTTTTGCTGTTCACTGGTGCCTCTTTGCCAAAGCTGGGCAATGCATTCACTTCACGGCAGACATGGCCTTGCAGGGACAGAGGCAGTGAGTTTTATCTGCCATTGCTGAATTCCCTCAGGAGAAAGACATCATCCGTTACTTCCATGTGGCCATCAAGGCATTCAGCGACAGCCAACTTAGATGCATTAACAGGAACAACTTCCACCCCCTCAACCTCTAACTGATCTTCAACCACAACAAGAGCTTCCTCCATACGTGCGCTGGCTTTCCTTGCATCTGCTGTGATTCGTCCATCCTCCAGCAGTTCAGGCTACCTCAGATCTTCACTACAACCCGCAAGGTGCATGGGTAGATCCTAGGGGACAAAGGAAATCCCTTGAGGAGCTGGCTATTCATCCCTCTTTGGGAGCCCTAGACAGTGGCATAACAAATGCCACCTGCTCCATAGGACAAACATTGAGCAAACCATTGGGCTGCTGAAGATGTGATTCCTTTGCCTGGACTAGTAGCATGGTGTCCATCAATACCCTCCTGCAAGGGTCTCAGTCATTGTGGTGGCCTGCTGGGCCCTCTATAACATGGCCCACCAGAGAGGTGTGGACCTTGAGGATGGTGATGCATGGAAGGAGACAGCTCATAGTGGGAGGAGCAGAAGGTAAAAGAGAAAAAGAGGAGGTGGAGGGAGATGACACTGAACAGAGAGATGCATGATAAGGTGGCCTGCTCTTGCCACCCTCCAGGAAGAGGATCTCCCTCTTCTTCCCCACGGCCTCCAGAATTAGATCCAGGTCGTCAGCGATGAAGCGAGCACCCCATGCCATGTGGCAGGCCCTCAACATCTCCCTTCCCTCTGGTGTTGTGGAAGACTTTGGTACAATGAGCAGATTTCTCCCTTAAGACAACCAGCAACCTCAGTGATGAAATCAGTTCCACACTTGATCTGACAAGAGGGAAGGAAGATGGGAGGAAGCATTTTTTGGAGGTTGAGCTTGTAGTTTCTTTGTGGATGATCTTAATGTAGTCAGAGATTTGTCTGTGGGGAAAGAGAGACATAACAGTGATGCTGGATGATCAGGCTAATTATATGTCAAGTTGAAGCCTGTGACCTGTATACACTAGCTATGATTTTCCAAAATTCCTTAGAGTCATCAAATTGGAAGTTGGCCACATGGCTTTTTAAGAAAGGAAGGAGAGAGAGAGCAGTGAACTACAGGCCAGTTAGCCTAACATCAATCGTTGGGAAAATACTGGGCTCTGTTACTAAGGAAGTCTTAACAATACACTTAGAAAAGCATTGTATGATGAGAATTAGTCAACATGGTTTTACTAAAGGGAAATCCTGTTTGATAAATTTATTAGAGTTTTTTGAGGATGTAACTAGTAGGTTAAATGAAGGGGAACCAGTAATTGTTGTATATCTGGATTTCCAAAAGGTATTTGATAAGGTGCTACACAAAAGGTTAATAGGCAAAATAAGGGCTCATGATGTTGGGGATAATATAATTAGCATGGATAGAGGATTGATTAATGGACAGGAAGCAGAGATGGGGCATAAGTGAAGCATCTTCAAGTTGGCAGGCAGTGAATTGTGGACTGCGGCAAGGATCAGCGCTAGGGCCTCAACTATTTATAATATATGTTAATGACTTTGATGAACGAAGTAATGTATCTAGGTTTGCTGACAATGCAAAGTTAGGTGGAAAGGTAAGCTGTGGGGAGGACACAGAGAGGCTGCAAAGAGATATAGACAGGTTAAGTGAGAGGGCAACAAGTTGGCAAATGGTGTATAATGTAGAGAAGTGTGAAGTTATTCACTTCAGTCATAGGAATAGAAAAGCAGAATATTTTTTAAAAAGATGAGAAACTTGTAAGTGTTGATGTTCAAAGAGACTTAGATGTGCTGGCACGAGGAACACAGAAAATTAGCATGCAGGTGCAGTAAGCAATTGGGAAGGCAAATGTCATGTTGGCCTTTATTGCAAGGGGATTGGAGTGCCAGAATAAAGAAGTCTTACTACTGTTTTATAGGGTTTTTGTGAGACTACATCTGGAATACTGTGTGCAGTTTTGGTCTTCACATTTAAGAAAGGTTATACTTGAATTGGAGGTGAAGTGTTCTAAAAATTCCCACATTTTTCATATCATCAACAAGGATATGACTTTTGGACTTTTATGGCAGAGGGCCCAACTGCTGAGTTAAGTGTAGAACCCTGCAGCCCATGAAGGCCTGGGACTGGACATGCCCGGGCTTGTTGAGTGCAGTGTGGATTGTTGCCTGTAACCAGACAAGAGGAGACAGAATTCACATTTTTCCCTTTAAAACAATCAACCCAGAGAAAGACTTCATCCTACACGAAACTAAATCCCATCAAAATCTTGCATAAATAATCGCTACTAACTACTAAGGCAGGAAGGCAGCAATCAATGCAATTATGCGAACCTATCAATACTCCACATATACAATGGCTTTCAGTTCAAGACTAGTTACGGGGGCAGGAAGACAACGATAAACATCATGCGAGCCCATTAAAAACAATGAGACAACAATCACCTGAAGAAGCCCACCAAATTCAGACAAAGAACTAACCTTGATTTGGATTGAGATAAGAAATTTGAAAAAACAATATAACTGGACCACCAGTTATGAAGGTGGAGCTGACACAGGAGGGCGAACAGTTTTGGGAACGGTTGAAGCAGAGTTTAAGCAGGGAGCTGAGCCAAGCGGAGGAAGGAGATCTGGAGGTTTATAGGCCCGCAGACAACATCACGGCGAAGGGCACGGGGTGGCAGGCTCAACCGAAGACAACAAGGCCGCAACCGCAGCCCTCCATGAAGATCGACCACCCACAACCATGCCCTCCACCCAACTGAAGAACCTTCGCAGATTCAACAGACCAGGACCACGTGGGGACGGCAGGCTCAAGAGGACATAAAGTGCGTACCCCAAAACTGCAACCGGCTTACCTGGCTCACCGGAATCTTGTCAGGCATTCCAATCTTGCCAGCGGGAAATTACGTTGGCCTCAAACCCCTTTGAAAAGGGGTGGTGTGCACAAGTTTTATCTCAGTTCGCTGGTAACTCCGAGGTGAGTGCAACATGCACAGTCTACCTGTCATAGCGCTGCGCTGGTCTTGTTGAGATGAACACCACACTGCTGGGGCTGTCGGGTTGGTCTGCTCCTGCTCCTCGCCTACGTTGTTCCAAAGAATACCAATGTGCTGTGGTACTCATGCAGGCCTCCACTTGTAGATAGTGACCAGTACTGCGGCCGGCATTGGGGAGTGCAGGGGTTTCTACTCCCAGTGACTGAGACCATTGTCCACAAAGAGACCACTGTGCAGTGGTAGTCAGGCAGAACTCCACTTTCAGAAACTAGCACTTCGACCAGGAGTGGGCTATGAAGTGAGGGTGGGGATGGTGACCACAAGGCGGGCAATGGGGAAGGAAGGCTGTGGATGGGCTGTGTGAGGGAAGGGTGAACACGAGGGGGCAAAGGGGTGGGAAGGCTGAGGAATGGCAGTGAGGGGGAAGGGCGAACACGAGTGGGCCTGTGTCACCCTCTAACTTTTGTTGCCGCAAGAATGAACAGGAGTCCACTTAGAAAGAAAGGAGGAAGACCTCCTTGTGATGAAAGCCAATGGCTTCATCAGCACTGTTAAAGGGCTACTCAGAACTCAATGGCAGCACATCACAGTCGCTACCTCTCAAGAGTAACACATAGGAATTTAGAATTTAGGAATGCAGGCAATAGTGCAGGGGGCACAGCTGTATCATATATGGCATTCCATCAATGAAGGCCTGTCACATGTTCACCAGAATTGATACACCTATCGGGCCAAAGGGCATCCACTCATTGACCATGAGCAACTTGTTGGTCATTAATATGCCACTTCAGAGATTGGGGCACAGAGCTAGGTTGGGTCACTCATCTCACTGAAACTTCAGCATCCCACACAGGGCTCAAGATGTTACATATCTGTGATGCCAACTTGGTCACCTCGATGTGTGTGCTTGTGTCTCAGGGACAAGGCGGCATCAGCCACCATGCAAGTAGGGCAGGAAAAGGTATGGACCTTTACAGTTTCCAAACGTGTCATCCTCTGAGCTTCACTTTCTTGCCCTTTGAATCATTAACGTCTTCAATGTTTCCTTTTGGAGAGAAGGCAAAAACATATATGGATCCAGGGCTCAATGATGCTGCCTTTGTCAGGGTCCTAAAGCAACGGAGGAGGTGAAGGAGGGAGAGGTGATGCCACGTGTAGCTTCAGCAGGAGGCCACTCCTGAGGGATAGGGTCAAGTGGAGTCAGAGGATGAATAGGAGGGTCAGGAGGAGAGACACAGGCTACAGAGGCGAATCGCCAGACTTGTGGTTTATCGTAGAAGAGTCTCGTATTTACAAATGAGTGAGAGGCAATGTCACGCACGTCTGCACTTGTCCCAAGCTCTGGTACATCACATATGTCACATTCTTTGTGAAGAACTGACGCCACGTGGAGTTGGAGGGTCTCCCCTGCCAGTGGCTTTGAAGGTGACTGCTCAATTCCTTTGTCTCTGGGTCTTTCCAAGGATCAACAGGGTACCTGTGCAGCATGTCTCACACCGCAACACATCGATGCATGAAGGAAGTCACAGATGCCCTTTACAGGAAGGTCCACCATTAGGTCAGGTTTGCTCTGGACGAAGATTATCAGGCTGTAAGATTCACCAGCTTCGCTGCCACCTCAGACTTCCCAAGAGTGCAGGGTGCAATAGGCTGCACCCATGTTGCTATATGGGCTCCATGGCAGCAGCCCCTAATGTTTATAAACCGCAAGGGCTATCAATCCATTAATGTACAACTGCTGCATGATCACCAGAAGCACATACTGCACGTTTGTGCACGGTACCCTGGGAGTTGCCATGGCTCCTACATCCTGAGCCACTCCCAGGTGCCTGAGATTTTCAAGGGGCCATTACTTCTGCAGGGATGGCTGCTTGGGAATAAGGGGTACCCACTGAAACGCTGACTGATGACACCAGTGCATCGCCCTCAGAGTCGTTCCAAGGAGAGAGACAACGCTGCTCACAGCTGCACACGCTCCCTTATAGAGCAGACCACAGGGCTTCTGAAGATGCGCTTCAGGTGCTTGGTCCACTCAGGTGATGCAGTACAATACACTCCCGATAGGGTTTCCACATCATCACAGTGTGTTGCTCCCTTCACAATCTGGCAGTGCAAAGAGGAGAACCTCTGCCAGTGGATGAACTGGAGGAGGATGAGAACTCATCGGAGGATGAAGATCCAGAGGCCCAGGTACTATGGGAGACTGCTGAAGGTCAGTATGAGTGTGATCACGCCATGGAGGACGGAAGACATGGGAGATGTGCTTGTGCTCCTTTAATTGTTGACAGGTTCCAGGCAGGTTGCCACATCTCTCCTAGCCCTCAATGCCATTTACTTTCATCTCACTTGCAGCGAGAATGAGTCCCACACTCACACTTGCGCGTTCTGGTCTCACAAATCACCAGGCCATGATCTCTGCTTTGGTCCATGGTGCCCTGTGAATGAGCTCACACTGGGAACTGCGAGTCCACTGGGGAACGAGAGCGATGTGGGAGAAGATTTGAAGTCTTCGCCGCCATCTAATGTTGCGACAGATGTGGACATGCCCAGGGATCTCCTCCTCCCGTGCATGTCTTGCCTTCTGCCACTACCACTGAGGGGATACAAATGCTGCTAGAATATCAATGCTGATAAGCTGCCCTCACTCAATGGTATTCCTTGAGGAAGAAGGGTGAGAAACGCTTACATCACACACTTCAAATAAAGATTTAAACACATCTCCCTGACATCACACAAGGGTGTGGAGACTAGTTCAACTGAGGTTAACATCACATGAATGTGAATCTCACAGTGGGACACTATCACTGAGTGGGAGGATGGCTAAATCTCAAAATAAGAGGATTCCAATGTACAAATTCACAACGCCATCAGTTGCCCGAAACATTCACATAACCATCAAATGTATTCACAAAAGTGCAATTTCTTTACAGTTGGAGCACACCTGTGATCCAAAAGTGACATCAATTTTTCTTAACATTCCTAACTCTACCGCTCCACCAGGGTATAGCCCCGACATCCACAGCAGAAGTGGAGGCAGCCTGCTGACTGCTAGGTCCTGATGCCTGTGATGACCTTGGCAGACGTCCTTTAATAGCCCAAGGCCTGGAGGGCCCCGGCTTAATAAGGGTAACCTGCTGAGGGGCAGAAGCGCCCTTGGAGGCCTGAGAAGCTAGAGTGGATGGGGTCACAGGCAGAGGAGGTTGTGAGTGGCTACCCACTCTTGGAGTGCCCTGAGAGGAGGCCCCCAGGGAGTCCGGATGACGCTCATCCTCCCCGCCCTGACTCCTGCAGGAAATGGTGCACCTGGAAGGAGATCAAGGTGCCTCGTCCCCATGTTTCCTACATCCTGATGGTGCCCATCAGGGTGTGTGGCCATGGAGTGCAGGACCGAGTGCAAATCCGGCAAGACCTGCTGGACCAAGGTCTCCATTGTGGTCACCAGCCTTCCCATGGTAACCTCGAGGCGCTCTCATGTCAAAACCACAACATCAGACAAAACGTGGATGGACTCCTCCATTGTTCACTCTGGTCTGCTAAGCCACTGTTGAATCTCTGCCTGATGTTCTGCCGCCTGTCATTGCATCTCCAACATTGATTTGGTGGCCGCTTCCAGAGGCTCATCATCTGACTCGGTCTGAGTGGGTGGCCGGTCTCCAGCAGCCCTCCGAGTTCTGGAGACCTGGGATGTCCCTGCCTCCGGCTGCTGCAGAGACGTGTCAGTGAGGTGTTCCCCAGAAAGTGAGCCTGAGCCTAATCTACAGCTGTGCCTCACTGACGCTTGTGTCTCTGAGCTGGTGGAGGGTGTGTGTGTAAGCGCCATGACAGTTCTTCCAGAGCTTCCACCTCGGGTGAAGTCTGTGGGCTTGCACTGGTGTTGGACTGCCTTGTGGGCCTCGATTTGATGATACCTAGAAAAAAGAAAAGAGAGTTTCAGTTGATGAGCATGAGCAAGATAAGACAGCATGTGATTCGCTGTGAACGTCAGGATTTGATGAAGTGATAGATCTGTGATCCATAGTAGGTTGCTGGGAGAGGCCGATCACCCCTTCCCCACAGGAGCGATCCCTGTCCTCCCCAGCCAGCTCAGCTGCAGCCTCCTCAAACTCAGTGAGGGCAATGATATCGGGCATCCTGCCCCCGGTCTGCAATCTCTCACGCCTGTTGTGTGCCAGCTTGGCTTGTATGGAGAAGAAAGAAAGGCATGTGATGAGAAGGGATGGAGCAGAGGTTGGGTGAGATGCATGTCCCCTGTGTGTGGTGAGCCCTCCCCAGAAGGGCCAGAGGATGGAGTGTGAGCAACATGACAGGTGGGATGGTGGTGATGTGAAAGTCTCAGTGAGAAAACGAGTGTTGATATGTGTCCCCCGCTAATGGTTGTGTGAGATCCCTGAAGAGAGTGGCTGTTTGAGTGCATGATGCCATGATAAGAGTTTGATATTGGAGGGAGTTCAAGGATGACTTATCCTGGTGGAGTGGATGAGATCATTCATCCTCTTCCTGTACTAGGTGGCATTTCGAGTGCGGTTGACAGCCATGCTGACCTGCTCCGCGACGGCCTCCCAGTCCGGAGAGGTGAGGCTGCTGTTCTTCCTGCAGCCATCCCTGGGATACAGGGCTTGCCTTTGCGCCCGCACTCCTCTGATCAAGGCCTGGAGAGCCTGGTGGGTGAAGCGGGTGCTGCTTTCTTCTTGAGGCTTTTGGCCTTCTTGTGGCTGGAAGACATCTCTGCTCGTGTGCTGAAGACAGGTGCGCTGGAGAGAGTGAGGTGTATGTGTTGGGCTGGCATTTAAATGTGGCGTCGGAATGTTTGACCCTGCCAGCTGACAGTGGGTGGACGAATCAGCTCCTGAACAACAGGTGATTCGGCCCAATACTTGCCTGTGCATATGAGCTTCCAAGCACGGAATCAGGCGCGAGTTCCCGCCATTCCGGCCAGTGGGGTGGGCACTATCGAAACCATCCGCCACAGCACTTAGTCTCATAAATGGAAAATACCACTCATAGAGTCTGCTCAAGATATGAAATGCTGCAGAGACCAGGAACCGTTAGTCTATCCACGGTATCTTTGTGAAATGAGCCATTCTTAAAGCTGCCTATTCAGCATTAGCTGTGGCTTAGTTGGTGGCACTTACCCCTTAAAATTGGAGGTTTCAAGTCCCACTCCAGGAAGCATAAAGATCAAGGCTGACATTTCAATGCAGTACTAAGAAACTGCTACACTATCAGAGGGGCTGCCTTTTGGATGAAACATCAAACGAAGGCCCAGTCTGTCCTCTTAGACCCCATAACACTATTTTGATGAAGAGCAGGGGAGTTAACCCCGGTGTCCTGGCTAATACTTATCCCTCGCCCAACATTGCTGAAGAAACAGATTACCAAATTGCTATTTGTGGGAGCTTGCATGTATATATTAGCTGCCGCCAATTACAACAGTGACTACACTTCATAAGTGCTTCATTAGCTGTAAAACGCTTTGGGGAGTCTGGTGATCATGATTGGCGCTACATAAATGCAAGTTTTTCTTTTTCCCCTAAAAGAGTCCAAGAATTTAACTTCTTCCTCAGAAAGGCCCAGATGATGACCATAGAGCTCTTCATTCGGCTTGAGGTGGCAATTCCTGCTCAGCTGCAATTTACAGACGGTGATGACCTCTGTTACCTCAATTCATTATGTATGAGTTTGAGCAATGAGTCCCAGCAGGCTCTTTAACTACAGAGGCCATCATGATCTCTAGCCTCACCCAGACACATGCACTTCGAGTAGTGAGTGCTCCAGGACCGACTGTATTATAAGTGATAAAAAATTACCTCAGGAAAATAGAGGTATTATGTGTATCATCAAAACCCCAAGGTCTATATAAATGTCAGATAACATTATCATTGCCATTCATTTCACATGTTTTATTCATTACATTGGCTCAGTTTTCTATTTTTGAAGAAGTTATTGCAACATTCCTTTGGTTAAAATGTATTGACATAACATGGCATTCAGTGCATCCAATATGATGTGCATGGCAGATTAAAGTAGTGAATTAGTATTACTAAATGTCTGGGAAACCAATTCTATCTAGATTCAGTGATGCTAAAATGCATCCCTGTGCTCACTTGCTTTGTCAATGACTGGTGGGTTTGAGTAAGGGGCACGCGAGGGGACAGGTGGTCACGCCGGGGCGAGATGGAGACTGAGTGAGTAGCTCAGGGGGAATTCAGCGCACGGGAGAAAGAGATGTAGTATAGATAGGAGTTATCCTGTTAAGTGAGTAATGAAATTAAGTTAACTAAATAACATAAGTAATAAGGGCAGGACAGGTGTTAGGTTGCAGCTGTGGAATGTGAGTGCTTTTGGATGCCAAGGCGATCCATGACAAACACGTCTGCGGAAAATGTAAGCAGCTTGAGGAATTCTGGCTCACTTGTGTGGTGCAAATGTTACTTACTGCTTGTCAGCCCAAGCCTGGTTATTGTCCATGTCTTGCTACATTTGGACATGGACTGCTTCAGTATCTGAGGAATCGTGAATAGTGCTGAACATTGTGCAATCATCAGCGAACATCCCCACTTCTGACCTTATGACGGAAGAAAGGTCAGCAGCTGAAGATGGTTGGGCCTAGAACATTACCCTGAGGAACTCCTGCAGTAATGTCCTGGAGCTGAGATTACTGACCTCTAACAACCACAACCATCTTCCTTTGTGCTAAGTATGACTGCAACCATCGGAGAGCTTTCCCCCGATTCCCATTGACTTCAGTTTTGCTAGGGCTCCTTAATGCCACACTCAGTCAAATGCGGCCTTGATGTCAAGGGTAGTCACTTTCACCTCACCTCGGGAGTTCAGCTCTTTTGTCCTTGTTTGAACCAAGGCTGTAATGAGGTCAGGAGCTGAGTGGCCCTGGCGGAACCCAAACTGGGCGTCAGTGAGCAGGTTGCTAAGCAAGTGCCGTTTGATAGCACTGTTGATGACCCCTTCCATTGCTTTACTGATGTTCGAGAGTAGACTGATGGAGTGGTAATTGGCCAGGTTGGATTTGTCCTGCTTTTTCTGTACGGGACATATCTGCGCAATTTTACACATAGCTGGGTAGATGCCACTGTTGTAGCTGTACTGGAACAGCTTCACTAGGGGCGTGGCAAGTTCTGAAGCACAACTCTTCAGCGTTATTGCCGGAATATTGTCAGGGCCCATAGCCTTTGCAGTACCCAGTGCCTTCAGCTATTTCTTGATATCTTGTGGCGTGAATTGAATTGGCTGAAGACTGGCATCTATGGTGCTGGGGACCTCCAGAGGAGGCCAAGATGGATCATTCACTTGGCACTTCTGGCTAAAGATTGTAGCAAATGCTCCAGCCTTATCTGAAGGTGAAGCTAGGTGGTTTCTTGTTAGGCAAGAGAATCAAAGGTTACCAGGGGTTGCTGGGAATGTGAAATTTGAAACACACCCAAATCAGCCATGATCTTATTGAATGGCGGAACAGGTTCAAGAGGCCAAATGGCCTACTTTTGCTCCTATTTCGTATGTATGTTTGCATATAACTGTGTCACCAAAGTTTTGGTTGTTGCCCTGTTTTGATGGAGTGAGCCACACTGCAGTCACTCGGTGGGAAACGTATGAGAGGCTGATGATGTGTGGGTCTAGTCACTGGCAATGTTCCAGAAACAGCTCAGCATTCAACAAATTCTTCCTGGTTTGTCCTAATGGCCAATCTTTCATAGTGCCTCAAGCCACATTGACATTCTAGATGGGATCCTTCTACAATCAGTGAGATGAACCAACTAGTTTTATAGTTTTGATCTGGATGATTTAATTAACTGTAAGCCTTGAATCTGTCTATATTCAGACTGGAGTGATTGATACTGGTATGACAACATACAAGCTTTCAGGTAGGTATCATTGATATTTTGTTTGTTCCTGTCGGAACCTGTCATTTTATTAAAAGCACTTGTGATGAAGAAATGTTAACAGTGCCTTCAGCATTAATAATCAGGTAAAAAATGCTACTGTGCATTGGAGACCAAGAGATTGATGAAACACATGCACTGTCATATTAACTAAGTTTGATTGATTACCTTATCTCCAGGCTCCGTAACAGCTCACGTGGAAATCCTGGGCTGTTTGTTTTTCTCTCTGTTATAGGGATATATATCACGTCAGTGGTAGGGAAACTATTGGAGAAATTTCTGAAGAAGAGTATTTTTCTCCACTTGGAGAGGCAAGATTTGATCAGGGTTAATCAGCAAGGCTTTGTCAGAGGGAGGTCATGCCTAACAAATTTGATTGAATTTTTTGAGGAGGTGACCAGGTGTGTAGATGAGGGTAGTGCAGTTGATGTAGTTTATATGGATTTCAGCAAAGCCTTTGACAAGGTCCCGCATGGGAGACTTATAAAGAAGGCAAAGGCACATGGGATACAGGGTAATTTGATAAGGTGGATTCAAAATTGGCTTAGTTGTAGGAGGCAAAGGGTGATGACAGAAGGATGCTTTAGTGACTGGAAGCCAGTGTCCAGTGGCGTACCACAGGGATCTGTGCTCAGTCCCCTATTATTTGACATTTATATAAACGACATAGATGACTATGTGGGGGGTAGGATTAGTAAGTTTGCGGATGACACAAAGATTGGCCGGGTGGTTAACAGTGAGGTTGAGTGTCTTGGGCTACAGGAAGATATAGACGGGATGGTCAAATGGGCAGATAAGTGGCAGATGGAATTTAACCCTGAAAAGTGTGAGGTGATACACTTTGGAAGGAGTAATTTGACAAGGAAGTATTCAATGAATGGCATGACACTAGGAAGTTCTGAGGAACAAAGGGACCTTGGCGTGTGTGACCATAGATCTCTGAAGGCAGAGGGGCATGTTAGTGGGGTGGTGAAAAAGGCATATGGGACATGTGCCTTTAACAATCGAGGCATAGATTACAAAAGTAGGGAGGTCATGTTGGAGTTGTATAGAACCTTGGTGAGGCCACAGCTGGAGTACTGTGTGCAGTTCTGGTCACCACATTAAGGGAAGGATGTGACTGCACTGGAGGGGGTGCAGAGGAGATTCACCAGGATGTTGCCTGGGATGAAACATTTAAGTTATGAAGAGAGGTTGGATAGACTTGGGTTGTTTTCGTTGGAGCAGAGAAGACTGAGGGGTGACCTGATCGAGGTGTACAAGATTTTGAGGGGCATGGACAGGGTGGATAGGGAGCAGCTGTTCCCCTTAGTTGAAGGGTCATTCACAAGGGGGCATAAGTTCAAGGTGAGGGGCAGGAGGTTTAGGGGGGATGTGAGGAAAAACTTTTTTACCCAGAGGGTGGTGACGGTCTGGAATGTACTGCCTGAGAGGGTGGTGGATGCGGGTTGTCTCACATCCTTTAAAACTAACCTGGATGAGCACTTGGTACATCATAACATTCAAGGCTATGGGCCAAGTGCTGGTAAATGGGATTAGGTGGGTAGGTCAGGTGTTTCTCACGTGTCGGTGCAGACTTGATGGGCTGAAGTGCCTCCTCTGCACTGTGATATTCTGTGATTCTATGCTACAGAGAAAGTGTAGCGAAGTAAAATAGAAAAGATTTGGCCGGAAGAGAATAAAAGAAAGGGAATCAGATAGTCACGTCAAAGGCAATCAATCCCTTTGACATCAATTACTGCTGTTGCCTTACATCTGAGGCCTTTAGGAGGCCCACAACCGAACCCATACCTATTTTCTGGGGTCCCCTTGGCCCGAGAGAGGTGACTGAGCAGGGAGGAATCTCAGGGATAGATGAGGAACAGCCCCAGACATCACCCAATATAGAAGAGGAAAGACAGAAGGTACACCTGCCCCTCGGATTGGAATTTCCTACAGATTCAAAATTTTGGGGCCCTAGTAAACACTGGGTCCTTGGTGAAGGTTGTGGAGAAAGTAAGCCTGGAAAAAATACCGAAGGTAATCTATTGTACTGTGCTTCAGTTGTCTAAGAATAAAGTTTTTCCTTCAAAGTTAGAACTATAGAGCGCTAATTTCACTGAAGTGGTGTCCAGTTTTCTTGACAGTTATGTGGATTGAGAGTGTTTTTGTCTTACAGGGCCATTTGCTGGTATGACTGCTGTAGTCAAACAACAATCAGACCAAGGTCGAGTGATTACCGTTCCACTAAGGGGCACACTACTGAGGGAGTATCGGGAAAATTAAGTAAATACTCCATTGCAATCTTTTGTTCACGTGGTATTTTTCCTCCTCCCCACAATGGAGTGGCTTGGGTTCTATTCCTGTCATATTTGAGGTCAAGTATCTGTTATTGGCCAGATCTTTTTTTACAATAGCAATGTTGCCTTAACAAATGCAAAAAGTTAGTCTGTTTTGCACATCATTCCTGAAGTGACTAATTTACACCAAATTTGCTTGTAAAACTAATCAGAAAATGCAGCAGTGAAAGCATAACAGTGAATCAGAAGCAAAGCTGCCAGTGACTTTTGTCTGTATGACAATGGAGACAAATATTCCCCATTGCATTCGCTCTGAAGTCACAAGCTGCTGGACTTTATAGTGGTGCAAGTCTCTAGAAGATTCTATGCCATTAAATCTATACCTTTGTGTGATTTACATCCTTGTCCTGCTCAGCATTATCCAAAGTAGCTACCCCCAGGACTACTGACCGAGGCAGGAATCCCAATTCGGCACACGTACACCCATGCATCAAGCACCAGGAATTTCAGGATCCTAAAATTTAGAAAAAGGACCATGTTACCCAATAAACCATCCCTTTTTAATCGAGCCCAATCCTGATTTCTCATTGTATCTAAACCTCTTTGCTCCAGGAACATACCAAATTGTGTTTTGAGCGCATCTACATTGCCTGGAATGACCTTCCTGAACAAGTTATTATATAGAATTACAGAGTATTCTGCAAGTCTTTTACCTTTTGTGGAAAAACCTAAAGTATCACTTTATTTTGCTTCTTATTCTTTAAGTTCCTCAGTTTTACCTTGTATTAAAATTCCTCATTTAGATTATTATATGCCTTGATCAGCTTCGTCAATCTCATTTGAAACCCTAAAGTCTGAAAACAAAGCACCCAGTCTCCTTAATCTTTTCTCTTAACCTTTTATCAGGGAAAAAAACGGATCTTGCTGCAGTAAAATATAAAAATCACTTTATAATGACATTTCCCAGATAAATTTTACATTTCCCTGTAGCTAGCTAAAATGGAGGTGAAACGGGAAAGATTAGAGTGACCTTCCTTTTCTGTCTATGTTGCTGGCAAGATATGTACAGTCCCTAATTGGAACTGAACCATGCATGGAAAGGTTCCACACTATTCTTAGAGCATCTGAATTGGGCAATGTTCACACGGGAACTTTCATTCCTGTCTTGTTTCCAGTCGAGATTCTGAAATTAGGGAAATACAAGTCCTCATTCAATATGTTAATACTTTAAACATCTTTATGTCAAAAACCTTCATGTTGTGTTCCAGAGATTCCCATCATTAACTGTGATATCCCTGCCTGACAAATTCACTTTAATGTTCCACTTGCTGCTCTCCCAGCATTGTGATAACAGGATGATTAATCTCATAATATGGTACGAGCACATTTCCACTAAGGATATGTGCAGAATTTATATTTCAAATGGAACTCCCACATCTGTTATAAGCTTGGTTTCATCTTAGGTATTTATTTTTTTCAGCAATGCTTAATTCTGTGTGAAGGCCAAATCCATCCAAGGCCTCCTATACGCCTGCCATGTCTGGGAGGGGGGTGGGGGGGATGGGGATCACCGAACACACCACTAGATTTCCACGCAGAATACAATAAAAAAATTATCTGATTCCACTTTCACACCAAGCCTCCATCATATCCCTGTCCATTGAAATCTTTCCTCTTTCTAACCGATACTGCTACTTTTGGCGATCCCCCAAATTCCTCTCACCTTTTTTTAAAGTGCAGTTAGTGGCTTCTTACATGCTGTTCCCTCTTCTCACACCCTCACTTTGGTGAAAGCAAAACACAACACACTGTTTGCTGCTCTAATTCATTCTCTAAAAGAAAATTTAAAAAAATTATGGAGCACTTTACCCCCTTTTCACAGCCGACCCCTAGTCCTGCAACCTTCATACTTTGGGAGTCACCAAGCTATGCCGTTCGGATAGAGGTGGCTCACTAGGTGAGGCAAGTCAGGCACTGACTCCCCTAGAATTGTCAGATGTGCACTGACTGCAGAATGACACAAACATGAAAAAGAAATACTGTTTTAGAATATTCCATGTGCAATCTTGTCATTTGCAATCGGAAAACCATTTGCAAAAACTGCATTGCTTTCAGGGTTCCCCCACCTCCCTTACCCTTTTAAGCTTCTCCTCGGGTCCCTAGGTTTCCGTTCCTGCTTTGCAATGTGTGCACCCAAACATTGCACACACTTGAAGTGCATGTCGCCATGGTGACAAGCCAGCTTGGCAATATAGCATGCGCCTCACTTACCAAAAAGAACACCAGCCGCTACAGTTTTCTGAATTACTTAGCTCTTTTTAACTTCAGCGCCCTGCAGCATGAGTCATGCCTCTTCACCATGTAGTTGATATTGCTGTTTGCTGGAAGCATTTTGTTGTATAACACATTTGATGAACATCCTTTGTGAATTATATATTTTGCCAATGCAGGAAAGACCTGCCTGACTTTTATTAATGAGATTAGCACTAAAGTAACACCGAACAATAAGGGTGTGATTGAAATAATAACAAAATGATCAGAATCACATGCTTTGGATGAGTGCAGACTCTGGTTGAAGGCTGATAAATATGATACAGTGAATGGATTAATCAGGGAAAGTGTTCACACTGAAAAAAGAGGTTAAAAAGCTTGATAATGGAATTCTGCATTCCCTGTATGTGGTCCAATTTCTTTCCTAGCATACTATGAGTGATGCCTGCCTTCTTGGCCTGACCTTTCTGAAGCTGTGTGACTCAGAGAGTGTGTAAAGGATGAATGTGAACGCAGAACTAGACATATCTTGGAAAGAAACTACAAAGAATCTAAAAAAAAATACCATATCTTGATGATTAAGATTATTCCCATGTGAAACGTCGTAAATAAGGCACAAATAAATGGCCTTGACATTCTGCAAAGTCTTTCTTAAACCAAAGAATCAGGAGTTCAGAACTTTACTGAACACTGAAAAAGAAAATCCTACTAGATATCTATGATTTTCACCCAATAAATGGAATAATGGAATGCATTTGTCCTATAGTCTTCACTATTGGAAGCAGCCATTCAATTGAGATCATTTTAACATGCCAGTCACCTCAGTTCAATAAATGGGATAGTCATGGGTCTGAAATACATCCAATTATGGTCCGACTGATCAACCCAGGGCAGTCAGACAAGAGTAAAAATAAAAAGTAATTTCAAAACATTTAGCGTATCAAGCGAGGCAGTGAAGAACTTTCACTGAAATCTCTTCACTGTTTAGTTTTGTGCACCATGCTAATCATCCTTGGCGATTTGTCCCAAACCCTCTCATTATTAGTGAAACATCTAGTGAGAGAGTTGTGAAAGGAGAATTGCTTTTTTAATTAAAACAAAGGTTTTTGAAAAGAGACAAGAGTTGCTGTGAGCTATTTTGATCAGGATGATAAATAAAATATGATGGCGTGTCTCTACATAATTTACATTGTAGTCTTCAGTATTTTCAGGATTTGCAAATTTTGTTTTCATAGCCAATGTCTCTTTGAAACCACCCGTTTGCTTTAATGTAACATGAGATTCAAGCACACGGACTGCACAAAGCTTATCTAAAAGGGGTCCTTTATTCCACTGGCACCGTGCAAAGTGGGAAGTCAGGGACACTCCTAATGTCCAGGGCGACCATGTGTGCAGGAAGTGTCTCCAGCTGTAGCTCCTCGAAATCTGTGTTTTGGAGCTGGAGCTGCGCTTGGAGTCACTGTGGATCATCCACAAGGATGAGATCTTCGTGGATAGCATGTACAGTGAGGTGGTCACACCACAGGCAACGAATGCTCAGACAGAAAGGAAATGGATGACCACCAGACAGAGTAAAGGCACTAGGCAGGTAGTGCAACCCTGGGTCAATCTCCCTCTCTAACAGATTTTTCATTCTGGATACTGCTGGGGGAAACGGTTTCTCACGGGAATGCAGCTAGAACCAAGTCCATGGCACCACGAGTGGCTCAGCTGCACAGAGGGGGGGGGATAAGAGTGGGAGAGCATTAGCGATAGGGGATTCTATCATAAGGGGAACAGATAGATGTTTCTGCGGTCGCAGACATGACACCAGGATGGTACGTTGCCTCCCTGGTGCCAGGGTGAATGATGTCACTGAGTGGCTGCAGGACATTCTGAAGTGGGAGGGTGAACAGCCGGAAAGAGCGCAGAGATTAGTTAAAGTTCAAAAAAATTTAATAAAGGAAAAAATAAATTTTAAGACATGTCCTCTCATGTGAAACTGTCACATGAGCTGGGACATTTCTATTAGTTTTATTAAAAATTTTTACAAGACCTTAAAAACCTTCATGAAATCGCATCCCGCCTGTTTCACGATAAATGTGAAGGCCGCCTGGGCTCTTCGCCTGCCCGCCAACCTTAAGGTTGGATGGGCAGCTCGGTTAATTGTTTCAATTGATAGTTAACTGGCCTTAATAGACCCTTGACAGTTCGGCGGGTGTGCAGCCGACTTGGGTACACGCCCACTGAACTGAAAGTCTGAATGACGCGCGGTGACGTCAGGAAGCATGCCCAACGTCACCGTGCATCATCTTACGCCTCAGCAAACGGGGCCCGCTCCCTCTTGCCGAGCTGAAGATTCTGCCCATGGAATTTTCTATCACAGAAGGGTGTGGAAACCAAGTCACTGAATATATTTAACAAGGAAATGGATAGATTTCTGGACTCTAAAGGCATCAAGGGGTTTGGGGAGTGAGCAGGAGTACTGCATTGAGATAGAGGATCAGCTGCGATCACAATGAATGGCAGAGCAGGTTCGAAGTGCAAATGACCTACTTCTACTTTCTATGTTTCTATTAATGGAAAAGCTTAATTTGGAGGAACAAACTATTTACAATGGAAACTGATGCCCAATACTCCAGATCCACCAGAACACCATCAAGAGCTTAACCTCTGATTTCTAATCAGCAAGGTAGCAGAGTTCAGTTGGTGGGGTTCCTTTTGCTAATTTCCCATAGCCACATGAATCAGATTACCTTGTCTCCTAGACTTGAGGGGAATCTTCTTCTCCATGGGGCTTCTCGGACTCAGGGGTGCTGCCCAATCAGTTCGATGGGGTCTCCAGCAGCTGTATGCCTGCTCCATTTCCTGGTTGTTTAGCCACCATCGGAGGCTTCAAGCTGCCTTATTTGTGGCCTTGGCTCTTACCATGCTGCAACTCACAGGTCCTGGACTTCTGCTCCTTGCTCCTGCTCTTTCCGTCACTTCATAGCATTTGGCTCTGCCCCTCAGTATGCCAAAGACACTTCTCCCTGCATGTAGGGACCCACAGGGGCCGACCAGTTCCCCTGTTTGGTGCTTTCCCCTAACATCCCACCTGCTGGTGGAGGCCCAACTACATTAAATAAGAAGTGGGTTTAAATCTCTCCTTTGGATGCAATAACAGATTAGGGAAGTGGTACGAAAACTTTGTTCAATCTGATCCTGCCTTGTTCACTGGAGAAAAATTAACCATTGTACTTCTTGAAGATGGAAGCAGGGTAAATGAGAACTACACTGTACCAATAAAACAAAGATAGATAGCACTGTAAGCAGCGTAGATGGAAGCAAAAAATTTAAAGAGGAATTGATAGATTAATTGAATGGGCAGAACTGTGACAAATGGATTTCAATGTAGGCAAATGTGAAGTCACCCATTTGGATGAAAATAGGACAGAACAGGGTACTCCCTAAATGGTGAAAAACTAGAAACAATGGAAGCACAAAGAGACTTGGCGGTTCAGGTGCATAGATCATTGAAAATCTCAAGAACATGTATAGAAAATAATCTAAAAAGGCTATTGGAATGCTGGGCTTTGTATCTAAAGAAATGGAATTCATGGGGGCACCAATCATGCATCAGTTATACAAAACCCTAGTTAGGTTACAATTGAAGTTCTGGACACCACACTTTAGGAAGGATATACTGATCTTGGAGGAAATGAAGCATAGATTTACCAGAATGAAACCTGGACTCCAAGGGTTAAATTAGGAGAGATTACGCAAACTAGGGTTGTATTCCTTGGAATTGAAAATGATTATGAGTGGTTTGACTGAACTTTTCAAGATATTAAGGTGACCAAATATGGTAGAGAGGGAGAAACTATTTCCGCTGGTCAGAGAGTCCCAGGACTAGGACCAAAGTCTAAAAATTAGAGCCAGGCTTTTCAGGAGTGAAGTTAGGAAACACCTTGGCATACAAAAGGTGGTAGATGTTTGGAACTCTCTTCCATAAAAGGCAATTGATGCCAGATTAGCTGTTAATTTTAAAACTGAGATTGATAGATTTTAGTTATCCAAAGGTATTAAAGGACATTGGTCCAAGGCTCAAGTTAGGTCACAAATCAGCCATGATCTTACCTGGCAGAACAGGTTCATAGTGTTGAACACTCTTGTTCTTATGTTCCTATTTTAGAAAGCAGCTTGGAGCGAATGTGGGGTTGGGAGGTTGGAGGGTAGTGTGGCACTGGGCTGGAGCTACAGAGCTGTGTGCTGGAGTGAGTTTCAGTAACACTGAAACCTGTTTGATTATCTTGTGAGGATGCTTTGACCATAATGTTGGGGCTCTTGACCTATGAGGGCTATTGTTGAAGGGAAGTAAGGGCAGATGGGCGAGATTACAACGTTTATACAATCCACAGTCCAGTCTGCACATTAATTAAATGGAATTGCCAGCAAAGCAAAGACAATACAAGAAAGAGGCGATGGTGAAATTGCTGAAACCTGGACACAGGGAAGGCAGGGAGTGATGGATGTAAAGAGGGAGTAAGATAGAATCTATGGTCGAGAATAAGAGGAACAACACGGGGAAGAGGCCGAGTTATGGCTCTATCCAGGGAAGTGGGCAATACCTTTTCCCTAATTCTTCTGCACTTTGGTTAAGCGATTATAATGACCATATTTGTTCCACATCAATAAAATCATCAATCAATATGGAGCCTCCTTCCAATTGTTTACAAGTTTGGTATAAAAATAGATTCTCCATCGAAAGTGTTCTTTTCTCTTCGGATTGCACAAGCTAAAATCACTGCGTTTATTGTTTTTTAGTCTTCCATTTCCCCGAGAGAGGTATTTGGGGTGGGGGGGTGAAGATGGGGTTTGTTTTGTTGCTGCTGTAACTGCATCAGCGTTAGGACCTGTGGGTCTGCAGTCTGCTCCATCCCCAGGATGGAGGAAGCTTATCAGCAGCGCCGAGCTGCTGCGTCCAGTCCCTACAACAGTGGGAGGCGGAGAAGGAGGATTCAGGCAACTGCACAGCAGTCAGCTCGCCCCCTGCTACTCCCGTTCCGTGCCGAGACTCTCCGTTTCTGAGCTGACTCGACCCGGGCGAGGAGACTGTCAGCCTCCCTCTGTCTCTCTGTCGAAGCAAACCTGGAAGCAAAAGCTGGATGAAAATCTTTCAATTGTGTGAGATCGGATCAGTGCTGAAGACCAGCCAAGGAATGGACTAGTTATCTGTTTTTTAAAGAAGGCTAACCCATCAGCTTTATAGCCGTGTGAAGTAAGTAGATACCGGTGCACTGTATTTCGGTAGGTAATACATTAGAATTATTTTCAATTATAGATTTTGTTTTGGGGCTTTTAAAAATAAAGATTCATGTTTAAGTTTTTTTTAATGGGACTTTTTTTTTCATTTTAGTGTTATTAGATTGTTGAACAAGTTATGATGCGTTTGCCTCTAAGATGTATTGAAATTCTCCTTTTTTCACGTCTTATATCCTAACTCTTTTTTTTGCACATTCTGGCTCGCTGTAATTGGAAAGGGAACTGCTGTATTTGTGTGTTTAACTGCTGGGCTCCAGTCCAATCCTGGACGCACCCTTTCTAAAGTTAGTGCTCCCTTGCCTGGGTCTTCCCAGTTCAAGACCACGGTGTCACTTTGTAATGAGGTTTCCTTTGGTCAGTCAGGGATCTGTCGCAGAGAGAGCCAACATCATTCTAGAGATTCCAAATTAAGCTAATGAGAAAAAAAATCCATGTATGTATGTGTATGTAAATATCACTTACCCAAGTCCGGAGAGGTGAACAAGACAAAAATAAAGGCTTGCATTTTTATAGTGCCTTGCACGATCTCTGGACTTCCCTCAGGTACTTGACAGATTTCCATTGAAGCACTTTTGAAGTTCAGTAACTGTTGTAATGCAGGAAATAATTTTGGCAACAGCTAAGCATTAGGAATTTCGAGTGTATATAGAAGGGTTGCGAAAGGTTTTTTTAATTCACAGGATGTGGGCTAGGCCACTGCCTAGGCCAGGATTTGCTGCCCATCCCTAATTGCCCTTGACTTTCTTGAACCGCTGTAGTCCATGTGGTGTGGGAATACCCACTGCTGTTAGGAAGGAAGTTCGAGGATTTTGACCCAGTGACAATGAAGGAACGGCGATATATTTCCAAGTCAGTGTGTGACTTGGAGGGGAATTTGCAGGTAGTGATGTTCCCATCTATCTGCTGCCCTTGTCCTTCTAGGCATTAGAAGTCATGGGTTTGCAAGGTGCTGTCAAAGAAATTTTGGTGAATTGTTGCAGTGAGTGTTGTAGGTGATACACACTGATGGTGGAGAGAGTGAGTGTTTAAAATGGAGGTTGGGGTGCTGGTGAAACAGGCTGCTTTGTCCTGGATGGTGTCCTTGAATGTTGTTGGAGCTGCACTCAACCGGGCAAGTGGAGAGCATTCCATCACACTCCTGACTTATGTCTTGTAGATGGTGGCATGTTGGTGTGGGACTTAGTGATGGTAATCCCATTTAATGACAAGAGAACTTGATTGGATTCTCTCTTATCGGAGATGATCATTGCCTGACACTTGCGTGGAACGAATGTTACTTGTCACTTATCAGCCCAAGCCTGGATATTACCCAGGTCTTGCTGCATGTGGACATGGACTGCTTCAGTATCTGAGGAGTCACGAATGGTGCTGAACATTTGAGCAATCATCAGTGAATATCCTGACTGCTGATCTTATGATGGAAGGAAGGTAATTGATGAAGCAGCTGAAGATGGTTGGGCCGTGGACACTACCCTGAAGAACTCCTGCAGTGATGTCCTGGAACTGAGATGACTGACCTCCAACAGCCACAACCATCTTCCTTTGTGTTAGGTATGACTCCAGCCAGTGGAGAGCTTTACCATCATTTACATTGACTTCAATTTTCTAGGGCTGCTTGATAAAAGAAAGATTTGCATTTGTATAGTGCTTTCCATGATCACCGTACATCTCATAACACTTTACAGTCAATGAAGTACTATTTGAAGTGTAGTGACTGTTGTTATGTAGGGAACATGGCAGCCAACATGCACACAGCAAATTTCTACAAATAGCATGGTAATGAACAGATAATCTGTTTTCTGATGTTGATTGATAGGTGGACATCAACCAGGACACCAAGGATAACTCCCCTGTTGTTCTTCAAAATAGCGCCATTGGGAATTTTTACATCCACCCAAGGGGGCGATTGGGCCTTGGTTTAACATTTCACCTGGAAGGCCACACCTCCAACAATGCAGCACTCGCTCAGTACTGCAATGGAGCATCAGTTTTTATTTTTGTACTCAACCCTTGTAGTGGGACTTGAATCCAGAACCATGCAAGTCAAAGGTGAGCGTGCTACCAACTGAGCCACTGCTGACACTCACCACAGTGGTCAAACTCTGCCTTGGTGCAAGGGCAGTTACTCTTATCTCACCTCTGGAACTCAAAAATCCAAAACTCCATATCTATTCTACCAAACCCCCATATAATTTTAAACACTCCCACCTTTTCTAATCTCTCCACATAACTAAAGTCCCTCATCCCTGGCATTATGCTGCTAAATCACCTCTGCACCCTTCGCAAGGCCTTGAAATGCTTCCTAAAGTATGATGCCAGAACTGAACACATTAATCTAGCTGAGGCCTAAGCAGTGATTTATAGATGTTTAGCTTAACTTCTTTGCTTTTGTATTCTTTGTCTCTATTTATGAAGCTAGGGATCATGTGTCCTTTTTAACAACCTTCTCAACTTGTTTTGTCACCTTCAAAGATTTGTCTACGTAACCACCATCAATCCCTTCCCAAGGTTCTTCATGTAGAATTTATTTGACATTTTCTCTCACCATTTTTTCCTTCCAGAATGTATCACTTCACACTTATGTGCCAGTCTGTCCATGTCCACCTGTGGTCTGCTACTATCCTCTACGTTGGAGTATGGCTTACTGTCCTTCTCCCGCCAAGGGTATGGTCAACACTATATTCTCAAGGACTTAACACTGGGAAACCAGAGAACCCACCTAAGTAAGGTGGTTGGCCCTGTAATATGCAAAAAGGTATCCTGTGACATATATAGGTGCCCAATTGCCATTTTAGGACTTTTCTAGATGGTACATGCTGGTGACCAAGCCATCAACAAGCCCAGAAGATAAGATTTCATTTATTTTTTTGGGGCCCGGAAGCGGTAGAGTCATAGAACCATAGAACCATAGAAAAGTTACTGCACAGAAGGAGGCCATTCAGCCCATCTTGACCATGACAGCCCAAGGACACCCAGGTGCCCTTTCCAGTCCCACCTTCCATAGCCCTGCAGCTTACAGCACTTAAGGTGCAGATCCAGGTCCTTTAGAAGTGTTGAGAATTTCTGCCTCTACCACCAATGTGGGCAGCGAATTCCAGACACCCACTACCCTCTGCGTAAAAAAGTTCTTCCTCATGTCCCCCCTACACCTTCTGCCACTTATCTTGAATCTATCTCCCCTGGTTCAAGAATTCTCCACCAAGGGAAACAATTTTATCCTGTCCATTCTATCTATTCCCCTCATAATTTTGTACACCTCAATCAAGTCACCTCTCAGCCTTCTTTGTTCTAAGGAAAATAACCCCAACCTATCCAATCTCTCCTCGTAGCTACACTTTTCTAACCCTGGCAACATTCTTGTAAACCTCCTCTGCACTCTCTCCAGAGCTATTACATCCTTCCTGTAATGTGGTGACCAGAACTGCACACAATACTCCAGTTGTGGCCTCACCAGTGTTTTAACCAATTCCAACATTATATCCTTACTTTTATATTCTATACCTCTGCCAATGAAGGAGAGCATTCCATATGCCTTCTTTACAACCTTGTCTACTTGAACTGCTGCCTTCAGGGACCTGTGTACTTGTATGCCCTTACCAGTCAGTCTGCAACTCAAACTTGTATTCAGCAGCTAATTGATATAATGGGTGGAATCCACTCTTTTTAGGTTTTGGGTCCATTTCTGAGGGGTGCCGACCCAGGTAGCATGAGGTGGCTAGTTAAGAATCTGTCTCTGCCTTCGCTGTCCACTTAAAGATGGCAGGTGGGTTTCTCGAGATGGGAATGTGGAATATCACAGCCCACTCCAATGGAGGATGGCAGTCCCCACTGAGGGACGAGTGGGAGCGCTGCTGAGGCCCGGGTTGATGGAACGGCAGGGAGGCACTACGCCACCATTTGAATCCGTGGAGTAGCTGAAAAGTTAAATGCAAATAGTCATTGGAGACATTCATCTTCACAATTTGATCACTCAACAGCAAGGCTGCAATATGGACAGAAAGCAACCTTGCCATTTACTGCCAGTAAGCAACTTCAACAGCCTCAGAATAACAATGCTCCAACCTTCCAGCCAGAAGCTGCCTCCTCCCACCCACCAAAGGGCTGATTCAAGGTTTGTTGGCGGTTGGGGGGGTGGTGGTTGGTGGTGTTGGCTGCCTTCAAGATTCCTGCTGTGTCCAAACATAGGGGCGAATTGCCCTTTTAAGTGCCTTGATTAGAAGCCAGGCAGGCAGTCGCTACCACAAGTAGCCCACCTCCGGGAAGATAAAACCAGTTCAAAATTGTCAAATTCCAGTAAAAATCAGTAATACTTGGGCCAGTAATACCGGAGTTCCATTTTAAAGGATGCAAGACCAGGTTGGACAAGCTTTACCGGTTACCTTTGTTTCCAAGTTTTACTGGTTTTTCTTAGACCTCCGATAATCCAAATTTCCACACTCCCCTAACCTCGAAAGCTGCCTCTGCAGGGCTGGTAAGTTGCAATGTTGCTTACATACAGCCATAAACAACAGTCTAGGGTTGCGAAGTTGGAACAGATTGCAACCTTCCTCCAAATCCAAGATGTTATTGTTTGTACCCTTGTAGGCCCCTTCAGATGAGCCCAGCGCTTTTGAATTGTAAGGCCTTTCACTGGTGTGTGATCAACAGAGCATTTCGGGTCCGTGCCTGGTAGCTGCAGGGACTTTGTATGGAACAACAATTGAATGAAGATAAAAACAAAAAACTACTGCGGATGGTGGAAATCCAAAACAAAAACAGAATTACCTGGTCTTCATCTTAATGAGGTAGATGACACTGATAACATAGAGGGTGACAAAGAAGGAGGTTCCAATATCTGCCTATAGTCAAAGTTCTTTAGCAGCAGCTCATTGAAGAATGATTCTACAAAACATTCCCTGCACTGACACTGGTAAACCTCGATAGATGAGTGGCAGCGCCATGCCACACTAATTACCTTGTGTGTTTATGAGAGTTAAGTGGAAAGAGAAATGGACAATTCTCAAGCACTCCCCCTAGTGTTGTAGTGTTATTAATGTAGCATTTCTAAATTATCTTCCCTATCTCCAAAACTGCCTCCAGCTTTCTTATTTTTATTTACTCATGGGATGTGGGCATCGTTGGCTAGGCTAGCATTTATTGCCCATCCCGAATTGCCTTGAGAGGGTGGTGGCGAGCTGCCTTCTGGAACCGCTGCAGTCCAGTCTCCAAGGCTTTCAGCCTTGCTATCCATAATGCTGTACGCTTGCTCTCTCTCTGCAATGGTGATTGGTCTCGGAATTTGCATTGTAGGATTGTTCTGTCTTAAAGTCTTCCTTCAATGTTTGCCAGATGCTCCTGCAAGATGAGTAGAAGTGGATTAATGTGTGGCCTTTTGAAAGGATTTGGTGACGTGTGTGGCAGCTTAATGTAGTGTGTGAGCTGAGAGGAAGAAGCATATGTAGGCAAAAGGACGAGATCATTATGAGGGCAGTAACAGGTATTGATACGTAGCACAAGCTCTTATCCAGATCCTTTCAGGCTGCTGAAAATCAGTTGTTGCAAAATGAACTTGCTCCAAGGGATAAAATGTGCGCGTAATTGCACGTACCATTGCTCCAGGACTAGTGCACATAATCTAGACAGGTGTGGTGCAGCATTGAGGGAATGCTGTTTTAGCAGAGGTGTTTCCCTTCAAATATAATTTGAAACTGAGACCTTGACTGCTGCGGTGATTTACATAGACATTAAGAAACTATTGATGGGGAGTTCACTCTGTGTTCTGGCCAGCTGTCAAACAACACCATGGAAAAAAATCAAATAGTCACTCATCTCACCACTGTTTGTAAGACGTTTCTGTGTTCAGAATGACACCTGTGTTCACCATACAGGGGTAGCTGCACTTCAAAGTCAGTCCTTATATGCAAATTGTGGGATATTTGTGACGTGATATGGCACAGGATATGGTGATGTAGTGTTTATGTTGCTGGACTGATATTCCTCAAAGCCAGAGCTCAAATTTCAAAATTTTAATCATATTAATAACAAAAATCTATAATGGTTACAGTAAAAATAACCGTAAGCTGCTGGATTGTCATAAAACCCAACTGTTTCACTAAGTTTCTTAAGTGAAGGAAATCTGTTAGCCTTACCTTATTCCTGTCCTACTCCGATATAATGCATTCTTAACTGTGTTCTGTAATGATCTAGCATACGAAATATGAGCAGAAGTAGGACATTCGGCTGCTTGAACCTGCTCCGCCATTCAATAGGATCATAGCTGATCTGTTTGTGTTTCGAGTTCCACATTCCCATCTACCCCCCATAATCTTTGATTTCCTTGCCTAACAAGAATCTATTTACCTCTGCCTTAAAAGTATTTAATTACCCCACTTCTACTGTGTTCTGAGGCAGAGAAACCAAAGTCGCACAACCCTCTGAGAGAAAAAAATTCTCCTCATCTCTGTCCTATAAGGGTTACCCCTAATTTTAAAACAGTGCCCCCTGGTTCTGGACCCATTCACGAGAGGAAATATACTTTCCACATCCACCTTGTCAATACCATTCAGGATCTTATATACGTCAATCAAGTCACCCCTCACTCTTCTAAACTCTAGTAGAAATAAGCCCAGCCTGTCCAATCTATCCTCATAAGACAACTCGCTCAATCCAGGCATCAATCTAGTAAACCTTCTTTGAACCGCCTCCAATACATTTACATCCTTCCTTAAATAAGGACACCAAAACTGCACACAGTATTCAAGAGGCGGTCTTACCAATGCCCTATATAACTGAAGCATAACATCCTTACTTTTTTGTTCAATTTCTCTCATAATAAAGTATAGCATTCCATTAGCCTTCTTGATTACTTGCCGTACCTGCAGACTAACTTTTTGTGACTCATGCACAAGAACACCTAGATCCTTCTGCATCTCAGAATTCTACAGTTCTTCTCTGTTAAAGTAATACTTTGCTTTTTTAATCTTCCTGCCAAAGTGAACAACTTCACATTTTCCCACTTTATACTCCATCTGCCAGATTTTTGCCCACTCACACAACGTATTTTTATCCATCTGAAAACTTCTTATGTCTTCTTCACAACATACTTTCCTACTTATCTTTGCATTTTCTACAAATTTAGCTACCATGCCTTTGCCCACTTCATCTAAGATGCTAATATAAATTGTAAAATGTTGAGGCCCCATTACAGACCCCTGCGGGACAACATTAGTCACACACTGCTAATCAGACAAAGATCCATTTATGCATACTCCCTGTTTTCTGACAGCCAGCTAATCTTCTGTCCAGGCTCCCCCTTGTTACCCCCTACACCATGAGCTTCTATTTTCCAAAGTAACCTTTGATGTGGCACCTTATCAAATGCCTCTGGAAATCCAAGTACAGCACATCCACAGGCTCCCCTTTATCCACAGCACACGTTACTCCTTCAAAAAACTCTAATAAACATGATTTCCCTTTCACAAAACCATGCTGACTCTTCCCGATTACCTGTGCACAGCTATAACCTCTTTGATGATCGACTCTAACACCTTTCCCATGACATGCTAACTAGCCTATAGTTTCCTATATTCTGCCTCCCTCCCTTCTTGAATAGTAGAGTTATATTTGCTACTTTCCAGTCTGGTGAAACCTTTCCAGCATCTAGCGAATTTTGGAAAATTAACACCAACACATCTATTACCTCATTAGCCACCTCATTTAAGACCCTAGGATGAAATCCATCAAGACCTGAAGATTTGTCAGCCTGAAGCTCCATCAGTTTGATCAGTATGGCTCCCTAGTGATTGTAATTTCACCAAGTTCCTCTCTCCCTTCCATCTCCTGATTTACAGCTATTACTGGAATGTTTTTTGCATGTTTCATAGGGAAGACAGAAGCAAAATATTTAATTATTTTGTCCACCATTTCCTTATTATCTACTATTAACTCCCCACTGTCAATCTCTAGAGGACCAACACTAACGTTAACCACTCCTTTCCTGTTTAAATATCTGTAGGAACTCTTGCTATCCGTTTTTACATTTCTAGCTAGCTTCCTCTCATACTCTAATTTCTTTCTCCTGATTAACCTTTTAGTCATTCTCTGCTGCTCTTCATATTCTGACCAATCATCTGACTTGCCACATCTTTGCGCAGTTATATGCTTTTTCCTTAAGCTTGATGCTTTCCCTAACTTCTTAACCACGGATGGAGGGTCCTCCCTTTAGAATTTTTCTTTATAGTTGGAATTTACTTATTCTGAGTATTCTAAAATATCTCCTTAAACGTCTGTCACTGCTTCTCTATTATCTATCCCCTAGCCTAGTATCCCAGTTAGCTCCAACTAGCTCAGCTTTCACGCCCACATTGTTGCTATCTCGAAAGCATTCTAGGAGCTTCTCATTCAGGCTACTACTGCCAATCAGATTTTTCCAATTTATGTGTAGATTAAAATCACCTATGATTATTGTCATCCTGTTATCCCAGCGCCCAATATTTCTTCTTGTATACTTTGTCCTACATTGTGGTTACTGTTTGGGGGCCTGTAGATCACTCCCACTAGTGAGTTCTTTCCTCCACTATTCCTCATCTCCACCCAAACTGATTCTACATCCCGACCTCCTGAACCAAGGTCATTTCTAACTATTGTACCAATGCCATCCTTGATTAACAGTGCTACCCCTCCACCTTTACATGGCTTTCTATTCTTCTCGAATGTCACATACCCTCAATATTCAGAATGCAATCCTTGTCATCCTGCAGCCACATCTCCATAATGGCTATCAGATCATACTTATTTACTTCAATGTGCGCTATCAATTTGTTTACTTTGTTATGAATGCTATGTACATTCAGGTACAGGCCTTTAGTTTTGTCTTTTTGTTATGTTTGTAGCATCTGGTCTTGATTTTTGGTGCATTCTTAGGTTTTTTCCTCTCTCTCTTCCTGCCATCCTCTGACCCCCATTTCCCATATTACTATTGTCCTCTCTTACCTCTCTGCTGTTTAATATACATTTTTCATCTGTTGTCCCCACTATTTATCTTAAAACCCTCTCTGTTCCCCTCATTATGCAGTTCGAAAGAACAATGGTCCGAGCATAGTTCAGGTGTAGACCGTCCCAATGGTACCGCCCTCCTTTTCCCTAATACTGGTGCCAGTGCCCCACAAACTGGAACCCGCTTCTCCCACACTAGTCTTTGAGCCATGTGTTGATCTCTCTAATTTTATGTACCCTATGCCAATTTGCACATGGCTCCGGTAATAATCCAGAGATTATAACCTTTGAGGTTCTGCTTTTCAATTTAGTACCTAGCTCCTCATACTCTCTATGCAAAACCTCTTTCCTAGTTCTACCTATGTCATTGGTACCTACATGGACCATGACAATCAAACTCTCCCCCTCCCACTGCAAGTTCCTCTCCAGCCCTGAGCGGATGTCCCGAACCCTGGCACCGGGCAGGCAACACAGCCGTCTGGACTCTCGATCTTTGCTGCAGTGAACAGTGTTAATCCCCTTCACTATACTTTTTTTTATTCATTCGTGGGATGTGGGCATCGCTGGCTAGGGCAGCATTTATTGCCCATCCCTAATTGCCCTTGTTCAGAGGGCAGTTAAGAGTCAACCACATTGCTGTGGGTCTGGAGTCACATGTAGGCCAGACCAGGTAAGGACAGCAGATTTCCCTTCCTAAATGACATTAGTGAACGAGATGGGTTTTTACGACAATCGACAACGGTTTCATGGTCATCATCAGACATTTTTAATTCCAGATTTTTTATTTAGTTCAGATTTCACCATCTGCCATGGTGGGATTCAAACCTGGGTCCCCAGAGCATTGTCCTGGATCTCTGAAATACTACTCTACTACAACACCGCTACGCCACCGTCTCTCTAAAAACTGTCCCATATTACCACTGTCCCATATTACCACCACATTCCTTTTTGTTCCCCTAACTTGAATGGCTTCCCATACCATGGTGCCATGGTCAGTTTGCTTATCCACCCTACAGCCCCTGTTCTCATTGAAACAAGCTGAGAGGCCCTCAAACCTATTGGACAATTATAGGGGCTCACAGTCCTGCGCTCCTGCCGTCTGGTTCCTCTTACCTTCCACACCCTCCTGTCCCTGACCACTGACCAAATCAGAAGACCCCATCCTAAGCGGTGTGACTGCCTCCTGGGACACAGCATCCAGGTAACTTTCCACCTCCCTGATGTGTCACAGAGTCTGCAGCTCAGCCTCCAGCTCAATTACTCTGAGCCGAAGTTTCTCTGCAGACGTGTTTGCCCTGGATCACACTGGCGTCCAGGCACTACCACATGCTGCCGCCTTGACACATCACCTGTCCTGCGATCCTTAATGTGTCTAAGCTGCAAGAAAGAAAGAACTTAGCCTGCTTTCACAGTGCTTTCCAGTTACTCCTAATCACAGATTGGAA
The DNA here is from genome assembly GCF_964194155.1 of Cetorhinus maximus. Classification (NCBI taxonomy): domain Eukaryota; kingdom Metazoa; phylum Chordata; class Chondrichthyes; order Lamniformes; family Cetorhinidae; genus Cetorhinus; species Cetorhinus maximus. The sequence goes on along the minus strand of NC_135879.1, from coordinate 207,601,844 downwards.
TAGATTTTAAGAGCAAAACTTAAGAACAGAATTAACACTCACCAAACTCCAAGTCTGCACTCAGTTTCCTCAGCTGCACTCCGTTTTGCGACTCAGTGGTATCAAATTACTTAAATGCTGCATTAAAATCCTCAAAGTCCCTACATAACAACATTGTGGATGGAATCTTTTCAGCCTTATGGAGACAGCTTTAGAGATAGGGAGGGAAATTTAGATATGTTACATTAATAACACCACAACACTAGGGGGAGCACTTTCTGCTCATCATAGTCCATCATAATCTAGCCTGGCTGGATTAGGTAATTGATTCCCTAATTTTTTAAAGATCAAATGAAAAGTAAAAGTGGCACCATTGGGAGAAATACACTCCTGAAACCGTTTGAAAGTCTTATAAAATAACAAAGGCAGAAACACAAGATATCAGAGAAGACAAAATAGCAAAAATATAGGAAGGTGAGAAAAATGCAATGAGAGCAGGGAGCAGACTCAAGATTTCACTTCAGATTTTATTCATTAGAAGGAAGCACAGTGATAGACTCTGATCTTAAAAATCATCAGAATTCATTGCAAGACAATTCAAAATCAGCAAAGCGGCGAACAGATTCTCAGACTTTACATCTTCATAATTAAGGCAAGAAAGCAGAGTGCACATTAATGTCTGACAGATCATTAACTAACCTTTTACAAAAATCCCACAGTTCAATGTAATCTGCAATGTACCCACTCCATTTGTGTTAAATTAAAAGTGATTGCCAGTTGGAAGAGTTCGTATGGTTATTGTGCTGATATAATGTCTCTGCCCACGCTGAACTGGAGTGAGTCTGGATTGAGACTCTGCTCTCCACTGTTGGGGTGCATCGTTCTGCGCTCTCTGTGTAACTGAGATATGAAATACGTCTAGACGAATTCTCCCTCGTCACTATTTCTGGCAAAATTATCAATGGATTTGATAGAAGTTTATAACTCCTGAGATCATTTTGCTGATATCACTGCATCCTTTGTGCATGCGCACAGTTTGCACATGCACAAATACGACTTTCGAGCAGTGTTAGGAGTTACAGTTTTTCTTTAGAACATCTCGTGTTGGGCAGCTCCCTGACGTGTTGCTACCTCCGAGGCATCTTTTCAGAGGTGAGTGAGACAGGCATCAGCTACCCAGTAATTATGAGCAATTATGTGCCCACATGGGGACAAATTGGTGACGCCATCAGGACATTCCCAGGGGCAGACAGCCCTCCCTGGTGAGGGCAAAGCCTGGAAGGTACCTGGGGGCGGCCTCTTGGTAGCAGGAAGGGGATGGGGTAAACAGCAAAGCTTCCTTTAAATTCCTCCCTCTCCTTCGGAGCCCCAGATGCCAGAGGGCCACAGCCATGGTCGCATACAGGTCAATCTGGCCCAGCAGCCACGATCACAGTTTGTTTTTGGCTTCTTTTGAAGCCTCCAGCAGGTGCCTACATCTTAAAGATCCTTCATAGTCTCCTGGTGGGGCTGGCAATCACCCTGATCCTTGGGTGCTCCGATGGATCCACCTACCTGCACAGCCCACCAGCCAACCTTAATTGGACAGGGCTCCAAGAGTGGACTGTTAGTTGGCCACCTCCCTATAAAATCGCCCAGGCGGCTGGAGCTTATAAATCATCGGGGCTATGACACAGAAATAATCTGTCTCTTGTTTAAATACAAGGCAGTAAGATTCCGCCCTCTGAGAGCACTGTCACCACAGGGACTACTGCATTTCACAGCCAGCATTGCTTGCTCAGGGCAACTCGAGATGAGCTTTGCCAGCAATGCTGAGAATGAAAAAAGGAAACAAAAATTAATCTATCTCTCTTTTCCATCATCTAATCATCACCTTAGTTCAATTTATAAAATTAGTAATGTTTCCCCCACTGCTGAATATGATGACAGATAGTAATCAAGGCCAATTTCTTGTAATTAAATAACGATATGAGCTTGACTGGATTTGACAGCAGGAGTCGTGCTTCAATAGTTGTACCTTCACCTTTAGGCAGGAAGGTAAATCACACTTCAGAAACTTGAGCACTTCTGTGCAGTACTGAGGGAGTATTGCACTGTTGGTGGTGTCATCTTTCAGATGAGACTTTAATCTGAGGTCTGCCCTCACGGGTGGTTGTAAAACATCCCTCGACACTAATAAATGAAGAAGAGCAGGGAAGTCCTTCTGGTGCCCTGACCTTAATTATCCCTCAATCAATAACACTAGTACAGATCATTGGGAATTATCTCATTGCTCTTATGGGACCTTGCTGTGTGTAAACTGGCAGCTGCATATCTTGCATTAAAACATTAACTGTAGTTCAAAATTACTTATTTGTTTGTAAAGCTCTTTGAAACATCCTGAGATACTGAAAGGTATATAAATGTGAATTGTTTCCTGTCTTTAGGTACGTAACTTGGGATTGGCAGAGTGTCTGTACATCATAAGGAATGATGGGTTGGGGTGGGAATCAATATCAAAATATTTTTGCATCATGAAAATCTTTCATATGTAGATTTTCCAAAGAAATAAAACAGCAAGCACTGGGATAAAGTACAGCGCTGCACATTTCTGTGAAAGTTTATGAAGATCTGGAAGTCATGATCAAAATGACAAGTGACACAAAATGTTAGCTGTTTGCATTATCTTTTAAGGACCATTCACACCACACAAGTGCTAGGCAAGGACCATCTTGAACAAGGGAGAGAGAGTCTGTTTACCTTCTTTTGTCATTCAATAGCATTACTATTGCCAAATCCCTCACCATCAACACCCTGGAGGTAACAGTTGACCAGAAACTGAACTGGACCAGCCATAAAAATACTGTGGCTACAAGAGCAGGTCAGAGGCTGGGAATTCTGCAACGAGTAGTTCACCTCCTGCCTCCCCAAAGCCTGCCCACCATCTACAGGGCACAAGTCAGTAATATGATGGAATAGCCTCCACTTGCCTGGATGAGCGCAGTTCCAAAAACACTCAAGAAGCTCTACACCATCCAGGACCAAGACTTACACTTGACTGGCACCCCATCCACCAAGTAAACATTCACTCCCTCCATTGTGGCTGCAGTGTGCCCTCTACAAGATGTACTGCAGCAACCTGCCAAGCACCTTCCAAACCTGAGGCCTCGACTGCCAAGAAAAACAAAGACACCACCACCTACAAGTTCCCCTCAAGTCCCAGACCATCCTAACATTCCATCGTCGTTACTAGGTCAGAATCCTAGAACTCCTCCCTTACAGCACTACGGGAGTACCTTCACTGTAGCAGTTCAAAAAGGCGGTTCACCACCACCTTCTCAAGGTCAATTAGGGATGGCCAATAAATGTTGGCCTTGCTTATTATGCCCAAAATGCTTGAACAAATAAAAAAAATCTGTCCTTGTGTGATTGCATTTTGATATGTCACACATATTGCTGTTACCAGTCATGGAATGTTTTAGCTTGTTGAAAGGCACGTTGTGACTGAATTATTGTACATATAGACTGAATTTCAGAAAGAACAGAGGGCATGCTATCATCGATTCTAGAAGAACCACTCAAATTTATAGCACAGAAGGAGGCCATTTGGTTTGTTCTGTCTGTGCCAACTACTTACAAGTCAGTAACTCTTTGGGGAAGATGGACTGTGTGTTGCCAATCCATGAACATAATTAGTCCTAGAAACAATTTAAATTTCAGCTTGAGTCCTGCTTGTTGATTTTGAGTTTTAGTCTTATTTGATTACAGGCATATTGCTCTGTTTTAAGCTATTTTTAGCTGGTTTTAAGCTGTTTAGTCATATCTTTCATGTTTTCATTCTATTCCTGTCAAGAACCTTTATCAGATTTGAATAAATATTGATCAGTGATAAACTAGTTTGAAAAGTGGCAAATTATAATTTCCAATTCTGTTCTAAAAGTTCTAGATTCTTGACTAGATTTTTGTCCTAGAAAATACCTTAGTTTTTGCCTCATCTCTGATGTTTCAGCACGCCCATGGTAAAGGGCCTGGCAAAAATCAGCGGAGTTGCAATTCTCAAGCTCAAGTTCTTCTTTTTCAGAAATTTTTTCAGAAATTTCACCGTTCATCAAAGTTAACATCCACACACTGTACCTTAATTTATTTTCAGCGGAGATAGACCTTGCTTCTCCCCTGAGTTCACTATCGTATGAACTTACTCCAGTGCCACTATAGTCAATCCCACTGCATCTGGTTTAAGGAGCAAAATATTAATTGGGGTTTATTCTAATCCTGGTGTCTATCCAACATAAGTAACTCAAAATGACAGCTGTGTGGATGTGAGGTGAGAATAGGATTGGATTTGGATCTAGAGACCCTATTTGAACTCAACGTAAGGGTTTACGCATGGATAATAGCAACTTGGGCAAGATATTGGAGGGTGCAAAACACCCATGGAAACATACCCCAGCATGGAGTGAACCTCTTCATTGGAAGGTTAAAAAATCTTCTGAAAGAATATGACTAGTAGCCACTGAAGGGTTGCTAATAAGTATTTTTTTAACAGTTTGGCTGAGCAGGCTTTTTGGACCAAATGGCACACCTCTTTTTGTATGTACCAATAGAAATTGGACTTCAACAATCTCTATCAATTTAAAACGTCTACAGAGAATATAAGCAACAAAGCTTCAGATACTGTCAAATCCAGGCCCAACAATATCATGCCCTGAATCTCGATCAATTATATATATATATAGAAGCCTAACTCTACCCGTACAGTGCCTTGTCCGGGGAGTTCAGAATATTCCTGGATCTCCAAGTGTTCTAAAGATGAAGCATATTGTTAACTATGATCAACTGAAGGACTTGTTAATCTCAGGGAAGGCGGTGGTGAGCCATTTCTGGAACCACTGCAGTCCATGGGGTGATAGTGCCCACACACTGGTGTGAGAAACAATCCCAGGATATTGAATCAGTAACAATGAAGGAGTAGAATTATCAGGCCTCAATGGGTATATTTAGATATCAGGTTTAATTGTACCTATATTGGGCTAATAATCCTGGATTCATTAAAAATAATTCCTTTGTTGAGTGATTTGGGAATTACAGGCCGAATTCAGACTTCAGGAAAAAAAAAGGTCTCGAGGTTCCTATTTAAAATTTTTGTGATGTGAGTGACAGTGGAAAGGCTGTATTTATAGACCATTTATAGTCACCATGAGGGCAGTAAGAGTTAACCACCGGGTGTGGGATTAAAGTCATATGTAGGCTAGACTTCCTTGTAAGACAAAAACAAACTAGCTGGGTTTTTATGGCAGGTTGGGCAAAATATATGATAATTTTCTGGTACTTGCCCTCAGATCACCATGAGGTGAATTTTATGGAGAGGGAACATTGCTCCCCACACCCCCTCATGCCCTCCTTCACCCCAAGTAGAAAAGCTGACCAACAGCTTGCCAGCTTTCAAAAGGGCTGCTCCACAGCTGTAATATGCTGGGGCAGGCTTAACATGGTGAGAGTGGAACTTTAGCCCTCGGGCACAGGGAGCCCCTGACTTGAGAGCTGCTGACCAATCTGATTGACTGTCTGCTGAGTAGTTCCAGCAGCGGAAGAATGCAGAAGTGGCCGCTGCTGGGACTACAAGGGAGTCCTGGGAAGAAGATCTATGGATACCAGACTGAAAGCTAAGTCTGGGGTTTTTGGTCAGAGGGGGATCGGAGACCCTAGTAAGGGATGGGGTGGCGGTGGGCTAGTGTTTGAGCTTTAGAGGCAAAGCGGGATGGCACAAAGTGCGGTGGTGGGGGATACCCCCTACTGGCAGAGGACCCCCCCCCCCCCCCCCCCCCCAAACGAAGCCCCACCTTTACCCCGAGTTGGGAAAGTAGTGGGATGGCCACATTCCTTCCACCTTCCCCTGCCCACCGTATTATGGCAGCAGAGGTGGAAAGAGGCCCTTAAGTGGCCTTTAATTGGCAACTTAAGGTCCTCAATAGACCTTTTTTAAAATTAATTTACGGAATGTGAGCTTTGTTGGCTGGGCCACCATTTATTGCCCATCCCTAATTGCCCATGAGAAGGTGGTGGTGAGTTGACTTCTTGAACAGCTAGGGGCGCAGCAAGTTCTGGAGCACAAATCTTTAGTACTGTTGCCGGAATATTGTCAGGGCCCTTATCCTTTGCAATTTCCAGTGCCTTCAGCCATTTCACGATGTCACGTGTAGTGAATCGAATTGGCTGAAGACTGGCATCTGTGATGCTGGGAACCTCCGGAGGAGGCTGAGATGGATCATCCACTCGGCACTTCTGACTGAAGATTGTTGCGAATGCTTCAGCCTTATCTTTTGCACTGTTGCTTGCCATTTCAACACACCACCTTGCTCTCATGCCCACATGTCCGTCCTTGGCCTGCTGCAATGTTCCAGTGAAGCTCAACGCAAACTGGAGGAACAGCACCTCAACTTCCGACTAGGCACTTTACAGTCTTCCGGACTTAATATTGAGTTCAACAATTTCAGATCATGAACTCTCTCCTCCATCTCCACTCCCTTTCCGATCCCCCTTTTTCCAATAATTTATAATTTTTTAACAAATATATTTTTCTTTTCCCACCTATTTTTAAATTTATTTCAATCTATTGTTTGATCTCCACCTTTTAGCCCATTTCGATCCCTTCCCCCCACACCACTAAGGCCATCTGCCACTAGCTTGTCCTGCTTGCTACCCTTAATGTCCCCATTAGCACATCCTTTAGATAATGTCACCACCGTCAACACCCCTTTGTCCTTTTGTCTATGACATCTTTGGCAGCCTCTTCTTGGCCTCCACCTATCACTGGCCCCCTATCGAGCTCTACCTGTCCCACCCCCCTCTACCAGCTTATATTTCAATTCATTTCTATATGTCTTAGTTCTGATGAAGGGTCATATGGACTCGAAACATCAACTGTATCCCTCTCTGCAGATGCTGTCAGATCTGCTGAGTTTTTCCAGGTATTTTTGTTTTTGTTCTAGATTTCCAGCATCTGCAGTATTTTGCTTTTATCTTTTGCACTGCTGTGCTGGGCTCCTCCATTATTGAGGATGAGGATATTTGTGGCGTCTCCTCCTCCAGTGAGTTAATTGTCCACCACCATTCACGACCGCATGTGGCAGAACTGCAGAGTTTAGATCTGATCTGTTGGTTGTAGAATCACTTAGCTCTGTCTATCACTTGCTGCTTATGCTGTTTGACATGCAAGTAATCCTGTGTAGTTCATTTGTAGGTATGCCTGGTGCTGCTCCTGGGATGCCCTCCTTCATTCTTCATTGAACCAGGGTTGATCCCCCGACTTGGTGGTAATGGTAGAGGGGGGGATATGCGCGGCCTGAGATTACAGATTGTGGTTGATTACAATTCTGCTGATGGCCCACAGCGCCTTATGGATAGCCAATCTTGAGTTGCTAGATCTGCTTGAAATCTATCCTGTTTAGCACGGTGGTAGTGCCACACAACACGATGGAGGAGGGTATCCTTAAGGTGAAGGTGGGACCTCATCTCCACAAGGACTGTGTGGTGGTCACTACTATTGATACTGTCATGGACAGATGCATCTTCAGCAGGCAGGTTGGTGAGGATGAGGTCAAGTATGTTTTTCTATCTTGTTGGTTCCCTCATCAACTATCACAGACCCAGGATAGCAGCTATGTCCTGTATGATTTGGCTGGCTCGGTCGGTAGTGGTGCTACCGAGTCACTCTTGGTAGTGGACATTGAAGTCCTCCACCGAGAGCACATTCTGCACCCTTGCCACTCCCAGTGCTTCCTCCAAGCGGTGTTCAACATGGAGGTGTACCAATTCTTTAGCGGAGGGGGCACGGTAATCAGCAAAATTTCCTGCCTAAGGGCGGGTGGGCTGTCTGACGCCTTACCCACCAATCTTAATACTGGGGACAGCTCGGGCGTGAACAGGAAGGCGGTGGGCTAGCCACCCGTTTTATTTTATGTGCCCCTCTGCCTTCAAATACGCCGACGGAATGGGGAGTAGTGTGAAAATCCACTCCCATGTTTTTTGAATACACTTTTAAAATTTACCATGCAGGGAATTTGAACTCATGGGCCAGGATATTGAGGTCGGCGAGTGGGGGAGCAGGGCCCACTCAGCGATGTGTAAAATGACGCGGGGTGACATCAGGTGGAACTCCCGACGTCATCCCACCCCATTTAAATTTTCTGGTCGGCAGGCACGCAGCTGAATCAGCTGTGCACCTGTCAACCTGTCAACGGCCTAGTGAGGCCATTTAAAAACTAATTCAAGTAATTAATGGACCTGCCCGTCCAACCTTAAGTTTGGCGGGCAGGCCGGGAGCCCTGACAGGCTTCAGAAAAAGCATGAAACCTCATCCACGGGCGGGATGAGGTTTCATGAGGGTTTTAAAAAATTTAATAGAAGTTTGATTAAAAGTGATGTACAGCGTCAGGGGGACGCATCAGGGAAATTTTATTTTTGTATATCTACCGTTTTTAAATTTGGCGCCGATCTCCCTGAGGCAGCGCTTAGCCTGGCTGAGGGAATCCCCCCCGCCATCCGCACAGGGAGCACATAGCCCTTCCTGGCGGACGTCACGCTGGGCGGGCCTTAATTGGATGCACGCGCCCGCTCCTGCACTTCCCCCCACAATGGGGGGGAAAATTCTTCCCACGAACATCAGCTTCCATAATCACCACGCTACTTTATGGAGAGCAACCCAGGGGAGACAATTTTCCTTTTCCCTTCCCTGCTTAGTGATACTAAGGTCAGTTGCATCTCCACATTCGAGAGGCTATTGAAAGTCTCAGAATTGAAACTGGCTTGTTCCATCTCATTGGTGCTAAAGGAAGAGGACATGTTGCAAAGCCCACTCCACTTAAAATGCTTCTACACTGGATTTAGTTTGATCTTTCAACTCAATAGATCAGTGTTGCCGCTGATCACCTTGTTAGTCCTTGAAAGTGTTGTGTATGTTGCAGCTCTTTTATTCCTTATCATATTTTCGTTAAGTGAAGTTTCTTCCTTCACTTGTGTGAAAACAAGATAAGGAACAGAAATAGATCCAAATCTGAAACACAAACAGCCACTCCCAAGGTCTAGCAATGTGACATATTACATTTTTTACTGAATAATAGTGGATCTCTTATGGTGCTACGTATGAACTAAAAATAAAAATCACACTTATATAACTATGGGGTAGATTTTCCAAACCGATGCTCCCAGCATAAAGCATGCAAGGCAGAATCACAAATCAGAAATTCAGAAACAGATGTCATATCCCTACATAATTTTCCATCTAAGTGGATTAGAAATCTCTTGTGTGGTCCTAATATTTATGTTATACCTGACGAGATGTTTGAGCCCTGTGGACGTGCTCAACGTGCAGTGCACTGCTGGTGTGCTGCACTCATATTGTTTTGTTAATGTGCTGGGAAAGGATGGTGGGATCTTAAGTCATTAATGTCCATTGTGATTTTATCCCCCTTGTTTTGTTCCTTGCATGGTAATTCCTCTCTGAATCATGTGACAATATGCTATAGACTCTGAATATCCACAGGCATTTCCCATAATGTCGGTGAGAAATCAGTAGAGCTCCCATAGAAATAACACAAATGGCTGAAAGGGAACCTTTATACTATTTGTCTCAGGCTTCTGTATTTTTAAAAAATTCATTCACAGGATGTGGGCTTCACTGGCTGGGCCAGCATTTATTCTCTAGTTGCCCTTGAGAAGGTGGTGGTGAGCTGCCTTCTTGAACCGCTGCAGTCCATGTGGTGTAGGTACACCCATAGTGCTGTTAGGGAGGGAGTTCCAGAATTTTGACCCAGTGGCAGTGAAGGAACGGCGATATATTTCCAAGTCAGGCTGGTATGTAACTTGGAGGGGAATTTGCAGGGGGTGGTGTTCACATGCATTTGCTGTTTTTGTCCTTCTAGACAGTAGTGGTCATGGGTTTGGAAGGTGCTGTCTAAGGAGCCTTGGTGAGTTGCTGCAGTGCATTTTGTATATGATACACACTGCTGCCACTGTGTGTCAGTGGTGGAAGGAGTGAATGTTGAAGGCGGTGGATGGGCTGCCAACCAAATGGGCTGTTTAGTCCTGGAGTGTTGTTGTGGGAGCCTCACTCATCTAGGCAAGTGGAGAGGGTCCATCACACTCTTGACTTGTGCCTTGTAGATGGTGGACAGGCTTTGGGGAGTCAGGAGGTGAGTTAATTGCCACAGGATTCCCAGCCTCTGACTTGCTCTTGTAGCCACAGTTTGCCTTCCAGTGGTAGTAGTTGCAGGGGTGGGGGGGGAGGTGGTGGGGTGGTTGGGGGAGGGCATATATTTTTACTGCCCCTGCCACCCAATGGTCCTCCCAGAGCAAAATGAGGTGTGTGCTAAAAGTGCCACTAAAGTTACAGCAAGGGATCAGGAGGATTCCCCACAGAATTTCAAGGGGCCCTAGCTTTGGGTACCCTCTCTAGCTGCTTATATTTTCCTTGTTGTGGCAGTATTCATGATATTGCTTCTCTGTTAAATTTACCTGTGCTTTTTCTTCCATTTCCCAACCACAAATCACATTCTCCCCTCTCTTTGTATCATCAGCAAATTTGACTACAGTAAATAGCCAAATTCATCCAGGTCATTTTTTTTTATTCATTCAACGTGGGCTTTGCTGGCTGAGCCAGCATTTATTGCCCATCCCTAGTTGCCCTTGAGAAGATGGTGGTGTGCTGCCTTCTTGAGACACTGCAGTCCATGTGGTGTAGGTACACCCAGTGCTGTTAGGTAGGGAGATCCAGGATTTTGACGCAGTGACAGTGAAGGAACGGTGATATATTTCCAGGTCAGGATGGTGACTGACTTGGAGGGGAACTTCCAGGTGGTGGTGTTCCCATCTATCTGCTACCCTTGTCCTTCTAGATGGTAGTGGTCGTGGATTTGCAAGGTGCTGCCTAAGGAGTCTTGGTGAGTTTCTGCAGCAGATTTTGTAGATGGTACACACTGCTGCCTCTGTGCGCTAGTGGTGAAGGTAGTGAATGTTTGTAGATGTGGTGCCAATCAAACGGGCTGCTTTGTCCTGGATGGTGTCAAGCTTCTTGAGTGTTGTTGGAGCTGCACTCATCCAGGCAAGGGGGAGTATTTCATCACACTCCTGGCTTGTGCCTTGTGGATGGTGAACAGGCTTTGGGGAGTTAGGAGGTGAGCTACTCGCCGCAGGATTCCTAGCCTCTGACCTGCCCCTGTAACCATAGTATTTATATGGCTAGTCCAGTTCAGTTTCTGATCAATGGTAACCTCCTGGATGTTGATAATGGGGGATGGTAATGCCATTGAATGTCAAGAAGCTATGGTTAGATTCTCTTTTGTTGGAGGTAGCCATTGCCTGGCACTTGTGTGGCACGAATGTTACTTGCCACTTGTCAGTCCAAGCCTGGATGTTGTCCAGGTCTTGCTGCATTTGGACATGGACTACTTCAGTATCTGAGGAGTTGCGAATGGCACTAAACATTGTGCAATCATCAGCAAACATCCCCACTCCTGACCTTATGATGGAAGGAAGGTCATTGAAGAAGCAGCTGAAGATGGTTGGGGCTCAGACTCTACCCTGAGGAACCCCTGAAGTGATATCCTGGAGCTGAGATGACTGGCCTCCAACAACCACAACCATCTTCCTTTCTCATAAGTATGACTCCATCCAATGGAGAGTTTCTCCCCTGATTCCCATTGATTCCAGCTTTTCTAGGGCTCCTTGATGCCACACTCAGTCAAATGCGACCTTGATGTCAAGGGCAGACACTCTCCCCATACCTGTAAATAGTTGAGGCCACAGTGCTGATCCATATGGCACTCCACTAGTTACTGTTTGTCAACCTGAAAATGACCCATTTACCCTGACTCTCTATTTCCTGTGAATTAACCAATCTGCTATCCATGCTAATTTATTACCACCAACACCATCAACCTGCGTTGTAATCTTTTATGTGACATCTTCCCCTTTCAAAAAGCCATGTTGAGTCTGCTTGATAGTATTATACTTTTCTAAATGTCCTGCTACAACTTCCTTCCCCCCCACCCCCCCCCCCCCCCCCCACCTTTCTTGAATAGGGTGTTATAGTTGTGGTTTTCCAATTCACTGAGACCTTTACAGAATCTAGGGAATTTTAGATGATCTGCATCGCGATGTCCCAATACAGCTAGCCACTGTCTAGAGTGCTGGGAACCTATACACAAGACGTGAATGTTGTTCATTACGATATCAGAAAATATTTAAAATATATGCCACCCACCCCCTCCATGGTACATGTGCCACAACTGTTTGGTTTGGGTGCATCAGGAGAGGTTCAGAGCACATTTTGAATCTGGACCACCCTCTCTTAGCTTTTCTGGCTTCATTGGTCATATTCATCAAGGGATCCTGAACTTTATAAATAGATGCAAAGGAAGCCATGCTAAATCTTTTTAAAACACTAGTTCAACCCCAGCTGGAGTATTTGTGCCTAATTCTGGGCACTGCATTTTAGGAAGGATGTAAAGGCTTTGGAGAGGGTTCAGAAGAGGTTTATTAGAATTGTTCCAGGAATGAGGGATTACAGTTACAGGGACAGACTGGGGAAGCCAGGATTTTTTTTCCCCTTTGACTATGAAGGCTAAGAGGAAATTTGATAGACCCATTTAAAATCATGAAGAGTTTGAATGGGGTAACTAAAGAGAAACTGTCTCCAATGCCTGAAGGGTCAATAACCAGAGGCACCGCTTTAAGGTGATTGACAAAAAAACCAGAAGTGAAATAAAGAAAAGCTTTTGATTCAGTGAGTGGTCAGAATGTAGAATGCACTGCCTGATAGGGTGGAGGATACAGATTCAATAATAACATTCAAAAGGGAATTGGATAAATACAGGAAGGAGAAGAAAATACAGGGATAAGGGGAATGAACAGGGGAGTGGGCCTAATTGGATTACCCTTTGAAAGAGTCAGCGCAGACTTGATTTTGGGCTGTGCTTTTATTCTGTGATTCTGAGGGAAACTAAGTCCACAGTGGCTGTATGGCAAAATAAATGGCAGTGATGTTCAAGCACTTGTATGTCCCCCACCATCACCTTCTTAAAGGCAATTAGGGATGGTCAATAAATGCTGGCCTAACCAGCGATGCCCACATCCCATGAATGAATAAAAAAAAATCCAATGACGCTCCCAGAGTAACGGGAGCTGTATGCTAGAAATGCCACCAAAATGAATTTAATGAGCTGCCCTGCTATGCAGGTCATAATTATAAACTAATGAAAAGTACATTTAGAAAGAATATATTCATGCGAAGATTTGCAGGGTCTCATCTCCCTGAACTCATTTTTATATAGTGCCTGTGTGAAAATAATCCCAAATTGCTTCATGATGGAGATAGGGATATATATGCCAAGTCAGGATGGCAGCATTCGGAGATGTGATCAAAAGCTTTATGCCAAAGTGGAGAGAGAAGATGAGAGGAAGCTGGATTTCAATAGGGGGTACTAAATACGAGCACTAAGACAGATGAAGGCTTCAGAAACAATGCTGAGACAAAGTAAAGGGGTATCCCTTTATTTTTTTTTGTGTATCACAAAGGACAGAGTCAGAGAAACTAATAGTGCAGGAGTGACATAGGGCTGGTGGCAATTGTTTAGATAAATTGTGTTGTGGCTAAAGAATGGATTAGGGGCAATGGTAGTGTAGTGGTCATCTCATTTGACTAATATTCCAGAAATCCAGGCTAATACTCTGGGGGCACAGGTTCAAATCCTACCATGTGTAGCTGGTGGAGTTTAAATTCAATTAACAAAATCTGGAATAGAATGATGATGTAATGGTGACCAAGAAACTATCATTGATTGTTGTAAAAACCTATCTAGTTCACTAATGTCCTTTAAGGAGGGGAATTTGCCATCCTTACCTGGTCTGGCCTACATGTGGTTTCAGAGTAACATGGTTGACTCTTAACTGCCTCTGAAATGGTCTAGTAAGCCGCTCAATTCCAGAGCAATAAAGGATGGGCAACAACATCACCTTACCAATGATGCCCACATCCTAACAAATAATAAAATAACACAATTACAAGGATTGTAAATCTAATGCATTGGTGGACTAGGAACCAATGTAGATGGGTGAGAACATGGGGGAATGGTGATCGGGATAGGATACAGGCTGCTTTATTTTGAACATAGGGCATTATACAGGTGGAAGAATGGGAGGGTAATGATAATTTTAAAAAATTCTTTCATGTGACGTGAGTGTCACTAGGCCAGCATTTGTTGTCCACCTCGATTGCCCTTGAGAAGGCAGTGGTGAGCCGCCATCTTGCAGCATCGCAAGTCCCTGTGGTGTAGGTACACCCACAGTGCTGTTAGGGAGGGAGTCCTAGGGTTTTGATTCAGGGACAGTGAAGGAACGATGATATGGGATGGAATTTTCCATTCTGCAGACCAAATCCGGCGGCGGGCGGGAAAGTTGGCGTGATTTTTGCTGGGCGGTGAGGTGGGTGAACACATGCAATCTTGCGCTTTTGAGCTCATTAATTATTTATCAGCAAGAAGCTTGGTGAATCTTGTGGCAGGGTGGGCAGGAAATCGACCGCACTGCCATTGCCTCACGGGGTTGAAGGTCCTGGCATAATATTTAAAGGGCACCCAGACACACATTCACTCAATGCAGGGCCGGAGTTCTGTATACCCCTCCATAGTCCTAATGGCCAAAACTTGTACTGGAAAATCTGGTCGATGTGAGCAACCATACCCCGGAACAATCAAGGGCGCCTCCAATATTGACTTTCGCTCATCTCTAGATAAGAGCACCACCAGCGATACACCCGTGGCCAGGCCAATGCTCGCCATTGCAGTGGTGCATGTTCGCCTGCATCTTGACCTTCCAGGGGCCATCTGCCTCTTGCTGGTCAGGCCCTTGCTCCTCATGGCCCTGTGCCAACTGGTGACAGACTCTCCGACTCTTCCTCTGGATGAGAGCGGTTACATCTGAAGCCTGCATCATTGATGCCTCAGTGGATATGTGAACAAATTGAAGTGATACATTAAATGAGCACGTCCTTTATAGGTTTCCCTCCATCTCAAAGCCAGCAGGTCAGTGCTAAGCCATACCCCTCCCAGGTAAAGAACATCGTGGAGGACCAGAGATGGGTGTTCCTCCCGTTCGCATATGGAGACATTGTTCTTTGACCAGGGTGATGAAAGCCATTTAAAAAAATTCATTCAAGCGATGTGGGCTTCGCTGGCTAGGCCAGCATTTATTCTTATGAGAAGATGTTGGTGTGCTGCCTTCTTGAACTGCTGCAGTCCATGTGGTGTAGGTACACCCACAGTGCTGTTAGGAAGGGAATTCCAGGATTTTGACCCAGCGACAGTGAAGGAATGACGATATATTTCCAAGTCAGGATGGTGAGTGACTTGGAGGGGAACTTCCAGGTGGTGGTGTTCCCATGTATCTGCTGCCCTTGTTCTTCTAGATGGTAGCAGTCATGGGTTTGGAAGGTGCTGTCTAAGAAGCCTTGGTGTTTTTCTGCAGCACATCTTGTAGATGGTACACACTGCTGCTACTGTGCGTCAGTGGTGGAGGGAGTGAATGTTTGTAGATGTGATGCCCATCAAGCAGGATGCTTTGTCCTGCTTCTTGAGTGTTGTTGGAGCTGCACTCATCCAGGCAAGTGGGGAGTATCGCATCAAACACTTGACTTGTGCTTTGTAGATGGTGGACAGGCTTTGGGGAGTCAGGGAGTGAGCTACTTGCTGCAGGATTCCTAGCCTCTGACCTGCTCTTGTAACCACAGTATTTATATGGCTAGTCCAGTTCAGTTTCTGGTCAATGGTAACCACCAGGATGTTGATAGTGATTGGTAAGGCCATTGAATGTCAAGAGGCTAAGATTAGATTCTGTCTTGTTGGAGATGGTCATTGCCTGGCACTTGTGTGGCACGAATGTTACTTGCCATTTGTTAGCCCAAACCTGAATGTTGTCATCCACCAACCACCCACCTGCCCTGTCACCCACTAACGTTCACCCATCACCATGGGACCACCCAAAATTACCATTTCTCTCCCCTCTGGCATCCTTGAATTCCCCCCCTACCGACCTCCGTCACCCTGGACCCTATCACAATCCACCTCCATACGCCTTTCCTCCCCACAGAGTTGACACCCGTTACCATCCCCATGCGTACCCTGTCCTCTCCCATTATCTGAGCCACCTGTCTTATTTTCCTTTTAGTATACAGCTAGATTGGAAGAATCCAATCCAAATGGGAGAGAAATGTGGGTAAGGGCTGTTTTGTATGTCTTTCACTCTGTCACCATGGTATCCAATCTGATATTCTTCAGTGATCATAGAGGAATTAACTGAAGCTTTTTGCCTAATTTTACTGTCTATTTTCCTTTGTTTTGTCTGTTTCACTGGCTTGTGCAGTTGTGTGAAAGGAGGAGAGGGTGAGAGAAGGTGGAGGTAATGGTATGTAGAAGTAAAACCATGCCAAAGTGGGGCAGTCTCAATGGATCACCTGTCCTTTCTTGTACATTCATATGCCCAGTGCTACATGCCAAGCTTATTTGTCACCATCTGTTTAATTCTGATTCTCATGCATAGGACTTTGGCAAAGAGACAGACCCACTGTGAAGCTGGCTTCTCTTCCAAGGCACTTTAGTGATACATAACCATGGAAGGAATGGACTTGATTCCTTCCCATTTCATATTTATATCCTTATCATATCATGGATTGTTGAGGAGACATACAGGACTTTTCAGGTGGGAAATAAAGCAACATTTTCAATGATTACCCATTGAAACCTATTTTTGAGAATTCCAATTCTCAGCATTTTGAATTTAATTTTAGAATATTTGGTAATCCATTTGAAGTTAAATTAACACAGTTATCGTGCGCTAACCTGAAATATGTCCGTCTCTGAAATATAACTGTCTTTGGTGGCTTGTTTGAATTAATAGTATATTGACAGTAATGAAAGAGGGAGTCCACATTTTGATCAACCTTTTCAATCGAAAGAGGGAGCAGGTGATTGAGAGAAGGGGACTGGGGAGGGGAGGATGGGAGTTTTGGATATGTACCCTCCCGTCCCTGTTCTGTTTCATTATAGGCGTTTCATGCAGCATCAATCCCAAAGCTATATCCCTAGATTTAATGGGAATGAAAATCGAGAGGGGCGTGGAATGGACGATTGATGCACTATTGCCCATTTTATGCATCTGCCCAAGATGAACTTCACCCCCATAGTAACTAAAGTGGGCCACTTTTCTCTCAGCATTGAGACTGTGAAAGATGTTTTGCTAAAGAATGCTTGGCAAAGTAATTTTTTAATACATGACATATCAATATAGATGCAGTTGAAATAACTGTGGCAAGGCTGGATGTTGTGCACCTTTGACTCTGGTGAATTTGAGACCACAGGAATCAATGAAACTATTGAATTGGATTACCAACAATGCATTACATTTCCATAGCCTAAAGTGTACTCCAGCAACCATGGTTCAGCAAAAATGGTAATTTGCTCTGCGTTCATACTTCCACATACACCAGTTAAAGCAGAATTCCATGAGCTGGAATGCAATGTGGAGATTAGAGCTCTTTGTGAATTGTTACAGGAAGTTGCAATGCAGCCTTTGCATTCATGATATAAAGGTTCAGTAGTGATCTTAAGCTTGTATACTGATGGTAGAGAGGATGAAGTGGATCATTCTCACTAAGTTTCTCGGTTTGCATGGTTTCAAAGACCAGGAGCAAAAGTTAGAGGCTGGCATTTCCCCCTCCTGCCACAAGTTCTGTGGCGGGAATGGGAACCTGAAGTGTTCCTGCCGATGAGCGGGGTGGGCCGTTAGGCACAATCGTGCGCTCCCCATCTCATTAATTATGCATGCATGCGGTTCGTGACGCATCTTGTGGCGGGACGGGCAGGAAGTCATGCACCCCACTGTTATGACTGAGTGCCATATTTATAAGGCACCCGGGCAGCCAGCGATCCAGCGTGCCAGAACCTCAGGGCACTGAGATGGCCTCGAGGAGGCACCAAACACTGGACCCATACTTTAGCAATTCCTCCCTGGAGACTCTCTCCCAGGCTGTGGAGGACAGGAGGGATGTCTTCTTTTTCACAGGGATGAGAGGAGGAGGCCCACCCAACTTACCACAGCAGTTCTGGAAGAGGTCGCCAGGGTGGTCAGTGCCATGGGGATGCAGAAGAGGACCACTCTGTAATGCAGGAAATGGATGAACGATTTAATCCGTGCCACCAGGGCAAGTGAGCCTTCTACTCCCTATGCTCACCTCACCATTTCCTGAATCCAGCATGGGATGTGGGTGTCAGTGGCAGAGCCAGCATCTGTGTTGCCCATCTCATGCCAAGGTGCTAGGGTGCTGCCTCATTGTCCCACTGCCGTCCATGTGGTCTGCTGGTAGCGAGGCAACTGCCGGTTCCTGACCCAGCCACACTGAAGGCATAGCCATTGTGGTGGTGTGGGGACGGTGGTAGGGGGGATGGTGGTTTGGAGTAGAGGGCAACTTCCAGATGCCGCTGATGCCATGCCTCTGCTGCCCTTGTCCTTCCAGCTCCTGGAGCTTGCGTACGGGGCTACCTTAGTAGCCTTGGGGACGAGCAGCACTCCACCCTTCACATAGCATACACAGCTGCCATGCTGCGGGCCAGTGATGGAGGGTGAATGTTGAGGGTCCTGGATGTTCTCTGTTCTCTCCATTCCAAGTATCAGTAGGAAGAGGGGGAGGCCAGCCCCCAGCCCAGAAGTATGGCCCAATCCTCAGAAGAGCTGAGAGAATGACGAACACTTCTTCACACCTGTATAGCTGTCACAGCATTCACCTGCACCCTCCACCAGCCCAGAGACACACACCTCCGTGGGTCATTTATCTAGCTTAGGCTTGGGATCACACACTGGTGGTTACCTCATAGATACATGTCCACAGCAATGAGAGCCCAGGTATCTGGCACTCAGAGGACAGCTGGAGAAGAGGCCCCTGCTACATCACAGAAGCCATCATGGAAAAGATGCTGGAGTATCAAAGAGATGCAGGGGAACATCAGGTAGAGGTGTCAGAGGCCCTGAACAGAGTGGCACATGAGATGGAGGAGTGTGCCCGCGTGTTCTCTGATTTAGTGGCTTTGGCGTGTGAGCACGTTGAAGTCTCCATGGGGAGGATGCAAATGCTATGGGGAACCTGGTGCAGCAGAACGTGGAATTTCTGCTAGATATGTGCTCTGACCTGCACTCCATCGCACAACCTCCTGCCAGGCTCCCCTTATTCTCAAGGAGTTAGGGAGGGGCCCTCGGGCACCCAAAAGGAGAAGGAATGTCAGGTGGACACCCCTGAGGCTTCCTCCCAGGACACTCCAAGGGGGCCCATGCATTCCGAGTCATGACTGGCTGTGACCCCATCAATTCCAGCCTCTGAAACCATTGAGGGTGCACCTGCCCCAGAGCAGGAGATCCAAAGAAGGCCAGGGCCCTCCAGGCCTCAGTCCTGCAGGGGACACCCACCAAAGTCATCACTGACAAGAGGGCATAGCAGCCAGCAGGCTGCCTCCACCTCTGCTGTGGATGTCGGGGAAGCACCTAGACGTAGAGATAGAGTAAGAAAAATTAAGAAGTATTAAATTAACACTGCCGGCATATTACACCTTTGTAAATATATAAATCATTTCACTTCATGGAGGTCTTCTGGGTTTTGTTTGTTGCTGCTTGTGTTGTTGACTGTGCACACCCCACACTCCCTCACCTTCCAGGGGGGACCAAGGCTGGTTCTATGTCTCCCTGAATGATGCCTGAGCATCGAGGCATTGCTCTTTGCCAAGGCTCATGCAAGCCATGTACTAGAACCCTCCTACTCACACTATTCCCCTCCCCCCCACTGCCCTCTAGACGCTAGGGAGAGACCTTTGCCTTGTCAGGGATATTTTTATTCATTTGCAAGATCTGGGCATTGCTGGCTAGGCCAGAATTTATTCCTTACCCCTAAATGACCTTCTGCTGCCATCTTGAACTGCTGCAGTCCATGTGGTGTAGGTACACCCACAGTGTTGTTAGGGAGGGAGCTCTAGGCTTCTAGGACATTGAAGGAACAGCGGTATATTTCCAAGTCTGGATGCTGTGTGACTTGGAGGGGAACTTCCAGGTGGCGGTGTTCCCATCTATCTGCCCTTGTCCTTCTAAATGGTCGTGGTTGTGGGTTTGGAAGGTGCTGCCTAAGGGGCCTTGGTGAACTCCTGCAGCGCATCTTGTAGATGGTACACACTGCTGCTACTGTGCATCGGTGGTGGAGGGAGTGAATGTTTATGGATGTGGTGCCAGTCAAGTGGGCTGCTTTCTTCTGGATGGTGTCAAGCTTCTTGAGTGTTGTTGGAGATGCACTCATCCAGGCAAGTGCAAGTATTCCATCACACTCCTGACTTGCGCCTTGCAGATGGTGGACAGGCTTTGGCGAGTAAGGAGGTGAGTTACTCGGCGCAGGATTCCTAACCTCTGATCTGCTCATGTAGCCACAGTATTTATATGGCTAGTCCAGTTCAGTTTCTGGTCAAAGGCAACCCCCAGGATGTTGATAGTGGGGGATTCAGTGATGGTAATGCCATTGAATGTCAAGGGGCTGTGGTTAAATTCTCTCTTGTTGGAAATGGTCATTGCCTGGCACTTGTGTGGCACGAATGTTACTTGCCATTTGTTAGCCTAAGCCTGGATATTGTCCAGATCTTGCTGCATTTGGACATGGACTATTTCAGTATCAGAGGAGTTGCAAATGATGCTGAACATTGTGCAATCATCAGCGAACATCCCCAATTCTTATGATGGAAGGTCATTGATGAGGCAGCTGAAGATAGTTGGGTCTAGGACACAACCCTGAGGAATCCCTGCAGTGATGTCTTGGAGCTGAGATATTTGGCGTCCAACAACCACAATCATCTTCCTTTGTGCTAGGTATGACTGCAACCAGCGGACATTCTCCCTTTGATTCCTATTGACTCCAGTTTTGCTCGGCCCATGTTTGAACAAGGCTGTAATGAGGTCAGAAGTTGAGTGACCTTGGTGGACTCAAACTGAACGTCAGTGAGCAGGCTATTGTTAAGCAAGCACTGCATGATAGCACTGTTGATGACCCCTTCCATCACTTTACTGATGATCAAGAGTAGACTGGTGGGGTGGTAATTGGCTGGGTTGGGTTTGTCCTGCTTTTTGTGTACAGGACATACTTGCACAATTGTCCACATTGCTGGGTAGATGCCAATGTTGTTGCTGTATTGGAACAGCTTGACTAGGGACCCAGCAAACTCTGGAGCACAAGTCTTCAGTACTATTGCCGGAATATTGTCACAGCCCATAGTCTTTGCAGTATCCAGTGCCTTCAGCCATTTCTTGTTATCATGCAGAGTGATTTGAATTGGCTGAAGACTGGCATCTGTGATGCTGGGGACCCCGGAGGAGGCCAAGATGAATCATCCACTCGGCACTTCTGGCTGAAGATTGTTGCAAACTTATCTTTTGCGCTGATGTTCTGGGCTCCTCCATCATTGAGGATGTTGATGTTTGTGGAGCCTCGTCCTCCAGTGAGTTGTTTAATTGTCCACCACCATTCACGATGGTGTGGCAGGGCTGCAGAGCTTGAATCTGATCCGTTGGTCGTGGGATCGCTTAGCTCTGTCTATCACTTGCTGCTTATGCTGTTTGGCACACAAATAGTCTTGTGTTGTAACATCACCAGGTTGACACCATTTTTAGGTATGCCTAGTGCTGCTTCTAGCATGCCCTCCTCATTCTTCATTGAACCAGAGTTGATTAACTGACTTGGTGGTAATGGTAGAGTGGGGTATATGCCAGGCGATGAGGTTACAGATTGTGGTTGAGTACAATTCTGCTGCTGCTGATAGCCCACAATGGTTCATGGATGCCCAGCCTTGAGTTGCTAGATCTATTCAACATCTATCCCATTTAGCATGGTGGTAGTGCCACACAACATATTGGAGGCCTCCACAAGGACTGTGCACTGGTCACTCCTGCTGATACTGTCATGGACAGATGCATCTGTGGCAGGTAGGTTGGTGAGGATGAGGTCAAGTATGTTTTTCTCTCTTGTCTGTTCCCTCACAGCCTGCCATAGGCCCAGCCTAGCAGCTATACCCTTTAGGACTCGGCCAGCTCGGTCTGTGGTGGTGCTACCGAGCCACTCTTGGTAATGGATATTGAAGTTCCCCACCCAGAACACATTCTGCACCCTTGCTACCCTCAGTGCTTCCTCAAAGTGGTGTTTAACATGGAGGAGCACTGATTCATCAGCTGAGGAAAGGCGGTACATGGTAATCAGCAGGAGGTTTCCTTGCCTATGTTTGAATTGATGCCATGAGACTTCGATGTTGAGGACTCCCATAGCAACTCCCTCCCAACTGTATACCACTGTGTCACCACCTCTGCTGGGTCAGACCTGCCAGTTGGTTGTGTCTGGGACATTATCTGTAAGGTATGATTCCATGGGTATAACTATGTCAGGTTGTTCCTTGACTATCTGTGAGACAGCTCTCCCAATTTGTCACTAGCCCCCAGATGTTAGGAAGGAGGACTTTGCAGGGTCGACAGGGCTGAGTTTGCCGTTTTTCTTTCCAGTGCCTAGCTCAATGATGGGTGGTCCGTCCGGTTTCATTCCTTTTTATTTACTTTTTCACAATTTGATACAACTGAGTGGCTTACTGGGCCATTTCAGAGGCCATTTAAGAGTCAACCACATTGCTGTGGGCCTGGAGTCACATGTAGGTCAGACCAGGTAAGGACGGCAGATTTCCTTCCCTAAAGGGCATTAGTGAACCAGGTGGGTTTTTACGACAATCGACAATTGTTTCATGGTCATCACTAGACTTTCAATTCTAGATTTTTATTGAATTCAAATTCTACCAAATGCTATCAGGGTTCCCGTTCAGTTGTCCAGTTGAGGTGACCTTTGGTTCCGTCCACTCGATGACCCTCCTCTCATCTAGAAGTTTTTCTGTTGGACATCGAGGGCATCCACATCCTGATCTGCATGTGCCTCAGGATGGTGCATGTCACCTTCCAGGTAATGTCCAACATCTTTTACCCTCCCCCTGTAACCCACCCCCTACCCCACCAATGACCATCGAACCCACCAGTGTTACCTTCACCCTCCCATCGGTTACCCTTGAACCTCCACCCCCATCATCCTAGACCACATTACTGTGAACCTTCAAATGCCTTCCCTCCCTGCTGAGCCCAGCCTTGTCATAGCCCCCACGGACACCGTAACCCTGCCACTCCCCAGATCCATGTGAAAATTCTTAGCCTATGAATAACACCCCCTGCAACAAGAGTTACTCCCGCCACACTCAGAACCTCAACCTCCCACCCAATCACATCTCACTTCCCCCTCTCACAGTCACAGAACCCTCCGACCACCAGTAGCTTCAGTTTTCCCCCCAAATTTCCAGCATTGACAGCACCGACCCTTCCCTCTGAACAGCTACCCCAACCCTCCCTTCCAGCCTTCCTGGTCACACCCCCCCTACTCCGCCTCTTCCTGCACACCCCGCCCCTGTTTGTTCCGACCACCCGCCACCTCCCCCTCCCCCTCCCCCCCGCACCATATCTTCCA
This sequence comes from Cetorhinus maximus, assembly GCF_964194155.1. Classification (NCBI taxonomy): domain Eukaryota; kingdom Metazoa; phylum Chordata; class Chondrichthyes; order Lamniformes; family Cetorhinidae; genus Cetorhinus; species Cetorhinus maximus. The sequence goes on along the minus strand of NC_135879.1, from coordinate 207,578,272 downwards.
TCTTCCAGCAACCCCTCCCTGTTCTTTTCCTTGGGGCGGGCACCATAACTGGGGTGGTATGGTCTGCTGGTGCTCCAGACCACGGCTTCTCCAGTGAGTGCTCTTAACTCTCTCGCCATGTGAATGCCAGGTTTGTCTGGTCATGAATCGGACTGGCATGAATTCCCACTGGCGGGGAGGATTGCAGTCTGTTGGTGTTTTAATTAGCGTGCATGAGATACAAATTCAGTTCTGACGAGCTTCAGCGGGAATGGTGGTCCGCCATTAACCTGCCATGACAGTCAGTACCGCAAATTCCCGCCATCTTTTATTGCCATTGGGAAACTGATTTTTTTCCACCCCAGCATATCCTTTGCCTCTGCCCTCCATGAACACTGCCACTGGCGGGAGGAGATGATTCCGCCAGAGGCTGTGAAATTGGACAGGAACTGATAGCGAGTGCAAGTATTGCCGTGAGTAATCAGTAATGCCAACTCCACTGTCTCAGAAATCAGGAGACAAACTCTGAAAATCAAGTGATTTGGTACAAAAATCATGAGTTGCTTTTCTTTTAAAAGGCTAAACCTGTATGGATTGACAGTTGGTTTCATTAGTGGCTTATTTAACCTCTAAAGTTCAGAGATCTTTGCAAAAAATGTTACTACATCCCATTTTTGTGGAACAAGCCCTGATTTCAGGGACAGATGTCTTGTGCCCTGAGAATGTATGAAGAGCGTCCGACCCAAGCCTGGCCAATTTTCAGACTGCCTAAGATGGGCATTTGGTCTCTTGTATAGACTAACGCCTGATTCAGGACCCACCGGGTTAACTGGGATGCACTTATATCAGGCCTGCTTCCACCAAAGTGAATTTTTTTTGGAAGGATCAGTACGGCTTTACGGAAGGTCTCTCTTGGAAGGCTTAGTAGTTTCCTTCTCCCCATAAAGTGGGCCCTATGAGCAGAGGTCTCCATCTCTTACCCTTAGTATCTCTTTGCCCACCTGCCCACCCCTCACCGTCTCGCACCCCCCCCCCACAACCAATCCCAGTGCCGGGGAATAGCACCTGCCTTCTTGGTTACAGGATTTCCCTGGCTCTGTGTGTTAATTCTGAGTCTCTATTCCTCCTCTTTGAGGCCACTTACCCATACCGGGTACACATGAAGAGAAGACATGAGATTGCAAGAGTGACTAAATTTGACTGAGTTGGGCTCACTGAATTTGAGCATCACATATGCCTCTGCATAATTAACCCATGATTGTTGCTTCCAATTCAGGCAGTCGGCAGATGTTGTATTGCTTACTGATTTGCATAATAGTTGTGTGAAGCCAGAGCTAAATGCATTGTTAATTGGCTTGGGACGCCTGCCCGCTGAGAGATGCCAGCCAATCAGACGCATTGGGATCAGGGATAATGGGTGTCAGTTGGCTCATTAATGTGCCTAATTGGCATCCTGCTAAGGGTGGCCAGGCATCCTGTGTCTGTCCCTTCTGCCCTCTGCCTTTATCGGGGAAGGTTTTGCCTCCGCTGAGAGACTGACTGTATTAAATCCAGCCCATTGTTTCTCGGTTCAGGTTCAGGTACAAGAATTGCTATCTGAATAGGCTGTGCAGACACGGGCTCATGCTGAGAGCCTTTCTCCCTGTCCCTCGATATTCCAATTCATGTTAACTTTGCTCATTCACCTTGTCATGCTGCACTGCAAGGAGAATGTCAACTACTGCATCCATTGTTTGGGATAAAATGTGCACAGAACTCTTTTTAAGTCAGAACAAAGTCCTTCAGCTGCTGCCACACCGCTCCCTGTAGACTTCAGCGATTTGCAACAACTCTGGAAATTACCAATCACAGCAACAGCCATTAGAAATCAATCAGCAACTAAGCTATAGGCAGTTAATGATTCCTTTAACTAGCACTGGTGGGTACACTTTCCTGCTGCTAAACACATCTTCAGCTGCATGTGTTTAAGAGAGCAATAGGTACTATGCAGAGCTCCAAAATGGCAGCGCTGGTATCAAATCCACGTTACACACTGATTGATGTCACAATCTGCCTACTCGGTGTACTTCTGGCAGATTCTCCCTGTGTATGTGCTAGCAACCTCACCAAAGTGGCATCCAGTGCCGCTTGAATCGGAAGTGTCCATGCGCAATGCAAGCACCATTTTGGAAGCAAAATGGCACCCATTATGCCAAAAAAAAAACAGATGCTACAGCTCTGAATTTTATGGCATGAGCCTTTATGGCCTTTAGACAGGAACAGAGAGCTACAATAAATCACTATTGAGTGAACTGATTTTTTTTTCCTTTGTCCATGGGATGTGGGCATCATTGGCTAGGCCAGCAATTATTGCCCATCCCTAATTGCCCTTGTTCAGAGGCAACTACATTGCTTGTGGGTCTGGAGTCACATGTAGGCCAGACCAGGTAAGGACAGTAGATTTCCTTCTGTAAAGGACATGAGTAAACCAAATGGTTTTTTTTACAACAATTGGCAATGGTTTAATGTTCATCATTAGACTTAAAGTTCCAGATTTTTAAATTTTACTATCTGCCATGGTGGGATTCAAACCCAGGTCCTCAGAGCATTATCCTGGGTTCCTGGATTACTTGCCCAGTGATAATACCACTTTGCCATCACCTCCTCAATGTAAAATACTGAAGTTACCACTAGGGCAAATCTTTTTTCCTGACTCCTCATGCTTCTGTTAGATTTTCTAACTATCTTTGGCAGATGTTTTACTGTTGCACAGATCACACAAAATTACCAAAATTGAACAAAGGAACAGGAATAGGCCATCCAGCTATTAGTGAACTTTCACCATTCATTTTCACATCTGACCTGTATCTCAACTCCAGCTACTCACCTTGGATCCATAATATGCTTGACAAGCAAAAATAAAACAACCAGTCCCAGTTTTGAAATTTTCCGTTGACCTGGCCATAAAAGATGTTAATGGGAGATAAAATTTCCAGATTTCTACCAAGCTTTGTGTGAAGAAGCGCTTCCTGACTTCAACTGGGAATGTTCACAGCTGGAAAATTTACAATTTTTACATAGTAGAGCTTAAGCAAGCCACATGGCAATTGGGCTATTTGTATGTACCCTGCCAAAAGTTTTAGAAAGTCATATAGAGCCATAGAGGTCTACAGCACATGAAAAGGCCCTTCGGCCCATTGAGTCTGCGCCAGTCAAACAAGTATTCTATTCTAACTATTCTAATCCCATTTTCCAGCACTAGGCCCATAGCCTTGTATGCCATCGCATCACAAGTGCACATCCAAATACTTCTTAAATGCTATAAGGGTTTCTGCCTCTACCACCCTTTCAGGCAGTGAGTTCCAGATTCCCACCACCCTCTGGGTAAAAAAATTCTTTCTCACATTCCCTCTAAACCTCCTGCCCCTTACCTTAAATCTATGCCCCTTGGTTATTGATCCCTCCACCAAAGGGAAAAGTTCCTTCCTATCTACCCTATCTATGCCCCTCATAATTTTATACACCTCAATCATGTCACCCCTCAATCTCCTCTGCTCCAGGGAAAATAACCCCAATCTATCCAATCTCTCCTCATAACTAAAACTCTTCAGCCCAGGTAACATCTTGGTAAATCTCCACTGCACTCTCTCTAGTGCAATCACATCCTTTCTATAAAGCGGATTCCAGAACTGCATGCAACACTCTAGCTGCGGCCTTATCAGGGTTTTATACAGTTCCAGCATAACCTCCCTGCTCTTATATTCTATGTCTCAGCTAATAAAGGCAAGTATCCCATATGCCTTCTTGACCACCTTATCTACCTGTCCCGCTACCTTAAGGGACCGGTGGACATGCACACCAAGATCCCTCTGATCCTCGGTACTTCCCAGGGTCCCACCATTCATGGTGTATTCCTGTGCCTTGTTTGTCCTGCCCAAGTGCATCACCTCACACTTATCCAAATTAAATTCCATTTGCCAATGATCGCCCACCTGACCAGCCCGTATATATCCTCCTGTAATCTAAGGCTATCCTCCTCACAATTTACCACCCCACCAATTTTCGCGAACTTACTGATCAGCCCTCCTACATTCAAGTCTAAATCGTTTATATACACCACAAACACAAGGGACCCAACACCGATCCCTGTGGAACCCCACTGGACACAGGCATCCAGTCACAAAAACACCCTTCGACCATCACCCTCTGCTTCCTGCCACTCAGCCAATTCAGGATCCAATTTGCCAAATTGCCTTGCATCCCATGGGCACTTACCTTCGTTATCAGTCTCCCATGCGGGACCTTATCAAAAGCCTTGCTGAAGTCCAAGTAGACTACATCAAATGCATTGCCCTCATCTACACACCTGGTCACCTCTTCAGAAAATTCAATCAAATTGGTCAGACATGACCTCCCCTTAACAAAACCATGCTGACTGTCCTTGATTAATCCCTGCCTCTCCAGGTGGAGATTAATTCTGTCCCTCAGAATTGCTTCCAATAGTTTCTTCACCACTGAGGTTAGACTGACTGGCCTGCAGTTCCCTGGTTTATCCCTTCCTCCCTTCTTGAATAATGATATCACAGTAGCTGTCCTCCAGTCATCTGGCACCTCTCCTATGGCCAGAAAGGTATTGAAAATTATTGCCAGCACCCCTGCTATCTCCTCTCTTGCCTCACTCAGCAGCCTGGGATACATTTCATCCGGGCCTGGAGATTTATAGAAACATAGAAACTAGGAGCTCGAGTAGGCCATTTGGCCCTTCGAGCCTGCTCTGCCATTCTTTATGATCATGGCTGTTCATCCAACTCAATAGCCTGCTCCCGCTTTCTCCCCATATCCTTTGATCCCTTTCGTCCCAAGAGCTATATCTAACTCCTTCTTGAAAACATACAATGTTTTGGTCTCAACTACTTTCTGTGGTAACGAATTCCACAGGCTCACCACTCTCTGGGTGAAGAAATTACTCCTCATCTCAGTCCTAAATGGTCTACCCTGTATCCTCAGACTGTGACCCCTGGTTCTGAACTCACCCACCATTCGGAACATCCTTCCTGTGCCTACCCTGTCTAGTCCTGTTAGAATTTTAAAGGTTTCTTTGAGATCCCCCCTCATTCTTCTGAACTCCAGCGAATATAATCCTAATCGACTCAATCTCTCCTCATATGTCAGTCCCACCATCCTAGGAATCAGTCGGGTAAACCTTCGCTACACTCCCTCTATAGCAAGTACATCCTTCCTCAGATAAGGAGACCAAAATGCACACAATATTCCAGGTGTGGTCTCACCAAGGCCCTGTACAATTGCAGCAAGACAACCCTGTTCCTGTACTCGAATCCTCTGGCTATGAAGGCCAACATACCATTTGCCTTCTTTACTGCCTGCTGCACCTGCATGCTTACCTTCAGCGACTAGTGTACGAGGACACCCAGGTCTCGTTGCAAATTTCCTTCTCTCAATTTATATCCATTCAGATAATAATCTGCCTTCCTGTTTTTGCTACCAAAATGGATAACCTCACATTTATCCACATTATACTGCATCTGCCATGCATTTGCCCACTCACTCAGCTTGTCCAAATTACACTGAAGCATCTCTGCATCCTCCTCACAACTCACCCTCCCACCCAGCTTATGTCATCTACTTTTAAACCTGCCAGACCACTTAGAACCTCCTCCCTTTCAATGCTAATTTCTTTAATTATATCACAGTCCTTCTGCCTGATTTTCAGACCCACATCGTCCCTCTCACTTGTGAACACCTACACAAAGTATTCATTTAGAAGCATACCTACGTCTCCTGGCTCCACACACAAATTACCACTATGGTCCTTAATGGGCCCTACTCTTTTCCTAGTTATCCTCTTACTCTTAATGTACTTATAAAATAACTTGGGATTTTCCTTTATTTTATTTATTTCCTTTATTTACTCATCTGATTGAGTGTGACGATCTATAAGACCATAAGACATAGGAGCAGAAATTAGGCAATTCGGCCCATCGAGCCTGCTCCGCCATTCAATCATGGCTGTTAAGTTTCTCAACCCCATTCTCCCGCCTTCTCCCCGTAACCTTTGATCCCCTTACCAATCAAGAACCTATCTATCTCAGTCTTAAATACACTCAATGACCTGGCCTCCACAGCCTTCTGTGGCAATGAATACCATAGATTCACCACTCTCTGGCTGAAGAAGTTTCTCCTCATCTCTGTTCTAAAAGGTCTTCCCTTTACTCTGAGGCTGTGCCCTCGGGTTCTAGTCTCTCCTACTAATGGAAACATCTTCCCCATGTCAACTCTATCCAGGCCTTTCAGTATTCTGTAAGTTTCAATCAGATCCCCCCTCATCCTTCTAAACTCCATCGAGTATAGACCCAGAGTCCTCAAACGTTCCTCATATGTTAAGCCTTTCACTCCTGGGATCGTTCTCGTGAACCTCCTCTGGACCCTCTCCAGGGCCAGCACATCCTTCCTGAGATACGGGGCCAAAAATTGCTATATTCTAAATATGGTCTGACCAGAGCCTTATAAAGCCTCAGCAGCACATCCCTGCTTTTATATTCTAGTCCTCTCGAAATAAATGCCAACATTGCATTTGCCTTCCTAACTACCGACTCAACCTGCAAGTTAACATTAAGAGAATCCTGGACTAGGACTCCCAAGTCCCTTTGCACTCCAGATTTCTGAATTCTCTCCCCATTTAGAAAATAGCCTATGCCTCTATTCTTCCTACCAAAGTGCATGACCTCACACTTCCCCACATTGTATTCCATCTGCCATTTCTTTGCCCATTCTCCTAACCTGTCCAAATCCTTCTGCAGCCTCCCCACCTCCTCAATACCACTTGTCCCTCCACCTATCTTTGTATCATCTGCAAACTTAGCCAGGATGCCCTCAGTTCCTTCACCTAGATCATTAATGTATAAAGTGAAAAGTTGTGGTCCCAACACTGACCCCTGTGGAACTCCATTAGTCACCGGCCGCCATCCTGAGAAGGACCCCTTTATCCCCACTCTCTGCCTCCTGCCAGACAGCCAATTTTCTATCCATGCTAGTACCTTGCCTCTAACACCATGGGCTCTTATCTTACTGAGCAGCCTCCTGTGCGGCACCTTGTCAAAAGCCTTCTGGAAGTCCAAGTAGATAACGTCCATTGGCTCTCCTTTGTCTAACCTACTCGTTACCTCCTCAAAGAATACTAACAGATTTATCAGGCATGACCTCCCCTTGATGAAACCATGCTGACTTTGCCCTATTTTACCATGCACTTCCAAGTATTCTGAAATCTCATCCTTAATAATGGACTCTAAAATCTTACCAACGACCGAGGTCAGGCTAATCGGCCTGTAATTTCCCGTCTTTTGCCTCACTCCCTTCTTAAACAGGGGGATTACGTTAGCGATTTTCCAGTCCTCTGGGACCCTCCCTGACTCCACTGATTCCTGAAAGATCACCACTAACGCCTCCACTATCTCTTGAGCTATCTCCTTCAGAACTCTGGGGTGTCATCCATCTGGTCCAGGTGATTTATCCACCTTCAGACCTTTCAGTTTTCCTAGCACCTTCTCCTTGGTAATGGCCACCATACTCACCTCTGCCCCCCGCCTCTCTTGAACTTTGGGGATGTTACTCGTGTCTTCCACCGTGAAGACTGACGCACAGTACCTATTCAGTTCCTATGCCATTTCTTTGTTCCCCACTACTACTTCTCCAGCATCATTTTCCAGCAGCCCAATATCCACTTTTACCTCTCCCTTACCCTTTATATATCTAAAAAAACTCTTGCAATCTTCTTTTATATTACTGGTTAGATTACCCTCATATTTAATCTTCTCCCTCCTTATTTCTTTTTTAGTTGTCCTCTGTTGGTCTTTGTAGGCTTCCCAATCCCCTGGTTTCCCACTGCTCTTCGCCGCATTGTATGCTTTCTCTTTAGCTTTTATGCTGTCCCTGACTTCCATTGTCAGCCATGGTTGCCTTGTCCTCTCTTTAGTATGCTTCTTCTTCCTAGGGATGAATTTTTGCTGTGTCTCCCAAATTACTCCCAGAAACTTCTGCCATTGCTGTTCCACTGTCTTTCCTGCTAGGCTCATCTCCCAGTCAATACTGACCAGCTCCTCCCTCATGCCTCTGTAGTTGCCTTTATTCAACTGTAATACCGTTACATCTGATTCCAGCTTTTTCCTCTCAAATTCTATCATATTATTGTCATTTCCTCTTAAGGGTTCTGACTGATACCTGGAAGTCACAGGAGATATTATTTGAGTCTGAGTTTCCACTTTTTTGGGGGAGAGGAAGGCAAAGTTGTGAAGCATTTATCATGAACATGCCCATATACTTTCAGCAACCTGAGTTTTTTCAGACTGGCACCCATCATTAACTCCTGGTTGTTATGCTGGCAACCAGAGGGTTGTTGAACTCCCAGTGATCAGTACTTATTACTCAGTTCTGCTTAATGAAGACTGTTACCAAGGGATGGAGTTTCCGAGGTTGTTTGTTTTTTTATTCATCCACGGGATATGGGCTTCGCTGGCTGGGTCAGCATATATTGCCCATCCCTTCTTGCCCTTGAGAAGGTGTTGGTGAGCTGCCTTCTTGAACTGCTGCAGTCCATGTGGTGTAGGTACACCCACAGTGCTGTTAGGAAGGGAGTTCCAGGATTTTGACCCAGCAACAGTGAAGGAACGACGATATATTTCCAAGTCAGGATGGTGAGTGGCTTGGAGGGGACCTTCCATGTGGTGGTGTTCCCATCTGTCTGCTGCCCTTGTCCTCCCAGATGGTAGTGTTCGTGGGTTTGGAAGGTGCTGTCGAAGGAGCCTTGGTGAATTCCTGCAATGCATCTTGTAGATGGTACACACTGCTGCTACTGTGTGTCGGGGGTGGACAGAGTGAATGTTTGTGGATGTGGTGCCAATCAAGTGGGTTGCTTTGTCCTGGACAGTTGAAGATAGAACATCTTCCGACAATAAACATATCACCCGTTGAAGTTGAAAGGGTGAGGGAGGAGAGAACTGATACCATCTTTTTCCAAGTACAGATGACCGCTTATACATTGACGTAGTATACACAGCAAAGAATACCCGGTACTTTCAGTTAAAGGGTGTGCGATTAGAGGCAGAAGGGAAGGAAGAGATAAGAAAACATGCTTTAGTAAGTGGTGCTGATAAAGCTGAATGTGAGTAATGGTAAATATCGTGCATTGCTTGTAATCGTTTTTTTTGAACAAATCAATAATGAGAGCACCCGAAAGAAGGAATGTTGGCTGCCTCATTGTAATGTTGCAGCAAATTCCATCTATTCACCTCCGCCACCACTGTTGCTGGGTCTACATTAGTGGCAAAGCCCCTTATTGTGCCAGAACATCGGTTGTAGTGCCTTTGAGCAGCAATTCCTGATGGCTTTGTGCTTTTAACACAAGCCATAGATCAACCTCCTACTGTGCCAGCAGATTTCACTTAGCTTTCTATTCTGGCATCATGTTAATTAATATGTTGTTGTTTAACAAGCAGTACTGCAATAAAGTATTTTGTTAATATATTTTGTATAACAATTGCTAATTAGAATGAAGGTTAAGGGTGGAATTTTTCGCTCCTGCCAGCCGTGTGTTTCATGGCGGGAGGGGTAAATTTGGAGAGGCCAAAAGTCAGATTTCCGCCGTCAGGAAAGCAAATCAGAATTTTCCCCTCACCACTTTCAGAACGGGCAGATGGCGGGTCAGGTTTCCCGCTGATCCATGTCGGGAACACTATTCGCATGCATTACCATGTCATGAATACTCATTAAAAACGCTGCTTGCCAGAATCACGTTCCCCCTCCCAATTACGTGCCACGCCAGCGGGAAATTAGACCGGTCTGAATCACAATCTGATATAAGTGGTGTGCAGCTGTCCGCCTTCACTCCGCTCGTGACTGAGGTGAGTGCAACATTCAAAGCCTACCTGCAACAGCGCTGCTCTGATCTCTCACCAATGCCAGTGAGATGCCACACTGGTGGGGATGTAGGGTTGGCCTGCTGCTCACTGGTTTCCTCTGTACTCCAGGAGGATGCGTCCCGAGTCTCTCAGGCAGGGCTGCAATACAAAGCAGAGACCAGTATTACAACTGGGGTGGGTGGGGGGTGGGGGGGGGGTGGGAAGGAAGATGGAGGCATGGGGAACCATGGGCTATGGTGGGGTTGGATAGGTGGATGGGGAAGGATAACGGAGACATGGGGGGACAATGGACAATAGTGCGGTGTGGGAGACTGGCGGGGTGATGGCGGACAGAGAGGAGACATAAGGAAGCTGGACCTCACTTGGAAGACTAGAATACAGACACAGAAGGGGGTGGATGGGAATTGAACTGTGTGATTGGGAAGGGGTGCAAGCAGACTCCAGAATACTGGGGATGGTGGGCGGGGTTGTGGTTTTTTGTTAGTCTTGCACAAGAAGAACGGGTTCACAGAGACTTTGGTGGGGGGGGGGTGGTGTGTGGGGGGGTGGATGGGGGGGGGGGCTGGGGGGGTGGGGGGAGGGGGTGGGGGAGAGGGGGGCGAGGGGTTGCAGGGGCTGGTGGAAGAAGGCAGGCTGTGTTGTGATCAGTCGTGGCCACTGGTGTCGGGCGTGTTCAGTGGAATGAGCAGACTATGTGGTGAGAAGGCCAAAAATTGGTTTCACAACATCGTGAAACCAGTTTGCAATTGTCCGCTCCAAGGTGGGCCGCATTTCCTGCCATCAGATGTCGAGAACCTCATTGTAAACATCTGCATATCATTATAAGCCCTGCCCGCTGGAATCGTCCTCTCGCTGGATCATCCACATATAAAAGGCATGCACTTGGCGGGCTACATTTTGAGGGGAACTCGAAGGTGAGTCAAGGTTGAGGCGCTTTGGGGGGGAGGGGAAGGGCTGCCCTGCAGCTGAGGCGACTTGGGGGCGGGGGGATCAGGGGCAAGGACTGCCCTGCGATTGAAGGTAGTGTACAAGAACATGTGGAGTGGCGGGGGGTGGACGAGGGAAGCGGCCACACATTAGGGAAACCTTGCATAAAGTGACCATTCCTCTGCAGCTAGGATATTTTAGATGCAGCCACGTTGACATGATTGGAGTCGGGCCTCTAGCTTATCTGCCCACTCAGGCAGTGCAGTGGCATCGAAGTGCCACTAGGTGCTCCAGAGCTTCTCACCCCTCGGGTACAGACTGCAAAACAATGAGCATTTTAGTGGACTGCAGAACAGTTGGACGACTGCGCACGTTGTACAATCTCCTTGCTAAAGTTGGCCGTGGAGCAGTCACTGTTGGAGGTGCTCACAGCCCCTTGCAATGTCATCATCCCAGTTTGGACCAGTCTACCCCATGGTTCAAGCTAACAGTGCAGCTTTGCGGTGTGGGTTAGGAAAGTGCCTGCGCCTGGGCTGAGAGCACAGCGTGCAGTCCAATGGGTAAAGCTGCCATCAATCACTTGGGTGGAGTGGGGCGGAGGTGGGTGGGGTTTCGGGCAGCCATACAGTGCACTAATTTCTGGCCATCCAAGTAGTGGCCAGCACTCGCTGGGATGCATTAGGGGGCCTTCAGACTTAAACAAAACAGGTTCTTAATACACCCATGCTAACCCACACATCTCTCTCTTTCATACTGCAGGAGGAGTACATCAGGATCATGGGCCCAAGTGAACTAGCTGTATGCCTCGTGGCTTACAGAGAGTGAAGACGACTGAGAAGTAAGCGGCTGAGGGTCCTGGCTGCACAGAGGGAGGAGCATCACCCTTGGGAAGAAGGGGCGGCTGGGGCTCCCGCACACACGGCGAAAAGCCACAACGAGGCGCTGAGCTAGACGCAGGGTCTATAGATGCTGCCTTTCATTCCTGCAGATGACCGAGAACCAGTGTCACCGGGCTGCGCATGCCTAGGGAACTGGTTGGTCATATCTGCCAACTGCTGCAGGATTTGGTACCATGGGGGCAAGGAGGGTATCCACTGCCAGTGGCCAGGAAAGTGACCGTGATGCTCAATTTCTGTGCCATTGGCTCCTTTCAGGGCTCCACACGTGACCTCTGTGGGATATCACAAGCCTCCACCCACAAATGCATCCATGAGGTCACGGATGCCATCTTCACGAGGGCACACAACTTTGTGCATTTCGCCTGGGACCATGACAGCCAGGATGCAAGAGTGAATGGATTTGCCCAGATTGTAGATTTCCCACAGGTGCAGGGTGTCATTGACTGCACTTACATGGCATTCAGATCTCATCGCAACACACAGTCAACTATGTGAACCACAAGGGATTCTAGTCACTGTGCAGCTGGTGTGCGACCACCACAAATGCATCCTGCAGGCCTACATATGTTTTCCAGGGAATGTGCACAACTCCGCCATTGTGGCCGGAGGGTAAAATGTTGTTTTACTTGCCCACTACAGCACTTAGTGCAAATCTGGGATGATTCTGCCCCATGAAGGAATGGGAGAGCTCACTGAAAGACAACCATAGTCCCAGTTCTGGCGCCAAGAGTTCAGGGTGAGAGATTAAAGGCAGTCCTGGGGCTTTGTGGGCCAAGCTACAGGTGCACTTGTCATAGTCCAGCTCCAGGGAGGGGCAAGACGTATGTGCTCAATTAGGATGAGGCACAGCTTGGTGTGCACTGCATGCTCATGGTCTTGAAGTCGGTGGCGCTGAGGTTAGCTGGCTCAATACTGGGCTGCAGATGGGATGGTCATGGTTAGGGGAGGCATCTGTAGCCTGTAATTGGGGAAAACATTTGGGGTGGGGGGAGGTATTCAAAATTCTTCTGGGGAGTTGGCCACCTCTCCATGTGACCATGCACACACCCTGGAAATGGGGAGGGGTCAGATCCACATGGGGCATGGGGACATCAACAGTGATGGGTTCAGTGGGGAGTGCTGGAATGTCCACCACAATGACAATGGGATCCAGGGTTACTGGGGGAGGCTGGAGAATAACCAGAGGGAGGTCTAATTGCACATTGTGAGGTTGCAGGAAGATGGAGGGACCCGAATACTGACAGGGAGGGTTGAAGCTGGTCTCAAATTAAAAATGTAGCACCACCATCTTGAATCATAAAATCGTGCAGTATGAAATCGAAACTGGAAACAAATCTGCATGGGAGGAGTCAGAGGCAGTGCGGGAGGAGCCCACAGCTGGACTAAGGAGCCCTTTCAGGGGGCACCCTCAAACTTCTTAGTCAATGCTGAGAGAAGAGGAAGACTTCCTTGAGAAGGTGCAATTGGAGCCATTGCCTTTTGGTGCACTTCAACGAGAGACTGCTGGAGTCACTAGCTTCACAATGCGGTTGCTCCATTTGAGCATTAACAGAGAGGTATGTGAGAATGGAAAATGCAGGCAACTGTTAAGGAAACACAGCTTCTACCTATCTGCCAGATCATCAATGAAAGCCTCTAATGTACTTTCTCCAATTGGCATGGAGAATGGGGCCAAAGGGCATCCAGTCATTGCTGAAGTGCAAATTGAGCTTGATCAGCGTACCAGGTCACAGATTGCAGGAGTGCCTTTGGTAAAGTGGCACATTTCATGAATGCGTCCAAATCTCTCCCAAACTCTGTGGGATTGAGATGTCAAGTATCAGGGTTGGCATCTTGGTCACCTAGATCTGTGAGTGTGCGCCTCAGTGGCACAGCTGTATCAGTGAAAAGCTAGTAGCACAGACGCAGCTCTGGGGCATGACATTGGCTTTCTGTATGTGAGTGGGAGAAGTACTATATTTGCCCAGTTTTCATAAGTCTGCTGCATCCATCATTTCACAGGGAGAAGGAGGGTTGAATAATGGAGCCTGTGCTCAATGCTGCTTTCCTGATGGCAGTGATCTGATTGAGGAGGAGGAGAAGGGTTTGGTGCTGCCTAGCCCAGCTTCGAGAGGAAGCTCGGCCTCAGGTCCATGGTTCAGGGAAGCCCCAGAAAAATCCAGAGGATGAAGGGGTTTGACCTATCCAACAGAGGCAACTCGCACGACTTTCCTATCTGGAGATGCGTGAAAAACAATGCTATGCACGTCTGTGCTTGTCAAAGAGCTGGTGGATCATATCTGCCACATTTTGAGGGATGATCTAAGGTCCCATTGTTGTAGAGTGGCTGAGTTGTACCATTAATAATGAAGCTGATCAAGAGACAGCTTTCTAAGTGGAAACATTTAAGTTTATTTACAATGTACTTAGCAGCAACTATACACGTGCTTTCAATTCCAACTCTATCTCTACACTGTCTGCTGAGGTAGCCCATGCTGCTCTCCTATTGGTTATGACAGATCATGTGGCATATCCTAGCACGTATTATTCTTAAAGGTACATTACTAAATAAAACCATAATTACTACAGACATGGACTGGGAGGACATTCCCTGCCAGTGCCGCTTAAGGTCACTGCCACACTCAATGTTTTTGGCTGTGGATAGTTCCAGGGATCCACAGGAGATTTATGCAGCATCTCACAGTCCTCAACACATAAATGTATCAAGGATGTGACAGATGTCCTTTGTAGTAAGGCTCACCATTATGTGAAGTTCACGCTCAGTGAAGCTAACCAGGCTGCTAGGTTTTTGGGGTTTGCAGCTTTCTCAGACTTCCCTAAGGTACAGGGTGCAATCGATTGCACACATGTGACATCGTGAACTCCATAGCAGCAGCCCCTGATGCTCAACAACAGGAAATGGGTCCAGTCCCTGGACGTTCAACTGGTGTGTGATGATCAGAAGCACATCATGCACGTTTGTGCGGGGTACCCTGGGAGTTCCCATGAATCATACATCCTGAGTCACTCCCAGTGCCTCACATATTCAAATGGCCTCAGCGATTACAGGGTTGGCTGCTTAGGGATAAGGGGTACCTGCTCAAACAATGGCTCATGAAACCTGTGTGTCGTTCTCAGAGTGCCTCGGAGGAGAGTACAACGCGGAGCAAAGCTCCACAAGGTCCATCGTCGAGTTGACCATTGGCATCGTGAAGAAGCACTTCCGATGTTTGGACTGCTCAGGTGGGGCTTTGCAGTACTCTGCATACGGGGTGCTCCGCATAGTCATGGTCTGTTGTGCCCTTAGCACCCTGGCACTTCAAAGGGAGGCCGCTTGCCAGAGAGAGACATGGAGAAGGCTGAGAACTTCTTGGATGATGAAGAATAGGAAGGGCAGGAACCTGAAGAGGAAGATGAGGATCAGCTTCCATGTGAAGATACCATTGAGGAAGCACAACATGGAAGACATTCCCGTGCCACACTGCTAACCACAAGACTCCACGAGGAATCAGGCACAGGCAACGGGAAATGGCCACATTCCTTCTGTCCCTTAGTGCCATGCTAGTGGACTGAAGGGTCTTTATGATCAGGAACAGAGAGCAAGTTCAGCATTTGGACTTGCACCTTCAACCCTCATGATTCACCAGGCCCTAATCCTTGAAAAGGACAGCGATGAACCCTGTATCCGTGCGCACTGGGAAGTGAAAGTTGACACCACAGCGCAAATGCTGCGTCAAAGGACTTGATGCAGTAGTTGCCACTTTTATAAGAAACTTTTACAGACACTGAGATGCACACATGGTTGGCGAGACCATCATGGCTGCAGTCTTGTGCTTTGGCACTACCAATGAAGACAGCCATCTCACTTTGAGAAACAACTACAGCTAATTCTCCAAGGTTACTGAGCACGCCTAACTCCGTGTTTTGTAAGGGGTAGAGGTTACTAACATATTCTGCAGACACTACAGTAAAGAGTTTGACACATATCACAAACATATCAAGTAACTATCATGACTCAGTTACACATCCTATGAATGTAAGGCTCACAAAGGGAGGTGAACACTGAGTGGGAGCTTGGCTCACCCTTGCAATAAGAGGGCACATAGATGCACATGCCTGACACTTTTAAACGACACGATCATTCTCATGAACAGCAATTGTATTTACAAAGGTGCATGATATATACAGTGATCGAAGATCCATGACCCAGAAGTGATGTCAAAATTTCTTACTTTTTCTAACCCCACCGCTATGCCTTGGTGCATCCTGACATCCACAGCAGAGGTGGAGGCAGCCTGCTGAATGCTACATTCTGTTGTCTTTGATGGTTTCGGTGGGCCTCCTCTAGAGGGTTGAGACCTGGAGGGCCCCAGCCTGCTTTGGGTGTCCTACTGTGGAGCCGGTGCATCCTTCTTGGCCTGTACAGCTTGAGGTGATGGGGTCCCAGGCAGAGGGGACTGGGATTGGCTGGACACTCTCGGAGTCGCCCGGGTGGATGGCCCCAGGGTCTCCAGCTCTGGCCCTCCTCCCTGTGGGTGCCCGAGAGCCGCTGCCTGATTCCCTGAGGAGAAGGGGCTCCTGGATGGAGGTCAAGATACCCCGGCCCCCTCTCGCCTTGCCACTGATGGATCCCACCAATGCCTATAGCGATGGAGTGCAGGTCTGAGCGCAAATCCGGCAGGAGCTGCTGGACCAAGGTCTCCAAGGCAGTCACCACACTTCCCAGGGAGACCTTGAGGCACTCGCATGTCAGAGCCACAACATCAGACAGAACATGGACAGACTCCTCCATTCTTCGCTCTAGTCTGTTGGCTGCCTCTCACAACACTACCAGATTTTCCACCACCTGTCACCGCATCTCCAGTATTTTAAGGACGGCCGCTTGCACATCATCTGAACATTGTCTCAACAGATGCCTGATCTCCAGCAGTCCTCTGGGTGCCAGGCCCTGGGCTGTTACTGCCTCCGAATGCTGCGGGGAGACAACAGTGAGGTGTTCCCCAGAATGTGACCCCGAGTCTAATCTAGACCCAAGGCCTATCTTGTGTGTCCCTGCGCTGGTGGAGGGTGCAGGTGATTGCAGTGACAGTTTTTCCTCTGATGCACCCTCAGCATCCTCCTCTGATGCGGCCTGGGGCCTGGGGCTTATGTTAGCTCTGTTGGCCTGTCTGGGCCTGCTGGTGCATGTAAGAGAGAGAAGTTAGATTTAGTTCATAAGCAGGCAGAATTCAACATTGTATTTCACTCACTGTGCTTATCAGGATGTGATCAACTTCTCATCCATTCTGGTTTGCTGGAAGAGGCTGATCTCACCTTCCCCACAGGAGTGATCTTTGCCTTTGCCTGACAGCTTGGCAGCATCCTCCTTGAACTCATGGTATCTTCACATGGAAGCTCCTGGACGACTGCCGTCCTTCCTACTGCCTAGAATATCACCTTCCGGTTGTGGGCGAGCATGGTCAGCATGAAGATAAATGGAATGGAACATGATGAGAGGAGATGGAGGAGAGGTGGGGAAGCATGCATGCTTATTGTGTGTGCTGAGCCCTCCCCAGTAAGGGCTGAGGATGGAGTTTGTGCAGCATGATGGATGAGAAGCTGGTGATGTTAAAGTGCTCATGAAACAATCATTGCTGATGTATCCCCCGCTAATATTGTGCGAGAACCCTGAGCAGTGTCACCCTTTGAGTGCATGAGATTGAAGTGAGCTGAAGGTCGACTTACCTTGGCAGAGCGGATGAGATCATTCATCCTCTTCCTGCACTGAATGGCATTTCTCAGGCCGCTGCCCGACGAACTGACCTCCCCTGCAACCGCCTCCCAGGCCGGCAAGGTGAGGCTGGTGGGCCTCCTGGAGCCATCCCTCGGTAGAAGACATCCTGGTACTGGCGGACTCCACAAATGAGGGCCTCAAGGGAGTTTTTGCTGGACCTCGGTGCAGCTGTTGTCCTTGGTGCAGACATGTTGGGATATCTCCTGACAACCAGCTGGCCTGCTGAGAGTAAAGTGTGCATTTGGGCTTTATTTCAATATGGATCGCAGACCTTTGGCCCCAGTAGGTAATGGCAGAGTGGACCAGATAACATCCAGACTGTAGTACTGAAGGCTCGTGCTCCAGAACTAGCCAAGCTGTTCCAGTACAGCTACAACACTGGCATCTGCCTGACAATATGGAAAATTGCGCAGGTATGTTCTTTCCACAACTAGGAGAACAAATCCAATGTGACCCAATTACTGACCCATTAGTCTACCCTCAGACATCTGCAAAGTGATGGAAAGTTTGGATTCCGCCAGGTCACTTGGCTCCTGATTTCTTTACGGTTTGGGTCTAAACAAGCACAAAAGAGCTGAATTCCAGAGGTGAGGTGCGAGTGACTGCCCTTGACATCAAGGCAGCATTTGACTGAGTGTGGCATCAAGCAAAACTGAGGCCAATGGCAACCAGGGGAAAACTCTCCAGCGATTGGAGTCATACCTAGCATAAAGGAAGATGGTTGTAAATTGGAGACCAAACATTTCAACCCCAGGCCATTGCTGCATACACTCCTCAGGGTAGTATCCTAGCCCCAACCATCTTTAACTGTTTCATCAATGATTTTCTCTTCATCATAAGGTCAGAGGTGGGGATTTTTGCTGATAATTGCACAGCTCCACTCACAACTTCACAGATAGTCCATGCCATGGGCAACACTCAGCTTAGGCTGAAAAGTGGCAAGTAACACTCATGCCACACAAGTGCCAGGCAATGACCATCTCCAACAGGAAAGAATCTAACCATCACCTCTTGATATTCACTCATATTACCATCGCTAAATCTTCCACCATCTATATCTTGGAGTTACCAATGACCAGAAGCTTAACTGCATCAGCCACATAAATACTGTAGCTGCAAGAAAAGCTAAGAAGCAAGTCACTCACTTTCTGACTCCCCAAAGCCTCACCACCATCCAGAAGACACAAGTCAGGAGTGTGATGGAATACTCACCATTTGTCTGGATGAGTGCAGCTCCCACAATGCTTAAGAGTGGCATCATTAAGACAAAACAGCCCACTTCATTGGCACTCCCATCTACCAGCTTAAGTATTCACTCCCTCCCTCACCAGTGCAAAGTGGCAGCAGTGTATACCATCTGTAAGATGCACTGCAGAATCTCGCAAAGACACCTTGAATAGCACCTTCCAAACCCACCCAGAAGAACAAGGACAGCAGACTGATAGGAACACCACCATTTCCAAGTTCCCAGCCAAGTCACACACCATCCTGACTTGGAAATATATTGCCATTTCTTCATGATTACTGTCAAAATCCTGGAATGTCCTCCCTAATAGCACTTTGGGTGTACCTGCACCACGCAGACCACTTTCTAAATAGAAATTAAGGATGGGCAATAAATGATGGCCTTGCAAGCAACACTCATATCCAATGAATAATGAACATGGATAGAAAACAAAACTGTTGGAAACGTTCCAAAACTCTTCCTCTTTTGCTGCCTGTTTTAAGCAGCTGAGTGGCATGGCAAATGATACCTGGGGCCCAGGAATTTAAATATCCAAGGCTCAGTTTATGTGACTGCATAACTAATCTCACCCCTGTACCACAAAGTGTGCCAGTTCCAAATGATTTGAAGTTACATTTGAACCTTAAGAGTCAGATACATTCACAAAGGTTGCATTTCTAATGTGCCTAGATTTATGAAAACTGCGTGAATGATCAAAGGGAAATCAAAGGGAACTCTGAAAATTCTAATAAGGAAAATTAATTATATTGCTCTGATTTGTGAGTGTTTTGGTGCTGAGGAGGCTATTTGGCCCATTGTACCTTTGCTGACTCCTTAAAAGAGCTAACCAATTAGTTCCATTCTCCACAACCCTGTAAACCTTTCCTTTGAAGAAGAACATTATACAGTATGTGATGTGTTGCAATGATATGGAAAGCAACTAGAAGGCAGATGTGAGAAGAGATACTTTAGGAATTTGTTTATAAAGCAGTAAATACAAAGTCTGATGTAGTTTTCCCTTGCATGTCACATATTCTCCTAAGAGGCCTCTTTCTTTCTACCATTAGATTGAAGTACCATTTTTTTGTTCTGATTTTATCAGCAAATGCCTCTGGAAGATGCATGTGTTTGTATTTCTGTTTGCTGCATTCTTTGAGCTATGAGTTGTATAAAACGTTTCTCAGCAAAATGCAGTGCTGTCCTTAAAAACCTTGAGGTCCTGCTCTTTAAGCTAGAACCTATGCTGTCCATCCATATATTTTTTACACGAATCACACCTTTTGACTGGCCTGCCTTCCTTTCCAAAAGCTTTGCCACCCACTCAATTATTTGCTGAAATTCAGGGAGGAATTTTACCCTGCCAGGGTGGGTGGGTGTTGGTGCATGTGGTAGGCTAAAAGAGCAAAAGCTACCAATGTGTCAGCAAGTTGGCATGACCCATCAAGTCCCACACCGAGTGTCCAGGAAACTACCATGGGACAGGTGGGTCTGCTAATAATGGAGGCTAAAAGGCAGTTGAGTGCATTTTTGACCCTGGAGTCTGCCTTTAACTACCAGTGCATGGGTTTCCAAGGCTCCCTGGAACTCGCCAGACTGGACAAGGCAGGAGCACAGTGAGGATTGACAGAGCTGAGCAATTGACAGGCTGGAAATGGACTGCAGTGGTTCAAGAAGGCAGCTCACCACCACCTTCTCAAGGGCAACTAGGGATGGGCAATAAATGCTGGCCCCGCCAGCGAAACCCACATCCCATGAATGAATAAAAAAAATCTTACTGAGAGATGACAGTTGCTTCTTTGTCTAAGTAAAAGACTTTTGCTCGCAGGACTTCCTCTGACAGTGTGCTTTCATTGCTTCGGAGGTGATTACTGCCACCTTGGAGTTTGTGCCTTTGACCTGCACTTTCCTGATGATAGAGCCATCCCCGCCCCCACCCGCTGCCCCCACCCATCCCCCAGCTCCCAGCACAAAGCATTGCCACACTCAGCAAGCCATCCTTCTCACTGACGCTGCTCATCTTTTGCTCTGATCATACCATTTTTCCCAGAGCAGAAGACAAGTAACAGGAAAATGGGACAGTGGAGCTTTGAACTAAAGTCAGTGATGTGTAGACATTGAACATAAAAGTGACATAACAATGTTAAACACCCTAATGATTACCCATGTATACATTATAAATTCCTTCTCTTCCTTTCCCTATGAATGCTAAATGATGCTACCCCTGCAGCTTCATCAGAACTGCTTGATCCCCTGTTCTGACACCAGATGCTTGTGGCCGGCCTCCTCTGGGCTTTGAAGCCCATGAGGCCCTGCCAAAGACAATCACCCCTGCACCCGTGCAGGGGCAGACACGACCATTGGGAAAGGAGTTAGTATGTGGGCAAGCGGTGAAGAGTGGGGAGCACCTTGAGTAATGGGAAAGACGAGAGTTATGAGAAATGGAATACGTTGAGAGAATAGAAGGACAAAATTAATGGAGGGTCACTGCCAGGGATGACTGTGACATGACAATCAAATGGGGTTGAGCGTGAATGGTAGCTGGCCAGGGGGATGTGAGGAGGTACCTTGAAAGAGAGGAATTGGTGCACCTGGGAGGTGTGTTGGTCTGAGGAGTGCTTGACCAACTGGAGAAGTCATCTTCAGGGTGGGGGTTGGGAAAGTGGTGATGGTTTCAGCACTGCTGTGCTGCGTGGCTGCAGTGCCTCAGATTAGCTGAAGCCTTCCTGAATGAGTCTGTGCTGGGCATCCTTGGCAGCTGAGTGAGTGACTGCAGGTACCCTTGTCACATCAGGCTCCTCCTCCTGTTCCTCTTGTTGCTCTGCATCTTCCTCTTCCCCTTCCTCCTTCAAAGATGCAGTGAGGGAGTTTGCACTTGACTGTGTCATACCTCTCATAGGAACATGGAACTAAGGAGCAGGAGTAGGCAGTTTGGCCCTTCGAGCCTGCTCCGCCATTCAATAAGATCATGGCTGATCTAGTTGTGGCCTCAACTCCACTTTGCCATCTGCCCCTCATAACCCTAGACTCACTTGTCTATTAAAAATCTAACTTAGCCTTGAATAAACTCAATGACCCAGCCTCCAGCGCTTTTTGGGGAAGAGAATTCCATTACTAACGACCCTCCGAGAGAAAAAAAATTCTCCTCATCTCTATCTTAAAAGGTTGACATCTTATTCTTAAACTGTTTCCCCTAGTTCTAGTCTCCCCCACAAGAGCAAACATCCTCCCGGTATGCACCTTATCAAACCCTGAAGGCAGAGAGCTGCCTCAGGGAACTGAAGAATATAAATGCCAAAAATAAGGATTGGAAAAACTGGGAAAACATGCCCACACATCAGAATCAATCATCGGAACATATAGCAGATGAAAATTCTGCGCAAACATTTTTATTTTTTTTAAATTAATATCGGAAACCTCATCCTGCCCTTGGATGAGGTCTGCTCAAAAAGGCAAAGGCCGCCTGGCCGATTCGCCTACCTGCCAACCGTAAAGTTGGACAGGCAGTGAAAAATCACAGTTGATTAATACGTTAATAACCTTAATAGGCCTCTTAATTGTCAGTGGGTGCCCATCAACCGAAATGTTGTGCGAGTGCACGATGACGTTGGGATGCTCGCCCAACATCATCACGTGCTATTTCACGCTTGAGCATGTCGGGCGCGCACCCGCACGCCAAGCGAAAAATTCTGCCCCATATGTTTTAATAAGATCACCTCTCATTCTTCTAAACTCCTTTGGCTGTAGGCCCAACCTTTTTTCATAATATAAACCTTCATTCCAGAAAAGGGTTGAGTGAACCTTCTCTGAACTGCTTCTAAAGCAATTATATCTTTGTTCAAATAAGGAGACCAAAACTCTCTACAGTACTGCAGATGTGGGGTCTCACCAATGCCCTGTACAGTAACAGAAAAACTTCCCTACCTTTATATTCCATTCCCCTTTCAATACATGCCAACATTCCATTTGCCTTCCTAATCACTTGCTGTACCTGCACACTAACGTTTTGTGATTCATGTGCCAGGACACCTAGATCCCTCTGTACCACCGAGTTCTGCAATCTCTCACCATTTAAATAACATACTGCTTTTCTATCTTCTTGCCAAAGTGGACAAGTTCACATTTTCCCACATTATTCTCCATCTGCCAGATTTTTGCCCACTCATGTAAGCTATCTATATCCTTTTGCAGACTCTCTACCTCCTTTTGACAGCTGACATTCCTACCTATCTTCGTGTCAGTGGAAAATTTAGCTACCATGCATTGAGCCCCTTCATCCATGTCATTGATATAGATTGTAATTAGGTGAGGACCCAACACTGATCCCTGTGGTACTCCATTAACAGCAGAATTTTATGTCCTGTGGGTGGACCTGATTGGGCGTAAAATTGCATGAGATGACGTCGGGTGAGTGTCCAGACATCGTCGCGCACTTGCGCGACAGTTCCCTTGGCAGGCATGCACAAAAGTTGGAAGCGCACCCGCCGACAATTAAGAGGGCAATTAAGCAGAGGAGATTGAGGAGGGACATGATTGAGGTGTATAAAATTATGAGGGGCATAGATAGGGTAGACAGGAAGGAACTTTTCCCCTTGATGGAGGGATCACTAACCAGGGGGCATAGATTTAAGGTAAGGGGCAGGAGGTTTAGAGGGGATGTGAGGAAGAATTTTTTCACCCAGAGGGTGGTGGGAATCTGGAACTCTCTAACTGAAAGGGTGATAGAGGCAGAAACCCTCAACATTTCAGAAGTATTTGGATGTGCACTTGTGATGCCACGGCACACAAGGCTATGGGCCTAGTGCTGGAAAGTGGGATGAGAATAGTTAGGTACTTGTTTGATCTTTGCCACATTGTACATTTATTCTTTCAATTTGATACCATCCCTAACTTCCTTGGTTAACCATAGTTAGTTATTCCCCTTCCTAGAATCCCTCTTCCTCACTGGGATATGTCTTTGTTGTGAGTCATGAACTATTTTCTTGTTCATCAACCGTCTTTTCTGCTAAGCTCCTTCCCCAGCCCACTCCAGCCAACTCTGCCCTCATTCTTTTGTAATTACCCTTATTTAAGTTTAGTACAGTTGTTTCTGACCCAAGTTTCTCACTCTCAAACTGAATGCTAAATTCTACCATGTTATGGTCACTGTTTCCTATGGGTATCTTTTACCCTGAGATCATTAATTAAACCTGCCTCGTTATGCATTGCCAGATCTAAAATAGCCTGACCCCTGGTTGGATCCACAACATACTGTTCTAGGAAACTGTCGCGAATACACTCTACGAATTCTTGCTCGTGGCTACCTCTGCCAATTTGATTTTCCCAATCTACATGAAAATTAAAGTTACCCATGATTAATGCACTGCCTTTTTTTTTTACATGCCCTCATTATCTCCTGATTTATTCTCTGTCCTACAGCTGCTGTTAGGGGGCCTATAGACTACTTCCACCAATGTCTTCTTCCCCTTGTTATTTCTTACCCCCACCCATATGGATTCTACATCTTCTGATCCAAGATCCTTTCTTGCTATCGTACTTATTCCATCTTGTAGTCACAAAGCTACCCCTCCACCCTTTCCTTCCTGCCTGTCTTTATGAAAAGTCACTTACCCCTGAATATTTAGTTCCCAGCTTTGATCTCCTTGTGACCATGTCTCCATAATGTCTGTAAGATTATACCCACCAGCCTCTATTTGTGCTGTTAATTCATTTATTTTGTTCTGAACACTACGTGCATTTAAGTAAAGAGCCATTCATTTTGCTTTTTTACCATTTTTTCCCCCTTTGACCCTATTTGCTGCTGTTTTTTATGTTTGTACACTTTGTCCCTTCCTGTCACACTCTGGGTTTTGTTACCTAAATAGATGCCCTGCAATGCTGCTATATCATTTTGCTTTGTAAGCCTACGTATCCCCACACCAGAACCCTATCCCCTCTATTTAGTTTAAAGCCCTCTCTACAGCCCTAGTTATCCGGTTCACTAGGACACTGGTCCCAGCACGGTTCAAGTGAAGCCCGTCCCACCAGAACAGTTCCCTTCTACCCCAGTGCCAGTGCCCCATGAACTGAAACCCATTCCTCTGACACCAATCTTTGAGCCACACATTTAACTCCTTGACTTTATTTACCATGTGCCAGTTTGCCCATGGTTCAGATAGTAATCCTGAGATCATTACCCGTCGAGACTTGCAGCCTGGCTATTTTGATCAAGTGTAAACCTCACATAGTGATGAGCCTTCCTGTAGAGGGCATCTACCCTCCTTGATGCATCTATGTGTGGCGGACTACGAGATGCCGCACAGGATCTGTGGATCTGCAGCCAAAGAAATTGAGTGCGGCAGTCACCTTCAAGGCCAATGGCAGGGGATAGCGTCCCACTCCACGGGGCATTAGTTCTTCATGGAGAATATGGCAGACGTGATCTACTAATGCTCGGGACAAGTGCAGACGTGTGCAACACTGTCTCTCACTCATCTGTAAATAGGACCGTCTTCTTCGGTTCAGCCTAGATCTAGAAAGTCATCTCCATGCTCTGGGTCTATCCTCCTGATCCTCATGTTCTTGCTGTAGCTGCCGTGCACTCTGGATCTCAGGCGGGCCCTCCTCCAGAAGCTGCACTTAGCATTGCCTGCCCCTTCTTCTCCTCTTGAGCTCTGGATCCATAATTGCTTTATCCTTCTCTCTGAAATGATAGACTGACTAGGTTAATGAAAAACGGGTGAACATAGTGAAGCTCACAATCTTGAACCAATAGCAACTGCAATGGTCTATAATGTCTTCTGCCCCACTAGCCTTGTCGCTGATGCAGCCTTGTATCTGAGGCGCTGACAAACACATCGGGGTAACCAAAGTGCCCTCCCTGAGACTTAACATCTGAATCTCATAGAGGTTGGAGAAGGTTTAAATGACATGTGTGACCTGACCTAGCTCAGTGCTACAAACTCAGATCTGGCATCCTGATGAACAATGAGTTGCTGATGATTAATGACTGGGTGCCCTTTGGCCTGTTACGAATGCCAATTCTGGAAAACACATGGAAGCCTCCCACTGCTGGGATGCCATATATACAGCACCTGTGCCTCCTTAATGGTTGCCTGCATTCCCAAATTTCACATTCCTGTGTGTTAAAGTTGAAATGCAGAGACTGTGATGTTAAGCCAGTGACTCCTAAATTTCCCTGTTACAGTGTGGCAAAGGGCATGGGTTCCAATGGCTAGTTTCTCAAGGAGGTCTTCCTCCTTTCTCTCAGTTCTCCATTTTAATCATGTGGCCCCAACGGAGGCCACCAGAAAGGGCCGCTTAGTACTAGTGTGCTCCTCCCAGACTGCCTCAGACCCCTTCCATGCAGATTCACTTCTACTTTCTATTTAAAACTGCGCCATTACTTCGATAGTGCAAGTTGGTGGTTCTCCACTCTTACTTTGAGACCAGCCTCGACGCTCCCTCTCTTGTCCGGGTCCCAGAAATTTACCTGGAACCTCACACTGCGGAGGTAGAACTCCCTCTTGTCATTCATCAGCCTCCCCCAGTAATACTGGATCCTGTTGTTGTTGTGGGTGACATTACTACCTTCCCCCTGAGCCCATCACTGTTCACATGCCAATTCCCCATGTGGATCTCACTCCTCCCCATCTAGAGGCTGTGGGCATGTTCACCTACAGAGGAGACCAACCCCACCCCCCCCCGACCCCCCCCCCACCATCCCCAGGAAAGCTTCACATTGTTCCCCCCTTTATTATTTGTTCCCCAAATACAGGCTGCAGATGCCTCCCATAACCATTACCATCCCATCTGCAGAACAGTACAGAGACAGACAAGCCCCTGGACAGTGACGGTGAAAATGTCCTGCACACCAAGCTGTGCATTATCCCAATTGAGCACACAGCCCTTGCCCTGCTCAGTGAGGTCCATAGAGCCCAGGGTTGTACACTACAGTGCCTCCCTTCCCAACCGCACCCCCTTCCCCGCCACCTTTATGAGTTTCAGTGTGACCCATCCTTTTTGTGCCACACTAACCCCCCACCCCCTCGCCCACTATTCCAGAGTCTGCATGCATCCCCTCCCATTCATACATGTGATATCCCATCCACCCCCCTGTTTGCCAGCATCTCAGTTTCCCCTGTCGGGCTCCAGCTTCCCACCCCTCAGTCTCCCCTCTGCCTGCCATCGCTCCCCTTCCTCCTCCACCACCTTGCAATGCCTTCCTGCCCCTTTTCCTCCTGTGTGTTTCCACTGCCCCTAACCCCTTGCAATGCTTTCCTGACCCTTTTCCCCCATGTGTCTGTTATCCTTCCCACCACCCACCATCCCCCACCCCAGTCGAAATGCTGGTCCCTGTCTGTATGTTCAGCCCTGCCTCAGTACCACTGCACAGTTGTGTCCTTCAGAACTACGCAGGCACCCACTGGGAACAGGCCAACCCTACACTCCCAGCAGTGTGGTGTTCCACTTTCATCGCAATGAGACCAGCGCAGCATTGTGGCAGCTAGGCTATGAATGTTGCACTCACTGAAGTCATGAGAAAAGCGAGGTCCAACTGCTGCACACCACTCTTTTTCAAACTTGATTCAAACCAATGTGATTTCCTGCTGGTGTGATGCAAGATTGGCAGGTGGCACGTTATTCCAGTGAGCAGCTCATTTAATGAGCATTCATGACATGGTAATGAATGCGAATGATATTCACGCCACTAGTCAGCGGGATACCTGACCTGCCATTAACTCACCATTGGGAGAATAGCAAACTGTTTTTATGCTGGCGGGATTCCGATTTTTTGACTCCCGCTAGGTTCTCTGCTCCCACCCACCGCGAAACCTGCTGTGGGCAGGATGGGAAAATTCCACCCTTGGTGTCCATGTCACAACTTGCTTTCCTACCTATCTTTGTTACGTCAACACATTTGGCTACAATACAGTCTGTTCCTTCATCCAAGTTATTGATATAGATTATAAACAGTTGAGGCCCCCATACTGATCCCTGCAGCACTCTACTAGTTACAGTCTGCCAACCTGAAACTGACTCATTTATCCCAACTCTCTATTTCCTGTCAATTAGTCAATATATTTTCCCAAACACCGTGAGCTCTTGTGTAGTAACTATTTATAAAGCACCTTATCGAATGCCATTTGGAAATCCAAATGCCCTACATCTACTGGTTTCCCTTTTACCCATTTTGCTTGTTACATTCTCAAAAAACTTAAATAAATCCGTGAAAAATGATTTCCCTTTCACAAAACCATGTTGACTCTGCTTGATTGTATTATGGTTTTATAAATGTCCCTCTATTGGTTTCTTGATAATGAATTTCAGCATTTTTCCAATGCTAACTGGCATATAGTTTTCAACTTTCTGTCTCTTTCCTTTCTTGAATAGTGAGGCTGGATTTTACTCTTCTCAGTTGGTGGGTTTGAAGTCGGAGGTGCATATAAAATCCAATTGGTTGCCTTCCCACTGGCTATCTGTCTGCCTCTGACCTGTCTGAAATTTTATGGGGGCAGGGGAAGCATCAGGTGGCTTGCCCACCCTTACGCCTATTGAGGCCCTTCAGTGGCCAATTATTAGCCACTTAAAGGCCTCATCCTGCCATCATTGGTATTTTACCCACGCCACAGGCAGGGTGGAGTTTCATGCCATACGGGAAGTCTGGCAGGTTTTGCAGAATGAGTGGTGTTGGGCATTGGGGAGAGGCCTCCTTTAAGGGTCCTCTGGACCCATCAGAAGCATGCCCCGAAAGGTCATGTCCCATGTAACCCTCCCCATCTGTTAAACCCAGACCCCTTCGCCAAGACCCACAACCCTGGAGATTTACCTGGGCTCCTCAGCTTTGGGGGTTGCCTGTAGTCCCAGCGGTGGCCACTACTCTTGATGTTGCAGTTGAGATTACAGAGCTGTCAGCCATCTGATTGGTTGGCAGCTCTCTGAGGCAGGACTTCTGAGCGAAGGGCAGAAGGTTCACCTTAAAGCAGTTAACCTTACTCCCGACATTAAATTGCTGAGGGGCATCCATTGGGATAGTGGACAGGCTCAATCCCCATTCTTTTAGCAGGCATGGCAGGGCCCACGGCACCCCATAAAATCCAGCCTGCGGCATTGCATTTGTGGTTTTCCAATCTGCTAGGACCTTTCCAGAGCATCAGGAGTTGTGCAAGGTTACAGCCAATGCATTCACCATCTCTGTAGCCATTTCTTTATGACCCTCAGATGCAGATCATCAGGTCCAGAAGACTTGTTAGCCTTTAGTCCTAATAGTTTTCCTAGTACTTTTTCTCTTGCGACAGTGATTGTTTTAAGTTACTCCCTCTCTTTTACCCCTTCATTTTCTACTATTCTTGGGATGCTACTGTGAAGACGGATACAAAATATTTGTTCAGCGCCTCCTGCCATTTCCTCATTTCCCATTAATAATTACCCAGTCTCATCCTCTCAGGGACCAAAATTTACTTTAGCTACTCTCTTCCTTTTTATAAAGTTGTAAAAGCTCTTAATGTCTGTTTTTATATTCCTTACTAGTTTACTCTCATATTGTAATTTCTCCCCCTTTTATTAGTCATCCTTTGCTTGCTTCCCACGTCATATGGCGTGACACAAGATTGGAAGGTGGCATGTGATTCCAGTGAGCAGCTAATTTAATGAGCATTCATGAACTGGTAGTGTTTGTTTCTAAACATTTCCCAATTTTCTGCTCTACAACAAAACTTCTCAATATTGTACATCTTTTCTTTCAATTTGATACCATCCTTAAGTTGCTTAGCCACAAATGGTGACATGTCACACTTTTAACAAAGAATGATATTGTGCTGGATTTACTTCCAGATAATGAAGCAGGACAACTACGTGAAGACGTAAGGATACTTAGGTAATAATGACCATGATTTAATTAGGCTCAAAGCAAAGGAGAAGTTGAGGTTATAGGTTAGCAGGTTCCTCTTTCAGCTTTTCCCATGTTACATGGGGGAGAATTTTCTCCCCGTCGGGGGTTTGGACGGGAGCTGGTGCGGACAGGCGCGTAGTGGATCGCTGCCTGCAATCAGCTGCGCGCTGCCATTTTACGCGGGTGGGCCGATTAAGGCCCGCCCAGCGTGACGTGCAACTGGAAGTGCTGTGCGCTCCCTGTGCGGGCCAGGGGGAGTAGGCTGAGTCGGGGCCTGCGCTATGCCCGCAAAAGAGCACACAATCCTCCCTGAGGCACAGAGCTTCAGGGAGATTAGTTTGATTTTGGAAAATTTTAATGAAGAGAAAACATTTTTTTTAAGACATGTCCCCTCATGCGACAGCGTCCCTTGTTTCCAAGCAAAGGAGAAGTTGAGGTTATAGGTTAGCTGGTTCCTCTTTCCATGTTACATGGGTGAGAATTTTCTCTATGTTGGGGGGATTGGATGGGACCGGCGCTGGCGGGCACATAGCCAATCTGGACCTGATGGCCCGTATCTGAGGGTCGTAAAGAAATGGCTGCAGAGATGGTAAATGCATTAGCTGTAACCTTCCACAATTCCCGGTATTCTGGAAAGGTCCCAACAGATTGGAAAACCACAAATGAAACACCGCGGGCTGGTTTTTATGCGGTTCTGCAGGCCCTGCCACACCAGCTAAAAGGATGGGGATTGTGCCTTCCGAGCCAACAAGTCTTGGAGTGGGACTTGTACCCAGGGCCTTCCAGCTCACAGGCAGGAGAGCTACCCACTGAGCCCCAAAGTGGGTAGGTGTTGGCGTCAGACTCAAAGTTATTTTATTTTATTGAGATGTAAATGGACCGTGCTCAATTTATTTGGGTGATCCCCTTGGAAGGGATTTAGCTGCACTCTACAAAATTTGCTAAGTCCCGGTGAATGAGTGACTTTGAAGAATGAGCAAGGAGATGAAGTAATAGAGCACGCCAATCTTATGGAGCTGGCATAAAGCCACAAAGATTTCCTTTTCCAGTTATTTGCAGGGCTGTCTTTTCATTTTCAATTGAGTCTTCAGATTAGGTGATTTAATGCTGACCTTGGATGTTGTCCTGTGACTGTGGCAATCATCCTCTTTGAAGCTATACTAAATTTATAGATGTTAACGTTTGGAGGAACAGAGAATGCCACCTAGTGCCCAGCTTCATGTGAATATACGACAAAATAATTCCCAGTGCCCATTTGAATTGTGCCCACAACATGTCTAATATAAATTATTGCACAATTCAATTTATTGATACGGAAAGCTTAGTTCATTTGCCCATATGGCGCTGTATGGTTGGCAACAAAGAAATGTAAAAGCATGCTTCAGCATGATCCAGCATTTCTTGCTGTCTGTGGGAAAGTGGCTGAGTCCACTCAACAGCTTCCTATCACAGTGCAAATGGAACCAACTGTTGAGGAATCCATGTTGTAATAATGTTTATACAGTGCCCTTGTCTTCCCCTATTTTATGCGCTGTTAATTAAGATTTTAATAGAGCACCATTGATTTTGTTTCCCAGAAGCATAACTTGCATAATTCAATAGCAGCCTCGGACATGATTCAGAATCCATTATGGCTGGGAGAGCTTCAGTTATTAACTTGCGTGAAGCTCTTCTGAGAGAGTACAGCTGTGTCACTGCTTCCTGTTGCATACAAATGGCAATGTGAAAAATGGCAAAAACTTGGAAATAAGAGTACTGGCCCAAACTGGTCCTTAAAATGGAATGCCAGTTTGGGCTAGTACTCTTATTTCCCAGTTTTTACTTTTTTTTTCCCATTGGGAGACTTGGCTTAAAAAAATGCAAATCTTTTTAAATGCACTTCATTTCTAAATATAAACAAAACTGGATGGGATGAAATTCAGTTTCAGCATGGGGCACCAATTCAGTGGTAGCAGAGGACAACTTATTTTCCAATCCACTGTTCTGTGGTAAAGTGGAGTGCTGTGTACCTTTAAGAGAATGTAATTAACTGACCACATGACTGTATCAACCAATTGCTATACAGCGCAGGCTACTTGGTAAGCCTAGTAAGTCTAGAGCTGGAGGTGATTGAAGAAGCACACGTTGTGTTAGTGTTCTGTTCTTAATTCCAATAAACCACCAGTGTTTGTTCAGTTAATTAGTCTCTCTTCCTATATTGTTTCAAGCACCAACTAATGTGTTAATATCAAGGGCGCAGCTCACATTCGCTGGACAAAGTGAACCTGATAACCTAAAACATAAAACTGGTGACAAGGATAAACCGATCAATTGACGGAAATCAAGAAAGCCGGGGTAAGCCAGCTATGTTACTTCGCCACTACCTTGAAGCTGTTTGAAAGCGCAGTCTCCTTAGTCATCAAGTATGCCGCAGTTTGGGCATCTTGAACCATTCAACCCCATTTCCGATGACTGGTCTCATTACGTCGAATGCCAAGTGTTCTTCTTTACCCCGCTAGCAACATCGCGGGGGAGGACAAGGAGAGGGTAATTCTTTTGTCCACATGTGGGAGCAAAACGCAAATCCGCAGCCTCACATCACCGGATATCCCTGTTACAAAGGCTTTCAACGAATTAGTAAATATTGTCATAAACCACCTGAAGCCAAAGCCCTCAGTCACTATGCAGCATTTTAAATTCAATTTGAGGAATAGGCTTCCAGGAGAGACAATCACTGGCGATGTAGCTGCTTTAAAGGTGTTAACGGAACATCGAGAGTTCGGAACTTCAATTAATGGCATGCTGAGAGACTGATTGATATGTGGAATTGGGGATGATGCTATTCAAAAACGATTGCTATCTGAAACTAATCTAGATTTCAGTAAGGCATTAGAATTGGCAACAGCCATGGAGAGCGCTGTTAGAGACTCAGTGGCAATAAAAGAAACACAAAATGGCCCCATCTTGTTGGGCGGGAAGGACCGGTAATAAAAGGCGCAAAAACATTGGACTCCACAGAAAGGCGGAAAACACCCACTATGTACAGACCATTGAAAAACAACAGTATGACAGTGAAAACCTATGACATTAATGAGCGAAATGCATCCAGGCAGCCTGCAGGCAATCGACAGTTCAGAAATAACGAATGCTTTTTCTGCCACCGCAATGGTCACATAATTCGGCACTGTAAAGATCGGCTGAGACAGCATTTTAACAACAAAGATAGAAATCGCAAAACCTGTCTCATTGAAGAACCAGTGGAAGCAGAATCTGGCATCTATTCATTATACAACCTGAAAGTGGGTAGAACTGAGCCAATCCAGGTAGTCATTAGAGTCAATGAACAACCCATCAAGGTGGAGGTCGATACTGGGACATCAATGTCTGTCATAGAGAACATACATTCAGATATTTAATTAAAGGAGTCCATCCTTTAAGTTTGGCAGAATCGGGCACTAAATTAAAAACATATACGGGCGAAGAAATAAGAGTGAAAGGGATTTGTCAAGTCCTGGTGCAGTATGGGGATCAGTCTGGAAATTTACCCCTTAGAGTAGTAGCTAGGGTGGGCCTCAGTTTAATTGGTCACAGCTGGCTCAAAAAAGATTAAATTGCAATGGGCCGAGATTTTTCAAATCATAACGAGAAACTTACAGGAATTGTTACAAAAGTATGCTTCCATTTTTAGTGGCGAGCTAGGGAGGATTCGTGTGCTACAAGCCAAAATCCACATTGACCCTAACGCAACCCCAGATTTATCAGAGCCAGGCCAGTCCCTTATGCTCTACGGGACAAGGTTGAGACCGAGCTAAACAGGCTGGAAAAGTTGGGTATCTTACAAGCGTTGCAATTTTCCGAGTGGGCGGCACCCATAGTACCCGTACTGAAGCCAGACCAAACTGTTCGCTTATGCAGTGACTATAAATTAACTCTAGACAGAGTGGCCAAATTTGATAGACAGCCAACACCAAAGGTTGATGAATTATATTCGAAATTGACAGGGGGCAGTATATATTCAAAACTTGATATGAGCCACGCCCACCATCAGGTAGAGTTGGAAGAAGGCTCTAGGGAATTTGTGACCATCAATACACATTGAGGATTGTATCAATATAATCGACTACCCTTTGGGGTCTCGTCGGCATGTGCTATTTTCCAGCGTACCATGGAAAATCTACTTCAGGGACTGCTCCATGTCGTTGTTTATTTATTTATCTGGATGATGTCTTAGCTAAAGGACTAACTGACGAAGAACACTTAGCTAATTTGGAGGAGGTGCTGAAACGCTTCTCATAAGCGGAGGTCTGCTTGAAACAAGAGAAATGTGTTTTCCAAGCCAAGGAGGTAGTTTAATTGGGCCATAATGTTGGCGCGCATGGCCCGCATCCTGTGGAAGAAAAGGTCAAGGCAATTCGCAAAGCACTTACACCGAAGAACACTAAAAGGTCTTCTTAGACATGATAAATTACTATGGGTGATTTCTCCTAAATCTATCAGCTGCACTGGCTCCGTTACACGCATTGCTTAAGAAAAACAATAAATGGATTTGGTAAGCTCTGCACCTGGAGGTGTTTCTGAAGGTAAAGCAGTTGCTAAGATCATCGGCTGTACTGGCCCACTTTGACCCAAAGAAAGAATTGATTTTAACTTGCGACGCATCCCCTTATGGAGTAGGGGCTGTACTTTCACATCAGATGGCGGATGGCTCCGAACGACCCATTGGGTTATATCTTGCACGGTCAGTGCTGTAGAGTGACGATATTCTCAAATTGAGAAGCATGGCTTGTCTGTTGTGTTTGGTGTTTGGAAATTCCATCAATACCTTCACGGTCGCCATTTTCACATTATATCTGACCACAAGCCTCTGCTGGGATTATTTGGGGAAGATAAGGTGATACCTCCCATCGCACCTACTTGCATCCAGAGGTGGGCACTGACGTTGGCTGCTTATGAGTATACTTTTATTCATCGATCAGGAAACCAGAACGCACATGCTAACTCACCAGGCCGCCTCCCCCTGCCAGATAACAACATGAAGGTTCCAATTGCCCAGGAACTTGTCTTAGTACTAAATCTTTTGGATTCCTCCCCTGTCCAGGCCAAACAAATCCATGAATGGACAAGCCAAGATCCACTTTTATCTCATGTCCAGGATCAAGTCTTGAATGGATGGTCAGGAGAGCCAAAACCTGTTGACATGAAGCCTTATTTCAAATTACAGATATGAGGGTTACCGTGCCCCTGAGAGGGCAAAGGTCATTATTGGCTGAATTACATAGCACTCACCCTGGCATTATTAGGATGAAGATGCTCGCACGCATCTATTGTGTTGTCCAGGGATGGACATGGGCATCGAAATGCTAGTCAAAAGTTGTTTTCAATGCCAGCAGATATAAAAGTTACACGCCCTTAGCTCAATTGCACCCCTGGGAAATCCGGGGTGGCCATGGATGCGCCTCCACATCAACTACGTGGGGCCCTTTTGGGCACAATGTTCCTTTTACTAATAGATGCCCACTCCAAGTGGATAGATGTCTACAAAGTCTGGTCACCCATGTCTGCTGCCATCACAGACCGTTTGCGACAGAGTTTTGCAGTGCACGGGTTACCAGAGGTGCTCGTGTCCGATAATGAGACTGTATTTACCAGCGGGGAGTTCCACAGGTTTACAACCCTCAACGGAATAACTCATATCAAAATCTCACCTTACCACCCTGGCTCTAATGGTTTGGCTAAGCGGGCAGTCCAAATTTTTAAGTCTGGAATGAAAAAGCTGGGCGGGGATTCCATCAGCACCAGATTGTCACGGTTCCTGTTCGCATTCAGGACGACGCCACACATGCCCACTGGTATTGCCCCCGCTGAATTACTAATCAAGAGACGTCTAACTCTTATCAGGCCGAATTTAGGGGAGAGAGTCGAGAGAAGCCAAGAGGCCCAGAAGACCAGACATGATGGCCATAATCATGAAAGAAATTTCGCGGTGGGAGACACAGTTCTTGCGAAGAACTTTGGAGATGGGCCCAATCAGCTATTAGGCGAAGTGAGTGCCGTGACAGGACCTCTCTCTATTGATAAATGGCCGAATAATTAGAGGACATGTGGAGCATCTCCGGAGAAGAGAGACAGCCCCACAAGAAGGAATGCAGTCATCACTTGCGTTTGAATCTGCACCACTTGTGGAAGAAATGTCACACGATTTGGAAGTATTGGTGGGGCTTGTTTGACCCAAGAGGGTCAAAGTCACAAACTTGCCCAGTTCCATTGAAGAGCCTGGTGGACAGTTGACACCTGAGGGGGGGTGAGGGTCTCAGAAAAACCAGCCGAGGTCATTGAGCTATGATGCTCGACACATCTGATGAAGCCTCCTGAGAGACTTGACTTGTAAATAGTTATTCATGCAAATAATTGGGATGTTATGAATTTTGTCAATTGTACTTTCAAGTAAAGGAGGAGGAATGTGGTAAAGTGGAGTGCTATGTACCTTTAAAGGACTGAAATTAACTGACCGTATGACTGTATCAACCAAACGCTATACAGCACAGGCTACTTGGGTAACTGTAAGTCTAGAGCTGGAGGTGATTGAAGAAGCACACTTTGTGTTAGTGTCCTGTTCTTAGTTCCTATAAACCACCAGTGTTTGATCAGTCAATCCGTCTCCCTGCCTATATAGTTTCAAGCACCAACTAATGTGTTAATATCAAGGGCGCAGCTTGCGTTTGCTGGACAAAGCGAACCTAATAACCTAAAACATAAAATGTTCAGAGAGCTTTACAGCTTGGCCACAACTCTCCTTGACTTGCATTTTATTCTTGTGGCTGTGCATTTGATCGTTGTGTTGACTTAGCTGATTGCTAATCTGCACTGGTAGGACATGTTGAACGTTAAGTCCTCTGAGTTTCCTTTGACTCTTTTGGCTCCATGTTTGACTCTTTCAGTTCTAATGGAGGTCATTATCATAGTCCTGTCCCCATTGAAGCCAACAGCAATCATGAGTTTCCTGGATTTACTTCAGTTTTTACATCTCTGCTACTTAAATTTAAAAATAATGGTGGCTGTGTCCTGGTAGGAGCACAGTACAGTTTAAAGTAAATAATAACTAGAAAACATGGTTGTCATTTAACAGGAAAGCGTGCAAAGTGCCTTCTAAAACTAATTACACCAATTGCCTGTAAAATGTTGGGAAACAAATGGAACAGGCACTGATCAAGTTTCCACATTTCCCAGAAGAAAGAAATACACATGGGGATTGTAGGTTTCAAACTGAAATGGTGTCTGAAACATTTCACCAATTTCCTTGAAAAGTTTGGTTGAAATCATAGCCAAATCTGTAAACCGTGTTGATGTTGTCTTTGTTATTTTTGAAAAGGAAGTTAATACCCATGAAATAGAATGGACCAGATTTTGCTGCCAAAATGAGAGCAAGGCTAATGATTATGGGGTTATTTATGGGTAAATCGTATAGCCATTTCAGGCCAGGGAAGAGGTGCGGTTAAATGCAAATCTCCAAAGTTGCATTCCAAGTTGTGCCACTCTGCCATTAGCTTCATGGAAATGGCATGTTGCAGTCTGCCTCACCATTGACATCCATTGAATATCACGAGGTTGCTATCATTGTGGAGAATACTCGAACCAAGGCTTCAATCTTGTAGCATTGAGTGCCCCCATGTTGGGACTGGAAATGTGTGGGACTTCCACTCGTAGATGGGGCGGCTGGGCAAGTGCAGTCAAGCAGCAGCGGGCCAGTTAGATACTCATGGATGAGTTGCCCGGCCAATCATGTGCCGGGAGCGGGCAAGAAGTTGACATTCCCACCTCACGGGGTCACGGGTCGGGGTGCCATATTTAAAGGGCGCCTTTTGCAGGCGTTCATTCCCTGCAATCCAGCAGTACCAGTCTGGCTGTGTGAGTGGATGCCTTGAGGCTACAGCTGCTGCTAGAACGTTCTGATCTTTCCCCCCCATGGACAACCTCAACTGCTGCTACCGTCTGTTCATCTCCCCCCCCTTCCCCAGGTAACTACAACTGCTGCTATCACCTGCTATTTTAGAGTGATGTCTCAGAGCCGACAATAGGGGCCCCACAGTTTAGTGATTCCTCCCTGTAGGTTCTCCTCCAGGCCAAACAGGAATGGCGGGAGGTTCTGTTTCCCATTGACGGCAGCAGGAAGCCCTCCCGCCAGGCGGCCTGGATGGAGATTGCAGCAGCGGTTAGCAGCCGTGGGCTCCACGAGAGAATCTGAGTCTAGTGCAAAAAAAGGATCAATGACTTCCTGTAAGGATAAGTGGCATGGTGTAGCCACTGCAAAGTGACACTCATAAGGGCATCAAATAGTCTATTTCTGCAAGTGGAGAAGGATGCCAGGCAGGATCCTAGGCACCAATACCAGATGAAACATGCGGACTAATGCTGTGAGAGATGCACTAGTTGCAGCAGAGTGCATCTGTGGAACACTTACTGGAGAGGAGACAGTGGCTGTCATAGGCCTGCATGCTCCGTCAGGGGTTAGGAGCCCATTGAAATGACACTCAGTCCTTCAAAGGAAAGGGAGCATAACATCAGGGAGGGGTCAAAGATGGGGGAATTTGTCCCAGAAATTGGAATCCTGACTCCACAGGGGAGGAGGCTACGAAACTGGCAGGGAGGACGGTGGCCGATTCTGTTCCAATGGGGAGGCTGGCGTGTCAGGGCATAAAAGTGAGGATATCTCCAGTCTAGTGTTCAGAACTGGGTCTGCTGGATACAGGCGTGATACATTGAAGGGGAAAGGGAATGTGCATAACCGTCAGCTAAAGGGCCTGAACTTCCGTGGACTGGCAACCAGAGTCAGGGGGGAGGTGGGGGGGTGGGGGCTCTGGTGGTCAGTAGGGATTGGGGGTCAGGTGGTCATTGGTGGTTCGGTCGGGGTGGCTGTGGTTGGTGGGGGTGTGAAGTTGGGAGGAGTGCAGTGGAGGGGGGCGGTGCCAGTTGCTGCAGTCAGGGGTGTGCGTTTAGGGGAGGGGATGTAGTCAGGGATCCCATGCAGGTTGGCGTCCCATGTCGGGTTTTGGGGTGTGGTGGATGGCTAGTAGGGAGGTGAGGGGTAGTCGGAGGATCCAATGGGGGGCGTGGGGGTGTCCTGTGTGGGTACAGGTGGGGTCTGGGGAGGTCCGTTGGGCATTAGTGGGGGGGTGCAGAGTCCTGTGGGGCTGTCAGGGGGGGTGGGTCCCGTGGAGGGTCAGGCAGGGTGTGGTGGATCCCTGGGAGGTTGGGGGTGTGCGGGGAGTCCCGTGGAGAGTCCTGTGGAGGGCTGTGTGTGGTTGTAGTCGGGTTCCCTTCGGGTGTTGGGTGGCGTGTTTTGGGTTCCCATGGGGAGTTGTTTGGGGGTGGGCGGAGTCCTGTGAAGGGTCAGTGGGTGTGTAGTTGGGGGTAGTCAGGGGTCCTATGGGGATCGGGGGCGATCAGTACAATAGTTGGCCAGAAGCTAGAAGTGGTTTTAATTCTTCTGACTTTTTCTGGGTAACTGTTGCTACAAGACAGGTGGAACCATCCAAAATTTGCAATGCAAATCACATTTTTGCATGGTTCCCAGTGCAGGGCAATTACCTATCAGAAGTTTGAACTTACCAGGCAGTTGCCGTGCAATCCTTACCTGGGAACTTCTGGGGAGTGGGGTGCGGGGTTGCCCAGTGTATCTTTGGGGTACCAGTCCCAGATAAGCTGCCCTGGAACTTGGAAAATATGGCCCTTTGTGTTCTCCGCTGCAGATACTCCACAGGTGGTGAAAACAGCCTGCACTGCAGCAAGACCAACATTCACTTCTGATGGTGATGAAATGGACCAGTTAGAGGAAGTACTAAAAACAAGAAGGGTCATGAAGACTCGAAACGTTAACTGATTTCTTCTCCACCGATGCTGCCAGACCTGCTGAGTTCTTCCAGGTAATTCTGTTTTTGTTGTAGAGGAAGTACTGTCACATTATTCCCCTGCACCCTCCGCCAGAGCAGAGACATTCACCTCAGTGGTTACAGGTTTGTGATCAGGCTCAGGGTCATACTCTGGTGAACTCAGGCACATCCCTGCTGTTGATTGAGGATGTGACCTCGGAAGGTGCTGCATCAGAGTCTCTTGGCTTGGAGGTTTCTATCTGAGGCAACCTTTGTAATCTCGGGGGTTTAGAATCTCTAGCTGGCAAGCCAGCATGTGGTTCTCACCTCCTTCTCATTCATCAGAAGCTGTTGTCTAATCAGTGTTTGTAGCTGAGGCACTCCATATATTGCAGGTGAACACATAGAGTTATCAGCTAGGCATTCACAGCATTTGGAGTGTGAGTCACTGAGTCATTCTTTCCAAATCACAAGTGTGTGTAGCTTTAACAAAACCATGTATATGGGCTTGCTTGTATCAAGGCCCTTCAGCCTTTACCTTTTAAGTGCCAGACGTCGCAGAAATGTAGGTTGGTTCGGAGCTCGCTGGGTCTGCTGGCGCTTCCACCTCAGCATTTATTGAGGAGGAGATCAGTAGGTCTTGCAGGGACCTCATTCTTGAACCACACAGCACGTAGCATTCGGAACAAAACAGATGAATTGATAGCACAAATAGACATGGCTACAGGATGACATAGATTGGGACCTGAATATTGAAGGGTATGTGACATTTAGGAAGGACAGGAAGTTAGGAAAAGGTGGAGGGGTGGCTCTGATAATTAATGATAGTATTAGCACATTATAGAGGGATGACCTAAGTTCAGGAATCCAGGATGTAGAAGCATTTTGGGTTGAGGTGAGGAATGATAAAGGCAAGAAGTCACTTGCGGGAGTGATGTACAGGCCTCCTAATTGTAATTACACAGTAGGACAGAGTATAAAAGAAAATATAATGCAAGCTTGCCAGAAAGGTATAACAATAATCATGGGGGATTTTAATCCACATATAGACTGGAAAAATCAGATGGGAAAAGCTGGTGTAGATGAGGAGATCATAGAATGTTTCCAGGCAGTTTCTTAGATCAGCATGTTCTGGAGCCAACCAGAGAGCAGGCTATGCTAGACCTGGCACTGAGCAATGAGATAGGATTAATTGATAACCCCTAGCGAAGGCATCCTGAGGTAGCAGCGATCATAATATGATTGAATTTTACATTCATTTTGAGGGAAAAATTAGTGTGTCCAAGACTAGTATTTTAAACTTAAATAAGGGCAATTATGAGGGCATGAAAGCAGAATCAGCTAAAGTGAACTGACAAATGAGGTTAAGGGATAGGTCAATAGAAGTTCAGTGGCAGACTTTTAAAGGGATCTTTCAGAATATACAGAGTATATACATTCCAATGAGAAAGAAAAATTCCAAGGGGAGGGCCACCATCCGTGATGAACTAAAAAAGTTAAAGACAGTATCAAACTTAAAGAAAAAACATACAATTACGCAAAGACGGGTGGCTGGTCAGATGATTGGAAAGAATATAAAGAACAGCAAGTGATAGACAGAGCCAAGTGATCCCACAACCAATGGATCAGATCTAAGCTCTGCAGTCCTGCTGCATCCAGCTGTGAATGATGGTGGACAATTAAACAACTCGCTGGAGGAGGAGGCTCCACAAATATCCCCATCCTCAATGATGGAGGAGCCCAGCATATCTGCAGCAAAAGATAAGGCTGAAGCATTTGCTACAATCTTCAGCCAGAAGTGCCAAGTGGATGATCCATCTCGGCCTCCGCTGGAGGTCCCCAGCATCACTGATGCCAGTCTTCAGCCAATTCGATTCACTCCATATGATATCAATAAATGGCTGAAGGCACTGGATACTTCAAAGGCTATGGGCCCTGACAATATTCCGGCAATAGTACTGAAGACTCATGCTCCAGAACTTGCCGCGTCCCTAGCCAAGCTGTTCCAGTACAGCTACAACACTGGCACCTATCGGCTAAAATTGCCCAGGTATGTCCTGTACACAAAAAGCAGGACAAATCCAACCCAATTACCACCCCATCAGTCTACTCTCGATTAACAGTAGAGTAATGGAAGGGGTCATCAACAGTGCTATCAAGCGGCACTTGCTTAGCAACAACCTGCTCACTAACACCCACTTTGGGTTCCGCCAGGACCACT
This sequence comes from Cetorhinus maximus, assembly GCF_964194155.1. Classification (NCBI taxonomy): domain Eukaryota; kingdom Metazoa; phylum Chordata; class Chondrichthyes; order Lamniformes; family Cetorhinidae; genus Cetorhinus; species Cetorhinus maximus. The sequence goes on along the minus strand of NC_135879.1, from coordinate 207,536,646 downwards.
CAGCTCCTGTTCTCATTACAGCCTTGGTTCAAACATGGACAAAAGAGCTGAACTCCCGAGGTGAGGTGAGAGAGACTGTGCTTGACATCAAGGCAGCATTTGACTGAATGTGGCATCAAGGAGCCCTAGCAAAACTGGGAATCAGGGGGAACACTCTCCACTGGTTGGAGTCATACCTAGCAGAAAGGAAGATGGTTGTGGTTGTTGGAGGTCAGTCATCTCAGCTCCAGGGCATCACGGCAGGAGTTCCTCAGGGTAGTGTCCTCAGCCTAACCACCTTCAGCTGCTTCATCAATGACCTTCCACCATAAGGCCAGAAGTAGGGATGTTCGCTGATGATTGCACAATGTTCAGCACCATTTGCGACTCCTCAGATACTGAAGCAGTCCATGTCCAAATGCAGCAAGACCTGGATAATGTCCAGGCTTGGGCTGACAAGTAACATTCATGCCACGCAAGGGCCAAGCAATGACCATCTCCAACAAGATAGAATCCAACCATCTCCCCATGACATTCAATGGCATTATCATTGCTGGATCCCCCACTATCAACATTCTTGGGGTTACCATTGACCAGAAACTTAACTGGACTAGCCATATAAATACTGTGACTACAAGAGCTGGTCAGAGGCTAGGAATTGTGCTCACCTCCTGACTCCCAAAGCCTGTCCACCATCTACAAGGCACAAGTCACGAATGTGATGGAATACTCCCCAGTTGCCTGGATGAGTGCAGCTCCAACAACACTCAAGAAGCATGATACCATCCAGGACAAAGCAGCCCGCTTGATTGGCACCCCATCCACAAACATTCGCTCCCTCCACCACTAATGCACAGTAGCAGTAGTGTGTACCATCTACAAGATGCATTGCAGGAATTCACCAAGGCTTCTTCTACAGTACCTTCCAAACCCACAACCTCTATCATCTAGAAGGACAAGGGCAGCAGATAGATGGGAACACCACCACCTGGAAATTACCCTCTAAGCCATTCACCATCCTGACTTGGAAATATATCACCGTTCCTCGGTCAAAATCCTGAAGCTCCCTTCCTAACAGCACTATGGATGTACCTATACCACATGGACTGCAGCGGTTCAAGAAGGCAGCTCACCACCATCTTCTCAAGGGCAACCAGGGATGGGCAATAAATGCTGGCCCAGCCAGCGAAGCCCACATTCCGTGAATGAAAAATAAGGCAAAGAATGACAAAAAGATTGATAAGGAGGGAAAAATTAGAGTTGAGAGAAAGCTAGCCAGTAATATAAAGACAGATAGTAAGAGTTTTTATAGATATTTAAATAAGAAAGGAGTTAACAATGTGAGCGTTGGTGCACGTGAGATAGTTGATGCACTGGTTTTAATTTTCCAAAATTGCATAGATTTGGGGAACGTTCCATTAGGTTGGAAAATAGCAAATATAACTCCTTTATTCAAAAAGGGAGGGAGACAGAAAGCAGGAAACTATAGGTCAATTAGCCTAATATCTGTCATAGGGAAAATTTTAGATGCTGTTATCAAAGCTGTCATAGCCGAGGACTTCGAAAAATTCAAGGCAATCAGGCAGAGAACTTAATTGCTGCAGATCGGAGACTCTTCAGATTTTTGACTAACAAGGGAGTCAAAGGTTATTAGGGGTAGGCGGAATCTGAGGCAGGATTTTTCGCTCGGCGTGTGGGTGCACGCCCGACACGCCTGAGTGCAAAATAAAGCGTGATGACATCAGCGAGCATCCCGACGTCATCGCACACTCGCGAGATATTTCAGTCGGTGGGCACACGCGAGAGTCAGCAGCACCCCCACCGACAATTAAGAGGCCTATTAAGGCCATTAATGTATTAATTAACCTGGATTTTTCGCTGCCTGCCCAACGTTATGGTTGGCAGGCTGGCGAATTGGCTTGGCGGCCTTTGCATTTTTGAGGAAAGCCCATCGAAGAATGGGATGAGGTTTCCGACATTAATCAAAAAATAAATAAAAGCGTTTGGACAGAACTTTTATATTCTATAGGTTTAGGTGAGTGAGTCTGATGTGTAGACATTATTTGATGGTTTCAAATTCTTCAGCTCCCTGAGGCAGCTCTCTGCCTTGAGGGAGCTTTCATTGCACAATGACTTCAGCGCTCACCCTCCTCCCACCCCCACCCTGGCAGTGCTGAGCCTTTCGGCACCCCTTTCACATTGGCTGGCTGTTAATTGGCCAGCCAGTGTGAAATCATGGTCGGGGGCCTGGAGTTGAGGCCAAAATCAGATCAGCCAAGATCTTATTTAATGCCGGAGCAGATTCGAGGGAAACATGGTCTATTCCTGTTCCTAATTCAAATGTTTGTATGCTCGACTGACATAGGGGTTGCAAGTCTGAAGGTCACCATAGTGCAAATCTTCCAGTCTCCTCTGGCAATGGTGCTCTGTCATCCTGGGCAGAGCACCCAGTGTCATGGGTAGAGCCGCTTTCCACAGCCTCTCTCTGTGCTCTTTCAGCCTCCTGCTAACCAGGAGAAGGCCTTTGCTGAGGCTCCTCGTTACTGCCCTGCCCGATGTTAAAGTAGCCTGTTCACATCTCCAGTCACTGAGTGGCCTGATGCTGCTCTTAGGACTCTCACCTCTCACTGCTAATAAATATAACCCTCTCAGCACCAGTGATGACAACTCTGTGCCAATAGCTGATCAGCTGATATGATTGTCCATTTTTTATATGAATTGACCAGTGCCTCCATTAGCCCAGATGGCTCTTTACTGTCTGCACACCAGGTTTACCCTGATGTCTACCAGGCACTGTGTGTTACCCATGCCTGCTGATTGAAAATACTAAACCAGCACAGTGAGGCCTTTTAATTTGCTTCACAAGTAGCTTGACAACCGCTTAATTGGTGGAATGGCAGGTTCCAAATCCCCTCCCCCTACCTTTCCATTGAAAATTGCAACACATTACGGAGACAGTGGGATCCAGTGCCCTCTCTCCAGAAATGCAATTTTCAAATTGCACCCACCGGCAGTTGAAAATCCAGCCCTCTGTGTTAATGCTTGCTCTTGATAGAGCAATCCATCACTAATCCCACTGCTTTGCTCTCTTCACATAGCCATGCAGCTTACTTCATTTCAAATAATTATCTAATGTTCCCTAAAAAATGGCTATGCTTTGTGTCTTAACCACTCCCCAAGGGAATATTTCATGCTGCAACAACCTTCTGTATAATGACATTTTTCCTAGCGCCATAGAATCATTGAGTTATACAGCACAGAAACAGGGTCTTCAGCCCACTCCCCTCTTTCTTAGTGACAATTTTAAATTGATGACTCTCATCACTGACTTTCCAATTAGAGTAAATCGTCTTACATTGGTTATTCTATTAAACCCCTACACAACTTTAAAAGGCTTTATTACCCTTACCTACTCCAATGCAATGGAAATAGTCCTTGCATCTCAAGCCTACCATAAGAACATAAGAAATAGGAGCAGGAGTGGGCCATTCAGCCCCTCAAGCCTGCCCCGCCATTCAATAAGATCATGGCTGATCTGCCCCAGGCCTCAACTCTTCTTTCGTGCCAGCTTCTCATAGCCCTCAACTGCCCGATATTTCAAAAATCTAGCTATCTCCTCTTTAAATACTTTCAGTGATCTAGCCTCCACAACTCTCTGGGGTAGAGAATTCCAGACATTCACTACCCTCTGAAAGAAGAAATTCCATTGCATCTCAGTTTTAAATAAGTGTCCCTTTATTCTGTAACTATGTTCCCTAGTTCGAGATTCCCCCACTAGTGGAAACATCTTCTCAACATCTTCCCTATCAAGCCCCCTCAGAATATTGTACGTTTCAATAAGATCACCCCTCGTTCTTCTAAACTCTGATGAATAAAGGCCTAACCTGTTTAGCCATTCTTGATAAGTCAACCCCTTCATCTCAGGAATCAGCCTAGTGAATCTCTTTTGAACTGCCTCCAATGCCAGTGTATCCTTTCTTAAATACAGGGGCCAAAACTGGACACAGTACTCCAGGTGTGGCCTCACCAATCCCCTGTACAGTTGTAACAAGACTTCCCTATTTTTAACTCCAACCCTTAGCAGTACAAGCCAACATTCCATTTGCCTTCTTAATTACCTGTTGCGCCTGCATGCTAACCTTTTGTGTTTCATGCACAAGAACACTCAGATCAATCTGTGCTGCACTTTTTTGGAGTCTCCCTCCACTTAAATAATAGTCTGCCTTATGATTCTTCCTACCAAAGTGCATGACCTCACATTTTGCTACATTAAACTCCATCTGCCAAGTTCTTGCCCACTCACTCAACCTATCTATATCTCCTTGCCGGTTCCTTATGTCCTCATCATAACATACTCTCCCATCTATTTTTGTATCGTCAGAAAATTTGGATATATTACACTCTGCCCTCTCCTCCAAGTCATTAATATAGATAGTAAATAATTGAGGGCCGAGGACTGATCCTTGTGGCACTCCACTAGTTACCTCTTTCCGACCTGAAAAAGACCCATTAATCCCAACTCTCTGTCTTCTGTTTGTTAACCAATCCTCAATCCATGCTAATACTTTACCCCCAATACCGTGAGATCCAATCTTGTGCAATAACCTTTTATGTGGCACCTTATCGAATGCATTCTGGAAATCCAAATACACGACATCTACCGGTTCCCCTGCATCAACTCTGCTTGTTGTATATTCAAAGAACTCTACCAAATTTGTCAAACATGATTTCCCTTTCACAAAACCATGTTGACTCTGTTTGATTGCGTTAAGCTTTTCTAAATGTCCTGCTATTTCTTCCTTATTAATGGACTCTAGCATTTTCCCAATGACAGATGTTAGGCTGACTGGCCTATGGTTTCCTGTTATTTGTATCCCTCCCTTCTTGAACAGGGGCACCACATTAGTTGTCTTCCAATTCACTGGGACCCTCCTGGAATCCAGTGATTTCTGGAATATTTTGACCAATGCCTCCACTATCTCTGCAGCCACTTCCTTTAAAACCCTTGGATGCAGGCCATCAGGTCCTGGTGACTTTTCTGCCTTCAGTCCCATGAGTTTGTCAAATACTTTGTCCCTCATGTTAGAGACTGTTACAAGATCTTCCTCCCATTAGCTGCTTGCTTATCTGATATCGTTGGGATGTTTATAGTGTCCTCCACCTTGAAGACCGATGCAAAATATTGGTTTAAATTATCTGCCATTTCCCTGTTCCCCGTTATCAATTCTCCAGTCGCATCCTCCAAGGGTCTCACGCTCACTTTAGCTACTCTCTTTCTTCTTATATACCCGTAGAAGCTCTTGCTGTTTGTTTTTATATTTCTTGCCAATTTACTTTCATAATCAATTTTCTCCCTCTTTATTAGCTTTTTAGCCATCCGCTGCTGGTTCCTAAAAAATTCCCAATCCTCTGGCCCACCGCTTTGTATGCCTTAGTTTTTCATTGGATACTCTCCTTGACCACCTTTGTTAACCACGGGTGGTTCATCCTTCTCATCGAGTCCTTCGTTTTGGCTGGGATAAATTTTTGCTGAGCATTATGAAATATCTGTCATCATAGTTAAAACTTTCCACAACCTGGGATCTTCCTGATGAATCTGTGCTACGTGTTGTCTATAGTCATAATGTCATCTCCAGACATAGGGTGCCCAGAACTGCACAGTCATCTAACTATGACACACATCTTGCTTATACAATTTAACATTACATCTTTGTTGTTATATTCTATGCCTCATCAATAAAACCAAAATGAGTTCAACTACCTGCAGACCTCTTTTGCCTTTCACCTTATCACAGATCTTCCCCTTTTGTTCTTTTTTCCACTCTGCCCTCTTTCACTTGCTTAAAACCTATTACATTTCGAACTTTTATCAGTTCTGATGAAAGATCATCAACCTGAAATATTCAGCGGAATTTTCCCAGAATTGCACTAAGAGCGGTAGCGGGCCGGTAAAATGGAGGCTGACCCACCGACGCAAATGACGGGTTTTGATGCCTTATCTTCCTCAGCCCGCCTCATTATAAATACATGCCTGGGAAACAAGCCGTTTCCATGGTGAGCAGGCTCTCATTTGCCCACTCGCCATTACTCTGCTGTTGCATTACACCGGCCTAAAAAATTCCCAATCCCTGCCTGTGGCTCCTTGTTCTGATGAGTAGTGTTTTGTCACTCAGATGTGAAACCTTTCTGTACAAGATAAAAGCCAGGTGTCTCAGTCCAAGGCCTCTTCCCTGTGCTCTGTGCAGCCTTCAGACCAAAGTGATAGTCCAGCCTCACACACTCCCTGGAAACATTACTGATGCCTGCACCTCGGCGGTGCTGGTCATAGCTGCCAGAATGTAGTGGGCAGGCACCACAGAGTTCTCTCATTCCCTTGATGTGCTCTCAGCATCTTTAAGGCTGGGCTGGCTCCCATCTTACCAGCAGCAGCGACCAGTGATGCTTTGCTCCAGCTCCTGAAGGGCTGCCGTGCTGAAGGTGGACACAGCATCAGGTGTGTTTAAAGTTTCATGGCTGAGTCTCTGAGATGGCCCTGATCATGGAGCACAAGCGAGCTGCCCTCTGCCAGACAGGAGTCAGACATTCTCAGAGGCTATGTGAAGATTTATGGAGTGTCCTCACTGCATGTTGTCATCATCCTCCTGCAATCGAGTGACTATTAGGGCCTCCACTACATCTCCATGACAGGAGCATTCTCACAGAGGATATTGGCACTGCGATAAGCCAGACTGGTGTCAAACATTCACAACTGCGATGTGAGGATCTATGGGGTCACCTCACTGCATGTCGTCATCGCCCTCCACAAATTTGGAAGCTATGAGGGCCTTCCGAGTGCGCCTGCCTCAACTAGCCAGTGCAAGGGCCTCATCCCCATTATCGTCATCAATGAGGACCCCCTCACCTCATCCCCGTTGGCATCCTTCTCATCAGAGGAGATGTGCAGCTCCTCCATCTCCTCCTCAGCCAGCTCCTCACCTCGTTGCAGCGCCAGGTTGTAAAGGCGCAGCAGACGACGATGATGCGTGACACCCTCTGTGGACTGTATTACAGGGTCCACCAGACCGGTCCAGGCACCGGAACTGCATCTTCAGCATCCCAATGGTCTGCTCCATCAAGTTGCGAGCTGCTGCATGAGCTTCATTATACTGTCGCTCTGCTGCTGTCTGAGGCCACAACACAGGTGTCATCAGCCACGCCCTCTGCGGGTAGCTCTTATCCCCGAGGAGCCAACCCTGCAGTCTCTCTGGACCCTGGAAGACTGCAGGGATCTGCAAGTAACTCAGGATGTAGGAGTCGTGCACACTCCCTGGAAACCATGCGCATACCAGCAGGATGTGTTTCTGGTGGTCGCATACCAGCTGCATGTTCAGTGAAGCCCTTGCGGTTGATGAAGTCCACTGAGTTTAGTGACAGAAGCCTGAGCGCCACATGGGTGCAGTCAATCACACCCTGCGCCTGTGGGAATCCAGAGATCAGGGCGAATCCAATGGCCCTTGCATCCTGTCTGTCCCAGTCCCAGGCGAAATGCATAAAGCTGTGTGCCATGGAGAAGATGGCATCCGTGACCTCATGGATGTATTTGTGGGTGGCGGCTTGTGATATCGCACAGAGGTCACCTGTGGAGCCCTGAAAGGAGCCACTGGCATAGAAATTGAGCGCCGCAGTCACCTTCACAGCCACTGGCAGTGGATGCCCTCCATGTCCCCTTGGCACCAAGTCCTGCAGTAAGTGGCAGATGTGAGCCACCAGGTCCCTAGACATATGCAGTCATCATTGACACTGGTTCTCAGTCATCTGCAGGAACGGCAGGCAGCGTCTATAGACCCTGGGTGTCGCTAGGCACCAACCAACCACAGCTCACTGTCGCTCCTGCGCAGCATGTGCGGGAGCCCCTGCTGCTCCTTTTTCATGCGGTTGCTGCTCCTGCATTTGCACAGCCAGGAGCCTCAGTCACTCTGTCCTCTGTCTTCTACGGTCTCTGTAGACCATCAGACATACAGCTAGGTCACCAGCATCCATGATCCTGACGTGATCCTCCCGCAGCATGAAAGAGAGAGAGAGAGACGGGGTTACCATGGCTGTACTTAGCACCTTTCCTGGCCCTGTGTGACTGCCCCTTAATGCTTCCCGGAGAGTGCTGGCCCCTCCCCGGGTGGCCAGGGATGAGTGCGCTGCATGGCTGCCCTCTCAACCTGTAACATGGGGGACACCGGTCCAAACCGGGATGCTGAGATTGCAAGGGGCTGTGAGCACCTCCAGCAGTGGCTGCTACATGGCCAGCATTGGCGAGGAGATTGTACAACGTGTGCAGTCCAACTGCCCTGCGGTCCAATAAAGTGGTGGCGGACTTGACGCCTGTGCCAGGGGTCGGTAAGGTATGGAGCGCTTGGTGACCCTTTGATGTCTCCGCGTTGCCTGCATGGGTGGGCAGACTAGGACCCTGACTCCAATCATATCACTGTGGCTGCACCTGATCTGTCTCAGTTGCAGAGGCATGGTCAGTTTATACAGGTGTCCCTAATGTGTGGCCACTTCCCTCCCTCACCCTGCCCACCACAGGGGATTGCCTGAACAACTCAGCAATTCCAACGCTTTCTGTTTTTATTTCAGATTTCCAACATCTACATATTTTGCTCTGTTTTCTATTCCATTCTTCTTTTATTACTTAGTACTTTTCCATAATTAAGATATATTTGCTTTCTGCCTATTCCATTAACTTGTGCTCCCTGGCCTTTTGCTGTCTTCCTCTCTGCTGGCCAAGCCCCTTTTCAGTTGTTGGAAAATTTCAGTATCATACTTCTATCAAGTTTAATGTATCCATAAATACCATGAACAAAGTGTACTTAGTACTAATCTGTGGGGTGCAACTTCCAAACTTTCTAAAATAATACCCATTAACCTAACCTTTAGTTTCCTGTCTGCTAAAGGACTTTCCATCCTCGCTACTACATTTACTTACTACGCACTTAGAATTTTTGTAACGTCTTCTGCGAAGCACCTCATCAGACAGCTTTTGAAAGCCCCAATCATCAATCTGCTGCATTCCCTTTGTGTATCCAATTGACTACTACTTCATCAAATTCTATTAAATTTGTCAACGTGACTTTGCTTTAACAAATCCTGGTTTCTTTTGATTAACCCATAAATTTCTAAGTGTTAGTTAACTTCATTGTCAATTACACATTCAAATGGTTTGCTTGCAGCTGATGTGAGACTACTGGTCTGTAATTACCCAATTTATCTGTCTCTACTTTCTTGAAAAAAGTGGTATCAATGTAGCTAAAGTGTCTTTGGCTACTGTTCAATCCCTGGTACAATTTGAATATCTATGGAGCATTTTTTGACCAGAGCCTTTCCTCCCTGATGTCTTCAGCAGTTTTGGGTGGATAGCATCAGGGCCTAGTGACTAATCCATCTTGGGGTCTTTTTTTTTAAGAACAAATTATTTTTCTAAAGTTTCTCTTAAGCTTGCTACACAGCCTCATTTCATACTGCTACATTCTAATTTCTATCTTCGAATTTCTATCAATTGTAAAAGCTCACGCAAAGTATTGAATTAATATATTGATTCCTCACAACAAGATTCCCCACTTCATCCCTGAGCATCGTGCTAGGGAAATGTTGTGCCATGGAAAGCATACGACCCAGTAGGCTACTTTCTCTCTTTTTTTAATCTCTCTGCTTTCTTCTTTCTTTAAGAGACCATTTTTAAGTTGGAATACGGTTCTGTAGACTCAGGCAGCCCAAGTTCGTTGCCCAAATGGCCAGTGTTCTTGTATGAGTCTAGAATGGTCTAGAATTTACTAAGATGAGTTACACCTTTTAAAAAAGTGCCACATTCACCATTGGCATCTCATAGGACTTGCACATGAGCTTCCAGGATCTGCTGATTTGCAAACCCATTGATGCTAGTATTGGTGTGAAACAGTTGCAAATATTGCTCTGTGCAGCTTGTTAAGAAACTGTTTGGCCTGCACTCTTCCTCAGCAGGACAAACGGGTAAGAGGGCAACAGCACTTGGCCCTTTTACATCACTCCTAGTATCACCTCTGCATATCTTAGCAATATTTTTATTTGACTTATAGTGAATTATGACTACTCGAACACCATCTATTCCTGGAGGACAGCATGGTACGGCACCAAGCCAGACTAGAATAACCCACAACTTCACTCATTCAGACCGCCAAGACTTCCTGAAGAGAACTGAGGGCAGGATGAGCAGGCTCCTGGGTGTGGGCGCCATTACGTCTCTGAAGGATTATCTCTTGTGCCATCTGGATGGAGGTGGTCCTGACACCTTATAGCCAACTCATTCACCCCCAGGACGCCAGAATAGCGTTGCAAAAAATTACAGATCCTGAAAAGGGCAAGCAATATATCAGTCTGCATACCTTTCTCTTTCATTTCCCACCCACCCTGGGCATCTGTACGCTCTACATTCTCTTAAAGTAACACGTGTTAAGTTAACCCTTCACAATGCTCCTTGATTTACAGGGCACTAACTTGGCACCTGCACTATGGATTCCCAACTCCCCACACAGAAATTACATGTACAACCCTAACACCTCTTCATCTAGTTTCACAGTCCCTTACCCCATATCTTGTACTTCTCTCATGCTACTTGGCACACACTCCTGAACTGCCAGATTTACTCTCATTCACTCTATTTTCACGTAGGACACTTTGGCGCACAAAGCTTGTCGCAGCCAGGTCACAGGAGGGCCACTCCCACATTTAAGTCCCTCATTTTGCTTTGAGGAGAAGACCATTAGTCTCATGAAAAGGCTCTCATCTCTTGCTATGATAAGTTGAGGTTGATGGTGTTTTACCTTCACAAAGTGCTAACTGAACATCTACACTGTTGCACTGGCTCCTAGTGAAGCACAATATAGACAATCTTCCACCTCCTTCTTTGTCTCCTTAGTAGAGGGAGAAGAGGGAGATAAGTGGTGAAGAGGAGGAAGAGAGGCAAGAGGGCCCAAGGATTCATGATCACCCATTCTTAGCTTCTACTACTGCCCTGTAGATCCACCAGAGCAACAGGCAGCACAGAGATAGTGAAGAGGATGATAAGGACCAATCTACCAAAGAGTTGCAGCTGCTTGATATTGCAATCTCTCAGCACAGCAGAACATGATAGGCCTCCACTGCACCAGTATAATGTGGAAGGCCAAGCAGCGAGCTGACATGAGAGGAGGTTCACTTCAGCCTCTAGAGACTTCTGTCAACCACCTCCTATGAGCCTGGTTCTCAGGTGACAGCTAGAAGAAAGAAGATGTGAAGCCCACACCCCACGAATGAATAAAACAAAACACAAGAATAGGTGGGTGTGCCATGCCTACATTTGAAAAGCCCCGATTGTTGCTGGGGGGATCTGAAATTTTGACTGTAATCCAGCCCTGTGAGAGGCAATCAGAAAATGCAGGTGCCTGTGGGCAAAGTAGCAAATTAATAAAAAGATACTGGACGGAACCTTCCCAGATTTGCACTAAGTGCGGTAGCGAGTGGGAAAAAGAACGTTTTACCCGCTGTCCTTAAGACTGGCTCCTCACGCTGTATCATCCCAATCCTGCCGCATTCCTGGAATCATGCATTCCTGGAAAACATGCCGTTTCGATGGTGGGCTGGCTTTCACTCGCCCGCCACCCCATCAACTCACTGCTTCATCACGCTGGGTACCACATTTAAAGCACAGCCGCGCTTACACCTCTCAGTGCTTCCAGCCCAGGACTGCTGCAAAGAAGACTTGGCCCTGAAAGGCAAGAAAATTGTAGCTCCCAGGTTTAGTGACGTGTCCCTTGAGCGTCTTTTGGACGCCTTGGAGGCCTTCCATGATATCCTGTACCCGCACTTTGGCTGCAGGAGGGCCAGCAACATTACCACTCCAGCTTGGTGGGCGATGGTAGTGGGATCAGTGCCAATGCTGTACAGAAAAGGTTGGCCATACAATGCAAATAGAGGATGAATGAACTCATCCATGCCGACAGGGTAAGACAACCATCTCAGCACTTTAAACTCACACACTCACAAGCCCATTACACATTCACTGGCATCTTGCTCACTGTCAGCTCAAGGGATATTATCATTTCTCACACACATACCCTCACCACACGCACCCTGGGTTACCCTCCTTCCCCAGTACAGCCCTCACCCTGCAGCCTCTTCCCTTGCCTGAGGCCACTTCTCCTCCTTCCCCAAGCAAGCTCTAGCCCTGCAGCCGTTGAAAAGCCACCCACATCTTATGGCTGGTCTGGTAGGGAGAGACCCGCCTGTGAGTCCCTCTAAAGTGATGTGGTGCTGTCTGCGAAGCCTGGCACTGACAACTGTGAGTGCTGCCCAAAGCAAGGTAGGCAAACAAACCTCTAAGTCCCAAGCAAAGTGCAGCTTGCCAGGTGCATGTCGCTTATGTACAGTTGTGAAATACATCGGTGCGATTGCCCGGATGATCCAGAGTTGGGGGAATGATTCCGGCAAACTGGGCCTAAAATGATATGCGGATGTATTACAATGAAGTTCCTGACATCCGACGGCGGGAAATGTGGCCTGCCATTGACGGGCAGAGTGGATGATTGCAAACTGCTTTCACGAGGCCATGAAACCAATTTTTGGCCTTCTCGCCATATTGTCCGCTCGCAACGCCAAACACAAACACAAATTCCACCCACTGCTTTAAAAATCATCTCCTACCTGCAGAAATCTGATCTGCAGTCTCTTCAGTTTCAGGAACTGCTCACCTCCACCCTGAAAACCTAATTATGACGACTGCTACACCTCACTGAACCATGTTTAAGCTATCCCAAGTGCACCAGCAGTACAAATCCAGGTAACTCAGAGTTGCTGTGCTGCCAACCCTCAAAGCTGGGAGGAGAAAAGTTATTCAAGGGAGAAAATGGATTGGGTGATGTGTTTAAATGGAGGTAAATGTGCAAAGAGGGACAAAGACAAGGAGTGGTAAAGAAAAGCTCAGCAGTGATACTGTGTACATGCCGTGTCAGAGACATCAATTGAGGAGACTCATAAGATGCAAAGCGAATTGCAAAACAGTGGGAATTTTGTTTTGCATCCTTTCCAGATGGCAGGTCACAGGAAGACCACAGAAACGTAGTAGCAGGCAGCTGTTTTGTATGTCAGCAGCAAAGTGGCACCCCACATGAACAAAGATGATTAAAAAGCATCGCTCCAAAACAGTATGCCTTGTAAAGGTCAACCGCTGGAAGTTATGTCAATGTAGCCAAAAGCTGGAATTCATTGTGGCCAGATGAAAAATGAAGTGAATTTTCCATGGTGCTGGCTCGGTTAGCATTGTCAGTCTATTCAGGCTGCTTTCCTTCGAGTACAGTTAAAATGATAATAGCAGGTTCACTGCCCTATAGCCATGGCTTTCTGTTTATTATTACTTGAAGTCTGCAAACTGAGGGAGACAAACTGCACATGTTAAATAGTCCAAAGCAGCATTTATCCCAACAAACATGATGGAATTCTCAAGTGACATATTGACAGAACCCAAATAATGTTTGGTACTAATTAATCATTGTGCCAGATTTTCAGTAAAGTGCACTGATTATATTTTAAATTAGGATATTTTGATGGGCCTATAATATCTTAATGTTGTTTAATAGTGGCTATAGTATTGTGATATTTTCTCGTACCATTTTCCAGTATTTCTCAGGCAAAGTAGTTTGTTTCCTTAACAATACTGTTTCTGCACCATTAAGAGTTTGCACTGCAATTTTTGGCAGTCCAGGAGGAACATTGGCAGTTAGGTATTCCCAGGTGAGTGAAGCTGGCGGGAATGCCTTGCAGTTTTTAAATTGACTATTTTGTTGGACACAGTGGCCGTAATTTTCCGCCACCATCAGTGGTGGGGTTCATGGTGTGTGGAGGCAGAGAGTACGACCTGAGTGAAAAAAATCTGTTTCCCAATGGTGGGAAATGACGTCAGGAACTTGTGGTCCCAACTGTTATGGCGGTATAATGGCGAGTTGTCATTCCCACCAAAGGCCGCCAGGAAGCCGTTTGCCATACTATTAAAGGGATTAAAATGAGCACCTGACCAGAATTCTCCCCCCTTCCCCCCCAGAGGGAGTTCACACCAGTCCAAAACATGACTGGACCAACGTGGTGTGCAGATGGCGGGGACTTAGTGGGAAGGCAGGCTGGTCCACTCGGTGGAAGGTGCACGGTGATTGGGGTGGTTGTGGGTGGGTAGAGGAAAGGGGAGTTGTTGGGGCACAGGGAGGCGAGGAGGGGGCAGACAACATGGGGGGGGCGGCTGGGTATGCCAGAGGGGCGTGGGGATGGCAGGGGGCGGGTGTGGGGAGGAGGAAACTGGGGAGTGGTGCAGGGGCCTTAAAAGTGGGGAAAAGTGATGAGGGTAAGTAAGGGACAGTGAGGGGGGAAAGCAACAATGAGGGGGCAGGGTTCAGATGGAGGGGTTAGTGGTGTCAATGGGGGAATCCTGGGGGGCAAACTGAGGGTATTGGTGGCAGGAAGGAACAGTAACAGTTAAAGGGGGCAGTGGGATGCAGTAGCTGTGAGGCTGAGCGTCTGTTGGTGGTGGGTGAAAGACCGGCTTGGTTGGTTGAAGGGGACACGGAGGTGTACGCAGAACCTAGGGGTGGGCAGGGTAAGGATGGGCGTGGGTACTGTGACTGGGGTGGGCTCATCGTGGAGGGAAGGCAAGTGAATTTTAAAAAATTCATTCATGGGATGTGGGCGTCGCAGGCTAGGCCAGCATTTATTGCCCATCCCTAACTGCCCTTGTTCACAGAATCAGAATCACAGAATCACAGTGCAGAAGAGACCATTCGGCCCATCGAGTCTGCACCGACACATGAGAAACACCTCACCTACCTACCTAATCCCTTTTACCAGCACTTGGCCCATAGCCTTGAATGTTATGACGTGCCAAATGCTCATCCAGGTACTTTTTAAAGGATGTGAGGCAACCCGCCTCCACCACCCTCCCAGGCAGTGCATTCCAGACTGTCACCACCCTCTGGGTAAAAAAGTTTTTCCTTACATCCCCCCTAAACCTCCTGCCCCTCACCTTGAACTTATGTCCCCTCGTGACTGACCCTTCAACTAAGGGGAACAGCTGCTCCCTATCCACCCTGTCCATGCCCCTCATAATCTTGTACACCTCGATTAGGTCACCCCTCAGTCTTCTCTGCTCCAACCAAAACAACCCAAGTCTATCCAACCTCTCTTCATAACTTAAATGTTTCATCCCAGGCAGCATCCTGGTGAATCTCCTCTGCACCCCCTCCAGTGCAATCACATCCTTCCTATAACGTGGCGACCAGAACTGCACACAGTACTCCAGTTGTGGCCTCGCCAAGGTTCTATACAACTCCAACATGACCTCCCTACTTTTGTAATCTATGCCTCGATTGATAAAGGCAAATGTCACATATGCCTTTTTCACCACCCCACTAACATGCCCCTCCGCCTTCAGAGATCTATGGACACACACGCCAAGGTCCCTTTGTTCCTCAGAACTTCCTAGTGTCATGCCGTTCATTGTTCAGAGGACATTTAGGAGTCAACCACATTGCTGTGGGTCTGGAGTCACATGTAGGCCAGAACAGGTCAGGGCAGCAGAATTCCTTCCCTAAAGGACATTAGTGAACCAGATGGGTTGTTGTATGTTGTTGAGTGGAATGTTGACAGTGATGGGCTACAGGGTTGTGGCCGGGGATTCAAGGGTGATGGTTGGGAAGTTAAAGGGAACACTGGGAGTGTCACTGGCGATGATTGGCAGGAAGCTGAGGGTTACCGGTGGAGGATAGAATGTGTTTTAAACTTTCTCAAAAGAAACATGTGCCATCCTGCTGCTGAGGCACTGTCCGCTTCCTCGATGTCCGGCTCATGCTGGTTGGGAGGAGGGTCATCGGGTGGGCGGAGCTGAAAGTCAGCTCAACTGGATAACTGAAAGGGAACCCTAATATACTGTCCTGACAAGGGAAAGGTGTTTCTACAGACTAGGCTTCTTGCACATGGCTCGCAAGGACCCTTGCAAAGATCGATGCCACCATGCGCAGGCATGAGTCAGGGGGACATAGGCCCAGCCTGGATCTGCCGGTTGAAACGGGGGGGAGGGGTGCACAGGCATTAACACAAACTGAAGCAATAAAAACCCAGCACACCACCGTAAAGTGCAATTTACAACTGTGCAACAACTATTTACAATGCTACCAGAGTGAACTTAGAATTTCTTAATTTTCCTTACCCTACCACTGCACCTAGGTACTTCCTCCGGGTTCTGCAGGGGTGGAGGCAGCCTGCTGAGCACCATGTCCTCTTGGCTTCGATGACCTTGGTGGCCGTTCTCTGGAGGCCCGAAGCCTGGAAGGCCCAGCCTTCTTTGGATCTCCTGCTCTGGGACAGGTACACCCTCAGCGGTTCCAGAGGTTGGAGCTGATGAGGTCAGAGACAGAGGGGATTCAGAACACCTAGACACCCTTGGAGAGTCCCGAGTGGAGGCCCCTGGGGTGTCCTCCTCCCATTGGGTGCCCGAGGGCCCTTCCCTGACCCCTTGAGGGAAAGGAGCACCTGAAGGGAGGTAGAAGTGCCTTGTCCCCCTCTCACATACCCATTGCAAAAGTTTACCCATGGCTACAGTGATCGAGTGCAGGTCCGAGCACATCTCCGGCAGAAACTGGGCGTTCTGCTGGACCAGGTTCACCATCCTCCCCATGGAGACCTCCATGCGCGCATATGTAGGGCCACTGCATAAGAGAGTAGCAGACAGACTCCTCCGCCTCATTCCACTTGTTTGAGGGCCTCCGACATCACTGCCTGACTTTTCCCCACCTCTCGCTGCATCTCTAGCATCTTATCCAGGACCTCTCCCAGAGGCTCATCATCATCAGGCTCGACAGAGGTCTCTTCCCCAGCAGTCGTCCGTGTGCCGGGGACCTTGGCATGTCCGTGGGGTTACCACCAGAGTGTCAGGCCCTGCCTAAACTAGATCTATGACCTGCTAAGGTGAGTGTTCTGGGCTGGTGGAGGGTGCAGGCAAATGCTGGAACGACTCTACAGGTGAGAATTCATTGTCATCATCCTCGGTCCTCTGCGGGCTGTGGCTGGGGCTGAGCTCGGGATTGGGGCCTGGCATCATCCTCTTCCTGCTGACATTGTAATGGAAAGAGGAAGGAATGAGTAACTGCATGGGCTGCCTCATACATTGCGCTGAGCACCACTCTGAGGTTACAATGTGCAGAGGTTAAGCTTCCTCACTGGAAGCTTGAGGGAGGCCGACCTCGCCGTCGGCACATGCATGGCCACGGTCCTCCTCTGCCAGCTTGGCAGCTTGCTCTTCATACTGTGCGAGTGGGTGGACATTGGGCATGTCCCTCCCGTCTTCTCCCTCTTGCGCCTGTTGTGTGCTGCCTTGTCCAGCGTGAAGATAGAAGATGATTTGTGAGCACTTCTGTTCACATGCTGCCAATCTCCACCACCGACCTATTGGCAACTGTGTGCCATGTGAACAATCTACTGCTGCTAGTTCCCAGTCGTTCTTTAGCAGCTGCCTCCAGACCTGTGAGCTCCAGTAGCTGGAAGGACAGGGACAACAGAGGCCTGGCAGCAGCAGCATCTGTAGTTGCCCTCTATGCCAACCATCCCCACTCTCTCCAAGATTTGTGCCTTCCATGTGGCTGAGTTAGTGACCCACAGTTGCCTCCTTACCAGCAGACCACATGGACTGCAGTGGGGCTATGAGGCAGCACCCAGCACCTTGAAAAGGGCTTTTATGCATGGGGAGCACAGATGGTGGCCTTACCATTAAGGCCCATGTATCAGTTCCTATTCAGTGAGGTGAGAATGTGGAATAGAGGGTTCACTTACCCTGGCAGCACTGATAGATCATTCATTCTTTTCCTGCAGTGCAGAGTGATCCTCCTATAAATTGAATTGGCATTGACCACCTTGGCGACCTCCTCTCATGCAGGTATGGTGAGATGGGTGGGCCTCCTCCTCTCATCCCTTGGAAACAAGATGTCCCTCTTCTCCTCCATGGCTTGCAGGCATGTCTAGCTAGGCATCGCTGAGTCTCTAACTAGTATAGTTTTAGCAAGACTTCTCTATTTTTATACTCCATTCCCTTTGAAATAAAAGCCAACATTCCATTTGCCTTCCCTATTCCCTGCTGAACCTGTATGTTAGCTTTTTGGGATTCATGCATGAGGATTCCTAAATCCCTCCGTGCTGCAGCCTTCTGCAGCCTTTCTCCATTTAAATAATATTCATCTCCATTTAAATAATATTCATCTCCACTATTCTTCCTGCCAAAATGCATAACCTCACATTTTCCCACATTATATTCCATCTGCCAAGTGTTTGTCCACTCACTTAACCTGCCTATATCCCCTTGTAGACTCTGTGTCATCCTCACCACTTGCCTTCCTTCCTATTTTTGTATCATCTGCAAACTTGATGATAGTACATTCACTTCCCTCATCCAAGTTCTTAATATATATTGTAAATAATTGTGACCCCAGCACTGATCCCTGTGGCACTCCACTAGTTACAGGTTGCCATCCTGAAAATGCCCCCTTACACCAACTCTCTGCTTCTATTAGTTAGCCAATCTTCTATCCATGCTAATATACTACCCCCAACACCATGGGCTGTTATTAAGTAGCCTTATATGCGGTACTTTATTGAACACCTTTTAGAAATACAAATATATTACATCTACTGGTTCCCCTTTATCCATCCTGCTTGTTACCTCCTCAAAGAATTCTAATAAATTTGTCAGGCATGATTTCCCCTTCATGAAGCCATGCTGACTCTGCTTGATTTTATTATGTATTTCTAAATGCTCTGTTTTACATCCTTTATAATAGACTCTAACATTTTCCCAAAGAGTCCCAACCCAATGCTCTGGGGACATACGCTCAAATCCCACCATGGCATCTGGTGGAACTTAAATTCAATTAATAAATCTGGGATTTAAAGCTAGTCTTAGTAATGGTGACCATGTAACTATCATCAATTGCTGTAAAAACCCAAAAGGATATCTGCCATCCTTATCTGGTCTGGCCTACATGTGACTCCAGACCCACAGTAATATGGCTGACTTAATTGTCCTCTGAAATGGCCTAGCAGGTCAATCAGTTCAAGGCAATTAGGGATAAGCAACAAATGTTGACCTTGTCAGCAATGCCCATATCCCATGAATGAATTAAAAAAATGTTATGATCACCATACTTTAGGAAGGATGTGAGGTCCCTTGAAAGGAGATTTAACAGAATGGTTCCAGAGATGAGGGATTTTAGCTCAAGGTTAGGTTGAAGAAACGGGAGTTGTTGTCCTTGAGCATAGGAGATTGAGGGAAGAATTGATGGAGATTATAGATAAGGTAGCTAAAGAAAAATTGCTTCCATTAGCTGATATATAACTAGTGGCCACAGATTTCAGGTTTTGGGCCAATGGGCAGTTTGGGGTGGTGGAAGTGAGAAAGAACTCTTATAGAATGAGTGGTAATGACCTGGAAATTGCTGTCAGTGAGTCTGCTGAAAGCAGAGACAATCAATGATTTCTAAACAAAATTGGATGGGCACATGAGGGAAATAATGGGCAGAATTTTACGCTGATTGGGCACAGGCATGCCCAATCCAATTGGACATGAAAACGCGTGAGATGACGTCGCATGATATTTCGGTCAGCGAGTGTGCGCAAAAGTCAGAAGCGCACCGGCCGACAATTAAGAGGGCGATTAAGCCTATTAATGGAGCAATTGACTGATTTTTCGTGGTCCGTCAAACCTTACGGTTGGCGGGCGGGTGAATCAGCCAGGTGGCCTTTACATTTCTCATGAAACCTCATCTAAGGCCGGGATGAGGTTTCTGTTATGAAATGAAATAGAAATAAAAACCTGTGGGCAGCATTTTTATCATCTATATTTTCAGGTGCCTGATTCTGATGCTTGGACATTTTTTCCCGGCTTTTTGAAATGTTACTTAATAGTTTTCAGATCTGCAGCCTCCTGAGGCAGCTCTCTGCCTTCAGGGAGCTCTCTCGCAGCACTCACCCGCGCCCGCAGTGATGTCATTGCCCACCCTCTTCCTGCCCCCACCCCAGCAGCTAAGCTTTTCAGTGCGCGTTTCACATTGACTGGCTGTTAATTGGCCAGCCAGCATAAAAGTGTGGTTGGGGGCCAATCGCAGTTGGCGATCTATTTCCCACTCGATCTCAGGCCCGCCAATCACACCCGCCCTCTGAGCTAAAAATTCAGGCCAAACTTGCAGGGCTACAGGATTGAGTGGTGGAATGGGACTAACTGGCTTGCTCTACGAGAGCTGACATGGACTAGATGGGCAGAATGGCCTTCTCCTGTGCCATAATGACTCTAACTCTATGACTTTATGACTTCCAACTGTATAACCTAGTGGTAATTAGATATAATTTTCTTATGTTTGCCTGTCTACATATTACTTCTCAATGATCTACAAGAACAAGGACAGCAGATGAATGGGGACAGCTCCCAGCTAACAGCTCAGATTTTAGCACTGCACACACCTTGTAGGCTAGTAGGAAGTTGGAATCAGCATGTGTTCAATCATCTTGGCATGTGTGGGCTGCATCCAGGCCAGGGATAAAGGATGGCTCATTTGCCAGTTCTCACTTGTTCACCCTGCCACTTGGTGATCATTCCACTTATCAACCCTTACGCTCATCCACCCTGCCACTTGGCGACCCTCCTGCTTGCTGACCCTCCTGCTTGTCGATCCTCTCCCTCATTGACCCCCCCCCCTCATTGACCCTCGAACTCATTGACCCTCCCACTCATTGACCCTGCCACTTGGTGATCTTCGCACGTGTCGACCCGGCCGTTCATCGACCCTCCCACTCTTCGACCCTCCCGCTCATGGACCCTCGCACTCATCCACCCTGCCACTTGGCAACCCTCCCGCTCGTCGGCCTTGTCACTTGGTGACCCTGCCACTTAGTGAACCTCCCACTCATTAGCCCTCCTGCTCCCCACTTCTATCCCACTCGCCCACTGTCCTAATCATCTACCCTCCCACTTACCATGTCTCTCCTGCTCGCTGGCCCTTCCACTTGCCACTTCCCTCCGCGACCCTCCCACTCGCTGCTCCTCTTGCTCCCTTGTTCACTTCCTCCCTCTCGCCAGCCCCTCCTGAGCCATTGCTCACAGCAAGCATTCAGGAGAGGGAAGAAGGAAGGGAGTGGGAGGGCTGAGGAGAGAAGTGATGAGCGGGAGAGGCAGTGAGTGGGAAGGTCGAGGATGGAAGTGGCGCTTGGCAGAGGTGGTGAGCAGAAATGTTGGGGAGCGGGAGGGTTGATGAGTGGGAGGATTGCTGAGTGAGAGGAGTAAAGAATGGGAAGAGTGAAGGAAGGGTGGGTCCTGGAGCGGGAAGGTTAGCGAGTGGGATGATCAGGGGCGAGTGGGTTGGGGAGGGGGTGGATCGGGGAGTGGCAAGGTTGGAGTGTGGGTAGATCAGGGGTAAGTGGGTCGGGGAGTAGGTGGATCGGGGAGTGGGAGGGTTAGTGAGTGGGAAGATCGGGGGAAAATCAGGGAGCGGGTGGAACAGGGAATAAGTGGGGAGGCGGTAGTATAGTGGTATTGTCACTGACTAGTATTCCAGATACCCGGGGTAATGCTTGGGGGACCCGGGTTTGAAGCCCTCCCGAAGTTTGAATTCAATAAAAATCTGGAATTAAAAGCCTGATGACCACAATGAAACCATTGCTGATTGTTGTAAAAACCCATCTGGTTCACTGATGTCCTTTAGGGAAGGAAATCTACCGTCCTTACCTGGTCTAGCCTACATGTGACTCCAGATCCACAGTAATGTCTCTCTCTTAAATGCCCTCTGAACAAGGGCAATGAGGGATGGGCAATAAATGCTGGCCTAGGCAGCGATGCCCACATCCCATGAATGAATAAAGAAGTGTGGGAGGATTGGGGGGCCAGGCATTTGGAGGGATGAAGAGAAAGAGGTAAGTAGAGTTAGCATTTTTAAAAAATTTCTAGATTTATGTTATTTCAGAAGCTATTTCATTTATGAAAATAGGAACTTAGGAATGTACAGTGTTTTGACTTACAGGGTATAATGTTTTAATGCTTTTTTCCATTGAGAAAAGTCTTACAGAACGTAACTAGAGCTTTTACATTGGCTACAATAGGAAAATCAGGTCCGCTTAACGTTGTTTCATTTAAGTTGAACTTTTTGGGAATACAGCTACAGGGTTAGGTGAGGAATTACTGCATTGGCAAACAGAGCTTATGCAAGGAACTGGGGTGAGAGAGAAATCAGAAATGGTAGAAATAGGAAAAGAAAGGTCCATTGCAGTTCTGTAAAAATGGTATTTTGTTTTATTTTGTCTACTTTAGCACTACTAAACCCAAACAAATGATGTATTCTTGATAAAATGTTGCAGTTTGTAATTATGTAAGATCTTGAGGCCCAGAAACAGAACCAAACAAATTTTGTGATAAGATCTGTTGCCACATTCTGGAGTTTCCTGCATGACTGCTGATCTGAAGAAGTGGTTGCAATGTAACAAGATGGAAATCTAAAACGACATGTGTGAGAAAAGAGGACGTGGCATTTTGTTCTTCTAGAGTGATCAGTATTTCTCATTCCGGTCGAATACTAAATCTCACTTTGGTTTGGACTCAGTAAAGAACAGTTGTTTGGTGACAGTCCATTGTGTATCTCAGACTGTAAGTAACATTAAGACTTGAAGTGGTAATTTTCTTTGTATGGGTGCCATTTGCAGACACCTAGTGATAAAGCATATTCTGTGTTGTCTGCAGTCAAGCATTTATGCAACTGGTTTTCAGCTGCATACAATTGCAAAACTCTTAGGCTGTAAAACGCGGCTCCATGATTATTTATTTTGTATGTATTCGTTTCACGGGATGTGGGCTTCGCTGCCTATGCTAGCGTTATTGTCCATTCCTAACTGCCCTTGAGAAGGTGGTGGTAGGTTGCCTTCTTGAACCGCTGCAGTCCATGTGGTGTAGGTACACCCAGGGCAGGAGTTTTACCTCATCGGGCGGGCATGGTGGGTGGGCCTGGCAACAGCTGTGAAACTGACCGCCGCCCAAGATCATCCCCGACTGCAATTTCACACTGGCTGCCCAATTAACGGCCAGTGTGAATTGCGTGCTGCAACGCTTAGCTCTGCCTGGGTGGGGGTAAAGGAGGGCGAGCGTGGAGGTCAGTGCATGTGCGCGGCTGCGCCCACAGAAAGCCCCCTGAAGGCACAGAGCTGCCCCAGGGAACTGAAGATTTTTAACATTAAAAATAAACAATTGAAAAATAAGGGAAACATGTCCCCTCATGTGACTCTGAGTTTTAAAAGCTTTTAATATTTTTTTTAAATCGCTGGTCGAAACCTCATCTTGTCCGTGGATGAGGTTTTGCAAAAAATGCAAAGGCTGCTTGGCCTATTCGCCCGCCCGCCAACCGAACAGTTTGACAGGCAGTGAAAAATTCCATTTAATTAATTGATTAAGGGCCTTAATAGGCCCCGTAATTATCAGTGCACGTGCTGCTGCCTCTCGTGTGCGCCCACCGAGCGAAATAGCGCAAGAGTGCATGATGATGTCGGGACACTCGCCCGAAACATCGCGCACTATTTTTCTCCCGTTTGGGTCGGGCACACGTCCGCCCGACGAAGGAAAGATTCTGCCCCCACAGTGCTGTTAGGAAGGGAGTTCCAGGATCTTGACCCAGCAATACTGGAGGAATAGCAGTATAGTCCCAAGTCAGGATGGTGTGTGGCTTGGAGAGGAACTTGGTGGTGTTCCCATTCATCTGCTGCCCTTGTACTTCTAGGTGGTTGAGCTTGCAGGTTTGGAAGGTCCTGTCAAAGGAAGCTTGACAAGTTGCTGAAATGCATCTTATAAATGGTACACACTGCTGCTACTGTGCATCAGTGGTGGAGGGAGTGAATGTTTAAGGTGGTGGATGGGATGCCAATCAAGAATAATGCTTTGTCCTGGTTGGTGTTGAGCTTCTTGAGTATTGTCAGAGTTGCACTCATTCAGGCAAGTGGAGCGTATTCCATCATGTTATGACTTGTGCCTTGTAAATGGTGGACAGGCTTTGGGGAGACTATAGTGATACAGCTACAGTTTTAAGTGAAAATCAGTGTTTGTGCTGCCCCCAACCACTGCCATCTTGTTTGGAACTTTAGCACAGGCATTACCCGTGTGCACTGGAAATGTGCAGATAGGCCCATTATGCTCACCCAGCCATTTTTTACCTCATTGCTCTAGTTAATGTCCTGTCTTAACCACACACAGATGAACATGCATTCAGCAACACGAAGGATCTCGCACCAATGCTATTTAAAGGCATTACCACCCAACTAGCAGGTTAATTGCTTTTTATTATACACTTGCTCTTGCTGAATTTGTTCCTTGGAGTTGTTCAGAAAAGCTGGTAAAGTCTGTAGGAAGTGATGCAGGGCATTGGGAAGGCTTTGTGTGCTTCTGATAGGCCCCTGAGTACACCCAGTCATGGGGGCTATAGTTGCAGGTTCCCCATGGGCTGCAGCATCAGAGGGAGATGGAGCAGAGGCAGCAGAGGAGACAAGCTGCACACAGGGGAGGTGGAGGAAGGCCTTCAGCAGCAGGCCTTACCTATCTTCAGGGAGCACTTCTCCAATCTGCACCTAAGCTAGGAGCAGTGTTCAGTAGATGTGTTTCATCAAGGAGGTGGTCACAGAATTCTGCCATATCTTTGGTCAGACCAGCAGCCTCAGAGCAGGATGTTGTCAAGGTGACTGTGACCTTGACTTTTTTTCACCAGTGGATCTTTCCAGGCTGGAACAGATGATATAGCAAACATCCCGCAGCTTGCTGTCCATCACTGCATCCAGGAGGACATGGAGTCTCTGTACACTGGGAGAAGAAACTTCATTGTCTTCTCCCTGAGCAGAGGCAAGCAGGAGGAGTGGCCAGGATAGTGGGTTTCCCCCAGTACAGGGTGCCATTGATTGCATGCATATGTCTTTGCGGGCACCACATTGCAATAGTGCAATGTACTGAAAGCTCAAAGGTTTCCTCTGAATTACCACTATCCTGCCAGAAGTCATAATTTGTTCACCCTGTACCAATTCGCTGGTTTAGCAATCTGCTGGACACTGTCGAACCAAAGGATGGCTGATCAGCGACAAGGATAAGATCTCTACACCTGACTGATGACTCCCATCCTCCACCTGACTACACGGGCCAACTCGTACGGAACACACCATCAGGGTTCTGAAGCGATGGTTCTGCTGCCTTGAGCAGGAGCTTTGGGAGCTAGATTCCATCAGAGGGGGTGTCCTGACTTGTGGTGGTCCACCACAACCTGGCCACCATGAGGGCCAAACATTTGCCATCAAGTGTTTGGCCACCACTTTGGGAGGAGGAGGAAGAAGAGAGGGGGCAGTAACACATCCACTTTTCACATGGGTTCTCCTTGCGCACATCATCAAACTCCAGTTAACCTGAATGAATGAAATCCCAGATTCATATCATTCAGCATGTCCTTATCTTACCATCCCTCTGTGATGGATACTCACGGTTTCCACTTAGCCATAATCCTAAAATGAAAAACGTCACAAAATAACCAGACCATGTCAACTTTATTCAACTACGCATTCAAGGCTCCATACAATCCGTATAATACTCAATTCATCATCCTTGTGCATTCCTTAATCCCTGTTTTACGGGTGCCTTTGCCTGTCTTACTGCTCCTACATAGTGCTACCTCAAGCAGTTCTAACCCTAGAAGACCCAGCTGTGGACTGCACTATCTAGGCATTGATGGCAGCATTCTGAGTTGCCTGGCTGACAGGCAACAGCAAGGCAGAGTAGCAGTGGTGGGAGTATGAATGCTGAGACCGTGAGAGAGATAGCAGGTTCACGCTCTATGGAACCAATGTCAGCCCCACCCATGACATGGCTTCTCAGCAATCCTAGCAATCTGCTGGAGGACAGATTGCTGAGCTGTTGTGACACCCAGCAAACCCCTTTAAACACTGGTATCTGCAACCATGGTGTCACCACTCTGAGACTGCATGGTGTTACAAAAGTATAATAATTTTCATAATGTTTTTCTGGTTTGTTGTATATAAGGCATGAGGGTGTGAGTATAGTTGGTTCTGTCTGTGTGATTTAATTACATTTGGAGTCAGGTAGACTGCAAGCTTGGAATTATCAAAAGAAGCTAGGTGTAGAAATGTGTTTGAAATGTTAATAAGTAAACATGGA
Source organism: Cetorhinus maximus (assembly GCF_964194155.1). Classification (NCBI taxonomy): domain Eukaryota; kingdom Metazoa; phylum Chordata; class Chondrichthyes; order Lamniformes; family Cetorhinidae; genus Cetorhinus; species Cetorhinus maximus. The sequence continues at coordinate 207,510,422 of NC_135879.1, read as the reverse complement.
TGCTGGCTTAGCATGTAAGGTGCGAAGGGAATTTGCATTTTTAGATAAATGAAGGTATTGTTTGGATTTCAAAGGGATGTTAGTCTGTTTACAACTAGCCAGATAAGCAAAGCTAAGGAGTGTGTTTATTTTTCCCAAAGGTTACTGACAGTATTGGCAACATGAAAGTTTTTATATTATGGGAAAGGTACCATTCCAAAGACATATGAAACAATACATTTACATATTAAAGAGAGAGAAACATATATAATGGGGAATGAAAGGCTATGTGAGGACAGCACCATGTAAGATTTAACAGGAATGTGTGAAATAGCCTTCAAAAAGCCTCTAGCCATTTATGCATAAGTCGGCTGTGTCTAGTAACTGAAGTTGGAGAAAGCTATTTGGAATTCCACTGTCAAGGGGGTACTGTGTTAACTTGCTGGTTTTGTTTTTATATCTAAAATCTATTTTGGACTGTTGCCTTAAAGAAGGTAACTGGAAGTCAGGTTAATTAGGAATTTTAGAAGTTGTTATAGTATTAAGTAATTGTAGTCTTATGTGTGTGCTTGAAATCTTTTATTTTGTTAATAAATATTTTAATTTAATTTTTAAATCTCTAAAGGTCTTGGTGGACTCATTACTTCTGAATTCAGTGCACACATCTCCTCACAATACATACAAATTGCAAAACCATTGTGGGAGCAGGACCAAGTTTCCCTTGTGGATTTGGTCTGCCTGGCACACATCATCTGCCACACCATAGCAATGGTACGGAGCTGGGCAATAGCAGACATTTCATGTTCTCAGTCCAAGCTTCCACTGCAGCACTCAGATGTTGCTTGACTTCTGCCTGTGCTGCAAAAGAAGCTGAGACATTGACTATCAGGTGCTGCATTGCTGTTGGCTGTGAAGTGTTCTTATAGAGTTGGCCACTAATTCCATTCTGGAAAAGGTGGGTTCCAAGTTCTGCATAATACTTTGTGCCAAGTTAAATCCGGACTCTTCCATGCTCCTTGACAGTGACAACAGACTCAAAGGATATAAGAATTGGGAGCAGGTGTAGGCCATTTGGCCCTTCGAGCCTGCTCCAGCATTCAATAAGACCATGGCTGATCTGATCGTGGCCTCAGCTGCATGGGTAGAATTTCCCCCCTGTTGGGGGGGTTGTGCGGGGGCAGGTGCGGACCCGATCAGCACCCCCCCATCAGGTCCACGCCGCCATTTTATGTGGGCGGGCCAATTACGGTTGGACGGGCAGCTCCATTGATTATTTTAATTGTTAGCTAAATGGCCTTAATAGACCTTTGACAGTTCGGCGGGTGCACAGCCAAAATCTAAATGATTCGCGGTGACGTCGGGACGCATGTCCGACGTCACCCCGCGTCACTTTACGCCTCAGCGAGCGGGCCCAACCCCCGCCCACCAAGCTGAAGACTTTCCTGCCTGCCTTTCCACTTTCCTGCCTGCCACCCATAACCCTTAACTCCCTTTTGGATCAAACATCTGTCCAACTCAGCCTTAAATATATTCAATGACTCAGCCTCCACTTCTCTTTGGGGTAGTGAATTCCAAAAATTAACTGAGAGAAGAAATTCCTCCTCATCTCCATCTTAAATAGGAGACCCCATTTGAAACTGTGCCCCCAGTTCTAGATTCCCCCATGAGGGAAAACATTCTCTCAGCACTTATCCTTTCAAGGTCCCTCAGAATCTATATGTTTCAATGAAATCACCTCTCATTCTTCTAAACTCCAATGAGCATCGGCCCAACCTGCTCAACCTTTCCTCATAAGACAACCTCTTCATCCCAGGAATCAGCCTAGTGAAACTTCTCTGAACTGCCTCCAATGCAAGTATATCCCTCCTTAAACAAAGAAACCAAAGCTGTACAAAGAACTCTAGATGTGTGGTCTCACCAACACCTTGTGCAGTTGTAGCAAGACTTCCCAACCTTTATACTCCAGCCCCCTTTCTCTCTAGCGGAAGTATCTAAGAGGAGTTGCTTGCCTTAGAGGGTTGCAATGAATGTTCCCTAGATCAACATCTATCAACACCTCAATCAACATCACAAAAAACAGATTATCTGGTTCATTATCTCATTGCTGTGTGCATGTTGACTGCCGTGTTTTCTGCAAAAAGTATGTCATTGGCTATAAAATGCATTGAGACATCTAGTGGTCATGAAAAGTGCTATATAAATGCAAGTCTTCTTTTTCTTTTTAGATTGAATTCTGGCATGAGAGGGTTGTCCTTGGAGGAGAGATTGAGTAGGATGAGCCTATAATCTCTGGATTTCAGATTATTGAGAGGCAATTTCATTGAAATAACATTTTGACAGGGCTTAACATGGTAAATGCTGAGAGACTGTTTTCTCCTGGCTAGAGAGTCTAGAACTAAAGGGATCGTCTCTGGATAAGGAGATGGCCATTTGGGACTGAGATGGGGGCCTCACTTAGAGGGTTGTGAATCTTTGGAATGTTCTACCCCAGAAAGTTATGGATGTTCAGTTGTTGAGTATATCCAAGTAGAGATAGATAGATTTTGGTCTCTAAGGAGATATGGAGATCAGGTAGGAAAGTAGTTTTGAGGTCAAGGATCACCTGTGATCTTATTAAATGATGGTGTGGGCACAAGGAGCCATATGGCCTACTCCTGCTTCAATTTCTTATGTTCATATGTTTTTACCACATGCAGATTCTACCTTTATACTACCTGCTAAAGTACAAGTGAGGGCAGTACTTGAGGAGAGGGTGGGGAAAGTGGGGCGATGAGCTTGCCACAGTTGAACAGCTGGCCATGAGATGTGAGTGTGCAAGTCTGAGTCATGGTTGATAAAGATTGTTGACAGGTGAGTGAAGGGGTATAGTGAATGGAGCAGTTTGTGAGGTTGGTGGTGGCCTTGGTAGGATATGACATGTGAGGATGGAGTCACTGACCTTGAATTCTCATGTGAGGTCATTCAACTCCTGGCGATATCTTATCGAGTTTCTCAGAGCCCAGCTGGTGGCATTGACCTCTATGGCCACCTGCTCCCATTGCTTTCTGAGCTCTTTTCTGGAGGGCCTCCTGGCTACCTGAGGGGGAGTTCTCCCCCCTCCAATTGCACAGCCACCAAACAGCCTCTTAACCTATATGTATATCAGGCAGGGAACACAGGCTCATTCTAAGCTAGATGTGCATCACCTGTAATATTGATATAGGTAGATGTGTTGGTGCCAGTAGTGCGCACCTCTGCAGACAGCAGAGCATATTGTTTAAATTGGAATCCTACACTTCTTGCAGGAACTGTTTTGAATATTGGAATGCCCCAGTACGCTACTCACTACATAATTTGTGTTATTGATTCTCTATCCTCTTCTGTTCCCTTCTCTCCTCCTAGCTTCTAAACTCCTTTTGCTTCTCTCCCTATCTTTTTCTTTCCTTCTCCACTTTCAGCTGGGAGGTGGTGGGAGATATGTGGATGTACGGTAGACAACACCAATGGCTGCTGGCTGCATTTAGGCTGGGAGCTGCACCTCTCTTTCCATTCCCTCACTAATGACTAGTGATTCCTTATTCTTGCTGACGTCACGTTCCCTTCCCTCCTCATTGCTTCTCCCATCATCACCCCTACATGTTGGAATTCCTGAATTCTTCCTTCGACCTTGCTTTGATATTGCTCACCATGCTTAGACCTCCATCCACTCCCTCCCAATGCAAGTAGTAGGAGTTTAGAAGGGGCTGGAGCCCTACCTTCTCTCCCCCTCCAACTCCCACTCCCACACCTCCCCTCAGAGTTTTTTTAATAAATAAAATTAGAATGGGGGAAAAAAGTGCTGATCTGGCCTTCACTTTTTTCATGCCTCCCTCTGTCTCATAGGCATCAGAAATGGGAATTTCTGAGTGATTAGAACTGACCTTTTCTGACGGATAGAAATCATTAGCTTGTTTCAAAATTCAGCCAGTGTTTTGTTGACTGAAAGTTGAAATTTCCACCCTAGCCTTTAACACACCTTTCTCTCACTTTAGATTAATACACTTTTCAAAGTTAATAAACTATAAGGCAAGAACTGCAATAACCGTGTATATCGAATACCGTTACTTATTTTGCTCAATCACACACACACACATACACACACACACATATACACACACACATACACACACACATGCACATACACATACACACATACACACACACACATACACATACACATATATACACACACACAGAGCAAAAAACACCGAACATAAATTTACATCATTAATGCCTTTGAAACTTGCTGTCTTGTTTCTCAAGGTTAGTACATACTCAGACTATACAAGCTCAATTCAGCTCTCTTTGTCACCAGTCTAGGCAAAAATATTGGGCTGGATTTTCGAAGCCTGCCAGAGGCAGAAAGGAAGGTGGGTGGGCCTGAAATTTCCTGGTGCTGGCCAGCATGCCAGTTTTCTGGCATCTTCCCGTCTTTGGTCAATTTTTAAGGAAGCAGATCAGGCAGGGTGTTAATGTAATGAAAAGGCCTATTAAGGCCAATGGTCAGAGGTGAAGTGGAATTTTCCAATCAGCCTGCAGGCACTCCATGGCATCCGGAGCCCGGAAGATACCTGGAGATGCCAGTGGTGGCAGACCTGGGGCCCAGTTCTCCAGGATCAATTTGAGGTTCCTCCCCCAGTGGCAGTCACCATACATAGCTACAGCCGCAGTTGCAGGCTGCCATGAGGAGGGGCTCCCCCTTCACAATGACAGTCTGGTTCCTGTAGCCATTTGTTCTTAAAAAATTTGTAAACAATACTGAGAGGGCGCCTCCAACCTGAGGTGCCCTCTCTCCCTTACTTGCATTAGCAGACTGCCTCTCCTATTGACCCTGCAGCTTCTGGAGCCCGCCTGCTCTGATGGTGAGCGAATCCTCTGGCCAATAACTGGACATTTCTTTGAAAATTGTGTCGGGTGACTATTTCCAACACAGTGTGGAGTCGGGTTCCAGGATGTGATCCCAACGCTGGGCCCCAACACCAAAACAAAACTTAAGTTCGTTAAGTCCCAGTCCATGCTTTTGAGATTGTCTGAGGCCTTCACGTATCAAAGACATTAGAAAGGACAAAAGACAATTTCGAAGAACATTATTGTGAATTGCAACAATTTTCAATGTTTAAACTTGTGCTCAGAACCTTACTTTGAATGTTAAAAAGCTGCTGAGAAACAAATGGTGGTTATTAAACAATTTCAGAAAGTATTTTGAGTGATGTCCTTTTGAACGGTGTCATCGACATGAAAAATAGGTACAGCAGTTAGGTAAAGAGTTTTAAATGTTCCAGACCTATTCTACAATATATAAGTTTTCTAAAAGCAAAATACTGCGGATGCTGGAAATCTGAAATAAACACAGAAAATACTGGAAACGCTCAGCAGGTCCGGCAGCACCTGTGTTTGAAGAAGAGTCATGTGGACTCGAAACGTTAACTCTGTTTCTCTCTCTCCACAAATGCTGCCAGACTCCCTGTGTTTTTCCAGCATTTTCTACTATTTATTTTTATAATTATATATAATTACATATAACTTTATATATATATAATATAAAAATTGTATAGTTGGAGTCATATCTAGCACAAAGGAAGATGGTTATGGTTATGGTTGTGAGGGGTCGGTCATCTCAGCTCCAGCACATCACTGCAGGAGTTCCTCAGGGTAGTGTCCTCAGCCCAACCATCATCAGCTGCTTCATCAATGATCTTCCTTCAATCATAAGGTCAGAAGTGGGGATGTTCACTGATGATTGCTCAATGTTCAGCACCATACGCAACTCCTCAGATACTGAAGCAGTCCACGTCCAAATGCAGCAAGACCTGGACAATATCCAGGTTTGGGCTGACAAATGGCAAGTAACATTTGCACAACAGAAATGCCAGGTAATGACCATCTCCAACAAGAGAGAATTTAACCATCACCCCCTTGACGTTCAATGGCATTACCATCACTGAATCCCTCGCTACCAACATCCTGGGGGTTACCATTGACCAGAAGCTGAACTGGACTAGCCATATAAATACTGTGGCTACAAGAGCAGGTCAGAGACTAGGAATTAAGCGACGAGTAACTCACCTCCCGACTCCCCAAAGCCTGTCCACCTCCCAAGTCAGGAATGTGATGGAATACTCCCCACTTGCCTGGATGAGTGCAGCTCCAACAACACTGAAGAAGCTGGACACCATCCAGGACAAATCAGCCCACTTGATTGGCACCACATCCACAAACATTCACTCCCTCCACCACCGATGCACAGTAGCTGCAGTGTGTACCATCTACAAGATGCACTGCAGGAATTCACCAAGGCTCTTAGGCAGCACCTTACAAACCCACGACCATGACCATCTAGAAGGAGAAGGGCAGAAGATAGATGGAAACACCACCACCTGGAAGTTCCCCTCCAACTCTCTCGCCATCCTGACTTGGAAATATATCGCTGTTCCTTCACTGTTGCTGGGTCAAAGTCCTGGAACTCCCTCCCTAATAGCACTGCAGGTGTACCTACACCACATGGACTGCAGCAGTTCAAGAATACAGCTCACCAGCACCTTCTCATGCACAACTAGGGATGGGCAATAAATGCTGGCCCAGCCAGCGAAACCCACATCCCGTAAATGGATAAAAATAATGTTTTGTTGTGGCCTTAAATTTTTCACACTTAAAATCATTCAATTCCTGGTCTTAATGTTTGCATATAAAGTGAATCTCTTGCAGCAAATCTATCATGTTGACTGCACCAAGCTAATTTCTTTGCTCTTGGAAACTTTGATGGACAATTGTCAGAGTTCTGGCTCTCTCAAGAAAGTTTTGCTTCTGCCATAGTTTTGGAAGAGAGGATTTCTGCGTAGATTTTCTTTAAAATCTTGACATGTGATGTGAATAAAACTCCTGTAAGCCTAGATTGTTGCCAATTTAACAATAATCTTTTGGGTAACAGAATAATGGGCCAAGCGTTGCAGGAATGGGGCTCCTCAGTCTCGACCTATAGTTAGGTCTTTTGCTGCACACTTCAGCTTGATTTTTTTTTCAACGTAACTTGCTGGAAGCATGGGATGGTAAAAGTGTAGCAAGGGCAAAGGAACATCTTAGTAAATGGTGGTGCCAACATTTAACCAATCAGATTTAAGGATTGGGAAAGAAACAGAGGAAAGATGGAGAAAGGGGGTGAAATAGAATCAAATCAAGTATGGAAAAGGGAAATAAAGAGGGAAGGAAAGATTAGATTAAGAACAAGAGGAAAAGGCACAGAAAGGCAAAGTAAAAAAATTATATTTTTTAAATCTCTAAGAAGAATTTACTACATGCAGGCATGAGATTGAACAGTTTACATTGTATTAACAATTATCAAGCCTTTAAAAGGGTACTTATGCTCTTAATCACCAGCCCAACTTTCTGTGGTGAGTTTATTGGATGATTAATGTGCAAATCCAGCAAGTCCTTAAAATTATACAAAGGAAAAGGATTAGATGCCATTTGTGTTCAGTAAATAGGAGAGCAGTGTAAATCAACCAGCAAATTCTGGGCGTGCAACTCACAGTTTATCTCTTAATTCCCTGAATTTTCTGGCTGTTGACAAATTAAGATCGCTGCAGATTTTTAACAAACTTGTTATTTTTCTAGCAAGGTTCAGCCCAATGTGTTAAGATGGACCATGGAAGTTAAATCCATATGTGTCAAATGATAAATCAACAGGGACAAATGTACTGAAAGCTCATTCTATTCACTTGGCACCGAGTGGGCCAATACCCATATCTGTGAATTGGACTCCTGAAAAAATTCACACCCATTGCTTGGGCTCCTCTTCAAGAGATGCAGGGTGGAATTATACAGCCCCTCCCGCCAGTGGGATTTTCCGGTCCCGCTAAAGTCAATGGAGTTTTGAACGTCTCGCTGGAAGCTGGTCTTAATGTTACCTCCTAAGAACGCACTAGAATTTATTTCACACTACTTTGGTGTGAGAGATAACTAAAGGAGAAAGAAAGCAAGATCTCTTGCCTTTGATGTGGGTACCTGAGTGTAGGTGTGCCTATATGACTATATCACTGTTTCTAACTATTATTTGGAATGTTTCAATTACAATAGTTAACCATGAAATGTTATTTTCCTTCTTGTTGAAAGTTAACCTTGAGGACAATCATCATTGCAAATACCTGAAGATTGTCTTTAGCATGGAATTATCATGTGTAGCACAATAGCGAGGAAGGGTCTTAAAATTCTTCAGTTATTTGCTGAGCTAAATCTCTTGAGGAATTGGGATGTTCAAAGCCACCCCTTAGTGCACGTGGGCCTACAAAACACCACCATCCCTTCCTGAGCTTACAGTGGGACATGAAGAAGGAGATGTCACTGCTTTACCTGTGCTTGAAAGTGACATTGAGTATTTGAAATCGAATAGTGTTCTATTTGTTAGCACTAAGACCCCTCACATAGAGAAGCAGAAAATTCTTCCAAATAGTTGAGAGAGTACTGCTCTGGTGAATTTTGTCCCTTGCATAACAGGTTCATCAAGTCTTTTGGGTGATAAATTCTCATTGCTTAAACAATGAGAAAGAGGGGTGTGCCTGAGTCTGGGCATACTTATGGTTTATAATATGAAGCAAGCTCATCAACTAATGTATTGGCTGACAGTTGAAACCTGACCCATATTAAAGGGCCAACTTATTTCCCTGGAATACTTTCCTGTTGGCCATTCCAAAATGAGGAGGGAGAGGCTGTAATACTTCACAATGACTCTTAGCTAAGCAATGTTGCTTGACTTGTTAGTTGACAACGTGAAACCAAACAATAGTTTCTTTTAAGAACAAACCTGTTGGTAACTAGAGCTTAATTCTCAGCTGACCTGTTTAAAGGTATATAAATATTTAAGTTAAAATGTGATTGTAGTAAATAGCATTACATATTCACTTGCAAGGGGGCTGGTAGCATAATGGTAATGTCACTGGACTAGTAATCCAGAGGCCCAGGCTAATAGCCTGGGGACATGGGTTCAGTGGAATTAAATTCAATTATTAAATATGGAATATAAAGCTAGTCTGGCAATCATCAGCTATCATCAATTATCATAAAAACCCATCTGGTTCACCAATGTCCTTTAGGAAGGAAACCTGCTGTCCTTACTCGGTCTGATCTACATGCAGACCAACAACAATGTGGTTGACTCTTCAACTGCCCTCCGAAATGGCCTAGCAAACCATTCAGTTCAAGGGCATTTAGGGATGGGCAATAAATGCAGACCTTGCCAGTGACACCCACATCCCGTGAAAGAATTAAACAAGTGAGCAAACAGCAGTCCTGGTGTTCACCTCTAGAAACCAGCTGTTTGTGAAAACTGCTGCTCCAGTTTTCAGTCTTTTCTATTTTTTGCTTTGTCTGGTGAATTAAGGAATGCTTCCTCATTACCTTTAAACACTGGAAGTCACACAGGATAAAGAATTTATTTTAAATCCAGCATGTTTTGTTTCAGAGGTGTGCTTTTGTTCAGAAATTACTTTCCTTGTGTGTCAGAACCATCCAATGGTGAAGATTGCAAAATACTATTATGCATGTGTACAATGGGTCTAAACTTGCAAAAAAGCTATTTGACACTTGTCCCTGCTGAAGGGAACTGTCAAGTTGTTAGCACTCATCGTTAGATCAGAAGTTGCATATTCATATTCATTTGGGGATTCAAATTTAAATCCAATGTTGCCACCATTGTACAGTTTAAAGGCTACTGCATTTCTCTATCAGATTTGAACCAAAGGTGTGAGCTTCTTTCATGGGCACAATCTTGTACCCTTCCCCGTGGCAAGTTTATGGTGGTGGGGACCATTTAATCAGGTGGGAGGGTGGTGGGCGGGGACCCTGTACCTTCCCACCCTTACCCTGATTAAGACCGTGGCTGGGTGATCAGTGGCTAGCCTTCCCACCCTGCTATCAATTGATGCCCTTAAGTGGGCAATTAGTGCCCAGTGGTGGGCATGGGTCTCACCATATGGCATGTATGAAAAAGAAACCCTGGCATTTTTTCTTGCTGGCTCCAGGAGGGGTCACGCATTCAAAGGCACACAGGGCAGGATTTTGAGGATTCATCGGGCGGGCCTGGGAACGGCCGGGAAACAGTCCTCCACCCATGATCGCTCCCCAACCATGATTTCACTCTGGTGGGCCAATTGAGGCAGCCAGTATCCCAGCTCAGTGCCCATTCATCAACTGAGAGTAGGGAGCTCCAGAGCGACCTCACGTTGGCGCACGAGCTGCTTGTCATGTCTGCAGGCTTCTCTCAGGGCACTCTGGATGATGGCAGCAGCTCCTCCACCCCTCCCCCGGTGACCATCACATCTGATGAGGCTGCAATGAATGGGGAGATGCCAGCCATGGCACTGGCTGCTCCCTCCCAGGCGGGGCCAGCACAGGCTCCACTAGCTAGAGGATGGCCGCCAAGGTCATCAAGGCCATCAAATCAGCAGGGTCAGCAGGCTGTCTCCAATGCCAGTGCCAGCGAAGGGGGGGACATCAAGGCAACTCGCAAACGTAAGCTAAAGGCACCGTGAGCACAAGAGGGACAGTTCACAGGTTATTTTCTATTCGTTTATGATTGGTTTACCTGTCCTAGTCTGGGAATGAAGACCAGAGAAGGTTATGTAAATTTTCTTGGATTGTCAAAATAAGATAAATTTGTTTTTGTGGTAATGGCCTGAGAATGCTTCACCTGGTGCAGGGTACGCCAGTTTGTAATGCTGAACATGAGTGGCTCTAAACTTTATCGCACAGGCACTGAGTGGACTTAGGGTTCAAATGAAAGAGCCATTTCAAACATCGGGATGGAGGTGGCAGTCCTGGCATGAGGTGGAAGCAGATCTTTGGCAGCCTAGCTGAAGGAGTGTTGCATCAAGGCATCCCTGATGTCCCTGCCTCCCTGGAGGTTACTGAGGTCTGCCACCACATGCTCAGCATTCTCCTCATTGTGCTCCTCTTCTGACTCATTACTGGATTCATCTCTGGCCTGTGCAGCTGCGTCAAGATCCTCTTCCTCCAGTGGGTCCCTCCTTGCCAGTGCCAGATTATGGAGAGCGCAGCATGCAACCACTATCAGTGATACCCGCTCTGGGAGGTATTGCAGTGCTCCCCCTGAACGGTCCAGGCATCGGAAGCGCATCTTGAGAAGATCAATGGTCCTCTCTATCACAACCCTTGTGGAGGCATGACTCATACTGTAACGCTTCTCTGTCTCTGTTCTTGGTGGCAGAGAGGCGTCATGAGCCACCTCTTCAACAGATAGCCCTTGTCACCAAGCAGCCACCCATCCAGTCAGGCTGGAGCACTGAAGAGCCTCGGCACCTGGGAGTGTCTGAGGATATAAGCGTCATGGGAGCTGCTTGGGTACCTTGCACAGACTTGCCGAATCTGCATCTTGTGATCAAACACTATCTACAGGTTCATGGAGCGGAAACCCTTCCTGTTGACGAACGCACCCAGTTGACCCGCTGGCACCTTGATGGCCACATGTGTGCAGTTGATTGCATCCTGGATGCGGGGGAAGCCAGCAATCGCTGCAAAGCCTCTACCTCGCTCAGCCTGGCCAGCCTCGTCCGTACAGTAAAGAATGATCAGTACCCGCCTGAGCAGGAGCTTCTGTCACCAGCTTGACACAACTATGGACAGCTGATTGAGATACTCCACACAGATTCCCCGCTGACCCCTGGAAAGAGTCAGAGGCAAAGAAGTTGAGGGCCACTGTGACCTTCAGAGCCACTGGCATGGGGTGCCCACCTACACAGATGGAGCTGATCTCAGGCCCAATCATCGGACATATAGAGGTCACGGTCTCCCTTGAGAGGCAGAGCTTCCTTCGGCATAAAAGTAAGGATGTTATGCTTCAGTTATACAGGGCATTGGTGAGACCGCACCTCGAATACTGTCTGCAGTTTTGGTCTCCTTATTTAAGGAAGGATGTAAATGCATTGGAGGCAGTTCAAAGGTTTACTAGATTGATACCTGGAATGAGTGGGTTGTCTTATGAGGAAAGGTTGGACAGCTTGTTTCCACTGGAGTTTGTTTAGAAGAGTGAGGGGTGATTTGATTGAAGTATGCAAGATCCTGAACGGCCTTGACAAGGTGGATGTCGAAAGTATATTTCCTCTTGTGGGTGAGTCCAGAACTAGGGGACACTGTTTTAAAATTAGGGGTCACCCTTATAAGACAGAGATGAGGAGAACTTTTTTCTCTCAGATGGTTGTGCGACTTTGGAAGTCTTTGCCTCAGAATGTGGTGGAGGCGGGGTAATTGTATATTTTTAAGGCAGAGGTAGATAGGTTCTTGTTAGGCAAAGGAATCAAGGATTATCGGGGTTAGATGGGAATGTGGAAATCAAAACACAAGAAGATCAGCCATGATCTTATTGAATGGCGGAGCAGGCTCGAGGGGCCGAATGGTCTACTCCTCTTCCTATTTCTGATGTTCTTATGTAAACTCTGACAGCACGATAGTGGTGTCTTCTGCAGCCCCTTCTGCCTTGGACTTCCTGCTGGCCCTGCGCCCCTTGTGCCTGCGCCTCTCCTCCCATAGGTCACTTCCCTGGAAGCTGCATTGGGACAACTGGGCACCTCTCCCTTCTGCCTCTTTCTCCCTCCTCAGAGGAGGTGCCACCAGCAGAGACTACAATCCCCATTACCAGGGTTACAGAAGGCTGTCTTATACCTGGAAGGGTCCACACGGTCCGAATCCTCTGGGGGCCTTGGAGACACCAAGGAGTCCTGAACTGAAGCCTAGAAATGCTAACAATGAAGCCCCGAACAGGGAAGAAGTTGCCAAGTACTAATAAGTCATCAGCAGCAAACTATGTACCAAACTCCCCACTACTGACACTGGCAATGCTGCACACCCCTTTTATCTCGCCCGTGGATGAGGTTTTTGAAAACGTTGGCTGGCTGCCTGCCCGTTTTGCCTGTGCGATGAGTGCAAAATCGCACAGGCAATGAGAAATTGGAGTCATTTGGCTTTTTAATGGCCTTAAGTAGCCTCTTAATTAATGGTGGGCACGGTTCCGGCACCTGCTGACCCAAATATTGCGTGAGTGCGCGATGACATCGGGACGATCACCTGACGTCATCGCGCGCTATTTTACACCCAATCGGGTCGGGCACGTGATGTAAAATTCTGTCCAGAGACCCAGCATCAGGAATCAGGGGTGGGGGGCCCACTGAGCGTCACCCCCTTGCCCTTGCTGCCGACTCCCCTACACACCCCTCTCCAAGGCCCCTATCCCAGAAGCCCATTCCCACCTTCACTGACATGAGCCTGAGTCCTGGACCTCGGGTGGGTCTCGTTCTGGCAGCATCCACAATCTCCCCGGTACTGCTGGCGTTCAAAATAGCAGCTGGCCAATCGGAGGCCAGCAGCTCTCGGTGGGCGAGGCTTCCACACTCAGGTTCCTGACCCTGGGGAAAGGCCCGCCAATGGCCTGTCCAGTGCCTGATCGGCAGGCAATACTGGTGGGCCTTCACAGAAAGAGCCGAGACCCCGGTCGCTGGCACAAAATTCCTCCTCATACCTGTTTTATCATAGGACGTCTGAAACCTTTCACAATGCATACACTTTCCGTCACTTCATTATAGGAAAGATATGAAAGCAATGGAAAACTACAGCATAGGCTCATCAGAAATGAAGAGTTAGCTTTGACTTGAGAGATTGGTGATTGTCACCAACACCATATTCACTCCCAAATAGCTGGTTGCTGTTAGGAGAGGACATTGGTTAAAATGCAAGCCATCAAAATGCCAAGCTGCCTCTTTAATGAGTTATAATTGGCATCTTAAGTGGAAATCAGCTATTAACTAGCCTCCTCGTTGGCCCTTTCTAGCCCTGGCTTCAACTCCTTTACCAAGATGATGTCTTGTGCTAAATGGGGGCTAATCCCCATTTTGGCTACCTCTTCATCTCTTTAGTGCCCAAAGTATTCAGTGAAAATTGTGCCACCCCAGCAGCCTTTTTCACCTAAATCTGAAAAGGTTAAGGTAGAACCTGATTGACAACTTCATGATTTTGAAGATATATGATCCTATTTATGATACAAATAGAGATGGATGATTCGTCGGGACCTGGAAAAATTTATTAATTTTGCTTCCAATCTCCACCCCTCCATCATCTTCACATGGTCCATCTCTGACACTTCTCTTCCCTTCCTTGACCTCTCTGTCTCAATTTCTGATGATAGACTGTCCACCAATATCCATTACAAGCCTACCGACTCCCACAGCTACCTCGACTACAGCTCCTCACACCCCGCTTCCTGTAAAGACTCCATCCCATTCTCTCAGTTCCTTCGCCTCCGTCGCATCTGTTCTGATGACGCTACCTTCAAAAACAGCTCCTCGGACATGTCCTCCTTCTTCCTTAACCGAGGTTTTCCATCCACGGTCGTTGACAGGGCCCTCAACCGTGTCCGGCCCATATCCCGCGCATCCTCCCTCACGCCTTCTCCTCCTTCCCAGAAACATGATAGGGTCCCCCTTGTCTTCACTTATCACCCCGCCAGCCTCCGCATTCAAAGGATCATCCTCCGCCATTTCCGCCAACTCCAGCATGATGCCACCACCAAACACATCTTCCCTTCACCCCCCTTGACAGCATTCCGTAGGGATCGTTCCCTCCGGGACACCCTGGTCCACTCCTCCATCACCCCCTACTCCTCAACCCCCACTTATGGCACCTCCCCATGCCCACGCAGAAGATGCAACACCTGCCCCTTCACTTCCTCTCTCCTCACCGTCCAAGGGCCCAAACACTCCTTTCAAGTGAAGCAGCATTTCACTTGCATTTCCCCTAACTTAGTCTACTGCATTCGTTGCTCCCAATGCGGTCTCCTCTACATTGGAGAGACCAAACGCAAACTGGGCGACCGTTTTGCGGAACACCTGCGGTCTGTCCGCAAGAAAGACCCAAACCTCCCTGTCGCTTGCCATTTTAACACTCCACCCTGTTCTCTTGCCCACATGTCTGTCCTTGGCTTGCTGCATTGTTCCAGTGAAGCCCAACGCAAACTGGAGGAACAGCACCTCATCTTCCGACTAGGCACTTTACAGCCTTCTGGGCTGAATATTGAATTCAACAACTTTAGATCTTAAACTCCCCCTCCCCCCATCCCCACCCCGTTTCTTTCCCCCCCCACCCGCCTTTTTTTTCAATAATTTATATAGATTCTTCTTTCCCCACCTATTTCCATTATTTTTAAATCTAAAACTAAAACCTTTAGTCTTTCCACCCCACCCCCACTAGAGCTGTACTTTGAATATCCTGTCTTGCATTCTTAATTAGCACTTTTCTCAGACAAAGACCACCACCTTCAACACCTCTTTGACCTTTTGTCTCTGACATCTTTTGATTATCTGCTCACACCACACCCTCAATGTGTCTCTTCCCCCCCACCCACCTTAAACCAATTTATATTTCTCCCTTGTTGAAACTATGCTTCAGTTCTGCTGAAGGGCCATGAGGGCTCGAAACGTTGACTGATTTCTTCTCCGCCGATGCTGCCAGACTTGCTGAGTTTTTCCAGGTAATTCTGTTTTTATTTTGTGATGGATGATTCCTGCTATTTGGCAAATGGCAATGAACAGCCACAAATTTAAAATAGTCACAGATGTAAGTAGGTTAGGTGAAATGACTTTACATAGATGGTTAGAATGTGAAATTCACTGCCACAGACTTTTGTTGAAACAAATTCCATAAATATCTTTAAAAACGAATTAGAATGTTGTTTAAAAAGAGCATAATAAGGAGTAAGTGGAATAAGCAGAAGAGTGGGATGGAGAATAATTGGTTGACGCAGAGAAAAACAGAACACATTAGGCCAAGCAGCCTGTTTCTGTGCTGTAACATTCCACGATTCCTATATAAAAACATAAAATCATGCAGGATTGGAAAAAGAGCCACTTACTGTTGTTACCCATCTACATGCATTTTGTTATCTTCATATCTCTTCCTCTTTCTAGTGGAAGCTACATTTGCAGACTGATTGTGCTGTACTGATAAACTATCCTCAAATGAAAAAAAATGTTGTTCATGAGCAGGGAATATGGAAAGATAGTCACTCATGGCTGGCCATGGTGGGTTGCTCTGTTGTGGCATTGTTTTCATTTTCTCAACTCTGAAGCTTAGACATTTTATGCAAATTCAGTGTTGCTTGATGGGAACAATTTTTCAAAAACAACATTCCACCAGTTAACCTGACAATGTGGAATTGCGGGTATTTTAGAAGTTTCAAAGAAACTTCCAAAGCATACAGTGGTAAAATTTACAATGGTTTAGAGAAAAGGTGAAAGAACAGGTTACTTGTAACATCTGAGAGATTGAGAATCACAACTGAAACAATTTCACCACAGATCCAACAGCTTTATTGTCAAATACCTAAACTTGAAAACATTACAGGATGATTCAAAACATGCAGTCGCTCCCTAGCTAGTCAGACTAGCTTGACTGCAGGCCAAAGAGAGATAGTTTCATTTAAATACTTCTTGCCGGTGAGAATCAGACAAAGTCAGCATGAGGACTGGCAAAGGTTGCAAAGCCTATGGTGCAGGGTGCCATTGACTGTGCATACAATGCTTGGGTGAACTTCATGTCAGCTCTGCCATGCACCAAAACGTAAAAGAATTCCACCCACTCTACACACAGCTGGTGTCGTGACCATTGACAGTGATCATGCAGGTCAGTGCCCAGTATCCTAGCAGAAGTCATGAGCAGAATTTTCTCCCCGTTGGGAGCCGGCGCGTGTGGGTGCGTGCAGGCACTCCTCCGATCGGCGTCCCCAATTGGGGGCACGTCGCCATTTTGGGAGTTCCACCCAACATCATCCCACGTCATTTTACGCATCAGCGAGTGGGCCCTGTCTCCCGCTCGCCGACTGCAATATCCTGGCCCATGAGTCATTTATTCTGTGGTTGGCTATGTGCCAACTTGTCAAAGGCAGTTGGGGGTGGGCAATAAATACTGGCCACATCCTGTGAACGCATAACTAAAAAAAAGGTCAGAGGTGAAAAAAGGCAAGTTGATGGGACAGTGGGACTTGTTGTGGGATAAAATACAAATAGCGGAGTTTTGGATAAGCCAAAGTTTACAGACGGTGGAAACGGGAGGTTGGCTAGGAGAGCAGTGGAATACTTGGGTTTGGAACTGATTAAAACAGGATGAGACTTCAGCAGCACTCGGCCTGAAGTGAGCAATGTTCTGGAGATTCATTGTGATGGAAAGGGGATAGAGACTGCAAGCTATCTGTTTCAGCTTGAAACATTGAGTTGTTGTTAATAGTGATTGTATTGAGTTTGTAACAGAGACCAAAGATGATCACTTTGTTCTTCCCAATTTTTAGCTGCTGTAAATTGTAGCTGATCTGAGACTGGATGGTATTGTCATATACCTTTAAGGGATTACAGCATGACATCACTAGAAGGAAGTGTGTCATGTGATCCAATTTCCATTTTGCTTTTGCTTTTAAGCAGAGCACATAGTGCACAGCTCTGCAGCTGGTGTCTTCAGGATTTATGCCTCTGTATAAATGTTCCCATGTGCCTAGTCTCAATAAATGAACTCTCAATGTGTTTACAAAATCCCTTATGAGCAATTGCTGATTTTTATGTCATTCTAAAAACACGACATGTTGTGCAGCAGTGGTTCCTTCTGAATGACATGGTGCTCAGCCTTACAGCAAGATTCAGCACAGGCACAACATGGTCAACAGTTTTAGATGATGCTACATGGTTTGAAATAACCCTTAACATTCTGGTCAGACTGCAATGAAGCCACAGCGACGGGGTGTGCCGAAACCACAGTGTGGTGACTGTACAGAAAAGCTCTGCACATACAGTCTTCACATAAAGAGCTAGTAAACAGATGGATCCCTTGTGGAGAGACTGCAGCTCATGTTCAGTGAGCGGGACAGTGCACTGAGAGGACCAGAACTGGGCTAGCTCAGTTGGGGAAAGACGAGTGACCAGGGTGTGGGCCAGATTGATAGCGAGCAAGTAAGAGTCAATCAAACCAAAAAAAAGTCTTAAAAATCGGACTGGAGAAGGTTGTGATTATAATGGCCAGAGATTCGGCAAAGCGTGCAAAAGTGGCTACAGTGATACTCATCCCAGGTAATATAGTAGAAGGAAGGTCAAAAGTTGTCAAAATGTCCACCAAATTCCCCAGTTTGAATTGGGACGCAGCTGACCTACTATCCGAATTCAAAACCTTTAAACAGGTTACAGAGCTATGGTTTCTTGATTCAGCATATCTGAACTAGATAAACAAGCCATAAAAATTCGCCTAGCAACTGGGAATAAAGGTCTACACTGGGTGAACATGTCAGGCTTAACAGGAGAAGAGCTAAAGGGCGGAATTGTCCCAGAATTGCACTAAGTGCGGTTGATGTTCAATGGCATTACGATCACTGAATGCCCCACTATCAACATCCTGGGGATTACCATTGACCAGAAACATAGAAACTAGAAGCAGGAGTAGGCCATTCGGCCCTTCGAGCCTGCTCCGCCATTCATTATGATCATGGCTGATCATCCAACTCAATAGTCTGCTCCCGCTTTCTCCCCATACCCTTTGATCCCTTTTGCCCCAAGAGCTATATCTAACTCCTTCTTGAAAACATACAATGTTTTGGTCTCAACTACTTTCTGTGGTAACGAATTCCACAGGCTCACCACTCTCTGGGTGAAGAAATTTCTCCTCATCTCAGTCCTAAATGGTCTACCCCATATCCTCAGACTGTGATCCCTGGTTCTGGACTCCCGCACCATCGGGAACATCCTTCCTGCATCTACCCTGTGTAGTCCTGTTAGAATTTTATAGGTTTCTGTGAGATCCCCCCTCATTCTTCTGAACTCCAGTGAATATAATCCTAACCAACTCAATCTCTCCTTAAATGTCAGTCCCACCATCCCAGGAATCAGTTGAGTAAACCTTTGCTGCACTCCCTTTATAGCAAGCACATCCTTCCTCAGATAAGGAGACCAAAACTGCACACGACATTCCAGGTGTGGTCTCACCAAGGCCCTGTACAATTGCAGCAAGACATCCCTGTTCCTGTACTCGAATCCTCCGGCTATGAAGGCCAACATACCATTTGTCTTCTTTACCGCCTGCTGCACCTACATGCTTACCTTCAGCGACTGGTATACAAGGACACCCAACTCTCATTGCACATTGCCCTCTCTCAATTTATAGCCATTCAGTTAATAATCTGCCTTCCTGTTTTTGTTGCCAAAATGGATAACCTCACATTTATCCACATTATACTGCATTTGCCCACTCAATCAGCTTGTCCAAATCACACTGAAGCATCCCTGCATCCTTCTCACAGCTCACTCTCCCTCCCAGCTTTGTGTTATCTGCAAATTTGGAGATATTACATTTAATTCCTTCATCTAAATCATTTATATTGTGAATAACTGGGGTCCCAGCACCGATCCCTGCGATACCCCACTAGTCACTGCCTACCATTCGGAAAAAGACCCATTTATTCCTACTCTTTGTTTCCTGTCTGCCAACCAGTTTTCTATCCATCTCAATACATTACCCCCAATCCCATGCGCTTTAATTTTATACACCAATCTCTTATGTGGGACTTTGTCGAAAGCCTTCTGAAAGTCCAAATAAACCATATCCACTGGCTCCCCCTCATCAACTCTACTAGTTACATCCTTGAAAAATTCCAGTACATTTGTCAAGCATGATTTCCCTTTCATAAATGCATGCTGACTCTGTCCGATTCTGCCACTGTTTTCCAAGTGCTCAGCTATTAAATCTTTAATACTGGGCCCTAGAATTTTCCCCACTACTGACGTCAGGCTGACTGGTCTATAATTCCCTGTTTTCTCTCTGCCTCCCTTTTTAAATAGTGAGGTTACATTAGCTACCTTCCAATCTGTAGGAACTGTTCCAGAGTCTATAGAATCTTAGAAGATGACCACCAATGCATCCACTATTTCTAGGGCCACTTCCTTAAGTACCCTGGGATGTAGATTATCTAGATTATCTGAACTGGACAAGCCATAAAAATACTGTGGCTGCATGAGCAGGTCAGAGGTTAGGAACCTTGCAGCGAGTAACTCACATCCTGACTCCCCAAAGCCTGTCTACCATCTACAAGGCACAAGTGTGATGGAATATTCCCCCTTGCCTGGATAAGTTCAGCTCCCACAACACTCAAGAAGCTTGATACCATCCAGGACAAAGCAGCCCATTTGATTGGCACCACATCCACAAACATTCACTCCCTCCACCACCGATGCACAGTAGCACCAGTGTGTACCATCTACAAGATGCACTGCAGGGATTCACCAAGGGCCCTTAGGCAGTACCTTCCAAACCGCGATCACTGCCATCTAGAAGGACAGCAACATGTGGAAGTTCCCCTCCAAGTCACTCACTATCCTGACTTGGAATTATATCGCCATTCCTTCACTGTCGCTGGTTCAAAATCCTGGAACTCCCTTCCCAACAGCACTGTGGGTGTAGCTACACCACATGGACTGCAGTAGTTCAAGAAGGCAGCTCACCACTACCTTCTTAAGGGTAACTAGGGATGGGCAATAAATGCTGGCCCAGCCAGCAAAGCCCACATCCCGTGAATAATTTAAAAAAAGGTGGATGTCGAAAGGATGTCTCCTCTTGTGAGTGGTTCCAGAACTAGGGGGGAGGCGCCGTTTTAAAATTAGGTGTTGCCCTTTTAGGACAGAGATGAAGGAGACATTTTTTCTCTCAGTGGGTTGTGTGACTTTGGATAAGTCATGGCAGGACAGCTCGGCCAAGTGGAATGCTCCTCTTGTGTGATGTGGGAAGTCAGGGACACTTCCAGTTTTTTTTTCATTCATGGGATGTGGATGTCGCTGGCTAGACCAGCATTTATTGCCCAATCTCAGTTGACCTTTTTCACAGGGCAGTTAAGAGTCAACCACATTGTCTGGAGTCACAAGTAGGCCAAACCAGGTAAGGGCAGCAGATTTACTTCCTTAAAGGACATTAGTGAGCCAGGTGGGTTTTTACAACAATTGACAATGTTTTCTTGATCATCACCAGACTTTTAATTCCAGGTTTTTATTGGATTTTAATTCCACCATCTGCCATCACAGGATTCAAACCCAGGTCCCCAGAGCATTACCTTGGGTCTCTGGATTACTAGCCAGCAGCAATACCACTAAACCATTCCCTCCCTGCAACCATGTGTGCAGGAAGTGTCTCCAGCTGCAGCTACTCCAAATCCGTGTTTTGGAGCTGGAGTTGCACCTGGAGTCATTGTGGAGCATCCTCAAGGATGAGATCTTTGTGGATAGCATGTACAGTGAGGTGGTCATACCCCGGGAGAGAGTGCACAGGCAGATGGGTGATTGCCAGGCAGAATAAAAACACTAGGCAGGTAGTGCAGGAGTGTTCTGGGCCCATCTCCCTCTCCAACAGATGTTCTGTTTTGGATACTGCTGGGGGAGATGGTTTCTCAGCGGAATGCATCAAGAGCCAAGTCCATGGCACCACAAGTGGCTCAGTTGCACGAGGGGGTTGGGGGGTGGGGGGGTTGGGAAAGAGTGGGAAAGCAATAGTGATAGGGGGAATTCTATCGTAAGGGGAACAAATAGACATTTCTGCAGCTGTGACACCAGGATAGTATGTTGCCTCCCGGTGCCAGGGTCAAAGATGTCACTGAGCGGCTGCAGGACAATCTGAAGGGGGAGGGTGAACAGCCGGAGGTTGTGGTCCATACGCAACCAATGACATAGGTTAAAAAGAGAGATGAGGTCTTGAAAGCAGAATACAGGGACTAGGAAATAAATTGAAAAGCAGGACCTCAAAGGTAGCAATCTCAGGATTACTCCCAGTGCCACATGTTAGCAAGATCAGGAATAGGAAAATAGACCAAATGAATGCATGGCTGGAGAGATGGTGTAGTAGGGAGGGATTTAGACTCCTGAGGCATTGGGACCAATTCTGGGGAAGATGGGACCTGTACAAGCTGGACGGGTTGCACCCCAGCAGGACCGGGATCAATATCCTCGCAGGTGTATTTACTAGTACTGTGGGGGAGAGTTTAAACTAGATTGGCAGGGGGATGGGAACCTGAGCAGGGAGACACAAGAGAGGGAAACAAAGATAGGAATGAAAGACAGAAAAGTAGAAAGCAAAGGTGGAAGACAGAGGAAACAAGGGCTAGCAGCAAATAGGCCCATAGTATAAAAAAATGTGTAAAAATGTTAAAAAGACAAGCCTAAAGGCAATGTATCTGAATGCATGGAGCATTTGTAATAAGGTAGACAAATTAACAATGCAAATAGATGTAAACAGGTACGATATCATTGCGATTACGGAGACCTGTCTGCAGGGTGACCAAGGCGAGGAACTGAATATCCAAGGGTACTCGATATTTAGGATGGACAGACAAAAAGGAAAAGGATGAAATCAGTGCAATAGTGAGAGAGGATATTGTCTCAGAAAACCTAGATGTAGAGTCAGTCTGGGTGGAGCTAAGAAGCAACAAAGGGTGGAAAACATTAATGGGAATTGTCCATGGGCCTCCGAACAGCAGTGATAAGGTACAGGATGGCATTAAATGGGAAATTAGAGATGCATGTAACAAGGGTGATTGTAATCACGGGTGATTTTAATCTACATATAGACTGGAAAAGCAAATTAACAATAATACTGCGGCAAATGAATTCCTGGAGTGTTAACAAATTGCTTTTTTAGACCAGTATGTCGATGACCCGGCTAGGGAACAGGCTATCCTAGATTTGGTATTGTGCAATGAGAAGGGTTTAATCAATAATCTTGTGTGGGGTCCTTTAGGGAACAGTGACCATAACATAATAGAATTCTTCATTAGGATGGAAAATGAAGTAGTCCAATCTGAAACTAGGTTCCTAAATCTTAACAAAGGAAACTACCAAGGTATGAGGCATGAGTTGGCTAAGGTATGTATGCATTCCTTTCTGGCACATAAACACAACAGGAACACTGGCCTAACCCTGGCTAACCAAAGAAATTAAGGATAGTATTGGATCCAAAAAGGAGTCATATAAAGTTGCTAGAAAATGTAGCAAGTCTGAGGATTGGGAGCAGTTTAGAATTTAGCAAAGGAGGACCAAAAGATTGATTAAGAGGGGAAAAATAGAGTATGAGAGTAAACTTGCAAGGAACATAAAAGTAGACTGTAAAAGCTTCTGTAAGTATATAAAAAGAAAAAGATTAGTGAAGACAAGTGCAGGCCCCTTACAATCTGAAATGGGAGAATTTATAATAGAAAACAAGGAAATAGCAGAGCAATTAAACAACTACTTTAGTACTGTCTTCACTGGGGAAGACACAAATATTTCCCAGAAATACCAGGGAACCAAGGGTCTAGTGAGAAAGAGGAATTGAAGGAAACTAGTATTACTAAAATAATAGTGCTGGAGAAATTAATGGAACTGAAAGCTGATAAACCCCCAGGGCTCGATAATCTGCATCCCAGGGTACTAAAGGAGGTAGCCATGGAAATAGTGGATGCGTAGGTTGTCATTTTCCAAAATTCTGTAGATTTTGGAACAGTCCCGGCAGATTGGAGGTTAGCAAATGTAACCCCACTTTCAAAGAAGGAGGGAGGAAGAAAACAGCGAATTATAGACCGGTTAACCTAACATCAGTAGTAGGCAAAAAAAAAACTACAGTCTATTATAAAGGATGTAATATCAGGGCACTTAGAAAATGTCAACAGGACTAGACAAAGTCAACAGGGATTTATGAAAGAGAAATCATGTTTGACAAACCTACTGGAGTTCTTTGAGGACGTAACTAGCAGATTAGATAAGGGAGAACCAGTGGATGTGGTGTATTTGGAGTTTCAGAAAGCTTTTGATAAAGTCCCACATAGGAGGTTAGTGTGTACAATTAAAACACATGCGATTGGGGGTAATATATTGGCCTGGATTGAGAATTGGTCGGCAGACTGGAAACAGACAGTAGGAATAAAGGGGTATTTTTCGGAGTGGCAGGCAGTGACTAGTGGGGTACCGCAGGGATCAGTGCTTGGGCCCCTGCTATTCAGAATACATATCAATGATTTGGATGAGGGAACCAAGTATAATATTTCCAAGTTTGCTGATGACATGAAACTTGGTGGGAATGTGAACGATGAGGAGGGTGTTAAGAGGCTTCAAGGTGATTTATACAGGTTGAGTGAGTTGGCAAATACATGGCAGATGCACTATAACATCAATAAGTGTAAAGTTATCCACTTTGGTAGGAAAAGCAGGATGGCAGAGTATTATTTAAATGGTGATAGATTGTGAAATGTTGATGTACAAAGGGACCTGGGTGTACACCAATCACTCAAAGCAAGTATGCAGGTGAAGCAAGCAGTTAAGAAGGCAAGCGGTATGTTGGCCTTCATTGCGAGATGACTTGAGCACAGGAGCAAGGATGTCTTACTGCAGCTGTACAGGGCATTGGTGAGACCACACCTGGAGTATTGTGTGCAGTTTTGGGCTCCTTACCGAAGAAAGGATATGCTTTAAAGGGAGTGCAGCGAAGGTTCACCAGACTGATACCTGAGACGGAAGGATTGTCATATGAGGAGAGATTGGTCCAACTAGGCATGTATTCACTGGAGTTTAGAAGAATGACGGGGGGATCTCATTGAAACATATAAAATTCTGACAGGGATGGACAGACCAGAAGGATGAGGTGCTGTTCCTCCAGTTTGCGTTGAGCTTCACTGGAACAATGCAGCAAGCCAAGGACTGACATGTGGGCAAGAGAGCAGGGTGGTGTGTTAAAATGGCAAGCGACAGGGAGGTCTGGGTCATGCTTGCGGACAGACCGAAGGTCTTCTGCAAAGCGGTCACCCAGTCTGCATTTGGTCTCTCCAATGTAGAGGAAACCACATTGGGAGCAACGAATGCAGCAGACTAAGTTGGGGGAAATGCAAGTGAAATGCTGCTTCACTTGAAAGGAGTTTGGGCCCTTGGACGGTGAGGAGAGAGGAAGTGAAGGGGCAGGTGTTGCATATTTTGCGTTTGCATGGGGAGGTGCCGTGGGTGGGGGTTGAGGAGTAGGGGGTGATGGAGGAGTGGACCAGGGTGTCACGGAGGGAACGATCCCTACGGAATGCCGCCAGGGGGGATGAAGGGAAGATGTGTTTGGTGGTGGCATCATGCTGGAGTTGGCGGAAATGGTGGAGGATGATCCTTTGAATGCGGAGGCAGGTGGAGTGATAAATGAGGATAAGGGCTACCCTATCATGTTTCTGGGAGGGAGGAGAAGGCGTGAGGGCGTATGCGCGGGAGATGGGCTGGACACGGTTGAGGGCCCTGTCAACTACCATGGGTGGAAAACCTTGGTTAAGGAAGAAGGAGGACGTGCCAGAGGAACTGTTTTTGAAGGTAGCATCATCAGAACAGATGCGACGGAGGCGAAGGAACTGAGAGAATGGGATGGAGTCCTTACAGGAAGCGGGGTGTGAGGAGCTGTAGTCAAGGTAGCTGTGGGAGTGATAAATATCCTATCCTGAGGACAGATAACTTATATGCAATGCTAGCTACACAAAACTGGACATGAGTCACACTGACCAACAATTAGAGCTGGATAGCACAGGCAGAGGATATGTAACCATCAACACACACAAGGGTCTGCATCAATATACTCAACTACCCTTTGGAGTATCCTCTGCCTGTGCAATCTTCCAAAGGACAATGGAGAGTCTTTTGCAAGGACTTCCCCGAGTGGTAGTGTACCTAGATGATGTCCTGATCACAGGGTCATCAGAAGCCGAACACTTTGCCAACCTGGAAGAGATGCTAGGAAGATTCTGGGAAGCCAGCATATGATTAAAGAAAGAAAGATGTACATTCCAAGCACCGGAAATTACTTATCTGGGTCACAGGGTGGGTGCCATAGGTTTGATCTGATAGAAGAGAAAGTTAGGGCAATCAAAGATGTGCCCTCCCTGTCCAGTGTAACCAAACTCATGTCTTTCCTGGTTATGATCAATTATTATAGCCGCTTCTTGCCAAACTTGTCAACAGTGTTAGCACCATTATGCTTGTTAAAAAAGAATAATTGTTGGTTGTGCAATTCACAACAGGAAGAAGCCTTTGTGAAAGCTAAGAAGCTATTACATTCATCGTGTTTATTGGTACACTACGACCCTTAGAAAGAGTTGGTATTAACATGTGATGCTCTCTTTATGATGTGGGAGCTGTGTTATCACATAGGATGGAAGATGGGTCAGGAAGGCCAATTGGCTATATCTCCAGAACCCTCTCCACAGCCGAGAAGGGTTATTCCCAACTAGAAAAGGAAGTGTTATCAGTAGTATTCGGAGTGAAGAAATTCCACCAGTACCTACATGGATGACATTTCACCATTGTGTCAGACCAGATACCATTAATGGGTTTATTCAGTGAGGATAAGGTCATTCCACCATTAACCTCAGCAAGAATTCAACATTGGGCTTTGATATTAACTGTGTATGAGGATACCTTTATGCACTGTCCTGGGTTGCATATTGCAAATGTGGATGCTCTCAGTCATCTCCTGTTACCAGATAGCATTGTACATGTTTCAGTGCCACAAGAAGTTGTGCTTGTGCTGAATTTCTTGGATTCTTCGCCTGCCTGTGCGAAACAATTAAAAATTGGACGAACAGAGATCCAATTTTGTCGATAGTCAGAGACTTTGTTTTGCAAGGATGATCAAATTCACCTATAAATTGGCCGTGAACAAGGCAGCCAAACTAGATAAATATCCTATCCCAAGGATAGCCAACTTATATGCAAAGCTAGTTGGAGGCAAATCCTATACAAAACTGGACATGAACCAAGCTTACCAACAATTAGAGCTGGATAGCACGTAACCATCAACACGCACAAGGGTCTGCATCAATATACTCAGCTACCCTTTGAAGTATCATCTGCATGTGCCATCTTCCAAAGGGCAATGGAGACTCTTTTGCAAGATCTTCCCCAACTAGTAGTATACCTAGATGATGTTCTGATCACAGGGTCAACTGATTCTGAACACTTGGCCAACCTGGAAGCGGCATGGATTTGAGACCATTCCATGCCAGAAACAGAGTTAAGCTGTCAAGATGGAATTTTGCTGTGGGGATCAAGAGTTATCGCTCCTTCGCAAGGAAGGGAGCCACTCTTAACGGGACTTCACAGTGCGCATCCAGGCATATCGAAGATGAAAATGCTTGCACGAAGCTATGTCTGGTGGCCAGGCATTGACAGTGACATTAAAAGCATGATCAAGCATTGTCTCCATCGTCAGCAACAACAGAAGGTGCTTGTTTCAGCTTTACTATATCTGTGGGAGTGGCCTTGTCGATGCTGGATTAGACTACATATTGATTTTGTAGGACCATTCTTAGGTACCATGCTTTTATTGATCTTAGGTGCACATTCTCAATGGATGGATGTGCATGAAGTCAGGTCATCGACATCGAGCGCAACTATCGAAAAACCACGTCAATGTTTTAGTATACATGGCCCACCGGAAGTCATCGTTTTGGATAATGGTGCATTCTTTACCAGTACAGAGTTTCAGAGATTCATGAGTTTAAATGGAATCAGACATATTAAAACAGCACCATATCACCCCCATCAAATGGTTTAGCTGAAAGAGCTGTGCAAACTTTCAAATCTGGAACGAAGAGGTTATTAGAAGGTACTCTAGAAATTCAACTTGCCCACTTTCATCTCA
Organism: Cetorhinus maximus; assembly: GCF_964194155.1. NCBI lineage: Eukaryota > Metazoa > Chordata > Chondrichthyes > Lamniformes > Cetorhinidae > Cetorhinus > Cetorhinus maximus. Next base: position 207,482,726 of record NC_135879.1, on the reverse strand, counting down.
ATTATTGTACGATGCCTCATTCAACCACGGGTTCAACGCCATCTGAATTATTGATGAAATGCTGCCTACGTACAAGGTTAAGTCTGGTGTTTCCAAGCTTAGAGGGGACGATGGAGAAGAATCAGAGTAATCAAAAATTGAATCACAATATTCATAGCAAAGCTCACAGATTCACTGAGGAGACACAGTTTTCATGCGGAAATTTGGAAGTGGACCTTGTTGGGTTCCTGGAACAATTGTCTCAGAAACTGGTCCCTTGTCTTTCCAGGCAGAAGTGGAAGACCAAATTGTTTGAAAACATGTGGACCATCTTTGGAATAGAGAGACATTCCAATAACCATCTATTCCACCTGTGATTAACGTCAAACCATTAATCCCTGAGGTGACAGATCAACCTTGAATAGGCATGCCCAAAGTCTCTGTAGAGTTGCGAAACCCAGAACTACTACTTTCTAATGATGTATCTGGTGCTGCAGTTCCTGATCATGTTGACCCTGTGGACAAACCTCAAGTGGTAGAGCTTCGCCTCTCTAACCAAATAAGGTAAGCACATCAGAGACTTAATCTTTAATCACCTGATTTATTTATATGTATATGTTGTTGGAGATTCAAATGTTCTCCATAAATAGAAACTGTAAAAAAAAAGGGTGAGGAAAGGTAGTAACTGAAGCTGTAGCCTCCCTTACTGTCTATCAGGGATCACGTGATTGTTCTTGGAGGCTCTGACCAATGAGCCCTAAGCATGGGTCATCTGGGGGCAGGACATTTTGTCGAGGATCTGGTTCAAGCATGTAGCATCTGAAAATCTCTCTATAATAAAGTTAACTGTTTCTTGTTGAAGCCTGTCTGGTACGTCAAGTCATTACAGGCAGGAAGAATAAAATAGAAGCATATTATCCAAATGGTGAGAGGTTACAGAGCTCTGAGATTTAGAGGGACTTGGGTGTCCTAGTTCATGAATCACAAAAGGCTAGTATGCAGGTATGGCAAGTAATTAGGAAAGCTAATAGAATGTTATCGTGTATTATGAGGGGAATCGATTACAGAAGTAGGGAGATTGTGCTTCAGTTATACAGGGCACTGGTGAGACCACATCCGGAGTACTGTGTGCAATATTGGTCTCCTTTTTAACTGAAGGATGTAAATGTGTTAGAAGCAGTTCAGAGAAGGTTTACTAGACTAATACCAGGAATGGGTGGGTTGTCTTATGAGGAAAGGTTGGACAGGTTAGTCTTCTATCCACTGGAGTTTAGAAGATTAAGAGGCGACTTGATTGAAAACTTTAAGATCCTGAGGGGTCTTGACAGAGTGGATGTGGAGAGGATGTTTCCTCTTGTGGGAAAACTAGAACTCGGGGTCATGGTTTAAAAATAAGGGATCGCTCATTTAAGATAAGAGATTAGGAGAATTTTTTTTCTCTCAGAGGGTTGTGGGTCTTTGGAACGCTCTTCTTCAAAAGGCAGTGGAAGCAGAGTCTTTGAATAATTTTAAGGCAGGGCTAGATAGATTCTTGATTAACAAGGGTGTGAAAGGTTATCAGGGGTAGGCAGGAATGTGGGGTTGAGGTTACAATCGGATCAACCATGATCGTACTGGATGGTGGAGGAGGCTCAAGGGGCCAAGTGGCCTACTCCTGCTCTTAATTTTTATGTTCATATGTTCATGTGTTTTGAAAGTCTAGTCTAACCCTGCTTATAGAACCAAGACTGCTTTTGTCAAAGTCATCAAAAACATCCTTTATGACAGCAGTCATGTTGCATTATTGCTGATTATCCTTTTCCACTTATTTCAATGCTAACATCAGTTACCATGACATCTTGTTCCAGCGTCTTTCCATGGCTTTGCATTTGCTGGATTTTCTTCCTACTTGTCCCCCCAGTACAGTCAACACATCTTCTTGAATGTCTCTCCTGGCCTGCATACCACTTCTAAACATACTGATCTGTTGAATACATGTCCTATTTATGAAGCTCTGGCAGAATAAAGAAATTCCAAAAGTGACATTTGAGACATCATGATGATCAAGATCTTCAAGAAAGGATACAAATCAAACTGCAGCAACTGCAGTGGCAAAGCATTGCTTTCAACTGTTGGCAAAGTCCTAGCTAGGTTACGTCTTCATCACCTCTCGCCAATTGGGGAGGAGGTGCTTCCAGAGTCCCAGTGTGGTTTTCAACCAGAGGGACAACCGACATGATCTTCACAGAATGCCAACTTCAGGAAAAGTGTAGAGAGCAGAATATCCCCTTGTACATGGCTTTCTTCAATCCCGCAAAGCCTTTGACTCAGATCAAACAGGCTTTTGGAAGGTGCTACAGCAATACAGATCCCAGCTAAGATCACAAACATCACCCTACATGACAAAATACAAATAACAGTACTATGCAATGTCTCCACCACTGGCCCTTTCCCTGTCAAAAAAAGTGTGTGTCATTGCACTGACACTATTTTTAATCATTCTTGCAGCAATCGGCTGAAGGCCAAAACAACTTTTGTAATAGAACTACAGTGTGCTGATGACGCACAAATTAGTGCTCGTGCTGAACATACGAACATACGAAATAGAAGCAGAAGTAAACCATTTGGTCCCTTGAGCCTGCTTCTCCTGTTTGCATTTCAAATTCCACACTTCCATCTAACCCCGAAAGCCTTTGATTCCCTTGCCTAACAAGAAACTGCCTCTGCCTTAAAAATATTCAATGTCCCCGCCTCCACTGCCTCCTGAGTCACAGAGTTCCAAAGTTGCACAACCTCCTGAGTGAAAAGAAATTCTCCTCATCTCTGTCCTAAAAGGGCGACCCCTAATTTTAAAACAGTGCCCCCTAGTTCTGGACTCACCCACAAGAGGAACCATCCTTTCCACATCCACCTTGTTGAGACCCTTCAGGATCTTATACACTTCAATCAAGTCACCCCTCACCCTTCTATACTCCTGTGGAAACACAACCAGTCTGTTCAACCTTTCCTCATAAGACAGCCTGCTCATTCCAGGTATCAATGTAGTAAACTTCCTCTGAACCACCTCCAACACATTTACATCCTTCTTTAAATAAGGGGACCAAAACTTCTCACGGTACTCGAGATGAGAAGGACTACAACAGATTATGTATTCAACAAAGCCTACAAGAGCATGTTACATGCCTTGAACACCAAGAAGCCCAAAGTCCTCTATCAACTCATACCAAATGTGAAATCCAATGCCTTCAATTGAGATTCATGAAGTGTTGGACAATGTCCCTCATAATCCATAGCTTGAAAGCCATCTATCCCAAAAAGCTGACATCGTTTAAGAGGTACACCACCGAATCCCATGCTCTAGCTCAACCTATGGAAATTACGTACTCGGATTTTTCGAGAATTGCAATATAAGACCTGGCACTAAACTCAAGGTCTATTGGGCAGTGGTTTTCCCCAATTTTAAGAACATAAGAAATAGGAGCAGGAGAGGACCGTACGGCCCATCATGACTCCTCTGCCAATTAATACGATCATGGCTAACCTTGGGCTTCAATTCCACTTCCCCGCCTGCTCCCCATATTCCTCGATTCCCTGGGAGATCAAAAATCTTCAATTACAGCCTTAAATATATTCAATGATGGCACATCCACAACCCTCTGGGGTAGAGAATTCCAAAGATTCACAACCATTTGAGAAAGGAAGCTTCTCACCTCAGTCCTAAATGAGTGGCCCTTTATCCTCAAACTGTGCCCCCTTGTTCTAGTGGGCTACTAGGGGCTAGTGGAAACAACCCCTGGGTACCTACCCTGTCAACCCCTTCATAATCTTGAATGTTTCAATGAGATCACCTTTCATTCTTCTATATTCTTCCAGAGACCCAATTTATTCATCCACTAATCATAGGAGAACCCTCTCATCCCAGGGACGAATCTTCACTGTACTGCCTCCAGTGCAAGTATTTCCTTCCTTAAATATGGAGACCAAAACTACACACAGTATTCCAGATGTGGTCTCACCAAAATGCTGTATAATTGTAGCAAGACTTCTTTATCCCCTTTCAAATAAAGGCCAACATGCCATTTGCTTTCCTAACTGCTTGCTGTACCTGTACACTAACTTCTTCTGTTCCTTGTAGAAGTAGACCCAAGTCTCTCTGAATGTCAACATTTACAAGTTTCACACCCTTAACATTTTCACACCTATGCTTTTCTATCTTTATGACCAGAGTGAATAACCTCACACTTCCCTACATTAAACTCCATCTGTCACCTTGTTGACCACTCACTTGACCTGTCTATATCTCTTTGCAGCCTCTTTGTGTGCTCTGACAATTTGCATTCCCACCTAGCTTTGTATCATCAGCAAATGTAGACACATTGTTCTCAGTTTCTGTATCTAAGTTATTAATATGGGTTTTAAATAGCTGAGGTCTCAGCACTGATCCTTGAGGCACTTCACTAGTCACAGCCTGTCAACTTGAAAATACCCCATTTATCTCTACTTTCTGCTTCTTGTCTGCTAATCAATGCTCAATCTAAGCTAATGCATCACCCCCAACTCCATGAGCCCTTAACTTGCGTATTAACATTTTGTGTGACACCTTATTGAATGCCTTTTGAAAATCCAAGTATACTACATCTACAGTTCCCCTTTATCTACCCTACTAGTTACATCCTCAAAAAAATCTAATAAATTTGTCAAACAGGACTTCCCTTTCATAAAACTCTGTTGGCTTGCTCAAATCATACAATGCTTTCCTAAATGCTTTGTTAAGATTTCCTTAATAATAGATTCCAACTCTTCCTCAATGACTTATGCCAGGTTAACTGGCCTGCATTTCCCTGTTTTCTCTCTCCTTCCTTTCTTGAATAGCAGTGTTACATTTGCTTCTCTATGGTGTTGAAGCTTGGATAACTTAAATCGAGGCCCTAGAACAACCATAACACTGTCTTAGAAGGATCTTATGAATTAATTGGTAGGACAAAAGAACAAACATGACCATGCTCCAAAATGCAGATATGCCAAATATCAAGGCTATGATAATGTCACATCAGCTGAGGTGAACAGGACATGTTGTCAGAATGCCTGGCTCATGACTGCCCAAAAAGGTGCTTTATTCAGAACTACAGGGAGCCTGTTCACACAGCATTCAAAGGAAACATTTCAAAGACAATTTCAAAGCCTCCAAGGTCTGTTCTATTAACATCAACACATGGGAAGCAGATGCCCAATCACGATCAAAATGGTGCTCCATAATCAAAACTGGTGTCAAGGCCTTCCAACCAACAAAAGCAGTTACTGAGAGAGAACAGCGAGCAAGACGGAAAGAGAGGGCAGATGCTCGAGGCAACAATCCGCCACCATGTCTACTGGTCAACAACACCAACCTCACTGTGGCAGAGTTTGCAAGGCTAAGATAGGGCACGTAAGCCATCTGTGAATCCACAGCCAACACTGCCATCTCATTTAAGCCCAGCAACCTGTAAGAAAGGATCATCCTTGACAAGAGGGATTGCAGGTGATGGTCACACTTCTTTTTGTCCTTTCCTCCTTTACATACTGTTGCTCAGCAGTGACATTCATGGGGAGGAGATCAGTTTTATTGGTAATACCCTGGTTCTATTTCACAGTCTTCACTATAGACTCCATGAACACTACTATTCTATTCAATTTAGTACTTATCTGGCATCAAGTCACGGACAAGTGATTAATATTGGCAAGATTGATGTTATCATGTTTGCCTCCAGTCAAAAACTCTGCACCCCAGCAATGGATTCCATCACCATGCCTAGAAGCCTTCTTGGGAAGAAGCTACTGCTGCATAAATTCAATGCCCTTTTTGACCCTGAGTTGAGCTTGAAATCCACAACTTATCTACTATCTAGATTACCTATTTCCATTTGTGTAACCTCACCCGCTTTCATCTCTACCTTACCTCACTGCTGCACAAAGTTTCATCTACACGTTTGTCACCTTCAGACATGACTACTCCAACATTCCTCACCATAATCACTGTACTTACCTGGGAGCCGGAGAGGTGGCAGACCTGCGAGGAAGGAACCCAGAGCGGAAGAGTATAAATAGGAACTGCAGGTTGAGGCCTACACCACTTATCAGGGAGTCGGATAGGGGGCAGGACCAGTTTGCTGCTTGGAAGTGGCCTGCGCTGCGTTTGAAAGGAGAGTGAGAAAAAACAAATAGTGACATTACAGGAAAACTGTAAGTTCATTGGTTGGTAAGAAACTACTGTAAGGGACTATCTTTAAATTGCTGTAAGTTAGGAAAGTGCATTATTTTTAAAGGAGTAGTTAGACTTGGATTTAAGTGAGAAACACCAGAAATAAGGGGGAAGTCAGGGTCAATATAATAAAGTAATATAAATAAACCAAAGTAAAATAAAGTTATGACATGGCAGAAAAGCTTGATCACATGGAATGTGTGTCCTGTAATATGTGGGAAGTCATGGACTCTACTGGTGTCCTAGACGACCACATGTGCAGGAAGTGTCACCAGCTGCAGAAACTTGAACTCCGGGTTTCAGAGCAGAGCAAGTCAGATCCAAACATGTGGCACCATGCGCAGCTTGACTGTACAGGAGGGGAGGAAGAAGAAAGGAAGAGCAATAGTGATGGGGGCTCATTAGTTAGGGGAACAGACAGGTGTTTCTGCAGCCATAGACATGACTCCAGGATGGTATGTTGCCTCCCTCGTGGAGGGGTCAAGAATGTTACCAAGGGCTGTAGGACATTCTTCTGGGGGACGCTGAACAGCCATAAGTCGTGTTCCACATTGGTACCAATGACTTAGGTAGGGAGGGGGATGTGGTCCTGCAATCAGAATTCAGGGAGGTAGGTCGAAAATTAGCAAGCAGGACCTCAAATGTAGTAATCCCTGGATTACTCCCAGTACCGTGTGCAAGTGAGTGCAGAAATAGGAGAATAAGGCAGATAAATGTGTGACTGGAAAGATGATGCAGGAGGAAGAGTTTCACATTCCTGAGACACTGGGACTGACTCTGGGGGAGATGGCACCTGTACAAGCCGGACGGGTTGCACCTGAACAGAGCTGGGACTGAGTTCCTTGCGGGTGTTTTGCTAGTGCTGTTGGGAGGGCTTTAAACTAACTCAACAGGGGCGTGGGAACCTGGAGAGAATATTAGAGAGGAGTACCAGGCAGCACAAAATACTGGGAGAGACAGATAACACTAGTATAGAGAAAAGTAAGTTAATAGGTGGAATCGGAGTCAGGGAGAAAATCATGAAGTCTGAATCAGGGTTACTGTGTATCTATGTGAATACATGGAGTATAGTGAATAAGATTAGGGAGTTACAGGCACAGATTGCCATGTGGGAATATGATGCTGAGGCAATAACAGAGACCTGGCTCAAGGAAGGGCAGGACTGGGTGTTAAATATTCCTGGGTGCAAGGTGTTCAGAAAAGATAGGAAAGGAAGGAAAGGAGGAGGGGTGGCAGTATTGGTTAAGGAGAGCATTGCAGTGCTGGAGAAAGAGGATGTCTCAGAAGATTCAAGGACAGAATCAATTTGGCTAGAGCTAAAGGAACAAAAAGCATGCAATTATATTGCTTGGTGTAGCCTATAGACCACCAGATAGTGAGAAGGATATAGAAGAACAAACCTGCAGGGAAATTACGGAGAGATGCAAACATTATAGAGTAGGTATAATGGGGGACTTTAATTACCCTAACATAGACTGGGACAGTGGTAGTGTAAAGGGCAGAAAGGGGTAAGAGTTCCTAGATTGTGTTCAGGAGAATTTTCTACAGCAGTATGTGTCCAGTCCAACAAGAAAAGATGTACTGTTGGACCTGGTTCTTGGGAATGAGGTGGGCCAAGTAGACCAAGTGCCAGTGGCGGAGCATTTAAGTGACAGTGATCATTGTGTTGTAAGGTTTAGGATGACAGTATAAAAGGACAATGTGCAATCCAGAGTAAGAATAATTAACTAGGGGAGAGCTGACTCCAATGGGGCAAGAATGGAGCTGGGCCGGATAGACTGGAACCAAAGGTTGGCAGGAAAAACTGTAGTTGAACTGTACCTTCAAAGAAGAAGTAGCACGGACACAGTCAAGCTATATTCCATCGAAAGGGAAATGTAGGGCAAACAAATCCAGAGCTCCCTGGATGAAAAAGGAGGTAGAAATTAATGTAAAGAAGAAAATGTGTGCTTACGACAGGTGTCAGGTAGAAAATAAAATTGAGAACCAAATGAAATACAGAAGGTTCAGAAGGGAGGTGAGAAAGCAGAGTAAAGAGAAGTAAAGAGGGATTATGAGAAAAGACTGGCAGCCAACATAAAGGAGAACCCTAAAGTCTTCTATTGGCACATAAATAGCAAGTGGGTGGTAAAAGGAGGAGTAGGGCTGATTAGGAACCAAAAAGAGGACTTACACATGAAGGCAGGGGGCATGGCTGAGGTGTTAAATGAATACTTTGCATCTGTCTTTACCAAGGCCACAGTGATGGAGGAGGAAACTCTGTCACTAGAAGGGTTCAACATTAATAAGGAGGAAGTGTTGGATGAGCTGTCGGTACTTAAAGTTGACAAGACACCAGGACCGGATGTAATGCATCCAAGGATATTGAAGGAAGTAAGAGAAAATTGCAGGGTCGCTGGCCATAATCTTTCAGTTTTCCCTAGACTCAGGGGAGGTGCCAGAGGACTGCAGAATTGCAAACATTACGCCCTTGTTCAAAAGAGGCTGTAAGGATAAGCTCAGCAATTACAGACCAGTCAGTTTAACTTCAGTGGTGGGGAAGCTTCTAGAAACAATTATTTGGAATAGAATAAAATGTGAGTTGATTAGGAAGAGCCAGCATGGATTTCTAAAGGGGAAATCATGTCTAACTCGCTGAAGTTTTTTGAAGAGGTAACAGAGAGGTTTGATGAGGGTAATGCAGTTGATGAAGTGTACATAGACTTTCAAAAGACATTCAATACAGTAACAACAGACTTGTGAGAAAAGTTATAGCTCATGGAATAAAAGAGGGACAGTAGCAATGTGGATACAAAATTGACTGAGCAATAAGAAACAGAGGGTAATGGTCAATAGATGTTTCGGGCTTGAGGAAGGTTTGTAGTGGAGTTCCCCAGGAGTCGGTATTGGGACCTTTGCTTTTCCGGATGGATGTTAATGATCTAGATCTTGGTGTGCAGGGGCCAATTTCAAAGTTTGTGGATCATACGAAACTTGGAAGTATTGTAAACTGTGAGGACAGTATAGAACTTCAAAAGGACATAGACAAGTTAGTGGAGTGGGCAGATAGGTGGCAGATGAAGTTCAATGTGGAGAAATGTGAGGTGATGCATTTTGGTCAGAAGAAAATGGAGAGATAATATAAAATGAGAGATACAACTCTAAAGGGTGTGCAGGGGCAAAGGGACCGCATAGATCATTGAAGGTGGCAGGATAAGTGGAGAGAGCAGTTAATTAAGCATACAGTGTCTTGGGCTTTATTGATAGGGGCATATAGTACAAGAGCAGGGAAATTATGCTGAGCTTATATAAGACACTAGTTAGAACTCAGCTGGAGTACCGTGTACAGTTCTAGGTGCCACACTATAGGAAGGATGTGAACGCATTGGAGAGAGTGCAGAAGAGGTTGACAAGAATGGTTCCAGGGATGAGAAACTTCAGTTATAAAGATAGATTTGAGAGGTTGGGATTGTAGTCCTTGGTGAGGAGAAGACTAAGAGGAGATTTGCTAGTGGTGTTCAAAATCATGAGGGGGCTGTATAGAGTGGATAGATAGGGAGAAACTCATAAAAGAATCATGAATGATAGCACATCATATCACATAGGGCACAGTACGGTATGATGATGTTGAGTCAGATATTACAGAATGCGAATGTGCATATAACTCAGAAAACTGCTCGCCATTTTAAAATATACAATTAACAAGCTATTGAGCTTGTTCAAAAGCCACCTGAATGCAATTTTTTGTTGCCTGCTGCATTTTTCGAGCATTGAACGGGAAAAAGTTTGGGAGTGCTTTGCGGTATGACAAGGGCAGCAGAAAAGGCCTGTCACGGGGACGACGACTGCATGTAGCAGCAGATTCTGCTAGCTATTGTGGCAGGATGTGTATGAATTTTAATTCATGTTTTTAACTTTTTGGAGCCTGCCATAACAAATAAAGAAAGACTGGGAGAGCAGGGGACATTTAAGTTTATAGCCGTGACCAACTCAGGGCATGATACCCCTGCCCAGACTCCCATTTAGATCAGAAGCCCTCGCCCTTCCCACTTGCTAACTGGCTGCCTTTCCTTCAGATGGCCATTAGTCGGCGATTCGATGTTCGATTCACCGAGTTGAGACGATAGGATGGGTGAAAGCCAAGCACCCACTTTTCGCTCCGCCTCCATTACCGTGCCAAAATTTTGCTTTGTCCTGGATGGTGTTGAGTTTCTTGAGTGTTGTTGGAGCTGCACTCATCCAGGCAAGTGGAGAGCATTCCATCACACTCCTGACTTGTCAATGGTGGATAGGCTTTGGGGAGTCAGGAGTTACTCACCACAGAATTCTCAGCCTCTAACCTGCACTTGTAGCTAAAGTATTTATATGGCTGGTCCAGTTCAGTTTCTGGTCAATGCTAAATGGGTAGTGATTCCCATCATTGATGGGAATGCCATTGAGTGTCAAGGGGAGATGGTTGGATTCTCTCTTGTTGGAGGTGGTCATTGCCTGTCAATGGTGTGGTGCAAATGTTACGTGCTGCTTATCAGTCCAAGCCTGAATGTTGTCCAGGTCTTGCTGCATCTGGACATGGACTGCTTCTGTATCCAAGGAATTGCGATTGGTGATGAACCTTGTGCAATCATCAGTGGGTCAACTTTTCACCTAAATTTTACTGAAATTAGTATCTGTGTCTAAGTGAACATCTCATTTTCTTTGTAGTTTTTATGAAAAATTCTGAACAAACCCATGTCCCCTCTTGTACACTCTGGTTGTGGAAGTTGTTCCATGTTAATGGAACAATCTTAAATTGCTGTATGTGAATTTGATGGAAGCAATAAATTGGAGCAACAAGAGGTGATTGATCTGGCAAAAGTTGAATTATACTGCACTTCAGTGCTTCATAAAATCGGATAGTAGTTACATGCCCTGTAAACACCTTTTAGGTTCTGCACTCTCAAAGTAATGACCGCGAATTGACAATCGTTCATTAGGCTAATGGAATTCAAGTCCCTGCAGCTTTATTTGGCCAGAAAACTGAAATTATTTTTCCGTCTCTAGTTTTATGAATCATTTTAAACACAGGCAACATGAGGGAGCTGCTTGAACTCCGAATACCAGCAATGACTCAGATTAAGTATGTCAGAAGTAATTCTCTTGCTGGGAATGCTTTTTGGCTTTGTTGGGCAGGTTATCATTTTCTAAGAAGAACAGTGACTAATCATACTGACCTTTCACTTAGTTACTGACTCCGTGTCAATCTTGTCAAACAAGACAAGGCGGCTGTAGATGGCTGAACAACTTTTGCAATTAATGAGTGGTCTTTGTCAGTTCATGAAGAACCTCACCACTACCATTGCCATGGGTATTTATACATTACTTCCAATGCAATTAAACATTGTCAAACATTTCACAGAATAGGAGTATAGGAGGAGTATAGGAGAATAGGAGGAATACAAGGAGTGATGAAAGAATGTATAGGAGAGGTAACCAAATGGACACTCAAAGCAGGTTCATTTGAATAGCTGTGCAATGAGAGAAGCAAGAAAGTAAGTAGGAGTTCCAGAGTGTGGGGTCAAGATGGCTGAAGACTCCAAAATTGAAGGTGGAAAAGAGGAAGACAGATTCAGAATAGCAAATAACACATGAAGGCATGTAGAGCTGGAGGACATTGCAGAGGTAAGAGGAGCAAAGACATGGAGAGACTTTCAGATGAAAACAAGGATTTTGACTCTATGGATTGAGGGATCTAATCGAGGTTGTGGAAGAGCGAGGCGATAGATCATTTGCATTTAGAAGTTTTTCATTAGCATGACTACCATATCACTGGGTCATGTATAGTTCTGCTGGCGCTAACCAAATTCATAAATGTTGGCAGAATATGGATGTTGATCTGTGATGTGACACAACCAAAGCAGAAGCAGAAGCTTGCACAATAAGGACACCTGACTTTTTCAATGAGTTGCAGTTTATGCAAGATAGAATCACAGAATATTATGTGCAGAAGGAGGCCATTTGGTGCATTGTGTCTGCACCAGCTCTCCAAATGAGCATTATGATTTAGTGCCATTCTCCTGTCTTTTCCCCGTACCCCTGCACATTGTTTCTATTCAAGTAATCATCTAATGCCCTCTCGAATGTCTCGATTGAACCTGCCTCCACCACACTCCCAGGCAGTGCATTCCAGACCCGAAACACGTGCTGCGTGAAAAAGTTTTTTCTCAGGTCACATTTGCATCTTTTCAAATCACTTTAATCTGTGTCTCTCGATCTTGATCCTTTTATGAGCGGGAACAGTTTCTCCCTGTCTACTCTATCCAGCCCCCTCATGATTCCTCCTCTCAGCCTTCTCCTCTCCAAGGAGAACAGTCCCAGCCTCTTCAATCCATCTCGATAACTGAAGTTTCTCATCCCTGGAGCCATTCTTGTAAATCTCTTCTGCACCCTAGCCAATGTGTTCACATCCTTCCTATACAGTGGCACCCAGAACTGTACACAGTACTTCAGCTGAGTTCTAACTAGTGTCTCATATAAGCTCAGCATAATTTCCCTGCTCTTGTACTCTATGCTCCTATTAATAAAGCCCAAGATAGTATATACTTTATTAACTGCTCTCTCTACCTGTCCTGCCAACTTCAATGATCTATGCATATATACACCCGGGCCCCTCCGGTCCTGCAACCCTTTAAGAATTGTATCCCTTATTTTATATTGTCTCTCCATGTTCTTCCTCCAAAATGCAAGACCTCACATTTCTCCGCTTTGAACTTCATCTGCCATCTATCTGCCCACTCCTCCAACTTGTCAGCATGTTGATCTCACCATTGACCTATTCCATAATTTCTTGCTTTTCTAATTAGAATAAGCCACAGTGTACATAGTGACAAATGGACAAAACTTTTCTGCAAATTCCAATGTCAGTCTCTTGAACAGTATTGCACTATCTATCTGCTTAATGTTAACATTTTAGCCTGATTTATAAAATCATGTATTCGACCTACGAGTTCCATTTCCACAAAGTTTACCACACATCTGTCAATCAGGTTATTTAGTTTAAAACAAAAGCCAAATACTGCAGTTGCTGAAAATCTGAAACCAAAACAGAAAATGCTGGAAATACCCCGGAGGCCTGGCAGCATCTGTCGGGAGAGAAACAGGGTTAACATTTCAGGTTGATGACCTTTCACCAGAAACTAACTTGTTAAATACACCAATTTTATATTTATTTCCTCAGTGAAAAATTTAGGCATGGAGCATTCCATTAATGTACAGTCAGATCTATTGATCAATATGAATGCTAAAAGAAACACGCCTTTGGATCAATATCTATATTAAAATTAAAGGTTGACATGGTTAAGGGGCAAAGAGATCAATGAATCGATACAAACATTAAATGGGGTTTAAGAATCCAATCCATTTAACAGGAAACCGTCCAGCCAGTTAGTGTGTCTGAAAGCCAATTAATTTTGCATTAATTAAGTAAAACAGCAAAATTCAGTAATAAGATATCATCTGATGTTATACAGGCATGCAAACTAAGCTGCCGTTTTAATTTCTGCTACTTTTAATAAAGACATAATAAGACAATGGGCAGAATTTTTAGGTTGGCGGGCGCCATCGGTGGGTCTGGGATTGGTTGGAGAATGTACCGCCGACCCCAATTGGCCCCCGACCATGATTTTGCGCTGGCTGACTATTTAACGCCAGCCAGTGTGAAGCATGTGCTGAGAAGCTCAGTGATGCTGGGGTTGGGGCGGGAGGAGGGCGGGCGCTGACATAAGCACTGGTGCAGGCGAGCGCTGACAGAAAGCTCCCTGAAGGCAGAGAGTTGTCTCAGGGAGTTGAAGACCTGAAAAGCATTAAATAAAGTTTTTAAAATCAGGAAAAATATGTCCAAGCATCATAATCAGTCACCTGAACACATAATTGATAAAAATGCTGTCCATAGATTTTTATTGTTATTTATTTAATACGGAAACCTCATCCCACCCTTGGATGAGATTTCATGAAAAACGTAAAGTCCGCCTAGCAGATTCTCCCGTCCATAAGGTTGGATGGACCACAAAAAGTCAAAGACAGTTGCACCTTTAATAACCTCAATTGGCCTCTTATTTGTCGGTGGGCGTGCTTCCGACTTTTGCGCTCACCCGCCGACCGAAATATCGTGCGAGCGTGGAATGACGTCAGGGCGCGGTTTCGCATCTGATCGGGTCGGGCGCAGGCCTTCCCGATCAGTCTAAAATTCTGCCCATTGTTTTACCGCAGTTCTTATTTGTGTTATCCAAAAATAAATCATTTAATCAATGTGGAAGTGTTTTGCCATGGCTATCGCTACTGCATTTACAGCATCTGTTGTAGGTAGTTAGAAAACCACCATGGCTGCTGTTCAACAATCCAAGTGGCAACAGTGGGAGAAATCATCCCCGAATTTCACTAAGTTAGCGGGCGTGTAAAAAGACGTTTTACCCGCCGGCCGCAATGGTGGGTTTTCGCACCGTATCGTCCCCTTCCCGCCACATAAGTTATGTAGTCATGCGAATCACGCTGGATCATTGTCGGTAGGCCTCTGATTGACCCGCCACACCGTTAGCTCGCCGCTTTCTCATGCTGGGTGCCATATTTAAAATGCAGCCAGGTGCACAATTCTCACTGCTTGCAGCCCGGGACTGCTCCAGTGAAGACATGGCCCTGAAAGCCAAGAAGAGTACAGCCCCCCATTTTCAGTGATGCATCCCTGGGACGTCTTCTGGATGTCATGGTGGCCCGTCGCAATGCCCTCTACTCGCACTCTGGCCTCAGGAGGCCTGTCACTCTCACCACTCTGGCTTGGGAAGTGATGGCAGAGGTGGTCAGTGCCAATGCTGCACATAAGAGGTCGGCCATCCAGTGCAGAAAAAGGATGAATGATTTCATCATGCTGCCAGGGTAAGTCAACCATTTCATGAATCTCAACTCACCCACTCACAAGTCCATCACACATTCACTGGCATCTCACTCACTGTCAGCTCAAGAGACATCACCGCCCACCCGCCAGGGTCCTCCAGGTCTTGGCCCTCCAGAGGACATCCACCAAGTTCATCGCAGTCAGCAGGCTACCTCCACTTCGCCGTAGATGTCTGGGGAGCACCAAGACATAGCGGCAGGGTTAGGAAGGTTAAGGAAATGTAGTTACACATCGTGGGCTTGGGTGTTAATCACTTGTGCATAATGCTCACTATTGTAAATAAACTCCCAAAAATGGCTCCTTGTTCTGAAGAGCAGTGTTTGTGTCACTCAGATGTAAAACCTTGGCTCCTGTACAAAATAAAGGCAGGTGTCTCAATCCAGGGCCTTTTCCCTGTGCAGTGTGTAACCTTCAGACCAAAGTAATGATCCCGCTTCACACTCACTGGGCACATTACTGAAGCTACTTGCACCTCGATGATGTACGTCATTGTTGCCAGAATGTCGTGGACAGGCGTCTTAGAATTCCGTCATTCTCTCTGTGCGCTCTCAGCACCTTCAGCATCTGTAACTGGTGACTGTGTGGGCCTGAAGGGGTCAGATGCTGAAGGCTGACAAAGGATCAGGTGCATTCAAAGTTTCACAGCTGCGTCTCCATGATATGACCCTGACCACAGAGCACAAGCGAGATAATGCCAGATAAGAGTCAGACATTCTCAGAGGCTATGTAAAACCATAAGACGTAGGAGCAGAAGCAGGCCGTTTGGCCCTCAAGTTTGCTCCGCCATTTAATGAGGTCATGGCTGACCTGATAATCCTCAACTTCACTTTCCTGCCTTTTTCCCAAAACCCTTGATTCCCTTAATGATTAAAAATCTGTCTATCTCAGCCTTGAATATACTTAATGACCCAACCTCTACAGCCCTCTGTGGTAAAGAATTCCACAGATTCACTACCCTCTGAAAGATGAAATTCCTCCTCATCTCAGTCTTAAATGAGTGACCCTTTACTCTGAGATTATGCCCTCTGGTCCTAGACTCTCCAACAAGAGGATACAACTTCTCAGCAACTACCCTGTCAAGTCCCCTGACAATCTTATATGTGTATATAAGACTGCCTCTCATTCTTCTAAACTCCAATGGGTACAGTCCCAACCAACTCAACCTTTCCTCATAAGAAAATCCCTCCATCCCCAGAATCAACCGACTGAACCTTCTGTGGACTGCCTCCAAAGCCAATACATCTTTCCTTAGATAAGGGGACCAAAACTGTTCACAGTATTCTAGGTGTGGTCTAACTAGTGCCTTGTATAATTTTATTTTTATACTCCATTCCCTTTGAAATAAAGGCCAACATTCCATTTGCCTTCCATATTACCTGTTGAACTTGTATGTTAGCTTTTTGCGATTCATGCACGAGGACCCCCAAATCCCTCTGTGCTGCAGCTTTCTGCAGTCTTTCTCCATTTAAATAATATTCAGCTCCTCTATTCTTCCTGCCAAAGTGCATAACCTCACATTTTCTCCTACATTGTATTCCATCTGCCAAGTTTTTGCCCACTCACTTAACCTGCCCGCATCTCTCTGTGGACTCTTTGTGTCATCCTCACCACTTGCCTTCCCACCTGTTTTTGTGTCATCTGCAAACTTGGTGATAGTACATTCACTTCCCTCACCCAATTATAAATAATTGTGGCTCCAGCACTGATCCCTGTAGCACTCCACTTGTTACAGGTTGCCATCCCGAAAATGCCCCCTTATCCCAACCGTCTGTCTTCTATTTGTTAGCCAATCCTCCACCCATGCTAATATACTTATTTTTTTATTCATTAACGGGATGTGGGCTTCGCTGACTGGGCATTTATTGCCCATCCCTGGTTGCCTTTGAGAAAGTGGTGGTGAGCTGCCTTCTTGAACCATTGCAGTCCATGTGGTGTAAGTATACCCACAGTGCTGTTAGGAAGGGAGTTCCAGGATTTTGACCCAACGACAGTGAAGGAACGGCACTATATTTCCAAGTAAGGATGGTGAGTGACTTGGAGTGGAGTTTCCAGGTGGTGGTGTTCCCATCTATCTACTGCCCTTGTTCTCCTAGATGGTTTTGGAAGATGCTGTCGAAGGAGACTTGTGAATTTCCCCCAACACCATGGGCTCTTATATTATTAAGTAGCCTTATGTGTGGTACCTTACTGAATGCTTTTTGTAAATCCAAATATATTACATGTACTGGTTCCCCTTTATCTATTGTGCTTGTTACCCCCTCAAAGAATTCTAATAAATTTGTCAGGCATGATTTTCCCTTTCATGAAGCCATGCTGACTCTGCTTGATTAGATTATGCATCTCTAAATGCTCTGCTACTACATCCTTTATAATAGACTCCAACATTTTCCCAATGATGGATGTTAAGTTAACTGGCCTATAGTTATCTGTTTTTTGTCTCCCTCCCTTTTTGAATAAGTGTGTTACATTGGCAGTTTTTTAATCCTCTGGGACTTTTCCAGAATCTAAGGATTCTTGGAAGATTACTACCAGTGCAACAACTATCTCTGTAGCTACTTCCTTTAATATCCTAGGATGCAACCCATCAGGTCCAGGGGTCTTATCGGCCTTTAGCCCCATTAGTTTCCCTAGTACTTTTTCTCTAGTGATTGTTGTTGTATTTATTGCCTCCCCCTCTTTTGCCCTTTGATTATTTAGTATTTTTGGAATGTTATTAGTGTCTTCTATCGTGAAGACTAATGCAAAGTATTTATTAAACTCCTCTGCCATTTCCTGGTTCCTCATTATTATTTCCCCAGCCTCATTCTCTAAGGGGCCTATATTCACTTTGGCCTCTCTCTTCCTTTAGATATACATTTAAAGAAGCTCTTACTGTCCATTGTTATATTACTTGTGAAGATCTATGAAGTGTTCTCACTGCATGTCGTCATGATCCTCCTGGAATCTAGCGACTATTTGTGCCTCTGCTACATCTCTATGACATGAGCCTGAGCACTGAGGGTGTGTGCGCTGCCATCAGCCACACAGGCGTCAAGGATTCACAGATGCAAGGTGAGGACTGTTCTCACTGCTTCCCGTCATCATCCACCACAAATCCTGTGGCTATGAAGGCCTCCTGAGTGCGCCAGCCTCGTCTGGCCAGCGCGATGGTCTCATCGCCGGCATCTCCACCTTCGAGGACCTCATCACCATCATCCCCTTCGACACCCTCCGCATCGCAGAAGACGTGCAGCTCTTCTATCTCCTCATCAGCCAGGTGCTACCCCAGTTGCCGTGCCAGAATGTGTAGCTTGCAGTAAGCTACGACGATGCGCGACACCCTCGGTGGACTGTATTGCAGTGCTCCACCAGACCTCACGAGGCACCGGAACCTCATTTTCAATGTGCCAATTGTTTGCTCCACCAAAATCCAAGTCGCGGCATGAGCCTTGTTATACCGTCGCTCTGATGCAGTCTGAGGCCGCCATATGGGCGTCATCAGCCACATCTTCTGTGGGTAGCTTTTGTCCCCGACGAGGCAACACTGCAGCCCCTGTGGACCCTGGAAGATGTCAGGGATCTGAGAACTGCTAAGGATGTAGGAGTGGTGGACGCTCCCTGGGAATCGTGTGCAGACCTTTAGGATGTACCCGTGGTGGTAGCACACCAGCTGAACATTCAGCGAGTGGAAGCCCTTCTGGTTGATGTAGTTGACTGCTTGTTAAGTGCCACATGAGCGCAGTCGATGGCACCCTGCATCTGTGGAAAACCTGAGATCTGCGTAAATCCCAGTACTTTTCCTTCCTGGCTTTCCTGATCCCGGTTGAAATGCACAAAGTTCAGTGCCTTTGCAAAGGTGGCGTCCATGACCTCGTGGATACACTTGTGCGTGGAGTCTTACGAGATCCCACACAGGTCACCTGTGGAGCTCCGGAAGGAGCCGCTGGTGTAAAAATTGAGTGTCACACTCACTTTCATGGCCACTGTCAGTGGATGCCCTCCATGTCCCCATGGCACCAAATCTTACAGCAGGTGGCAGATGTGACCGACCTAGACATGTGCAGTCTTCAGCGTCACTGGTTCTCAGTTATCTGCAGGAATGACAGGTGCCCTCTATAGACCCTGGGCCTAGCGAAACGCCTACAAGTGACGGCTCGCTGTGGATCTTCAGCTGTGTGCACAGCAGGCCCTGCCACCCCTTCATCTTGATGGAGGTGCTCCTCCCTTTACTGAGCCAGGTGTCTGCATCGCACTCTTCTTCTCATTCTCTGCACCCTGTAAGCCATGAGTCATACTGTTAAATCGCCTGGCTCCATGATCCTGATTTTCTCCTTCTGCTGGATCAAAGAGAGAGACATGTGGGTTAGTATGTGTGTTCTAAGAATCTCTCTTGGTTAAGTCTGCAGGCCGCTTCATGCATGCAGGAGAGTGATGGTCACCACTTGGATGGCCAGTGTGTAGTGCGCTTCATGACTGTCCAAAACCCCATCCACCTCTGTCCCACTCCACTTGACCAATTGGCAGCAGCTTCGGCCATTGGACTGCATGCTGTGCTCTCAGCTCAGGTGCAGGCATTCTCCTAACCCATACTGCAAGGCTGCACTGTTAGCTTGAATCATGAGGGATACTGGTCTGAACCTTAATAAAGACATTACAAGGGGCTGTGAGCACCTACACCAGTGACTGCACTTTGGCCACCTTTCACAACAGGATTGTACAACTGGCCCAGTCAGTCAATTGCTCTGCTGTGCTCTAAAACACACATTAATTTGCAGTCTGCGCCCAAGGGGTGAAAAGTTCTGGAGCATTTGGTGGCACATTTATGCTTTTGCGTTGCTTGAGTGGGCAGAAAAGCTTCAGAGGCCCAACTCCACGCATGTCAATGGAGCTGCTGCTGAACAGCCTCAGCTCCGGAAGAATACTCACTTTTGACAAGCTTTTCCAAGGGCATAGCCCCATCCCTCACCACCCCACGCCAGACCCGACTCCCAGCATGTACTTGTGTACTTCCTTCAGTCCGTGCTGCCTTTCCCCCCCCCGCACCCAGCCCATCAGCACCCCCCACCTCCCCGGCCTGACCCGCACTGGAACCCTTGCTCTGGCACTGCACTGAAAGTCAGCTGGGAAAAAATGACTTGTCTGTGCCCCCAACCCCCAATGTACAGCACCTCTTCTTTGATGTCCTATGGGTGATGCGCACAAGCACTGCACAGCGTTGTGTGCACTCACCTCCAAGTTCCCCTCGAAGTTCAGCTTGTCAGGTGCACACCTTTTAAAGGCAGCCGTGATTGGCTGGCTGGCAGAAAGCAAAGAGTATGCATAAATGGGTCTTTTTTGGATTGGCAGGATGTGATGAGTGGAGTCCCAAAGGGGTCTGTTCCGGGGCCTCAACTTTTCACAATTTATGTCACTGACTTAGATGAGGGGAGTGAAGACATGGTAGCTAAATTTGCAGATGACACAAAGATAGATAGTAAAGTATGTTGTGAAGAGGACATGAGGAGGTTGCAGATGGATATAGGTATGTTGAGTGAGTGGGTAAAGATCTGACAAATGGAGTTTAATGTGGGAAAATGTGAAGTGGTTTACTTTGGCAGGAAGAACAAAAAACAGAGTACTACTTAAATGGAGAATGGCTGCACAATTCTGAGGTGCAGCGGGATCTAGGTGTCTAGTACATGAGTCACAGAAAGTTAACATGCAGGTACAGCAACTAATTAAGAAGGCTAATGGAATATTATCCATTTTACGAGAGGGATGGAACATAAATGTAAGGATGTTATGCTTCAGTTATGCCGGGTATTGGTGAGACCGCACCTGGAATACTGTGTACAGTTTTGGTCTCCTTATTTAAGGAAGGATGTAAATGCATTGGAGGTGGTTCAAAGGAGATTTACTAGATTGATACCTGGAATGAGTGGATTGTCTTAGGAGGAAAGGTTGTTTCCACTGGAGTTTAGAAGAGTGAGGGGTGATTTGATTGAAGTATACAAGATCCTGAACGGCCTTGACAAGGTGGACGTCGAAAGGATGTTTCCTCTTGTGGGTGACTCCAGAACTAGGAGGCACTATTTTAAAATTAGGGTCCACCCTTTTAGGACAGAGATGAGGAGAATTTTTTTATCTCAGAGGGTTATGCGACTTTGGAATTCTCTGCCTCAGAAGGTGGTGGAGGCGGGGTCATTGAATATTTTTAAGGCAGAGGTAGATAGATTCTTGTTAGGCAAGGGAATCAAAGGTTATCAGGGTTAGATGGGAATGTGGAAATCGAAACACAAGAAGATCAACCATGATCTTATTGAATGGTGGAGCAGGCTCGAGGGGCAGAATGGTCTATTCCTGTTCCTATTCCTTATGTGAAGTCATGCCAATATGGGCAGTAAACTTGACATGGGGATTGATTCCAGTGAGATGGGCTCAAATTGAGATGCTAAAGTACTGAAATTAGGTTCCTGATGTTGAGCGGCGGGAAACGCAGTCCGCCATTGACGGGTGGAGCAGACGATCGCAAACTGGTTTCATGACAGGGTAAAACCGATTTTTGGCCTTCTCGCCATTTTGTCCGCTCACGCCCGCCATGACGTCCGATGCCAAAGGAAGCAGGCGATTCCACCCAGTGATTGGTTCAACAAAATTATGATCAGAAACATAAACAAAAAATACTGGAAATATTCAGAAAGTCTGGCGGCACCTGTGAAGAGAGAAACTGAGGGCGGGATTTTCCGGCCCTGTCATGGCGGGACCCGCCGCAGGGGATGGGGTGAGCCAGCCTAAAGCCCATTTGCTTTCGGCAGGACCGGAAGATCCTGAAGGCGGTCAGAGACGGAAAACCCCGTCCTGAGTTAGTGTTCCAGGCCTGTGACTTTTCCTCAGAACTGAGAAAAAATAGAAATGGAATGGGTTTTGAGGAAGTGAAAGGGGTTCGATGGGGATAGGAAGAAGAACAAAGGGAAAGGTAATTGATAGGGTTGAGAGCGGGAGAGATTAAATGACAAAAGGTTTCATGGGGCAAGGCCAAAGGGGGTGGTTAGGGACAAGTAAGGAAACAAATGTCGCAATGAGAGAAGGTTTGAACGGCAGGATAATAACTGTCCGAATGAAAAGTAAAGGAATTTTTTAAACTCTTTCATGACACATGGGCGTCGCTGGCTGGGCCAGCATGTTTATTGCCCATCCCTAATTGCCCTTGAGAAGGTGGTGGTGAAGCCGCCTTCTTGAACCACTACAGTCCATGTGGCGTAGGTACATCCATGGTGCTGCTAGGAAGGAAGTTCCATAATTTTGACCCAGCGACAATGAAGGAACGGCGATAGAGTTCCAAGACAGTTTGGTGTGTGGCTTGACTTAAGAAATAAACGAGAAAAAAATAACAAACCTGTATTAAAAAAACACAAAACGGATGAAGAGGTTATGATCAGCATTGATGGGGTGGAGCTAACACACGGACATTCGAGTTAGGAGCAGGAGTCGGCCCCTGGGGCCTGCTCCACTATTCAATAAGATCATAGCTGATCACTCGTGGCTCAACTCGGCATTCCCTACCCCTGGTAACCTTTGACTCTCTTGTTAATGCGTTAATTAATTTTTTACATTTTCACCATGGAAAATAGGGGAGAGGGGCAAATGTCTCAGGAAATGACGTGATGTAACTCATTTACACAGTGCTTTCCTGGGACTTAGTGCTCTGTAAACTAGGCCTTCCGACAAAGATATAACATTACAATGGTGCAAGCCTGCAGGAGAGTCTGGGTCAATGTTTGAAGTGTGTAAACTCTTTGTCAAAACTGGTGGTTTAATGGCAAAAGTGTGAGACAACAGGAGGTAGGGTAAGAAAAATCAAAGCATTCAAGGCATATATGAGATATAGGGCAGGACTTTACGATGCATTTTCAGTGGGCGGGGCATGTAAAATATTTTGGATGCCTTCCCACTGCCTTCCCTTCCACCCCTGACCCGGTCCCTGTAATACAGGGGGTGGGTAAGGCACCCACTAGCCCACCTACTCTTATGCCTATTGAGGGCCTTAAGTAGCCAATTATTGCACATTTAAGGCCCTCAAACCGCCTCGACTGCTGTAATTCACTGGGTAGTGGCGGGTTGGCGAGAGAAGGCCATTTTTTCTAAACAACTTTGGTGAAAAGGAGGGAAAGAAAGTGGGCCACATCATTTGGAGGGTGCCCTGTGCATATCAGGTGCATTTCCTCCAGATTGATTCCCATCCCCACGGTGCCTCCCCGCCTGATCTCCAAAACCAGCACCCCTACCCTCTGGACCTCCTCCTTAGGGTGACCGATCCCTCTCCGCTCTAAAAACCCAGGATTTGCCTGTGTCTGGTTACCACATCCTCCTTAGGAGAGCTTCCGTGCAGTCCCAGAAGCAGCAACCACTGAGTTCTGACATTGCTGGGACTGCTAGAACTGCCAGCCAGTCAGATTGGCCAGCAGCTCTTGAGGGCGGGTTTCCTCCCACTGAGGGGTGGAAGTCTGACCCTCAGCTTGCTTAGCCCACACGGGGCACGTTATCACTGTGAGACTGCCTTTTTTTAAAGTCGGTCCATTTGGAACTGCCTTTCCTCCCAAGGGGTGAGTGGTAACCCCTACCCTGTAACATTCAGCCCACAGAGTGGGAAAGGATGGGGGTACAAAGGATGGCAAGTACAAAGAAAGCAAGAAAAGCTGGCAAAATGGAGCTGCCAGCAGAACCTCCGGTGTCTGTTCAATAGAAAATGAGATATTTGCTTCTTGACTGCAATGGTTTTTGCAATAATTCGCTGGGCTGTGCACAAGTTTTACCTTCTAAGTGCTGCTGATCTGATATTAAGCATTCAGTGCCATGCCAGGGCACTGGAGACCATGATTCTTAAATTGTACAATCTCACTTGTTCATCCCCTTAAAGCTCCAGTCCATGAAAAGCTGCCAGTCGATTATGATCTGATGAATCACTCCTGCCTGTGGAGGTCTTGGGAGAGGATACAGGAGCAGATTGGGAAATTGGCCCATTCTTGAAAATAAATGTTAAAAATGTACAGTGAGTAACTTTATGATAACAGGATGGTCTAGTTGAGCAATTAAAGAATAAACTGCACCTGGCAGGTAAATGGGTTCAAAAGTAATTCAAATCATTTTGTGATAGAATTGCAGAACTCTAGTCCTGGAAGTAATTTTAGTTTTATCATTTTACCTTGATATTTATTTTAGTTGGTAACTATAAGCCTAAAAATTTCTGTTGAGAATATTAGTAGACCTTCTCTTGCATTCCCCTGGCTTTTATTTTAATGCTCACTTTAAATAACAGACAGGAAAATTAGTGCAGCATTTGTCCACTTACAGAAATAATTTTTAGGCTACAGCCACAAAAGGAAGATGATACAAAGTTAAGGCCGTACTTTTGTTCTGAAACTTATTGTCTGAGTTTAGCTGTAGTGTTAGGAAAAAAAATAATTAGGTTTTGCTTTTTATACTTTCATTCATTCTTCTCACTATTTTGCATTTTAGAAATTGTCATTGTGTCAGTTTCACTTCACAGACAATTCACAAAGCCACTAAAACGCTGAGGAATGATACACTGGGATTTGAATAGAAAACAAAGCATATTCGTTTGTTTAGGCTTCTAATGTCTATATCAGAGGCTGTACATTACTGATCACTATTATTTTAGTTTGAGGAGTAACTTTATTTTTATCTCTAGCTCCTTATTTGGAGCTTGTTTGTTTTCTCTCTTCCTGCTTAAAACATTTTGCCCAAAAATAGGTGCAGTGTTAAAATATGCAATCATTTTATTCAATGACAACTATGCTGCTGTATGGCAGGCATGACTCAGATGGTAGAACTCCTACTTCTGAGTTACAAGGTTCAAGGTTCAATTCCCACTCCAGTGCTTAAATGCAACAGTCTACACTTGACACTCTGGTGCCATACTGTTGGAGGTGCTGTCTTCTGGGTGAGACATAAACTAAGGGCCCCACTTACCTGCTTGGATAGATGTAAAAGCTCCTGTAGAACTATGTTGAAGAAGAGTAGCAATGCTATCCCGGGTATCCTGGCCAATCAACATCACAATAAAACAGATTACAGTATTGTCATTATCATATTGCTGTTTGTGGGAGTTTGCAGTGCACAAATTGGCTCCCACATTTCAACAATATTCAAAAAAATACTTAATTGGCTGTAAAGTGGTTTGAAACATCTGGTGGTCATGAAAGATTCTATATAAATGCAGATCTTTCTTGTACGCAAAAGCTTTTTGGTTACCAATTGAAATAATACAAAATGCAGCTGATAATTATAGTGGATTTCAAAAAACTATAAAAATGAAGTCTTCATTTTATAATGCACAACTGTTGACTCACAATTAAAAAGCATTTTACTTCAAAAGTGTTACATCTCAGGGCATTATTGTGTTTTTATAATGATACAAAAGCAGCAATCACGCATAAGGGATTGGCACTGCTGCTGCCAATGGCCCTTTCTGCCACATGCCTTGCAGTATTGATGGAAAGCTGCGTGTTTCCTTGGCGCATGCAGCAGGCCACACCTTCCACATGTCTCGCTAGGTTCGGGTGTTCTAGTGAGTGCATCAACAATTGAAGTTATTCTTAGGACCTGTAAACTTCATGGACCTGCGAGGATCGCTTTGTACTTCGTCCATCCTCGAGTAGCTCTTCGGTGCTAAACATTTTGGGTTTGTCTAGCAGATCATCCTGGAATTCTTCCATGGGAGTGGATGCGATCAGCAACTCAACAATTCTGTCCGTAAGCTCTGCGTTTGAAAAATCACGTATCTCTGCAGCTGCTGACGAAGTGGTCTATGGATTCTGTAGGCTGTTGTCGAAATGACATGAACTTTAGTTGATGGATGCAGAAGTTTAACCTGATTCTGAACTGGTCTTCCAATGTAGTCCATATCTTTTGGGGATCCTATAGCTCTTCTTCTGTCAATCCTGATGTGTTCAGCATATATATACCTTCATTCCCAATTGTTAGGTGAATTTTTATTGCTTGCTTGTCTGGTTCAGACGCACCTGAATCAAGAAACCATAGCTCTGTACACTGTTTAAACATGTTGAATTCGGATAGTAGGTCAGTTGCATCCCAATTCAAACTGGGGAATTTTGTGGACATTCAGATCATATCTCTTTGATCTTCCTTCTCCTTTGGTACCTGGGGTGAGTGTTGCTGTAGCCACTTTTGTTGCGCTTTTCCGAAGCTCTGTCCGTTTTAATCGCATCCATCTCTAGCCCAATTTTTAACTTTTTGGGGGGCTTTATCATTTGACTCTCTCTTGCTCGCTATCGATCCAACCCACACCCTGGAAACTCACCTTTCCCGACTGTGCTAACCCAGTGCTGGTCCTCTCAACTTGTTGTCCCACTCACTGAACTGATAGGCTGAGTGATGCAATCTCACTGCGAAGGGATTCATCTGCTTACCAGCTCTTTACTTGAGCACTATCCTGGCACTGCGTCTTCAAAGCTTTTCTGTCCAGTCAGCATGCTGCGGTTTCAGCACTCTCCAGCGCTGCAGCTTTGTTGCTGCCTTACTAAAACATCAAAGTCGTCTCATGCCATGTAGCATGATCTAAGACTGTTCACTATGGCGCACCTGTACTTAATCTTCCTGCCAGACTGACCACCATATCATTTAGAAGGAACCACTGCCTCACACCATGCCATGCTTTTCTAACGCTGTAAAGGCAGCAATCACTCATTAGCAATTGGATCAACACATTGTGGCCAGGATTTTCCCGTCGGCGAGCAGGGGGCAGTGACTCCCAACATCACTGCGCCCCATTTAAATTTTTAGGTAGGCGAGCGCTCAGCAGAATCAGCTGTGCACTCGCCAACCTGTCAATGGCCAATTGAGATCATTGACAGAGTCATTTAAGTAATTAATGGACCTGCCCGTCCAACCTTAAGGTTGGCGGGCAGGCCAGGAGCCCTGGCGGACATTAGAAAAAGCATGATACCTCATCCACGGGCATGATAAGGTTTCTTGTAGGTTTTAAAAAATGTAATTAAAGTGTTTTTAAAAGTTATGGGCATGTCCTAACTCATGTGACAGTGTCACATGAGGGGACATGTCAGGAAATTTTTTTTAAAAATATTTTTTACAGTAGAGCCGATCTCCCTGAGGCAGCACTTAGCCTCAGGGAGATGAGAGCGCTCTTTCGTGTGCATGCGCGAAAGTGTGCACTCTTGGGTTTAGAGATTCCCCCCTGCCTGCCCAGGGAGCGTATAGCGCTTCCGTGCGGACATCACGCTGGACAGGCCTTAATTGGCCCGCCCACGTAAAATGGCGGCGCGCCCCCAATCTGGGGCGCTGATTGGAGGTGTGCCTCTGCGCGCCCATTCTTCAACTTCCCCCCCCAACGGAGGGAAAATCCTGGCCTGACGGGGGGAGGATCCTGGCACATGGGAACATATATATTTGGATAGAAAGCAGAAAATAAAAGCACATGGTGTAGGGGGTAACATATTAGCATGGGTAGAAGATTGGCTGGCTGGCAGAAAGCAGAGAGTATGCATAAATGGGTCTTTTTCTGATTAGAAGGGTGTGACGGGTAGAGTCCCACAGGGGTCTGTACAGGGGCCTCAACTTTTTTTGATTTACATCAATGACTTAGATGAGGGGAGTAAAGACATGGTAGCTAAATTTGCAGATGAAACAAAGATAGGTGGGAAAGTATGTTGTGAAGAGGACATGAGGCGGTTACGAGATGGATATAGATAAGCTGAGTGATCTGGCAAATGGAGTTTAATGTGGCAAAATTTGATGTTGTTCACTTTGACAGGAAGAACAAAAAAGCAGAGTATTACTTAAATGGAGAATGGCTGCATAATTCTGAGGTGCAGAGGGATCTAGATGTTCTAGTACATGAGTCACAGAAAGTTAACATGCAGGTACAGCAACTAATTAAGAAGGCTAATGGAATACTATCCTTTATTATGAGTGGGACTGAACATAAGAGTCAGGATGTTATGCTTCAGTTATACAGGAAATTGG
Source organism: Cetorhinus maximus (assembly GCF_964194155.1). Taxonomy (NCBI): domain Eukaryota; kingdom Metazoa; phylum Chordata; class Chondrichthyes; order Lamniformes; family Cetorhinidae; genus Cetorhinus; species Cetorhinus maximus. Next base: position 207,454,647 of record NC_135879.1, on the reverse strand, counting down.
TGAGACCACACCTCGAGTACTGTGTGCAGTTTTGGTCTCCTTATTTAAGGAAGGATGTAAATGCATTGGAGGCAGTTCAAAGGAGGTTTACTAGATTGACACCTGGAATGAGTGGATTGTCTTAAGAGAAAAGGTTGGACAGACTGGACTTGTTTCCACTGGAGTTTAGAAGAGTGAGGGGTGATTTGATTGAAGTGTACAAGATCCTAAATGGCCTTGACAAGGTGGACGTCAAAAGGAAGTTTCCTCTTGTGGGTGAGTCCAGAACTAGGGCGCACTGTTTTAAAATTAGGGGTCACCCTTATAAGACAGAGATGCGGAGAACTTTTTTCTCTCAAATGGTTGTGCAACTTTGGAAGTCTTTGCCTCAGAAGGTGGTGGAGGCGGGGTCATTGAATATTTTTAAGGCAGAGGTAGATAGATTCTTGTTAGGCAAAGGATTCAAAGGCTATTGAGGTTAGATGGGAATGTGGAAATCGAAACACAAGAAGATCAGCCATGATTGTATTGAATGGTGGAGCAGGCTCGAGGGGCCAAATGGTCTACTCCTGTTCCTATTTCTATGTTCTTATGAAGGCATCATCATTCGCAGTCTGTGTGTGCTCTGCTTAAAAGAAAAAGTGAAACTAAAACTTTCTTTCTAGTGATGTCATACTTCTATCCCTTAAACACCTTTTACAACAGGCAAGACACTTCCAGAGTGTCATAGAGGCCCTTTTCCCCCTGCCATTAATTCTCACCTGAACAGCGCCTGAGGTTCACAAATGATGCACGAGCCTCAAAATAGTGCAGGCCTTGAACCAGGGGCTTCAGTTGGGTGACACAAGCTCTTCTCTTCCACACACATGAAGTCTACCTATAGTTCTAACCTAATGGTTATAGTCCTGTAATAATTTCAAAAAAAGATGATGGTAATAAATAAACAAGAAGTACTTGCCTCTCCTTAGCAATGCCATGTGAAATTTCCTGATTTGTATCATAAGTCCCAATTTTGTTTCTTCAAGCTCCCAATGATAAAACTTATAAACACATATTCCAAGCATCTGGTTCCTCAATTTATTTTTGGTGTGCGGAAGGGACAGAATGGGCCACATTACCTAAATATCTCTTAGAAATGTTAATTTGAGACCCGACTCTCCTTATGCAGGTAACCCTGTCATGTGTGTCCAAATGCAAATTTTTTTTAAAAATTGGCCTGAGGTGAGTTTCTCAAATTGCTGCTGGAAGCCACACCTCCCCTCTGTGCAAAGACGGATACTGTTCATTGCACAGTCAGAGGTGGAGCCTTCACTGACATTTCTCTTACCTACAGAGCTACAGGAGAAAAACCAGTGTGTTCCTGGACACAGTAAGTCTTTGTCTTAAATATCCTTAAAAGTGTTGGTGCTTCTGTTCGGATGACTGGTATGTTTTTGTACTGGTTCTCGGTTGGACCGTTAAAGTGAATTTGTCTCATAAAACAATGTTTCTATAAATCTAACATTTACACTTCAGTGATTTAGTGAGCAGCAGGTCCAAGTCTGTTAATTCAGGAATGCATGCACTCCTCTTTACAAAATTTACTGACTGTTGTGTGGTTATTTTGATGCCTCCATTAGCCATTTTATACTCAAAAGTAGCCTGAAATGATGCTCTTCCTGGATTGAGAGAAAATGTTGGGCAGAATCTGAATGCCAGGACTTTAAATTCTGACAAGTCCTAGCTTGTAGTTAGCTTACTCGATGTAAAAAACAGGACTCAGTCATGACCAGGCTGTCCTGTACTGGAGCAGTCACACATGTATGGACTCAACTCAGTGGGAATAAGGTCAAGAATCTTCCTGTAATGTTTCCATTTCTATTAGAGCTTTCTGCATTGTAGTTTTTTTTCTCTCCCAATTCTATTTATTTTTGTCTGTTTCTTGTCTGGTTTTCCATTAGAGGCTGTATAAGTGCTTCCTGCCCAAGATTACTCGGTTGAAATTCAGGGAGCTCGCCCTCTACAGGAAGATCAACTTTAGATCCCAGTAAGAGTGCTGATACTCTGACATGTTTACAAGACATGCAAATTGATCTAATTTAATCTAAAATTTTATATTTGCATATAAAATGAAAAGCAGAAGAACTGCGTGGGTTAGAAATCTGAAATAAAAGCTGGAGATCAAAAAATACATAGCAGACCAATCTGCATAATAGGTTATTGGCACGTTAGCTGCATATTTTAATTCATTCATAAGATATAGGCATTATTTATTGCCCATTTCCAGTTGTCCTGGGAAGGTGGTGGTGGGCCTTCTTCAGCTGCTGCTATTCAGTGATATTCATTGCTTGATGCAGCTAAGTGACCTACTAGGCCATTTCAGCGGCCGTTAGGAGTCAACTACATTGACTGGGGCTGGAGTTACATATTAGCTAAATCAGTTAAGGACAGCAAGTTTCCTTTCCTAAAGGATATTAGTGAACCAGTTAGATTTCTAATGCCAAACCTTGACAGATTTATTTTACTAATGCCAGTCTTTTTTTCCTAAACTGAATTCAAATTCTTAAACTGCACAGTAAAATTATAATTCGCTTTCTCCTGCATTTAGCAGGTTTCCAGATTACTAGTCTAGTAACATAATCAAAACACTACCATAACCCATATCAAATAAAAAATGTGATAATATTTGCTGACCTGTGTGTTTTTATATTTTATAAATCCATACTTTTATGGAGTTAGCCAAAATTTTTTAAAGTTGTAGCGGCTGTGTTTTTAAATATTGGATTATGCGCCCGAACATATTTGAAATTACATTTCCTCCTAAACCTAAATCTCTACCTCATATTTTAGATCTTGCAGAACTAATTGGTTTACACAATGACGTTTCTTGGTTTGGTTTAGAGAAGCTGTCTAGTATTTACCAGGGAAGTATTACCCCTAGTCACTGATAAATCTGGTTGGTACTAATGATAATTGGCAGGGTCATGCAGATTGTTTGAACAGTTGACCTGGGAACATGCCATATTGTAATCTACTTCTGTGTTGATGTATTGCTCACGCAGTTTTTTTGGGATAGTGAGGTGTGAAACGCAGAGATTATCCTTGGTAACTTGCAATTTGAGGAGTGTTTGCGTTGAGAAGGATGAAACATTTTTTGAGTGTCTTGGCACCAAGCCAGATTTAACACAATTCAATACTTCCTTTACTCTATGCCAACGATGCACTTACAATCTTATCTTCAGAAACACTCCCACTACTACAACGGCACTTCAGTGTGCTGTAGATTTTGTTCCCCTTTAACGAACGCAACAAAATGTTGGGTAAGCTTACAGTTTATGTCATGACAAGCCCACTGACAACTATTTGAACTAAATGGCTTATTTTTTGTGATCTTTTATCTCCGTGAAGCCCGATGGTCCACTGAATGTTCAGCATGTCTCCTAGTTTTCATATAAGGCTTCTGTTACATTTTTTTTGAAGTTCACATTTCTTGCAACATCCAAAAAAAAAAACCATTTGCTTCATTCTGCACAGCAACATAATTTGGTGCTGAGCCAAACTGAGCAGAAACTGATAATGCGCTGGGAGAGGATACAGCTTTTGAAAAATGTTGCACAGAGTTTATTGGGCCAGTGTAAAACCACACCAACATTCCTTGGGTAGTGTACCCCAATGGAGGCCCAGCTTCCATAATTGAGCAGGAGTGTGTGTGTGTGTGTGTGTGTGTGTGAATACTTTGACACATCCTGGAGATGCTTGATTCTCAAATAGAAGAGATTAAAAATTCAGATATTTAAGGCACAACAGTTCTACGTGGGATGATTTGATAATGGAATTGCTCATTAGTCAGGTTGCAGTATTACATTATTAAATATCCATAATGTAATTATAATAATCCAAGCCCGATTGTAAAGATGAACAGCCATGCGTTTGTCAATTATATTATATCGAGAAAAGTGGCTATGGCCACCCTGAAGATGCTTTTGTTTTAAATAATAAAAGTCTAATGAAATTTGTTCCAGTAATGTTATCCTCTGGTAATGATGCATGAAATATAACTTGCTTGCAAGCAAAGCCTTTAGCATATTTCTTACACTTTAGCACATCAAAAGTCATGGATCATTGTGTGCACATTTGCACCATAAAGCCGTCTGACCTGGGCTCCACTGCAACGAAGCAACTGCTGCCTAATTGTTTAAGGAGTCTCTGCACTTTTGAATTTATTCAAGTTTTTACATTTGCTTTTTTCACTTTGTCCTTGGTTTGTAGGCGTCACTAGCAAGGCCAACATTTATTGCCCATCTCTAATGGCCCTTGAGACAGTAGTGCTGAATCACTTTCTTGAATCGCTGCAGTCTGTGTGGTGTAGGTACACCCATGTGTTGTTGGGGAAGGAATGCCAGGATTTTGATCAGGTGGCAGTGAAGGAATAGTGATATAGTTCCAAGCCAGAAAAGTACTTGGCTTGGAGGGGAGCTTGCAGAAAGTCAAAAGTAACACGTCTCTTAATCACAATTATCAATAGATTGTGCCATTTTGAATAGATATTGAAATATGAAAAGGGATGCGTATGGGGCCTAGTCATTAGTTCTTTACTGTTTGAGAGCTAGACCTAGTTGTAGATGCAGGGGCTAGTGAAATAAGATTTTGTATTATATGTGAAAGGATGATTTTGGAGAATTAGCTGGGGGAGACAAAGTGGCCAATACTGAAGTAATGTGTGCAATTACAAAAGGTGTTAAGTGACAAGACTGTGATGGCTATTACATCTGTTATATAGCTGAAGATTATAAAAACTTGCATATAGCATATTTAACATAGTTAAATATTCCAAGGCATTTCACAGGAGTGTAGTCAGAGAAAACATTTTGCCATTTCATTAAGCAATTGAATGAGTTCTCAGTGGAGAGAGGAAATGAGTCTCAGCTTGGAAGGTTAAAATGTATGTAGGAAATTCTTGAATGAAATAGGGATAACAGGCAGATAGGTACAGGAGCTGGTATGAATGCAATGGAACGGTCTTATGGTGTTCATGGCAAGTTTTTTTTAAATTCGTTCATGGGATGTGGGCATCCATAACCACTTTTCTTTATATAATGTATCTGACAAACTTATTGCCTAATTACCCTTGTTCAGAGGGTACCTAAGAGTCAACCACATTGACTGGGGACCGGACCGCAATTACACACCAGCAGGCCGATTAAGGCTCACCCAGTGTGAAACGCACAGGGCAGCACTCATCTCAGCGTTGCCTGTGTCGGGAGGAGGGGGAGCATTCAACTTTGTGCATGCGCACGGCTGCGTGCAGGAAAAGCTCCCTGAGGCACAGAGCTGCCTCAGGGAGATGAAGCTTTTAAGAAATAGAAAGAAAGGATTTTAAATTGTTACAAAAACATGCCCCCTCATGTGACTGTGTGCAAGGACATGTTCTTAATGAAATGTTGACATTTTTACTTAATTTTTATTTGCTGCTGGAAACTTCATCCAGCCCATGGATGAGGTCTCCTATCAAATGCAAAGGCTGCATGGCCTTTTCGCCGGTTTTTTTATTCATTCACGGGATGTGGGCCTCGCCGGCTGGGCCAGCATTTATTGCCCATCCCTAATTGCCCTTGAGAAGGTGGCGGTGAGCTGCCTTCTTGAACCGCTGCAGTCCATGTGGTGTAGGTACACCCACAGTGCTGTTAGTGAGGGAGTTCCAGTATTTTGACCCAGCGGCAGTGGAGGAACAGCAATATATTTCCAAGTCAGGATGGTGAGTGGCTTGGAGGGGAACTTGCAGGTGGTGGTATTCCCATGTGTCTGCTGCCCTTGTCCTTCTAGGTGGTAGTGGTCATGGGTTTGGAAGGTGCTGTCTAAGGAGCCTTGGTGAATTCCCGCAGTGCATCTTGTAGATGGTACACACTGCTGCTACTGTGCGTCGGTGGTGGAGGGAGTGAATGTTTGTGGATGTGGTGTCAATCAAGCAGATTGCTTTGTCCTGGACAGTGTCCGGCTTCTTCAGAGTTGTTGGAGCTGCACTCATCCAGGCAAGTGGGGAGTATTCCATCACAAACCTGACTTGTGCCTTGTAGATGGTGGACAGCCTTTGGGAATTCAGAAGGCGAGTTACTCGTTATACGATTCCTAGCCTCTGACCTGCTCTTGTAGCCACAGTATTTATATGGCTAGTCCAATTCAGTTTCTGGTCAATGGTAACCCTCAGGATGTTGATAGTGGGGGATTCAGTGATGGTAATGCCATTGAACATCAAGGGGCGATGTTTGGATTCTCTCTTGTTGGAGATGGTCATTGCCTGACACTTGTGTGGCGCGAATGCTACTTACTACTTGTCAGCCCAAGCCTGGATATTGTCCAGGTCTTGCTGCATTTGGACATGGACTGCTTCAGTATCTGAGGAGTCATGAATGGTGCTAAACATTGTGCAATCATCAGCAAACATCCCCACTTCTGACCTTATGATGGAAGGAAATTCATTGATGAGCACTTGGCACGTCGTAACATTCAAGGCTATGGGCCAAATGCTAGTAAATGGGATTACGTAGGTAGGTCAGGTGTTTCTCACGTGTCGGTGCAGACTCAATGGGCCAAAGGGCCTCTTCTGCACTGTGTTTCTGTGATTCTTTGATGAAGCAGCTGAAGATGGTTGGGCCTGGGACACTACCCTGAGGAACTCCTGCAGTGATGCCCTGGAGCTGAGATGACTGACTTCCAACAACCACAACCATCTTCCTATGTGCTAGGTATGACTCCAACCAGCCGAGGGTTTTCCCCCTGATTCCGATTGACTCCAGTTTTCCTAGGGCTCCTTGAGGTCACATTTGGTCAAATGCTGCCTTGATGTCAAGGGCAATCACTCTCACCTCACCTCGGGAGTTCAGCTCTTTTGTCCATGTTTGAACCAAGACTGCAATGAGGTCAGGAGCTGAGTGACCCTGGCGGAATCCAAACTAGGCATCAGTGAGCAGGTTGTTGCTAAGCAAGTGCCGCTTGATAGCACTGTTGATGACCCCTTCCATTACATTACTGATAATCGAGAGTAGATTGATGGGACAGCAACTGGCCGGGTTGGATTTGTCCTGCTTTTTGTGTACAGGACATACCTTGGCAATTTTCCACATTGCCGGGTAGATGCCAGTGTTGTAGCTGTACTGGAACAGCTTGGCTAGGAGCACAGCAAGTTCTGGAGCACAAGTCTTCAGTACTATTGCTGGAATGTTGTCAGGGCTCATTGCCTTTGGAGTATCCAGTGCCTTCAGTCGTTTCTTGATATCACGTGAAGTGAATCGAATTGACTGAAAACTGGCATCTGTGATGCTGGGGACGTCCGGAGGAGGCCGAGATGGATCATCCACTCAGCACTTCTGGCTGAAGATTGTTGCGAATGCTTCAGCCTTATCTTTTGCACTGCTGTGCTGGGCGGCACCATCATTGAGGATGGGGATATTTGTGGAGCCGCCTCCTCCAGTGAGTTGTTTAATTGTCCAGCACCATTCACGACTGGATGTGGCAGGACAGCAGAGCTTAGATCTGATCTGTTGGTTGTGGGACCGCTTAGCTGTCTATCACTTGCTGCTTATACTGTTTGGCGGCAAATAGTCCTGTGTTATAGCTTCACCAGGTTGACACCTCATTTTAGGTATGATGGTGCTGACCCTGGCACGCCCTCCTGAACTCTTCATTGAACCCTAAGGCTGGACGGGCAGCGACAAACTTCTTTCAATTATAACTTTAAGTGCCTTAGTAAGCCTTTCAATTGTCGGCGGGTGCGCTGTTGTCATCCCCGCGCGCCTGCCGACTAACATATCACGCGAGTGTGCGATGACGTCGGGACGATCGCCTGACGTGATTGTGCGTCATTTCACGCTTGGGTCGGGCGCCCGCCCGCCTGACGAGCATTATATTCTGGCCCAGGTTTTTATTGGGTTCACCATCTGCCACGGTGGGATTCTGAGCCCTGGTCTCTAGAGCATTACCCTGGGTTTCTGGAATGCTGGTCTATTGGCAAATACCACCACCTCCCCTGGTTACAATGACTGACAACCACATAATCATAGCATCTAAGCAGCGAAAGTCAATTCCCTTATGCATAACTCCATATACAAGTGTTTCAGTTTATGTTATGGGCAATCAAAGCTGACTTTGCCAGTGGACCCCTCACATCCCAAGCATGAAACAAAAGAAGTTTAACAACCTGCAAGCTGAATGTTGACATTCCAGCTCATCTAGAATCTGTGTACACACAAATAGCGGCTTTTAATGAATATTTATTAAAAAGAATAATTTATAACATAAGCCTCAATATTAACCCACCGCACATCAGGTGAGAGGAGGTTGCGGTGTAGGTTAAGCACTAAAACATGCAAAACCCAATTTGATGTATACATGACCACCGCATTTTTACAGTGGCAGGTAGCATAGTCTGTGACTGCGCTATCTTGGTGAGATGGAACACATTAATATGTTTAAGTCAGGCTTACATAGTGTAATTAGAAGTCTGTTTTAAATTTAACAGTTGCTGCCCTTGTTTCCCACATTCAGGAAACCAGGCAGTAAAAGGGAGCCAAAAGTTCCCAGCTCCAAAAGACCTTATATAGCATTCCTTTTGGGTCAAGAGGAGCAGGAATACCTCCTCTGGTTACCTTCAGCTCAACATTTTTTAGCCTCCCTCTAACCCCTGTCAAAATCACCGACCAGCCTCTTCCCACAAACTTACCAAGCTCTGATCTGCAACCTGACCTCCTCCCATGATCAGAACCAATGCCTTTGCTCCCTCAACAAGCCCCAACCTGTAGTCTACACATCTCCCAATTGCTGGAGACCTTTGCCAAGGCCAGCAGTCTCTAACCCCTGCTTTTCCTGCTCAAGAGTCAGTTGTGTTGGCAGTTTCTCCAGCTGCTAATGAGGTCCCATTGTTAAATTTGGCAGGACCTCTGCACCCTGAGCTTTGCAGGGATCTTTGCCTGCTTTCATGCTCCCCTCACCTGCTTTCATGTTCCCCTCGCCTCTCATCCATTCCCCCCACCACCTCTGTAAATATCAGGGCCATATCATCTCAGTGTGAAAGCTGCAAAACTAAGAAATGTTGTAAGATTCAGTGGAGTAGAATCTGTTTGCATTTCATTCCTTTTACAAGCACGGTTTTAGAACACCGAAACACAGTATTGGCTGGGGTGTCCCTGACAGTCACCTGAGTCAAAAACATGCATCATTGCAATATGTTAATAAGGATCTTATGCCTGAATCAGAACCTTTTTGAGAAACTGGTGTCCAGAAGTGCTGAAGATATCACTTTGTATACTGTCCAGCAAACCATGGTGGAAAGATCAGGGACCAGAATTCATAAATGCTATTTAAAGGGATCCTCACCTCCAATTAAGAGTGCATCTAAAGAAAAATCAAGCAACAGAAGCAACAAGAGCTTATATTTATAATGTTCCTTTAACTTAATAAAACATCCCAAGGCGCTTCACAGAAGCATTGCAAAACAAAACATGACAGTGAGCCACAAAAGGAGAATTTGGTCAGATAGCCAAAAGCTTGGTCAAAGAAGTAGATTTTAAGGAGTGTCTTAAAGGAGGAAAGCAAGATAGTGATACAGAGAGGTATAAGGAGGGTTTTAGTAATCTGAGGTGCAATACACCTTTAGGAGAATGTGAGCAGATTGACCACGTGATTGCATTACCCAATTGTTGTGTAGCATGGGCTACAGTAGTTTATAATAAGGTCTGGTTGGAGAAGCACACGTGTGTTCGCGCTCTGTTACTTGTGTTAATAAACAGGATGTACTTCATCTTACATTGGTCTCTGCATCTGAACGGAACTTGGTGCAAGTTAGGATAACAGAGTTTTGGATTACCTCAAGTTTACAAAGAGTAAAGTATGGGAGACCAGCCAGGAGTTGGAATAGTCATGTCTAGAGATGACAAAGGCATAAATAAGAGCTTCAGCTGTAGATGAGCTGAGGCAGGGGAAAAATCAGACGTGGAAATAGGTGGTCTTAGTGATTTCGTGAATATATAGCCCAGGCAATTCCTGGCCTTAAACTTTATATCGTTCAGTTGTCTGAACTGAGAGGCTTACCTAATGTGCGGTACAACTAGTGATATATTTTATCTAGGAGACTACTCAGTAAACTGTATGGTCTGTAACTTGATGGCATTAAAGTTACATGACTGAGATGTTGTCAGGTTTTAAATGTTCTGTTTTGTTGATAGTGATCAGCATGATTGCAGCAGAGTTTTCAGTTCCTGGTTTCAATTACGTAAAGATCAGATTGTATTTTTGATCAAAAAGCAGCCTGTTTGCTTGATCTAATTAACAACATAGTTCCTTTGACTATTTAGGACTGGTTTTGGCCTATTGTGAAGATTTACTTGTTGCAGGCATGGCAATATTTCTTGGCAATCTGGTTAGTCACCAGTTTCTTACGTGAAATATCCACAGTCCTATCATTCATTCAACATGTCACACCAAAGAGTTAACAGAAAATTTGGTATTGACATCAAAGGAATTTTTAAAATGGGCATGTGAACCAGCATGGTATTACATTTGAAAGCAGATGATTGACCAGGAAATTCTTAAAGCTTTAGGATTTTTTTATGGGTAAATAAAGAAAAAAAAACTTGCATTTAAATAGAACCTGAATTGCCCACAGGATGGTCCAAAACAATTCAAGAAAGACAATGTGAAAGATAATCGATCTAAAGTGTTAACTGTGTTTCTTTCTTCGCGGAAGCTTCCAGAACTGCTGAGTATTTCCAGCATTTCTGTTTGTACTTCTGATTTCCAGCATATGCAGCATTTTGCTTTTGAAAAAAACATAATCAGTGTTGATTCGCATTTAACAGAAAGTGATATTACCAAGGATAATTGACCCTATACAAACTCTGTCATTGTATATACATTTCTACTTTCAATGCATTGTGGTACTGGGCCAGATTTTGCAGTCAGAGGCGAATGAATACATCGACTTTTGATGAATTTTCCACCTGGGACTACCTATGATTTGAGAGCAGTTTTGGTGCAGTAGCCTCTGCAGGGGATTTGGGATCTATGTGAGCAGGGTTAGCAATGGTTGGGATTTTCCATGCTTGCCAGCGTCGGGTGTGTTCGGTGGCGTGAGCAGACAATATGGCGAGAAGGCCAAAAATCAGTTTCACGACATTGCGAAACCAGTTTACGATTGTCCACTCTGCCCACCAATGGCGGGCCACGTTTCCTGCCATTGTATGTCAGGAACCTCATTGTAATACATCAGCATATCATTATAAATCCAGCCCACCAGACTCATCCCCCACCAGCCCCCCCCGGCCCTCAGGCTGGATCGTCCACCCACGTCGATGGGAAAACACACCGACGTGTTTCACAACAGCATATATAAGACTTGCACCTGGGAGGCTGCACTTCACTCAGGACCTCAAGGTTTATTTGCCTACCTTGCTTTAGTCAGCAATTGCCAGTCATCAGCACCAGGCTTCACACACAGCACCACATCACTTTTAAGGGTCTCACGGGTAGGTCTCTACCTATCAGATCAGCCATATGTGGGTGGCTGCTCAATGGCTGCAGGGCAAGGTCTTGCTTGGGGAAGGGGGAGAAGTGGCTTCAGGCAAGGGAAGAGGCTGCAGGACAGGTGCTGTACTGGGGAAGGAGGGTATCCCAGGGTGTGTGTGGAGGCACATGGTGATCTGTGCAAGTGGCCCCAAGATAATGAGGGCTGAGGAGGCAGTCTCCAGTGGAGATGAGGCCAGATGGACATGTGAGGGTATGTGTGTGAGAATGGGTGACGATGTCCCTTGAGCTGGCAGTGAATGTGTGATGGACTTGAGTGTGTGAGTTTAGAGTGATGAGTTGGTTGCCATACCCTGGCTGCACGGATGAGATCATTCATCCTCTATCTGCATTGGATGGCCAACTACCTCTGTGCACCATTGGCACTGATCGCCACTGCCATCGCCTAACAAGCCGCAGTGGTAATATAGGTGCCCCTCCTCCGGCCAGAGCGGGGGTAGTGGGCATCATAGCGGGCCTCCACGGCATTCAATTGGCGCTCGAGGGCTGGAGTCTTCTTGCCTTTTGGGGCCATGTCTTCTTTGCTGCAGTACTGGGCTGGAAGCACTGAGCACGGCTGTACTTTAAATGTGGTGCCTGGCGTGATGAAGCGGCAAAACGACGGTGTGGCAGGTGAATTGGAGCCCGCCCACTATTGAAACGGTGTGTATCCCAGGAATGCATAATTAACACGGCAGGTTTGGGATGATAAGGTGTGAAAAGCTGCCATTGCGGCCGCATTTTACCAGCCTGTTACCGCACTTAATGCAAATCTGGGACAATTCCGTCCAATGTGTATCTCCCATACGTAACCAATCAGTGAAGAATCATTACTGAACAGTGCAGAGTCTGAAACAGGCAGTGTTAGATAGTTAATTCAATGGCAAATCATGTGCAGAAAGCAAATTTAAGAGAAGGAAAGTGGGGTGGGGTTAAAAGAAAGAGAGAAAAAAGACAGAAAGAAAAAGTTTTTAAAAATCTCCACCAATATTTAAAAGCTGAATGAGTAAGATACTACATTTATAAATTTTAATTTTCAGAGTCAGCAGGTTTGTTTGGCAGTAATCAATAATTATTATGTGAAGTATTTGCTTGGTGGTACAGAAATTAAGTATTGCTGAAAAAAGAGACATGCTGTCTAAGCTTTTTATCTTGCACTCATCAGGACAGAAGCAAGAATCCCAAATTTCAAAGGGAACAACAGTTTATACTGCATGAAAAAAGGGGCACTGACTAGTTGACAAGTTGGCTCTGATTGGTCAAAGCATTGTCATGGAGAATGCACCAGGGTGCTATTGTCCCCCACGCTTTTGGTTAATTCAAAAAAGGCACAATGCCTGGTCATGTTCCTTTTAGCTGCAAAGGTCAGGTTGCTGCATATGAATATATGTAGTTTCTAGCAGGTATAAGTGAGCTATGTTGCAAGCCCGACTGGGAAAGTTAAATTAGTTGTTAATGTAGTTCTTAGCGCACTTGGGATTGTTCAGAAAATGCTGTCCAATTGCGGAATCACATCTAACGTTAGACATTATGTTCTGAGTTTTGAGAATAGTGCAATGTACCCTAATAATCACAGTTCCAGTGACTGCTGAAGATTTATCTAAACTAATATTCTAATATAAATGTTTGATGGGCTTTTGAGTAGGCTAGAATTGTCAAGAGAAACTAAATAAATCCAGACGCTTATTGTACTACAGTAGATGTAATATTGTAGTAGTAACAGATTGTAGTAGTTGCAGAAGTGTATTTGACCACAATCTGTAAGCTCATAGCCCGGCGTATCCCTCACTCTACCATTACAATCAGGCCGGGGGATCAAGCCTGGTTCAATGAGGAGTGCAAGAGGGCATGCCAAGAGCAACACCAGGCACACCAAAAAATGAGGTGCTAACCTGGTGAAGCTATAACACAGGACTACTTGGATGCCAGCAGTGGAAGTAGCATGCAATAGACAGAGCTAAGTGATCTCACAACTAGAGGATCATATCTAGGCACTGCAGTACTGCCACATCCAGTCGTGAATGGTGGTGGACAATTAAACAACTAACTGGAGGAGGAAGCTCTACAAATATCCCCATCCTCAGTGATGGGAGAGCCCAGTACATCAATGCAAAAGATAAGGCTGAAGCATTTGCAACCGCCTCCTGAGATTCCCAGCACCACAAATGTCAGTCTTCAGCTAATTCAATTATTCCACACCACATAATATTAAGAAACTCCTGAAGGTACTGAATACTGCAAAGGCTATGGGCCCTGACAATATTCCGTCAATATTACTGAAGACTTGTACTCCAGAACTAGCCATGTCACTAGCCAAGCTGTTCCAGTACAGCTAAAACACTGGCATCTACCCAGCAATGTAGAAAATTGCCCAGGAATGTCCTGTCCACAAAAATCAGGAAAAATCCAATCCAGCCAATTACCGCCGCATCAGTCTACTCTTGGTCATCAGCACATTGAGGGAAGGTGTCATCAACAGTGCTTTAAGCGGCACTCACTCAGCAATAACCTAGCCAGGGCCATTCAGCTCCTGACCTCATTACAGCCTTGTTTCAAACATGCACTACTAAAGAGCTAAATTCCAGAGGTGAGATGAGATTGATTGTTCTTGATATCATGGCAACATTTGACCGAATGTGGCATCAAGGAGCCCTAGCAAAACATGAATCAATGGGAATCAGGGGGGAAACTCTCTGTTGGTTGGAGTCATACCTAGCACAAAGGAAGATGGTTGTGGTTGTTGGAAGTCAGTCATCTCAGCTCCAGGACATCACTGCAGGAGTTCCTCAGGGTAGTGTCCTAGGCCGAAACAGATGCTTCATCAATAACCTTCCTTCCATCATAAGGTCAGAGGTGGGGATGTTCGCTGATGATTGCACAATGTTCAGCACCATTCGCGACTCCTCAGATACTGAAGCATTCCATGCCCAAATGCAGCAAGACCTGGCCAATATCCAGGGTTGGGCTGATTAGTGGCAAGTAACATTCATGCCAAACATGTGCCAGGGAATGACCATCTCAAACAAGAGAGAATTCAACTGTCTCCCCTTGGCATTCAATGGCATTACCATTGCTGAATCCTTGATTTTAGAGGTTATTATTGACCTGAGAAACTGAACTGGACTAACCATATAAATACTATGGCTACAAGTGCAGGTCAGAGGCTGGGAATCCCACGCTGAATAACTCACCTCCTGACTCCCCGAGGTCTGTCCACCATCTACCAGGCACAAGTCAGGAATGTGATGGCATACACTCCACTTACCTTGATCAGTACAGCTCCAACAACATTCAAGAAGCTTGACACCATCCAGGACAAAGCAGCTTGCTTGTTTGGCATCCCATCCACAAACATTGACTCCCTCTACCACCGACGCACATTGGCAGCAGTGTGTACAATATACAAGATGCACTGCAACAACTGAGGGAGGCTCCTTCCCAACTTGTGATCTCTACACCTAGGAGGACAAGGGCAGCAGATGCATGGGAACATCACCATCTGCAAGTTCCGCTCCAAACCACACAGCATCTTGACTTGAAAATATATCACCGTTTCTTCACTGTAGCTGGGTCAAAATCCTGGAACTCCCTTCTTAATCACACAGTGGGTATACCTACAATAGATGGACTGCAGCAGTTCAAGAAGGCAGCTCACGACCACCTTCTCAAGGACAATTAGGGATGGGCAATAAATGCTGGCCTAGCCAGTGACGCCCACATCCCATTATAGAACTATAGTCAAAAAAGTTGCACTAATTTGTCTTTCAAGCTATGAAGGGCTTTGATAGGCAAGATTTAGAGAAGATATTTCTACTGTGGAGGGGTCCAAAACTTGGGGCCATAAAAAATAAAAAGTCACTGAAAATGCTATTTAGGAGTTTAGGAGAAATTTCTTTACTCAGAGAATGGTTCGATTGTGAAGGTTGCTACCACAGGGAGTAGTTAAGGCGAATAGCATAAATGCATTTAAAGGGAAGCTGGATAAGTACATGAGGGAGACAGGAATAGATGGATATGTCAATACGGTGAAAAAGTTAAATAGAGTGGGAGGAGGCTTGTGCAGAGCATAAACACCAGCGCAGACAGGTTAGGCCGAAAGGCTTCTTTCTGTTTTATAAAACTCTTTGTAACCTTTAATATATTAACTCATGTGTGTATTGTTATGATCCCAGCTGATGCTACCACTTGACAAGCCTAATCCCAGGGTGGAGCCCAGCTTGATAGATCCTAACATTTAATAAAACATTTATTTAACAAGAAAAGATGAACTATATTACAATACTCCTTCACCCACAACTATACCTTTACAGATAGATACAGATTTGTAAGGATAACAGAAGTTAAAAAAGCTATCTTATACTTGTCTGTCCGCAAGCATGACCCAGACCTCCCTGTCGCTTGCCATTTCAACACTCCACCCTGCTCTCATGCCCACATGTCCGTTCTTGGCCTGCTGCAATGTTCCAGTGAAGCTCAACGCAAACCGGAGGAACAGCACCTCATCTTCCGACTAGGCACTTTACAGCCTTCCGGACTGAATATTGACTTCAACAATTTTAGATCATGAACTCTCTCCTCCATCCCCACCCCCTTTCCGATCCCCCTTTTTTCCAATAATTTATATAGATTTTTCTTTTCCCATCTATTTCCATTATTTTTAAATGTATTTTCATCCATTGTTTTATCTCTACCTTTTAGCCTATTTTGATCCCTTCCCCCCACCCCCACTAAGGCTATCTGTACCTTGCTCCTCCTGCTTTCTACCCTTAATGTCACCTATTAGCACATTTCTTAGCTAATATCACCACCGTCAATACCTCTTTGTCCTTTTGTCTATGACATCTTTTGGCAATCTCCACCTATCACTGGCCCTCTATCCAGCTCTACCTGTTCCCCACAACCCCACCCCCCCCCCACCCAAACCAGTTTATATTTCACCTCTCTTCTATTTTTCCTTAGTTCTGTTGAAGTCATACGGACTCAAAACGTTAACTGTGTTCCTCTCCGCAAATGCTGTCAGACCTGCTGAGTTTTTCCAGGTATTTTTATTTTTGTTTTGGATTTCCAGCATCTGCAATTTTTTGCTTTTATCTTATACTTTACTATTAACAGTAAGTACACAGTCCATATGAACCTATTGGTGACCTGTCGTCCGACACACTACACTGTGAAGCAAAATGACAGATGCTACCCCAGATAGATGCTACAGATCTCTCCTCAACTCCCCTCAGACGCTTGTTACACCGTAAGCCAACAAGTCTCACTGAACTCCGTCTTTCATACGAGGGTTTCCAATCTCCACTTTCCAAGAACTTGCCTTGGAGTCTTCTCCCAAGCATGATGCTTTTTCTCAGACACCCTCTGCAAGGGTTCACCTCCAGCGTTTCAAACTCTCTTTCCAATGTTCCTCTCCCCTGGATCACTGCAAGCATTCAAGCTTTCTTCCATGCACTCTCTCTCTCACTGACTGAGCTGTCAACAGTACACCACTGCTTCACGTGCCCATATCAAAGAGTTACAGACTTTCAGTTGCCTCTTTGGACCTTCTGACTTCTCACAAGCTTTTATATCACTTTGACTCTGCTTCCTGCAGCTTGGAGCTTTAAGCTTGAAGCTTGGAGTCTCTCTCTGCCCCTCACTCTTAACTTCACTTAACAGGGCGTTTTCCAGGTTCCTGTCCTTGCTTTGACTAGAAGACCTGGGACTTTCTCCTGTTCCACTCCCCTAGATTCTTTGGGACTTTCTTCTTTAGCTTGGGACTCGCTATTTGTCCCTTTTGCTCCAGTCTCTCTCTGGCAGCTACTTTTGACCAACTTTAGCTTGGGACTGACTATCTGCCCCTTCTAGGCTGCTTTTGCCTGGCAGCTGTCTTCAAAGCTGAAACTCAAAAACTGCTGTTTCTAGTTCCTTCTGTGTTTCTGTGGAAGGGACCTGCCCCGCTGGACCAGTGTTGCTAGGCAACAGCCCAGTTTTTCTACACTTGTGTTTGCTTAACTTTTCGTACAGTTGTAAACTCTCATTAGAAATGCAGGCAACTTTTAAAGTGAAACTAAAACTCACCGCATCCTTTTCTTAACACACAGATACAGAAATACAAATCAAACTTAACCATTAAAGCTAAAACTCATTCCTAACACCCACAAATACCAATATAACTTACTTAAACTATCTCTATTTCCTAACAGTATTGACACGTATATGTATGTGAAATATTTCAGAATATCCTTGCCAATTGTAAAAGCTAATTTTAATCCCAAATATGTTTGCATTTACAGTACTGCTGCATTGGTGCAGTAGGAGCAGGAGTGCTTACTCGAGGCCCAACAAGTTTGCTTGTAAACTCTTTCCCCATGTGATCTTCTGCCTCCCCCTTTGCAATATAATAAATAACCTGCAATCAGATGCCCCTGCCCTGCTCATCACCAACCACCCCCCATCACCACCCCTTGATTACCAGCCCCCTCCAACCCCTTCTTGAAGTACCTGCTTAGCTGTGGCCTTGTACTGGAGGCTTTCCTGCACAACAGGCAACCAGACCCTGATGGGAAATCTACCAACAAAAATTAAAGTTGTCATTTAGGAAATCCATTCCTACAATCCGACCCCCTCCAACCCTTCAACATGGAACACACCTCAGAGAAGTAAGATCATCTTTGTATTGAAAGGATTAGGTTTATAACCTCTTGCTATTAAGATCTCCCTTGGTTGAAATGCATTCTCTGATGATAGATTCCTTGCTTACATATGCAGCATGCCAATTTTTGAAGAATTACTTTTCAACACATATTAGCAGCAATAATAAACATGTGTGCGTCACCACATTCCTTTTCATGGGTTTCTGGTGACAGGAATTGTTCAGCGGTTGTCTGTGTCTCATTTTTAAACTATGCTACCCTCTCACAATAGTAATGATCTTCTCTAAATTATTTGCATGGGAAAACATGGGTAATAACTTTTGCCATTTTTAATTCATTAAGTAAATCTTAGCTCTGAGGCAATTTTCATTTGTTTTAATTTAGGTAGACTGGTTTGCTCAAATGTGGTTTTGCTTGCAGACCAATATTTGTTTTAGCTTCATTGCTCGATGCCTTTGCCGCATTACCTCTACTGAATTGCACTAACAACTTGCATTTATATAGCATCTTTACTGTGGTAAAACATCTCAAGATGCTTCACAAAAGCGTTACCAAACAAAAACTGACATCGATCAACATAAAGAAATGTAAGAGCAGGTGACCAAAAGCTTGGGCAAAGAGGTTAAAAAAAGGAATACTTGCATTTATGTAGCACCTTTCACAACCACCAAATGTCCCAAAGTGCTTGACAGCCAATGAAGTATCTTTGAAGTATAGTCAGTGTTGTAATGTAGGAACCATGACAACCAACTTGCGCACAGCAATCTGTTAATGACCAGATAATGTATTGATTGAGGGATAAATATTGGCCAGACTGCTGACATCAAGACTGCAATGCTTCAGGGTGAAGGCGGGATGAGGTTTCTGTCATTACTATAAGAAAAGGTAAAAATTTTTGGACACAAATTTCAGCATCCAGTTGTTTAGGTGACACATTCTAATGCATGGGCATTTTATCCGGATTTTAAAATCTGTTTTTATTGAACTTAAATTCTTCAGCTCCCTGAGGCAGCTCTCTGCCTTCAGGGTGGTTTCATTCCGTGCTCCCCTCCTCCTGCCCCCATCCCGGCAGCCCTGAACCCCTCAGCGCACCTTTCACACTGGCTGGCCGTTAATTGGCCACTCCCAGGCCTGCCGATTGCAGCCGCCCGCCAACCCGAAAATCCTGCCCTTGGAGATGCTGGTGTTCCCAGCACATTGCTGTTCTTGTCCTTCTAGGCGATAGAGGTTACAGGGAAGGAAGATGTTTTGAAGTAGCCTTGGCAAGTGCAGTACATCCTCTGAATTGAATGTACTGCAGTCACAGTGATGTGGTGGCTGCGGCGCAGGCAGCATGGGCAAAGGTGTGTTGCCGCTGACTCCTCGGGTGGCAGGAGGGGAAACTCTGCCAACTGAAATATCGAGGGCAAGATTTTGGCACGCAGCACGCAGTCTCAAGATTAGCCACATTATTATTTTTTTTTTCTACATTTTGTGTCTAATTGTACCTCCCTGCTCTTGGCAAAGATTAAAGTTCTTCATCAGTTGGGTTAAGGACTGGACATTTTTAAAATTCCTTAACAGCCATAAATATAAGATAATCACTAATGAATCCATTAGAACATTCAGGAGAAACCTCTTTATGCAGGGAGCAGTTAGAATGTGAAACTTGTTAAAGCGAGGCAGAGAGGGATAGTAAAATACATTACTAGGGCTAAAAGAAGTGGCGTCAGAGGAGGCTCATGTGGATTATTAGCACTGGCATGAACCTGTTTGACCAAATAGCCTGTTTCTACAGTGGTTCCATCCTTTCTGCTGCTCTTTAAGTATTTTTTAATTCATACCTTGTATATAATTACAAATGATGCCACCATCATTGTACTTTCCTACTCCTACTGTTGGGTAGGGATTGTAAAACCTGTCCTTACAAAGGAACTCACTACCCCTTGTACTGTATCAATTTATCACCTTCACTACTGCATGTGTGGTCCTTATTGTAGTAAGAGTAAATTAAGGTCTGTGCATTTAGTTAGAATTTATGAAATGAAATTCACCTTTTCACTGTGTGGTGCATAAGCTGTTGACAGAGGAACACGGCTTTTTCTTTTATCTTTTTGTACTATGGAGTATCATTTTATATTTACTCTGGGAGGAACTTCTGCTTCCAGGCTCTGAGGTAGAGGTGATCTATTATTAGTGACAGGCCTCCACGGAAATTTTCAGATATTTGTGTAAAATCAGTGCGTTCCCTGTTTCTCACAGATAGATCTAGGGAGCCAGGCAAATTCAAAATAAATAGCACATTTGTTGAAGAGTTTTTCTGAAAATAAACTCCCATACCCACAGCAGTGAAAATTGAAAGTAGGATAATTTCTGAGGTTTGCTTTCTCTTAGTGCGCTCAACCTATTGCATTTGTGGAAATGTTTAGCAGAGAATTGTTAATTAGACAAATGTAAACCTGTAGCTTGCTTTAATTAAAGTAAATGCACATGGAAGTGCATACTCATGTTTCACATACCTATGTAATTGGAGCGGTAAGGTGCTGCGCAGTGAAAGCCCTGCCATTAGCTTTGAACTTGTTACTTGCACATACACTTAGATGGGGAAATGGGTTGAACAAATACTTTCCTAGAGGCATACCTAATGGGAGCACCAAGACCGACATTGCGACACTCCTTCCTAAAAAGGGACTAAAGCTAGCACAGCCTAGTTAATGTTGAGTCTCAATAATCCTATGCTAACTCTGTGTATGCGTTCTTTAAAAAGTTAAAATTTAATACTTTTCATGAGCAGTATTTTCCACTCAGAGATAAAAACAAAAAACTACTGGTCATGAGGACTCGAAACGTCAACTCTTTTCTTCTCCGCCGATGCTGCCAGACCTGCTGAGTTTTTCCAGGTAATTCTGTTTTTGTTTAGTATTTTCCACTCGTCAGGCGGGTGGGCGCTCGACCCGAATGAGCATAAAAGGCGTCGGGCAAGCGTCCCGACGTCATCACGCACTTGCATGATATTTCGCTCGGCAGGCGTGCGCAGGAGTCGGAGCCGCGCCCGCCATTAACTAAGAGGCCAGTTAAGGCGCTTGACAGCCCAATTGATGGCGATTTAACGTTTCCCGTCACTGATAGTGTCACTGATAGTGGTTGCATGTTGCACCTTCCGCAATCTGGCACTAGCAAGAGGGGGACCCAGTGGAGGGAGAGGATCTTGAGGCAGCTGCACAGGCCTCAGATGATGAGTCCAGTAGTGAGTCAGAAGAGGAGCACGGTGAGGAGAATGCTGAGGGCATGGAGCCAGACCACTGTAACCTCCAGGGATGCAGGGACACCAGGGACACTTTGATCCAATGGTCCTTCAGGCTGACAAATAAGAGCTACCACCTCATGCCAGGGCTGCCGCCTCCATCCTGGATCATAGAAATGACCCTTTCCTTAGCCCCCAAGATATGCTCAGTGCCTGTGCAATAAAATTTCGAGCCACCCACATCCGGCATTACATACTGGCCTACCCTGCACCTACAAAACAAATGAAGCATACTCAGACCATAACACAAAAGCAAATATAATTTAATATTGAAACTCACAAAGTATTGAACAGGACAATATCCGGTGTTGGTAGTCACACTATTAAAAAGAGAAAAACAATGTGGGGGAACAAAAGATCGCCCATGACCAGTCACTCTTCTGCTTAAAGTGCTTTAAACTTATGTTTACGGGTGCTACGTCTTGGTGCTCCCCCCTCGCTGGCACCGGCATTGGAGACAACCTGCTGACTCTGCTGTCCTGTTGGCCTTGATGACCTTGGCGGTCATCCTCTGGCCAGTGGAGTCCGTGCTGGCCCCGCCTGAGAGGGAGCAGCCAGTTCCATGGCTGGCCCCCCCCACCCCCCAGTTGCCGCAGCCTCATCAGATGCCATGGTCACTGGTAGAAGGGCAGAGGAGCTGATACCATCATCCAGAGCGCCCTGAGAGGAACCTGCAGAGACGACAAGCAGCTTGTGCGCCTATGTGAGGTCGCATTGGACCTCCCTGCTCACCATTGATGGATGGGCACCTAGCTGGGATACTGGGCGCGTCGTCCATATCATACATGGACACTAAACAGCTGAGGTTATTGCCTGTCTGAGGGCTGGCAGGTCCGAGCGCGACCCCAGGAACTCCTCATTCTGTTCCTGGAGCAGCCTGTCCATGAGAGTCGCCACTCTCCATGGAGTAGGCATTGTGCTCGGCCATAAGGGTCAACGCAGTGGTGGCTCTCTGCAGGGACTCCTCCACAACGGACACCATTGCATGCATTCCCTCATATATCTCCACCAGATCACCTGCACACCCCACTGGACATCCAGCATCTGCTGCCTCTTGGACAATCCCAGAGGCTCATCATCGGCCTTTGACTGAGCATCATCCTGGTCTCCAGCAGTCCTCTGACTGCCAGCTCCCTGGGCACTCTCTGCCTCCGCCTGCACCTCAAGCGAGCGTGAAGTGCCCTCACCAATGTGCACCGAGATACTAGCTGCCGAACTAATGCCCACCAAGGTGCTGGTATCTGCACTGGTGCCTGCTTCAGAGAATGGGTATGATGCAGGTACTTGGGGAGCATAGTCATCCTCCGGGGTCAAGGGTAGCTCCCGCAGGTCCTGCGCTTGGCTGCTTGGTGGCAGATCTAAGGGAGAAGAAGGATATGTCATTAGTTTAAGTCATGACACTGTCCCTGTGCATGCCAGGCACCCTGGTGAGACCATGGAGATCTGTATCACGGTGCCATCATCTTTCAATGATCAATGAGGAATCCAGTCTGGAGGCCTCCATCAATGATGAGACTGCACAAGAATGTTTGAAAAACTCTCACCTCAGTGCGCTGCAGTCTTGTTGGTAATTTCTTCATTTGGAGGTCATTGGGTAAATTTGGTTATTTTGGTTTACCGTCCCCACAGGGGACAAATAGGAATCCAGAACATCAGTGTTTATTTATTAAAAATGATTTGCTGGGAACTAGTATCACTGATATTAGTGGACAAATGCTTAATGGATTAATACCTGCATTAAGTTACAGAATTTCAAAATGAATATGTTAAATGTTTATCTGCTAATACCGTGATCAGCAGTTGTTAAGTTAATTACTAACCAATGCATGGCTCTGGTCATTAATGTTCATGCTCCAGGTGAAGAGTTAATGTTCAGTGTAGCAGACAAAGCCAATGTTGGAAAAGTAGTTTGGGCGCTGATAAGTTAAATCAAGAAATACTGGATAGTGAAAACAAGCTTATACTTTAAACAACTGTAAACTGGAGGGGAAAGGAAATTCTGAGGGAAGCAGGAGGTTTCACAGTTTAGTGAAAAATGAGCCTGAGGAGACATTGTGAAGAGTTATTGGACTTTGACCCTGACAGAAGTGCTGCTGACATGTGGGGTGCTCACCTTGTTATAGTGCCAATGGTCAGCAACCTTGACACAAAGGGTGGATTTCGGGTACCTGCCAGAGAGGATAGGCTGGGAATCTGATAGAGGGGCGGGGGCTTTATCAATAATTGGAACTGATGCCATGCCTCTTCTTTCGCTCCCTGTTAACCTGCAGCCAGTGTCCCCATATAAGTGCTAAAATTTGTCAGAAGTGCTTTGGGAGCCCACACAACCCTGGTAATGCTTTGCCAGGGTGGGGACGGGTTAATACTCACCTTGGGTGTAGTTTTGTAGTCTGAGGTCTGACACCCCAGCCACACCGCGGCCGGTTGATTGAGGTGCATGGCGCCTCTCAAGCTTCAAGGCCTCTTGCTCATGCCGGGAGAGGGTGAGGAAGTGTGGAGGTCCTCTGCCAGTCTGCAGCCTCTCAATATTGCAAGGGATGTCTTCTCCTGGAAAGACAGAGGAACATTGATTAGTCCACTCTCTACCTGCAGCGACATTGCAACCTGACCAACCCCAGCTGGGGAGCACCTTGCAGGGCACATCCGAGTCGTGGCCCTCGAGCCGGAAGGCACTCAGTCAAAGCAGCCAGGGCTCATTCCCTTGGCCAGCTCCAGTGTGATTGACAGTTGGCACTCAGACTCTAACACCCCTGAGCTCCACAGGGGGACAGCCAGCCCAAAACAATTCAATGCATTGAACCCTGCCAACACGGTACTCACCCTTCCTGAGCACAGCAGGTCATTGAAGTGCTTCTGGCGCTGCACCCAGGTGTGCTGCACCATGTCGTGACTGTTCACCCGGGCTGCCACCTCCTCCCATGCCCTCTTTGTGAGGTGCAGTAGCCTCTTCCTCCCATCACTGAGGAAAAGGGTGTCCCTTCTGGCAGCCACCGCCTCCGGCAAGGCACTCATCTGTAAATGGGGGGGTGCTGAGTGCCCAGCCGACCTCACCTCCTGCCTGGTCTCTGCACCCTCGTTTGCAGTCATGTTGCTGCTGCAAGTCCAAAGCGGGCAGCCTCCCTGTGGCTGCCTGTGCAGTTTTTGGCCACCTGGTCACCATTGGACCCAGCAGACCACAGACTCCCGCCCCCACCCGCCCCTTTTCTGAGGTTCCCCAGCCGGTGTTTACGCTGGGCAGGCCTTAATTGACTCGCCAGCGTGAATTTGCGGTCCAGCCCCGATTGAGGGCGGCAGTTGGCTTCCTAACCGCTCCCGCCTGTCCTGGCCGAGCCTGCCCGGCGAGGGCAAAACTCCGCCCCATATATTTTGTTTTCCGAAGCCAAATAGTTGGCATCCTTCTGCTTGTGAGAGATGATGAGAACGCAGCCTCAGAGCTTTGGTGATGGCTGAACAAACTAATTCTGAAAAGACAAAGTCTGCCACAAGTGCCACACATGCAGTTTCCCTTGCCAGTGGTGCTGGATGACCTCTGCTGACACCTTGTTCAGCACTTGACAGCCAATGAAATACTCAATGCTTCTAAGTGAAGAGAGATAGGACATGAATTTCTGCTGCTGGTTACTCAGCTCATCTGTCACGTCTTTATTGAAAGAGTTGTGGAAATGCTATGGATGGGGTGCAGGGGGCAGGAAAAAGATAATAAATGCAGGGGGTGGTGGTGGTGATGGAGGAGAAGTTTGAGGGTGTGTGAGAGCGATGAAGGGTTGCAACAAGTAATGGAACAAAGTACGAATAGAATGGAGGTGGACAGGAAAGTTGTGGCCATGATACAGAGCCTCCCTGTTTATGCAGGCTGCTCTGTTATAGCCCGCCAGAACCTGCTGAATTGTCACCTGATGGCAGGATCGACCAATGAATACCTGCCCCCCACCACCATGTAACCACACGTGTCTCCTGTGCCCACTGCCTGCCCTTTAAGTTCTAATCTGAATTGCGTGTGTGCTGGATCCTGACACACAAGAGGGAGTGGTGCCTACTTCTGATTCCGCCCCCAGGACCCCCATGCCTCTTATTAAATTCCACCCTAAAAGTCTCAACTACTCCTCCATCAACATTTACTGTTTAAACAAAAATGTGTCCAAAAGATCAAGTGTGGCGATCTGCATTCTTTTCTTATTTTTTTTTACTTTCCTTAGAAGATAAGTCAATGTCTAATGGTGTACACACAGGGAGTCAAGTATAAAACCCTGATTTTAACCTACTGTGCCTGGAGACAACAGGATGTGTTTAGGTCAGATGTCCCATTTAAACCCAGCTCAATTTTCGTCAACAATGAAATATAACATCAAGCAAGGTTTGAATCAGGCTTAAATATGCCCCAGTCTCAATAGGAACGTCAAGTTAAAACTAGGGAATGTATCCTGCAAGTCAAGCAGGGCCAGAGGGCTGGTGATAACTTAACTAGACCATGCAGTTGTAATTAAAAGTCATTTTGCAAAATTGAGGTACTACACCTTCACTGGTGAGGGGATCTAATCATGATGGGGAGGATTTTGTCAACAGTGTGCCATTCCTAACTGTGATGAAACTCAAGACAAATCTTACCCTAAGTTGAGTTTGGGAGTTTGGAAGCCAGGAACTCCAGTTCCCAGTGGGCCTCGGACCTCCTGTGCATGTGTCGGCTGGGAAAGAGCCACACACATGCACCTAGTTTTTTTACATTCTTAGGCCGGGAACCTGCCCTGCGCGTCTGTGCAGGAGAAACGAGGAGTAAATGGCATGAAAAGCAGGTCAAGTGACCTGGAACCAGAGGGCCATTCCAGAGAGTGTGTCCCAAGGAGCAGGTCAAGGGGAGGAGGTCAGGGAGAAGGTGCCAAATCAAAAAGAAGGTCCCAAACCAGGGAATGGGAAAGAAAGAGGTCCCAGAACAAAGTTCCAGGCAGGGACAAAAACAGGGATCAGGGATAGATCCATTGAGTCAAGATAAATGACAGGAGCAGAGAAAAAGGCTCCGAGTTAAAGAAAGAGCTGCAGGGTGCAGAGTTGAAGAAAAGTGTGCTTGAAAGAAGTCCAGCAGATCCAAGAGGGCAGCCAAAAGTTGGTGACTCCGTGCTGCAGGCCGTAAGGGCAAAGGTACCCTTGTGGAGCAGTGGTATTCTGCTTGGCATGACCAAAGATCTGAAAGTGTGCTTGGAAGGTGAAGTGTCAATGTACTCGGAGATCCAGGGGAAAGGAATCTTGGAAGGCGAGGTTGAAACCCTGGAAGTAGATTCTTGTTGAAGCCATCCAAGTGGGAGTGAATTTGGAGAGAACTCCAAGGTGAGCTGTTCAAGAGTGTAAATGGAAACCCCCGTGAGAAAGATAGAGTTTCAGTGAGACTGGTTGGCCCACCAGGGTTGTTGAGAAATCCATTGAATCTACTTTGGTTGTCATTTACTTTGGAGTGTAGTATGTCTGACCACAGTTCACCAGTTTGCTTACATGTACTGCATATTTACCCAGAATATTAAAATATAAGACAGATATGGTAAATTTTTTGTCTTTCCAAATCTGTATGCACTTGTAAAAATATAGCTGGGGTGGAGGAATTGTGAATATTTTAATCATTGTCTTGTGTTTGTATTGAGATCTTTACAACCTTTTTGCCTGGTGTAATATTTTTCTTGCTTAATAAATATTTTATTCTTTGTGTTAAAAGTAGATCAGCAGACTTCTGTGAATCTGTTCAGTAACTTTCCTCCACAACTTCCAAAAAAAGCAAGATTAGGATCTATCAACCAGGTTTCACTTTGGGACCTGACTTGTCCGGTATTAACATCAGCTAGGATCGTAACATGACATTGTAACCGGAACTGCATGCCACTTGCACTTTCTCCCTTTTTTGCCATTTCCCAAGTGATTATAATTAAAATTCTAAGTGCCAGTGGCGTGTTTGGAAAACACATGTGACTTAGCAGTGGGAAGCTTTTGATTGGTGAAATCCACCATCAGCTGCCAATGCAGCAGGTACGGGTGGGCTATAAAAGTACCTCCTGATCAAACAGGGAGACTCAGCCTTACAGCCACAACTTTCCTGCTCAACTACATGGCCATTAACCTAAGACTTCGGAGCACAATGTTGGCATGCTTTTCAAATTAAATTTCACTTGAAAATGTAACATTCTGGGCCTTGTTGTGGTGACACAGAACATTCACAGAGTCTGCTGAGGTAAGCAACATCTTACTGTGGCTTCATCTTACCATGAGGTCAACAAGAGAGAGCAGGACCATGTGACATTGCATCACTTCCTGTGATAATATACACTGTGTCTCTTAGCATATCATACAGTTAGAATTAACCCCTTATACTACAGAAAATATTTTACATTACATTGGTTCCACTTTATTCATGTGTGCACCCTTGTTATTTTTTGAGATAGGCTTATTAGTCAGAGAGCTAAATGTAATGGTACGCCTCACGGTTGGTATACATTGATAATTGCGGGGGAATTAGGGGTTTTTCCTTTAAAGTGAAAGAAAGAATTTTGTGATATTTGTTCAATCTTTATTGAATGCTCATGTTAGTGTCCAGTGTTATACTTACCACTCTGTGGGACATGCGTGAACTTGCAGGCTTAGCTGGCCCTCCCTTCTATGCATTGTAAAGGACATTGTCCGAGATCATTCTCAGCAGGGGTAAGTGAAATGTCACAGGTGAACTCAAAGCCCTGTAAGGACTCTGCCATCCGACACCCTGAGTTGGACATACATTTGGACAGTAGTGACACTGCCCTTTAGGCTCCTTATTTTCTTACCTTGATTGACTGTCCCCACCACACCCAAGGTTTTAGGCCCTTCCCACTTCATTCCTAGATGCCCCCAACTCCATCCTTTGTCCTCCCCTGGATACTTCCACTCTTCCATGCCCCTGGCTCCATTGCACAAACCCTCTCACCACTGACTCACTCTTTCTGGTCCCGAGCCTCGATGCAAGAGTCCATTCTCCTGCTCCCCTCCCTTGTGCCGTCGAGTTAAACAAGGAAAACTGCTGACCTTACACACAACTGCACAAAGCCACCTTCAAACAGTGGTGCACACCACCTTCAAACAATCATAAACAGGGTGCCATGAGATTCTTGTGTGCTGTTGACTTTACCTAAGGGTAGGACTTTATTAAAGCTGTTTTACACTAATGAATATTCATGGTATGCAAATATCAAGTGAAACCTGCCACAGGCCAGTGTAATGCTCAACATGCCACTGACTTTATCTCTGCATCTCAATCCGCTGTCAGCAAATCAACATTTTGCTTGTGGGCTTGGTAAAATCCCACCCCACCCCACCCCCCCACTCCAAGCGTGAGGGAGTTACCAGGTAGTTATGTGAGCATAAGAATTTATAATGGAAAAAGTTGAGAGGAAGTGTTTCAGCCTTAGTAGCTGTAATAGGTTGTACAGTAGCTAAAAGCCAGCTTTGTGCTTAAATTAAATTGCACTTCTACTTCAAAAGGATTAAGAATACCAAAGGATCACAAGACACTTTCTATTGATATCTATTTTGAGATTCGCATGTATATCAATAATTTTTTTATTAAAATTCTTGAGCTGCCTGGGTGAGGAGCATTCAGTGGCTGTGTATCTTTGGGGCCATTTGAAACCTTCATGTTTGTTTATCAACAGCCGTAAGGATAGGATCTCATGAGTGATGGTTACACTTTGTACTGTGAGATTTTGGTTCTCATGCCCTGCTCTTTCTGACCTGGTTTTTACAGCGCCAGCGTGAATAGCACTATGACTGATGGGGACTATGATTATCTGATCAAGCTCCTGGCTCTTGGAGACTCGGGAGTCGGTAAGACCACGTTTCTGTACAGATACACAGAGAATAAGTTCAACCCCAAGTTTGTCACCACAGTGGGAATTGACTTTCGAGAAAAGAGACTGGTGAGTGTTTGCCTGCTGTTTTAACCATTCCAGCTGTGGTCTAATAATTTACAAACATGGACTAAAGGGGTAAAATACTGCAAAAGAAATTAAACTAGTTTTTAAAATTTCATTTTAATTTTACTTGTAAAGACCATCATTTGTCAATTATTTGGATATGCTGTCGTGAAAAGTCTGGGTTTTCAATAGCAGTTATTTATCTTAAGATGTCCTTCGCTTCCTCTTCCTGCAATGTCCATTCTGGGTTAGGGGAATCTCTTGTGAGTTGAATCTTGATGAATTCAACTAATTTAGTCCGAAAAGTGAGTTTGTAATAGTCCAAGCAGCATATTGCTGCTCTGAAGAGTGAGATTATAGAGTGTATTAAGTTGCTTAATGCCTTGCATTCTTCCCACTGCATGTTTCTGGGAGGAAACTATTTTTGGTTTTTTGAAAAGTTAACAGAGAGGGCTTTTTAGAGAAATGTTCTTGATGTGGTATATATGGAATTCCAAAAGACTTTCGACACAGTGCTGCACAACAGACTTGTGAGCAAATTTATAGCTAATGGAATAAAAGGGACAGTAGCAACATGAATAACAAACTGGCTGAGTGACAGGAAACAGAGAGTAATGGTGAATGGATGTTTTTCGGGCTGGAGGAAAGTTTGTAATGGAGTTCCCCAGGGATCAGTGTTGGGACCCTTGCTCTTCCTGATATACATTAATGACCTAGACCTTGGGGTACAGGGCACAAATTCAAAATTTGCAGATGATATGAAACTTGGAAGCATTGTGAACTCTGAGGAAGATAATGTAGAACTTCAAAAGGACATAGACAAGTTGGTGGAATGGGCAGACAGGTGGCAGATGAAGTTCAATGCAGAGAAATGTGAAGTGATTCATTTTGGTAGGAAGAACGTGGAGAGACAATATAAAATAAAGGATACAATTCTACAGGGGCTGCAGGTGCAGAGGGACATGGGTGTATATGTGCATAAGCCATGAAGGTGGCAGGACAGGTTGAGAATGCGGTTAATAAAGCATACAGTATCCTAGGCCTTTTTTAATAAGGGCATAGAACAAAAGAGCAAGGAGGCTATGTTGAACTTGTATAGGACACTAGTTTGGCCTCAGCTGGAGTATTGTGTCCAATTCTGGGCATCACACTTTAGGAAAGATGTGAAGGCATTAGAGAGAGTGCAGAAAGGATTCACGAGAATGGTTCCAGAGATGAGAAACTTCAGTGATGATAGACTGGGGAAGTTGGGGCTGTTTTCCTTTGAGAAAAGAAAGCTGAGAGGAGATTTGATAGAGGTATTCAAAATCATGAGGGGCCTGGACAGAGTGGATAGGGAGAAACTGTTCCCACTCATGAAAGGCTCGAGAACAAGAGGAAACATTTAAAAGAAGCAAAAGCGACATGAGAAAAAACTTTTTCACACAGTGAGCTGGTAATGTCTGGAATGCTCTGTCTGATGGTGTGGTGGAGGCAGGTTCAATCAAGGAGATCAAGAGGGAATGTTGTCGGAAAAGGAAGAATTTGCAAGGTAATGTGGAGAAGATGGGAGAACGGCACTAAGTGAATTGCTCAGTCAGAGAGCTGGTGCAGACACAAAGGGTTGAATGGCCTCTTTTTCCATTGTAATAATTCTGTGATTCTATTGAGAGGAGATCACGAACTACTGAACTGAGAGGAAATCTCAATCTACTTACGTACCGAAAATCATAGATTCATGCAGCACAAAAGGAGGCTACGAAGCCCTAACAGCACTGTGCGTGTACCTGCACCACATGGACTGCAGTTATTCAAGAAGGCAGCTCACCACCACCTTCTCAAGGGTAATTAGGGATGGGCAATAAGTGCTGGTCCAGCCAGCGATGCTCACTGGCATCGATTGATTTTGATTTTGAAAAAATCCATTGTGCCTGTGCTGGCTCTTTAAATAAGCCATCCAATCAGTCTCTTCCCCTGCTCTTCTCCCATAGTCCTACAATTTTATTTTATTTTCAAGTATTTATCCAATTCCCTTTGAAAGTGTCTATTGAATCTGCTTCCCCACCCTTCAAGATCACAAAGTGTTGCTGCAGAAAAATAATTCTCATTTCCCCTCTGGTTCTTATGCCAATAATTTTAAATCATTTTACTATGGTTACCGACCCTCCACCAGTGAACACACTTTGTCCTGATTTATTTTGTTGACTAAGCATTGACGAAGATGATTATCCCCTGGAGGAGTGGGGCTATCTGGGTTACTCTTGCAGAGAACCAGCATAAACACAATGGGCAGATTGGCCACCTTCTGTGCTGAACCTTTCAAAGACTCTTTTGACAGAGTAGCCTAAAATTTTCATTGCTGTTATTTTAAATTATTGGCCTTGGTCCAAACATGGACAAAAGAGCTGAATCAAGAGGGGAGGTTGGAGTGGCTGCCCTTGACCTCAAGGCCACATTTGACTGATTGTGGCATCAAGGAGCCCTAGCAAAGCTGGAGTCAATGGGAATCAGGGGGAAAACTCTCTGCTGGTTGGTATCATCCCTTTCACAAGGGCAATTAGGGATGGGTAACAAATGTTGCCCTTGCCTACGACACCCACATCCCATGAAAGAATAAAAAAAACTTGATGCAAAGTGGGATGTTTTTCAGTCCCAAAACTCCCTAAAAGACAGTGTCATGAGGCAGAACTTTCCCTCTGTCAGGGAGAAGTTCAGGAGCGGGCGCACCTCTGATCGGTGGCCCCCAATCGGGGGCGTGCCACCATTTTACGTGGGCGGGCCAATTAAGGCCCGCCCAGCGTGACGTCCGCAAGGAAGCACTATGCGCTCCCTGTGGAGGGGGTATTCCCTGAGCCGAGAGTGCGCTCTTTCGCGCATGCGCACGAAGGAGCGCACTCATCTCCCTGAGGCTAAGTGCTGCCTCAGGGAGATCAGCTCCACAATAAAAAATCTTAAAAACAAAAAAAATTCCCTGATATATCCCCTCATGTGACACTGTCACATGAGTTGGGACATGTCCATCACTTTTAGTTACACCTTTATTAAATTTTTAAAAACCTACATGAAACCTCGTCCCGCCCGTGGACGAGGTTTCATGCTTTTTCCAATGCCCGCCAGGGCTCACGGCCTGCCCGCTAACCTTAAGGTTGGACAGGCAGGTCCACTAATTACTTTAATTACTTTGTCAATGTCCTCAATGGGCAGTTGACAGATCGAGGGGTGCACAGCTGATTCGGCTTCGTCCCTGCCGACCTGAAAATTGAAATGAGGCAGGGTGACATCGGGAGCTTCACCCAACGTCATCCTGCGTCATTTTACGCGTCGGCGAGCGGGCTCTGTCCCCCCCCCGCTCACCGACTGGAAAATCCTGGCCATGATGTATTTAATTCTATCCTAATCTTGATGTGCGATGAGTAACATATTGATACTGCCCACGACAAATCCCCCAGTGCTGCAGATGGTGCTTTAGTATGCCAAGTTCAACCCAGCAACGAACATTAATCAAGCATTTAAGTAAAACTTCTTCTTTTCGCGAAGGAAATTAAGGAAGGATAACTAGGGCAGTGTTTCCAATAGAAAGTGCCTCTTCTCTCTCTGCGCAATCAATATAATGTTCAGAGTTTAAACAAAACTCTATCACCTGGTAGGAGATGGTTTTATTTTGACATTTTTGGATCAGTGAAGATCCTCCAGCCTTGAGTTTCCTCTCTGCCAGAGAGTTGTTAAACTGAGATCCGTTCTGGGCCTACAAGGAAGCAACATCCTGGGGAATCCTCTGTATCAGCAACTTGAACTAAGTCTAGTGAATATTGGAATTCCTAAACTGACAAACATCCAACTGCCATTGACTTTGTTTTGACCGTAGCTGACGTTAGTGCTGCACAAGCCAGATATCAGGTTGAAATCCGTCTCATCCCATCGTATTTTTTTTTGTATTGTAGAAACGAAGAGGGAAAGCTACTGAACTCAAAAGCGCAGGACTCCAGTGATAACGTTTTTAAAATCTGAAGAATTAAAATGTTTATTAAAAGAGAAAAAAACTTAAGCACACGAGATAAAAGATAAGAACTTAGAAAAATCTTACAAAACACACCCCAAAAAGCATTATCAAAGGTACACATTAAAACTATCCTTTTGGCAATAGCCCTTATAGATCCTTAACCATAAAATCTAGGAAATATTACCCAAACCGAGAAATTGCTTTCATTTTTTAAACAGAAGTGCAATCCATGACTTCCCAGAACAACTCCACGCTGATGTGGTTTTTCCAAAGGGAAATTTGAAACAAACTGTTCCTCAGGACAAATATTCTGCTGGTCCAAAATTTGAGCTGCATTTCTTCAATTAAAAGACTTTCACAGCTTTTCCAGCACATTCCAGACACACAGGAATTGGCTTTCAGTGGGACTTCCCCCATAGCAACTCACTACAGCTGAAACCCTGTTGTCATAAATACCCTTTTCATCCCGTTCATCTTAGTCCTCCATTGTCTTCAAATATCTCTTTGAAAACTGTGTTTCCCAAATATTAAACCTTTTATGTTCCCATTTCCTCTCTATTTTGGGTCAATAAAGTTTAAAATGCCTGCCCCTGTTTACTCACATATCTCCTTTAAAATGCATGGACAGAACTTTGCCCTCATCGGGCGGGGTCGGCAGGGGCAAGCGGGAGCGGTCGCCACCTGCAATCAGGCCAATTGAGGCCCGCCCAGCGTGAAGTGCGTGCTGCAGCACTGCCTGTGTGCGTGGGGGGGAGGGGTGTGGAGGAGGGCGAGCAGGGAACTTTGCGCATGCGTGCGTGTGGGCGCAGGAATAGCTCCTTGAGGCACAGAGCTGCCTCAGGGAGATGAAGATTTTAAAAATTAAAAATAAAGAATTTTAAAATGTTAAAAAAGATGTGCCCTCATATGACTCTGTCACGTGAGCAGAGACATGTTATTAATGAAATGTTAAAAGTTTTATTTAATTTTTAACGTTGGAAACCTCATCCTGCCCGTGGGATGGGCGAAAAATTTAATTCAGTTGGTACTTCTTTGGCCTTATTAGGCCTGTTAATTGTCAACGGGCGCGCTGCCAACTCCCGGGCACGCCTGCCGACCAAAGTATCCCGCGTCATTTGATGCTCATTTGGGTTGGCCGCACTTATCCACAAACGCTCATTTCAAATCTACCATGTTTACTTGTAAGTTAAAACCCACCAGAAGGCCACATTACAAACGCAAGATCACACCTTTAATCTTTTACCTCTTACTTTCTACAGACAATCTGGCTCCAACAACCTTGCCTTTGGCTAACCCTGGACACACATAGACACAGCTTTACCCTTACCCACACAGAATATGTACATAAACACAAATATAAAAATATACACATCATCACAACTTTCTGTGGCTTGTGTGATTCCTGATCAACATTGCTGCCAGTGCAGAGCGCCCATGTCTAATATTTTGCATGTGACAGTTCACCATTGCTCCATCAACTCACCAGTGGATAGACAATAATAACAGGTCTCCATGTTACCGTAAAGAAACCTGAGGATATCCCTGATAAAACATTACATTTTAAAAAGTACTATTTAACATGAAACAAAGGGGAGAGTGAAGTATATTTTGTAATGAAAGTATTTTCCCCTCTTGTCTCTTGGTACTGAAGATACAGTCAAAGGTTGCCATGATTTTCCCAATGATAAACCTGCTTTCTTGCAATTTTTTTTCTA
This sequence comes from Cetorhinus maximus, assembly GCF_964194155.1. Classification (NCBI taxonomy): domain Eukaryota; kingdom Metazoa; phylum Chordata; class Chondrichthyes; order Lamniformes; family Cetorhinidae; genus Cetorhinus; species Cetorhinus maximus. The sequence goes on along the minus strand of NC_135879.1, from coordinate 207,419,605 downwards.
ATTTATTCATGGGATGTGGTGTCGTTGGCTAGGTCAACATTTATTGCCCATCCCCAGTTGTCCTTGGGAAGGTGGTGGTGAGCTGCCTTCTTGAACCGCTGCAGTCCCTGTGGCATAGGTACACCCACAGTGCTGTTAGGGAGGGAGATCCAGGATTTTGACCCAATGGCAGTGAAGGAATGGTGATATATTTCCAAGTCAGGATGCTGAGTGGCTTGGAGGATAACTTGCAGGTGGCAGTGTTCCCATCTATCTGCTGCCCTTGTCCTTCTAGGTGGTAGAGTTTGCAGGTTTGGAAGGTGCTGGCGAGGTAACTTTGGCGAGTTGCTGCAGTGCATCTTGTAGTTGGTACACACTGCTGCTACTGTGCGTCAGGGGTGGAGGGAGTCAATGTTTAAGTTAGTGGATGGGATGCCAATCAAACAGACTATTTTATCCTGGATGGTGTTGAGCCATTTGAAAAATGAAAGAAGAATATCATTTTATGATCTGTTTTTCAGCCTGTTAGAGCAGAATTATCTGGAAGAGGGGCAGAAGGTTTTTCAAATCTCTAAATAAAATGTTGCCTCATGGATTAGAATCTAATGGGTACTGATTTTGTTTTGTTGCTGTAATCTGTTGGACGTTGTTATGATCCTGTCATGAACCCCATCGCTAGCTAGAAACCTGAACCATCCCAGTTGGTCATATCTTATTAGAATGCGCCCGCAGGCTGCCTATGCTAAAGGGGCACCCTGAAATGGTTTGCTGGTGAGGAAGGGCAGGAAATGGGCCAGGTTGGCCAACCTGGTGTGCGGGGAGGGACAATCTCAAGACTATTGGCTGGGGGCTGGTGGTGCGTACTAGAACCCGCAGCGGCCCAGAATATTTTTCTGCACCCATGGTGTTTATCGCCCTGTTTTCCAGTGTAAATGGAGCAAGTAGCTATAGGAAATCCACCCCATGGTGCCACTGACTCCTTACTGCAAAACCTGAGTTCTGCTACGTGTAATTAATGGATATAATAAACCTACTAATATTATTTGAGCCAAAGGCATGAATGTCTACTTTCCTGCAGCAAGCCATCTTTGACAGGCAAGATTGCCAACCTGATTTTATTTATTTTTTAGGTGCATCATGTTGGAGGCGCAAATGGTAAAAACCCTTTTAAAATTCATCTCCAACTGTGGGATACAGCTGGGCAGGAAAGGTAATGATATATATATATATATATACTGTTAATTAACAGTCAATGATAATTAATGCAGGTTTTTTTGTATATTAAACAATGATTGACTTAATTTTCCCCTGTTGGTCTCATTATATTCTACTTAAAAAAAACACTGGCTTTTTGAAATAAATTATTCAGCAAGCGATGTTTTTATTTGGAGAGAGAGAAAACAGGTACTGTTTTATGAGGAAGATTTTAACTGCCAGAGGGCTCCTGGTGGAATTTCTGATTTCAATTTGATTCCTGCCTCTCTAGGGCAGTGTGTGACCGTAGTGAATTTAACCCCTAAATTTAGTGTCGTCAGAAGATTTTAAATGGTTCCTTTGATTGCAAGGTCTAGATCAGTAACATGATTTATAAAAACACGTAGTTAGTCTGGAAGTGCTCAGCAGGCTGGATGAAAGGTCATTGACCTGAAACGTTAATTATTTTGCGCTCCACAAATATTGCCTGTATTTTCAGTATTTCCTCTTTCCATTTCAGATTTTCAGCATCCACCATATTTTGCTTTTGTACATATTTAGTCTGTTCGTTAAGTGAATATGGATAGATTTCAAATTTTTTTTAATGGTTTGTAATTGTTAATAAACATTTAGCATGATGTTCCCATCCGCTCTTCTACTGTGTGCTTTTAAATTATCTATGTGCAAATGTGCTACAAAGGAGTGCTTCACAGCACTATAAATGCTTGAGACAATGCTTTCAGTGCTGCCAATCAGATCCTGTAAAGTCGTTGCTCTCAGTACAAAAACATATTCAAAATATCCATCCGATTTAAATAATTCATTTATTTTAAGTGAGATCTAAACATATATTTATTTTGCTTCGATGCTTTATCATTCATTTTAATTTGCAAAGTTCTGGTTTCCCTCCTTCAAGTCTTCTTTTTGTGCGAGACAAGTCCTCTGCCCAGATATTGACATTCTCCTGGAGGACCCCTAGTCCTGACTTCTGGAAGGCATTCATCACCCAGAGGAAAATTGCTATAAGTGCAAAAGCATTGGCCTGAATTTTCACACAGATGGAGAGGCTCTTTCTGGTTGCAAAAATGCTGGCAGAGGCCCAAATCTTGGAGTTCCGCCCCCGAACCCAGCCTTCACTATTTTGATTGCGGGGGGGTGCTTAGTGGGGAATGGGGATAGGTTCTAAATTGCCCACCCATGGTTCCCGGAGGCAGCTGTCCATATGGATCAGCAATTGCCCCCACTCATGTGTGATGTAGGTGTGTTGGTGAGGTAGGTGTCTGAAACCTGAAATGTGCAGATTAGACCAAGTAAGAGCAGCTCTGGACCTTGTGGATTTGTTCGGATAGCCAGGGTGCCCTTTTGGAAAGGTAAGATATCCCTTTTGATATGGTCCCTGGACACCTTTGGGGGCAGAGAGGCGGTAAGGCACCCTTTGAGAAAGGTCAAGTGCCCTTTGGGATTGTTAAAAGTAGACACGATTGTGCATAAAAAGTGTACACACTCATTAGAATTTCCAAGCTGTCACAGAATTACAGAATCATAGAATTGTTACAGCGCAGAAGAAGGCCATTGAGTCCACTGTCAAAGAACTGTCAACGCTTTCAAAGAGCTTTCAAAGCTGTCAAAGAATGTCAAGCTGTCAAAGAACTGACCAAGCTGTCAAGAAACTGTCAAAACTCATTGGAACTGTTGAATCTGTCAAGGGATTTAACTCTGCTGGGCTTTAAATTTAAAAACTATGGCGTTTAAAAAAAAATAGTGCTTGATATTTCACTCTGTCTGTTTACATAAGCCTGAAGTCTATCATATTATAAGATTTGTGCTGCATAACTGATTTTACAACCAAACATTATCACAGTGGGATGTCTGTTAAGTGAGCAGTTTGAGTGACAGCTCCAAGTGGTTATAGAATAGAAATGTCTGTTTAAAAGAGGTTAGTTGAAGGAATTTCAATATATTGATTTTTTTTATAAATGGGAGTTTATTTTTAAATGATATCATCCATAGACATGTCAAGTTATTTTATGTCAGCATGGCTCCTGAGGTTTGTCCATGGTGGATGTTAGGTCAGTTGGCATGGAGTGGATAAGAGCAAAAGATGGTGGGTGGGGTTGGTATGAGTTGGCGCAGGGGCTATAAAGGGCCATGGGGATGGGTGAGGGGCATGGGTTGGCATAGGATGTATTATGGTCCATGGGAAATGGGTAGAGGGGTATAGGGTGGCATGGAGATATAGGGGGACATGGGCGTGGGTGGGGGCATGAGGTGGAATCGGCTGGTATGGATGGGGCTAGGGTACTGTGCGGGTGGTGTGGGTTGGCGGGCTTTTGATTTGTTCATTTTTAAAACTACTTCACCACAGAGGCAGTCCTCCTGCCCAGATCGCTTCCAACAGCCTTCGCACTCTTTCTGGGGGCGGTGGGCATGACATCTAATCTAGCATGCCCCCCCCCCGCATTCCCAACATCTCTCTCCCCCCCCCACCCCCCCGCCACTGAAGCGTTCCAGGATTTTGATCCAGCAACAGTGAAGGAGTGGCGATATATTGCCAAGTCAGGATGGTGAGAGGCTTGGTGGGGAACTTGCAGGTGGTGGTGTTTCCATGTATCTGCTGCCTTTGTCCTTCTAGAAGGTAGTGGTCGTGGGTTTGGAAGGTGCTGCCTAAGGAGCCTTGATGAATTCCTGTAATGCATCTTGTAGATGGTGTACACTGCTGCCACTGTGCATTGATGGTGGAGGGAGTGAATGTTTGTGGATGGGGTGCCAATCAAGTGGGCTGCTTTGCACTGGATGGTGTCGAGCTTCTTGAGTATTGTTGGAGCTGCACTCCCCCAGGCAAGTGGAGAATATTGCATCACACTCCTGACTTGTGCACTGTAGATGGTGGACAGGCTTTGGGGAGTCAGAAGGTAAGTTCCTTGCCACAGGATTCCCAGCCTCTGACCTGTCCACAGTATTTATATGGCTTGACCAGTTCAGTTTCTTGTCAGTGGTAACCCCAGGATGTTGATAGTGGGGGATTCAGTGATGATAATGCCATTGAGCATCAACGGACTTTAGTTAGATTCTCTCTTGTTGGAGATGGTCATTGCCTGGCACTTGTGTGGCACGAATGTTACTTGATTTGTCCTTACTACCACACTGCTGAGATCAGCTAATGTTGTGCATTCCTGGAATTGAAACTATGACCTGTAAGGCTCAGTACTGAGCTGCTTACTCTGCCTTTATAAAAAGCAAAGCTTAGCATTGTAGGTGTACATATGTTTTGATAGTTATGGAGGCAGGATAATGGCAAAGGAGTGCCCAGATGTATGTCTGTGATTCCCCACAAAGGTTTCATAGAATTTATTAGCACAAGAGAAGAACATTCAACTCTTGCTAGTTTTTCTAAATGAACTATTCATGTAGTCCTATTTCCTGTCCTTTCCTTCTAAGTTCTTACCTTGTGTACACAGGCATTTGCCCACAGGAAAGAAAGGGTCACCCAACTATCTGCGCTCATGCCCTTCTGGGTACTTAGAGTAGAATAAGCTTGGAAATGTGTTGCTAGTCCTCTTGGCCCAGTGAAAGTGTTTGAATTAGGGAGCCTCAAAAAATGTAGAGGGAAGAAAAAGCCTTGAGTGTCACCCTCAAATGGGGGAAATAAATTACTTCACAAACAGCAAAACCTCTTTATCGTCAAAGAAAATAATTTCATGTACTGAATGTCAAGATGATGCCCAAAATATTATATTACAGTGTATGAAATTAAATTATTGTCTTGCAAAACAGATTTTCCTGAGGAGACATTCCACTGTGGCAGGGCATAATGAAAATTGGTAGGAGACTGGCTACTTGATTTATGCATTGTTAAAATGGATCATAACATTGCATTCATTTTATTTCTGTAGGTTTCGGAGCCTCACCACAGCCTTTTTCAGAGATGCTATGGGATTTTTATTGATCTTTGATCTAACGAGTCAACAGAGTTTTCTGAATGTGAGAAACTGGATAAGTAAGTATGATAGTAATTCAGTTCTACTTAAAGCATTCTTTTGAGGTGGAGCTTTTATTGAGAACTCACCAAGAACATGAATGAACCTGTTTTTCTACATTGGAAAGTTTCTAGAAAAAAATGTATGTGTATTCAACAGTGTTGTGTTTACACAAGGCTTTCAGATCATCTGAAATTTGTGACACTTTATCTGTTGGAAGGCTTATAAATTTGTTTGTCTGAACTTGGCATCAATTAATCCATGTTCACAGTCCAATGTGCCGTTAGAAACTAGACATGATTTTGTCAGAGGCAAATTTGATTTATCAAACTTGTAATAAGCTTACGGTTGGAAAGTTAAATGTGTGTGCTGTGAATATGATAATGCATGAGAGTTACAATAGCAGAAGTAAGAGATTTTTGACTTTTGGTTAAAGAAACATTAAACATACATGCAATTACTGAGGGAATTTACAATACAGTTTTTGACTGGCAGACATGTAAGTAAAAGATTATGTAGAAGTCACCCACAGGCACTGCATTTTAAATTATTTCCATAAAGCCATCTACCAAGTAATGCAACTACAAAGCAATGATTAATACATCTTGTTAACTTCCAGGTGCATGGAGATGCAGTAAAGTTGCTTCCAATTTAACTCTGTATACTAATGCCACTCAATGGGGTCCTGCACAGCAACATATTGAATCTTGAAATTAAATTATTTAATTATTGCATCACACATGTGTGTGCTATAAATAGAAATCTAAATAGGGAGCACCGTGAAGTGCGATGTAAATTCACCATCAACAACCTCATGCACACTCAACCTACCTTTCAAAATGATGCTTAAAATATTACCGGCTCATAATGGTAATATAAAACCAGAGTTACAGGGTTGGTGATGACCAACAGACGGATGGGATAAGTACGTTGCCAGTGAATCTGAGACATGATGAAGTGAAGCTACTTATTATATCTCTGTCTGCTATGAACATTCACTTACTTGATATCTCATATTGCACTGGTGGCACAAAACCGAGAATCGTTTTCAAATTTGGGTTCTATAACTTCATAACAGTAGATGAGAAAAATATATTTGCCATTTCAAATCACACAAATCAATAATGGTCTAATTTAAATACTTTACCCAACCTCCGAAAGAATATATAGTAGGTATGTGAAAAAAGGATTCGGAGTTACTGACTTGGATACTTCTAGGCCTTAGAGGACTAAGTCATAAAGAAAATCTCAAACAAACTAATTTTCACTGGAAAAGAGACTGAGGAGAGACAGGTGCATGTCTTCAAAATTGAAGGGCAAGTTACCAAGCTAGTTAATTTGAATAACACACATAGGACTAGAGGACACAAGTTCAAAATTCAGAAGCCTTGAGCATGGTTAAGGATGGAATAAAAACTTTTTCTGTCCACAGAACAGTAGATATGTGAAACAAATTTGCAGAGAAAGTAGTCATTACAGGGTCAAATTGCATGTTTCAAAAGGAACTGAACTGACAGCTGTTGGATAGCATGATAGAAAGTTAAAGAGATTTTGACAAGGGAGGTTACAGTAGGGAGGTCAATGTTCCTAAAGTAAGGATCAATGAAGGATAGAATAATCATACATGCATGTGACTGGAGTGGACTTGAGCCCAATGACCTTTCTGACTCTAGATTTACTTATAGTCTTATTTTAACAGTCCCTTCCAACTGTGACTAAAGGATCTATTTGTGTAATAGACTCTTCTTCAAATCCTAGAAAATTAATCACATTAGTGTTGCAAAATATTAACCTAACTTTAGTTAAATATAATTAAAATACTATTACCCACCTTGGTTCACTGATTCCTAATGTTTGGCCCCTGAACAATGATTTTTATAGGAAAGTGGACTTGACACTAAGCAGTCATCTGAATAAAGCTGCCAATGTTCCAGTTAACAAAATGACATTGACCAAGAAGCTGGTTAATCTCAAGGCTGGAGCCTGCCAAATGCCCTGCCCTCAGACTGAAACTCACACCTTATTTCTCACTCATTGCCAGCATTTTCTTGACTCCTTACTTTCAAAAAAGGCTTTCATTGCTACTGTGAATGCTGTGGTGATTTTAAATACATATGCCAGGATTTTCCAATGGTGGGGTGGGCTTGGAGGGCGGGCCTGGGAGCGGTCGGGAAGCCGACCGCTGCCGGCAATTAGCCATCTAACAAGTAATGCAACTACACAGTCATGACTAATACATCTTGTTACCATCCAGGTGCATGGAGATGCAGTAAAGTTGTTTCCAATTTAACTCTGCATACTAATGCCACTTAGTCCTGCACATCAACATATTGAATCATGAAATTAAATTTGTGTGATTTGAAATGGCAAAGATATTTTTCTCATTGACTGTTATGAAGTTATAGAACCCAAATTTGAAAATGATTCTTGGTTTTGTGCCACCAGTGCAATGCAATATCAAATATGTCAATGCCCATAGCAGGCAGGAGATATAATAAGTAGCTTCACTTCATCATGTCTCAGATTCATTGGCAACGTACTTATCCCATCTGTCTGTTGGTCATCACCAACCCTGTAACTCTGGTTTTATATTAACATTATGAGCCAATTAACGGCCAGCCAGTGTGAAACACACACTGCAGCACTCAGCACTTCCGGGGTGGGGGCATGAGGAGCGCAAGCGCTGATGTTCACAGGGTGCGCACAGTAAAAGCTCCCTGAGGCACAGAGCTGCCTCAGGAAGCTGAAGGTTTTCCAAATACAAAATAAAAATATTAAAAATGTTAAAAAACAGGTGACTCTGTCACATGAGCAGGGACATGTTAGAGATGAGTGCAAAAAGGTTTTATTTTTTTAAATCACTGGTCGAAACCTCATCCCACCCGTGGATGAGGTTTCGCCAAAAATGCAAAGGCCCCTTGGCCTTTTCGCCGAATGGCTGGACGGGCAGCAAAAAATTTGAATCAAATCCTTTATTAAGGGCCTTAATAGGCTGCTTAATTGTCAGCGGGCACGGTGCTGATTCCCGCACATGCCCGCTAACCGAAATATTGCACAAGTGCACAATGACATCGGGATGCTCGCCCGACGTCGCTGTGCGTCATTTTACACTCGTTCAGGTTGGGCACACACCCACCCAACAAGCGCAGTATTCTGCCTATAGAGTTCTCTTTCTTTCTGTTCTCCAGAGAAAGACACAGAAATAATTAAAATATCTGTTATTTTTTCTTTAGAAGGCAGTAACATTAACAAGACAGTAGTTATTGCAATCCCTAGTTTCCCTGAAGGTATTGAGTCAACCAACATAGAACAGGAGTCTAACTCAGACCAGATAATTGGGACAGCTCACTTCCTGAAGGAGATTAGAAACCAGTACAACCTTTAAAAGAATAAAAACAGAAAATTCTGGAAAAGCTCAGCAGGTCTGGCAGCATCTGTGGAGACAAGCAGAGTTAACATTTCAAGTCCATATGACTTCTTCAGAGCTGAAGGAGAGAAGGTGATGGTTGGTCTTTAAACACTGTAGCCAGGTTGTGAAGAACAATGCTGTTGGATAGGGAGTTCCAGGATTTTGACCCAGTAATGATAAAGGAATGCCAATATATGTTTACATCAGAATTGTCTGTGATTTGGTGGCGATGGTGATCCTATGCGCCTACTGCCCTTGTCCTTCTAGATGATGGAGGTCACAGGTTTTGGGGTGCTGCTGAAGAAGCCTTGGTGAGTTGCTGTAGTGCATCTTGTAAACATTGCTGCCACTATGTGCTAGTGGTGAAAGGAGATCGATCTTTAAACTGATGGCCAGGGTGTTGATCAAGTTAACTGTTTGCCCTGGATGTTACCAAGCTTGTTGAGTATTATTGCGGCTGCACGCAACCCAGCAAGGGAGCAAGTACTCCATCATATACCAGTTGAGGTTAAAATCAAAGGCGACCTTAGGATGTTGATGGTGGGGGATTCAGTGATGGCAATACCATTGAACATCAAGGGGGAGTGCTGAGGCTCCCTCTCGTTGAAGATGGCTACTGTCTGGAATTTATTTAAATCCTGAAGTCATTCTCCATTTAAGTAATACTCTGCTTTTTTGTTCTTCCTGCCAAAGTGAACAACTTCACATTTTCCCACATTAAACTCCATTTGCCAGAGCTTTGCTCACTCACTCACTCAACTTATCTATATCCATCTGCAACCTCCTCGTGTCCTCTTCACAACATACTTTCCTATCTATCTTTGTGTCATCTGCAAATTTAGCTACCATGTCTTCACTCCCCTCATCTAAGTCATTAACGTAAATCATAAAAAGTTGAAGCTCCAGTTCAGACCCCTGTGGGACTCCACTTGCCACATCCTGCCAATCAAAAAAAGACCCATTAATGCATACTCTCTGCTTTCCGCCTGCCAGACAATCTTCTATCCATGCTAATATGCCACTACACTATGTGCTTTTATTTTCCATAATAATCTTTGATGCGGCACCTTATCAAAGTTATCAAAGTTCCTAAGGAACTTCTGCGGTGATACCTTTGGGCTGAAATGATTGGACTCCACCAATCATAACAATCTTCGTTTGGACTAGGTACAACTCGAGCCAGTGGAAATTTTCTCCCCGATGTCCCGTGACTTCAGTTTCAGTAGGACCCTTTGGTGCCACACGGTCAAATGCTGCCTTGGTGACAGAGCCATTGATCAGGGGCCCACTGTAATTTTCTAGTCAGCCTGCAGGCCCCTGTGGCATTGGAAGCAGGACAGATGCCTGTAGGCGACCACCTGGCAGCAGGCCAGTGGAGCTGGCCCTTCAGGATCACTTTAAGATGCCACTGCAGTGGCTGTGCCTATCCAGCTCCCACCCATGCTGGGGGAGCCCCTCCACAATGGTGGTCTGGCAACTGTGACCATGGTCGGGATTTTCCGGTCCCACCCTCCGCAGAACCAAATTCCCGCCCGAAGTCAACAGACCTTTGGTCAAATTTTCCATCCCGCCCGAGACAATTCCCACCACGGACGGGACCAGAAAATCCCAGTCCATGTCTTTTCAGTTTTGTAAAAGGTGCGGAGAGGGTGCCTCTCTTCCTTATCTGAGCTTCAGGCTGCAGCTCCTTCAGTGCTTTAGGGCCTCCTATTGGTCCTCCAGCTTCAAGAGCCCACCATTGTCCTTAATTGGTTCTGGCTATTAATTAGCCAATCCTTACAAAATTGTGTCGGTTAACTGTTGCCAACATGATGCAGGGTAAGGACCTGGAAATGACGCCAAAGTTGAGGTCCTGATGCTGAGTGGAAATTCCTGCCCTATGTGCAGAGATTTTTCTTAATTGGTTGTTTGAATCAGAGCCATGTAGTATGAACAAGGTACTGTACTGTCATTGGGAATGGATCCAATGCCCACTGAAATGAGATCAGTATAATTATACCTTTGGAAAAATTACAGCTCAACCTATCTTCAAATAGCTGAGTTAGGAGGGACTCATGCTTTTCACCCATTTATAGCTGCATTCCTGTTGTTAGGTATGAATTGTTCCTCAATTGACTGGTTCTTCAACTGTTGACATATCTGTGGGCTTGTGCCTGGTTGAGTAAAGACGCATTTGTTCTGGCAGCAATTTATTTCTCTCTATGTGTATTTATATTTGTGTGTCTCAGTTTGTACGGGGTCTATTTTAAACAAACCCAACTGGTAGGAAATAGATGAGATTGGATTGGCTGTCCATTTTACACACAACTCATTTTACTTTCCATTGAAATTAGTGGAAAGTAAATCAGATGAAATGTAGTCCAAGTGTCAGCCCCATCCTATCAGTTTCCAGCCACACTGGTGACATTAAAATGACCCACATCTCTCTCTCCCTCTATTTGAACTATTTTTGCCTTTGACTTAGAAAGTTGTAGGTTCAAGCCTAATTTTAGAAACTCAGTACAGGACTTTAAGTTGACATTTACTGCTGGTGGAATGTGGAAACATAGAAAATATGTTGGAGCAGTGCATTCGGCCCTTCGGACCTACTCCGTCATTCAGTATGATCCTGGCTGGTCCTCTATCTCAACGCCATACTCCTGCTCTCTCCCCATACAGTTGCCAAGCTTTGAATGGCATGTCTAACTGAGACCCTGACCAGCTCTGGTGGGTCTTAATGATCCCATGGAACTAGTCGAAGAAGAGAAGAATGTTCCCTTGATGTCCTCGCTAACATTTATCCCTTAACCAACACTGTGGGATCCACATTGACTCGTCATTCTCATCTCATTAGCATTTGTGAGGTCTTTCTATGGCCTAACATACTGTTACATTTACCCAAGTAATGACAGACTGCAAATGAGAATCAGTATATGTGAAGACAGTCCTGAAAGATATGGTAAGGCAGTATTTAAATGCGGAATCAACTCCTGGTTGAGTATCCCCTCACTTAAATATTTTAAGGGGAGAATTTTCTCCCCACCGGGCAGGCCGGTCGGGAGAGGGCGTGGGCGGGCGCGCAGCTAATCGCCACCCGCGATCAGCTGCACGTCGTCATTTTATGTGGGCTGTCCAATTAAGGCCCACCCAGTGTGAGGCGTACCCAGAAGCGCTCAGCGCTACCTGTGCGGGCACGGGAGAGGAAGGAGAGTCGGGGCCTGTGCTATTTTCGCACATGCGCGCTAAAGAGCGCAGAAATCTCCCCGAGGCACGGAGCTACCTCATGGAGATTAATTTCATAATAAAACATTGAACAAAAGAAAAAATAAAATTATTCAGACATGTCCCCTCATGCAACAGTGTCACATGAGCTGAGACATGTTTATGAATTTTCATGAAAATTTTTATTGAATTAATAAAACCTTCATGAAACCTCATCCACGGGGTTTCATGAGAAATGCGAAGGCCGCCTGGACTCTTTGCCTGCCCATCAACCTTAAGGTTGGACAGGCAGCCCTGACACTTACTTTAATTAGTTTATTAATGGTCTTAGCAGGCCTTTGACAGTTCAGCGGGCGCGCAGCCGACTCCAGTGTGTGCCCACCGAACTAAAGATCAGAATGACATGCGGTGATGTCAGAACGCACGCCCAACATCACTGCGCATCACTTTACATGCGGGGGTGGGCCCCTGCACGCCGAACAAAAGATTCTGCCCTAAGAAAAACTACTGACGTGAGCAGTTGGGACCAGCTTCCATCTATTGGTGATTTGTCACATCTAGGATCACCTTGACATATCTCCTCTGGGTCCCACTGACTCCTGAAGACTCAGGAACTCTTGCTGTATGAAATCCATGCCCTCTTTCTCTCTGCCAATGGTCTTGATTGGAACAAGCAAAGGCTCAATTCCCAACATGCCAACCCAGAATCTCTGGGACCCAATTTATCTCCTAAAGTTACGGTGGGACTGAATTGGAAGGATCTTGGAAACTCAGCTCTAATGCATTTCCCTTATGCTGCTTTTTTATGTGGAATAAGAGAACCTCATGTCAGGAAATGTCATGTAGATTATTGGATTAGGGACTGCATTTCCCCATGGCTTTAAATTAGTATGCCTATTGCATATGAATGTTTACCTTGGACGTATAAAACTCCTTTGCCTGCTACGTGAATTGAAGCATTTGATAGAAACATTAGCCAGAGTTTTCTCCACTTAAAAAAGTCCTGCGTGTTGGGACCATTTCTGAGCCATGTCTGAGGTGCGGTCTCTGGTGCAATTTTACAGAAGCAGCCAATTAGCAGGCAATCTCCGCATTCGCTGTCCAATTAGGGACAGCACATGGGCAGTACATGTGGAAGGACCAATCAGAGCAAGCAAAGGGAAGGGAGGACCAGCAGCCCCGCTAAGAATGGCATGCACTATTGAAGTGAATGGAGAAGGAGAAGGTGCCTTAAGATCGAGGCATGCAACTACATGCGAGCATATGAAATAGGAGCAGAAGTAGGCCTTTTAGCCCCTTGAGCCTGCTCTGCTATTCAATAAGATCCTGTCCGACCTGTTTGTGTTTTGAATTCCATATTCCCATCTACCCCTGATAACCTGTGATTCCCTTGCCGAACAAGAATCTATCTACCTCTGCCTTAAAAATATTCAATGATTCCGCCTCCATCACCTTCTGAGGCAGAGAGTTCCAAAGTCGCACAACCCTCTGAGAGAAAAAAAATTCTCCTCATCTCTGTCCTAAAAGGGCAACTCCTAATTTTAAAATAGTGCCCCCTAGTTCTGAACTCACCCACAAGAGGAAACATCCTTTCCACGTCCACCTTGTCAATTCCATTCAGGATCTTATATACTTCAATCAAGTCACCCCTCCCTCTTCTAAACTGTAGTGGAAACAAGCCTAGTCTGTCTAACATTTCCTCATAAGACAACCCGCTCATTCAGGTATCATCTAGTAAACCTCCTTTGAACCGCCTCCAATGGATTTACATCCATCCTTGAATAAGAAGACCAAAGCTGCACACAGTACTCGAGGTGCGGACTCTCCATTGCCCTGTATGACTGAAGCATAACATCCTTACTTTTACGTTCAATTCCTCTCGTAATAAAGGATAGCATCCCATTAGCCTTCTTAATTACTTGCTGTACTTGCTTACCAACTTTTTGTGATTTATGCACAAGAACACCTAGATCCCTCTGCACCTCAGAATCCTGCAGTCACTCACCATTTAAGGGGAGGTGGTGGCATAGTGGTATTATCACTGGACCAGGGACCCAGCATAATTCTTGGGACTCCAGTTTGAATCCCACCAGAGCAGAAATTTGAATTCAATTAAATCTGGAATTAAAAGTCTGATGATGACCACAAAACCATTGCTGATTATCTATAAAAACCCATCTGTTTCACTAATGTCCTTTAGGGAAGGGATCTGCCATTCTTACCTGGTCTGGCATTTGTGTGACTCCAGACCCACAACAATGTGGTTGACTGTTTAAAAAAAATGCCTCTGAACAAGGGCAATTAGGGATAGGCTGTAAATGCTGGCCTAGCCAGTGATGCCCACATCCCACAAATAAAAAAAGTAATACTCTGCTTTTTTATTCTTCCTGCCAAGGTGAACAACTTCACATTTTCCTACATTTTTCTCCATCTGTCAGATTTTGCCCAATCATTCAACCTATCTATAGCCACCTGCAACCTCCTTATATCCTCTTTGCAACTTACTTTCCTACCTATCTTTGTGCCATCTGCAAATTTAGCTACCATGCCTTCACTCCTCTAATCGAAGTCATTGATATAAATTGTAAAAAGTTGAGGCCCCAGCACAGATCCCTGTGGGACTTCACTCATCATATCCCGCCAATCAGAAAAAAAGACCCATCCACTCATACTCTCTGTTTTCTGCCAGCCAGCCAATCTTCTATCCATGCCTTCCATGCTATCCATGCCTATCCATGTTACCCCTACACTGTGAACTTTTATTTTCTGCAATAAACTTTGACGTAGCGCCTTATCAAATGCTAATGCTGGAAGGGCAGACAAACCCTAACACCTAGAACTATCAAGTGGATCTGTCTGCAGAGAAATGCTTCCACTTGAAAGCACTTGACTGCGGATGTGCTGAATGAATCCTAAATGCCCACTTAAAGATAACTCAGCATATTCATCTCATGGCACTCTGACCCCCTGATGTACTCTTGTCTCCTGTGCCCTATGCCCCTCCAGCAAATTGCCATTACCCTAGGAAAATACCAATGCTATAATGGCCTTATTTGCTTCCTGCTGCCGGGTGGGTTACCATTTGGACAATCGGCTCACCTCTGGGAAAAGCGTTTTTATGCGGGAAAACATCAGAAAGCCAGCCTGACCTATTGTTTTAAAATTTCCCTTCCCCTTCCACCTCACCCCCAATCTCCAAATCCATTTGAAGGGAAATTTTCCCCCACTAATTTCAAGGCCTATACTTCCAGGCTGGTAGAGAATTGTTAGGAAAATGACAGTCGATTCCGTCTGTTCAAAGCCGTACATGGATCCATAAGGAAAAAGGACTTTCGATGCAGCAAGTGAGCAGCCAGCTGTGATTTGTAATCCTCCACAGAGAATTATTGTGCCATTTCCATATAATGTGCAATTTGGCACTACTGCTCTTAAAAAGTGTTTTTGAAATGTTATTTTTTGGAGGAAGCAACTGTATCATTTCACCAAAATAACTTCAATCAGTAAGGAATATAATGGTGCACTTCAGCAATTATGTGACTGTCTAAATGTGGGGGGTTATTCATCAATTGCTTTTCTTATGAAAATCGTGCACTTTTAAGGGTTGGAAATTGCCTTTTTTGTGCTGCTTTGATTGGGTGACCATATTTTCTAAACTGAATCTGAGGATACAGAAAAGTTGCCAGGTTGGAAAATGTAGGTTGCGCTATGTAGTAAGGCAAAACTTTTAGCAGTTTATATTTTAACAATTTCACACATACATTACAAATGCAAACAAATATTCATACAATGACTGCAGGTGTAACATCATATTATTGAAGCAAATTCAGAGACCATTTATATATAACAATACAGTACTGATAACATAGAACATAAGAATATAAGAACTAGGAGCAGGAGGAGGCAATTCAGCCTCTCGAGCCTGCCCCACCATTCATTACGATCATGACTGATCTCATTTCGGCCTCGACTCCAATTTCCCGCCCTCTCTCCATAACCTTTCAACCCGTTACTAATTAAAAATCTGTCTATCTCCTCCTTAAATTTATTCAGCGTCCCGGCATCCACTGCACTCTGAGGTAGTGAATTCCACAGATTCACGGCCCTTTGAGAAAAGTAATTCCTCCTCATCTCTGATTTAAATCTACCACCCCTTAGCCTAAAACTATGGCCTCTCGTTCCTGAATGCCCCACAAGGGGAAACACCCGCTCCATGTCTACTTTGTCTATCCCATTTAGCATCTTATATACCTCAATTAGATCTCCTCTCATCCTTTTAAACTCCAGCGAGTATAGGCCTAAACTGCTCAATCTCTCCTCATAAAACAAGCCCCGCATCTTTGGAATCAATCTAGTGAACCTCCTCTGAACTGCCTCCAATGCAACTACATCCTTCCTCAAGTAAGGGGACCAAAACTGTGCACAATATTCCAGGTGCAGTCTCACCAATGCCTTGTACAGTTGCAACAACACTTCCCTATTCTTATACTCTATTCCTTTAGCAATAAATGTCAAAATTCCATTTGCCTTGTTTATTACCTGCTGTACCTGCATACTAGCTTTCAGTGATTCATGCACGAGGACACCGAGATCCCTCTGCACTGAAGCATTCTGAAGTTTCTCTCCATTTAAATAATAAGTCGCCTTTTTATTCTTCCGACCAAATGGATAACCTCACACTTATCCACGTTGAACTCCATCTGCCAAATTTTGTCCCATTCACCTAACCTGTCCATATCTATTTGTAAACTTCTTAAGGTAAGATCCCAAGGGATGGAAGGTAATTTGGCAAATTGGATCCAGAATTGGCTGAGTGGCAGGAAGCAGAGGGTGATGGTTGATGGGTGTTTTTGTGACTGGATGCCTGTGTCCAGTGGGGTTCCACAGAGATTGGTGTTGGGTCCCTTGCTCTTTGTATATATATATATTTTTATATAAACTATTTAGACTTGAACATAGGAATTGAATTATCAGTAAATTCGCAGATTACACGAAAATTGGGGTGGTAAATAGTGAGGAGGATAGCCTTTGATTACAGGAGGATATAGACGTGCTGGTCAGATGGGCTGATCAGTGGCAAATGGAATTTAATCCGGATAAGTGTGAGGTGATGCACTGGGGCAGGACAAACAAGGCACAGGAATACACCATGAATGGTAGGACCTTGGGAAGTACCAAGGATCAGAGGGACCTTGGTGTGCATGTCCACCGGTCCCTTAAGGTAGTGGGACAGGTAGATAAGATAGTTAAGAAGGCATATGGGATACTTTCCTTTGTTAGCCGAGGCATAGAATATAAGAGCAGGGAGGTTATGCTGGAACTGTATAAAACGCTGGTTAGGCCACAGCTGGAGTATTGCGTGCAGTTCTGTAATCCGCATTGTAGGAAGGGTGTGATTGCACTAGAGAGAGTGCAGAGGAAATTTACCAGGATGTTGTCTGGGCTGGAGAATTTTAGTTTTGAGGAGAGATTGGAAAGACTGGAGCAGAGGAGATTGAGGGGGGACATGATTGAGGTGTATAAAATTATGAGGGGCATAGATAGGGTAGACGGAAGGAACCTTTCCACTTGGTGGAGAGATCAATAACCAGGGGGCATAGATTGAAGGTAAGGGGCAGGAGGTTTAGAGGGGATGTGAGGAAGAATTTTTTCACCCAGAGGGTGGTGGTAATCTGGAACTCACTGCCTGAAAGGGTGGTAGAGGCAGAAACCCTCATAACATTTCAGAAGTATTTGGATGTGCACTTGCGATGCCATGGCATACAAGGCTATGGGCCTGGTGCTGGAAAAGGGGATTAGAATAGTTAGGTACTTGTTTGACCGGCGCAGACTGGATGGGCCGAAGGGCCTTTTTCTGTGCTGTAGACCTCTATGACTCTATGACTATTCAGGAATGACAGTTTTTTGTACTCATTGTCTATATGGCCTGCTAATCTGGGCTGACTCAACTTTGCAAGAAAACATTTGTAACTGATCTTCAACTGCTGTAAGGGCAGCTTTTTGTTTAATGCTAGTTTCGTACTTTCTCGTAGATGCCCTGCTTCTACTCGAGATAGAAAATGTTGACTGTTTTTTTTTGTTCATGGGAAGAGGGTCACTGGCTGGGCCAGCATTTGTTTCCCATCCCTAATTGCCCTTGAGAAGGTGACGGTGAGCTGCCTTAGAACCATTGCAGTCCATGTGGTGCAGGTACACCCACAGTGCTGTTAGGGAGGGAGTTCCAGGATTTTGATCCAGAGACAGTGAAGGAACAGTGATATATTTCCAAGTCAGGATGTGTGGCTTGGAAGGAAACTTGCACGTGGTGGTGTTCCCATGTGTCTTGTCCATCTAAGTTGTAGAGGTCACAGGTTTGGAAGATGCTGTCGAAGGAGTCTTGGTGAGTTGCTGCAGCGCATCTTGTAAATGGTGCACACTACTGCTACTGTGCGTTGGTGGTGGAGGGAGTGAATGTTTAAGTTGATGGATGGGGTTCCAATCAAGGGGGCTGCTTTGTCCAGAATGGTGTTGAGTTTCTTGAGTGTTGTTGGAGCTGCACTCATCCAGGCAAGGGTAGAGTATTCCATCACACTCCTGACTTGTGCCTTGTAGATAGTGGACAGGCTCTGGGGAGTCAGGAGGTGAGTTAATCGCTACAGAGGTTGATAGATTCTTGTTAGCCAAGGGAATCAAAGGTTATCGGGGGTAGATGGGAATGTGGAACTTGAAACACAAACAGATCAGCCATGATCTTATTAAATGGAGGAGCAGCCTCGAGGGACCAAATGGCCTACTTCTGCTCCTCTTTCATATGTTTGTACGTTCATAATTCCTAGCCTCTGACCTACTCTTGTAGCCACAGTATTTATATAGCTGGTCCAGTTTAGTTTCTCGTCAATGGTAACCCCAAGGATGCTGAGATTGAACATCACACCGAAGTTTCCTCTCTGGTTGGTCATAAACATGGAAAATCCTTTAGAAGTCAGAAATTAAGGCAGCAATTACATTTTTTGACAGCTCCCTTTTCATCAAATCTCAAATCTTGTGTGTGTTCTACATCATGTGCTATTCAATCAGTGTTGTAGCTATGGCAACTGCAACAGTGCTGTACTATCTATGTTACCATTAATCGTAATCATAACATTAATAGAAATGTTCTGGCTATTTCTCTCTAATGCATTAATCATTATTTAGATGTTTAGCAGACATCATTATTAAAGGCAGCTTTACACTACATAGTGCTGTACCTCACTTATACACGAAACATATTCCAACAGGAGAAGTTAAAAGTTAGGGTATTCAGGAATGAGTTTCATGTACCAGGACGAGGACTCCTCTGGGGCATTGTTTCCCTGGGGACACAGTACCTCATTTAGGGACTGTCCCCAGAAGGACAACTGGTATCATTTGGTTCATTTATTAGTGGAGGTATAAATGATGAAGATGAAAGTTTGATGACCTACATTTTGGTGCAGTAATTCCTCATTGTCTGAATTTAGTTCAATCCCCACACACAAAGCATCCCTCACTGGCGCTCGACTTCTCTGTGTCCAGGTTTGATTCATAGGGTGGAATTTTATGACAAGTTGGATTTTACGGTCCTGCAGAAGTCAATGGAGTTTGGGATGGCTCGCTGCATTTTACGGTCCCGTTCCCGCGGCAGCAGGGCTGTAAAATTCCGGCCATAGATTTGATTTCCTTGTTAGTTTGAATTCCCTGGTTTGTAGCAGTTTGGGCTCTTTGCTGCCACCTCCAGTCTGCTTGAGGTACTAAATGTTTGTTTACTATTTGTTTCATTCAGGCCAGCTTCAAGCAAATGCATATTGTGAAAATCCTGATGTGGTTTTAATTGGAAACAAAGCGGATTTGGCTGATCAGAGGGAGGTACAGGAGCTTCAAGCCAAGGAACTGGCAGACAAATATGGGTAAATGCTTACTCACGTAACTTATATCACTTCCATCAATAAATTAGAATTATGTGTGCCATAATGCCACCATCAGCACCTCCTTTAGCCAGTACCATTACCATTAACATTCCTTTGTCCTTTTGTTCATGATATCTTTGTCAATCTCTCCTTAGCCCTCACATATTGCTGGCCTTCTATCCAGCTTCACCTGCTCCACCCCCCTTAAATAGTATAAACTCCATCACATTTTTACTTCTCTTTAGCTCTGAAGAAGTAACATGGACTCGAAATGTTAACACTGTCTTTCTCTCCACACATGCTGTCAGACCTGCTGAGCTTTCCCAGCATTTTCTGTTTTTGTTTCAGAATTATGTCTATTTACTCACAAATAAATAAATATCTGTCTTCTCTAACTGACCAGTCAGAGTAGCTTTTGAAAATTGGCAAATCAAGATAGGCCTTGACTTTAACTCTGGGCGGATTTTAGGATTTTAGGCGTGAGTTAGAAACTCAACAGTTGTTGCAGAAAGCAGGATTGAGCTAGTTTCACTCCGGGGCCACATTTAAATCCTGCTGGCAGACTTCCCACTTGTTCTGGTGGGGTGGGAAGCTGTAAAAAAAAAATCACATGCAGTGTAATTGCCGACACAATGAACTAGGTGGCTAGATTGGCTCCCAGAGCTTTCTGTTGAGGGGCTTATGGTCTGGAAAGTGGTGGTCATGGATGGAATCAGCGGCAGAGAAGTCCTAAACTTTCATTGTGGAGCACTCCTGCTCCTCCTAACCCTGTAAGGAGGGCATTAAAAATGTACCTGTTTGGTCCTCTGTTGGCCCTGATCCTCTTAACCCCTGTTATTAACCCGGAGGTTTCTCCAACAATTTCTAAGAGAGAAGTATTTTGTGACCTGTTCAGAGGCTTAAAAGCAGAACACTTGGCTTCAAAATCAGAAGGTGTGCAGCTGGTTGGGAGGGAGAGGGGATAGGGTGGTGAGTGGGCACATTAAAAGAGTGAACAAGGGGCTAAAAAATTTAAAACAAAAGAAAATCATAATGTGTTGCATACAATGTTCCCCTTAAAATTTAGTTGGTCTGCTTGGTCTGTTTTATCCAGAATATATTTTTGTGCAGCTGCACACACGCATTATTTATCACAGAGCAATGTTTGCATGTTACCATTTAGGTCACTGCACAACCACATACCTGTGCAGCTTAGTGGGAACATTGCTTGTACATGATTTTTAACAATGGGCACTAATACAATCATCATTCTGATCTGCGCCACGGCTCCCCATTCAATCTTTAGACGATAGATGCTACTGGGGAAAGAAGAAATGTTTACATTGAACCCTTGTGAGCACTCAGTTTCCTTTCACAGAAAATGGAAAAATACCTCCTGTTCTTTCCCTCCCCCCAGGATTCCGTACTTTGAATCAAGTGCGGCCACCGGAGAGGGCATTGATGAAGCTATAATTGCATTGCTGGACTTAATAATGAAACGCATGGAGCAGTGTGTCGACAAGAGTCAAATACCTGATTCAGTCAATGGAGGATCTGCCCAAAAACTCGAAACTGCCAACCCAAACGAGAAGAAGTGTGCCTGCTAGAAAATAACTTCATGACAGCTGAAGAATTTTTGCATGTGTAAATGGTTTCTCCAAAAGTTTATTTTCCTATCTCATTTTTTTTTGTTGTTTGAATTTTCTCTTGGCCATCTTTAGTAGTCACTGCAGGATATTGTTGTAGAAGGGACTGCTTGGGTGTTGCAGAAAGTGTCTCCAAGATGATATATCCTAGTTGGAAAATTTGACTTGTGGGATGTATACCTCAGTACAGTGGCCTATTTGCCCCCAGCCAAATTAACAGCACTCAGCTGCTTCCAGCCAAATACTGATGCTGCCGAATGGCTACATGAAAAGTAAAAGAAATTTGATTTCTCTCATAGAAAAGTAGGTCATCCATTACAAAGATGAAAGCAACATTTACACTTAAATGAAGCATTTGAGAAAGTGTCCGCGGAAGAACATTTGCAACCTTAATTGAATGTTTGGCTCTCTCTGAAGAGATCTATCCTTTCTTTGATGTAGTACTTTCTTTTGAAGTATAATCTTAGTTTTTTTTTGTTCCCCCCCCCCCCAAACTTTTGCTGACAAAAGGCTTCAGCTTCCACCCGTTCCCCCAGAGTCAAGAAGGTGGTAAAATTGATTGCAGCCTGGTTTATATTGTCTACGTAATGAGAGCAAGTATTAATAATGCAACAAAAAATTATTTCAAAGTGTTACTATTCAACGTGGTGTTAATTTGTTGCAACTGTGAGACATCCTGTTCAAAGAGCGCTATGTGACAACCATTGTACACAAAGCATAGTTAATATTGAGTTTCACACTGTGATAGGCTTTGAATCCTCAATCGCATGTGCTGGCAGCTTGTCTGTGTAGAGTATTTACAACATGTTAAAAATCAAAAGCAGCCATGTTTTTAAAAGTAAAATGTAATTTTCATCTTCTGAAAGTAAACTGTACCGTGGAAACATAGAAACAAAGGAGCAGGAGTAGGACTGGCACCCAAATTGGGTAGAACTCATTAGAAATAATGGGTGGAATTTTCCAAAGCCAGTGAAGGTGGAGGGGTGAGGGAGAGTGGGGGAGGGGCATTGTGGTTTTGGGGGAGTGAAATTGTGGAAAGTGGTGTCAGGTCAGGGCACTGATGTGATCCAGTCCCCTTCTGGCTTTCCCAAGTGCGGGTTGGAGGTGCAGTGGGGAATCCCAGTGGCTGAGGAGGGAAGCCAACTGAAGTACTTAAGAAGGCAACTAGGAACAATTTGGCACATGGATTCCCTCTTTCCCAGCGGCTGAGCAGTCCCATGCTGTGTCGCCAACCTAGCAGCTTGGACAAGGTGAGAGCACGATGGGAAGGACTTCCTCAGTGAACCTGAGAAATTGAGAAGGCCTTGCTCAGTTCACTGGAGCAGCAGATGTGGCCAGGCGAGAGACAGCTGTTCAAAGCACTCCTTCTCTCAGAAAGCACTATCACTGCTTGACAGGTGATTGCCAACTTGTTGGAAGGCACGTCACCTATCTAGCGCTTCATTCACCTTCAGTTGCACTTCCCTGCTTCCAGCTTTCATCATGCATGGGAGCAGCTTATGCTGATGCTACACCTTCCACCATGCTGAGGGGCAGGAGCAGAAGCCATACCATCCTCAACAGTACCACCAGCAGCGGGACCAACACTAGCAGTAGCACCAGGTGACTTCTCCTCTGCAGTACGTTCCTCCACAGGGTAGATAGGATGGACATATAGATCCAGCTGGAAGGAGGTGAGACCCCCTCCCCACACAGGGTCTACAAGTCTACAGGTCAACTTTCTTGACATGTGTGAGCACCAGTGACTCAGCCTCTCAGGGCAGGTCACTGCTGAATTAGCATCTTTGTGGGGCAAGACCTCCCTCCCAGTAGGCCAGGTGTGCATGCATTGCCTTTGGCCAACAAGGTGTCTGTCACTGGAGACCCTCTCCCCAGGGATTCTCCAGTGATTCTGACTCTCACCGAGTTGTGTTCTCTCTTCTGGAAAGAGAGAAAGCAGAGAAGTGTGAGTGTTCATAATGGATTGTGTACAGAGGAGGGAAGAACACCATTTGTGGAAGGTCACTGTGAGGCATGGGCGCAAGAGGGGAATAAGCTGAATGCAAGTGTGAGTGTTAGCTGTTCAGATAGCAATATGAGGAGGCGCCTGCAGGAAGAGGAATGAATGGAACTACAAGATATGTTGACCTGAGGCATGCTGTGCAGGAGAATGCTGGGCAGGTCAGAGTGTGGGGCTCGGCACCTGAAAGTGTTTATGCCACTCACCTGTCATTCCCTCCTGAGGTCCTGAATCCTCTTGGTGCACTGTCTCAAGGTTGGAGGCTGGATTACTGCTGATTTCCTCAGCAACTTCCGTTCACGTCGGCTTGGCTGGAGAGGTTGTCCTCTTCCTTCTGTCCTTGGGAGAGCTCACCTCACTGCAGCCCCTCAGATCCCACAGCAGGACCTCCTGGCAAGACTGAAACCAGATGGTGGTGGGGGATAGGGGGAGCAGCCTTCCCAGGGTTCCTCTGGGTGTAGCAGCCTGAAAACACAGGTGCTGCTGAGCTTTTCTGAAACGTGGCATTTCCCTGTCAAGCAGGGGAAACTGGAAATGTTAGTTTTTTTTTGACAGCAGCACTCCTTTCATAATTCTAACAGCTCCTATGAGCCCCATGTACCTCTGTGTACAGTTGAATGAATAGCCAGGACAGGTAAATGAATCACATAAATAGGCTGCAGGGCAGATGACAAGAGAACGATCTGGAAAGCAAGTATTTTGTCAGTTCTGTTCCTCATTAGTCTTTTGAAATAGAAACTCTCAAGTTAGCTTTAAATTTTGATGCCATTTTTGTTTCTGTCTTCCCTTTTGATCTTTATGCATTTGGGGAACTAACTTGTGAGTTGCTGAAAGCAACAATGTGAGAAGGCTGAATGAATGTATATACACTCATTGGAATGGTGCCATATCTGAAGCAACCTGTGCCAAAGGCTGCATCTTTGCACATATTCAGGTTTCTTATGCTGCAGGGCTTAATACCACCTTCGACTCAGTTTTCTTTCTAATAATATTTTTTGTATACGTTATTAAATCCAATATTCAGAAGGATGAACAGAACTAAACTGAATTTAATCTTAATTCCTGTAACCATTTTTATCACTGCTTGAGTTCCTTTTTAAAAGCCCTGACGAACTGGCCTCTATAACCCAGCAAACTGTTACCAGTTGTGGTTCTCTTGCTAATATTGAATTAGGTGATATTTGTAACATGTTGATTTGAATCAAAATGTTTGGAATCTTTTGGTGGGTCCAGTGCAAACCTATTAAGAAAAAGGATAAATGCTTTTGAAAGAATTTCACTATGTATGGAATGGCTGAGTGCGACTTTTTCAATTGACATCTGAGACTAAATTTAATACTCCCAATGGGGATCTACATACAAAGAGTTTGGGCCAGAGATGGGTTTCAATACTCTGTAGCACTAACTCTGCTTATAAGCACTAATAACTGTTAGCAATGCCTCAGATTTGGAAGTTACCCTGTTTTTAACCTTGTGTTCTCGCACTATGGTACAGAGATTAGTTCAGTAGGTGCCATGTATGTGAAATCATATTGGAATATATTTTGCACAAATGAGGAATGAAACCTGTACAGCGATCATCTTGTATTATGTGATATGCACAAACCACTGATATCTTCTCACCAGTGAAACATAACTGCAGTTAAGGTTTTTTTCTCTTTATCTACACAGTTGTGGGTCTAAACAAGAGCATGTGGCTCATCCTGTGACATATTGATTTCTTCAGCTCACTCATGCACATTGCTTCACAGTCAATAGTGCTTACGTTATATGCCTATTAAATTTTTCCTGTACTCATACCGTACTAACCCACAGATTTATCATTCCCCAACACACTGGTTTTGCCATGTGACATAATGTGGGTGCCCTGTATTAAAGAGGCATTACAGGTAAACATACTGGGCACTAATTTCATCTCAGCCACACTATGGAACCCAAGCACCATTTTGCTGGGGCACACTGCACTGTCAGATGCTTCTGGGATAGCCTGTATGATGTGCCCTCTTGAGAAGGGCAGCCATGGGCATTCCCAGTGTGCGTCAAGCACCTCTGAAGGAGTGCTATCCTGGCAGCACACAGCCCAACTAGCTGTTACTGCGCCAGGATATCTAATTTGGACCACACAGGTCCAGTCCACTAATTCAGGCATCACACTGCAAATAATAAGTGCTGACCTGCAAGAGCTGTCCAGCATGAAGGTCATTTAAAGGACCAGGCACTTAACTTTCAAAACATTGCAACGTGTCTGGAAGTACTGTGGAGTGTATTTGGAGGTGTTGTGGTGAGTTCCTAAATTTGCCAGAAAGTGTTGCAGCATTTTTACAGGGAGAGATAATGTCTCCACACAAAGGCTGCAACAGTTGCAGCTGCAGCGCTCCTGGGTCTACAGTGCAACAGGAAGATGGAGCAAAGGCTGCAGGGACTGCAACTTCTGCACGATGCCCTCTGCCAGCGTGGAGCCTAACATCTTCATGCTCCTCGGCAGTGACAGGAGGCTGTATGGCAGGTCCTTCACTAGGCCCAGTATCTCAGTATGTATCGTCATCAGCATCTTCTATAAGATGCCCCATTAAGGTTCTCATCGGTCTTCTGCAACAGAATTCATCTGCAACCTCCTCCTCCAATGAGCTAGCAAACAAACTACCCTTTACTCCTAGTTTGGCTGCAGCCCATTTGTGCCAAGATGACTCACCATGTGTATATTGATCTCCAAGGTATGTGGAGTGCCAGTATCTGAGTTGGTAGCTGTGAGTGTCAGATCAAGTGGTGGGTCCTCTTCATCAGTACTGTGCTTCTTGCTATCCCTCTCCCTCCTTGAGGCTGGGCATATGACAAGATTTGGGTGTCTGAAAGCAGGGACTCAGAAGGGAAGGGTTGGTCTGAGGGAGGAGGGGTGGGGGTGGGAAGCAAGAGGTCCATGGTTACATCATCAACAGCTTGCTCATCATGCCAGATGGTAGGATAAGTGTGTGCTGGGAGTTACAAAGGTGCACAAGGCAGGAGCACACCGCCACTCTCGATGTTCTCAGAGACGCGGGACACCATGGACTCCATTGAAATACCCATTATGGTACGAGCCATCTCCTCTCTAATGCTTAGGTGTCTTTGTCTCCTGCCTGTTCTGCTTTGCTCCCATCTATTGTGCGCTACTTTGTTTTGCAAGAGAGAGGGCAGAATGTTAATAGTTGTGTTGAACTGTGTTAGGGTAAGGCACATGCCACAGCTGAATAGCTGGAGGCAGGTGGAGGGAGTGAGAGGTGGATGTGAGGCTGGCGGCATTGGTAGATGTATGAGGGTGAGGTGGAGTATCCAGGTGGTAGGAGTGAATCCCAAGTGCCGGGACCCAAGAGGAGTACTGGGGATATAGTTCATGGAGCAGTGCGGGAGGTTGGTGATGTGATGGATAGGAGATTTCATGTGAGGATGTACTTATACTGACCTTAACCACCTGCGCAAGGTCATTAGACTTACAATACAGAAGAAAGCCGTTTGGCCTATTATGTCTATGCTGACTCCCTATGAGAACAACTCAGCTAACGCCACTTCCCTGTGTTTTCCACAAAGTCCTAGAAATCTTTTCAGATAATTGTCCAATAGAGTTATCTTGTGATACTGCTGCAAGGTTCTCAGCGTCAGACTCTGGAAGTTGACCTGTCTGGCCACCTGCTCCCAATATCCTTCTCAGGATGATTCTTGAGGGCCACCTCGCCCCTTGCAGAATAATGGATACATGTCTTCCTACCAACCTCCATCACTACTGCTTCCAAATGTCACATCTGTCAGCCTGGAACTCGCTCTCTCTGCCCTGCTGTTCTATTTCCCATGTTTTAAATTTTGGTAACATTATTCAGTGCAACTTCTCTTTAAGAGGGACAGACAATCTTTAGGAAGGCCAGGCTGGCTGCACCACGTACTCTCAACACAATGTTGCTTGGCCCCCTGCTGAGCGCAGGGGCAACCGGCAGCTTGAAGAGGAAACCATCAGTGAGGAACCCGCTTGGCCCTACTCTACAATCATGATAACGAGAGAGCACCAAGTTTAGGAATTTTGACTCACCGCACCCAAAGATTTGCACTTTCTGAATTTTTAGCTCAGTTTCTTTTGGCAGTATGTCGCTACATTAATAGCGTTATCTAAAATTTCTGCATGAATTATCCCACTGATGCAGACCGATTAGATTCACATCACAGACCCAGTTTGTTCATAATTTGATTTCTGCACGGCAGCTTCTGTCAATGAATTGTTGCCTGCCCCTCCTAGCAGCTGCCAACCTCTTCAACAAGTATTAAAGCAGACCTAGCTGTTAGGCCTGAGGATGTAATGGGGCATGGTGTAGCTATTCGAATTAAAGAGTCAGAGGGAATGTTTGAGAGGAAATGTTTTCCATTAACGTTTCTGTGTTTAAGAAGAATGTAAATAATGAGTGAAATGATTTATATATTTTACACTATAGACACGGCCTTCAAATCTCATGTTTGTTTTGTCTGACATATGTATTAACATTATTTAAAATAGCCTTTCATGCTCCCCCCACCACCCCCTCCCATTTTTCCAAAATGATTATATTCTGTCAGGCTGAATTACATTAGCTAGGATGAGTGTAGGAAATTTATTGAAGTTCACTCCACAGGTCAGCATTGCTACTGTCCTATATAATATTTCTGTACCATCAATGACAGATACCTATTGAGATTCATTAGCCTGAATTTTCATTGAGTCAGGATGACTTGGAAGCCCTTTAAAAGTTGCAGGCGGGTCCCGGTTCCAGGATTCCCGACCCCATTCCGTCACTGTCTTAGGGGGTGCTTTTAAAGGGTGCAGGCTGGTTTCTGTCAAAAACCTGCACCCGATATTCCCAACATGGCCAGCTCCATTGCAGAAATAGGTGTGCCCTACTCTTCTACAATTTTCATGGAGTCGAGCCATTTTAAAGAGTGGTGGTTCACTGAACTTCAGAGGAGTTGTGAACCCTAATCTGCCAGAGGGGACCATTTAAAAGGTGAGTTCCAAAGGTCCCCCTCATGACCCCCTGCCAAGATAAGTTGCCCACCCACTGCCCATTGCCCCTCATGCCCCCAATGCTAAGCTATGTCCCTCCACCACCCCCATGGCTCCTCATGCCCCCTATGGCAAGCTATGGAACTGTCATGCCCATCGATCCAATATACACTATATGGAATCAATGCACCATATAGTGACTGTAGGATATGTAAAAAAAAGCATTCATTCATTAATAACTTTCCACTATGTTAAAAAAATCATTTCACTACAAGGCAATAAAAGTGTCAATCATCCAGACTCTTTAAAGTATCAATAACAGAAACCACAAACCATTGAAACCACATAATGTTGTGAAAATAAACATTGTGAAATTGACTGCAGAGATCAGAGAACAAGAGCTGTCAATCAAAAAATGTTTACTCTGGGGCACAGCTGTTTCAATAAAAATAATGGATGTCTGGGCTCTCAGTCAAGCATAGGTAATGGGGCTTGTCTTTGCCCACTCATTTGAACACTCTATGTCACTTTGTGGTCTCCTTACGTCCTCTTCAGAATTTATTTGCCTACCTATCTTTGTGTTGTCAGCAAATTTAGCATCCATTCCTTTGGTCCCTTCATCCAACTCATTTATAGAAATTGTAAAAATTTGAGGCCCCAGCACTGATCCCTGTGGCACACCACTTGTCACATTCTGCCAACAGGAAAAGACCCATTTATGCCAACTCTCTGCTTCCTGTTAGCTAGCCAATCTTCTATCCATATCACCCCTACACCATGTGCTTTTATTTTCCACAATAACCTTTGATGTAGCACTTTATCAAATGCCCTCCGGAAATCTAAGAACGGTACACCCACCAGTTCCCCTTTACCCACATCACATGTGACTCCTTCAAAGAACTCCAATAAATTGGTTAAACATAATACCACTTTTACAAAACCATATTGACTCTGCCTGCTTGACTTGAATTTTCCTAAGTGCCCTGCTATAACATCTTTAATAATAGCTTCTAACATTTTCTCTATGATAGATGTTAGGCTAACTGGCCTGTAGTTTCCTGCTTTCTGTCTCCCTCCCTTTTTGGATAAAGGAGCTACATTCCCCGAATCTAGGGAATTTTGAAAAATTAAAACCAATGCATCAGCATCACTAGCCACATCGGTCAAGACCTGGGGCTACATCTTCTGGTCGCCGAGCGGGGGGTTGGGCCTGCTCGCCGATGCGGGGTGACATCGGGCGTGCGTCCCGACGTCACCCCGCGTCATTTAGATTTTCAGTTCGGCGGGTGCACAGCCAAATCGACTGCATGCCTGCCGAACTGTCAAAGGCCTATTAAGGCTATTAAAAAAGTAATTAAATTGATTAATAGACCTGTCCGTCCAACCTTAAAGTTGGCGGGCTGGCGAAGAGGCCAGGCGGCCTTTAGAAAAAACATGAAACCTCATCCATGGGCAGGATGAGGTTTCATGAGGGTATTAATATTTGTATGAAATGTCTAAATAAAAGAAATTGACATGTCCCAACTCATTTTCCTGAGTTCCTCCCTCCCTTCCATTTCCTGATTTGCAGCTATTTCCGAGATGTTGCTTGTGTCCTCTATAGTGAAAACCAAGGCAAAATACCTGTTTAATTCAGCCACCATCTTCCTACTTCCATTATCAATCCCCCGGATGCACTCTCTATAGGACCAATGCTCACTTTGTTAACACTTTTATTGCTTTGGAGTGAAATAACTTAATAATCTGGAGGAAAGTAATGAATGAATGAATTACTTTTTTAAAACATTTTTTTACACATCCTACCATCACTGTAGGATTCATTGGTTCTGTATAATGTATAGTGCGTCAATGGACATGAAAGTGCCATAGTTTGGCATGGGGGCCATGGGGGGTGCGTGGAGTGCCATAACTTGGCATAGGGGTTATGAGGGACCATGGTGGGTTTGGGTGAAAGTGCACAGCCTTGCATGTGGGCATGAAGTGGCATGGTTGGTGCATGAGGGGGTGTGAAAGGTGAGGGCTGGAGGGCCTCTGTGCTTTTGTTTTAAATGGGGCAAAGTCCCACAGCACCAAGGTTTGACTTTTAAATGCGCCTCTGTACCTAGCAGAACTGTGGCTGCCTCCAAACTTCTTCCCAGGTCGGCTGGTTGACTGCTGCCTGCACCCACACCTCAGCAATGAAGATCCCACCTTTGCAGGGACTTTCTCTCGAGATGGCTGGGCTGAGCTGGGAATTTCCCTGACTCCCGCTACTCGACCCAAAGATAAAAAATTCAGGCCATCATGTCAGAAAATAAAAAAAAGTTTACATTTTGGGAAAAGTTCTCCATTTATAGAAGGCCCATGTTATCCACTACTGTCATGCCGGGATAATGTCATCTGGAGAATTAGTAGTTGCATCGAAAATTCTTCCCATCTCCCCTCAAGCCTGCATTGAGTGTTGGAGGACAAAATAACATGAGAAATAGGTGCAGGAGTAGACCATTCAGCCCCTCAAGCCTGCCCTGCCATTCACTAAGATCATGGCTGATCTGTCCCAGGCCTCATCTCCTCTTTCGTGCCAGCTCGCCATAGCCCTCAACTCCCCAATATTTCAAAAACCTATCCACCTCCTCTTTAAATACTTTCAGTGATCTAGCCTCCACAACTCTCTGAGGTAGAGAATTCCAGACATTCATTACCCTCTGAGAGAATAAGTTCCTTCACATCTCAGTTTTAAATGAGTGCCCCCTTATCCTGTAACTATGTCCCCTAGTTTGAGATTCCCCTACTAGTGGAAACATCTTCTCAACAGCTACCCTGTCAAGCCCCCTCAGGTCCTGTCGATGATGCACATTTCTCCCCAACTAAAGTCTCGTGTATTTTTAAAAACTGATTTAGAGGTGGTTTTTAAGCTGTGTTTAATAGTACCAGTACCCACTTCAGTCATCTTTAACCTCTTAACTAACAATTGCGTCATCAGAAGTAAACACATTTGTTCAATGTTTCAAAAGTAATGTGGCTCCTGGAAGAACAGGTTGATTGTGATCTTTTCCAAACTGGACATTCCCAATTAAAATTGTAAAATGGTGGTGTATCCAAACCATTGGGTTGCTTACACAGAAGGTTAACTGGCGCAATAGTATTAACACACCCTCCACAGTACCATATATTGGCCTTGAACTACAACATTGCGGGTTTTTGCCTCAGTCCCATATGCATCAGCTTGTGGTCCGCACTAAGTACAGGTAACACATTATGTGACATTGTTACTGCCTCATCATCAGTTGTACCCTCACTATGTGCTTTACCAGCTCACTGATATATGGCCATTCATTGCCACGCCTTCAAAAGGCAGCAGCCCTTTTAGTTAAGTTAGGAGAATTACAGAAATAGCAGCACTCTTATTGCTCTGCTGCCCTATACAGGTATCAGTAATGCAGTTGACCAATCAGTTCACTGAAAGATTAAGCTGTGTGCTTATACTTCTACAAAACATTGTTATGATTAACATATTGACTTGTTGAACTTGGTGATGATATTTTGGGTGAATTAATTCCAGTGGAAAATGAAATTGGACGGAGTGCAAACCAGGGCCAGAATTTTTAGCTCGGTGGGTGGGCATGGGCCTGATCTGGTCAAGCGTAAAATGATGCGTGATGATGTCGGGCGAGCGTCCTAACATCATCGCATAGTCCCGCGATATTTTGTTCGGCGGGTGTGCCCTGGAGTCGGCAGTGCGCCCACTGACAATTGAAAGGCCTATTAAGGCCACTAAAGAGTCAGTAAATTCAAATTTATGCTGCTCACCCAACCTTACGGTTGGCGGGCAGACAAAAACACCAAGCGGCCTTTGCACATTTTAGAAAACCTCATCCACGGGTGGAATGAGGTTTCCTAAAGCAAATAAAAATAAAATAAAAGCTGTACACTTAAATGAAAAACATGTCCCTGCTCGTGTGACAGAGTCACATGAGGGGACATGTTTTGTGACATTTTTATTTTCTTCTTTAGTTTTTTTACCCAACGCTTCATCTCCCTGTGGCAGCTCCGTGTTTCTCCCGCACATGTACTAGGCCCACTTGCCCTCCTCCCCCCGCCTGCACAGGCAGCGCTGAGCACTGCCGCTGGTGTTTCATGTTGGGCAGGCCTTAATTGACGTGAAATCGCAGTGTGGAGCCGATCGCGGGGAGCGGTAGTCTTCCTGACCATCCCTGCCCACCCCCGCCAAGCCCACACGCCAAGGACAAAATTCTGCCCCAGGTTGCTGACTCACTACTGCCCGTTTCAATTTCCATCCCATAATACTCGAAACAATGCTTTAAATTTAAATAATTGCTGCTTAAAATCACTTTTCTTTCACCCAGAAGACACTTGTCTATAAGAAGTTGACATCTCACAGGCTTTTTGTTTACTATAATTGGGGACATGGAGGATGACAGCTGGCTAACACACGGATGGATAATTCAAATACAAAGTAATTCAGAACTAACCATGTAAGGTCCTTAAGGCACGTACTGCCTATCCAAAAAGGGAGTGGAATTATTTGAGGGCACATGAAGTTATGAAAGGTGCTATGTAAATGCAAGCTATTTCTCCCTCCAATTAGATCTACTTACAGAGTGTGCCATCCACTGGTAAGAGGGTGGGTGATCTGCCAGCCCTCTGGCAAAATAACTGTCACATTGAACATTTGAGAGGTGTGCATTAGGATCTCAGAAATTTTTCTTCTGTTCAATGTTTTACCTTCTTTCTTCCACACCATGGAGAACACTACTGAGATCAGCAACTTAGTGTCACAGGGAACTATGGAGATGACGTCTTACCAGTTTGTGAGGCCATAATGTGCCACCACGTTACAACTTGCTGATTGAAATTGAAAGTTGCAATAGAGAGTATTTATACAAACTGTAAATGTGGACATTTGCACATTGACAGTGCATTGATACAGAAAACGATTGGTTAACGACTTAAGGCACAAAATTGGTGATGTTATTGGAACTTAATCTGAAGAAGAACACAACTGGTAAAAGCAAAATATCTCGGATGCTGGAAATCTGAAACAAAAACAAAAATAGCTGGAAAAACTCAGCAGGTCTGACAGCATCTGTGGAGAGGAATACAGTTAACGTTTCGAGTCCATATGACTCTTCATCAGAACACAACTGTCCTTCATGCAGGTCAGGTAAGTAGGAGGGGCAGATAAATCTCACAAACAATTTTAACTACTTCCCGGACAAGTTTTGGCCAGGCAATTGGGTTAAAATCGTCCCTACAGAACCTTTGTTGCCATCTGATGTTGAAAGGTTGTCAGGTTAAAGAATTTTTTAAAAGCAGAACTTTTTTTAATAAACTTGTTGGGATGTGCAGAATCTTTTTGGATCAGTAAAAATGTCACAAGCATTGAATAAAGGCCTTTAAGAATTTAATGTTCAGGACTAGATTCAATATAAATATCAAGCACATAATTTATGAATGCCTGAGCTGTGCTTTAGAGAGTCAGTTTAAATGGGAAATTCAAGTTTGGTGCTGAATTTGGCTTCAGACTATTGAAATTGTACCCAGAGCTGATCTTAAGATGCCCACCTGGATAATGAAATTATTTGACAGTCCTTCTTACATGATCTTAGGCTCTGTCTTTGAGAGTCATCTGACTTACATATATTTATGCACACTCAAAAATATAATTTATTCTGATTGATTCCTGGGATCAGAGGAGATGTGTAGAATGGGTTTATATTCTCTGGAGTTTAAAAGAATGAAAGCAATGTCATTGAAATATATAAAATTCTTAGAGGGCTTGACAGGGTTGATACTTTTATCCATTCATCCAACATTTATTATTTGCCCATCCCTAATTACTCTTGAGAAGGTGGTGGTGAGTTGCCTTCTTGAACTGCTGCAGTCCATGTGGTGTAGGTGCACCTGCAGTGCTGTTAGAGGGGGAGTTCCTGGATTTTGACTCAGTGGCAGTGAAGGAATGGTGATATAGTTCCTAGTCAGAACGATGTATGACTTGCATCGTAGCTTGTGATTCTCCACCTAATATCACACATGGAAAAATGTCACTTGGGCGAGTTACCAAAGGGCGCCTGTTATCTATGGAACCATATTCCAAGCCAGAAATCAACACCTTCAGAAGAAGAAGTATAAAAAGCATTCATCGTTCAAAGTGTTTGTACTAATCATTATAAGCTGAGGAACCAGGGCCACCCCCAAACAGAAGTTTCAGATAGAACCCAAAGCTGATGCTTGTTACAATCGCTTCTTTAAAAAAGGTAGAAATTAAGATTAACCTTGTTTTGTAACAGTGTTCTGGTCCTCCAGTAATTATCAATGCATTTTTACATAGTTCAGATCCAGTATTATTGAATTAATCTTGGATAATTCAAAAGGGTGGGGATGGGAAGACAGTGGCTTTACTCTGTTGAGGGGAGCACTGAAATGTTGCCATCTCATACATATTCTTAGCTCCAAGTCAAAAACAGGTGGCTACCCTTAAAGGCACACTATCATAAGAGTGGAAAATGTTTACTGTTTGGGAAGAAAGAAAGACAGGGAGGAGGTGTGCAGTGAACATAATCACATTGCATGCAAGTGATATACTCAAGTTTATTGAGAAGCTCAAACTAAAGTCCAACAACCAGTGCCCTGTTGAAGGCTATTGCAAAATTGGAAAATTATAAGGATTGATACTGTCCTCGATGAGGAAGGACAGTACTATGGACTGCTAGTACTGCCACACGGTAGTGTCAATAACTTCAGCCAGACTTATTCTCGATATAATCCTATACCCATGAGAAATTAAGAGCTTCCTGAGTTGGTAAGTACACTGCCTGGCAGTTAAATACAGGAAAATTAAGGTTTGGTTCCTCCTTTAATGACTATCTAGTGCCTCATGAAGAAATGTGCATGTTTTTCATGTGTAAGAGTTAAACAGGGACTTCTATTAGTAAAATCAAAGGTCAGCAGAATTCTCCAGGTGAACCTTGTATACCATAAGGGCCTATTTTAGCAGAACTCTCCAGAAAGAACGTGGGCATCATAAGGGATTAACTGGATAGGAAACAGAAGCAGGATAAGGATAAACAGATAAGGTTAGGACAAACAGTGCCAGGGATGGAGCCGGGTTGGAACGAGATAAAGAGGCCCTTTTTGAAGTATAAGATATGTATAAGATATGTACCTGGAACTGGAGACATCTGCTTATTATGTGATTATGTACTAACAACACTGGAATTTGAATAATGTAATGTGCACATGACTACTTCTGTATAAAAAAGATGGTTTCCCTAAAATTGGTAGAGTTCTGTTTTAGCCAGTCTAAGGCAGACTCTCCCTGTGCTTGCTTGAATAAAATGTTAACCTGTACCTGAATCTTCTGAGGTTGGTCCTTAGAAGGCATTTTGGGCTCCCTGCATAGTGAGTGCCCCACTGGGTGAGTGGCAGCAGTGGTGGCAAGAGGCCCTTGAGTGGGTATTAATTGCCCACTTACGGGGCTCAATTGACGGTGGAGTGGAAAGGCCGCTCAAGAGCCTTCCTGCTCCAGACTTATTCAGGGCAGAGGTGAGAAGGTGATGGTGTCCCTATTCATCACCCTCTCACTCAATTAAATGTCCCCCTGCCGCCACCACCAAACTCACTTTGGGGGAAGACATTATATTCCACCCAGGGATTTTTTAAAAATCCATGTTGGTTAGCAAAGTATATGGACCTCAACCATTGCAAAACCTTTCTGCCTAAATGTCGCTTTTTAATGAAATATCTTGAGGTATGAAGACAAAGGATTACAAACATAGACATTATATTGATATGCGAAGTTTGGGAGAAGCATGATTTCCTTTACAGACTCTTGCATTACAGAGAAAACTTGAGTAAACCACTTACTTCATCTTGGAAAAGCTTTTTGCATTTTGCTTAAAAATTGTAAATGCAGCCTAATTTCCAAGTACCGTACTTAGCCATGTAGCCTGTAGTTGTTTCTGTTGTTAAATACTCTGACCATGACCTGAGCAAAACCCCAGGTCCAATCAAGTCTCTGTCACCTTGTTCCAATCTATAGCCAGCTGACACTGAACAATAATCACATTAAGCTAACTTCAAAAATTAAATCATTTGGTTCTTTGAACTTGTTCAATCTTTCTTAAGTATTATGCTGTGTGTAGAACAATGTCATGCAATGAGTAAAGTTTGCACAAAATGTTTTTGTCTTATTCTATGAATAACCATTTGTCTTAATTGTTTGGGGTTTATAATATACAAGGAATGCCAAAGGGAAAATGTAATTTTGTGCTTTTAGATGTGTGCATTTTTCATATTAAAAATTCATTTAATGAAAATTGGCGTTGAATTCTGATTTTTACAATTTTTTTTCTGTTAAAAGAAACTGCTGACTGCAGGATTATGGTTTGGCAAAGGGAAGCTATTAAATGGAGTATGCATGACTTCTACATTCTCAGTCGGTCACAGATTCCTGGAATCTTCCAGGGTTCACAGAAGCTGCAGAGATGGCACCTGGGGGACAAGGGCTACCCACAGAGGACGTGGCTGATGACACCAGTGTGGCGGCCTCAGACTGCAGCAGAGTGAGGATATAATGAGGCTCATGCTGCAACTCGCAACTTGGTGGAGAAAACCATTGGGATGCTGAAAATGAGGTTCTGGTGCTTGGACTGGTCTGGTGGAGCCCTGCAATATAGCCCACAGAGGGTGTCACGCATCTTCATCATCTGATGTGCGCTTCACAGCCTGGTACTGCAGTGGTAAGAGGAGCTGGGTGAGGAGGAGTTGGAGGTCTCCGATGAGGAGGACGCTGAAGGGGATGAGGGTGAGGAGATCTTCAAAGGCGATTATGATGGGAATGAGGCCCTTGCATTGGCTAAATGAGGCAGGTGCACTCCGGAGGCCCTCATGGCTGCTAAGTTTGTGGAGGATGATGACGACATGCAATGAGATGACCCCATAGATCTTCACATTGCAACTGTGAACGTTTGACTCCATTCTGGCAAATGGCAATGCACATATCCTCTATGAT
Organism: Cetorhinus maximus; assembly: GCF_964194155.1. NCBI lineage: Eukaryota > Metazoa > Chordata > Chondrichthyes > Lamniformes > Cetorhinidae > Cetorhinus > Cetorhinus maximus. Next base: position 207,382,308 of record NC_135879.1, on the reverse strand, counting down.
AGTGCTCCTGTCATGGAGGCACAGTGGACCATAAGACCATAAGATGTAGGAGCAGAAGTAGGCCATTCGGCCCATCGAGTCTACTCAACTGTTCAATGAGATCGTGGCAGATTTGATAATCCTCAATTCCATTTTCCTCCCTTTTCTCCAGACCCTTGGATTCCCTTACTGATTAAAAATCTGTCTATCTCAGCCTTGAATATATTTAATGACCCAGCCTCTGCAGCCCTCTGTGGTAAAGGATTCCACAGATTCAATACCCTCTGAGAGAAGAAATTCCTCCTCATCTCTTGTTTGAAATGGGCGACCCCTTACTCTGAGATTATGCCCTCTGGTCCTAGACTCTCCCCCAAGGAGAATCAACCTCTCAGCATCTATCCTGTCAAGCCCCCTAAGGATCTTAGATGTTTCAATAAGGTTGCCTCTCATTCTTCTAAACTCTATTGAGTACAGGCCCAACCTACTCAACATCTCCTCATAAGAAAATCACTCCATTCCCAGGATCAACCTAGTGAACCTTCTCTGGACTACTTCCAATGTCAGTACATCTTTCCTTAGATAAGGAGACCAAAACTATTCACAGTATTCTAACTGTGGTTTAACTAGTGCCTTGTATAGTTTTAGCAAGACTTCCCAGTTTTTATACTCCATTCCCTTTAAAATAAAGGCCAACATTCCATTTTCCTTCCCTATTACCTGTTGAACTTGTATATTAGCTTTTTGGGATTCATGCACAAGGACTCCCAAATCCCTCTGTGCAGCAGCCTTCTGCAGTCTTTCTCCATTTAAATAATATTCAGCTCTTCTATTCTTCCTGCCAAAATGCATAACCTTACATTTTCTCACATTATATTTTATCTGCCAAGTCTTTGCCCACTCACTTAACCTGTCCATATCCCTCTGTAGACTCTTTGTGCCTTCCTCACCACTTGCCTTCCCACCTATTTTTGTGTCATCCGCACACTTGGCGATAGCACATTCATTTCCCTCAATTAATATATATTGTAAATAATTGTGGCCCCAGCACTGAACCCTGTGGCACTCCACTAGTTACAGGTTGCCATCCTGAAAATGCCCCCCTTATCCCAACTCTCTGTCTTCTATTAGTTAGCCAATCCTCTATCCATGCTATTATATTACCCTCAACACCATGAGCTCTTATCTTACTAAGTAGCCTTATGTGCGGTACCTCATCGAATGCCTTTTGGAAATCCTAATATATCATATCTACTGGTTCCCCTTTATCTTTCCTGCTTGTTACCTCCTCAAAGATTCTAATAAGTTTGTCAGGCATGATTTCCCCTTCATGAAGCCAATGCTTGATTAGATTATGTATTTCTAAATGCTCTGTTACATCCTTTATAATAGACTCTAACATTTTCCCAATGACTGATGTTAAGCTAACTGGTCTATAGATATCTGTTTTTTGTCTCACTCCCTTTTTGAATAAGGGTGTTACATTGGTGGTTTTCCAATCCTCTGGGACTTTCCAAAATTCAAGGATTCTTGGAAGATTACTACCAGTGCAACTATTTCTGTAGCTATTTCCTTTAATATCTAGGGTGCAACCCATCAGGTCCACGGGACTTATCGGCCTTTAGCCCCATTAGTTTCCCTAGTACTTTTTCTCTTGCGATAGTTATTGTATGTATTTCCTCCCCCGCTTTTGCCCCATGATTATTTAGTATTTTTGGTATGCTATTAGTGTCTTCTACCATGAAGACTAATGCAAAGTATTTATTCAACTCCTCTGCCATTTCCTGGTTCCCCAATATTATTTCCCCAGCCTCATTAGGGAGAGGTGGTAGCACAGTAGTATTATCACTGGACAAGTATTCTAGCGACTCAGGGTAATTCTCTGGGGACCTGGGTTTGAATCCTACCATGGCAGATGGTGAAATTTGTATTTATTAAAAGTCTGATGGTGACCACAAAACCATTGCCAATTGTCATAAAAACCCACCTGGTTCACTGATGTCCTTTAGGAAAGGAAATCTGCAGCCCTTATCAGGTCTAGCCTACATGCGACTCCAGACCCACAGCAACGTGGTTGAACTCTTAAAAAAATGCCCTCTGAACAAGGGCAATTAACGATGGGCAATAAATGCTGGCCTAGCCAGTGATGCCCACATCTCATGAATGAATTTTTAAAAATTCTCTAAGGAGCCTATGTTCACTTTGGCCTCTCCCTTCCTTTTTGTATATATAAAGAAGCTCTTACCGTCCGTTTTTATATTGCTTCCTAGTTTTCCCTCAAAGTTTATTTCCTCCCCCTTTATTATTTTTTTGGTCATCTTCGGCTGGTTTTTAAAACTTTCCCAATCCTCTAGCTCACCACTAAATCTTTGCCACATTGCATGTTTTTTTCTTTCAATTTGACACACTCCCTAACTTCTTTGGTTAACCATGGTTGGTTTATTCCCTTCCTTGAATCCTTCTTCCTCACTGGGATATATCTTTGTTGTGAGTCATGAACTATTTTCTTAAACATCTGCCATTGTTCATCAACCGTCTTTTTTGCTAAACTCCTTTCCTAGTTTGATTGCAGAAAGATGACGACGACATGCAGTGAGGGCGCCCCGTAGATCTTCACACAGCTCCTGAGAATGTCTGACTCCTTTCTGGCTAACAGCAGCTCACATGTGCTCTGTGATCAGGATCATATCATAGAGACGTAGCCATGAGACTTTAAATGCATCTGATTAATTGTCCACCTTCAGCTCCTGACCCCTTCAGGAGCATAGCATCAATGGTCACAGATGCTGATGACATGGGGGCCAGCCCCACGTTAAAGGTGCTGAGAGCACACAGAGAGAATGACGGAACTCTGTGATGCCTGCCCACAACATTCTAGCAGCAATGACAAGCAACGTCGAGGTGCAGGCATCAGTAATGTGTCCAGGGAGTGTGAGGCCGGACAATCACTTTGGTCTGATGGCTGCACAGAGCACAGGGAAGAGGCCCTGGACTGTGACACCTGCCTTTATCTTGTGCAGAAAGGCTTCATATTTGAGTGATAAGAACGCTGCTTATCAGAACAAGGAGCCATATACAGGGAGACATTCTTAGGAGTTTATTGACAATAGTGAACAGTATGTACAAGTGATTAACACCCGTGCCCAGGCTGTGCAACTATATCTCCTTAACTTTCCTAATGCTGCCACTATGTCTTGGTGCTCCCCGGCCATCTGTTATGGCAGACAGATGATAAATGCCAAGCTGCCCAAATCCCAGAGAGGAACTTGAAGTAGCTGCCATAGCTATTTGCAATTTGTACTTATTTCGAGATGCAGGCTTTGAATTCAGTAAAAGAAGGCCACCAAGTCTTGTAAGTTTCTTACAAAACAAAATTAAACATTTATTAATAGTAGAAGTCATTTAAACACATGCATAGATCTCCAAATTACTACTATGATAACTTCTAAATTGTCTAATTATTCTAAACCCTAGTTATATAGCTGACTATGTGGGGGAGGGGGTGGGATTAGTAAATTTGAGGATGACACCAAGATTGGCCGGGTGGTTAATAGTGAGGTTGAGTGTCTTGGGCTACAGCAAGATATAGGCGGGATGGTCAAATGGGCAGATAAGTGGCAGATGGAATTTAACCCTGAAAAGTGTGAGGGCATACACTTTGGAAGGAGTAATTTGACAAGGAAGTATTCAATGAATGGCATGACACTAGGAAGTCCTGAGGAACAAAGGGATCTTGGCATGTGTGTCCATAGATCTCTGAAGGCAGAGGGGCATGTTAGTGGGGTGGTGAAAAAGGCATATGGGACACTTGCCTTTATCAATCGAAGCATAGATTACAAAAGTAGGGAGGTCATGTTGGAGTTGTATAGAACCTTGGTGAGGCCACAGCTGGAGTACTGTGTGCAGTTCTGGTTGCCACATTAAAGGAAGGATATGATTGCACTGGAGGGGGTGCAGAGGAGATTCACCAGGATGTTGCCTGGGATGAAACATTTGAGTTATGAAGAGAGGTTGGATAGACTTGGGTTGTTTTCATTGGAGCAGAGAAGACTGAGGGGTGACCTTATCGAGGTGTACAAAATTATGAGGGGCATGGACAGGGTGGATAGGGAGCAGCTGTTCCCCTTAGTTGAAGGGTCAGTCACAAGGGGACAAGTGTTCAAGGTGAGGGGCAGGAGGTTTAGGGGGGATGTGAGGAAAAACTTTTTTACCCAGAGGGTGGTGACAATCTGGAATGTGCTGCCTGGGAGGGTGGTGGAGGCGGGTTGCCTCACATCCTTTAAAAAGTACCTGGATGAGCACTTGGCACGTCATAACATTCAAGGCAATGGGTCAAGTGCTGGTAAATGGGATTAGGTAGGTAGGTCAGGTGTTTCTCACGTGTCAGTGCAGACTCGATGGGCCGAAGGGCCTCTTCTGCACTGTGTGATTCTGTGATTCTGTGATACACCTCTGTTAAGGCACCAGTGAGACACATAGGGCAGAATATTTCGCTCGGCGGGCGTGCATGTGCTTGACCCGCTTGCACATGAAATAATGCGCATGACGTCGGCCAAGCATGCCAATGCCAACTTGCACTCATGCAATATTTCGCTAGGCGGGTGAATGATGGAGACAGAGGCGCGCTTGCCAATAATTAAGAGGCCAGTTAAGGCCCTTGACACACCAATTGTCTCTGACTTTACATAGTCCGTTCAATTTTTCGGCTGGCACATGGGCAAAACGGGCAGGCGGGCAGGCCACAAATAGTAAAAGCTCATCCATAGGCAGGATAAGAAGGGTCAGTGTCATTGTCAACGTGAGTAGTGAGGAGTTTTGGATCAAACTTGCTGCTGGTTGCTTCTGTGAACTAGACAGCTTCATCTCACTTCAGAGCTGCATTCTGAGCATTTCCAGGCTTCATTGTTGTCTTCCAGGCCCCCGGAGGATTCAGACCACGTGGGCCCTTCCAGGTATCAGACTGCCTTCCGTAACCCTGGTAATGGGGATTGTGGTCTCCGCTGGAGGCACCTCCTCTGAGGAAAAGAGGGGCAGAAGGGAGAGGAGGCCAGGTGTCCCAAAGCAGCCTCCAGGGGAGCGACCTGTAGGAGGAGAGGCGCAGATATAAGGGGCGCAGGGCCAGCAGCAAGTCCAAGGTGGAAGAGACCACAGAAGATGCCACTATCCTGCTTCCAGGGTTTACAGGCGGCGATGCAGCTACCTCAATATGTCCGAGGTGCAATGCCGTAGGAGGCTTCGTCTCTCAAGGGAGACTGTGACCTACATCTGTCAGAGGATCAGGCCTGAGATCAGCTCCAACTGTGTGGGTGGACACCCCGTGCCAGTGGCGCCGAAGGTCAGGGTGGCCCTTAACTTCTATGCCTCCGGCTCTTTCCAGGGCTCACTGGGGGATCTGTGTGGAGTCTCCCAATCAGCTGTCCACGGCTGTGTCAAGCTGGTGACAGAAGCTCTATTCAGGTGGGTAGTGACTTTCCTTCATTTCCATATGGATGAGGCCAGCCAGGCGGAGTGAGCCAGAGGCTTTGCAGCGATTGCTGGGTTCTCCTGCATCCAGGGTGCCATCGACTGCACACGTGTGGCCATCAAGGCGCCAGCGGATGAGCCGGGTGCCTTTGTCAAGGGATTCTCCTCCATGAACATGCAGATATTGTGTAATCACAAATTGCAGATTCTGCAAGTGTGTGCAAGGTACCCTGGCAGCTCCCATGAAGCTTACATCCTGAGGCACTCCCAGGTGCTGAGGATCTTCAGTGCTCCAGCCCAACTGGATGGATGACTGCTGGGCGACAAGGACTAACCCCTCAAAAGGTGGCTCATGACACCTCTCCACCATCCAAGAACAGAGGCCAAGCAGCAGTACAATAGGAGCCATATTGCCACAAGGGCTGTGGTAGAGAGAATGATAGGACTTCTCAAGATGTGCTTCTGATGCCTGGATCATTCAGGGGGCACACTCCAGTACCCCCAGAGCGTGTGTCACTGATAGTGGTTGCATGTTGTGCTCTGCACAATCTGGCACTGATAAGGGTGGACCCAGTGGAGGAAGAAGATCTTGACACAGCTGCACAGGCCACAGATGATGAGTCCAGTAGTGAGTCTGACGACAAGCACGGTCAGGAGAACGCTGAGGGCATGGACATTGACCTGGGTAACCTCCAGGGAGGCAGGGGCACCCAGGTCGCTTTGATCCAACACTCCTTCAGCTAGCCTACCAAATAAGAACCACCACCACATGCCAGGGCTGCAGGCTTCATACTCGATCCCTGACAGGACCATTTCCTTGGCCAACAACATACTCTGTGTCTGTGCAATAAAGTTTCAGGTGACACACGTCCATCATTACATAATGGCCTTCCCTGCAGCTACAGAACAAATGAAGCACACAGAGGCCAATAGCACAAAATGGCATCTCATTTAATTGTGAATGTGAAACATTGCTGAAATGAACATTAACTGGTGTTTTTAACCTCGCCATGAAAAATTTAAAGCAAAATGGGGGAACAAAATATCACCCGTGATAATTCCGTATCGTGCTTTACATTTACATTTGCGGGTGCTCCATCTAGGTGCTTCCCCCTTGCTGGCACTGGCATTGGAGACAGCCTACTCACTCTGCTGTCCTGTTGGCCTTGATGATCTTGGCTGTCGTCCTTTGGCCCGTGGAGCCTGTGCTGGCCCCGCCTGGGATGGAGCAGCCAGTGCCATGGCTGGCATCTCCCCAGGCACCGCAGCCTCATCAAATGCCACAGTCACTGGCAGAGGGGCGGAGGAGCTGCTGCCGTCATCCAGAGCGCCCTGAGAGGAGCCTGCAGAGACGGCAGGCAACTTGTGCACCAATCTGAGGTCACTCTGGACCCACTGCTCACCATTGATAGCCAGACACTTAGCTGGGATACGGAGTGCCCAATCTATCTCCCACACTGACACTGATCAACTGAGGTCAGTGCTGGTGTGAGGGCTTGCAGGTCCGAGCGCATCCCCAGGGACCCCTGATTGTGTCCCTGGAGTAGCCTCTCCATGGAGGAGGCAGTGTGCTTGGCCATGAGGGTCAACGCAGTGGTCATTCTCCGCAGGGACTCCTCTGCAGCAGGCACCAAGGCACCCTCTTGGATCTCTGCCAGATCCTCCCGTGCTCCCTGTTGGACTTCCAGCATCTGCTGCCTAATGGACAACTCCAGAAGCCTATCATCAGCTATCGACTGAGCATTGTCCTGATCTCCGGCAGTCCTCCGACTGCTGGCTCCCTGGGCACTCTCTGCCTCCGCCTGCAGCTCAAGCGAGTGTGAAGTAGGCTCACCAGTGTGCACCGAGATACTAGACGGCGATTTTATGCCCACTGAGGTACTGGTATCTGCGCTAGTGCCTACTTGACAGAGGGTGTGATGCTGGTGAGTGCTCAGCATGCTGGTCCTCTGGGGTCAGGGCTGGGCCTTCAAGCTCCTCATTGCGACCGCCTGCTGGTGAGTCTAAAAATGACAAGAAGGACATGTCATTAGTTTAAGTCATGACGCTGTCACTGTGCATGCCAGGCACCCTGGTGAGACAGAGATATGCATCATGGTGCCCGCGTCTTTCCATTATCAATGGGGACTCCAGGTTCAAGGCTCACATCAATATAGAGACTACGCTAGAATGGCTGCAATAGCCAACATTCTCACCTCAGTGCACTGCACTCTTACCTTCGTCTGGTACCCCAACCTCAGCGTGGCCGTTTGACTGAGGTGCAAGGCGCCTCTCGAGCTCCAGGGTCTCCTGCTCGTAACACGTGAGGATGAGGAGGCTTGGGAGTCCCTCGCCAGTCCACGGCCTCTCAATATTGTTATGGGGTGTCTTCTCCTGAAAGGATAGAGGAGCATTGATTAGTCCACCCTCTACCTGCAGCGCCACTGCAGCCTGGCCAATCCCACCTGCGGAACAGCTCGCATGGCTCAGCCGATTCGTGACCCTGGAGCCGCAAGGCACTCAGTCCAAGAGCCAGGCTCACCCCCTTGGCCAGCTCTGGCATCATTGACATTTGCCACTCACACTCTAACACCTCTGAGGTCCACGGGGGGATGGGCAGCTCTTAGCTGTTAAGCAAAGTGACCCATGCCAACACGGGTACTCACCCTTCCCAATCGCAGGAGATTGTTGAAGCGCTTCCGGCACTGCACCCATGTGCGCCTCACCAAGTCATGGCTGCTGACCCGGGATGCCACCTCCTCCCAGGACTTTTTGGTGAGGTGTGGGGGCCTCCACCTCCTGTCTGCAGGGACGTGTTTCCCTCCTGGCTGTAACCTCCTCCAGAAGGGCTGCGAGGCGTTCATCCGAGAAACACAGGGTCTACTACCCCACCAAACTGCCCTCCCGCCTGCCGTGTCCAACCACAACGGGATCCATGGAGACTTCAGCGTCCTTCACTGGAGGCCTTCCAGGGGCTGCCTGGGCTGGTTTGAATTGGCCGCTGGGACGCCATTGGACGCGGCGGATATCATGCCCCTGCCCGCCCCTTCTCACAGATTTCCCAGCTGCCTTTCATGTTGGGCGGACCTTAATTGGCCACAACTGTATCCTGACCGCGATTTTACGCTGGCTGGCCAATTATAGGCACTCTGATAACCTTGGCGCTGCTGGGGAGGGGACGGGAGGAGTGCAAGTGCTGAAATTTGCGCATACACAGCAGGTATGCTCAGTGAAAGCTCCCTGAAGGCACAGGGCTGCCTCAGGGAGCTAAAGATTTCTAATGTTAAAACGAAAAAATTCAAAAATAAAGAAAACATGTCCCCTCATATAACTCTGTCCCATGAGCCAACCATAAGGTTGGATGTGCAGGGAAAATCTCACTTTAATGAATTAATTCATGGGTTTAACAGCCTTCCTAATTGTCGGCGGTTGTGCTGCCTACTCCCACGCTTACCCGCCAACCGAAATAACAAGTGTTATTTCACGCTCGTGCATGTCGGGTGCACGCCTGCATGCTGAGCCGAAAATCCTGGCCCACATCTCTACTAATAAAATCTATCACAGTACCAATTTTACCAGTAATCTTTGGGAAAAATAAATACACTGGCCAGGATTTTCCCGTCGGCGATTTGGGGGCGGGGCCCGCTCGCCGACGGGAAAATGACACGGGGTGACGTCAGGAGGATCCCCCGATGTCATCCCGGTCCCTTAAATTTTCAGGAAGGCGGGCAGACAGCGAAATCAGCTGTCCGCCTGCCGACCTGTCAATGGCCAATTAAAGCCATTGACAGACTAATTAAGATTGTTAAAGACCTGCCTCTCCAACCTTAAGGCTGACGGGCAGGCCAGGAGCCCCAGCGGGCTTCTGATAATACATGAAACCTCATCCACTGGCGGGATAAGGTTTCATGCCCGTTTTTAAAAAGTTTCATAAAGTTTATGTGTTTCTCATTAACATGTCCCATCTCGTGTGACATTGTCACATGAGGGAGGCATGTTAATAATTTTAATATTTTTCTATTTTTGGAGTTTTTTACCTGTCAGTAATCTCCCTGAGACAGTACTTAGTCTCAGGGAGCAGTGCGCTATTTCGCGAAAGAGTGCACTTTGACAGGTGGGGAATCCCCCCCCCCCGCACAGGATGTGCATAATGCTTCCTGTTGGGCAGGCCACTGGTCGGGCCTTAATTGGCCTGCCCACTCAAAATGCAGCGGGCCCCGTTTCGGCGGCGGAGTTCGGCTGCCCACCCGCTATCAAGCCGGTGGGGCCCGCCCGCCCACCAAGGACAAAATTCTGCCCACTGTTTCTTAACTTCTCATGGCTAAGTGTAACATTTCATCCCCTCTTTTGAATTCAAGCTAGTCTGGCTTATTTAACAATGCAAATGTTCCCTTTCCACCTTACATTCTAAAACTTTCCTCATGTTTACCTACTTAACATTTCAAACTTAGCTTATCTTCTGACACATCAAAGCCTTCAGGCCAGCTGCCTTTAATTCAATTAAGTCCCACACACACACACAGACACATATGGCAGAATTTTCCCCCTGCCAAGGGGGATATTCAAGGGCGGGCGGATGGAGGCATGCCTCCGATCGGCCCCCCCCGATTGGGGGTGCGCCGTCATTTTACGTGGGGCGGGCCAATTAAGGCCCGCCCAGCATGATGTCCACCAGGAAGCGCTATGCGCCCCTATGCGGGCGGGGGGGATTCCCTGAGCTGAGAGTGCACTCTTTCGCGCATGCGCACAAAAGAGTGCACTCATCTGCCTGAGGCTAAGTGCTGCCTCAGGGAGATCGGCTCCACATTAAAAAATGTTAAAAATAGAGAAAAAAAAATTTCCCTGATATGTCCCCTCATGTGACACTGTCACATGATTTGGGACATTTCCATCACTTTTAGTTACACTTTTATTACATTTTTAAAAACCTATGTGAAACCTCATCCCGCCCATGGATGAGGTTTAATGCTTTTTCTGAAGCCCGCCAGGGCTCCCGGCCTGCCCACCAACCTTAAGGCTGGACGGGCAGGTCCATTAATTACATTAAGTACTTTATCAATGGCCTCAATAGGCCATTGACAGTTGGCGGGCACACAGCTGATTCAGTTGAGCCCCCACCAACCTGAAAATTGAAATAACGCGGGTTGACATCGGGAGTTTCGCCTGACGTCAATCCACGTCATTTTACGTGTTGGCGAACAGGCCCCGTCCCCCGCTCGCTGACCGGGAAATCCTGGCCTTAGACACAGACCCCACTATTACTCTACAATAAATTTCAATAACATTATGAAAATTATTATATCTTCCTGACACATCCACAACAGAGGTGGAGTCAGCTTGCTGATGACCTTGATGGGCATCCTCTGGAGGGCCAAGATCTGGAGGGCCCTGGCCTGCTTTTGGTGTCCTGCTGTGTGGCAGTGGCACCCTCCTCGGCTTGTGGAGCTGGAGCTGCTGAGATCATAGGGATTCAGGTGGGCCGGAGACTCACGGAGTCACCTGGGTGGTACACTCATAGACTCATAGACGTCTACAGCACAGAAGGAGGCCATTTGACCCATCGTGTCCACGCCAGTTATCAAAGATCTGACTACACTAATCCCATTTTCCAGCACTTGGCCCATAGCCCTGGAGGTTATGGCACCGCAAGTTAATATCTAAATACTTCTTAAATGTTATGAGAGTTTCTAACTCAGCCACCCTATAAGGCAATGAGTTCCAGACTCCCACCACTCTCTAGGTGAAAAAATTTCTCCTCAACTCCCCTCTTAGCCTTCTACCTCTTACCCTAAATTTATGCCCCCTGGTTATTGACTCCTCTACTAATGGAAAAAATGCCTTCCTATCCACCCTATCTATCCCCTTCAATCTTATACACTTCGATAAGGTCCCCTCTCAGCCTTCGTTGCCCCAAGGAAAGCAGCTCCAGCCTATCCAATCTTTCCTCATAGCTCAGACCCTCCAGTCCAGTCAGAATCCTGGTAAATCTCCTCTGCACCCTTTCCAGTGCAATCACAACCCTCCTATAATGTGGTGACCGTAACTCCAATTGTGGCCTAACCAGCATTCTATGCAGTTCCAGCATAACCTCCCTGCTCTTATATTCTATGCCTCAGCTAATAAAGACAAGTATCCCATATGCCTTCTTAACCACCTTATCTACTTGCCCTGATACCTTCAGGGATCTATGAATATGCACATCAAAGTTCCTCTGATCTTCAGTGCTTTCCAGGGTCCTACAATTCATAGTGCAATGCCTTGCTTTGTTAGCCCTCCCCAAGTGCATTACCTCACACTTTTCCGGGCTGAATTTCATTTGCCACTGCTCTGCCTACCTGACCTATCCATTGATATCCTCCTGCAGTTTGCAGCTATTCTCCTCATTATTTACCACCCTGCCAATTTTTGTGTCATCCATGAATTTCTTGATCATATGCCCTACGTTTAAGCCCAAGTCATTAATGTACACCACAAACAACAAGGGCCCCAGCACTGAGCCCTGTGGAACCCCACTGGAAACAGACTTCCAGTCACAGAAACATCCCTCTACCATTACCATCTGCTTCCTGCCTCTCAGCCAATTTTAGATCCAATGTGCCACTTTGCCTTGGATCCCATGCTCTCTTACTTTCTTGACCAGACTGTCATGAGGGACCTTATCAGGAGCCTTGCTAAAGTCCATGTAGACCACATCAAATGCAATACACTCATCAACACTCCTGGTTACCTCCTCAAAAAATTCCATCAAATTTGTCAAACATGATCTTCCCTTAACAAATCCATGCTGACTATCCCTGATTAAACCGTGTCGCTCCAAGTGCAGATGTATTCTGTCCCTCAGAATTCTTTCTAGTAACATCCCCACCACTGAGGTTAGACTGACTGGCCTTAATTTCCTGGGCTACCCCTTCCTCCTTTTTTTAATAATGGGACAATGTTAGCAGTCCTCCAGTCCTCTGGCAGCTCACCTGTGTCCAGAGAAGATTTGAAAATTACTGCCAGGGCCCCTGATATCCCTTCCCTTGCCTCCCTCAACAGAGTGGGATACATCTCATCTGGGCCTGTGGATTTATCCACTTTTAAGGCCGCTAAACCCATTAGTGCCTCCTCCCTCTCTCTATGTTAATTTCCTCTAATATTTCACAGTCCTCCGCCCTGATGTCTATACCTGCGTCATCCTTTTCCATTGTGAAGACTGACACAGCGTATTCATTGAGGTCTGTACCCACGCCTTACCGGTCCCCACACACACACGTAATCCTCTATGGTCCCCAATTGGCCCCATTTTTACTCCTGCTGATCCTCCTCCCTATGGGTGCCCAAGGGCCCCTGTCTGACTCCTTGAGGAGAAGGAGTAGCTGGAGTGAGATCGAGCCTCCCTGCACCCCTCTCACGTACACACTGTTGGAGGCCAACTGTGGCATCAGCGATGAATTTGAGCCAGCACAACAGTACAGGAGCGACGTCCAGGACCAACGTATCCATGGCAGCCACCATCCTACCAGTGTTGATCTCGGTGCGTTGGCATGCCGGCACTATCACCTCAGCCTGAAGGCTGACGGACTCCTCCATCGTGCCTTGCAATCTGAGGAGTGCAGTGGACATCCCTTCCTGATATTCCCAAGCTTGCCTTTGCAGCTCCAGCAACTGGGTCACTGATGCCATTGTTCCCAGAGTTGGAGTCTTCAGTTTCCTGCAGTGGCTGTGGCCTATGTTCAGATTGGCAGCGATGAGAACTTTCAGATCGGGCACTCCACCTTGGGTCCTTGCCCTCTTCCTCGAGTTGTGGGTCTGCTTCTCCTGCATGACAACGGGTAAGTTTAGTGATGTGTCACCTAGCCCCCTTGGCTGTACACATCTCTAGCACACATAACAGCCCGTCAGTGGTACGTTGGATTCAAGCTCTCACCCCAGTCGAACTGTCACACACTTTGGCCTCAGTTGCCATGCGGTACTGAGGTTGATCACATATTCACCAGCCTGGCCTGGCTATTTACTCACACAGATACATTGCTTGATGACACTGTGAGAGACCCTGTGGTAACAAGCAACCGTGACACTTACCCTGGTGGATTGGAGCAGGTTGTTGACCCTGCACTGGATCCAGGATATTTGGTGGATCCCACAGTTGCTCACTTCCTTTGTAATCTCTGCCCAAGCCGCCTTGCCATCAGCCGGGGGCATCTTCTGTTGCCATCTGTTCCCTGAACGGCCGTGTGGTTTTGCTAAACCATGAGTCTGGTCTCCATCTTGGCCCTGGCACGTCCATGGCACAGTTGAAAGTGTTTGGATGTGATGGGGGCTCCCAGGACATTGAAGATTAATAAGAAGGGGCAGTGATGGGTGTAGAGGTTTGAGGGGGTGTGTGAGGGTGATGAAGGGATGCAGCAACAAATGGATCATAGTACTGAACAAAAGGGGCTGGACAGGAAAGTTGTAGTCATGATACAGAGCCTTCCTGTTTGTCCAGGTGGCTCTTCTATGAGCCACCCAGGCCTGATGCATGGTCACCTGATGGCGGGACCCACCATTGAATACGCACCCTTGCTGTGTAATCATGTCTCATGTGCCCACCGCTGGCCCTTTAGTTTTTAATTTGAATTATATGTGCGGCAGATCCCGACACGCAAGCGGAAGTGAATACCCACTTCTGGTTCCGCCGTTGGAACCTGTGCACCTCTTGTTAACTTCTGGTCCTGGTTTCCCCCTCCCCTTTCTTAAAGAACAGAGTGCCTTTTGAAATCGGAATGTACAGGTCCTGAATCTGGAAAGACTTCGAAAATTATATGGCTAATACATTTGCAATTTCCTCACTAATTCATTCATTACTGAGTAGTGGAATCGGATCTGTGCACCTATAGCACATTATTTTCTCCATTATCATTCTCTGTTACTAATATTGAATCAAATAAGCCCCTTCCCTTGACTTCTTTCTAGGTTCGCTTGTAGTGCTGGTATTTTACCCTTTTCCTGTGAATAAGGATACAAAGTACTTATTTGACAAATCTGCTATTTCAAGGTTATGCTTTATAGTATCACCTACATTCATTTTTAACGGGCCCACATTCCCCTTCACCACTCTTTCTATTAATATGTTCACAGAATCTTTCACTGGTAGCCTAGATATTCCTTAGAAGCTTTTATTTAATTTTTTTAATAGCATTTTGTATCTCTTATTACTTCTTTTGCATTACTTTGTCAGGTTTTATTGCTCTCCCAGACTGCTGGATATCTTTGCTGAAGTATTATTCTACAGTCTATACAGTGCCCAATGAACGAGCTGAATAAACAACTCCAAGTCATCTTTACAAATGTCAGTCTGCTATTTGGATTGAAGTGAGTCAATTTTAACTGTTCGACTGGTATCAGATCTTAGCCATTCAGTTAAAGAGCTGTAATGCTCTTTGGGAAGTCATGAGGTTGTGAAAGGTGCTTTATATATGCCAGTGCCTTTTTCCTCTTTTCTTGAAAAGAGATTCACGTTGCCCGATTGCACTGTAATTGATACCTTTTATTGCAATACAGCTCACTTCGTGTGTTTTTGACAGACTTAATTTGAAGTGTGCTTTTCGCTTCTAATTTTTAAAGTCAATTCATTATACAGTTTCAGCAGCGGGCTGGCAAAGAGTTCACAGAATCACAGAACTGTTACAACACAAAAGGAGGCCATTCAACCTGTTGTGTCTGCGCCGGCTCTAGGCAGGAGCAATTCACCTAGTGCCATTCCCCTGACTTCACCCCACGGCCTTGCACATTCTTCTTTTTCAGGTAATAATCCAATTCCCTCTTGAATGCCTCGATTGAACCTGCCTCCACCACACTCTCAGGCAGTGCCTTCCACGTCTTAACCAACCGCTGTGCAGAAAAGGTTTTCTTCATGTTGGCTTTGCTTCTTTTGATAATTGCCTACTTAGGACTTAGAGTTTAGTAAAAGACATGAATACTGGAAATGAAAATCTGCATGGAAGTGAAACTGGCAACAATCATTGTAGTGTTGGAATATGGTGACAAAAATTCTAACAACTTTTAGAAACACTCAAAAGGCATCCTAACCCATAAGTAACCTTTACCAAGGCTGAAGGGGGAGAAGATTAAGAAGCGACAGACAAAATAAATGAAGTGAAAGGAAATCCAAGATCCAGGAATGGGTCTGTAGGAAAATGACAGTGGAGCCCATGCTTCAACTCTGATAACCACTGTGAAGAGCGGGTGTTGCTGTAAGGTGCGGTTGTGAGGAATTTATTCCTTTTTATGACCCCATTACACCATCCCTATTTACTGTGTCATGAATGGATGACGCAGGTCTGTCCCTGGCCGTTTACTGACCCAGACTCCATGGAGACAGTCGCTAAAACATCCAGGCATGGTTGGTAGCATCATAGCAGATTCAATCAACCAGGTTGCGCTACCTGATATACACCTTGCCATGCCTATTTTTTTATGCAATATCACTGAAATCATGACTAGCTGAAGTGAGTATGCTTCTAAGAAGGCATCCAACAGTACAGTATCACAGATGGTCACTTGTTTTGCTGGTGCCATTAAGTCTGCTGTCACAGCTTCTGTTGAGAACAGGAATCTGCTCATGCACTAACTTTTTGCAATGTAAGGTTTGGTTACTTCTGTCTATAGAGGCAGTTCTGTAAATACCACACAGTATGTCCAAAGCTTGCTTGAATATAAGGGTATCAGAAATAGGAGCAGGAGCAGGCTATTTGGTCTTTTGAAACTGTGCCACTGTTCAACAGGTCATTGCTGATCATCTACCTCAACTCTTCTTCCTGCACCATCTCCAGATGCCTTCATTTCCTTAGTACCCAAAAATCTATCGATCCATGTCTTAAATAGACTCAATGCCCTAGCATATCAACAGCTCTTTGGGCTAAAGAATTTCAAAGATTCATACCTCTTTAACTCTGCCTTCAATGGACCCACATTTATTTTTGCTAACCTCTTCCTCCTTACATACCTGTAAAAGCTTTTACTGTCTGGTCTAAACCTCCAACTGCAGCAATAATGGCAGATGGTCAGTAAGCGGACTGAATGTCTATTTGGACATCAGAGAAGGAGCCCTGTAATCATAAAGAAATCCTGTTCCAACATCAGACTACCCATGGGCAAAATCATGGGGCAGGGTGTTTACCTCGTCAGGCGGGCGCAGTGGGCGGGCCCGGGAGTGGCTGTGAAACTGGCCGCCGCCTGCAATCAGGCCCCAAGCGGGATTTCATGGCGGCCAGCCAGCGTGAATTATGTGCTGCAGCGCTTAGCGCTACTGGGGTGGGGGGGCAGGAGGAGGGCGAGCGCGGAAGTTTGCGCATGCGCACGGGTGCACACACAGAAAGTTCCCTGAAGGTACAGAGCTTCCTCTGGGAGCTGAACACTTATAACGTTACAAATAAAGATTTTAAAAATAAGGTAAACATGTCCCCTCATGTGGCTTTATTTTTAATTCCTGTTGCAAACCTCATCCCGCCCGTGGATGAGGTTTCATTAAAAATCCAAAGACCACCTGGCTGATTCGCTTGTCCGTCAACTGTAAGATTGGGCGGGCAGCGAAAAGTTGCATTTACTTTTTAATTTAATGGCCTTAATAAGATTGTTAATTGTCAGCGGGTGCGCTGCCAACTCCTGCACGCGCCCACCGACTGAAACATCACGTGAGTGCGCGATGATGTCAGGACATGTGATGACGTCATTTTACACTCAAGCAGGTCGGGCACATGCCGGCACGCTGAGCGATAAATTCTGGCCATGGGAAATCCATCACTTCATTTGAAGAATAATTCATTTATGTGGGTATTTTGTAGGAAGAGAGTTGCAAGACATGACATCAAATAGTTCTTGTTGCTAGGAAATGTTTCAGACTTTCTCTGCTAAATATTTGAATAGCAAGGGAGAATGAGATTAGATTTAGCTGTTCTACTTATTTTGCAGAGGACCAAAAGGAACGATGCGCTTACTATTTATACACGCATATCAACAATAATCACATGGACATGGTGCATCCATTAAAGCACAAATAGCACAGGGAGAGGAGGAAATTGGAAAAACAATTGCACTTATGACTTGCCTTTCTCCTTTCATCTTTTTACACAGCATCTTCAATACCCTTCAGTTAGTGGTTTGAAAATTGTGTTAATCGGCCTACATTGTCCATTATATTGACCAAATGTTGCTTGTAGAAGAAGCACACACTGACCTTAGATACTTCAGCTGGTGTTATATACCTCTAAACTTGTCCATCAGCTGACCTTGTATGTGACAGTTTCCTTGCACATGCCCACAAAATCCAGTGCTACACTTTACAAACTCATCCATCAAGTCTTTCATCTTTATTAGGGATGAATTCAAATTACAGCAATGATGTTGGTGACAAACTGAACAATGATGAGTATGACACCACGACTGGATTATTAAGCCTAAAATCTGGTTCTTCTCGGGGAACATAATACAATTACATGAGGGGTTTGTTCACTCAAACTTTGTTCAATTAATGCCGCTGCCCCAATGCATTGGGTGAATTAAATTTCTTTATATACTGCCCCTGTCAGCAGCCTATCCTGGCATCTTGTTCCACGCAGATGTTATCCTTTGGGTGAAAATCAATCATGTGACTTTATTTCCATGTTTGTCTTGTGCCTCCTGATATTTGAACTCTTGTCATAGGTAATAATTTTGCTAAGTCAAGAAATTGGTCCAAAAAAACCCCCCAAAGGGCGGGATTTTACGGCCTTAACACGGTGGGGGCAGGGCAGGAAAATGCGGCGAGATGTTCAAAACTCCATTGACTTCGGCGGGACCGGAAGATCCCGCCGGCCGGAGGGTCCATAAAATTCTACCAACGAAAGATGTTCTATATTGGCTGTTTGGTTGTTGTATTAACCCTTGCTTTTTATTGGTCTGAGGATCAGTAGAGTTTAAACAAGCTTATCTTCATTTTTTGGGGTAATTACATAAAATACCAAGTCGTTTTGTGTGCTTTTGCGTCTTTAAATAATACTGCATGCATTTTTAAAAATATATAAATATATCACAGCCAATAGAAATTAAATGCCCTGAAAGAAATCTGGTAAATGAAAAGATGTGGGCCCCTGGTGGTTCAGCAGGTAAATTCACTGCTTAGTATGACCCAATTAGAACTCAGGAAGATCCTCAGTTAAATTCCTGGTCTGACAGTTGGGGAGATACTGCATTAATTGATCTCAGTTAGATTGGAGATGTTAGATGATTCATTCAGGGAAAGTGATGGCGCCTCAGTTGACCTCAGTGCCCTTATCTTGCTGAAAAATCTGTTGTGTGTGTTTGCAGACAGCTGGTTGATGGTAAGAGTGAGGCATCTCCCACTACCCCATTCACCAATACTCAAAGCCTATGATCACATAAAACCACACTGCATGCCAAAGCCAGCATTTACAAGCATGATCTATCAGAATAGAAACAAAAGTTTTATTTGAGACAAACAAATTACCCTGTACATGTTTAATTCTGCCCATGTTCCCGCAATGAAAAATTAAAATGGGCATTCAGCGCTGTTTAAAATTGTGAGCTGCTGGCACTCTATGATGCTGTATTTTGTAAAGCAATAAATTATATAATGTGCTTAGACATTTCAGCTGATCCAGTACACAGAAATCTTGTTTTCAGGACCACACTTGTATAAATATTATATAAAAATTGTATTATCCTAAATCCTCTGAACTGTACCTCATAGAACACTTTTGTCTAATTTCCTAAACGTTTCCCTCATTTTTCATCTACAGCACTTAATTTCTTAACACAAAATGTATTTTAAAGACCAATAAAAACTCAGAAAGTATGAAGCCTTTCTGGTTGTGTCTAGTTTCAGACATATTTAATTTTACTCTTTATCCTCTGGCGATTTCTAGCTTGCTTGGTCCCAGGGCAGCTGGTAGGCAGGTTTCATGTGCAGAGACATTATGCTCCCTTCTTTAGCACCTCTTCTGTGGTAAAAGCTCTGCTGTACAGAGCTTTCTGATCCAAGGTCAGGCACTTTTTTTCCACTTCATCAGCAGTTGGTATGGGGTTTTGTTTCGAGCAGATTCATAACTACAAGGTGTGGGGGAGAGAGAGAGAAGACCAAGATAGACAAATAGAGAAGACTGAAATGACTGACATCCTTCATTACCATGTCTTATAATATATTATATTTAATAATACAATAATCTGTTTTTCTTATTCAGTAGGACAAGTCTCAGTGTGCCTTTAGATAAAAGATGTTTTTTCATTATCCTTAATATGATTCATTTGCGTCCTTGGTTTATACTTGGATGGCTTTGCATCTATTAAATTCCCATAGGATCCTTTCTCTTGTTACTTTTTAATCCAATATGGATTAATTTTCCTTTGTAAACTTGTTTGCATTAAATGTGTTCTACTTAATGGTTTACCATGGTATTTTTTGGAGGTTAAATTCATTTTTTTCTTTTCTTGGTGAATATGCCTACTTTTCTGCCATTGTACAGTAGCCAATTATATTTTTACAGTAGGGAGAATACAAAGAAATAACAGTTCTTTTAATGTATCTCACTTGATGGGTCCACTCTCAAAGCTCCTTTACTAGCATTATTATGCGAAAAAACTCACAAAACTTTACCTGGCGCAGGATACTGGTGAAGGCTTCTTGCTTTGCTTGTCAGAGTAAACTTCTGCTTTATATTTCAGTTCTCTGTTCTGTTTACAAATAAAGTAAGTCATTTGCTAATAATGCCATATTCTACTACTAAATTAAGTGCTTGTCAATGGTTTTGAATTCCTCAGTCTGTTACATTTAGTCAGCATTTTCATGCCGCATTAACATTTGAAAGAAGGTTATCATTCCCCCTGGCAGAATACAGAGACAAATAAAAGAGATGATACTAGGTATCATAGAACCTTACAGCATACAAGGAGGCCATTCAGCCCATCATGCCTGCTCCAAAATCTTTAGCTATGAGAAAAGGCTAAAGAAGTTGCACTTGAGGTCATTTTGGAAAAGGGGAGACTTCAAGATAACTTAAAGAAAAATGACAACATTAATGTTGAAAATTGCTCATGATGAAAGGTTGACATTTATGCTAAAAATTAGAAACTTACAAATAAGAAGGGAAGATGAAACTTATCTAGCCAAAAAGTAATAGAATTGTGGAATACATTACCAGGGCAGCTATCTATGTGGGCAGCAAAAATATGCTCAAGGCTGTGCAACAAATAAGGGATCAGGATTATTGATTTAAAGACCTGTTTATATCAAATCAACTGGAATTGCTATCATTTTTTTCATACACTTATAAAACTTATCAATAAATCTATTACATTTAATGTCAAGTGGTTTTTTCAAAAACCAATTACCATTCCCCTCAATAGGTATATTCATAAAGTTGAAATCTCCTTTCAATCTAGCACCACTTAGTATATGCTCTATGACCATTGTAATGAAAAGCTCAATAGCTGTTTGATTTTCCCCATTTGGCATAATTTGTGCAAAAGCTATACTTTCCCTATAGAAGTGCAAAGGTATTTCAAAAGTGAATTGATCCTTATCACAATATCTGTTTTTAACTTTTGAAAGGCTTCCACAAAATGTTTTAATTAAAAATTGTTGCCTAAAAAGAGTCAAAGCCAGTTCAGACCCTACACTTAGAGGGTACATTATATGTTCCTTACTAATTAGAAAGAAACTCAAATTTGTGCCATAAAACTATGTCAAAAGAAAGTTAATTCCCATACACCTATCAGCGATGAAATCCCTTTAAGAAAAAGCCATAGGTTTCCATTCCTACAATTTAAAAAGTCACCAATTAGAGGTTAAGAGGTTAACATATGAAGAATGTTTGCAGTTAATGTAACAAAAAAGATAGGATTACATACATAGGATATATGGCAGAAAAACAGGCTCCATTCGGGCTAACAAGTCCATTGCAGTGCTTATGTTCCACTCGAGCCTCCTCCCATCTTACCTTAATTGAATCTATCATCATAACTCCCTATTCCCTCCTTCCTTATGCTTATCTAGTTTTCCCTTAAATGCATCTATACTATTTGCTTAAATCATTTCCTGTGGTAGAGAGTTCAACACCCTCACCAGTCTTTTCTGAATTCCCTATTACATTTCTTGGTGACTATCTTATATTGATGGTCTCTAGTTATGCTCTTTCTAACAAGAGCAAATATTCTCTCTGTATGCTCTCTGTCAAAGCTTTCATAATTTTAAAGACATCTATTAGGTTAACCGCTTTCTTTGTTCAGGAGAGGAGGCCCAGCCTGGTCCTTGCCTGATATGTACACCCATGCATTTCTGGTATCATCTTTGTAAATCTTCTTTGCAGCCCCTCCAGTCCCTGTATGTAATTTTCATGATATAACTATATAACTAGGACTGCAAGCAGCACTCTAAGTGCAATCTAAACAAGATTCAATACATAACTTCACTACTTTTCAATTCTATCCTTCCAGAATCAATGCTTGTGGCCTTGCTAAACTGTGGTACAACTTTTAATGATTGGTGTATTTGTACTCCAGGATCCCTTTGTTCCTCTATCCCACCTAGACTCACACTTTGCAAGTAATATGTGATATCTCTATTCTTCCTACCAAAATGTATTATGTCACATTTATCTTTGTCAAACTTTATTTGTCAATCATTTGCTCATTCTGCAAGTGTATTAATGTCCTCCTATAATTTGTATTGACATTTCCCCCAATTTGGTGTCATTTGCAAATTTAGAAACTCGATTTTTGATTCCAAAATCAAAATCGTTACTGTAAATCGTAAACAGCAGTGGTCTCAGCACTGGTGCTTGTGGAACACCCCCTCCCCCTTCTTCCACTCTGAGTAGCTACCCTTTACTCACACTCTCTCCTTTCTGTCTTGAAAACAGCTAGCAATCCATTCTTCTACTTGTCCCCTGACTCCACATTCTCTGATTTTGTTTATTAACTAATACTGGACACCTTATCAAAGACCTTTGGAAAATCCAGATAAATTGCATCTACTGCATTACCGTTGTCTACTCTCTCTGTTACCTCCTCAAAAAGTTCAGTAGGGTTGGTGAAGCAAGATTTTCCCTTTTGAAATCCATACTGACCATTATTATATTTTTCATTTCTAGATGTTCTCCTATTCTCTGCCTTAGTAAGGATTCCATTACTTTTCCTACCAGCGATGTTAAGCCCACTGGTCTATAATTCCCTGGGCATGTTCTGCTGCCCTTCTTAAATATAGGAATTACATTAGCTACCTGCTAGTCCTCTGGCACTACACCTTTTCCTAATCAATTTTTAAATATATGTAGCAATGCCTGTGCCTTATATTCTCTAGATTCTTTTGAAATACGTGGATGCAATCCATCCAGACCAGGAGCTTTATCCTCTATCAGTTTGATTATTTTATTCAATGTATTCTCTTATATTATTTTAAATACATTTATGTCATTACTCATCTCATTATTCAATGTCACGTATACCTGATCTATCTCCCTGGTAAGTCCATAGCAAAATCATTATTTAATATTTCTGCCATCTCTCTATTGTTACATGTGATATTATCATGTCCGTCTTTTAAGTTTTTTATTCATTCACGGGATGTGGGCTTCGCTGGCTGGGCCAGCATTTATTGCCCATCCCTAGTTGCCCTTGAGAAGGTGGTGGTGACCTGCCTTCTTGAACTGCTGCAGTCCATATGGTGTATGTACACCCACAGTGCTGTTAGGGAGGGAGTTCCAGGATTTTGACCGAGCGGCAGAGAAGGAACAGTGATATATTTCCAAGTCAGGATGGTGAGTGGGATCTTCCAGGTGGTGATGCTCCCATGTATCAGCTGCCCATGTCCTTCCAGATGATAGTGGTCATGAGTTTGGAAGGTTATATTCCCATCACAGCCTTCCTTTTTTTATTGATGCATCTGTGAAATATATTACTACTTTGTTTTATGTTTCTTGATAATTTAATTTCATAGTCCCTCTTTGCCCTCCTAATTGTTTTTTTTTTACTTCTCTCCTAATCTTTTTGTATTCTTTCTAAGCACACAGTCCTCTGTTTATAGACTTAATGTAAACCTCAATTTCTTATATCTTTATTTATCTATGGAGTTTCACGAGTATTTGGTCTGTTCTTTCCTTTCAGTGAAATATATTTTCCCTGCACTCTGTTGAGCACCATTTGAAATATTTCACATTGTTGTTCTACAGTGTTGTTTGCCAATTCTGTTGCCCATTCTAGTTCTATCATGTGTATTACAAACCTGAACTGTATTGGCTTTATTTGGGACATAAGAATTGTGAGATGAGAAATGAACCCGTTTAATTTGCCTTCTTCCTTCCTGTTAGTTGCATAATACAATTAGAATGCATTTGAATTAATGTTTTAGTTCTGTGCGCTTATAATTTACAAAAGTAAATAAGCACCTCTGCTTCTAGTAGGCCAACTTGTTCCCTCAGTGAGAGTATAATTTGATCCTGTTTCGCCAGACCCATTTTTAAGTTTTCAATCTGTGAAGAAAAAGAAAAACAAATGTGTTACGTAAAAGATAGTAGTACAAGACATAGCAGATTCCTCCTTCACAGATGAGGAAGGCCCTTAGAGTTCATAGCTCTTCCACACTCTTGAAACAAAAACAGTGAACCCATAATATCCTGTGGGATATCTAATGGTCACTTTTAACATACAGGACGTGTTGATCGATATCTGGCTAATCAGAATGCTTCTTTTAACATAGTACCATTGGGGACAGGTGTAAGCAATTCAACCCATCAGGCTTACTCCACCATTCAATTATATCATGGTGGTCTGCACCTCAACTCCATTTATCTACTTTATCTCCATATCCCTTGATATCCTTACCAATCAAGTATGTTTTTATGTACCATATGTAGTAAATTTATCCATCTATCTGTCTGTCTATCCATCCATCTTAAAGGGAATATTTCTTCAGCACTGACTGGTCAGGTGGGCAGAGCAGTGGCAAATGGAATTCAGTCCAGAAAAGTGTTAGGTAATGTACTTGGGGAGGGTTAACAAGGCAAGGGATTACACTATGAATGGAAGGACCCTGGAAAGTACTGAAGATCAGAGGGACCTTGGTGTGCATATCCATAGATCCCTGAAGGTAGCAGGGCAGGCATATGGGATACTTGCATTTTATAGCCGAGGCATAGCATAAAATAGCAGGGAGGTTATGCTGGAACTGTATAAAATGCTGGATAGGCCACAACTACTATGTACAGTTCTGGTCACCACATTATAGAAAGAATGTGATTGCACTGGAGAGGGTGCAGAGGAGATTTACCAGGATGTTGCCTGGGCTGGATGGCCTGAGCTATGAGGAAAGATCGGATAGGCGGGGGTTGTTTTCCTTGCAGCAGTGAAGATTGAGAGGGGACCTGGTAGAGGGGTATAAGATTATGAGTGGCATAGATAAGCTGGATAGGAAGGCACTTTTTCCATTAGTAGAGGGCTCAATAACCAGGGGTCGTAGATTTAAGGTAAGAGGTAGAAGGCTGAGAGGGGAGTTGAGGAGAAATTTTTTCACCCAGAGGGTGGTGAGAGTCTGGAACTCACTGCCTAAAAGGGTGGTTGAGTCAGAAACTCTCGTAACATTTAAGAAGTATTTAGATATTCACTTGCATTGCTATAGCCTCCAGGGTTATGAGCCAAGCACTGGAAAATGGGATTAGTGTAGTCAGATCTTTGTTGACGGGCACTGACACGATGACCGAATTGCCTCCTTCTATGCTGTAAATATTTTTGAGTCTATGAGTCACCCAAGCATTCTAAATGTAAAAAAAGCTGCTGATATCATAGTTTAAGAGGTTAGTTCTAACTGCATAGTATGTATTAGATACTATGTACATCATCACCAGAAGTGATATAACATCATATGATCTTGCTCTCATTGTTTTTTATTTATTCATTGGATGTAGGTGTTGCTGGCTGGACCAGCATTTCTTGCCCATCCATAATTGCCCTTGTTTAGATGGCATTTTAAGAGTCAACCACATTGCTGTGGGTCTGGAGCCACATGTAGGCCAGACCAGATAAGGACAGCAGATTTCCTTCCCTAAAGGACATTAGTTAACCAGATGGGTTTTTACAACAATTGACATGGTTTTTATTGGATTTGAACCCGGGTCCCCAGAGCATTACCCTAGGTGTCTAAAATACCAGTCCAGTGACAATACCACTATATCACCATCTTCCCACATGGTAAGATGCTGCCTGCAGTAAGAGGTGTTTCAATAAAGTTAGTGTGCTGTATTTTATGTGCCCCTCCTGGGTGTGTTTTGAGCGGGTGGCAAGGGGTGGGATTTAAAATAGGGTGGGTGTGTGAAGAAGGGTGATACAGAGTCGAAACGTTAACTCTGTTTCTCTTCCCACTGTTTCTCTTTCCAATGAGTTACAATTTCTAGAATGTAAATAAATTTAATCTGATTTTCTGGTTTTGTCATCCAGTTGCTTAAATGGTTCACAGAATTCCTAATCACTAAATGCAACCCTATTATTTTCAATTAATCTAGTGCCTGTCCTATCATAGGATATTACTACCATTCAGAAATGGAATTATGCATAATGATGTTTTGTTAAGAGCAATAACAAGTCGTAAGGTGATGTATTTCGGTAGGAAGAACATGGACAGACAACATAAAATGGGGTGAAATTTTGAAGGCATATAGTATCTTGGGCTTTATTAATAGGGACATAGGGTACAAGAGCGGGGAGGTTATGCTGAATTTATATAAGACACTCGTTAGACCTCAGCTGGAGTATTGTGTACAGTTCTGGGAGCCACATTATAGGAAAGATGTGAACTTATTGGAGAGAGTGCAGAAGAGGTTTACAAGAATGGTTCGAGGGATGAGAAACTTCAGTTATGAGGATAGATTGGAGAGGTTGGGACTGTTCTCTTTGGAGAGAAGGCTAAGAAGGGATTTGATAGAGATGTTCAAAATCATGATAGGTCTGGACAGAATAAAAAGAGTGAAGCTGTTCCCATTCGTAAAAGGATCAAGAATGAAAGGGCACAGATTTAAAGTGATTTGCAAAAGAAGCAAATGTGACGTGAGAAGAAACATTTTCACACAATTAGGTTTGGGTCTGGAATGCACTGCCTGGAATTGTGGTGGAGGCAGGTTCAGTCAAGACATTCGAGGGCATTGGATGACTATTTGAATAGAAACAATGTGCAGGAGTACAGGGAAAAGGCAGAGCAATGGCACTAGGTCATAATGCTTATTTGGAGAGCCGGTGCAGACATGATGGGCTGACTGGCCTCCTTCTGTGCTGTTAAAATTCTGTGATTCTGTAAAGTATTTTCCCCCAATTTACTCTCTTTTCTTAGGCTTTCTCATGAAGATGCTGATTCTTTCTGTGTTTGATGTATGGTTGTCGGCAGCCATGTTTTCTTCCCCTTGTTCCAATATCTTCATGTGTAAGCTTAGACATTGAATGCTGACAGGCTAATCAACCATAGTATCGTCTCAACTATCCAAACTGAGGACAGTGAACTCAACAAAGACTGTGGATTGTATCTGGCACTTCACTCTGTGTAACATGCTACTACATTGGATGGCACATTTACCCCCTGAGACACCAGAAGCGCTAGATAGCAAAAGTAGTTTGATCGTTATTGAAACACTGAATGCTTTGCTATATTATGAAATATACGGGCATTCTACATGAACTTCACGTTCTGCGTCTCACCGTGTTTATTACACTGTATAGGTTTCGATGTTGTTGGGTGACAACATTGTCCAGGTGAAGGATCTTTTCCTGTAGTATGGAAATCTCCAGCTGAATATCCTGAAACCTGTTAACAAATATTTTTGGGTTCATTTGATTAATAACAACTGTATAAAATTTTTCACCCACTGCATGCCCGTTCACCCTTGGAATTACCAAATAATAAAACTGAAGACAGTTATTTATTTCACAAAAATAATTAACGTTTGGATGGGTCCAGTGAACTTTCCTTAACATTTCTCACTTAGCATATTAACTAAGCTGTATTAAAGTTTCACAGTGAGTTAAAGCTGAAAGAGATTTTTGCCCTTTAATGAACTTTAATAAACCGCAAACTGGGTTTTTTTCCACCTACTTTGTAAAAATTTTTGGCTGGGATTTTCCTGTCCCACCTGCTGTGTGACCGGAAATTCCTGCCCGAAGTCAACTTCCTTCAAGTTTTCTGTCCCACTCGTGATGGTTCATGGGGCAGGAATTTTAGCTCAGCGGGTGGGCGCGCGCCCGACCCGACCGAGTGTGATATGATGCGTGATGACGTCAGCCGAGCGTGCCAACATCAATGTGCAATCGCGTGCTAGTTCGGTCAGCGGTCTCACACCGGAGCCGGCAGTGCTCCCGCCGATAATTAAAAGGCCTATTAAGACCATTAAGTTGAGTTTTACATTGCCCATTCAGCCTAACGGTTGACGGGCAGGCGAAAAGGCCAAGCGGCCTTTGCATTTTTTTTTGGAAACTTCAAATTTGGCAGGATGAGGTTTCCAAAAGCAAATACAAATGAATTAAAAACATGTTTCATAAATTTTTTGTGCCGCTTAATCATTTTTTTAAACTTGTTTATGGAATGTGAGCATTGCTGGCTAGGCCAGCATTTATTGCCCATCCCCAGAGGGCATTTTTAAGAGTCAACCACATTGATGTGGGTCTGGGGTCACATGTAGGCCAGACCAAGTAAGGACAGCAGATTTCCTTTCCTAAAGGACATTAGCAAACCAGGTGGGATTTTACAACAATTGACATTGATTTCGTAGTCATCAGCAGATTTTGAATTCCATGGTGGGATTTGAGCCTGGTGTCCCCAGAGCATTAACCTGGGTCTCTGGAATATTAGTGTAGTGACAATACCACTAGGCCACCACCTCCCTTTTTCTGAAAGGCAACCACTGGAACACACTGCATTTTTCCCCTTTTCCAAAGAGCCAATGAGACTTAAGATCATTTGTGGTGTACCTGCTTCTTTATTTGTACCACATGATGATTGCCTTCAACCAAAGGTTTTGATATCTTTCTAGCATGAAACCACCAGCTCAGAAAGAATCTTCAGTAACAGTTACAATAAGCTAAAATTCACTATTAGTTCCATTTATTCTGTTCTGTTTTTTCTTCAGATTGGATAAACATTTCACCTTTTATTATCTATGCCATGACCAGTACAGCCCTTTGTCAAAACTACTGCCTATATATATATATTAATTGATGGTATATCACCAACTAAACATCAAGAATGCTATTCCACATGTACAAATTAGAATTATTTTAACCTTCACGGTTCTGAGATATTGATCCTGCGTACAATAAAATGACCAAACTGACTCTCGTGTATCATGCTGGGCGGGCCTTAATTGGCCCGCCTGTGTAAAATTGCAGAGCGCAGCTGATCATGGGCAGCGGGCGACTTCCCGACTGCCCCCACCCGCCACCGCCGATCCCCCATGCCAAGGGCAAAATTCTGCCCATGAGCCGGACCGAAAAATCCCAGCCTTTGCCTTTAAGTCCTCGGTACCTTTAGGAACATGGTTATTTTTAAAGATACATCAGGTTTAGAAACGTGATTTTTGAATAAGATGATTACGTTTTAAACCACTGCTTTAATTTAAGGTAAAATGGAGTAATGAAGATAGTCATGTGACCTGCTGTGAATTTTTCCTGGCAACAAGCCTGTGTGGCTTTGTTATCATGGATAACAGAGCCTCAGGTCAGATGCTATTGAAATGTGTGTGCCAGGTTTGATACCTGAAAACAAAGGCAGAAGCAGATGTTCAAAACAAAAACAGAAACAGAAATACCTGGAAAAACTCAGCAGGTCTGGCAGCATCGGTGGAGAAGAGCACAGTTGACGTTTCGAGTCCTCATGACCCTTCAACAGGTTTGTCACATCTTGTTCCACTCAAGCACTTGTCAGGCCAATGGTGGGCCTTCACCCGCGATCAAGGGCCTGAGGACGGAAGTCCCATCTGTCAAGAGCTGCCAGCCAATCAGAGGCCAGCAGCTCCATTGAGCGGCAGTGCCACTGGGGCTGGGGTGGCTCCCGCCTATACGGCACCCACCCGAGGCTGAGGACCATCGCTGGATCCCAGGCCAGAGGTGGGTGTTAGCAGAAGGAGGGCCATGGGTTGAGGGTTATGGGGCAGAAGGGGAGGAAGATTGGCAACAAGAGTGGCTTTCAGCTGGTTCCCCCTTCCCGATGCTGAGCCCCTCAGTCAGGCACTGAGTGCCTTTGGGAACCAAAAGCATCCCTGACAGGGTTCGCTTGTTGTGCTCCTCACATGGTGAGCCCCCTGCTGGCCACTTGGTTCATCAGAGTGGCAGTGGGATGAAGCCCTTAAGTAGGCATTAATTGGCCACTTAAGGGTCTCAATTGATGGTGAGGCAGGAAGTCTGCCCACGGGTCTTTCTACCACAGATTTAATCAGGCTGGATACAGGAAGGTGGCAGGGTCCCCACCTGCCACCCTCCCATCTGATATACCCACCCTGCCACCAAACGCATCATGGGAGAGGACACTAGATTCCTCCCAGAGCTTTTGAACAGGAACAGCAAGACAGAGAGAGAGCGAGAGAGCAAAACAGAACAGCAGTCATTGTGGTCTTCAGAGAAAAAAAGGCTGTTTTCTCTGTCAACTACCAGCCAGAATGCTGGGGAAAGCTTCTCTACTGATCAAAGAGAAGGAACCCACAGTGATTTAAGGACACTGGAAGATTTGCCCTGGCAAGGATGGGAGAAGTAATCACTGGAGTGGGCCTTACTGCTTAAAGTCGGTTTGGGAATTCTACGAGGAGAAGACTTTTGATGGTCGCTGGACATTACGACTCAGTGAAACGGATGTGAGACTGTTGGATGCTGGGAGTGACTTTAGACTGTTTCCTGAAAGGATTGCAATTCTGTGGAAAACATAAAGTATGTCGGTCATGTTAAGACATTAATAAGCATTACCTTTTATGTAGTTTAGAGTATTAGTTGCCAACTAAGGAATGTTTAGTTATTTTTGTTTTTATTTTATTTGTTACAGTAAAAGTCTTAAAACTTGAAATCTTGTCATGTAATTCCATTAAGTCAGTCATTAAGAATTAAAATATCTTTTTAAAAGTTATTGGTCTTTATGATGATTGTAACAAAACAGAAGGTTATTATAAAAAAAACTGGTGTGCACTATAATAAGACCAGTGGAATGAGTAAAGCACAATATGTGTTCATGCTGAAGCAAAGTGCAAGACAAATACATATACACTAATTATCAACAAGTTACTACGATTGAGCAGTTGATTGTTAAACTTGATGTTTACGTAGTATTGAGATTGAAGAGGAATCTAGGGAATAGACACGTGAAGAGAATGACATGGAGGGTAAAAGGAGCCAGAAGGTGTGACAAGTCAGGCCTCGAATCCACATGTGCTGACATCAACTTACTCTTTTTCTGTGTTAACATTTCAAGTCCATATGGACTTGAAATGTTAACTTTGTTTCTCTCTCCACAAATGCTGCCAGACCTGCTGAGTTTTTCCAGCATTTTGTGATTTTATTTCAGATTTCCAACATCCTCAGTATTTTGCTTTCATACTCCTCCTCTGTGCTGGAATATGAGGAGTTGAGGATTACAACATAACAATTTGCATTTATATAATGTCATTGAATTAGAAAAACATCACAAGGTGCTGCACAGATGCGGTGATAGGCAAAAATTAATGTCACTCCAAAGAAGGAGATATTTGAAGGACTAACTAAAGCTTTCATCAGTGAGATAGATTTTAAGGAGGATTAACCTCTGGACAGTAGTTCTAAAGGAAACAAGAGGGTCAGCAGACATTATGTGGAGCATGGCCCCTTGAAGCATCATAGTACATGGAGGGTGGGTGCCATGACCACGCATAATAGTCCCAAATTACTTACGGACATATTGAACTTTTTAGTAAGACATTTTGTTTTAAAAAAAAAGGACATACAAACAATAGCTGGCTGAGACTGTAAAGTAACAACTTGCTGGAAAAATTCTGTGTAGATCACACTTGGCCAACAGATCCAGAGAACGAGTGTCGCACCTAAAAAGGTGTCAAGGCCTACTTCAGACGCAGACACTTCAAAGGAAAAGATGCAATGTAAAAACTGAACTGTAATCTCCTGTGGTTGCAGAGGTAATGAAGGTTGATTATCACTAGCAGAAACCATCTCCTGTGAGTTATATCCCAGACTGTGGGCATGATATGAGTTGAAAAGAAAGCAGATTTGGGCAAAAGACATGTTTACTTTTCCCCTTCCAGGAATACACAAGAAAAGGGCTTAAAAATCCAACTGCAACCCTAGTTCTGTGTGCTAGTTTTGGTGTTCTAGACCTGGTATGTGAGGTGTGCTGTGAAGGTCATAGCTGAAGAACATCAACTAGGCATCCCTGCACTTGCAGGTTAAAACAAAAGTCCTCTCTCTCTGCTGGAAGCAAGTCACAAGTCAGCAAAGCCACAGCCAAAAAGGAAACAGGGACAACTCTTTTCAGCTAACCTGCAGAACCAAGAATCTCCAAACCAACTGCTCAACTGCCCAAAGTCAGCTCTACCGGAATCATCCAACGTAACGCTTGCAATGTTTCACCATCTACTTCTCACGGACAAGCCAAACACTAACTTGTATACCTTTTTTTTAACCTTAATTTCTGGACTCACTTCTCATTTCTAATCTGTGTGTATGTGTGTTGCACTTCTGTTATTTTTTTCTTGCGTTTTAGTAACTAATAAACTCATTATTTCTTTGACTCAAGAAAGCCTGGTTAAATTGGCTCCTTTTAAAACATAAATACATTTGGACTGGGAAATGGTATTCTTGAGGGAAGGGATCCTTCTTAAATTAACCTTGTTTCAACCAACCGAAGGGGTTGAATAAAGAAGGGGAGCCAGTTCAGTCCTCCTCATCCAGGAGCATAACAATTTGGGGTACCTCATCTGGGATCATAACAAATTGGGGGACACTTGCCCAAGGACTGGTTGTAACATGGAGGACCATTGAAAATAGAAGACATATTTGCAGTGGGAGACTCAATGATCAGGGTTCATTATAGTAGGTACTTAAAATTTTGTCCGTATTTTAATGCTTACTGCAAGTCAATGCCTAAGAACTAAAGAAGAACTTAAAATTGACAAAATGTAATTACCTATAGGTATGGTAAGGACCAAAGACAAAGAGCTAAGGTGCCTAAACTAGGTTTTAAGTTCAGCTGGGATAAACAACTCCCAGACACCATAGGACAGCAGGTTGGGTGGCAATTAATACATTTCTTGCGCTATCTAAGCAAGGTAAGTGGTATAAATTAGCAATTAGGATTCTCATCGGGGAGGAAGTCTTGCTTTCTGGAGCTGCTAGCCAATCTGATTGACCGGCTGCTCCAACAGTCCCAGCAGTGCCAGGAAGGTGTCAGTGGCTGCTGCTGGGACTGCAGAAGAAGAAGAAGACCAAGGCCCATGGATCTCTGGAGCAGGTAAGTCCAGGGCCTTGTGCTGGGAGGGTTTGGGTAGGTTGGGGGGAGGGGTGGGGTTTTGTGTTTAAAGGAGAGAGCAGGTAGGAAGGAAGGAGAGGGGGCAGGGGGCACCCAATGATTGGGAAAGGGAAGCCCCCAAAGACCAACCCCCACCGCCCTACTTCCTTCCCGCCTTTTAAGCATCTGAGTGAAAAAAGATCTGGCCTCCAGCTCCCGCCTGGCTGCCCATGCAAAATGTTTTATGGTGTGGGCAGCGTATTATCAGGGCCAATTGGCTTGGTAACAAGGTGAATTGAACCTTAGTTATTCATTTCAATATGGTGGGCGGTCTGCCAATTTTACCAACCACCCATCCCCCTCGTATTATGAGGCTGAGCCCGGGGGTGGGTGGGAAGGTGACGGGATGGGCGTCCACCCTATTTTACATGCCCCCCCTCCCAACTGCCCGCCTGGGGCACGTAAAATTCAGCCTGTAGATCCTCAGCTGTTGTGTATATTCAAAACTGAGAATAATAGATTTTTGGGCACTAAGAAAAACTGAGTTGATGTAAAAGTTCCACCTTTGAACGTACTGGATGGTGGAGCATGCTCGAGGGGCTGTATGGCCTATTCTTGCTCCTACTTCTTATGTTCTTATAGACAGGTATCTTGTGGGCATGAATGAAGGTCCAGACAATTTTACCTCCCCTAATATAAAGGTGAAGAACATCAAGGTTCATGCTTAAAACTTTTGGGAAGATTGGGTGGAGCAGCTAAATTGTTAAGTTTATGTGATGTCTGTTGATTTTTGTAGGGCTGAGGAAGGGTTTTCGCATAAGAATATAATGATTTAAAAGAAAGCTAAAAACAAGGCTTCAAGACGAATATTCATGCAATGTTTGTATGTAAATATGCAAAGTATTAGAAGTTGGGAACTGAGAGGCACTAATTAGTGTGTGAGGTGGGATGGTGGTGGGGGGTAGTGGTGATTGACTTAATGGGACTAAAAATAGATTTCTTTCATCCCAGAACAAAGAAGAAAGTTGTGGGAAAGATAAAGAAGCCATCAATCGTCACATTTACTCACATTCTTTAGAACTAGGAATTGTGCCAAAGAAGTGATTGCTGAAAAATGATACACTCCTTTTAAAGAAAGGGAAAGAGAAAAACATGTCCTGGTACATGAATCACAAAACGTTAGGATGGAGGTAGAGCAAATGATTAGGAAGGCAAATGGAATGTTGGCATTTATTGAAAGGCGAATGGAATATAAAAGTAGGGAAGTTTTACTGCAGCTGTATAGGGCATTGGTGAGACCACATCTGGAATACTGTGTATAATTTTAAGACCATAAGACCATAAGACATAGGAGCAGAAATTAGGCCATTCAGCCCATCGCGTCTGCTCCGCCATTCAATCATGGCTGTTAAGTTTCTCGACCCCATTCTCCTGCCTTCTCCCCGTAACTTTTGATCCCCTTACCAATCAAGAACCTATCTATCAAGGTCTTAAATACACTCAATGACCTGGCCTCCACAGCCTTCTGTGGCAATGAATTCCATAGATTCACCACTCTCTGGCTAAAGAAGTTTCTCCTCATCTCTGTTCTAAAAGGTCTTCCCTTTACTCTGAGGCTGTGCCCTCGGGTCCTAGTCTCTCCAACTAATGGAAACATCTTCCCAACGTCCACTCTATCCAGGCCCTTCAGTATTCTGTAAGTTTCAATCAGATCCCCCCTCATCCTTCTAAACTCCATCAAGTATAGACCCAGAGTCTTCAAACGTTCCTCATATGTTAAGCCTTTCATTCCTGGGATCGTTCTCGTGAACCTCCTCTGGACTCTCTCCAGGGCCAGCACATCCTTCTTGAGTTACGGGGCCCAAAATTGCTCACAATATTCTAAATGTGGTCTGACCAGAGCCTTATAAAGCCTCGGCAGCACATCCCTGCTTTTATATTCTAGTCCTCTCGAAATAAATGCCAACATTGCATTTGCCTTCCTAACTACCGACTCAACCTGCAAGTTAACCTTAAGAGAATCCTGGACTAGGACTCCCAAGTCCCTTTGCACTCCAGATTTCTGAATTCTCTCCCCATTTAGAAAATAGTCTATGCCTCTATTCTTCCTACCAAAGTGCATGACCTCACACTTCCCCACGTTGTATTCCATCTGCCATTCTCCTAACCTGTCCAAATCCTTCTGCAGCCTCCTCAATACTACCTGTCCCTCCACCTATCTTTGTATCATCTGCAAACTTAGCCAGGATGCCCTCAGTTCCTTCATCTAGATCATTAATGTATAAAGTGAAAAGTTGTGGTCCCAACACTGACCCCTGTGGAACTCCACTAGTCACCGGCCGCCATCCTGAGAAGGACACCCTTATCCCCACTCTCTGCCTCCTGCCAGACAGATAATCTTCTATCCATGCTAGTACCTTGCCTCTAACACCATGGGCTCTTATCTTACTGAGCAGCCTCCTGTGCGGCACTTTGTCAAAGGCCTTCTGGAAGTCCAAGTAGATAACATCCATTGGCTCTCCTTCGTCTAACCTACTCGTTACCTCCTCAAAGAATTCTAACAGATTTGTCAGGCATGACCTCCCCTTGATGAAACCATGCTGACTTTGCCCTATTTTACCATGCACTTCCAAGTATTCTGAAATCTCATCCTTAATAATGGACTCTAAAATCTTACCAACGACCGAGCTCAGGCTAATCGGCCTGTAATTTCCCATCTTTTGCCTCACTCCCATTAGTGATTTTCCAGTCCTCTGGGACCCTGCCTGACTCGAGTGATTCCTGAAAGATCACCACTAACGCCTCCACTATCTCTTCAGCTATCTCCTTCAAAACTCTGGGGTGTAATCCATCTGGTCCAGGTGATTTATCCACCTTCAGACTTTTCAGTTTTCCTAGCACCTTCTCCTTGGTAATGGCCACCATACTCACCTCTGCCCCCCGACTCTTTTGAACTTTGGGGATGTTACCCGTGTCTTCCACCGTGAAGACTGACGCAAAGTACCTATTCAGTTCCTCCACTATTTCTTTGTTCCCCACTACTACTTCTCCAGCGTCATTTTCCAGCGGCCCAATGTCCACTTTTACCTCTCTCTTACCCTTTATACATCTAAAAAAACTCTTGCAATCTTCTTTTATATTACTGGCTAGATTACCCACATTTTTAATCTTCTCCCTCCTTATTTCTTTTTTAGTTGTCCTCTATTGGTCTTTGTAAGCTTCCCAATCCCCTGGTTTCCCACTGCTCTTTGCTGCATTGTATGCTCTCTCTTTAGCTTTTATGCTGTCCCTGACTTCCCTTGTCAGCCATGGTTGCCATGTCCTCCCTTTAGTATGCTTCTTCTTCCTAGAAATGAATTTTTGCTGTGTCTCCCAAATTACTCCCAGAAACTCCTGCCATTGCTGTTCCACTGTCTTTCCTGCTAGGCTCATCTCCCAGTCAATTCTAGCCAGCTCCTCCCTCATGCCTCTGTAGTTGCCTTTATTCAACTGTAATACCGTTACATCTGATTCCAGCTTTTTCCTCTCAAATTGCAGGGTAAATGCTATCATATTATGGTCACTTCCTCCTAAGGGTTCCTTCACCTTAAGCTCCCTTATCAAATCTACCTCATTACACATCACTAAATTTATAATTGCTTGTTCCCTAGTGGGCTCCACCACAAGCTGCTCCAAAAATCCATCTCGTAGACATTCCACAAATTCCTTTTCTTGGGATCCACTACCAACCTGATTTTCCCAGTCTACCTGCATATTGAAATCTCCCATGATCACTGTAACCTTGCCTTTCTTACATGCCTTTTCTATCTCCTGGTGTATCTTGTGCCCCACATCCTGACTACTGTTTGGAGGACTGTACATAACTCCCATTATGGTTTTTTTACCTTTGCGGTTCCTCAACTCTACCCACACAGATTCTACATCATCTGACCCTATGTCATTTCTTGCTATCGATTTAATTTCATTTCTTACTAACAAAGCAACCCCACCCCCTCTGCCAACTTGCCTATCTTTTCGATAGGATGTATATTCTTGGATATTTAGCTCCCAGTCCTGATCCCCTTGCAGCCATGTCTC
Organism: Cetorhinus maximus; assembly: GCF_964194155.1. Lineage (NCBI taxonomy): Eukaryota > Metazoa > Chordata > Chondrichthyes > Lamniformes > Cetorhinidae > Cetorhinus > Cetorhinus maximus. The sequence goes on along the minus strand of NC_135879.1, from coordinate 207,345,347 downwards.
CGTGATGCCCACCACATCATACCTGCCAATTTCAATCTGCGCCACAAGCTCATTTACCTTATTTTGTATACTGCGTGCATTCAGATACAACACCTTCAGTCCTGTATTTCCCGTCCCCTTTCTCATTGTCGTCCCTTTATCTGATGTGCTTGAAGTTAGATTCCTAGCCCTTTCCAAACACTCTGTACTATTTTGTGTTCTGGAGACTTTAATAGCCTCTCCTGGGCTCTCCTTTCTTTTCAGTTTTTTCATAATTTTCCATGAAGTTGAATCCACGCCCCCCCCCCCAACACCCTAGCCTGCTGCTTTGTTTCCCATTAGTCATACTTCTTGGAGTTTTACCCTTCCCTCCCCTCCACTTTCTAGTTTAAAGTCCTGTTGACCACCCTATTTACCCTATTCGCTAGAACATTGGTCCCAGGTTCAGGTGGAGACCGTCCCAACGGTACAGATCCCTCCTGTTCCAATACTGATTTTTGGTCTCCTTATTTGAACAAAAATATATTGCGTTAGAAGCAGTTCAGAGAAGGTTCACTCAACTCATTTCTAGGATGAAGGGCTTATCCTACGAAGAAAGGTTGGACAGGTTGGGCCTATAGCCAATGGAGTTTAGAAGAATGAGAAATGATCTTATTGAAACATATACGATCTTGAAGGTACTTGATTGGGCAGATGCCAGAAGGATGTTTCCATTTATGGGGGAGACTAGAACTAGGGGACAGGGTCTAGAATAAGTGGTCTCCCTTTTAAGGCTGAGATGAGAAGAATTTTTTTTCTGATGATCGAGAGTCTGTGGAATTCTCTTCCCCAGACAGCGGTGGAGGATAGGTCATTGAATTTATTCAAGGCAGAGTTCGACAGAGTTTTGACAGACAAGGGAACCAAGGGTTATTGGGGGTGAAGTGGGGGGGCAGGCAGGAAAGTAGAGTTGAGATCACAACCAGATCAGCCATGATCTTATTGAATGGTGGTGCAGGCTCGAATAGCCAAATGAACCACTCCTCTCCTAAATCTTATGTTCCTCGAAAATTATGACTCGGTTACTCCTACTGTAACTGGAAATAAACGTCCAATAGATATTTTCGATTTTTGCACTGCTGTTTAGAGCTTTGATCACTGACAGCGGATTTCAGAAATGTGGGCGTGCTCTTCAATTTCCAATATGCACAACCGGCAGGAAAGGGTCTCTGCGGCTAGTGCAACACCAGGAAGCTGCCTCGCTGGAGTCCACAATATAGGATGAGATCAGTGAACACTTAGAAAGATTGAGGAGAAAAAGAGACATGTTTTCGAAGCTTTTCATCTTGCACTCATCAGGACACATCATGAGTGCAACATGAAAAGCTTCAATAGCATGTCTCTTTTTCTCAGCGATACGCAAATCCTGTACCATCAAGCAACTACTTAGAAAGACATGGACTGTTGTAATTACACTTTGCATTTTTAAAGCACCCTTGGCATAGTTAAACATCCTAAGTGTTAATCAGTGATACAGTAGTAGATAATAAAGAACCGATTACACCTGACTAATTTATTTGTTGTTTCAAGAAGTGGAAGGATGCATTTTTGAATCTCAATATTTCCTGAGTATCGCTGGCTTGTGCCAGCGTGCTTCACTCAGGTTTTCACTGGTTTCCTTTCAAAGTGAGCTGGATGAGTTCCTAGCTGTGGCTGATATCACAATGTCTAATAGGTAAACCGCCCACTCACTGCCAGCTCTTGTGATTTCTCCTTTGGGATCAAAGAGCTATTTCCTAGAATTTTTTCCCCTAATTAGTCTGGAGTTTTTCTTTGTTCTTTCCTCTCACCCAGGAGTTTGTATCGCTGGTCTGTGGGGAGGCAGGGGTGGTATCGTAAATTGCAATCTGACAGTATGGGATTACTTGATGGACCATTTCCTGTCCTTTATTTTTTCATGTTCATATGCAGCTACAGTACAAATATTCATAAATGTACCTGCAGCAAGCCATTTCTTTGCTTATGCATTCATCTTTATTAAATTCATTATTTTTAAAGACACTGACTGATGATAGAGTAAGAAACAGTAAGGGAAGGTAATTAGCCATTGTACACAAAGTACCATAGGTATTGCTCTCCACTAGAGAGGAGGAGAAAGAGATGGACAGTTGGTTATATATAGCTTGAGGGGCATGACTCCATAAGCATAGGGCAAGCTAAGACATCAAGGGGAGGTAGTGGCGTAGTGGTATTGTCACTGGACTAGTATTCCAGGGTAATGCTCTGGGGACCCAGGTTTGAAACCCATTAATGATGACCATGAAACCATTGCTGATTGTTGTAAAAACCCATCTGGTTCACTAATGTCTTTTAGGGAAGGAAATCTGCTATCCTTACCTGGTCTGGCCTACATGTGACTCCAGAACCCATAGCAATGTGGATGACTCTTAAAAATGGGCAATAAATGCTGGCCTAGCCAGTGACGCCCCCATCCCATGAATGAATAAAAAAAAAGTCAGGCCTCCATGAACCACCTTAGTCAGCATTGGGATTGACCCCATGTTGGTGTATTTTTGTATCACATGCCAGCCATCTAGGCAACCGAGCTAACCAACCCCTACAGTGAGAAGCAAAACCATAAGAAAAAGAAATAGAGAAAGTGTGACCAGTACACACAATTGTGAGGCATACAGAAAAAAAAAGAGCCACAGATATTCTGAAAAAAGTTCTGAGAATGATAATGCGAGGGCAAGAGTGGGAAAAGCAAAAAGACAAAATGGATAATTTTCACTTCCACTCCGTGCACAGTAACATGATGGGGCAGCTCATGCACTCATTATAGAACCAAACCAAGTTCAATGGAAATGAAAATTGGGCATGATCTATAAAAGATCGGCAATCTGCTTGACTGATTCACCACTCAAGTGGACCTGGTGGCTCACATCTGTCACTTACTGCAGGACTTGGCACCAAGGGGACATGGAGGGCATCCACTGCCATAAAGGAAGATGGAAGGCATTAGACAATGCTAGACAAGCTAAAATATTGATGGCAACCTGTTGTTGTAATTTCCTACCTCATTATGTTGTCTGGAACATCCGTAGATGTGGACTTCTTCCATTCCATCTCTTTTTCCACAGACTGTTTCCTTTCTATCAACTCTTTCTTCTCCTATATAAAATATTTGAATTACCTCTTCAGGAATCCAATATGTTTAAAAGAATATAGAGCTAAAATTAATTTTCATATAGATATAAGACGTTAGGGGTGGAATCGCCTGGTCCTGTTGGCAGCGGGTGCCATGACAGGTATGAGCAGAAATATAGCGAGAAGACAAAAAAAATCAATTTTATGCCGGTCGTTTGCAATTGTCCGCTCTACCCATCAATGGTGGGCCCTGTTTCCCACCACCGCATGTCGGGACCCTAATTTCAACACTTTAGCATCTCATTATAAGCCCTGCTCGCCGGAATCATCCCCCCACATTGGATCATCTGGGCATGCCAACGTGTTTCACAACTGTACATAAGCAACGTGCACCAGGTGAGCTGCACTTCACTTGGGACTTTGAGGTTTGTTTGCCTATCTTGCTTTGGGCAGCACTCGCGGTCATCAGCATCAGGTTTTGCAGGTAGCACCACATCACTTTTTGGGGGGCCCACGGGCAGGTCTGCCTACCAGACCAGCCATAAGGCTTTTTGACGGCTGCAGGGCTAGGGCTTGCTTGGGGAAGGGGTAGAGGCGGCCTCAGGAAAGGGAAGAGGCTGCAGGGCAGGAGCTGTACTGGGGAAGGGGGGTATTCCAAGGTATGTGCGGGGGCATATGTTGATCTGTGTAAGCGGCCTCAAGTGGTGAGAGATGAGGATGCAGACTCCAGAGGAGATGAGGCCAGATGGAGATATGAGGGTGTGTGTGAGAGAGTGAGTGGTGATGTCCATTGAGCTGGCAGTGAGTGAGATGCCAATGAATGTGTGAACTTAGAGTGATGAGATGGTTGACTTACCCTGGCTGCACGGATGAGATAATTCATTCATTTCCTGTACTGGATGGCTGACCTATTATGTGCAGCACTGGCACTGACCACCTCTGCTGCCTCTTCCCAAGTTTGAGAGGTGAGGCTGATGGGCCTGCTGTGGCCGGAGCTAAGGTAGAGGACATCGCGGCGGGACTCCATGGCATCCAGATGTCCAAGGACACGTCACTGAATTGGAGGACTGTACTTTTCTTGGCTTTTGGGGCCATGTCTTGACCGGTGCAGCCCTGGGCTGCAAGCATTGAGAACTGTGTGCTGCATTTAAATATGGTGTCCGGCATGAGGAAGTGGTGAGGTAATGGCATGGTGGACAAATCAGAGGCTGCCCGCCAGCAAGACGGCATGTTTCCTGTGGCTGCATATTTAATGAGGCAGGAGGGAGACGATACAGCCCAAAAAAGACAATAGAGTGGCCGGCAGGTAAAATGTCTTTTCTCACACCTGCTACTGCACTTAGTACAAATCTGGGACGATTCCACCCTAGGAGTGAGAAAACACCATTCAGGATACTCTTTGCCCCTTTCTTTTGGCCTTTACTCAAGATTCATAGGAGATTTTCATTTTCTCCAATAGTGCATTGGTATATATATTACTTTAAGCTTCCTTTGCATGTTATTTTAATACTGATGTTAATGCATAAAACAGATTGTATTAAATTAGAACACAAAGGAATTGTATGTGAATGTACTAACTAGTGCACTGCCAGAGGAAATTAAACCTCAGAAGTTTTCTCATCTTGCTTCTTTCTCAGACTTTATTGCACCTTCGATGATACAATGGGCGGAATGGTCCCAGATTTGCACTAAGTGCAGTAGCAGGCGGGTAAAATGATGTTTTACCTACCGGCTGTGATGGCGGGTTTTCACACCGTATTGTTCCAAACCTGCCGCATTACATATGCATTCCAAGGAAACGAGCCGTTTCAATGGTGGGCGGTCTCTCATTCGCCCACCATGCCATCACCTCACTGCTTCATCACGCCAGACACCACATTTAACATATAGCCGTGCTCGGTGCTTCCAGCCCAGGACTGAAGCAAAGAAGACATGACCTCGAAAGACAAGAAGACTGCAGCCCTCGAGCACCTTTTGGACGCCATGGAGACCCGCTGTGACGTCCTCTACCCCTGCTCTGGCCACAGAAGGGGCAGCTACATTACCACTCCGGCTTGGTAGGCGATGGCAGTGGTGATCAGTGCCAATGCTGCACAGAAGAGGTTGGCCATCCAATGCAGATAGGGGGACAAATGATCTCATCTGTGCAGCCAGGGTATGGCAACCATCTCATCACTCTAAACTCACACACTCAAGCCCATCACACATTCACTGGCATCTCATTCACTGCCAGCTCAAGAGACATTACCACCCATTCTCTCACACATACCCTCACATGTCCATCTGGCCTCTTATGCTGCAGGATGCCCTGGAGGGACCATTTTTTATTTCAGATGTTTTAAAGTTGCTGAGAGGGCACCTTATGCTGCAGCTCCTTTCGTGCTGGAGGGCCCCCATTGCTCCCCAGCTTTGCGAACCCACCTATTGGATGGTGAGCATGTTCCCTGGCCACTAATTAGTAAATCAGAAGAACACTTAAGATGTCTCCACAGCCTCTTAAGTTCTCAGGGTCAGGTGGTGCCCAGGTACATTGTGAATTCCATGGATGTCCACCTGAAATATTTCAAGTTGTCGCACCCTTGAAATTTAAACAGTGTCAGCAATGCTGCAGTTTGCACGTGGAATGGACGCTCCAGCCTAGTTCTGCACCTTAAGGCCTCCCCAGAAAATTCAGGACACCATTTCCAGTAAGCTTGAGAGCCGACATATTGTGGATTCACATCCACAAGTCACCAAATTTCTTCATTCAGGCTCATTCCATTTACCTTTTCCATCCTTTCTATTAGCTTTTCCAGTTCTATAGCTCTGTTCTGTTTCTGCTGAAGTTTCAACAACAGGTTTTTGTAATTTTCCACACTTCTCTCCAAATTTTCCTCCTGCTCCTCAGCAAAAGTCTGAAAAGGAAGTGAGACAATTTCACAGGGGGTCATTGCTCAAACCAAAGTTGATTCACGGCATTTTTTTTATTGCACCTCCTATAAACTGTAAGATAAACTCCTTGCTTAAAAAGCCAGATCAGCACGCATTATAGTATAATCTCAAGGGTTTCCTGGTTTGGGCCTCTGGCTCTGGTATTGATCCTATAGCTTTAGTCCACCTTACAACATGCACAGTGCCACAAATGAGCTGACAGACCTGCAACTAGCTCCCAGGCCACTATCAAAGCTGTGGCTGACAAAGGTCAATACAACGTGACCCATTCTTCATGTGGGTAGTCCTTGGTCTCCAGCATATCCTTCCCTGATGGTTTGACGAAGAATAGAAACTTGCCAAAGCAGATTACCATCAACATGTTATTCTCTAATATGCTATTCTGGCAGAGGTTTGTCGTACCCATTCTGTCTACACCTTTTAATTTGTAACATTTAGACTGATGCTTAATCGCACTGACCTGTAGTTTGTGCTTCTCTTCTTCATGCTGTTGTCTTAGTTCATCCATCTGCCTTTGATAATGTTCAAAGAGTTTTTGTGAGGCATTCCGAATCGCTGCAGCTCCTGCTTCTCGAGTGACCTCCAGCTAAGGACGTAATGTAACTAAACATCAGAACCACAGTGCAAAAAAAATGTACACCCAATGATTCATGGTCTCACCATGTCCCTCAAGCCCTACTAGATGACAGGTTTTATTGCTGGGAAGTGGGATATTTTAAATTTTCAGCACATTCTGTCAGTATCAACTGTTCTCGGGTTGAGTTAAACTGTGGTTAAACGTAGGCTATATCTATCTCTACTGAGCTGTAGCCATGTTCTTTAGTCCCCTCTACACATGTGTGATATTCTTCATTTCCCACAACGGCCATCCTCTCTAACTGATTTGCAATTAAATGAAAATTAATATTGAATCAGGAGCATTTCTGGACTAGCCATATAAATACTGTGGCTACAAGAGCAGGTCAGAGGCTAGGAATCATGTGATGAGTAACTCGCCTCCTGACTCCCCAAAACCTGTCCACCATCTACAATGCACAAGTCAGGAGTGTGATGGAATATTCCCCACCAGCCTGGATGAGGGCAGCTCCCACAACACTCAAGAAGCTTGACACCATCCAGGACAAAGCAGTCTGCTTGATTGGCACCACATTCATAAACATTCACTCCCTCCACCACCGACACACAGTAGCAGCAGTGTGTACCATCTACAAGACGCACTGCAGGAATTCACCTTCAACAACATCTTCCAAACCCATGGCCACTACCATCTAGAAGGACAAGAGAAGCAGATTGATGGGAACACCACCACCTGGAAGTTCCCCTCCAAGTCACTCACCATCCTGACTTGGAAATTAGGGCAATTAGGGATGGGCAATAAATGCTGGCCCAGCCAGCGAAGCCCACATCCCGTGAATGAATTTTTAAAAATGCCCTTAAGGAACTGGGTTGAGGCAGTCAAAATCTAAGATTTTGATTCCTTTACCAAGCCTGCTTCATGGTAGCAGACTTTTCTTCCCTGAAGAAAAGCTTGATGAAGAAAAGCTAACCATCCTTGTCCTCAGCGTTTCCATGAGGACAAACAGAGAAGTATCTGAATAGCTGGGGAATAGAGAATGGGTGGTAGCTCATTAACTAACCCAGTCTCCTGAAAAAATGTGTCATATAGTTATGCACTGAAAACTCAAAGCAGAGGATACAGTCTTAGCAGAAAGAGATGCAACATCCTTTCGGTAGGTGTGGGGATTCACTGCATTAACAGTAACTGCACGAGTCTGAATCTCCAAACAATCAGGAGTTCAGTCCATCAATGTTATTAAAATGAGGCCTGGGAATAAAAACAGTTTGGACCCCATGCTGAATATCCCACCGTATTTCCTGCACCCAAGATTTGTGCCCCAGGTTAAAATTGGGCCAATGAGTTTATGTTCAAGGAAAAAAAAAGTTTTGCAAATGCTTTGTGGTAAATCGAGTGCCCCTTTAATCAACATGCCTTCGAAAATCAAAGGCAAAGCTGCAGAGATCAATGCGTGGTGTTAGAAAATCATTTTTTTTTAAAATGCAGATCATGAATCTGCATCTAAAGTCGTGGGTGGAAAGCTCTGCTGATTCATAATGAGTCAGAGAATAATTTTGTCTGTGTGAGCCGGGCTTGAAACTTGAAATTGGTTATGATGAATGACAGGATGTCAAAGTGGATATATTTAAGTAAGAAGGAACACCTGGGTAAAGAGAAAACTCTGACTATAGGAGGCTTGATGAAAGGTTGAAACTACGGATTACATCTTTCACTGGGACTACTGCCTTCGGTTACCAACCTACTGGTCAACCATTTTTTAATTATCTATATTTGGTTATAGGTGTTGGGAGATTATAGAAATCAATATTTTCTCATTTTAAAAAGGTTATTTTTCTCTGCAGGCTTCAATGACACCCAAAGAGAGCCCAGAGGAGTTAAAAGTTGCAACAATAATTGTGCCAATGCCAGTCTCAAACACTGCAGGCCATGCTGAAGCACTTCTTGATCAAACAAATGGTAAACAGCTGACCTCAGCAGATGTCCTCACATTGTATTCACAGCAAAGTGCAGTCAGGAGCTCAGTTACTGTTGCAAGTAAGAAATATTCTGCAGCTGCAGTACATGGATCGAGGCAGCAGTCTGGGATCGGGGTCAGAGGCCAGATCTGGGTCGAGGGATGGGGGGGAATTGAGGTTTGGAGTCTGAAACCTGGGGGTCAAGAGTTGGGGATTGGGTCAGGGCCAGGGATCTGAAAATGCGTGCACACATCCTGGCTGCCACATTGGGAGAATAGTAGCAAAATACTGCGGATGCTGGAAATCTGAAATAAAAACAGAAAATGCTGGAAGAACTCAGCAGGTTGACAGCATCTGTGGAGAGGCAAAGAGAGTTAACGTTTTGAGTTCAATATGACTTTTCTTCGAAGCAACAGTTCCAGTTCTGAAGAAGATTTATATTGGACTCGAAACGTTAACTTTGTTTCTCTCTCCATAGATAATGCCAGACCAGCTGAGTTTTTCCAGCATTTTCTGTTTTTATTTGGGAGAATAGTAGTTCAGCTAGTGTCTTGAAAATGGGCACTGTGTGGTGAAATTTAAATGCAGGTTGCTAACACTTTAAAAAGGGCCGATAGTATTTTGTATTTTATAAATAGGGGCATAGAGTACAAGATCAAGGATGTAAGGAGTTAATTTTAACCCTACTCTGTTGGTGATAGATGGACATGCAGGCAGTTAAAAACAAGTAGGATACTGACCCAACCAATTGACAATTATTTCCAGTGTTTCAGGTTCCCACCTAAGGCAGCCAGGAATCATATAAAGCTATGTAATTTGGGGCCCTTATATGGCAGGAGGAATCTAAAGCTGTTTTAACCCATGAATGGAGCTGCTGGGAATGAACAGGGAGATGATGGGGCATACATGGGCTGCCTGATCTTCATTTTCTGCCAGCTGCTCTGTGCCCTCTTTAGCATTCTTCCAGGGTGGAAGTGGGCCGGTGCCAATGAGACCAATGAGTAGCCTCCTGCTGCCTCCACTGAATGGACATTCATGGAAACTTGCCAGGAGTTAAAGACCTCCCCCTTCATGATAAATTTGTTGAGTTAACAGTTCGGCCATAATCAGAGTGCTGAGTGCAGTTTTGGACACTTTCGTTCTAGAAAGAACAGAAGGACCAGTGAACATGGCCTAGATTTTCACCATGGTGAAAATGATGGAAGTGGCTAACAATGATAAGTTCCACCCCCGAACATGGCAGTTCCCACTTTCACGGGGTAGGAACTTTGGGGGCAGGGAAGGCATGGTATACGGAGACAGCTGCCAGTTAAATTATCAGCTGCCTCCACTGAAGTGGGATTTTGGTAGGCCATGAGTGTGAAAGTCAAAGTGTGCAGATTAGATCAAGTAAGAGCTGGTCTGAACTTTGATGGTTCATTTGGATAGCCTCAATCTTTGCAGGGGTAAGGTACTCCTTTAGATCTGGCTCCAGGACACCTTTGAGGGAGTTAAGGTGCCCTTTCCAGTAGGCCATTGGAATTGTTAAAAGTATGCGTAAATGTGCATAAACTCAATACTGTCAAGTTGTTTGGAACTGTCAACAGACCTATCAAAATCAACTGCCAAAGCTGTCAGAAGCACCTATCAAGGTGGAATCACACACATGGGTCAAAATTCTGGAACTCCCTCCCTAATAGCACTGTGGGTGTATCTACACCAAATGGACTGCAGCAGTTCGAGAAGGCAGTTCACCACCACCTTCTCAAGGGCAATTTGGGATGGGCAATAAATGCTGGCCCAGCCAGGGAAGCCCACATCCCTGAATGGATAAATAAAAAAGTCCTGCCTTTTAAACCTTTGAAAAAAATGCCTGAAATGTTTTTAAAAATTGCTTGCTATTTCACTTTGACATAAACCTGAGGGTTTCCACTACTGGATTTGTGCTGCATGGCTGATTTCACAACCATCCATTATCTCAGTAAGGAGCCTGTCATTTCACAGTTTGACTGACAACCCCAAATGGTTTTAGATGTTTTGATGTGGGACTATGAATTCTAATACTTGTTGTTATAAGGAATTGTGCACTTGAATGAAATGTTTGGTGTTATATGGCTTTATTTAGTTGAAGCAATGGAAATGTAGTAAATGGGTTTTTATGATTGAGTGTTTTTTTCAATATAGTGAAGTCTGTGATAGACACTGAGAACTATATTTTATAGAACTTTAATTTATCTCATCTCTGCATGTGTCCTGAGGTCTGCCCAAAGTGGATACTAGGTGAGTTGGCATGGTAGGTGTAAGGGCAAAGGGTGGTGGATGGGGTCATGGATTGGCATGAGCTGGTACTAAGTTGGCATAGGGGTAATAAAGGGCCATGGGGGTGGGTATAGGTTGACATGGAGGGTATGAGGGGTTATGGGAGGATGGTTTGGGGCATGGGTTGGCATGGATGGGACTTGGGGATTGTGTTGCGAGGTGAGGGATGAGGGCTGGAGGGATGTTTCAGATTTGAATGTTTATTTTCAAACTTTGGACACAGTATTGGAGCCCTGAGGCAGGCCTTCGACCCAGCCTCTGCATCTGACGCCCTTATCAATTCTTTCCCAGTCACCTGCCCCCACTTCTAATCCAGCCCATTCACCCCACTTCCCCACCCACCCCTGGACTGAAAATCCAATGTCTGGGCCGCAATTTTTAAAGGTTGGCTTTGCGGGGCCAGGAATTCTCCTGTCCCTGCGCACCTGACCGGAAGTGAAAATCTGTTTATAACGTATAGTGTAGGATGATGCCAGGCGTGCCCCAGATCTTCTAGTTGACTTAGAGAGGGTAGGCAGAAGGCTCATCTGTATTTCCAGGCTAGGAATTTGAGCTTTAGGGTGCCAGCACTAAAACCCAGCAGATCTGAGTTTTACCCCAAATTCCAGCTCCCACCTAGTCAGGCAATCCATCCAGTTTCTGTCCCTCTTCCCCATTATTGGGGCAATTGGTATCATTCAATTTACCAATCAGACTCTTTCTTCTTTGGAAATGCCTAATACATCCTCCTCCTCCTTCAAGTACCATGCCCTAAGAGGGCATTGGAGACCATGGACTTCCATTGGATTGGTCCACGATAATGCCCTCTGCAGCATGGCTGACCAGGAACCTCTTCTACTATCAGGTGGTTTTACAGGCTGATAGTCAACCTGTTTGGCCACTTTAGGAAAGCACCTTCCATGGCCACCAAGTCCTGAAGTAGGACTTGAACCTGGAGCTTCTAGCCCTGAGGTAGGGGTGCTGTCACTGTGCCACAAAACCCCTTGCCTAATATAAAAGCAGTTTTGATAAATGTATCACCATAGGGCTCACATGCATGCCTCTATGCACGTTAACATACTATCCTAGGTTGAGAGCTAAACCTACAATTTGTTACTCAAGAGAAAATTCACTTTGAGTAACAAATTTAAAGAGTTCTTGGGTTAGGTTTGCCATTATCAAACATGAGATTTTTTTTTCCTTAAATGATTCAAGATCTGACAGAAAAGTGCCCTAGCATATAACACATGGTTCAACTTATATTCATAGGTTTAAATTAATTAAAGAGGAAGGAAAATGGGTTAAAGTAAAATTAGTGCGAAGATTCATAATTCATGTCTTGCTTAAATACTTACATTTCTCACTGTTATAATTTTGCACTTGCTGGGAACTCAGATAGTTCCCTCCAATAGTTAGATATAAGCACATTGCCTTGTCCTTCTGAAACAGTTAAATATATTATCTGCACCATGTCTTGAGCCCTTGATTTTAATTTTGGGTAGCTTTTGGGCAGGTGGGCAGCAAGATTAGTTGGAAATTTTACCTGCAAAGAGGCCTGGTCAACATAACTCCTGGGCAAAAATTCAGCAGGACGAAACGGAAAAGATCACCCATGGACTCCAGGTAGGTGGCAGAATCAACTTCAGGATCTCTGTCTTTGGGCTTGGGTCGGGGGCGGGGGGGCCTTTCCTTTGGGAAGGGGATGGATGTCAATTGCAGGGAGGCCTATAGCATTCCCTGTAGGACGTGGAGCAGCAGTCCCGGTCCTCCAGGCACTGGAAGAAAAGCTACAACAAGCCCACTCGTTTGGGATTCTTCTGCACCTTGATCTTCTTTCCCAATATTGTCACCTTGTGGGAAATGGTATAGTGGCTTCCCTGCTCAGACCATCAATTAAAATGGCAGTAGAGTCTGGATGATATCTGTAAAGAAGGACCTCACTGATTTTCAGTGGGTTTCCATGGCACCAGTTCAGGTGAACCAGAATGATTTTAACTGCTCACCAGCTTCCATGAGACAGATAGGGTTAAATTATTTCCTTATTTTTCATACATTTTGGCTCTATGTTTTATTTCCATGTAAACTATAGCCAAATAAATTATTTAGGATGGCAAAACCAATCTGTAGGTATTTTTAGAAGTGCTTTCTACAGAATAATAACTAACCCAAGCATTTGTTCCATATGCAATAGATAACAGTTATGTGAAGCTGTCTGCAAAAGTTTTTTAAAGACATAACCTGATTTATTGTCAAGAAAATACGGGAGTTGAAGTTTGCCGGTGTCCAATATTTTATGCACAGATGGTGGGTGATCTGTCCATAACGTGTGCCTGAACCGGACAGCACAGTGCCAGCTTGAAATTGGACTGAGGATCTCAATGATATTAATTGGGCAAAATGCCACCAGGGACCACCTATTTAAAGAAAATCAATAATGGGATGTTTGCCTCTTCAGAAGCGAAGTCCTGGGGAGGGGTGGCGGAGTGGCAATAGTGGGGAAAGCATATGGGATGCGGTTGATTCAAAGGAGCATTCTTTCACCTGATTTCAAAACAACGTTAATTAAGATATATATTTTTTTCAAAACGTCTATTGCTGGTGGTCACTGCTAAGGCCGTAGTTGAAATAAATGATCCATATAAAAATAATCTAGTCTTTTCATTAGCTTATAAACCTCTATCAAATTACACCTGAATCTATGCTTTTCTGAAGTGTACAGGCCAGCTCTTTGAGCCTTTCTTTCTGGGTAACTAAGGTGTTTTAAACCATGGATTAATCTTGTCCTGGACCATGAAGAGAGCAAAACTAGTCACAGTATTCTAAGTGAGGCCTAACCAAGGTCTTGTACAAGGACAAAATGGTATGTTTTGTTTTGTGACTTTGGTCATGAAACTTCAGAGATTTAATACACCTTTTTCTTCGCCATTCCAATCTGTTCCCTGAAGAGTATTTGTATAATTGGCATTAAGCCTTCCCACGTGTATAACCACTACATTGCTCTAAGTTAAACATCATTTTCCAAGCATGAACCATTCCCTAACTCATCAATATCTACTTGAAGTAGCTGAGCATTCTCTTCAATCCTAACTCTCACACATAACTTGATATTGTCTGCAAATGTGTTTATTATTCTCCCAATACCTATTGCTAAGTCAATAATGAAAAGAGTAAAGGTCCTAGCACCGACCCTTGTAGAATATCACTGGTAACAGATCTCTAAGCATATCTAAATCCTGTGACAAAACAATTCTGTCTACAGTTGGTCAGCTAATTCTCAATTCAACAGAGCAAATCACCACTAATTCCACAAGGAAATGTATCTTGTACAAAAGCCTCTAGGCGGAATTTTACGCTGTCGGGATTTTGCCGGCTCGCCGAAGTCGATGGACTTTTGAATGGCTTGCCACATTTAAGGCCCCGCCCCCGCCACGCGGATCTGTAAAATTTTGCCCTCTATTTTTTTGACACCTCATTAAAAGTTTTCTGAAAACTCAGGTAGGCAATGTCCCTTATCCACTAACTTACTAACTTTTTCAAAAATTGCAGTCACATTTTACGGCGCTTCCCAGAAGTCAGCTGTCTCTGATAATGCATTCACTCTCAAGTAGTCTCCTTTAAGCATCTTACCAATTACTGAAGTCAAGCCAATGGGCTGATAGTTTCCTGGTTCTGTGTCATTTTCCTTTTTAAAAATTGCAACTCTTTTGGCAACCTTCAAATCTGAGGGAATAGTCAGCTATTACAGATATTGCCAAGGAGCTCACAACGTACCTTCCACTTCTTAACCTGGATATCACTTGGGCTGTGTAGTAATTGTAAGTTAAGCCATTTCTTACTGTTATGGGGACCATGTGACTGTACAGCCAAATCAGTCCAAAGCACAGGGAATCTTAGGGGCGGAGCTTCTTGGAGCAAGCATGTAAGCCTCCTCTGAAGTCTGTTAATAAAATTCACTGTTTCTTTCAAAAAACCCGTCCTGCAATCTCCAAGTTTATTACAACTGGCATTGAGGATAAATACTGCCGATGCAGCAACTCGCCTCACTACTGTGAGTATTCCAATATTTTACGAGAAGGGAAGAAAAGAAATATACTCCCCAGCAATGCCTCACTTTGGTAGAACTGATCCATATGACTCATCCGTCAAGGACTGGAGTCAATCCATTGAGCGATTAGGTTTCTACTTTTGTAGCTAACGAAATAGCAGTGGAGGAGAAACAGAAGGCAATTCTCCTAAGTGTCTTCGGGAGCAAAACCTAATCCGTAGCTTAATGGCTCCAAACGCACCAAGTTCCAGATCCTTCACCGAGCTAGTCGACCTACTGAAAGGACATTTTCAGCCTAAACCTTCTGTGGTCATGTAAAGATTCAAGTTTAATTCTCGATTAAGGGCTCCTGATCAGTCGATTGCGAAGTTAAAACAGTTAAAGGAGCACTGTGACCTGGTGATACTTTAAAAGACATGTTGCAAAATCATTCGGTTTGTGACATAAACAACTAAACTGTTCAGCGCCGTTTGCATGCAAACTTTGAGATAGACCTGAAATGCACTATGGAGATAGCGCTAGCAATGGAGAGTGCTGAGAGGGACTCGCAGGCTCTGCAGAGTGTGCAACATGGCACCGTTTTGCAGTTAGGGCAGGAACCTGCCGCTGGACATGGTGCGAGGATCAGGGAGGTTACCACAAAATGGGGCATAGCCCCACTACTAGAAAAATAAAAAGAAATACTGGAAGCAGCTCACCAGTAACCCAGAAGTTAAAGTGTTACCGTCATGGGGGAAGTCATACATCCAAAGTCTGTAGATATAAGGAGGCAGAATGCCACTACTACCACAAAAAGGGCAAGTTGTTAATCAGTGCAGATCTCCATCAAGGCAGCCATTCAGACAGCAAGTCAAGTTAAATGAGGTGCTCAATATAAATGAGCCAGAGGTTACTGAGGCTGGCGTTTATTCCATACACAATCTGAAGGCCAGGAAAATTGAACCAATCACTGTGATACTTCATGAAAATGGAAAGCCTCTGCTCATGGAGGTTGACACAGGAGCATTGACCACAGTAGTGGGAGAACACATCTTTAAATACTTCAGAGAAGGTACCCAGCCATTGAGTTTGGAGAAAACCACTGCTCAGTTAAAAACATATACAGGAAAAGCAATACAGGTGAAAGGCATCACCACTGTACCTGTATCGTACAGGCAACAGACAGCTCAGCTGCCGATAAGTGTTGTAACAGGAGAAGGACCTAGCCTTCTGGGCCATGATTGGTTGAAAGAAATCAAACTCAGAAATTTTTCAAGTCCGAGCAGGAAGAAATCCTGAGTTGACGAGGGAATATGATGGTGTCTTTCGGAATGAGATAGAAGAACTGAAGGACCCTCACAGGAAGCCAAGATCCCTCAGGTCAGAGATGGTTCCATGGGAAAATCATGAAAAGAGGCTAAACAACTTCAATGCCACTCTGAACCAACTGAAGAAACAATTGGAAGAAAAAATGCCCAACAGTGTTCAATGTTCCAGGAGGAAGACAAAAGATATAAAAGAGAGACAGAAGAACTGAAGAATCAGTTGATTGTGGCAAAAGAGGCATTAGAAGGAAAAGGCATGGGACTTTCCAAGAGGCAAATGGGTAACTCAACTCCCGAATTGAACCAAGTTAAGATTTCACCCGAGAGAAATTTGGCCAACTGTGAAATCAAAATGAAAGGTGAGACAAAACACTGTGGCAAACACAAGAAGAAGAAACAGAAGTCAAGTAAAAAGACCGATAGGATATATATCCAGAACCCTTTCTGCAGCCGAGAAAGGATACTCACCTCAAATTTAAAAAGAGGACTTATCTATCACATTTGGAGTAAAAAAGTTCCATCAATATTTATATGTTTGACACTCCACCATTGTGTTAGATCACAAGCCACTGTTAGGGTTGTTTAGTGAAGATAAGGCAATCCCACCAATAGTTTCTGCTAGAATTCAAAGTTGGGCTTTAATTTTGTCAGCATTCGGGTACACTTATATGCACAGTCTGGGTGTGCATGTAGCAAATGCAGATGGCCTCAGTCGTCTCCCTTTGCCAGATAGTGTTACACATGAACCAATACGTCAAGAGGTAGTACTTGCGTTGAATTTCCTAGACTCCTCACCAGTCTGCATGAGATAGATAAAGAATTGGACGAATCGGGGACCAATTTTAGCATGAGTGTGCGAACAGTATCACAAGGATGGTCAAATACACAAGTTCCTGAAGAATTAAAACCATTTTTTGTACCTAGATCTGAACTGAGTTGTCAAGATGGTATCTTATTATGGGGAACAAGAATCATTATCCCTGTGCAAGGAAGAGAACCATTATTAGAAGAACTTCATAGTGCACATCCTGGTATTTCAAAAATGAAAATGCTCGCACAAAGTTATATCTATTGGCCAGGTATAGACAGTGATATAGAAAAAAAAATGGTCAAACACTGTCTCCAGTGCCAACAACAGCAGAAGTTGCCTGTTTCAGCCCCACTGCATCTGTGGGAGTGGCCTGGTCGATCCTGGGTTAGACTGCATATAGACTATATAGGTCCATTCCTAGGTGCCATGTTTCTCATGATTATCGACGCACATTCCAAGTGGATGGATGTGTTTGAAGTGAGATCACCTACTTTGTCTGCAGCCATTGAAAAACTGCACCAGAGTTTCAGTGTTCATGGTTTACCTGAAGTTATTGTGTCAGATAATGGTGCAGCTTTCACTAGCACTATATTCCAAAGATTTGTGAACCTAAATGGATTAAACACATCAGAATAGCACGTATCATCCCTCTTGCAATGGGTGAGCAGAAAAAGCAGTGCAAACCTTTAAAACAAGCATTAAGAAACTAACAGAGGGAATATTAGAAACACAAATTTTAAGATTCCTATTCAGCTATTGCACAACTCCTCATGCGACCACTGGTTTAACATCTTCAGAATTGTTAATGAAATGCCCAGCTCTTAGGAGATTGAATCGAGTATTCCCTAATTTAGAGGGGAAGGTGGAGAGAAACCGGGGTAGTCAGAAATCATGACGTTCACTGTAAAGGTCGAGAGTTTACTTTCAGAGAGGCAGTTTTTGTACGAAATTTTGCAACTGGACCGAGATGGGTCCCTGGTATAATCGTCTCTGAAACTGGACCTTTATCTTATCAAATAGAAGTGGAGAACAGAATTGTTAGGAAACAATTGGATCATCTCAAGGGCAGGACTTTCCCCCTGTCGGGGGCGAAGTTGAAGTGTGGGCCTGCACAGGCGCGCCTCCGATCAGTGGCCCCCAATTGGGGGCGCGGCGCCATTTTACGTGGGTGGGCCAATTAAGGCCCGCCCAGTGTCATGTCCGCATGGAAGCGCTATGCGCTCCCTGTGCGGGCAGGGGGGAATGCCTAAACCTGAGAGTGCACTCTTTCGCGCATGTGCACGAAAGACTGCACTCATCTCCCTGAGGCTAAGTGCTGCCCCAAGGAGATCAGCTGTACTGTCAAAAATATTAAAAATAGAAAAAAGAAATTCCCTGACATGTCCCCTCATCTGACACTGTCAAATGAGTTGGGACATGTCCATAATTTTTAAAAAAACTTTAATCAAATTTTTTAAAACCTTCATGAAACCTCATCCCGCCCATGGATGAGGTTTCATACTTTTTCTAATTCCCGCCAGGGCTCCTGGCCTGCCCGCCAACCTTAAGGTTGGACGGGCAGGTCCATTAATTAGTTAAATTACTCTGTCAATAGCCTCAATTGGCCATTGACAGGTCAGCGGGTGCACAGCTGATTTTGCTGCGCCCCTGCCTACCTGAAAACTTAAATGGGGCGTGGTGACGTCGGGAGTTCCACCCAACATCACCACGCGTCATTTTACGTGTTGATGAGCAGGCCCCGCCCCACCGCTTGCCGTCGGGAAAATCCTGCCCCAACAGTCAAGGAACCCAGTTAATCCACCTGAAATCAAAGTCGAAACTTCGATCCCTGAGGTGCTAGATCGACAAAGAATAGACATACCTGATGTCTCTGTTGAAGTAAATAATTCTGAACTGCCTTTGTCTAGGGATGTCCCTGATGCTGCAGTTCCTGTGCAAGTCGATCCAATGGAAGAACCTCCAATTGTAGAGTTACGTCGCTCTACCCAAATCTGAAAACCTCCTCAAAGACTAAATTTATAATGACATGAACTGTATATAATTGTATATAATATGGGTTAAGATGTTTTTGTAAATAGGAGGGTAAAGCAAAATTAACGGGGGAGGATTGTAGTAATTGTAAGTTAAACCATTTCTTACTGTAATGGGGATCATGTGACTGTACAGACAATCAGCCCTAAGCACTGGGAATCTTAAGGGTGGAGCTTTTTAGCCCAGCACAATCTTTGCAATCTTAAAGCAACATTTCCTGGTTAAAGGTACTTCCAACTCCCTATCCTGCACTATGTGACGTAGCTCACTTATTACACAACAACTGCAAAACACAAACCCAAAGCCTCTCCCCACCCCCCATTTCAACAAACTCCACGTCTTCAAAATCCCTCACTTCACCTCTCCCATTCCATTTGGCACACACCCTTTACCTGCCAGCCTTTACTTAATCTGCTGAGGGGAAAAGAAGTATTGTGCACTGCACGCCAAGAAAAGGGCAGAGGGGGGCCCTCCCCAACTTTAAACTTCTTAGCAGCTTTGAAGACTACACCAGGAAACTCTTGAAGATGTTCAGCTTTTACCATGAGAGATGTTGAGGTCTCCAAAATCTTGCCAGTGACAGGTTACAGAAGGAGCACTTGCACTCCTCCACACACGCCACCCCCACCCCCCCTTCCCCCCTTGGTATCCCTCTGAAGCAATGCAGAGCCATAACATTCTACACACCCTTCTCTATCTATCTCATTAATCTTATTTATGGCCCTTGCCGTTGCCATCTCAAGTTAAAATTGGGGCTGTGTATTCAGATAAAATTACTTCAGTTTTTTTTAGTGTGCTCCAGTATGAGTGAAGACTATAATTTTATTGTTCTATTAAAAAAGTATTATATGTTCCTCTGGCCAAATGAAAACTGCGCCCATGATCTTATTGCAATAAAACTTTCAACGTTCTTGTGGACCCAAGAAGCTTAGTAATTCCCCTGCAACCTTTTCAATGGCATCATTGACATCTGATTGCAGAGAAGATTGGTTGTGTATCATGTTATGATTACAACTCCACTGATTTTGCATTGTCCAGCTACATAAATAATAGAGTCCTTCAAAATACTTCTTATGTATTGGTTCCCTGATAGGTGACTTGGGACAATTTCAAATTTGTGCCAACTTCCACACAAGATTATTTGCATAATTTGTACTGGCTGTGAACAGCAAACTCTTCTGAAATTGTTCCTTAGTAGAAAGTGACATTGTAAATATGTGTCTCCCACAACACAAGGATGCAGTAATGCCATCAAGCTGTGGTGACCAGTAAAAATGAAGAGTCAATTTCTGCAGATTGCCTCCGCCTCCCCTTACTTGTTACAACCTCGGAAGAAGAGAAGGTCTATGTGTCATTTATGCCCTGTTTCTTGATATTCCATGGTTCTTCTGCCAAAATTACATCAAATGAATAGGAGAAATCCCATGGAAACTCCCCCCTGGGCTGTATCCTTATGCCTTGTTTGCCTTCAGGTATGGTTGTATCGTGGATATTTTCTATTATAGTCACATCTCAATATAGCACATTGTGTACCTGAGTTCAGAAATCAGGTATTGTTGGACTGGTATGGAAATAAATTGCCATCAATTTACCAGATTGTTTTAAAATCTCATGGCACCTCAGGGAGGGTACATAAGCCTGGCGGGGGAGGGAGGAGCAGAGTGTGGTGCAGATTCACCAGAATAATCCCAGGACTAAAAGGGTTAAATTATGAAGGCAGGATGCATAGATTAGCTTGTATTCCTTAAGAACAGAAGATTATGGAGTAATCTCACCGAGGAGTTTTAGAGAGCTAATAAGCTAGAAAGAGAAACTCTTTTTTCTGGTGGGTGGAAGATCAGAACAAGAGGGCATAACTTTAAAGTTAGAGCTAAGTAATTCAGGGTAGTTTCAGGTAGCACTTCTTCACACAAAGGATAGTGGAAATGTGGAGCTTGCTCTGCTATAAAGTTATTGACACTAGGTCAATAGAACATTTCAAAACAGAGATTGATAGATATGAAATTGATTTGGAGTTCAGATACAGATCAGCCATGATCTAATTGAGTGGGAGAGCAGGCTTGAGGGCTAAATGGCCTCCCCCTGTTCCTATCTTCCTTCAATATTTTAAAAGCTCAACTTACCCAGTCTAGCTGACACATGATTCCTGTCTCATATCATGCTCAGTTCAAATTCCAACAGAATCACTAAGCTCCAGAACTCATCAGAAAATTAATGCAAGGTGCAAGAGCTAAATGACAGAGGGGAAGAGACACTGCCTGTTATATGAAGGCATCATATAAAGACAGCATCTTCCAAACCTGTGACCTCTACCACCTAGAAGGACAAGGGCGGCAGGTGCATGGCAACACCACCACCTGCATGTTCCCCTCCAAGCCACTTACCATCCTGACTTGGAAATATATCGCCGTTCCTTCACTGCCACTGGGCCAAATTCCTGGAACTCTCTCCCTAACAGCACTGTAGGTGCACCTACACCAGATGGACTGCAGCAGTTCAAGAAGGTGGCTCACCACCACCTTCCCAAGGGCAATTGGGGATGGGCAATAAAAATGTTGGCCTAGCCAGCGACGCCCACGTCCCATTAAAGAATAAGAAAAAATCTTGCATGGTACCAAGAAGCTTGAGCAAAGCTGAAATCAAGGTGGTCAAGGGAAAAACCTTCATTGATTGGAGTCATATCTGATACAGGGAAGATGCTTTTTAGAAGCCTATCATCAAATCCTTAGAACATTGTTGGGAGTTCCTCAGGCAAGTAGTCGCAACGCAACCATTTGCTGCTTCATGAACATCCAACCAGGGGAGGCGGTGGCATAGTGGTATTTTCACTGGACTAACACTCCAGATACCCAGGGTAATGCTCTGAGGACCTGGGTTTGAATCCCATCACAGCAGATGGTGAAATTTGAATTCAATAAAAAATCTGGAATTGAAAATTTAATGATGACCATGAAA
The DNA here is from genome assembly GCF_964194155.1 of Cetorhinus maximus. NCBI lineage: Eukaryota > Metazoa > Chordata > Chondrichthyes > Lamniformes > Cetorhinidae > Cetorhinus > Cetorhinus maximus. Next base: position 207,323,356 of record NC_135879.1, on the reverse strand, counting down.
CCATTGCCGATTGTCGTAAAAACCCATCTGGTTCACTAATGTCCTTTAGTGAAAGAAATCTGCCGTCCTTACCCGGTCTGGCCTACATATGACTTCAGGCCCACAGCAATGTGATTGACTCTTAAATGCCCTCTGAAATGGCCTAGCAAGCCGCTCAGTTCTCAAGAGCAATTAAGGATGGGCAATAAATGCTGGCCCAACCAGCGATGCCCCCATCCCGTAAATGAATTTTTAAAAAAAATCAGAAGTATGGCTATTCTCTGACTATTTCATAATCTTCAGCTCCATTAACAACCCCTCTAGCAATCCAACATCACATGTCAACATAGAGCAAGACCTGAACTGACAAGAGGCCGGTGGATCTTCTGCCAAAGGTATCGAGAGATTCTCTATTGGATTTGTTCTAAGGCCATGGGGGATATTTTCAATGATGAAAAGGTGGCAGACAAGGGGCAGGGTTTTGCTCTTGGCAGGGGTGCTCGGCGGGGGCGGGGAGGTTGGGAAACCGACCGCCGCCCACGATTGGCTCCGCACCACGATTTCACACGGGTGTGCCAATTAAGGCACGCCCTGCGTGGATCACAAGCAGCGGCACTGAGAACTGCCTATGCGGGCCAGCGGAAAAGGGAGAACTGGGCCTGGCGCACAGTTCACGCAAGCACGTGAAAGAGCGCTTCAATCTCCCTGAGGCACAGAGCTGACTCAGAGAGATTGAAGCGCTTTTTAAAAAAATTAATAAAGATAGTAAAAAAAATTAACAAAACATGCCCCTCTGTCACATGAGATAGGACATGTTTTTAATTCCAAAATAAAGTTTTATTTAATGTGTATTAGCTTTAGGAAACCTCATCCCACTTGTGGGTGAGGTTTTGCCTGCCCGCCAACCATAAGGTTGGATGGGCAGTGTAAATTTCAAGTTACTGAGGTTGTTAATGGCCTTAATGGGCCTTTTAACTATCAACGGGTGTGCAGCCGACTCTGGAGTGCACTTACCGAATGAAACATCATGAGACTGCGCGATGACGTGGGGCACACTCCCGACATCATCGCGCATCATTTCATTCTCAGGCGTGTCGAGCGCGCGCCCATACACCCAGCATATTCTGGCCAAGGTTCCCACCAGTAGCAACATACTTGGAAAATTGTCTCCAGTTCCTAGGCTGTCATAATAATATGATACCAGTGATAGGTCTAACATTTTCATATTTGGATATAGACTATGACAATTAAATTCACAAATGTTTTACAATAACTTGTATTAATACTCACAAGTGTGCATGTAATATTTTTCCATTATTTAGGGTGCAGACCTATTACAATAGAATGCAATAGAATGCATCTGGTTCACACCAGAGACCTGCAGTAAATTATCTAAGAATGGAAAACAAAAAAAATGCACTGTATCTCCATAGGTCGCAGAAAGAGAACTGTTTTTGCTCTTTCAGCTGCCAATTGATTTGCTGTATGTTTTCAGCAAATACAGTTTCTATTTCAGATTTAAAAGCATATATGGTTTTCAGTTTACCTTAAAAATGGAAATTTGAGAGAAACTGATTCTGGTCACTTAGCAATGAGTCCAAAAGAATTAATGTCATAAATTTCAAACCAATGTTGTGCTGCATATATGGAGTGCAGTGAATTCTAAAGGTACAGTGCAAACTAGAATAAGATTGCAGTTAAAATAGTTATTCAAAAAAAAGTCCTGTAATTTTTGTAGAATACCAGAATTATGGAACAAGAGTATAATTGTCCCTTAGTTGAATAATACAGTAAGGAAGGCATAGTTATTTGGCACATTATCATATCTCGGAGAAATGCATCTAATAAATTACTTTCAAGTATGCTGAAGTATATAGCAGGCATGCCCTCATTTTGCACAAGATCCCTCTAACAAGTAATGAAGTGAACAGCTAATCTGATTTTTTTTTAGTGATGTTGGTTGAGGGGGGAATGTTGACCATGACAGCGTGAGAGCCATGGCATCTTTAACTCCCAGATAAGTAGGCAGACAAGACCTCAGTTTAACAGCCATCCAACAATGCAGCACTCCCTCTGTATGTCACTGAGGTAGCAACTTAGATCATGGCAAAGATTTTACAGCTTCGCCGCGGCGTGTCTCCCCCCCTGGCGGATGCGGCGAGCCATTTAAATCTCCATTCAGTTCGGCTGGACCATAATATCCCACCGGGTGGGAAGGGCCATAAAATCCTGGCCCATGTGTTCCAGACCTGAAGTCATCTTGGCTTTCCACTGCAACAACACCTCTGTCACAATGATTAATATTCCGTACCTTTGTTAATAGTTCCTCGTTTTCCCATTGAATGGCATGAAGCTGGGCATCCTTTACTTTGATCTGACTCAAGATCCGGCGATACTTGGAACAGAGCTCGGCCACACATGGCTCAGATTCATTAACTTCAGGTGATTCCACCATTGGCCTCTATAAAACAACGACTTACGTTTAAGTAGTGCCTTTAATGTAACGAAACATCCCAAGGTGCTTCACAGGAACATTATAAAATAAAGTATGACACCGAGCCACATAAGGAGATATTGGGTCAGATCACCAAAAGCTTGGTCAAAGAGGTAGGCTTTAAGGAGTGTCTTAAAGAAAGAAAGAGAGGCAGAGAGGCGCCTGGAAGGAATTCCAGAGCTTGGGGTCACGGCATCTGAAGACACAGCTACCAATGATGGAGCAATTAAGATTCGGGATGCACAAGAGGCCAGAATTTGAGGAGCACAGATATCTCAGAGGGTTGTGGGGCTGGAAGAGTTTACAGAAATCGGGAAGGGCAAGTTCATGGAGGGATTTGAAAACAAAGATGAGAATTTTAAGATCAAGATGTTGCTTGACTGGGAGCCAATGTAGGTCAGCGAGCACAAGGATATTAGAGGAATAGGATTTGCTGTGAGTGAAGGCACAGGCAGCAGAGCTTTGGATGACCTCAAGTTTACAGAGGGTAGAATTTGGGAGGCCAGCCAGGAGTGCATTGGATTAGTTAAGTCTAGAGGTAATGAAGGCATGAATGAGGGTTTCAGCAGCAGAGGAGCTGAGACAGGGGCGAAGGAAGGCGATGTTGTGGAGGTGGAAACAGGCAATCTTAGTGATGGCACAAATCTAAGGTCGGATTCTCAACTCAGGATCAAATATGACACCAAGGTTGTGAACAGACTGGCTTAATTTAAGACAATATGTATTATAACTTATAATATGATTATTATATATAATTATAAACATATAAATATGTGTGTGTATATATATATATATATGTACACACATGTATATGATAATTATGCTGCTAAGAGGCTGCCACTGATGGATATAAATGACTTCTTTGAAATTATTCACAAAAGTCCCAGCATAAAGTAGTCACATGGGAATATTCTATGACAATCCATATGCAAATATTACCTGTTTGCACAGAAGGTGTTTGGAGGAGCCACTTAAAAAAAGCTAGGGTCTATTCTACGGTATGGTGTAGAGGAATCAAACACATTTGTATTTGGGGAAGATTTCATTGGACCAGAGCAATAGTAAAATGGCTGTATGAGTTTACATGTGAAAGGTTGAAGAAGTTGCCAGTGGCAAACTATTTCTATTCAATATAATGGGGCTGAGTACTGAGGTAAAGCAGGAATAAGAACAGATTGACTTTAGCACAGAACCATCAGTGCAGAAACTTCAAGGGCTGAATTTTATGAAGCAGAAAGGCCAAGCAGTTTAACTTTGGTGGTGGGGAAACTTTTAGAAAGGGACAAAATTAGCAGTCACATGGAAAATGTGGGGTAATTAAGGAAGGCCATCATGGATTTCTTAAGGGAAAATTGTGTTTAACTAACTTGCTGGAGTTTTTTTGAAGAAGTAACAGAGAGGGTTGATGAGGGCAATGCTGTTGATGTAATGTACATGGACTCCCAAAAGGTTTGATACAGTGCCACACAACAGACTTGTGAGCAAAGTTATAGCTCATGGAATAAAAGGGACAGTAGCAACATGAAGACAAAATTAGCTGAGTGACAGGAAAGAGAGAGTAGTGGTTAATGGATGCTTTTGGGCTGGAGGAAGGTTTGCAGTGGAGTTCCCCATGTGTTGGGACCCTTGCTTTTCCTGATATATATTTATGACCCCGACCTTGGTGTACAGGGCACAATTTCAAAATTTGTGGATGATACAAGACTTGGAACAGAGGACTGGGTGTATATGTGTGTAAGTCATTGAAAGTGGCAAGACAGGTTGAGAGCACAGTAAGTAAAGCATGCAGTATCTTAGGCTTTATTAATAGAGGCATAGAGTATAAGAGTAAGGAGGATATGTTGAACTTGTATAAGATACTAGTTTGGCCTCAGCTGGAGTATTGTGTCCAGTTCTGGGAGCCGCACTTTAGGAAGGGTTGTCAAGGAGAGAGGCTGCAGAAAAGATTCACGAGAATGGTTCCAGGGATGAAGAACTTCAGTCTTAAAGATAGATTGGAGAAGTTAGGGCTGTTTTCCTTGGAGAAGAGAAGGCTGAGATCTGATAGAGGTATTAAAAACCATGAGGGGCCTGCACAGGGTAGATAGGAAGAAACTGATCCCACTCATGAAAGGATTGAGAATGAGAGGGCACTGATTTAAAGTAATTGGCAAAAGATTCAAAAGCAAAATGTAAAAAATCTTTGCTGCGCAGCGGTTGGTTAAGGTCTGGAATGCACTGCCTGAGAGTGTGGTGGAGGCAGGTTCACTCGAGGCATTTGAAAGGGAATTAGAATGTTATTTGAAAAGGAACAATGTGCAGGGTTATGGGGAATAAGACAGGTGAATTGCTCAGAGAGCTGGTGCAGACATGATGTGCCAAACGTCCTCCTTCTGCACTGTAACCATTCTGTGATTCTGAGATTCTGAGTGAAAGTCGGTTCCAAACTGACTGACTTTAAAAAAAGGCTGCCTCACAGCAATAACATGCTCCAGACAACCTAAACAAACTAAGGATTGAACTTCCGTCCCTCAGTGGTAGGAAGTCCTGCCCTCGACAGCTGCTGGACAATCTGACTGACCGGCAGCGCTGGCAGTCCCAGCAGCACCAGAACTGAGTCGTGGGTACAGCTGGCACTGCATGGAGGTCGAGGATGGACACTGGACCCAGGTAAGTCCTGGGTTTTAAGGGCGGGGAGGGATTGGGCACCCTAAGAAGGAGGCGGAGGGGAAAGGCCAGGTGGGTTTCAAGACACAAAGGTGGCTGGAGTAACAGCTTGAAGGGTTGTCCCCAATGCACACAGGGCACCCCCGAATGATGTACCCCTCTACCATCCTGCCTTTACCCAAAGTTGTTTAAAAAAACGGCCTCCCACTCTTGCCCCGCTGCCACTCCCCAGCATATTATGGCAGTTGAGGTGGATTGAGGTCCTCAAGTGGGAAACAATTGGCCACTTAAGGCCCTCAATGGGCCTAAAGATGGGCAGGCTAGTGGGCGCCTTGCCCAACCTCCATATTATTGGGACCAGGTCAGGGCCGGGCAGGAAGGCAGGGGGCTAGGCACCCAACATATTTTATGTGTCCCCTGCTGAAAACATGCCCAGTGGAGGACAGTAAAATTCAGCCCCAAAGCTCCCAGCAATTTTCAGAACTATTTCACAAGGCTCAATATCACAAGCTCAGATCTTATTTAAGGTATGAATCATGAAGTATTCAATCTCAGCGGTTTTGCAGCAGTTCAAGAAGGCAGCTCACCACCACCTTCTCAAGGGCAATTAGGGATAGGCAATTTTAAAAAAATGCTGGCCCAGCCAGTGATGCCCACGTGCTGTGAAAGAATTTTAAAAATCACCCTTGTCCCACTTTGTAGATGTATAAAATCTTACATCATATGAACGATTATACCTACATGGAAAATATATTTGGAATAATTAGCTTGTCAAATTAGAATTCAGCACTGAAATTAACCATCGTTTTACTTGAAAAATTTCCCAAACATTTAACTGGAAAACAGCACTGCAAAATTCCCCAAATTTCCTTCACTATTTTAACAGAGGGATTAACTCAGTTATTTTTAAAGAGTACTCAAATAGAAGGTGGAAGAATTTCAAGTGAATGTGTTAAATACTCTTATGACCTAATGTCAGGCCTTTCAATTCCTATTCAAAGTGAAATAGACAACTGAGCAATCGCTACCAAAGTAGCTAGTGATATTAGCAGAATCACAGTATAATAGCATAAAGAAACTCCTGAGAGATAACAACAAAGTGTATAATGTTAGGTGGGGCATTGTAAACAACTAATGTATCACTCAGGGTGAAGTTTTCATCAGGCAGTATCAATGAGTGAGTCAGACAATGCTTTTGCACAGTCACACTCTGCAATGTGTTCCAGAGCAATTTATTAACACAAAGTTTTGATACAATAATTATATTGGAGTGCCAACAAAAATGAAAGATTTGCATTTATATAGCATCGTTCACAACCTCAGTGCATCCCAAGACACTTTACAGCCAATACACTACTTTAGAAGTGCATACACAGCAAATTCCAATAAACAGAAATGTGATAATGCCCAGATAATCTTTTTTAGTGATGTTGCTCAAAAGATCAATATTAGCCACTCCATAAGACCATAAGACATAGGAGCAGAAATTAGGCCATTCGGCCCATCGATTCTGCTCAGCTATTCAATCATAGCCGATAAGTTTCTCAACCCCATTCTCCCGCCTTCTCCCCGTAACTCCTGTGCTCCTCTACAAATTAGTGCCCAGGGATTATTTACCTCTGCCTGAGAAGGCCTCAATTCAATATCTCATCTGAAAGGCAGTACCTCTGACTGAAGTTTTCTGTAAGCTGCGTGGCTGTACAGCAATCTGAAAGTACCCACGCGCGCGGCTATGCAAATTTCCACATGTGTGGCCATGCACTTAAATAAAACACGTACACACTTCCACAAAAAAAATGGCACATTGCGTCTGACAGTGCAGCACTCCCTCAGTTATATTATCTTATAAATAACTGAGTTAATACCTCCATTAAACAAACTGAGTCAGGGGAGACAGTGTGTAGTGGTAATGTCACTAGGCTAGTAATTTAGAGGCCCAGCCTATTGCCCTGGGCCATGGGTTCAAATCCCACCATGGCAGCTGGTGTAAAAAATCTGGAATATAAAGCTAGTCTCAGTAATTATGACTATGAAACCATCATTTATCCTTTTAGGGAAGGATACCTGTCATCAGATTACAGAGATGTTTTTTGGATATAGGGACGGAGGTGCCAAGGAGGGAATTTGGGAAAGAATCTTTCATGAGGGCTTCCAATCTCCACTCTCTAAGACCTTGCTTTGGAATCTTCTCCCAAACCGACGCTTTCTCTCAGACTCAGACATCAACAGTACACATTTCTTCACATGCCCATAGCCAAGAGTTACAGACCTCCAGTTGTCTCTTTGGACCTTCTTGCCTCTTGTGAGCTGTTCTCACTTTAAATCTGCTTTCTGCAGCTTGAATCTTTAAACTTTAAGCTTGGAACCTTTCTCTGTTCCTCACTCTTAACTTCACTTAAAAGGACCTTTTCAAGGATCCTGTCCTCCTTTGAGTAGAAGATCTTCTTTGGACTTTCTCCTCTTCCACTCCCCTGGATTTTTGGGTTTTTTCTTTAGCTTGGGACTGGCTACCTGTCCCTTCCAGGTGGCTTCTGTTTGGCAGCTGACTTCCAAACCAGCTGATCTCCAACAGCTTCCAAATCAAACTGCTGGCGTTTTACTTGTGTGTGTGTCTGTGGGAGGGACCTGTCTCTCTGCACCACCTCCCACCTCCCCACCCCCCGTTGCTAGGCAACAGTCCAATTCTTCTATCCTTGTTTGTTTACCTTCTGTTTAGGAGTCATAAAACTCCTCATTAGGAATGCAAGCACCTTTTAAAAGTGAAATTAAAACTCAGTTTGACCTTTCTTGCTGAGGCGTCGGATGAGGCGAAGAATAAAATGAAACTGGGGGCACGCGCAACTTTGAAAAAGGGTGTGGTGGTGCTGCTGGAGGGAGAGGTCAAGTGTGTTCATATGGCGGCGCATGGCACTGAGTGTGGATCTCAGAATGCGACGGTAACAGCAGTCCCAGAAACGTTTTATGTCCCGGAGATACCTGTAAAGCATGCCCCCAGTTTCATTTTATTCTTCGCCTCATCCGACGCCTCAACAAGAAACTTTTTCTCGTTCTCTCAAGTGCTAAGGAACGCAAGCTCCAACAACTCATCGACACCAACACCCATCTGGGACCCTCCACCCCTGCTTGACCCTCCGTCCCCACCCCATCTTCTAATCCCAGCCCCAGCCGTGTATTCACTATACCCCCTGACCTTCCCCTCTCCGATGCTGAACGTTTAGTGCTCAGCAAAGGACTTAGTTTCATACCCTTACGCCCTCATCTCAATGAATTTCAGGCTCGGCACGATGCTGAACTCATCTTCCGCCGTCTTCGTCTCCGTGCTCACTTCTTTGGGTAGGAGTCCTCTCCCCGTTCAATGGATCATTTTACCCACCTCCAATATTCTCCCTCCACCCGAACCCCTCCCTCTGGATTCTTACCTTCTCTTGATCTTTTCATTGAGAACTGTCGGCGTGACATTAGCCGTCTCAATTTCTCTGCTCCTCTCACCCATTCTAATCTGTCTCTCTGAACTTACTGCACTCCGTTCTCTCAGGTCCAACCCCAACATTGTCATCAAACCCGCTGACAAGGGTGGTGCAGTTGTTGTCTGGCGCACTGACCTCTACCTCGCGGAGGCTGAGCGTCAACTCACAGACACTTCCTCCTACCTCTCCCTGGACCATGACCCCACCACTGAACATCAAGCCATTGTTTCCAGGACTGTCACTGACCTCATCTCCTCTGGAGATCTTCCTCCCACAGCTTCCAACCTGATAGTTGTCCAACCTCGGACGGCCCACTTCTACCTCCTACCCAAAATCCACAAACAGAACTGTCCCAGCAGACTGATCGTGCCAGCCTGTTGCTGCCCCACGGAACTCATTTCTCGTTATCTTGACTCCCTTCTCTCTCCCCTTGTCCAGTCCCTTCCCACCTACATCCGTGATATCTCTGACACCTTACGTCACATCAACAATTTCCAGTTCCCTGGCCCCAACCGCTTCCTCTTCACCATGGACGTCCAATCCCTCTACACCTCCATCCCCCACCAGGATGGTCTGAGGGCCCTTAGCTTCTTCCTTGAACAGAGGCCCGAACAATCCCCATCCATCACTACTCTCCTCCATCTGGCTGAACTTGTTCTCACACTGAACAATATCTCCTTTAACTCCTCTCACTTCCTCCAAATAAAAGGTGTGGCTTTGGGTACCCGCATGGGCCCCAGCTATGTCTGTCTCTTTATGGGGTATGTGGAACATTCCTTGTTCCAGTCCTACTCCGGCCCCCTCCCACAACTCTTTCTCCGGTACATCGATGATTACTTCGGTGCGGCTTCATGCTCTCGTCGGATCTGGAAAAATTTATTAATTTTGCTTCCAATCTCCACCCCTCCATCATTTTCACATGGTCCATCTCTGACACTTCCCTTCCCTTCCTTGACCTCTCTGTCTCAATTTCTGATGATAGACTGTCCACCAATATCCATTACAAGCCTACCGACTCCCACAGCTACCTCGACTACAGCTCCTCACACCCCGCTTCCTGTAAGGACTCCATCCCATTCTCTCAGTTCCTTCGCTTCCGTCACATCTGTTCTGATGACGCTACCTTCAAAAACAGTTCCTCTGACACGTCCTCCTCCTTCCTTAACCGAGGTTTCCACCCACGGTCGTTGACAGGGCCCTCAGCCGTGTCCGGCCCATATCCCGCGCATCTGCCCCCACGCCTTCTCCTCCCTCCCAGAAACATGTTAGGGTCCCCCTTGTCCTCACTTATCACCCCACCAGCCTCCGCATTCAAAGGATCATCCGCCGCCATTTCCGCCAACTCCAGCATGATGCCACCACCAAACACATCTTCCCTTCACACCCCCTGGTGGCATTCTTTAGGGATCGTTCCGTCCGGGACACCCTGGTCCACTCCTCCATCACACCCTACTCCTCAACCATCACCTATGGCACCTCCCCATGCCCACGCAGAAGATGCAACACCTGCCCCTTCACTTCCTCTCTCCTCACCGTCCAAGAGCCCAAACACTCCTTTCAAGTGAAGCAGCATTTCACTTGCATTTCCCCTAACTTAGTCTACTGCATTCGTTGCTCCCAATGCGGTCTCCTCTACACTGGAGAGACCAAACGCAAACTGGGCGACCGCTTTGCAGAACACCTGCGGTCTGTCCGCAAGAAAGACCCAAACCTCCCTGTCGCTTGCCATTTTAACACTCCACCCTGCTCTCTTGCCCACATGTCTGTCCTTGGCTTGCTGCATTGTTCCAGTGAAGCCCAACGCAAACTGGAGGAACAGCACCTCATCTTCCGACTAGGCACTTTACAGCCTTCCGGGCTGAATATTGAATTCAACAACTTTAGATCTTAAACTCCCTCCCCTCATCCCCACCCCGTTTCTTCCCCCTCCCTTTTGTTATTTCAATAATTTATATAGATTTTTTCTTTTCCCACCTATTTCCATTATTTTAAAATCTACAACTAATACCTTGTCAGTCTTTCCACCCCACCCCCACTAGAGCTGTACCTTGAGTGTCCTGCCATCCATTCTTAATTAGCACATTTTCTTAGATAATATCACCACCTTCAACACCTCTTTGATCCTTTTGTCTGTGACGTCTTTTGATTATCTGCTCCTATCACTGCTTGCTTGTCCCTACAACCACCCCCCCCCCACCTCAACTTCTCTCTCCCCCCGCCCACCTTAAACCAGCTTATATTTCACCCCTCTCCTAACTATACTCAGTTCTGTTGAAGGGTCCTGCAGCTACTGCCTTCTTAGGGTTGCAGTTGGTCATTTCAATCATTAGGCCCAAACCACTTTTCAGTGTAACAGTCTGGCAAGGGGCATCAGACCTGCCCTTTCCCTGTCCAACACCAAGCAAAGTGTTAGGAAATAGAGATAGTTTAAGTTATATTGGTATTTGTAAGTGTTAGGAATTTGTTTTAGATTTAAAGTTTAAGTTTGATTTGTATTTCTGTATGTGTGTGTTAAGAAAGGTCAAACTGAGCTTTAATTTCACTTTTAAAAGGTGCTTGCATTCCTAATGAGGAGTTTTATGACTCCTAAACAGAAGGTAAACAAACAAGGATAGAAGAATTGGACTGTTGCCTAGCAACGGGGGGTGGGGGGTGGGAGGTGGTGCAGAGAGACAGGTCCCTCCCACAGACACACACACAAGAAAAAGGCCAGCAGTTTGATTTGGAAGCTGTTGGAGATCAGCTGGTTTGGAAGTCAGCTGCTAAACAGAAGCCACCTGGAAGGGACAGGTAGCTAAAGTCCCAAGCTAAAGAAAAAACCAAAAATCCAGGGGAGTGGAAGAGGAGAAAGTCCAAAGAAGATCTTCTACTCAAAGGAGGACAGGATCCTGGAAAAGGTCCTTTTAAGTGAAGTTAAGAGTGAGGAACAGAGAAAGGTTCCAAGCTTAAAGTTTAAAGATTCAAGCTGCAGAAAGCAGATTTAAAGTGAGAACAGCTCACAAGAGGCAAGAAGGTCCAAAGAGACAACTGAAGGTCTGTAACTCTTGGCTATGGGCATGTGAAGAAGTGTGTACTGTTGATGTCTGAGTCTGAGAGAAAGCGTCGGTTTGGGAGAAGATTCCAAGGTGAGGTCTTGGAGAGTGGAGATTGGAAGCCCTCATGAAAGATAGAGTTCAGTGAGACTGGGTGGGGTTACGGTGTAAGAAGCACCTGGAGGGTGTTGAGGAGAGATCCATAGCATCTGGTTGAGGTGGCATCTGTCACTTGGTTTCAGAGTGTGGTGTGTCTGACCACAGGGTGCCTATTGCTATACATGGACTGTGTACTTACTGTGGATATTAAAGTATAAAATAGCTTTTGTAACTTGTGTTATCCTTACAAATCTGTGTATATCTGTAAAGGTATAGTTGTGAATAAAGGAATATTGTAATATAGTTCATCTTTTCTTGTTGAATATATGTTTTATTCTTTTGTTAAAAGTTCATCAGCTGGCTCCTGTGACGGTGTTCAGTACCTACTCTCCACTTATCTAAACAAACAAATACAAGTTAGGATCTATCAAGCTGGATTGCACTCTGGGATCAGGTTTGTCCAGGGGTAATCTCAGCTGGGATCATAACAAAAGGGAGAATAATATCCTCCATACACCAAATCTTTCCTCCACACATCCGTTTCCCACCTGATGAGGCACCAACCACTATCTGCAATTGTACTTAACTGTCTGGGAGCACTTTGAGACATCCTTATGTTGTGAAAGGCTATATCAGTGCAAGTTATTTATTTCATCCTTTACTGACCATGCAATTATTCATCATCCATAGGGTTGGTAGACAGTAGGTTATTCTACCCTGATGGGTATCAACCTGAATTTCTTCAACCAAAGTCTACACACGAACACACCCTTTCCAATAGAGATTATCGGGTGGTGATCAGCTGGACCTTGGCTGATTTTTCCTTCCTCTAACCCTGCGATGTGTGTGGTCAATGATAACCCACCTAATGCTGCTCTGACTGAAACCAGCTAACTCTGTACAGATTAGTGGTCCATTTAACTTACATCAGCATGAAAGTGTGTCAGAAAAGGGTGGAAAGTTGAATGGAGATTCATCATGCTGGATCTCTGCCTGTTTGGCATATGCTGCACTTCCTTCTGGAAGTGATGACAGCCTTTAAAAGCTCATTCAGATAAGTTAATAAATACCAGAATAGGATCATGCATCACAATTTCTGTCGTTACCACCTTGAGTGTATGATGGGTGCTACTTCCACCAATGTTTTACTGGCACTCATTCCTTGTTAGAACTGAGAGAAGAGGCTTGAATGAATTCAGTTGCAGGGAGACAGTCACCCGCCTCCACCAGCAGAATTGGTCTGTCAGCTTCAAGGCTCCACACCTGGGTGACAGCTGGCATCTTTAAATGGCACGGCCCTCTTCTTGTAGCTATTATCCTCCCCCATACACTATGGCACACTCCTTAGTACAGGTGAAAACACTGCTGGGGGCATGCCAATATAATTTGCAAACAGCTGGGTAGGTGGTTACAAAGCCTGCCCTAAACAACTTCACATCAGCCATCCTGGCAAAGCAGGGAATCCCAATCTGCTGGACAAGTGCTAAAACTCAGTACAAAAACAGAATTACCTGGAAAAACCCAGCAGGTCTGGCAGCATCGGCGGAGAAGAAAAGAGTTGACGTTTCGAGTCCTCATGACCCTTCAGCAGAAGGGCTCGAAACATCAACTCTTTTCTTCTCCGCCGATGCTGCCAGACCTGCTGAGTTTTTCCAGGTAATTCTGTTTTTGTTTTGGATTTCCAGCATCCGCAGTAGTTTTTTGTTAAAACTCAGTTACCTACTTAACTGTTCAGGCAGGTTGATAAAAAAAGGTTCTTGTATGAACAAGTAACCCACTGGTATTGGTTAAAATTGATAGTGCTCACTCTAGAGATTCTCACTTAGCAACATTTGAATCAGCAAATGCAAACAATGTAGCTCAGAGTACCTTCATCTCTTGAGTTTGTTGGCCGTCAGTCACTCCATCGTTATTCTCAAACAGTTGTTGTCGCATTTTCTGCAATGTAATTCGCAACTAAAAAGAAAGATCAAAGTCTCAACAACTGACACCTTTGTCTCAACTTGCTCATAAATTGAGCTCCAGGTTTTTCTGGGGGTCTTTGCCTTAACCAAGTTCCAGGCCTTCATTTAATAAATATTTCGAACACAAACACAAACACAAAAAATGCTGGAAAAACTCAGCAGGTCTGACAGTATCTGTGGAGAGAAAGACAGAGTCAATGTTTCGAGTCCGTATGACTCTTCTTCAGACTCTCCACAGATGCTGTCAGACTTGCTGAGTTTTTCCAGCATTTTTTGTTTTTGTTTCAGATTTCCAGCATCCACAATATTTTGCCTTTACAATAAATATTCCAGTTAGAACAAGTAGATCTCCTCTAGTAATACAGTGTTTTTAATGTAGGAGTACCGTACCATGCATTGAACAATGTATTATTTTGTAATAAGTTGTTGTTAAGATAGCCTTCCTTTTCAAGGCAAGAAAATCTAATTGCTACAATAAACTTGAGGTTATTCAGATTTCAATTGTTGCTTGGTCCGAACACGTTGCTGAGTGGAATATACTTATCAGTTCAATATTGCAGTAGAGTAGCACCCAGGTAAGTAAGACTGTTTTGCATCTGTCCCTAGAAATTGGAAGCTTCAGCACCCATTATTTTGGGTGAAAGGCAGGCACACTCAGCTTGCACTGGGAGAGCGCTGCATTCCAAACCTATTAGGGTGCCCGCTCAAAATTAGTGTTAGGCTCATTGCCCATGACAATCATAGGATCATAGAATACAGCACAGAAGGAGGCAATTTGGCCCATTGTGCCTGTGCTAGCCCTCTGAAGGAGCAAGTCACCTAATGCCACCCCCCTGTCTCTTTCCTGCAGCCCTGTATTTTTTTCCTTCACAGGTAATGATCCAATTCCCTTTTGAAAGCCTCAGTTGACCCTGCCTCCACTGCACTCTCAGGCAATGGAGCACCATAAGCCCGTTTCAGGCCCCTTCGAGATAGTGGATCGAGACTGACTGTAGCATGCACTGTCCATGTTGCAGTAAGTTTTCCCTTGCCCCTTTGCTGATCTCCCACTCCCCAACTCCCAAACTTCCACACCGCTCCCAAACTTACTGTAACCAATGTTCATAGTGGCTATGTCAGTCATGTCCTGATGGCGTAAGAGGACCAATTTTGCATGATCTTCTTACACATCAGTTACATTGCGGTGGACAATGCTGGTGTTACGTGAATTAACCAAATAAGTCATCATGGGAGTCATAAGTGAATGTTTAAATGATGATAAGAATACATTACTCAGTAAATCTACACAAAATAGTTCATGCATCATCAGGATTATTATTTCACCTTTTTTATGTATTCTGTCTCTTCTTTTATTTGAGTCGTGGCAGAAACATAATACAGTTTCTTATCCCCTGGTTCATGGTTGTTGTTTTCCAACACTCTATGCTCGGTGCAGTACATTGTAGTGCAATAAAGATGTAACCTTTTTTGGTGACAAAGAAAGGAAAAATTATATTACATGATTCCCTAATTAGTTTTATTGTTTCATAAGCCTGAATAGTACTTGTGTTTGTTCAGATTAATGTGAATTAGCTTCGCCTGCAGAAAATGTTTAGTTCAGATCTTCTTTGTCACACCACTGATAAACCTTGCAGCCTGTATGAATACTTTGCACGCGCCTGGATCAGTGCAACTGTAACAACACACACGAATCTCAGCACCAACCAGGACAAAGCAGCCCACTTGATCTACACCCCATCTATACCTTAAACATTCCCTCCCTCCACCACCGGTGCACATTGGCAGCCATGTGTACCATCTATAAGATGCATTGCAGCAACTCAGCAAGGATCCTTCGGCAGCACTTCCTAAACCAGCAACCTCTACCACCTAGAAGAACAAGGGCGGCAGACTCATGGGAACACCATCACCTGCAGGTCACACACCATCCTGATTTGGAAATATATCCATGTTTCTGTATCATCATTGAGTCAAAATCCTATACCTTGAAGGCTAATGCAATGCTATCCTTTATTATGAGAGGAATTGAACATAAAAGTAAGGATCAAGAACAGAAAATGCTGGAAAAACTCAGCAGGTCTAACAGCATCTGTGGAGATAAAGACAGAGTTAACATTTCGAGTCCATATGGCTCTTCTTCAGAGCTAAAGAGTAGTAAAAATGTGATGAAATTTATATTGTGTGAGGGGGGTGGAGCAGGTTAAGCTGGATAGAAGGCCAGCAATAGGTGAAGTCAAAGGAGAGATTGACAAAGATGTCATGAACAAAAGGACGAAGGGGTGTTAATGGTAATGGTAAGGGATAAAGGAGGTGCTGATGGTGGCATTAAGGACAGAAAGCAGAATGTGGTAATAGCAGGGCAAGGATGAGCACTCTGGAAAGAACAACATGAACAAGTGACAGATGGCTCTAGTGAGGGTGGAGTGGGGGGAGGGGACGGTGGGGTGGGGGAGGGGACAGCGGGGGGAAAAAAGATTGAAAATAGGATAAAAGGTGGGGATAAAACAATGAACAAAAATGAAAATAAATAAAATTAAGTGGATAAAAATAAAAAAATAAAAATTAATATTGGAAAAAGGGGATAAAAAGGGATGGAGGAGAGAGTTCATGGTCTGAAGTTGTTGAGCTCAATGTTAAGTCCAGAAGGCTGTAAAGTGCCTAGTCAGAAGATGAGGTGCTGTTCCTCCAGTTTGGATTGAGCTTCACTGGAACATTGCAGCAGGCCAAGGACAGACATGTGGGCATGAGAGCAGGGTGGTGTGTTGAAATGGCAAGCGACAGGGAGGTCTGGGTCATTCTTGTGGACAGACTGAAGGTGTTCCGCAAAGCGGTCACCCAGTCTGCGTTTGGTCTCTCCAATGTAGAGGAAACCGCATTGGGAGCAACGGACGCAGAAGACCAAATTGAAGGAGGTGAAAGTGAAGCGCTGCTATACTGACCAGGCTATCCTGGAGGGAACGGTCCCTACAGTATGCCAACAGGTGGGGGGGTGAAGGGATGATGTGTTTGGTGGTGGCGTCATGCTGGAGCTGACAGAAATGGCGGAGGAATCTTTGAATGCGGAGCCTGGTGGGGTAAAGTGAGGACAAAGGGGGGCTCTATCATGGTTCTGGGAGAGAGAGGAAGGTGTGAGGGCAGAGGCGCGGGAGATGGGTCGGACACGGTTGAGGGCCCTGTCAACCACCGTGGGTGGGAAACCTCGGTTAAGGAAGTAAGGATGTTATACTTCAGCTATACAGGGCATGGGTGAGACCACATCTTGAGTACTGTGTGCAGTTTTGGTCTCCTTATTTAAGGAAGTATCTAAATGCATTGGAGGCGGTTCAAAGGAGGTTTACTAGATTAGTACCTGGAATGAGCGAGTTATCTTATGAAGACAGGTTGGACAGGTTGGGCTTGTTTTCAGTGGTATTTAAAAGGGTGAGGGGTGACTTGATCGAAGCATATAAGATCTTAAACAGTCTCAATAAGGTGGATGTCGAAAGGACGTTTCCTCTTGTGGGTGAGTCTTGAACTAGGGGGCCCTGTTTTAAAATTAGGGGTTGCCCTTATAGGTTAGAGTTGAGGAGAATTATTTTCTTTCAGAGGGTGGGGGTGTGACTTTGGAACTCCCTGCCTCAGAAGGTAGTGGAGGCAGGGTCACTGAATGTTCTTAAGGAGGAGGTAGATAGATTCTTGTTAGGCAAGGGAATCAAAGGTTATAGTGGGTAGATGGGAATGTGGAACTCGAAACACAAACAGAGCAGCTAGGATCTTATTAAATGGCGCAGCAGGCTAGAGGGGCATAATGGCCAACTTCTGCTCCTATTTCAAATGTTTGCACCTCTCTCTAACAACACAGTGGGGGTAACTTCACCACTCAGACTGCAGTGCTTAACAAAGGCAACTCACCATCATCTTCTCAAGGCCAACTGGAGAGGGACAATAAATGCAGATCTTGCAAGTGATGCCCATATTCCAAGAATGAATAAAAAACAATGAAGCCTATCAATCTGTGCTTGGACCTGGCTGGGGATATATTACAGTGCTGGATACTCAGCCAGAGGTGCAATCTCAGGCAGGCAGGGCATTGCTAAGCACAATGAGACTGGCAAGGTGGATGGTCACACAGCACTCTCTGATCTTTCTGTTCCATGTGCCTTCCCTGCCTGAGAGGAAAGGCAGGCAGATTAATCCCCAGGATTCTACCCATTATATTCTATAACTGGCTTTTACAAGATGCATGGGGGCAGTCCAAGTCAGCCTTCCTCTAAACATTCTTCCTGGGGGTAAATCCATTTTCTTAGACAACTCCCCATGGCAGCATGGTCAAGATTTTATAATTTATTGCACCATCCGTTCACAGAGTGGTAGAATTTTGTAAAGATTTTACCATAAAAAATACATTAAAAATGTATATTGTTTATCTCCTTGACATGACCTACTTAATCTTCCGAAGCTGTTTCTTAAGACTGACAGCAACAGAAGGGAATTGTCACTGACATGCTTAAATTCAGCTGCAGTAATGAATGATAAGAGGCTGACCAATGAAGTGAAAGGTAAGGACTTAAATCAGCTTCAATAAACAACCAAGCATCTTCTAGCAACCCTGATAGCTTGGAGGATAGATGGACTGTATGATGTGGTACTAAAACCACACTGACGGTTGTTGATGATTCTTAGTCTGTGACTCCTACTGGGGACTGTGTGAATGTGGGCACAGTATGAAGACAGGATTATTGCTCATTTGCAATGCCCATCACTGTTTTATGGCAAGATACCACTCACTGTCCTGGACCCCACATGAAGAGTGATGCCTTTGTCAGAAGAAGACAATTAAGAGTCTGTGGCAAGGAAATGCTTCAGAGATGCTCCTTCTCTTACAGTGTTAATTTTACAGAATATGGTAGAAACCATTCCATGTATATTAATGGAATTTCCACTGCAGTTCCGGTGAAGTAACATGAGCAGGGCAGGAGTGGCTTTAAAGAATTTCTCTGCCAATATCTTCAGG
Organism: Cetorhinus maximus; assembly: GCF_964194155.1. Classification (NCBI taxonomy): domain Eukaryota; kingdom Metazoa; phylum Chordata; class Chondrichthyes; order Lamniformes; family Cetorhinidae; genus Cetorhinus; species Cetorhinus maximus. Next base: position 207,304,682 of record NC_135879.1, on the reverse strand, counting down.
AAAGTGCGAGAAGAAAGAGGCAGGGAAATTAGAAAAACAGAAGAAGCAAAACCCAAAACCTCTTGTTATCCAGATAGTGTCTTTAACCTTCTGAATAGTGCCTTGAATCACTTTGTCCTCCTTCTCTCCTGCTGCCTACTGTTGGTAATGGCATCTGCCCAATCTCGATTATCATCCTGAAAGTTCGAGTCTTCTAATGTAATCAAATACCAGGTGCAAATTTGAAAACTGGCTCACCTTCCAACAGTAACCTGCATTCATTCATCTGTTTAGCTCCTTATGTTGGAGGGGGCAGGGTGGGTTCTGATGCTGGCTTTTTGGTAACCTAGATCTTTGTATATTATGGTACTATGTAATTACATTATACTTATACTTATGTAAAGCATAGTTACTTTTATGTCCTTGGAAAGTTCCTATAGTTTATTCTGTGTGAGAAAACATGTAGAATAAGTTGACAATTTACTTGTAAAAAATATACATTTTGTAAAAATTGGCATCGCTAGAGGAAGTGCCATTAACTGCATGAATATTAGTATGTCAGGAAATTAGTGCATGTATAACTAATTGAGCTAACAAATATTTTAAGAGAGCCATGTATTGGAAAAATGAATTTTGTAGAAATGTTTCAAACTTTTGTAAATACTTGCAAACGATAAGTCAAAGGCCAGACAGTACAGCAACATTTCGTGAACTGGGCTTCCAAGTAACAAAACATGATTGAAAAGAATGTTATTACATAAGGTAGCATCTTCTACAATTTGACAATATAATTTTATGGGTGTGTTTGGTAACCTGATAATCCTCTGGGATTCACTTTTTCAGATGAACTGCACCTTCCGAGCTCTTACATTATGAATAACAGCATGTCAAATCACAGTTGTTAGGGGGAAATTAAAAATGCTAAAAGAGAATACATTAAGAATTTACTGAAAAACCCCTAAAATCTCCAGGCAGACATGGCTGCTAAACATATTAAGAGTTGAAGATTACCAGATGAACATTGCACAGCCTTGAGAGTCAGACTGGAGACAAAAGTATGACATAAATTAGATTAAGTGTACTCCTCTCTCAGATAGGGAAGGGGCAGATGGTTTTAACTTAGATATGGGAAGATGAACAATGGACAAAGAAGGGGCTTTGATGAAACACAAACAGTCTTGAGTTGTAAGAACCAAGGTCTTTGTGTGCGTGTTTTAATTTTGATTGGATAATATAATTATGTATACATCCTTTAGAATAATTGGTTACCAAAATCAAATCCGGTGTGCCAGTTACAGATTGGATGTATTCAAATGTACTCAAATGTATTATGATAAGAAAAAGTACAAAAGTAGTGACATGTAATCAGTCTGGGAGCTGGATCTTCATTCTTAGGAATGATTGTGGCTCCCTTGCATATGCTTGAATAAAACTGGTTAAAAGGAAGCCTGAATCTTGTTGCGGGATTGGAGAGTGTAACATCTCCTCTCCGACAGTGAAGCAGAATACACGTGGTTTAATATAACTCATTGCTGCCTGAGTGGAATATCAAACAAAAGATGCCATGCCGAATTGTGCTGTGCGCTGGGCAAACCACATCTTGAACATTGTGTTTAGTTTTGGTAACAAAGTGAAAAATAGGAATGGCACTCTGATATTTGGGCTGACAAAGACATTCAAGTTTGTTATTTTTTCCCAAAAGTGAAATAACAGCCTAGAACTGGATATAATTGATCAATGAATGATTTCCTTTGGGATTGAGTACTATGGTTTAGCAATTACTTTGGCACCTTTCCAAGGCCCAGTATGAAACCCACACTTGCTCTCAGCAAGCATAGGAAATGCTGGGCCTTAACTGCTGGGTAGAATTGCCCAGGTAGCCAATAAGTGTCTGCAAATATGCCAATAAATTGCTGTCAGGTTGTGAAAAGGGGTAGCAGGTAGAAGACCTAGTAGAATGTTCATCGCAATTTTGGTTGCTGAGCAAATGGGGCGGTTGCAGGATGCTGCCCCGGGCTCATGCCATCCCTGCAAGCCATCCAGATGAGTTGAACCCTCACTCAGCCCACTATATTTAGGGCTGTAAAAAATAAATATTATATATAAGGTAAATCTACTTCAGTTAAGTCAAACCATTACAACAAGGTCATAGATTAAATCTTGGGAAAGATAAATTTAGGACAATGGTTAAGAAAAAAGTCCTTTAAGAGCGCTTACGATTTTGTGGTCTTCTTTGATTCCCCACACCAGACCTCTGTTTTCTGCCATAAGGAATGCCAAATCCTAAGTGCTACGAACAGATCTGACCTGACTTAAATGCCTGACTCTACTTCAGATGGAAGGCCAGCAAAAGGTGCAATCCAACCTGATCTGAATTTTGGCCTATTCTAGTTTCCATGGCCAAACATGAGGCAAAGGATTCTGTGCAGTGTGTTTTACTGAAAGCTTATTTTGTATGCCCCAGCAAAAATCACAGCTCGACATATATCTTGATTCAAAGTATATCCAACTAAGCCTTACATGAAGGTTGCGTAGAATCTTAATTGAAGGCCATCTAAGACCAGATCTAAAGCTGGATTTCAACAGCTGAAATATACATACTTAATATTCCAACTTCAAGTAGCTTGGTCTGCACACATTAAAAGGGCAGATACTTTATACCCTGTTGTGCATCGGAATATTTGAATTCCAATTCAGAATTTCCTGCTAATTAAAAAATAAGTGTGGCTATTTTATGACAGGAATTAAAACTACAGTTAATAGCTTCCTCTTTATTTAATGTTTCATTTTAATCAGAAAACACAAGCCATGCTCTTTGGGGAAAGAATTTACGTATCTGCAATTATTTTTGCCTTTTGTATAAAAAAATAATTAAAAAGGATATCTCACACACCTTTCAAAGATGGAATAAAAGCTTTGAAAACCGGATATTCAGCACCTGGCAAATGAGGTGCTACCGACATAAAACGTATGAAAGCAGATTATCCAAATCAAGTGGCGTGGTCATATTTACCCATGAAGTTAGTTGAAGTATCTTTCAGTTGACGAGTTGTAGAGACCCATTAGTTCCTGTCCAGACTGCACAGCCTGTTAATTGTCCCTGAAACTCTAAGCTGTATTTTTGTACTTCCTTATTGGCATTCTGCCACCAGTGACAACATTACTTAAAGGTAGACTGTCACACAGTCAACTGCTGACGGTATAGTAAACACATAAAAATATGATTCAATAGATCAAATTGTGCTACCACTGAAAAATATCTTTAAGAAAATAATGTGGTCATCTCAGTGGTATCCAAATTCAACACTGAAAGTCGTGGTTTAAGGCAACTCAGGGCAGTTTAATTACTGTATCCTGGTTAGCATTAGCATAACAGCAACTGATGTTTTAATACCACAATTATGATCAGTGCAGAGCCTCTACATCAATCAAAAAAACAACTTGGCTGTTAAAATTCAGGCATAAACAAATAAAGAAGAAGACTAGATCCTCTGTGCTATTTGTATTTAAATTTATGTTCACATGGCAACAAATTCTGAACTCTCTAGGCCTGCTGAGTTTAAACGCTGCATCACTGACTCCGCCCCGCCATGCAAGCAATTTTATAGTAATGCTCCAGACACAGAATAAAAATATCAGAGCATCATTATTACAGTAATATTGTGCCCTTGGATGCTGCTATCAAGTGAACTTATTTTGGTAGGACCCACTGTGGTGATCATTGATAAAACTACTGGGAAAATGGAATTAAAATCCGACCTGATCTGGGCACCATGATTAGTCTCTGAAATCCAAAGTCATCTGACAGTTTGACGTGACTTTGTGGCAATGAAAGAAGCCAACCATGACTCAAATATATTAACTCACTAATGAATTTCAAAGGGTCAAATATCCAGCTCTATCTATATATAATTAATGAGTTATACTTATGATAATGATGATTAAGTTCACAGCATAACGCCAGCATTTATTAAAGTTTTTTTTTTGGGTGGCTACTCATTCAACTAGCTTTATTTTCTCCATAGAATCATCACCATCAGCAAGGAAATCTGCTGCAAAGGCATTACCAAAGCTGCTCCAACCATTTGCTGACAGCACCTCATCCTCCCAATACTGTCACTCGTCTATGACGTGCTCAGATTTGCTGACTACCAAACTTGCAACTCAAAACCTTCAACTCCGTTTCAGACTTAATGAGGGGAGCTTTACGATCTCCCACCAGCATATTTGAAGGTGTGGGGATGAGGGGGAGCCTATAAAATAAAGTGGGTGGCCGGCCCTCCGCCTTCCCATTCACCCACGAGTTGTCCTGCATAATTACAGTGGGTGGGTAAGGCGTCAGCCAGCCTGCCCACCCTTAGGCCTATTGAGGCCCTTAAATTGTCAATTCAAGGCTAATTAAGAGCATATTTCTGCCTCTACCACTATAATGCGTTATGCAGGGGAAGGTGGAAGGAAGGTAGGCATCCGTCTAATTTTGCAACATGGGATAAAAGGCAGGAAGGAAAGAGTAGCATCTCCTTTGTGGGGGGTTCCTTGTGGCCATTGGGGCACCCCCTCAAGATGGTACACCCTCCACCCCATGCCTCCTTCCCTGCCACTTGAACCTGAGTCCCCACTTAGGTCCCCAACCTCTCCATGACCAAAATACTTGGACTTACCTTTCAGCCCAATATCCATGACTTCTTCCTGGGACTCCCTTGTAGTCCCAGCAGTAGCTACTACTGCATTCTGACTCCACAGAGACGACTCAGCTACCAGTTAATCAGATTGGTCAGCAGCTCTTGAGGACGGAACTTCCTGTCCCTGAGAGGCAGAAGTCCAACTCTCAATTTGTTAAGCCTGCCCCGGCCTATCAATGCTGCAGGGCAGCCTTTTTTAAAGTTAGCGAGCGCAACTTTTCTACCGGAGTGCGAACAATACATGCAACCACCCCCCCCGGCCCCCTTCAAATTCACCCAGATGGGCTGAATTTTCCTGTGGGCATCGGGAGCCCTTCAGGAATATATGCAGGCCCTGAGCCCAAGCTTAAGGTGCCTGCTGGAGCCACTGTACATAAGGTGATTTCCTAACTAGCCAGCTCTACCACCCAAGGTTAACTGGCAGGCAAGGGAAAAGGGGTGCCTCTGTAACGCATGGACAGAGAGAGTTGATTGTTGCTGGAGAAGAGGAAGAATTGGGGGTGCCTCAAATGGAGCTTCTCGTGAAGGCCGCCTCTTCAGTGATGAAAAAGATGACAAAGTACTGTCAGAAACCTCAGGATGAAGGGTTATCTCCTCCTGAAGAGCGCCTGCAGCTGCTCCTGGATCCCTTTAAGCATTGCGGCCCCCCTGCTGCCACCAATTAATTCAGCTGTCAATGGCCCATTCTGGCGAGAGTCCGCCTCTGCAGTGCTGGCGGGATCCCCACGCAGCAGTGCATTTGTGCAAAGCTGGGAAAGTTGCAGTGCTTGGGGAAGATGGCTCTCGACTGGGGTCTTAATTGGCTTCATTACCCGCCTGCCTCCTTGGAGCTGGCTGCCGATTCACCTGGCAGCCCACACCTGGGAAAGTCACCCAGAGGTGGGACCCTGTCGGGGGGCCCATCACAATGGACTTTCCTGCCAATTTCCTGGACTCCCACCTCCAAACCCATTTCCATGGAGCCAGGAAAATTCAGCCCATTATGACACTCCTGCTCCCCTTGGCACCATGTTTAAGTAAGTTTTAAAAAGAGAAATTCCACCATTTGTTAGCATTCACTTGGCTGAGACACAAGCAGCGCCTGAAAGCCTGGCAGCTCCTCAACATAGTGCTGACAAATTGCTTTAAATTACATGAAAGGGCATTAAGCATCTCTTTGATATATTTAAAGGGCCTAAAGCCTACTTAAGGCAGCCGTCTGGGAAGTCTGAATGAGTCTCAGGATGCAGGATCTTGTCTTGAGAAATTATTTCTTCCTTCACTGCTCTCCACACGTATAATAGGCACAACAAGGCACAATTTCTATCCCACTATTTCCTTCAAATGTTCGTCTAATTTCCCTGTAAATGTCATGACATTCTTGCCTTTAACAGTCAGTGCAGCTTCTAGGTTTGAGTCCAGCTGTTGCGCGAGGTACTCTAACTTCCATTGGGTGATTGCTAGCAATGTTGACTCACTCAGCCAGACATTCCAGACTCATCCTTGTTCCCCATCCAGAAACCTGCTGCTTCCCCTATGCTGTGACATATCCTGTCGGACGTGCTCATTAGTGGATGGATTTGTTTGCGACTGATGGCCTGGAGGGGACAGGCTAATTGGTTAAGCTGACCACAATGATGGCTCCCCTGTCCTTATAATGCTGCTGGTGTTTTCATGGTGCTGAAGCCAGTTACACACCATTTTAGGAGATTAGCAGTAGATAAAAAAAATAAAGCACTCACAATGATTAAAAAAAAATAAACTCTGCTTTTCATCTTACTGACAAACATACAGAAAGGTTAAAATACACATGCATAAGACATGCGAATATGTGTATTGAGATCACATGCTGAATGACAGGGTTTATTATTCATTTTTATTTACTAATCTAAAATCTAATTAGCCGTATCTGGGCTCACAATTCGTCACATGGGACTTATGGCATACATAGCTGACAACATCAAACTATGGCATTACAATGATCTAACCAAATCGTGTTGAGTGATTATAGGTTGGTAGTTTATGGGAAATATCAGTACCTAATTCCAGTATGCAAACGGTCGGAACAGTGGAACAGAATTGCCATGATTTTATCTTTCTGCTTCCTTTGATAGAGATGGATGAGTAATAAGCTCCATATCTATCTCCTTTAGCCTCCCACAACAACATGTCCTCTATAGGATGCAATTGCTCAGTGTATGTCCGAGGTTGTTCTATAAGGTGGGGATAGTGGTGGGGTACAGTTCACTCAAGGAGTACAAATTGCCGTGGAAACATGCACTATCTCATGCATGTTGTAGTCTGGAGCTATGCATAGTGGTGGTACAGGCTCCAACTTGCCTTCCATCACATGGTTGCCCAGGAATCTCTCCTGCTCTTACTGCCTGCTATTGTTGTGGGTTGGATGGCACTGCAGGTTGATAATCAACCTGTCTGGCTGCGTTATGAACACACCTTCCCTAGCTGTTAAGATGGAGCTCCAAGCCGAAGCTTCTGATTCAGACGCAGAGATGCTACCCACTGCACCAACCATGTGTATAAGGTATCTAAGTTCAAAAGTGGAATATTGTGGATACTAGAAATCTGAAATGAAAACAGAAAATGCTGGGAATACACAGCAAGACAGGCTGCCACTGTGAAGAGAGAAACAATTAGTATTCCAGGTCAATGGTCTTTCATCAGAACTCAAATGTCATTATTCTGAAATATTGGGTTGAACTTTATTCCTACAGCAGGGATCCTGATAATGGGCCGGAAAGCCAGAAACCCTGCCTCAGCAGTTTGCAGGAACAAGGGCTGCATTTTATGGGGGACAGGAAACTAAGTGGTTGCTTTCAGGGCTGCCATCCCTTTAAAGGATGACTGCTCACTCCCTGGAAATGCGGGCCAGTCAGAGGGCCAACAGCTCAGCAGTGCCACCAGGTTCAGTGGTCACTGCTGGGACTGCACCTGGAAGAAGACAATGGGCGAAATCATCCCAGGTTTTCACTAAGTACGGTAGCGGGCAGGAAAAAGGATGGTTCACCTGCTGGCCACAATGGCGGATTTTCGCACCATACTGTCCCATTCCCACCTCATTACTTCTGTAGCCACAGGAAACACACCACCTTACTGGTGGGCGGCCTCCAATTTTCCTGCTATGCCGTTACCGTACTGCTTCCTCACGCCGTGTGCCATATTTAAACTGCAACACACTTCTCAATGCTTGCAGCCCAGGGGGGCACAGGTGAAAACATGGTCCCAAAAGCCAGGGAGAGTGATGATATGGTTGCTGATTCAGTGACGCATCCCTGGGATGCCTTCTGAAAACCATTGAGGATCGCTGTGATGTTCTCCACCCCAGCCCTAGCTGCAGGAGGCCCATCAGTCTCACCACTCCAGCCTGGGAGACGGTGACAGAGGTGGTTAGTGCCAAAGCTGCACACAAGAGGTCAGCCGTCCGGTGCAGAAAGAGGATGAATGATCTCATCCCTCCTGCCAGGGTAAGGCAACCATTCTAAACTCACACACTCACAAGGCCATCACACATTCACTAGCACCTCACTCACTGCCAGCTCAAGGGACATCACCACTCGCTCTCTCACACAAACCCTCGCATCATCATCTGGCTTCATCTCCTTTGGAGACTGCCTCCTCAGCCTGCAACATCTCGAGGCCACTTGCACAGATCAACATGTGCCTCGTGGTGTAGTGATATTGTCACTGGACCAGTAATCTGGAAACCCAGGGGTAATGTGCTGGAGGCCTGGGTTTCAATCCCACCATGGCAAATGGTGGAATTTGAATCCAATAAAAATCTGGAATTAAAAAGTCTAATGATGACCGTGAAACCATTGCCAATTGTAATAAAAACCCATCTGGTTCAATAATGTCTATTAGGGAAGGAAATTTGCTATCCTTACCTGGTCTGGCCTACATGTGACTCCAGACCCATAGCAATGTGGCTGACTCTTAAATGGCCTCTGAATAAGGACAATTGGGGATGGGCATTAAGTGCTGGCTGAGCCAGGGTCACCCGCATCCCATGAATGAATCAAATGAAACACACCCTGGGATAACCCCCTTCCTCAGTACAGCCCTAGCCCTGAAGCCGTAGAAAAGCCACCCCCTTACAGCTGGTCTGGTAGGTAGAGGCCTACCCATGAACCTCCCTAAAGAGTGCTGCCTGCAAAGCCTGGCACTAATGAGCACAAGTGCTGCCCAAATCAGGGTAGGCAAACAAAGCTCAAAGTCCTGAGCCAAGTGCAGCTCACCAGGTGCATGTTGTTTATGTACAGTTGTGAAACATGCCGGTGTGCACTCACGCCAATGTGCCCGGATGATCCAGCGTGGGGGAGATGATTCTGTCGAGCAGAGCTTATAATTATATGCAGATGTGTTAAAATGAAGTTCCCTATATCCCAGCAGTGGAAAGGCGGCCCACCACTGACGGGCGGAGTGGACGATCTTAAACTGGCTTCACAACATCGTGAAAACAATTTTTGGCCTTGCCGCCATAGTGTCCGCTCATGCCGGCCATGACGACAGACGCCAACAGGCATGGAAAGTGACACCCAATATCAGAGAAGGTTGTTGACTTCACGACCATGTAAGTAGGGTCTAGGGCCCCGAGACCAATCAGACCGGTCTGGACAAGGTGGTGAGAGGGTGTGGGGTTGTGGATGGCATTGTTGGTGAGGGCAGTTGCCTCAGGGGTGGTCATTGCTGCTGAGCAGCCAAAGAGTGCCTGAATAGCAGGTTCTGCCCTCACCAAACTGCTGAGCTGCCAGGGTTCTGCTGGCAGTGTCTCTATATGGTGGATGGCCCATTCACCACCTGTAAAATCCCGGCAGTAGGAAAAGGCCCTTAATTGGCCACTTAAGTTACACATTTGGCTTCTGGATGGGAGGGTTGTCCTTGATCTTCATCATCGCTGGCAAAATAGCATGGTGGCAGGAAGACGATGGGCACTCACCCCACCTTCTGGAACCATTTTATCGACTCCCCCCATCTCCGCTCACCTCCCAGGCTGTCTCCAGAGGACCGGTAAATATGGTCCATTAATTCTGTTTCTCTCCCCATGGGTGCAGCCTTTTCTTTATATAAGGTTGTTGCTTGAGCTATTGGTTCACCTTGCCATAGTCATAATATTGACCTATAACTGGATGGTATGCTGATTTTGTAAACAGGTAAGGCTCAGTTGAACCATGTATTTGAAAATTGAGAAACATATATCTTATTGTTAAAGTTATAAGAATTACTATTCTTAATAGTCACTGTTTGATTGCTGTTACAGGATGAATGCCAAGGCTTTAGAAAGGGTGCAGAGGAGATTTAGTGGAATGATACCAGGGATGCGAGATTTCAGTTATATAGAAAGACTAAAGAAATTGGGATTGTTCTCCTTGGAATAGAGAAGGTTAAGGGAGGATTTAATAAAAGTGTTCAAAATTGTAAAGGCTTTTCATAGAGTAAACAAGGCAAAACAATTTCTGTTGGCAGAAGGGTCAATAACCAAAGGACAGAAATTGACAAAAGAACCTGAGGGAACATGGCCGAAAAAGTTGTTGCAGGAAATTGTTATGTTTTCCCGGGTATGAGTGTGAACAGGGGTGTGGGACTAAGTTCTTTCAAAGAGCTGGCATGAGAATAATGGGCCAAATGTTCTCCTTCTGCACTGAGTCATTCTATAAAGTTGTTCCTGTGCAAATGAATAAATGATAGAGAGTTCCTCCTGCTTGTCTGACTGGAAGCTCTGACTTTTACAATCACATGCTTCACAGCAATCAATGAGATTGCCAGACCAAAAAAAGAGAGCAGCCATTGTAAGTACTGGAATGACAATGCTAGGAGGAGTGTCATATAAGTTAAAAAGTATATATTTTTTCGAAACCAGACTAAGTCTCGACTGGGTGGATAAAGCAGCATTGCCTGAAGCAGTTTGTGTGCTCACATTGAATGCTGGCAGTGTTCTCGATCTGGAGTTGTCAACTGGATTTAAATGTATTCCTGGGGGTTTCATACTTTCCTCATGCTCCAGCCATTAATCGGCCAACACATCCATCCATGTGACGCGTTTCCTTTCCTCACCAATTGGAAAGCAAAAAGGCTCATTACCCAATTGGATGATGCTTGACTGTCAGCCAAACAGCCTTTTTGCCCCCCCATTTTCAATATTTTTATATCTGGTAGAGAGAAATGTTCAAAGAAAATGGGAAAAAAAAAGGATTTTTTAATGTCCCAAAGATTTTTCTCCTGCTGTGTTGCACACAGCAGTGTCCGGGAGATTGATCTTCAATTCCTGGAGTCTCCAGGCCAATCCTGGGGGTTTGGCAACCCTATCTTGACCTAAAATAAAAGCAAAGTGCTGGAAATCATGAGGCAAGCTACAGACTGGCCCTTGTGGAGGGAGGGGTGTTGAAAAAAAAAGTAGAATAAAATAAAATATTGTTATGACCACAGCCTGTGTTAATTGCTGTGCAAGTCAAGTCCCATAAGGAAACATTTTTTTTTTTATTCTGGAAACAAGAAGATGACATATCGATCTCAGCAGCAAGAGGTCCTGTAACACGTTTGGGATTTTAAAAATTAAAAGTAAAAGTTTTATTAACAAAAGTAAGGAAAATTTAAGCACATAAGATTACAGTTACATAATTAAGGTTAGTCTTACAAAATATTTCCCCAAAAACTCTCTACTTGGTCAAACCCACAGGTAAACGCCTTCCAGGCAATATTCCCTTATAGAGGTCTACAATGAATAGAAATCCAATAATATTACACAAGGCAAACTGCTATGTCTTCAATAAAGGCATATCACATGACCTTTACCCTCTTCCACTCTGCAGTGGAATCCACTTCAGAATAAAATTGCTTTGTGCAGCCTAAGACTTTTCTGGCTTGACTAGATGGGTGATTTAAATTGCATTCTCTCACAGCCCAGATCTCTGGCTATAGCTCAACAGCTTAAACTTCAGCTCAGAAGAAGAGTCATACGGACTTGAAAAATTAACTTTGTTTCTCTCCCCAGAGATGCTCACCTTTTCCAGCATTTCCTATCTTGACCTGATTGTTTATTTCTATTGGCAGTCAGCTGCTACTATCAGGATGCCGGGGGGTTTGTGGTGGGGGTGGAGGAGTGGGGGTGGTCAGGGCAAGGGCTCAGAAGTGAATGTTTTCCATCAACATCCTTCATCTTTCTGTGCTCTGATGACAGCACAAGGGAAGATACCCTGTTGGTACTTTGAGAGCCAAGATTTGAGCCCAGTAAATCCTAGATTTGACAGAAGAAATGTCATTACTGTATTTAAAGAGGGGCTAACACTGCATAGTCTTTTTAAAAAAGAACAATGATTGACTTGCAGGTTTTTTTGTTTTCACCTCTGGCTCTTCCTGTTGGTTTATTTTATTAACTATCATCCAGATCAGTAACTCTACCTATCCAACAGTGATTTCATTATCAAAGGAACTAACTGAAAGGTGATACTGGAGTAGACTGTGTGGAAACTAAACTGTCAGTACACAGTCTCTAATCAAGTTTATGTTAGCCATCTTATCATTGACTAGGTAAAATAATTCATCCCTTAGGCTGCTGCACACAGTCATTTGTTGCAAATAATTCACTCACTGACATCACCTACATAGCTAAACAACATTATTCAAAATAACCACAGAAATCAATGCAACAATAAAGGATTATTGAGATAAATGGAACAAAAGCCATTCAGTATAAAACTCCCTCCCTCTCTTTTTTCCTGTTGGTTTTATTTTATTAACTATCATCCAGATCAGTAACTCCACCTATTTTATTTAAAAATGAAATGGAGAGAATTTCTCTGTGGTCCATATTATGTAAAAACAGGCCAGTTGTCTCAACGGGTCCATACATGTTCCTGCTACAGACAGGGGAGGAGAAATATGTTGAGTCCCCCAATTGCCTTCCTTTACTGTCTGCAATCAGTGTGGTTGTTTTGGAAAGGTAGGTGTGTGTGTTTCTAAACCTCCTTTAGTGTGTGGTCAACTTAAAAAACAGCAGCAGACTTTTGTGGGTTTAAAATTAAAATAGCTTATTCATTCACACATTCACCTGAGTCTAAACACTACGTCAATCACTCAGCACTCGCACACACACACACACATACATACAAGAAAAATACAGTTAAAGAGAATATAGCATCTTTACATGTTGTAGTCAAAGAATAGTTCATAGTTCACCTGCCTAGCTTGCTGTAGGAAAATAGCCTTTGTGGGTCCAGTGAAGAATTCTAGTTTAGATGGGCTTAGATAGCTGGAGTCAGATATCAGGATTATTGTAGGATTCCATCAAAGAGATGAATGTTCAGCAGATTATGAAGCTAGGCACCGGTGGCTTTCGTATCAGGAGGTCCAATTTCCTTACAGGTGGACTTGGACTTAGGTACCTGGCTGGGAGGCTTTTAAAGACTTCATAGCCCCCAGGTGCTTAAAGGCAGAGATGACACTGCCTTTTCTGCACTGCTGTCTCTTCAGTGTTTTTCTGCAGACTGTCCAGGTTTTTTTCTGGGTCTTTAGATTAAAACTTGTTATCTCCAGCCAGTTTTGTTCACATGACCAATACTGGTATTGTTTAACCAGAATGGGTTAAAAGTCCAAAGACACCATTACACAATAGGAGATAGATGGTAACTAGTAGATAGCTGGTGCTCTTTCATACCTCATTAAATTGATAAATAGTCTCTTCAGCTCTCTTTTGTGAAGTATTGATCTTGGAGACAAGAAGTCTATTGATTCTACGTTTGGAGTAAACTTCCAACAATGACGGGTGTGTATTCCACAATGGGATGCTGTCTAGGTATGTTCATTCAAGGGGAAATCCCCCACCAGGATGACTCAATTAGGAACCTCCTGGAAGCTTGTGGTATTCTGTGCTGAAGTTGCAATCGTCACCTGACTCTTGGCAGCCATCTTGTGAGAGTCCATTTTAAAAATATAAAAAACAATTCCAGAAACTTCCACAGGAACACAGTCCAGGTTTGAAGTTATGAATAGGACATGCCTTCCCTGGGCATGCCATTTCACATGAGCATCCTTCCATTTTCCTTCATTTAACCCTCAATATGTCCTTCTATTCTCTTTACCATTGTTTGTTTATTTTAACTTCCCCTTAAATGCAGCTATGCTAGTTACCTCAACAGTTCCCCATTCTAACCATTCTCTGGGTAAAGCACTTTCTCCTAAATTTCCTATCAGATTTATTAGTGACCATCTTATATTGATGGTCCCTAGTTCTGGTCTCCCTCCAAGTGAAAACATCTTCTCTCTGACTATCCTATAAAATGATTCTTGTTGAACAGACTACCCACCAATTGCCAGGCTTTAACGCATATTTTCTGCTTTTTCTGTCCTCTGTTTTGCAGCTGGCTTGCCATTCATTGTAGTTTTTGATATTGTAACTGATATCACGACTACAATATTTTTCAGTGCATTTACGTTGCTGTACACATGGTGATCAGAACAACTCTTCTCTGCTGTTGGGAGATTAGTTACAAAAGTGATAGTAATTTCTCTCCCTGAAAATGTACTCTTTTTGGGTTTCTGCTCGCAGTTAGCAGGCACCTTTCTAATGCTGAAGTTTCTGGGTGTAACCTGACTGCTTCTAAGCAGAGCTCTTCTTCCTAATATGGAGCTAATACTGCTGTTCATCCGGAGACCAATCTAACTAAACACGGTAATGAGCATCAACCTTCACCATTCCAAATAGGAGGTGGACCTGTGTGCTTTTAAAACGTCCTTTTTAATTGTTATTCTTGAAACCATTATTTTTCTTGATGGAACTTAAGTGGTAAGGTTCTTTCCTTAGACATTAGTTTTACCTTGCAGTGGGAGCATTGCTGATTCAAATCATTTTTTTTCTCTTTTGCGTGCTGCAGCAGATTTTTGCCCTGTTGTGATAATTTCACAGTCTTTTGCACAAATTTTCTGCAAGTTTTCCCATGAAATTTTAATAGTGCTAGCCACCACCCAGTAATTCACCAAGCCTGAGGTTGCAAACTGGGAATGTGAGAGTTGCAGGCTGTTTTGCCTTTAGGAGGACAAGGGTCATCACCTGACATTCACAAAGTTGCACTGCCCCCAGGGTTCATCAGATAATAATCATGATGGGAGCTTTGGAAGATGTTTACCCTCCTGTAGCTCAGTGAGGCTGAAGTGAATTGTCAGTTTCTCTGTCGATCCCCTGACCAGAAACAGATAGACTGTACAGGCATGGAGGTCCACAAAACAGAAGGAGGCATTTTGTTCTGGCTCTTTACCAGGGCATTTCCAAGCTAATCCCACTGCTCTGCTCATTCCCCAAAGCTTTGTGTTTCCTCTGGTTTTACTCATCCTTCGTGTCTGCTTAGTTCAGTTTCCCACAGAGTGGTGTGATTACCAGATAACTCTTTGAATTAAGAGCTACAGTAATATTTAAGGTTATTACTTACATTTCATGAAAGGTTATTTTGTAATATTTGTGTAAGATCTGGGTATAAACTTGAAAAAATGTCAATAAAATTTCGCCTGTAATTTGAACAAATGGGAATGAATAGGTAAGGGTGAACTCCCAGTTTCAACACTTCGAACACACCTTTACAAATAGACTCTGGGGCTTTTTGTCTGTTTTGTATACTCAGTAAAGTCAGACTGGGTGCAGCCAAATGAATCAATTAACCTTTTGAGCGCCAGCAGCTGTGATAAATTATTTTCTCTCTCAAATACTATGGCCGGAGTTTCACGCTTGGCGTGTGCGCCAAGTCGGCGGGTCCGGAAGCGACGTATAATCCCGTTCCCAGGCGAGATCGTGTTTCCAACGCGATTTCACGCAGGGCGGCCAGTTAGGAGCCGCCCACCGTGAAACGTGTCTGCTCCACGGTCGGAAGGGCCGGGCAGGGGTGAGAGCCTGTCGGGCACCAGGTCCAATGGCGACCTAATGGGGGATTTAAAAGCAGCAGAGGCAGCTCCCTGAAGGCTGCTAGGGAACACTTTGTAGCTTTGGAGTTTTTTGATGAAACATTCTTTTTGAGCTGCGATGGCATCTGCACCTGCTGGGCACACCAGGCTGGAAAGCAAGTCCTGTGGGCACTCGGTCCCCTGGTTCTCAGATGAGTGCCTGGGAATCCTGGTAGAGGAGGTCAATGCCAGGCAGGACATCCTGATCCCCAGGGATGGCAAGAGGAGGCCACCGTGCCTGACCAAGCATGGGCAGAGGTAGCAGCCCAGGTCAGCGGCCATGATGTTGTACGGCGCACATGGGTGCAATGTCACAGAAGGTTCAACGATCTGCTGCGCTTGGCAATGGTGAGTACCAAGTTGGCATGGATCTGTGTGGAGAAGTGTTAACAGCTGGTCATTCCCCCCGTGGTGGTCAGGGGTGTAAGAGTCTGAGTGCCAACTGTCTGTGACATCGGCGCTGGATTAGGCTGCTTGGCCTGATTGCTTTGTGGGTTGAGGACCACGACTTAGATGTGCCCTGCAAGGTGTTTCTCAGGTGGGGTTGGCCAGGCTGCAATGGCGCTGCAGGTAGGGAGCAGACTAATCAATGCTCCTTTGTCCATTCAGGAGAAGAGAAGCCAGAATAACATCGAGAGGTCAAGGACAGGCGGAGGCCCCCAAACCTGCTCATATTGATGAGGAATGAGATGGATGCCTTAGAGATGGAGTGCCGGCACCCAGCTCATTCCACTGGTCATGGAGAGGCAGGGGTCTCTGACTAAGGTAAGAATGCAGTGCTCCAATGTGAGAATGCGGAGTGTGTAAACATTGTGTTGTCTCATCTGTAATGGAAACCTCAAACCTGGAGTCCCCGTTGTTCACTGAGAGACAATGGCACCATGGTGCAGATCTCCATTGTCTCACCAGCCCACCTAGCATGCACAGTGACAGTGTGATGAATAATACTAATAACATGTCATTTTTCTCCCCTAGAATTGCCATCCAGCAAACGAGTGCAGGACCCCGATGAGCCACCCTTGACGCTGGAGGACTAGTGGCCGTCAAATGCACCTGCATCACAGCCCTTCTCTGCACCGGGCACCAGCGCAGATACCAGCAGTTTGGTGGGCATTAGGTCATCGGCTACAATATCGGTGTACAGCGGTGAGGACACAGTACGCTCGCATGAGAAGCAGACGGAAGCAGAGAATGCCCAGGGTTCTGGCAGTCGGAGGACTGCTGGAGACCAGGACCATGCTGAGTCCGAGGCAGACGACGAGCCTCTGGAGTCATCCATTAGGTGGCAAATGCTGGATGTCCAATGGGATACACAGGAGGATCTGGCGGAGATTCCTGAGAGTTTTCTTGCCATGGTCTATGTCATGGAGGAGTCCATGAGGTGCATGAGTACTGCGTTGACCTTCAGCACTGAGCACACTGTCTCAACCATTGAGAGACAGCTACAGGAACAGAATCAGGGTTTCCTGTGGTTGCGCTCAGACTTGCAAGCCCTCACATAGGCAATTACCTCAGGAGATCACTACCAGTGTGAGAGATGGATGAGGCACCTAGTATCTCTGCTTGTTGCTTGTCCATCAATAGCAAGCAGGGAGCCTGAGAGCAACCTCACATTGGCGTGCAAGCTGCTTGTCATCTCTGCAGGCTCCTCTCAGCTCCTTCACCCCTCTGCCAGTGACTGTGGCATCTGATGAGGCTATGATGACTGGGGAGATGCCAGCCATGGCACTGGCCGCTCACTGCCAGGCAGGACTAACACAGGCTCCATGGGCCAGAGGACGAAAGCCAAGGTCATCAAAGCCAACAGGGCAGCAGAGTCAGCAGGCTGTCTCCAATGCCAGTGCCAGCGAGGGGGGAGTACCAAGATGCAGCAATTGCAAATGTTAGTTCAAGACACCATGAGCAAAAGAGGGACTCGTCATGGGTGATCTTGGGTGCTGGAGAGGTGTCATAAGCCACCTTTTCAATGGATAGCCCTTGCCACCCAGCAGTCATCCATCCACCTGAACTGGAGCCATGAACAGCCTTGGCACCTTGAGTGTCAGAGGATGTATACGTCATGGGGGCTGCCAGGGTACCTTGCACAGACTTGCAGAATCTGCGTCTTGTGGTCATAAACAATCTGTACGCTCATGGAGTGGGATCCCTTCCTGTTGATGAATGCACCTGGCATATGCGCAATCGATGGCCCCCTGGATGTAGGGGAACCCAGCAATCGCAGCGAAGCCTCTGCTTGCTTCACTCAGCCTGGCTAGCATTGTCCGTCCAGAAATGAATAAATATCATTATCCACCTGAACAGAGTGTCAGTCACCGGCTTCACCCAACTGCGGACAGCTGATTGGGACACTTCACACAGATCTCCCACTGACCCCTCCCCAGAAAGAGCCGGAGGCATAGAAGTTGAGGGCTACTGTGACCTTCAGCGCCACTGGCATGGGGTGTCCGCCCACACAATTAGAGGTGATCTTGGCCCAATCATCTGACAAGTGGAGGTCACAGACTCCCTGGAGAGGCAGAGCCTCCTTTGGCACTGAGCCTCTGACATGTTGAGTTAGCTGCATTGCTGTCTGTACACTCTGTCAGCAAGGTAGTGGCATCTTCTGCGGTCCCTTCCACCTTCGACTCCCTGCTGGCCCTGTACCCCCTGTGCCTGAGCCTCTCCTCCCACATGTCACTCCCTTAGACACTGCCTATGGACACCTGGTCTCCTCTCCCTTCTGCCCTTCTCTTCCTCCTCAGAGGAGCTGTCACCAGTGGAGTACACACTCCCCATTCCCAGAGAAAACGAAGGCTGTCTGGTTAATGGAACAGTCCATATGGTACAAATCCTCCATGGGCCTTGGAGACATCAATGAATGCTAAGTGAAGGCCAACAATGCAAGATCTGAAGCTCAAAACAGAGATGAAGTTATCAAGTTTCACTAAGCAGCCAGCAGCAAACTATCTCCTAAACTCCTCAGTGCTCACAATGGCAATGATCCAGACCCGTTTTATCCTGCCCTTGGATGGCAGTTCACTAAAAACAGGCTGACCACCTGCTCATTTTGCCCATGCGATGAGCGCAAAATCACACGGGCAACGTAAATCATAGACAATAGGCTTTTTAATGGCCTTAATTGACCCTTTAATTGTCGATGAGCACAGCTCCGACTCCCGGGCACACACGCCGACCTCAATATTGCTTGCATGCGCGATGACATCAGCATGCACACCCAATGTCTTTTTGCACGCCCGCCCTATCAAACTAAAATTCTGGCCTATTTTTTGGTCTGGTTTCCTCTGCTCCAGAAAAAGCTAAGCAAGCACTAGAGCAGGGACAGGAAGGCCTACTTTATTAGGCAAAGTCAAAATGATGCCCGCTAGTCTGGCTCCTTGTTCTGCTGCTAATTGGGCCACAACCTTTTCTTCTATGTCCTGTTGTTGTGGCTGTAGTTTCTTGACTGTAGGCTGCCCGAGCGGCTCCACCTGTCCTACATTATTGTACAACTTGATTGTCAGCTCCTTCTATAAATAGTGATCCCACCGTGTTCTGCTGGTGACTCTGGTTCCTCCTAAAGATCCTTCCATCCCAGTTCTTACTTGATGCAAACTGACAGCTACGTACTGTTGCATCTTTGCAAAGACTTATTTCACTTTCTCCGAAAACCGAATTAAAATAACTTCCTCCAAGCTTATCGAGCACCTAGATTGACATTGTTATTGGGATGCAGAATACTTGGCTTTTCTCAAGTTTAGCTTACCTTCTACATCCCTTAGTGGTGGGGCAGTACACGTGGGTGGACCTTAAATAGATAATTGGGAAGTTAAAATCGCCTAGATTACTGCAGTCGCTGAGAGTTGATGGTTTCTGATTTTAACTTGCTCTCTTGAACGGGCAGTATGGACAATTCCCCAAAGCCAGAAGGGTCTTTTTTTCACATTTGGCTTCACTAGGACCTGCTGTCAATTGTATCTGGACAACCTTAGCAGGAAGTCACTTTTCCTCCAGGTAAGGGCAGCAGGGAAGAGGATCAGGGCCAGAAGCGTTCCTAACAAGTAAGACTTTTTAATTTCTCTATGTGGCCCAAAGGAACAGGAATACAAGGGAAACTAAGGTCTCCCGTACTACAGTCTCATTGCCACAACCCCTCGCCCCCAACTTCCCGATCTCAAGATGATCCTGGCAGCCAATCTCATCAATGCTTCCTAGTGGCTGCCCACCCGAGTCTGAAGTTAACTTGCAGGCATTAAAATGCCTTTGCCTTATTCCTAGGGCAGCATGTGAGTTTGTGCACTCACTCAAACCAGCCTGGAGTTATGGGGGAGGTAGTGGCATAGTGGTATTGTTGCTGGGCTAGTAATCTAGAGACCCTGGATAATGGAGACCTGGGCTTGAATCCTGCCATAGCAGATGGTGGAATTTGAATTCAATTTTAAAAATCTGGAATTAAAAGTCTAATGATGACCATGAAACCATTGTTGATTGTTATAAAAACCCATCTGGCTCACTGATGTCACCCTTGCCTGGCCTGCATGTGACTCTGGACCCACAGCAATATGGTTGATTCTTAACTGCCCCCTGAACAAGGTCAATTAGGGATGGCCAATAAATGCTGGCCTAGCCAGTGACGCCCACACCCAATGAATAAAAAACAAATCTTTGTTCCAGAAGCAGTAGGGTCCAATGTCCTGATTTGTCTGCTGCACAGTCTTTAAGCTGGTGAGATGTTCACTATCTCATTTGGTGCATTATAATAGTTGAATTAACTATTTTAGGAATAGTGTTGAAATTTTAACAGCATTCTCTACCTTGCAATTCATGACGGCATGTTTGGTCTCTTCTACAAACTCCTGTAATTTCCTTGAGGAAAGTGGGAGCCCATTGACTGATATCACCTCATTTAGAACACTATTGGTCAATTTAGTAACATGTGAGGTATTCTCCCATCTGCTTCCAAGAGGTAACATTTGATTTTCCTCCAGTGATTCATCAGTATTCCAGGTTGGAGAGAGGCTACTGTTATCATTCAACAGCTGCTGTCACATACTATACCTGGATTTGTAAGTCTCAATATCCTTGTCCATTAGAGGCCAGTAGATCACTTCTCTCTGAGGAAAACCTACCTTCCAAAAGAGCTTGACTAAAGACTCCACAGTGATTCTTCACTCACATTTAGCAAGATAACAATGGAATCTCCCTTGAATACCCAGTTCATTCTCTACATTTAGTTAATCTGTACTAAATACAACTTGCCTCTAACTTAGAAAACATCCCAACACAGAGAAAAACAAATAAAGGAATGAAGACACTGACATTGAGCCATGTTAGAGGAAGTGCAGTCAAATAGATGTGTTTTGAGAAGGTTTTTAAAGGTAAAGAGAGAAGTACAAAGGTAGAGGGTTTTCAGTAGGGATTTCCAGAGAGTACTGATGAGGCACTTGGGAGTTCTACCTCCAAAGCTGGAGCAAAGGAAGGCAGATTCACAAAGAGGTCAAAATCAGAGAAGCAAAGAGTGTGGTGAGGGATGTAAGACTTGACCAACAGGATGCAGAGATCAGGTAGAGTTTCAACATCAAAATGAGGATTTTAAGTTCAATCAGTTGGGGAAACAAGGAGATCAATGTAAGTTAGGAAGAACATGAGTGATGAGCGAGTGAGAGTAAAGTTAATATCCCAGCTGTAGTACTGAAGACTTGTGCTCCAGAACTTGCTGTGCCCCTAGCCAAGCCGTTCCAGTAAAGCTACAACACTGGCATCTGCCCGGCCATGTGGAAAATTGCCCAGGTATGTCCTGTATACAAACAGCAGGACAAATCCACATTGGCCAATTACTGCACCGTCATTCTACTCATGATCATTAGTAAAGTGATTGGGGAAGGTCGTTAACAGTGCTATCAAGTGACATTTACTCAGAAATAATCTGCTCACTGATGTTCAGCTTGGGTTTCGCCAGGGCCACTCAGCTCCTGATCTCATTACAGCCTTGGTTCAAACATGGACAAAAGAGCTTAACTGCAGACGTGAAGTGAGAGTGACTGCCTTTGACATCAAGGCAGTGTTTGACCAAGTGTGTCATCAAGGTGTCATTGCTAAACTGAAGTCAGTGGGAATCAGGGGTAACCTCTCCACTGCTTTGAGTCAAACCTATGTCACGAGACTGCTGTTCCGGTAACCGAAATTGGGCTAAAAGCCTTTGGAATTCCACTGTCGAGTGGGTGCTTGCGGTAACCTTGCTGGATTGTCTCTATAAATTTAAAATCTATTTTGGACTGTTACCTTAAAAGGGCTGTGTAGTTGGGAGTCTGGTTAATTAGGGATTTTGGGAATTGTTATAATATTAAGTAACTGTGTAACTGTAATCATGTGTATGTATTTTTATTCTTCTCTTTTGTTAATAAATATTTTAATTTAATTTGTAAAATTTCTAAAGGTGTTAGTGGACTCATTACTTCTGAAATCAGTGTACAAACCTTCTCATAATAAATACACATTGCGATAGTTGTGATAGTGTGGCCAAGTTGTGATAGTGTGGCCAAGTTTCCCTTACGAGTTTGGTCAGCCTGGCAAATACCAGCTGCCATATCATAATACCTAGCACAAAAGAAGATGGCTGCAGTTGTTGGAGCCCAATTATTTCAGTCCTAGGATATCTCTGCAGGAGTTCCTCAGGTTATTGTCCTAGGTTCAACCATCTTCAGCCTCTTCATCAATGACATTCCCTCCATCATAAGGTCAGAAGTGGGGATGTTCGTTGATGATTGTACCTTCTCAACTCCTCAGATACTAAAGCAATCCATGTCCAAATGCAGTAAGACTTGGACAACACTTAGGTTTGGGCTGATAAATTGCCAGTAACAGTTGCACCTTACAAGTGCCAGACAATCACCATCTCCAACAGGAGAGAATCTAACCATCTCCCCTTGACATTCAATGGCATTATTTTCACTGAATTCCGCTCTATCAGCATCCTGGGTGTTATCATTGACCAGAAACTGAACTGGATCAACCATATAAATACTGTGGCTATAAGACCAGATCAGAGGCTGTGAATTCAGTGGCAAGTAACTCACCACCTGACTTCCCAAAGCTTGTACAAGTAAAAGCTCCAACAGCACTCAAGAAACTCAACACCATCCAGGACAAAGCAGTCCACTTGATCATCCCCTCAACCAGCAGCTTAAACATTCACTCCTTCTACCAGCGATGCCTATAGAGGGCAGTGTATACCCTCTACAAGACACACTGCAGCAACTCATCAAGGCTCCCTCAACAGCACCTTCCAAACTTGCAATCTCTATCACCTAGAAGGACAAGAGCAACAGATCCATGGGAACACCACCGCCTACAAGTTCTTCTCCAAGTCACTCACCATCCTGACTTGGAAATATATTACTGTTCCTTCACTGTCGCTAGCACAAAACCCTGGAACTCCCTCCCTAACAGCACTGCGGGTGTACCTACACCACAGGGACTGCAGCGGTTCAAGAAAGTGGCTCATCACCACCTCCTCATGGGCAATTAGGGATGGGCAAGAAATGCTGATCTTGCCAGTGATGCCCACATCCCATGAATGAAGAATTCAAAAGAAGTTTAGGGCAGGAAACAAGGTTGAGAAATATGTTTGTCTAGCAACATTTCAAATTGGTGTTCCCTCACCATTCCTCCCAACAATTCTGAATACCAAACAAGTGGAGCATACTATGAGTGCACCGTGCCTACAAAGGCCTAGCTCTGCCTGAATCTCCTACCTCGGGTTAGGAAGCTATTAATATATATAATGTTATTGGAATTTTTTTTAAAATAGAGATTTAGCCTGTTTGTGTGTTAACTGGATTAAAGCCAGCTAGCCTGGGTGTTTTGATGTATAGTAATTTTGAGATGTAAATAGAGAGATAAAGAGTACATTTGCATTCTGTTGAATAGAGCATTCAAGAAGGGCAGTGAAATCTAGCTAGGAGGCACCAAACAATGTTTATATTCCTAATAAAATTGGTGCTATGAAAGGGTTTTTATTGTTAGAAAAGGTGGAGTTCAAAGGGCCTGGTGATACAATGAGAATTTACATTCAAAGGGGAGGCTGGGTATAACCTAAGAAGAGTTTGTGTGTGAAAGACAGAGGCATGTAATATCAAAGTCCATAAGTCTACAACTGTCTGCAAAGGAACCAAATTGAAAGGAACCTCATTTTGAATTTGTAAGGTGAAAATGTTTTGCCTGCTGTCTGTTTAGGTCTATTGGTTATTGTTGCCTTAGTGGAGATTAATTTGGGAAGTTGTTAAAAGTTGATAGTAGTAATTTGTAGCCATGTGTATATGTTTAATTTGTTGTAAATTAATACATGTCTCATTTAGTTTGATATAAAAACCTCTTGAGAACGATGGTCTTCTTCCTGAATTTAGAGCTGCAACTCAAAACATACCAATTGAAAAATAGTTTATGACAATTGCTTAAAATTTCCCTCTGGGATTTTAAATAACAGCCTTTACCAACTGCTGCATCATAACACTACACAAGTGTATGGTGTACCCTGATGATAGAAGGGGTCATCAGCAGTGCTTTCAATAACCTGCTCGCTGATGCTCAGTTTGGGTTCTGCCAGGGTCACTCAGCTTCTGACCTCATTACAGCCTTAGTTCAAACATGAACAAAAGAGCTGAACTCCAGGGGTGAGGTGTTTGATAACATTTGAGAGATTTATGCAAACCCTATGTGACCTTGTGTGAGGTAAAAAAAAACTTGCTATGGTAAAAATTGCATTTTGATTTTTCTTTTTCTCTCCAGTAAAGTCTAATTTACATTGACTAACTTACTTTCTGTTGTTCAATTGGAGAAAAATTTGCAGTGATTGTGTCGTATTGCTTCATTCTACCATGCATAGCACGACTGCCACATCCTAGCTGCTGTTGGCCATCTAAACACAGAGCAGACAAAATGGATACAACAGAGCGATGACAAAGCTGGGAGCCTAAATATACGATTCACATGAGCTTTACTCTCGTGGCTTTTGGTGTCGCAGAGCTCTATAAATCCGATTTCTATCCTGCTCAGTCACTGTGATCACTCACACATTTTTATCAGTCCCTCTTGTTCTTAAGTCACATCAGCAATCCAAAAAAATCGAATTGTTTAGAGACTTTAATCAGCTTTGCTTCCCTAGTGCTGGGAGTCTGGATTGCAAATTTAGGAGCATATGCTATTCTGACCATTTATTTAAATTGAATGCATTCTAATCTCTGCAGTCTACACGCAGGGAGGCACCTCGCCCGCTGGGCACACGATGGTGAGAAATTACCTCTCCTGTGTCTTCTCAGGTGAGTTAATTTTGTTAAACCCACCAGGATCTCATCCATATATAGAAGGACAAGATGAGCCTCAGTTCAATAATCATTTGGAATGCTTAGCCAAAACATAAATTGGATTTTTCTTTGTAGAAAAATAAAATCCTGCTTGTGTTATTTCCACAGGCTGCTGGGCGGAGAATGGTGCAACGATGACCTGCAATTTCATGATTGACCCCCCCGGGGACCTAGCCCCTTCTTGTGATCATAATTTATGTAAAGTCGCCCGATAGATCAAATCGTGGCACTCTTACGCTTCTTCACTGTCTTCCAAAGTGTTTTTCGGACTCCTGTCCAGCTTCATCCTTTCTGACATCCCTGTCACAAAATGGATTTATTTACACCTCGGAATTGAAAAAGTACATTATTAGCTCATGGTTTGTTCATTCACTGGAGCACAGCAACAAGAGCAACTTGCATTTATATGGTGTTACATCCCAAGGCACTGCTAATATTGCTAATATTGCCATTTCCAAACAATAGTGTGTAAAAACAATTATTCCAAATCACCTGATAGGGAGAAGGATGATTCAGTTCTTAGATGGACAGAGTTGTATTGCTCAAGTCTGTGTTGGTTGTGAGAACTAAGCCAGCTTTGAAAAAAACTCACAATGGATGTGTCCCCTTGGGGTTCCTCCCACTCCTTTACTGTAACTTGGATGAAAGTTCAACATGAACCTCACAGGGTTCATCTGATGAAGTTTCGGTGGCGGAGTTGGAGAAACCCTAAAAAAGATTTCCACCTTTTAGCTTACTTTGTAAAAGATTGTGATATAGCTTCTCCATTCCCTTCTCCAACTCCCAAAACCTTTACCGCGGAGACTATCCCAGTCCATGTGGCAATTTGGTGGCAGTTCCAAGTGTTTGTTGGAGCCCTCAGAGCCGTATCACAGCACAAGTTGCCAACTTCAAGAGAAGGTGGGTGTAGCCCGGGACTTGAGCACAAAAATCAAAACTGACACTCCAGTGCAATACTGAGGGAGTGCTGTACTGTCAGAAGTACTGTTGTTTGGATGAGAGGTTAAACTGAGTCCCTATCTGCTCACTCTAGTGGATAAAAATGATCCCCAAGATACCATTTTGAAGAAGAGCAAGGCGGTTATCGCCTATCCCCTGGCCAATATTTATCCCTCAATCAACATTACAGAAAAAAGATTATCTGTTCATTATCACATTTCTATGTGGTGTGTGCAAAATTGACAGCTGCTTTTCCTGTATTACAACAGTAACCAATCTTCAAAGGCACTTCATTGGCTGTAAAATGCTTTTAGACTGGTGGTTGTGAGAAGTGCTATTTGTCTTTTTGTCTTTTTTTCTAATTAGCAGCATGCCTCAGAGACAAGACCACAACTTTATTCAGGGAAGGAAGGACTGAAGATAACCAAAAATTAAACTAATAGAAAGAAGCTTCCTTAAGATAAAAAGTTAGAACCATGAAACTGCTAAAATAAAAAAAAATGAAAGGCCGAAAACAGGAGTAGACTATCAAATCCCAGAAAGAAAGAGAAATATTCTGAGACTATTCAGAAGAGGGCAATTTGATGGTTTTGATTGAGTAAATAATGTTCATTGTTTTCACTGGCAGTGCAGTCGGTAACCAGAGGACAAAGATGTGAGGTAACAGGCAAAGAGAACCAGCAGGGAGATGAGGAGAATTTCTTTACGTAGAAGTTGTTACTATCTGGAATGCGCTGCCTGAGAGGCTGGTGGAGAAGCTTTAAGAGTAACCTCCGAAAGGGAATGCGATATGTACCAGAAAAGGAAAGCCTTGCAAGGATATGGTAAAAAAGCACAGCAATGGGGCTAATTGGATAGCTTTTGCAAAGTGTCAGCATGGGCAATACGGGCCGAATGGCCTAGTTCTGCGCCATGCGATGGTGATTCCATGATATCAAAGAATAGGAAGAAAAGGAGGAAATTTACATGGGTAGAAATAGAAAGTTATTGATGAAGCAAACAGCAAAATGTGATTGTTAGTTACTAGATGGATTCAATATTGGTTTACAATGGAATTAATTTAGACAATGTTGCTATATTTACTGAGCCTTAATATGAATATTTTGTAATGGTGTTAGAAAGGTTGTATGTAGGGGTAAAAGTTAATTTTAATGGATGGAACATGATGCAGATCACAGATCTGATACACAGATACCCGGGACCAAACCGCCTGAATGCTTGTCACAGTTGAAGCTCTCTACAGGAGTGCTGAGTCATAAATTGTATCTGCTAAATTAGGAAATACTTAGTTTAAGGTGCTAGATAAAGTTATCTAATTTCTTATTTGTGTTTATAAATACAAAGTTAATCAACTTCAATATTTCATGAAATATAGCGTGCTGTATGAAGTTTGCAGGTTAGCCAGAATCCAACCACAGCACGTGTTACAGCCGAGGGGGACTGTGCAATGAGTCGTGATTTCACACAGTGAGGAGGTAGAGAACTCATTTAATCACTGTGCACTTTTCAGATGCCCACAAAATGAAACAAACTAAACAATAAATAAGTGCACTTCTCCTCTACATGGAGACGACCCTCCATGTCCACAAGGCTGATTTCCTATGAATATTGTATTGAGTTCCCCAGCTCTTTGCCTGCAGGCAACATTCTTTGCTCTAAATGAAATTTAGAAATATTAAAGAAAAAAATGGGGAAAATTACCTTATAAAATATTCAAATGCATCGTATTTGATGGTTTTCATACGGTTGGAGCACAAGAAGCATTTTGGTCAACAGCGCCATCTGCTGTGCATTTGATACACTGTTTGACATGGAATATAACTTTGAACATTATATGAACAGGGGGTGGGAAAGAGGGAATTCATTAGCGCCCATTTTTGGGCAAGGGTGTTGCGATCCCATCGAGGCAAACTTCATGTTCCTCATCATCTAAATGTTTTCAGTGCACAGCCCAGCTTGTAACACACTGCTGACTGACTGCATGCTCCAAAAGGGGCACAGCAGCACACATGGCTGGCATGTGCCTCTAGAAGTCAGCATGTCCCTCCTAAAGGGGTTGCTGACTCTCGGCTCAGGGAATCACCCCCCGCCCACACAGGGAGCGTTCAGCACTTCCATGCGGACGTCACGCTGGGCGGGCCTTAATTGGCCCGCCCACGTAAAATGGCAGCGCGCCCCCACACGCCCACTCTTCAACCTCCCCCCTGACAGGGGGAAAATTCTGCCCATGATGTGACAAGCATCTGGGGGAAGTTGACGAGAGATCCATAGAAGTTGCTTTGGCCGCATCTGTCATTTGGTTTCAGAGTGTGGTGTGTCCGACCACAGTTTGTCTATTAGTACATGGACTGTATACTTACTGTGATCATTAGAGTATAAGATAGAATTTTGTAATTTATGTAATCCTTATGAATCTGTATTTACCTGTAAAGGTATAGTTGTCAGTGAAAGAGTAGTGTAACATAGCTCTTTCTTCTTGTTTAATAAATGTTTTATTCTTTTGTCAAAAGTTCATCAGCAGGCTCCTGTGAATATGTTCAGTAACTGCTCTCCATATTTCTAAACAAAAAACAGAAGTTAAGATCTATCAAGCCAGGTTCCACCCTGGGATCTGACTTTTCCAGTAGTAACATCAACTGGGATCATAACAGAATTGTGTGCCCAGTTTGGGTCTCCTCACATGGTGGGGGATATTGAGGCTTTGGAAAGATTGGAGAGAATTTAGAACACAGTAGTTTCCCAGAGAGGCTCAATGGAAAAGGTGATTTAATTAATGTTTTTAAATAACGAAGTGGCTTCAAATGAGGTCTGAATTTATTTCTGACTAGAACAGAAATGTGATCTCCAGGACTAGTTTTGAATGATCAAGAGGGTCGGAAAATAATTTTCCAATTTCTGTTCTCTTACTTTCATTTTGGAGAAAAGAATCCTGCTTTAGCATTCCAAGTCCAAGCTCATTGGCCTGGGAGGTGCTGTGAAAGGTAACTTGATAAGTTGCTTCAGTGCGTCCTGTGGATAAGTTTTGTTGTGGTGGCATTCATGAAAGAAAGTACTGTAGTTAATATTCCATCACATTCCTGATGAGCTTTGTAGAGGCTTTGGAGGGTTGACAGGTAGCCACAGACTACCCAGCCTCTGCCTTACTCTTGTAGCTACAAGTAAAGCTTATGGTCAATGGTGACCCCCAGAATATTGATGGTGATCAACCCAACAATAATGGTGCCATTGGAGGTCAGGAGGAGATGACTGTCCATTTTCTTGTTAGAGATGGTCATTACCTGGCTCTTACATGTCAGAGGTGTTACCTGCCACTTGCTTAAACTGGCATGGTGCCCACCAGGGGCAGAGCCTCACCTGAAATCAGAACTTTCAGAATAGTATCATTTTTTAGAACTAATCTTAATACTGAAATGAAGCTGTGCATGCAGGTAACACAGCGCCATTGTTGGTCCAGAACATTGTTCTAAAAATCATCAAAAAGAGTAATTTCACCTTTTAAAAAATTCATTCATGTGATGTGGGATTTGCTGGCTGGGCCAGCATTTATTGCCCATCTCTAATTGCCCTTGAGGAGGTGGTTGTGAGCTGCCTTCTTGAACCGTTGCAGTCCATGTGGTGTAGGAACACCCACAGTGCTGTTAGGGGGAGAGTTCCAGGATTTTGATCCAGCAACAGTGAAGGAACGGTGATATATTTCCAAGGCAGGATGGTCAGTGCCTTAGAGGGAAACTTCTAGGTGGTGGTGTCCCCATGTATCTGCTGCCCTTGTCCTTCTAGATGATGGACATGGGTTTGGAAGGTGCTGCCGAAGAAGCCTTAGTGAGTTTCTGCAGTGCATCTTGTAAATGGTACACACTGCTGCTACTGTTCGTCGGTGGTGGAGGGACTGAATGTTTGCGGTTGGGGTGCCAATCAAGCGGGCTGCTTTGTCCTGGATGGTGTCAAGCTTCTTGAGTGCTGTTGAAGCTGCACTCATCCAGGCAAGTGGACAGTATGCCATCACACTCCTGACTTGTGCCTTGTAGATGGTGGGCAGACTTTGGGAAGTCAGGAGGTGAGTTATTGGCTGCAGGATTCCTAGCTTTAGCAGCCACAGTATTTATATAGCTAGTCCAATTCAGTTTCTGGTCAATGGTAACCCTCAGGATTTTGATAGTGGGGGATTCAGTGATGGTAATGCCATTGAACATCAAGGGGTGATGGTTAGATTCTCTCTTATTGGAGATGGTCATTGCCTGACACTTGTGTGGCGTGAATGTTACTTGCCACTTGTCAGCCCAAGCCTGGATATTGTCCAGGTCTTGCTGCATTTGGACATGGACTGCTTCAGTATCTGAGGAGCCACAAATGGTGCTGAACATTGTGCAATCATCAGCGAACATCCCCACTTCTGACCTTATGATGGAAGGAAGGTCATTGATGAAGCAGCTGAAGATGATGAACCTGGGACACTATCCTGAAAGCATCCAAACAATTTACCAATTTAAACAGTTTATATAAAAAGATGGAGAACATTTAATACAGAGTACATAGCCCTTCCTTTTAATAATACTGCCTGTTATTGTAATATATTTCTTTGCCAACCTATGTGTCACTTCTCCCAAGCCTTGCTGTGTTTATCTTCACACAGTTTTCTAAAGTCCTTCAAAGTCATCATTAAATATTGTTGCCTTCTCCTGCAGAATTACCGGAATAAATGAACGATAATTTATATCCATTTTTTATGATGAGTTCTATTCATTTGCCAAAATGAAAATTGATTTGCTTTGTTTTATAAAAATAATGGTTTTAACACAATTAAGACCAGGAGTTATCATACTGTCTATGTTGGTAAAGCCTGGTCTCAATTGTGTAAAACTAGGACCACAGCTTCTCCCCCTGAAACATGATGCATTGTCTGTTCAAGTGCATGGGTATTGTTTAAACAGAGACAAGGAAGCATTGAGCATAATTATCATGGAACTTCCTCCTGCCAGTACAGGATTAGCAGAAAGTCAGGTACAAGAGCAAGACCAGTAAGAGTAAGAGGCAACTTAATTGAATCCTTTAAGACCCTGAGGGGTCTTGACAGGGTGAATGTGGAGAGGATGTTTCCTCTTGTGGGAGAATTTACTTAAAAATAAGGGGTCACTCATTTAAGACAGGGATGAGGTGAAGTTTTTTCCCTGAGGATTGTGAGTCTTCGGAACCCTCATCCTCAAAAGGCAGTGAAAGCAGAGTCTCTGAATATTTTTAAGGCAGATCTAGGTAGATTCTTGATTAACAAGGGGATGAAAGGATATCAGGGGCAGGCGGGAATGTGGGGTTCAGGTTACAATCAAATTAGCCATGATCTTATTGACCGGCAGAGCAGGCTCGAGAGGCCGAGTGGCCTACTCCTGCTCCTAATTTGTATGTAAAAATGTTGCAAGCAATTTTCCAAACGTTACCAACATGTGAAGATCCTGATGGCAAATTTGAAAGCTATCCCCTGTTCATGCTGGTGTTCTGTTTGCTTAAGTCCCCAGCTGGTATTGTTTATGTGTCTCTCTTGTCTTCAAGCTGTCTCCAGCAGATAAAACTGTATTCAAACACATGTGTCAAAAGCTGGATCCAAAAGGAAAGGTAATGAAGTGGAAATGTAGCATTAGTCACATTTCAACTTTGCTAAGCTGAATACAAGCAGGTTGCCATCTCATCGGTAACATCAGAATGTTTGATCTTCCAGCTTTAAACCTTCATTGTGTTTTCACCTGCCTCCTACAATATCTGACCCTCCATTACCTGCTTCAGTTTCCCTGACCCCACAAATGAGCTCCTTAACAGTAACAAAGTTGATTTTATTCTCTTCTAGGATTCGCTTCACGGAATTATTTTTATGCTTCCCCATCATTTTAAATTCTACATACAAACATACAAATAGGCTGTTCAAACCCTCGAACCTACTCTGCCATTGATAAAGCCATGGCTGATCTGATTGTGGCCTCAACTCTATTTCCTGTCTACCCCCTACAACCTTTGACTCCCTTGTTAAGCCAGAATTTATCTAGCTCAGCCTTTAAAATATTTCTCCACTGCTCTCTGGGGAAGAGAATTCCATAGACTTATACCTACTGAGAGAAAAAGTTCTGCTCATCTCCATTTTAAATGGGAGACCCCTTATTTTCAAAGTGTGTCCAATGGTTCTAACCTCTCCCAGAAGGGAAAGCATCCTCTCATCATTAACCCTAGCAAGACCCCTCAGGATCTTAAATGTTTCAAAAAGATTGCCTCTCATTCTTCTAAACTCCAATGAATGCAGGCCCAAATTGTCCAACCTTTCCTTATAAGATAATCCCTTCATCTCAGGAATTAGTTAAGTGAATCTTCTCTGAACTGCTTTGAATATAATTATATCCTTTCTTAAGTAGGGAGGTCAAACCTGTACAGTTTTGTGAAGTGTTCCACGGTATTCCAAGTGTGGTCTCACCAATGCCCTGTATAACTGTTGTAGAACTTCCCTACTTCCCTTACATTTTCCATTCCTCTTGCAATAAATGACAACATTCCATTTGCCTTCCTAATCACTTGCTGTAGCTCCATACTAACTTTTTGTGATTCATGTACCAGGACACCCAGATCCCTCTATATCGCAGAGTTCTGCAACCTCTCTCCATTTCAATAATATGCTGCTTTTCTATTCTTCTTGTCAAAGTGAACAGGTTCACATTTTTCTACATTATACTACATCTGCCAAATTTTGCCTGCTCACTTAACCTATCTATATGCCTTAGCCACTTCACAACTTATTCTCCTACCCATTAACTATGTTCTCATCACAACTTAATCTCCTTCTTTGTGTCATGAACAAATTTAGCAACCATACATTCAGCCCCTTCATCCAAGTCAATGATATAGATTGTAAAGAGTTGAGACCCCAGCACTGATCCCTGTGGCACTCCACTAGTTACAGCTTGCCAACCTGAAAATGATGCATTATTCCTACTCTATTCTATTGCCAGCTAACTAATCATCTATCCATGCTAATATGTTACCCATACACCATGAGCTTGTGCCTTGTAGATGATGGCCAGGCTTTGGGGAGTCAGGAGGTGAGTCACTCAGCACAGAATTCCTAGCCTCTGACCTGCTCTTGTAGCCACAGTATTTATGGCTAGTATGGCTAGTCCAGTTCAGTTTCTGGTCAATGGTAACCCCCTGATAGTGAGGGATTTTTTTTTTATTTGTTCATGGGATGTGGATGTCATTGGCTTGGCCAGCATTTATTGACCATCCCTAACTGCCCTTGAGAATTGAATACCTTGCTATGTCATTTCAGAGGGCAATTACAAGTCAACTACATTGCTGTGAGTCTGGAGTCATGTGCAGGCTAGGCCAGTTAAAGACAGCTGATTTACTTCCCAAAGGATATTAGTGAACCAAATGGGTTTTTACAATAATCAGCAATGGTTTCGTGATCATCATTAGACTTTTAATTAATACTTTTATTGATGACTGCACAATGCCATGGTGTGATTCAAACCCAGGTTGGCAGAGCATTACCCTGGGTGTCTGGAGTACTAGTTCAATGACAATACCACTACACCACTGCCTCCTGCTAATACCATGGTACTGCATTGAATGTCAAGGGGAGATGGTTGGATTCTCTCTTGTTGGAGATGGTCATTGCCTGACACTTGTGTGGTGTGAATGTTACTTGCCACTTATGAGCCTGAGCCTGAATGTTGTCCAGGTCTTGCTTGATATGGGCATGGGCTGCTTCAGTATCTGAGGAGTCGCGAATGGTGTTGAACATTGTGCGATCATCAGCGAACATCCCCACTTCTGACCTTATCATGGAAGGAAGATCATTGATGAAGCAGCTGAAGATGGTTGGGCCTAGGACACTACCCTGAGGAACTACTACAGTGATGCCCTGGAATTGAGATGATTGACCTCCAACAACCATAATCATCTTCCTTTGTGCTAGGTATGATTGCAACCGGCTCAGAGTTTTCCCCCTTATTCCCATTGACTCCAGTTTTGCTAGGGCTCCTTGATGCCACACTCGGTCAAATGCTGCCTTGATGTCAAGGACAGTCACTCGCATCTCACCTCTGGAGTTCAGCTCTTTTGTCCATGTTTGGTCTCAGGCTGTAATGAGGTCAGCAGCTTAGTGGCCCTGGCAGAACCCAAACTGAGCATCACAGAGCAGGTTAGTGCTGAGTAAGTGCTGCTTGATAGCACTGTCAATGAGCCCTTCCATCACTTTGCTGATGATCTAGAGTAGACTGATGGGGCAGTAATTGGCTGGGTTGGATATGTCCTGCTTTTTGTGGACAGTACATTCCTGGGAACTTTTCTACAGTGCCAGGTAGATGCCAGTGTTTTAGCTGTACTGGAAGTTTAATTTGGCTAAGGACACAGCTAGTTCTGGAGCACAAGCCTTCAGTACTATTGTCAGAATGTTGTCAGGGCCCATAGCCTTTGCAGTATACAGTACCTTCACTCATTCCTTTAGTGGAGTGAATCGAATTGGCTGAAGACTGACATATTTGATGCTGGGGACCTCCGGAGGAGGCCGAGATGGATCACCCACTTGGCACTCCTGAGTGAAGATTGTTGAAAATGCTTCAGCCTTGCCTTTTGCACTCTCCTTCATTGAGGATGAGGATATCACTGTTATCTGCTCTTTGTTCAAGAGCCTCGGTTATGTCGGGGCAGGATTTTGCCCTTGTAGGGCAGGCGCGGCGGGCGAGCCCGGGAGCAATCTCGAAGCTGACCGCCGCCCACGATTGGGCCCCGACATGGATTTCATGCTGGATGGCCAATTAACGGCCAGCCAGCGTGAAGTGTGCGTTGGCAGTGCTCAGCGCTGCTGGGGTGGTGGCAGCAGGAGTGCGAGTGCTGATGTTTGTGCCTGCGCGTGGGTGCGTGTTGTAAAAGCCCCCTGAGGCTTTATCAATATAAATAAAGAATTTTAAAATAATGAAAACATGCCCCCTCGTGTGACTCTGTGGGTAGAATTTTCCCCCCGTCGGGGGGGGGGTTGTGCGGGGGCGGGCGCAGACCTGATCGGTGACCCCAATCGGGCACGCGCCGCCATTTTACATGGGCAAGCCAATTAAGGCCCACCCAGCGTGATGCACACCTGAAAGCGCTGTGCGCTCCCTGTGTGGGTGGGGTGGGGGGGGTAGTTCCCTGAATCAGGAGGTGCCTCAGGGAGATTAGTTTTAAGTTTTTAACAGTTCAATAAAGTGTTGTAAAAATTTTTGACATGTCCCCTCAAGTGAAACTGTCACATGAACTGGGACATGTGCATTAATTTTAATGAAAAATTTCCGTAAATTTTAAATCATTCATTAAACCTCATCCCCCACCCCCGTGGATGAGGTTCCATGAAAAATATGAAGGCCGCCTGGGCTCTTCGCCTGCCCACCAACATTAAGGTTCGACGGGCAGCTTTCTCAATAGGCTTAATTAGTTCATTAATGGCTTTAACAGGCCTTTGATAGTTCGGCAGGTGCACAGCCAAGTTGGCTATGCGCCCACTGAACTGAAAATCTAAATGACGCGCAGTAACATCGGGACACACACCCGACGTCACCCCACGTCATTTTACGCCTTGGCGAGCGGACCCCGTCCCCACTCGTCGAGCCAAGGATTCAGTCTTGTCACATGAGCAGGGGACGTGTAAAATAAAAGTTTTTTTTATAATCACGGGACGAAACCTCATCCCGCCTGTGGATGAGGCCTCACCAAAAATGCAAAGGCCGCTTGGTCTTTTCACCTGCTTGACAACCGAATGCTTGCACAGGTGGTGAAAAATTCAAGTCAATTAGTTCCTTAAGGGCCTTTAAAGGCCGCTTAATTGTCGGTGGGTTGCTGCTGACTCCCGCGCACGCCTGCCCTCCAACCAAAATATCACGCGAGTGCGCGATGAAGCCAGGACGCTCGCACGACGTCATCGTGTGTCAGTTTACGCTCGTTCAGGTCGGGCATGCATCTGCCTGATGAGCGCAATATTCTGTCTATAATGACTTCTCCACTTTGAGATTGGTCCCTTGGAAGCAGGGCAGGAGAAATTATCATGGGGAACATGGAAATGCCAGAGGCATTGAACAAATATTTTGTGTCTGTCTTCACAGTAGAAGACGCAAGTTTCATATCAGAATAGACAGTAACCTAGAGGCTAAAAAACATGAGTAAATTAATGGAGAAAAAGTATTGGAGAAACTTAAGGGACTATAATCCTACACTCTAGGATTCCAAAAGAGATAGTTGCAGAGATAATAGATGTGCTGGCTATGATTTTCCAAGTATTTTTAGATTCCGGAACTGTCTCATTAGATTGGTAGTTAGCAATTGTAACACCACTTTTAAGAAAGGAGGGAAAAAGAAAACAATGAACTACAGGCCAGTTAGCCTAACAGCAGTTGTTGGGAATATGCTGGAACCTATTATTAAGGAAGTCTTAACAATGCATTTAGAAAAGCATAGTATGAGTAGAACAAGCCAACATGGTTTTACTAAAGGGAAATCCTGTTTTACAGGATGTTTTTGAGGATGTAATTAGTAAGGTAGATAAAAGGGGAATCAGTAGGTATAGTATACTTGGATTTCCAATAGGCATTCAATAAGGTGCCACTCAAAAGGTTATTCAGCAAGATAAGGGCTCATGGAGTTGTTAGGGGTAATATTTTAGCACAGATAGATGATTGGTTAATGGATAGAAAGCAGAGAGTGGGCATAAGTGGTGCATTCTCAAATTGGCAGGCAGTGGGTAGTGGAGTGTTGTCAGGATCAGTGCTGGAGCCTCAGCTATTTACAATCCATATTAATAACTTAAATGAAGAGACAGAGTACGTGCAGTATTGCAACACCTACAGGCTGTTGGTCTCACACTAAACCATGAGTGTGAGTTTTCCAAACCCATGATCAACTTCCTGGGCCACATTGTCAATACCCCAGGGGGTAAAGGCAGATCCCCAAAAGACAGCGGCCACCAAGAATTTTCTGCCACCCCTCAATGTGATCAAACTCCAACGCTTTTAGTTAACCAGTTGGCCAAGTTTCTGCCCAACCTGGCAAACCCCTGAAACAGCTTTTAAAACAGCACCAGGGTTTGATACTGGGACACACATCAACAATGGGCCTTTGATACAAACAAGCACATGATCATGTCCAGCCAAGCCCTGACTCACTATGACCCAGATCTCCCACTGTTGTTGCAGCCGACACCTACTCCATTAACTTAGGAGCAGTTTTATTTTCAAGCCCAGCAAGATGGCTCCCGATGACCTGTTTACTACACCCCCTGGCGCTAATGGATACCGGACAGTGGTATGCTGTCATCGGGAAAGAGATCCTGGCAGTCACATGGGCCTGTGGGAAGTTCTCTGACTATGTTTTTGGACTCAAATTCACCATGTAGACATAAGCCGTTAGTAACCCTGCTCAATACCAAGGAGCTGGCAGACATGCCACCCTGAATCTAGAGGTTGCAATTACACCTTATGCGCTTTGTCACTACTACAGGATATATTCAGGACTAACACCAGACCACAGCTAATGCTTTATCCTGTAATCCTGTGGGGAAACCTGCATGGAATGATGTCTCCTTTGTAGAGTCCTATGCCTCTTTGTCAGCCAAGTTTCTCCCAGCAACCACTCAAAAATTGGAAGAAATTTATACAGCTCAGAAAGCTGACACTGAATGCGCACAAATTCAGAAGTATTGTGTTACTGGCTAACCTGCATACCTTCCTACTAACTGCATTTTAAAGCAATACTTTAAACAAGGTCATCATCTTAACCTTCTGGATGACCTGCTAGTCAATAAGGACTGCATTATTATTTCAAGGGTCCTCAGGCTGGACATTCTCCAACGCTTACACCGGGGACACCTTAGTATTACCTACTGCCGTTCACAAGCCCATAACTCCATCTGGTGGCCTGGTATGTCAAAGGCCATTGGAGACA
Source organism: Cetorhinus maximus (assembly GCF_964194155.1). Lineage (NCBI taxonomy): Eukaryota > Metazoa > Chordata > Chondrichthyes > Lamniformes > Cetorhinidae > Cetorhinus > Cetorhinus maximus. The sequence goes on along the minus strand of NC_135879.1, from coordinate 207,266,884 downwards.
TGGAGCAGAATTTTCCATAAGTGAGATTAAGTGCGGTGGTGGGCGGTTTCGGCTGTGCCCATCCCGCTTTCTGGAATGGCAGGAACTCATGCCAGATTCTGCGCTTGGTGGGTTATTTATTTATGCAAAGGTATGCATTGGTCTGAATCACCTGGCGGGTTGGGAGCTGATTCATCCGGCTGCCATCAGCTGGACGCCATATTTAAATGCCAGTCCAACACATAATCTCATTCTCTCCAGCTCACCAGAGATGTCTGGCAGCCAGAAGAGGAAGGCCGAGAACCTGAAGAACAAGGCAGCAACCACTTCACACACCAAGTCCTCCAGGCCTTGATCAGAGGGTTGCAGGCACAAAGGCACGTGCCCTATCCCAGGGATGGCTGCAGGAAGCACACCATCCTCGCCTCTCCAGCCTAGGAGGCCATCACGGAGCCAGTCAGCATGGCTGACAACAAGGCCTGAAATGCCACCCAGTGCAGGGAGAGGATGAATGATCTCATCCGCTCCACCAGGGTAAATCATCCTTCAACTCCCTCCAATATCAAACTCTCACCATGGCACCATGCACTCAAAGGGCTATTCTCTTCAGGGATCTCACACAACCATTAGTGGGGGACACATACCAATACACGTTCTCGCACTGAGACTTTCGCATCACCACCATCCCACCTATCATCACACTCCATCCTCTGGCCCTTCTTGATAATTGTACAGGTCCTTGGTGAGACCACACCTGGAATATTGTGTGCAGTTTTGGTCTCCTTCTCTGAGGAAGGATGTACTTGCAATAGAGGGAGTGCAGCGAAAGTTTACCCGACTGATTCCTGGGATGGCGGGACTGACATATGAGGAGAGATTGAGTCGGTTAGGATTATATTCGCTGGAGTTCAGAAGAATGGGGGGGGATCTCATAGAAACCTATAAAATTCTAACAGGACTAGACAGGGTAGACGCAGGAAGGATGTTCCCGATGGTGGGGGAGTCCCGAACCAGGGTTTACAGTCTGAGGATATGGGGTAGACCATTTAGGAGTGAGATGAGGAGAAATGTCTTCACCCAGAGAGTGGTGAGCCTGTGGAATTCGCTCCTACAGAAAGCAGTTAAGGCAAAAACATTGTATGTTTTCAAGAAGGAGTTAGATATAGCTCTTGGGGCGAAAGGGATCAAAGGATATGCAGAGAAAGCGGGAGCAGGCTATTGAGTTGGATGATCAGCCATGATCATAATGAATGGCGGAGCAGGCTCAAAGGGCCTGCTCCTAGTTTCTATGTTTCCAATGTTCTCAAGGGATGGCTCACCACACGCAGGGGACATGCATCTTGCCCAACCTCTGCTCCATCCTTACTCATCACATGCCTTCTTTTCTTCTTCACACAGGCCAAGCTGGCACATTGCAGACCAGGGGAGGGACAACCGACATCATTCCCTCACTGAGTTCAAGGAGGCTGCAGCAGAGCTGGCTGGGGAGCACAGGGATCGCTCCTGTGGGGAAGGGGAGATCGTTTTTTCCCAACAACCTAATAAGGCCAGCTGCCAACACAGCATCCAATAAGGTCCCTTAGGGGTTGTGGAGTTGGATGGATAGCTCCATGTTCAATTCAATGCATGTTTCAGCACTTAAAATTTGAGTATCCTCCACTATCCACATACTATAGTGACCTACACCAGGAAAGCTCTCAGCACTCTCTGCATTGTTGGTGTGCAAACTATGCCAAATATGCCAGGCTCTTATCCCTCTCATTATATACACTTTGAATATGCACACCCATATTTGTTCTATATAGTGGAAATGGGTGGGGGCGAGCAGGGAGCTGAAATCTCTATTCTATGGCCTCTCATGATTGCAGTTCAACAGTCAGAATGGCCTTTCTGCATCCTAGTTTTCTTGCCATTCTCAGAGTCAATCTCACTAGTCCCATACTCCATGGAACTTGGCTCAAAGACAGTGAAGATCAGCAAGAGGTCAACAATACTGGGGTACTTAGTTCACTACCACACTGACAATACAGGATCAATGAATTTACACTATGTTTTATATATTATCCACGTCACGACAGGAAGTAACTGTGATATCCCACAGTTAGTCAATGCAACATTAACCTTTCAAGTCCAGTTACCAGGGTAGAAAATTCTACACTGCCATTTTTTCCACAACTACACTCCCTTCCCATTCATTATACTCATCCATTTACAAATGCTGCTTATTAATAGTGGTAATAAAATAATACATCCTGAGTTTGAATTGCTGTGGCTGTTACTTGAAGAACGTTACAAATGTTTACTTAGAGTCTCTTAAAGAGCATAATTAATTACATGATGTAATGTCCATGCCTAATCCACAGCATCATCACATGGTCAATTTCTTCTGAGTTCTCATCATTGATTCCACTCTTCACAAACTTCTATTAATTAGGGGCACTGTGGCCCAAACATTCATTACCTTTACTTTGCAGAGTTCCTCTAATCCTCCTCCTCAAACCCATCAAAAATTTACACTTCAATGCACATAGAAACTTATTGCACAGGCCTTTCACACTTTGTTTCACACCTGGCTTTCTTTATTGCTCTAAACGCCCTCATTTTTGCTATTTGAACTCTTTGCCACAGTGCTCACCATTGAATGAATTCTATTTTATTGGTTCATAAATATGAGCTGGAGGTAGGAAGCTAACCACCTGGCACAAGACTGGCCATTAAATTAATAAGGAAATTAGTGACCCATAACTACTGCAATGCTGACTTTCACCTCATTCTGTAGTTTTGCAATTGATCGTGGTGTTTTCTCCAGTTCTCTTACTCTCCCGTTCAGCTGCTTCTTAATGATTTTTTTTTGCTAAATTACCTGAACACTGCAATTTCTATGACTCTTTGTGTTGAGGCCTGTAAGGTAAAGACAGACTTGCATTCAGATATAGCACTTTTCACAAATGCTGGAAATCTCAAAGCACTTTACAGCCAATGAAGTACTTTTGAAGCCACTATCGTAATGTAGGATATGCCGCTTTCACTTAAAAATAATCTATGAATTCAATTATATTAACCTTATATTTTTTGCTATATTTGACAAGAAAATGCAATGGCAGGCCCAATAATCCACAGCATTGGGGGGGCACATGTTAGCTCAAATTCTGGGTTGTGCCTGCTGGGAACTTTAGCCCTGTCCTTGTCATAATTTGGGGGTCGGAGGAGATATCTTAACTTGCCTACTGGTGGTATTATCTGCATGGTGGGGGCCAGGTCTGTCTAAGGGTTGCCAACTGTGATTGAATGTATTTCTGGAAGTTTCATGACATGACTTTACCCCATGCTCCAGCCATTCATCTGCCAACATACCCATCCTTGTAATGCAGTGCCTTCCTACACCAATTGGAAAACAAAAAGACTCATTGTATAATGACAGTCGTCAGTCTAACAGCCTTGTTCCTATTTTCAATATTTTTGTATCAGGTAAAGAGAAATGTTTAAAGAAAATTACAAAAATAAGCAATCTTTTTTAATGTCCCAATAATTTTTCTCCAGGATTGCACATAGCAATGTCATGGAGTTTGATCTTCAATTCCTGGAGAATCCAGATCAATCCTGGAGAGTTGGCAAACCTTCTCCATATGGAAAAAATTGAATATTTCCTAACAAGGAGAGCATATTTATATATGTTTATATACCTTGTTACCTCATCTTATGTGTCCAACAGTTTGATGTGATGTACCTGATATGTAGGTGAAGAGAATTAGAATGCTTTCTGCTTTTGTGTGCTAGTTTGCTCCTCATTGTCAATCTACACTGCTGGCTAGTAGCAATGTGAAAAAGAGAGCCAAATGTGGAAGTCTCTCCATTTCATTACATAGACTGTCCATCAGCAAATTTTCAGCTCTGCCTCCTTATGGCAACATGCGTTACCTGGCTCCCTCGCAGCCCCATGCTAAAGCTCAGAGGGAGGATGTTTGGCCCCCAGGCATGCAGTGTGCAGGCCCACCAACATGTGACCACGCCCTGGCACTCATGAACCAAACTCCCACCTGTGGGAAAATAACTCCACTGTCTTGTGGATCCCTTGGAAGCGTTGAAGGTCAAGGAAGTAAACTCTGACAAAAAATCTGGAGTGAAACCAAAAGGCGGACTGATGAATAAATATGTGATCTTTCCAGCAACTCCTGCAACCAAGCCGGCACCAAACACTCAACTGGGGAGGTCAAGAGGACCACCCTGCAGTTTGAGCAGCCCAAGGTCTCCATAAATTTTGCTCAGGCTTGGACCCTGGAGAGAATACTCCAGTGTCACTGAAGAGCATTAATGCATCCAGAGGACAGCAGTTACGAGGGATAAGCCCAACTCAATTGGCACAGAGAACATATGCATTGTGATATGTTGTGCATTTATCTTTAAGGAAGTGTATCTCAAACTGCTGTCACTCATTACTCACCTTTATACAGGATGTGATGTAGTAGTCCCATGACTCTGTACTCAGTATACAACAACAGCATTACAAGGCAGCTGTGCCTACTCACCCTCACCCTAAAAACACTATGTATACAGTGTCATGTCCCGAAGACATGAAAAATATCATAGGCTGTTTAAATCAATTCTTACCTTTGTGCTTATTTGAAAAGTGGACCTTGCTAAACCAAAAGATGGCTGCAACAGGGCACAGGGTTCACAAGTTGGCTACAAGTTTCTGAAAATTTACAACATCAGTTACAGGACAAAAGCTCAGCCCTTATCCTTGTCGATTCTCATACCTCTCATTGTGAGGACACATTACATTCAACGGAACCAGGGACCAGCAGACAACTTGCCTCCCTAGCTTGGACTTTAACAAATGGAGAGCCATCAAAACTCTCTGTACCTGCAGAGGTGCTAAAAACCACCACCTATCTCCTGAAGTGAATAATGGATTTTGACCAGAGGCATAGAAACTGCTTGTTAGCCTGCAACTGACTCATTAATGGGCAACATCACATGACCTAAGCTACTGGCCTTTGGAAGCTTTTTATATTACACTTCTAAACTTGCAACTCAGTTTGCTATTTAAGTTCCAGCCTACAAACATCAAAGCATGACTCCAGGCTGACCAGCAGTTTGAATCAAGCCTGAGTCCTTGAAGCCTGTTTCTCTGGAAAATTCCTGCCATTGCCTGCCAAGCAGACCAAGGCTCTGTTTACCAACCTCATGTCACTGCATCCCCATCTACTTTAAACAAATTCTGAAAAAGTCTGCTTCAGCTAGCTGAACTTGCCTGAACTGTAGCTTCTCTGTGAAGGAACCCACACGGGACTCTGACTTCCTGGGCTCTGGCAATTACAGGAACTGACATCCATATCTTTGGTGCTTCTTATTTCAAGTTAATCATAGTTGTAAAAACCTCTCTTTCCTATCTTCTTATTGTGTGCTTTTGTGTATGCATTAAGTTGCAAACACTCCCCAGGTTTGAATGCGTGAATAAAATATACTTCTGATTTAATCCTCAAAAAGAGTTTGCTGCGAGACACTTTAAAAATTTACCTGACAGAGGGTTTGGGGAAACACCAATCCTTTTCCAAAAATTAAATCACCTCTGCTTATGAATAGAAGGCGAGAAAAATAAAGGAGCTCAGTTTTGCCTCTCTCCCCTGTCTGTAACAATAGTCTTATCTTCTAATAAAGAAACCACATTATTGTTTTATCAATCCTTGTCATATGTTAACGATAAATAGACCTACAGAAATGCAGCCTAGCAAGCCACTACAAAGTCACAAAAAAGGAATGAAACCTGACCGATCACCAGCATCGACCTAGGCACCGGAAACAACAACGGCAATGGCAGCCAGCCTGCAAAATCTTTCTTACTAACATCTGGGGGCTAGTGCCAAAATTGGGAGAGCTGTCTCACAGACTAATCAAGCAATAGCCTGACATTAGCCGTCATTCTCACGGAATCATACCTTACAGATAATGTCCCAGACACCAACATCACCATCCCTGCATATGTCCTGTCCCACCAGCAGGACACGCCTAGCAGAGGTGGAGGCACAGTGGTATACAGTTTGGAGGGCATTGCCTTGGGAGTCCTCAACATCAACTCCAGACCCCATGAAGTCTCATGGCATCAGATCAAACATGGGCAAGGAAACCTCCTGCCGATTACCACGTACCGCCCTCACTCAGCTGATGAATCAGTGCTCCTCCCTGTTGAACACCACTTGGAGGAAGCTGTGAGAGTGGCAAGGGCTCAGAATGGACTCTGGGTGGGGGACTTCACTGTCCATCACCAAGAGTGGCTCAGTAGCACCACTAATGACCAAGCTGGCCGAATCCTAAATGACATAGCTGCTAGACTGGGTCTGGGGCAGGTGGTGAGGGAGCCAACAAGCGGGAAAAGCATACTCATCCTCACCAACGTGCCTGCCGCAGTTGCAACTGTCCATGACAGTATCAGTAAGAGTGACCACCGCATAGACATTGTGGAGATGAAGTCCTGCCTTGACATTGAGGATACCCTCCATCGTGTTGTGTGGCACTACCGCCATGTTAAATGGGATAGACTTCCAATAGATCTAGCAACTCAAGACTGGGAAACCATGAGGTGCTGTGGGCCATCAGCAGCAGCAGAATTGTACTCGAACACAATCTGTAACCTCATGGCCCGGTGTATCCCCCACTCTACCATTAACATCAAGCCAGGGGATCAAGCCTGGTTCAATGAAGAGTGCAGGAGGGCATACCAGGAGCAACACCAGGCATACCTAAAAATGAGGTGTCAACCTGGTGAAGCTATAACACTGGACTACTTGCGTGCCAAACAGCATAAGCAGCAAGCGATAGACAGGGCTAAGCGATCCCACAACCAACGGATCAGATCTAAGCTCTGCAGTTCTGCACATCCAATCGTGAATGGTGGTGAACAATTAAACAACTCACTGGAGGAGGAGGCTCCACAAATATCCCCATCCTCAATGATGGAGGAGCCCAGCACATCAGTGCAAAAGATAAGGCTGAAGCATTTGCCACAATCTTCAGCCAGAAGTGCTGAGTGGATGATCCATCTCGGCCTCCTCCAGAAGTCCCCAGCATCACAGAAGCCAGTCTTCAACCAATTCAATTCATTTCATGTGATATCAAGAAATGGCTGAAGGCACTGGAATCCGCAAAGACTATGGGCCCTGACAACACTCCGGCAATAGTACTGGAGACTTGTGCTCCAGAACTTGCCGCACCCCTAGCCAAGCTGCTCCAGTTCAGCTACAACACTGGCATCTACCCGGCTATGTCCTAGGCCCAGACATTTTCAGCTGCTTCACCAATGACCTTCCTTCCATCATAAGGTCAGAAGTGGGGATGTTCGCTGATGATTGCACAATGTTCAGCACCATTCATGGCTCCTCAGATACTGAAGCAGTCCATGCCCAAATGCAGCAAGATCTGGACAATATCCAGGCTTGGGTGACAAGTGGCAAGTAACATTTGCGCCACACCAGTGTCAGGCAATGACCATCTCCAACAAGAGAGAAGCCAGCCATCACCCCTTGATGTTCAATGGCATTACCATCACTGAATCCCCCACTATCAACATCCTGGATGTTACCATTGACCAGAAACTGAACTGGACTAGCCATATAAATATTGTGGCTACAAGAGCAGGTCAGAGGCAAGGAATTGTGTGACGAGTAACTCACCTCACGACTCCCCAAAGCGTGCCCACCATCTACAAGGCACAAGTTAGGAGTGTGATGGAATACTCCCCGCTTGCTTGGATGAGTACAGCAACTCAATACTCAAGAAGCTTGACACCTTCCAGGACAAAGCAACCCACTTGATTGGTACCACATCCACAAACATTCACTCCCTCCACCACCGACGCACAGTAGCAACAGTGTGTACCATCTACAAGACGCATTGTAGGAATTCACCAAGGCTCCTTCGACACCACCTTCCATATCCATGACCACTACCATCTAGAAGGAGAAGGGCAGCAGATAGATAGGAACACCACCACCTAGAAGTTCCCCTCCAAGTCACTCACCATCCTGACTTAGAAATATATCGCTGTTTCTTCACTGTTGCTGGGTCAAAATCCTGGCACTCCCTTCCTAACAGCACTGTGGGTGTACCTACACCACATGGACTGCAGCGGTTCAAGAAGGCAGCTCACAACCACCCTCTCAAGGGCAATTAGGGATGGGCAATAAATGCTGGCCCAGCCAGTGATGCCCACATCCCGTGGATGAATTTAAAAAAGAATAGAAGAATATAACATGGTAGCAGCATGGTTTTTGAAGATTTGACTGGGAAGTGTACAAGTCACAGCCCTTTCACATGCAGCAGTAGAATCGGTTTGGAAGATAAACAATGATCAAGTGCTCACAGGGTGTAAGTGATTCAGCAGCATTGTAGGGATGCTATACACGGACGTTTCGTTCTGGGACATTGCACCTCATTCCGGCCATCAGGAGTCAGGTCCCATCAAGATCTTTCAATTCCAGGAGAACTTAAGTAGCTAAACTTTAGAATAGCCGACTCTCTTTAGAGAACTCATTTTCGCTTCAGACCATCTCTTGAGGAGGCGGTGGGCGAGATTGAACACTGGCTACTAGGCTTTGGAAGAAGAGTCCATCTAGTAACAGCTCCTAACAACTTGAGGAGGGCTGTGAAAAGTCTTTTATCACTGGTTAATTTTGCCTTTCAAGTCTGCAGTCCAATTTTGTGCCACGTTCACTGTTTTGTGGACAGAACTTAAGGTAAGCCTGGGAAGGCAGAACGAGATAACAGCACCACCATTGCAGTCAAGCAACAGTATATGACTAGCTAAGGCTGGGGCCACTTAAGGTATTGCAATTCAGGGAGCAAACTTAGTTCTGGAGAGCTGTGAAAAGCCTGAACAACTGTTTCTGTTCCAGGTAATTTTAATAATCCTGCAAAAGCCACAGATGACCATTAAATTTCCAGCATTCAATTGGAAGGCAACAGACCTCCGGTCTGAGTTTACTTTGTTCCAGCAATGTGTAGAGTTCTTTTTCTGGACCTCAGTATGGCGAACCAGATAAACAAGTCATAAAGATTAAAATTGCTACAGGGAATGAAGGCCTCCACAGACTGAACACTTCAGGTCTGCCAGATGATGACCTTAAAAATCCAGATAAAATATGTTCAACACTCAAAGGTCAATTATAAGCAAAGCTTAACTTTAGAATATACTGGCTGGAATTCATGTCTTTTAGACAACAGCTGATGGAGAACACCGATCAGTTCATAAGTAGATGCAGAGACAAGGGGAGGGTGGTTGCAATTTTCTGGCACCAGGGCCAGTCAACAGAATAATCAAGATCATGATAGCATCCACCCCAATAGAAGCATTTCAAAAATGTTTGGACCAACCCAGAGATTGCAGCATGGAAGTACTACTGCAAAGTGGACACAAGTACAAAGCCATACTACTGGGAAGACACAGTCTACAGGTTATACGTTATTCATCCACCATTGGCATAATAGCCAATGCAGGCAAGCCTAGTAAGCAATGGGGGCAGTGCAGCCTCATATATGCACCCAGAAATTGCACAGCTTTTAATGATTTATGTAAGGCATGTGGCGCCAGAGGACACTGAAAGCACCAATGCAGAAAGCAAAGGGTTGAACAAACAGTGCAATGCCATGAGAAACCACAACCAGGGGCCAGACAGGTACAACATTCCAATCAACCAAGAACACGTAACAGACATTGCCAAAATAAGGTCCATACACAAAGTGAGCAGACATTCAGTATGAATATCAAAGAATATATTGGCACTATGGCACCAACAGAAGCCTTTGCCACCATCCAGATTATATGCCCAAAGATGGAGGAATGGCACAAATTGTACACAAAACTGGATACTAGTGCAGGTACAAACATCCTTCCACTTCACACACTGAAATGTATATACCCACAGGAATGGCAAGCAACGATTCAACCAACCAACACCAAACTAACTGTGTACAATGGCTCGGAGATTTTGTCCCTGGGATTCATTAAACTCGAGTGTCACTACAACAACTAATCCTGGTCACCCCTGATTTTTTATGTTGTGGACACCACAGGTCCTGTGGTCACAGGCCTACTGACATGCTGTGACCTGTCTTTGGTCACTGACAAAAGATGTCACACTCTCCAATCCCGCAATGACCACATAAGACTCAGGCTTCCTTTTAACCGGTTTTATTCAAGCATATGCAAGGAAACCACAATCATTCCTAAGAATGAAGACTCAGCTCCCAGGCTGATTATATTTCATTACTTTCTTACCATAGTACATTTGAGTACATTTGAATACATCCAATTAGTAACCGACACACCGGTTCCATACTATCTCTATCCTATTGAGTACATAAACATGTGATTTTGCTATCCAATTATTCTAAAGCATGTATACATAATTATACTATCCAATCAGGATTAAGGCTTGTATACATGAACCTTGATTCTTGCAACTCAAGACTGTTTGTGTTTCAGCAGAGCCCCCTCTTTGTCCATTGTTCATCTTCCCATATCTAAGTTAAAACCATCTGCCCCTTCCCTATCTGAGAGAGGAGTACACATAATCTAATTTATGTCATACTTTTGTCTCCAGTCTGACTCTCAAGGCTGTGCAATGTTCATCTGGTAATCTTCAACTCTTAATATGTTTAGCAGCCATGTCTGCCTGGAGATTTTAGGGGTTTTTCAGTAAATTCTTACTGTATTCTCTTTTAGCATTTTTAATTTCCCCCTAACAGTCACTATTATGGTATCGTCAAAACAATGATGTGGACCACAGACCACAAGGAGTACCATCACAAACCCTATGTTAACACTGGGAGAAGGTAACCTAACTCTGTAATATTTATACACATTACAAACTTGCAAATTTCATCGCACTGCGGGAACCAATGCGGAGTAACTATTCGGCAGACAAGTGCGGACAAACCTCCCCAGTCATCACTTATCAATATTCCCTGGCATACAAGATGCATTAATGGATAAACAGGGCAAGATGAGAGGTGCCCGTGACTGGCACGCAGGCAATGAATCATCCAATCGGAAACATCAGACAGAAAGTTCAAGTACAACATCTAACTACCGACACCTGGAATCCAGCAGATATCATCAGCATATTCCCAGAACCAAGATCATATCAAGTGCGAACACCAAATGGCATGACAGTGCAAGGAAACAAATCCAAATCAGAGCAATACCACAACCAGAGACACCGAGTAGTCCCATTGCCCCAGAACATGGTCTAAAATGCAACACAGCACTGCTAATGAGCATTCTGAAATCATATAGCAATGTTGTGATATGATGTACATGTACCTTTAAGGGTGCATATCTTAAACTGCTGTCAATCATTACTCACCTCTAGATAGGATGTGATGTAATAGTCCCATGATTCTAACTCAGTATATAGCTACAGCTCTATAAGGCAGATGTGCCTACTCTGCCTCCCAGCTTGTCATTTCTGTGGGTACATACATTTGTGTGTGAAGTGGAAATATGTTTGTACCTGCACCAGTATCCAGTTTTGCATACAATTTGTGCTGTCCCTGCACCTGTGAGCATATAATCTGGATGGTGGTAAAAGCTCCTGGTTGCACCACTGTGCCAATACACTCTTTGATGTTCACTATGAATGTCAGCTCACTTTGTGTATGTATATAGTTTTATCTCCTAATAAAGAACCCATATTCTTTTTTTTAACCAACTCTTGTCATATGCTTGGTGCACTTACGATGAATGGAAGAATGTACCAGGCTGCTACAGGCTGTCTCTGACAATGGGAGGGACCATTGTGTCCCACTGGTCAGGCATCACCACCCTCAAATTGGGCAGCACCCAACCAGTAAGTTGCTGACCATCCACAGTCCATCTGCTTCAATGAGTTCTTGGAACTTAGAGTCTCTGGTCAACAAGTGGATGGAACAAAACAAACGAAAAGAAGATGCCAATTGGTAAGCTGGAACATCAGGACCACGTGCAAGAGGCTTACAACCGACTTGCAGCTGGGTGAAAACGTGTGCAAGACAACTGTAATTGGCACAGATCCCGATAGGCTGAACATTGACATCGCATCCCTACAAGAGATCAGGCTCGCCAAGGGCGGATGACTGAAAGAAAAGCATCAGGCTTTCATCTGGCAGGGGAAGAGTTCAGAGGAAATGCATGAGCAAAGTGAGGGTTCACTATAAAGAACTTGAAACTCTCGATGATAAAAATTGTTCGGGTGTTCTCTCCATCTGCCTCTCAACTCAAACAGGGCCAGTTAACCCCGTGAGTATCAACACTTCAAAGCGATGCTTCGCTACAGAGGCAAAAGACCATTCCTATGAGCAGCTTGACACTGCTATCAGCAGAATTGCTCAGTCAGAACATCTTTAATTACTGAGGTGTTGAACACAGGCACTGACTGTGAGGCATGGCCTTCCTGCCTTGGACATCATGACCTGGGAAAGATAAATGAGAATAGACTACTTGGGCTTTGTGCAACTTACACATTCTTTCAGAACAAACCATGCCACAGGCGTCCTGGAGACATCCAAGGTCAGGGCATCAGCACCAATTGCTTCTGATCATCACCAGATGTGACTCTCTGAACAGCATTCTAAACACATGCAGCTACCACAGCACTAACTGTTTTACAGATCACCCCCTGGTGTACGCCAGGGTTAGGTTGCAACACTTGAAGCTTTTTCAATCGAAGCAGAAATGCCGTCCTTGTGTCAACGTCAGCCATATTCCCTACCTGGATAAAAACCAACATTTCCTTGACTCAATCGAACAGGCCCTCTCCAGAATTCCCACACAGAGTGTAACGCCGAAATGGAACATACTTCAAGACAACATCAACAATATCGCACACTCAACATATGGGAAGCAATAGCAGAAAAATGTTGACTTGTTAAAAGCGAACATCACAGTGATGGAACCTGTCATTGAAGCTAAGCAGTCCGCTCTCATTAATTAGAAGAGAAATACATGTGAGTGAAATCTGAATGCACTAAGAGCCGCTCAAAGTAAAGTCCATCACGCTGCAAGGCAGCGCACTGATGACTACTGCTTACAACTTTGCCAGAGTGTCCAGATTTCCTTCGACACAGGGAATGTCAGGGGCATGTGCGAATAGACGAAAAATCAACAGATCTCTCAGCAAAGAAAACTGCTCTATTGAAAACAAAGGAAGGGAAGGTCATCACTGACTGCACTAAACAGTTGGAGAGATGGGTGGAACATTTCCTTGAGTTGTACTCCAGGGAGAACACTGTCACCGAGGAAGCTTTAATACCACAGAAAACCTGCCTGTCATGGCAGAGCTGGATATCGAACCCACAGTGGAGGAGTTTAGTAAAGCTCACTTACCAAGGGCAAAGCTCCAGACGTTGATCCAGGTACTCATCAAGTATGGGAAACCGGCCCTCCTGCAACATCTGCACAAACTTCTCTGTTTCTGCTGGAGGGGTGGGGGAACAGTGCCCCAGCATATGTGTGATGCAAAGATTGTGATCCTGTACGAGAACAAGGGTGACAGCAGCGACTGCAACAACTGTAAGGCATCCCCCTGCTGAGCATTGTGGGAAAAGTATTTGCCTGTGTTGCCCTTGTCAGACTGCAGATCTTGGCTGAATGTGTCTACCCAGAATCCCAGTGTGCTTTCAAAACTGGAAAACCTACAATTGACATGATGTTCTCAGTCCGGCAGCTGCAAGTGAAACGTCGTGAACAAAGAAGACAACTATATATTGCCTTCACAGATCATGCCAAGGCATTTGACCATGTTGAGGCGAGCTACTAGAAAAAAATGGCTGCCCATTGAAGCTGCTCAATGTGATCTCCTCCTTCCATGACAACATGATGGGTTAGGTCAGGAGTAATGTTGGAACTCTTTGATATATTATTCTCTTTGCTACTGTCATAACCCTTCAGGCCTTCGACAGAAGGTGTTAACTTACATACCAGAGCTGACAGAAAGCTGTTCAGCCTTGCTCATCTGAGGTCCAAGACGAAGATAAATCATATGCTCATCAGAGAACTGCACTATGCTTACAATGTCACACTAGCGTTCCACACTGAAGAACACCTTCAACAAATGAACAGACTCTCTCACCCCTGTAAAGAGTTTTATTTGACCTTCAGGTCAGGAAGACAAATGTCATGGTCCAGGAAGTTGCCATCCTGCCATTTAACAGCATTGACAAATGTGATGTTGGATGTTGTTGATAGCTCCACATATCTAGGCTCCACAATCACCAGCAATCTGTCACTTGGTGCTGAAATCAACACACATATTACAACAGCAGCAATTATTATGTCCAGGCTGAGTAAGAGAGCGTGGAACAACAGCAGCCTGACCGAGAACACCAAACTGTGAGTATATCAAGCCTGTGCCCTCAGTGCACTCCTTTCCAGTGGTGAGATCTGGTCAACATATATTAGGCAGAAGAAAAGGCTGAACAGTTTCCACCTTCGCTGTCTCAGGCATATCCTTGGCATATCTTGGCAGGGCAAGGTCACCAACTCAGAGGTTCTGGAGCTTACTAATTCCATCAGCATACATTCATTGCTAAGCCAACAACATCTGTGCTGGTTCGATCATGTTCATTGGATGGATGACAGCCGTAATCTCAATACTTGCTGTGTGGTGAACTGACCACTAAGTGACGATCTTCTAGGCATCCATACCTCCGCTACAAAGACACCTGCAAACAAGATATGAAGATGGCGGTCATTGACACTGACAACTGGGAGACAGTCTCTGACGGCCATGACCTATGGAGGCTGACTGTTTGGAAGGGCATTGGAAGATGTGAACAGAAATGAAAAGCACAGCTGGTTGAGAAAAAGGCTCTGCAGCAAATGTAACAGAGACTGCCATGCCAGAGTGGGCATCCTGGCAATGCTTGCCACAGAGTTGACCACTACGGCTCAAACCATCATATTACAATGCAGAAGGCTGTCACCACTTCCTCCTCTTCAAGGATCCAGGCTTCTATCTTCCCTTTGCCCACCAAGTGTGGTTATCTTTGGTGATCTAACCAGGCATGATGCCACTCCTGTGCAGTTTGAGGGTTTGAGAGATGCAAACTCTTCACATAAGGAGCCTATGTGCACAGTCCTTCCTCACTTACGCCGATAAGCATGTTTAGGATAGGCAGAGTCTCTATCCACATCAGGTCTCTGTCCATGCATTGACTTCAGACCAGAACACATATCTGGCTTCTGTCCTACTTTACAACCCATCCTGTGTACACAGGTCCAAGTTACACCAGAAGAGCATATTACAGAAATATAGGACTCAATATTTACAGGGAGGGCGAGAGGGACCAGAAATCGCAGAAAAATCAGGAATGTAGATGTTCCGCCGAATTTAATGGCAGGACCTCATTAAAGTCTTTTAACTCTGTTCACCATATGGCAATCAAGAAGATCAGGGGTTGCTGGGGCATTAACTGGGAGTGGGGTGAAAGGGGCTTGGAGCCTGGCAGTGAGGGAGAGATAATGGATGGAGCTGGAGTGATTGCAAGGTAGAAAGACTTTGGAGCTAAGAACAAGATTGTGGGAGAGGAGAGGTGGCAATCACGGGGAGAGAGAGATCAAAGGGATAGAGAAAGAGAACATGCAGGGAAAGCCAGAGACTGCAAAGCGAGGGGAGAGACAGAGAAAGAAAGATTGTGGGTGGGCTTCAGCTGATTGCAGGAAGTGGGAGAGATCAAGGAAAATGGTGAGCCTCAGGGCTATAGGGAAGTGTTCCCACTCCTCTCGGCCCACAAGCAGTGCTGGAAAAGCACTTACCCGCTGGATGTGGCAGTTCCTTATCTTCCTCCAGTTGCTGCCTTTACCAAGTTCTGGGAAACCTGGTACACATCTGCTAAATCCAAATAAATGCCAAATTCTGAGGCATGCTGCCTCATTAGCATATTATAATAATGGTTAACCCAACTCTCCAGAGCAGACTATTTGGCCGTTCCACCACCCCTCCCCCCCCCACCCCGGGTTAAACCGAGGCAGGCAGATTCATGGCTGTTTGGAGCTGGGTTTCTCATGTTTACCAACTTACCTACCCCGGCCCTCCCCACAGAGCTCACCAGCCCAACACCGGGTCAGAGAAAGGTTAAAATTTCCCCTATAATGAAGAAATGATCTGCAGCCACTTTGGATATTTGTGTTCAAGCGAAGTCCCCAGTGCAAAGCTAAATCCAGGATGGAAGGTTTGACATAGTTCCTGTTCCTTTGGCCAGTTACTGGGTTTGTATATTAGATCAATGTGAGAATATAAGAAATTGCAGCATGGTGAGGTGAAGATAACTGTACTTCACTGCACATTGGAAGGGCTGCACCTACTTCATGAATAGCATTGGAATAGCTAAAGTTGAAATCAAAAATCACTGAGGAAGATCTTACAGAGGTATATGAGACTGCTAAGGGTATAGAAAAGGTAAATGCAGAATATTGATTTAAATTAAACTGTGGGAGTAGAACTAGGGGATGTGGGGCAGGATTCTCGGGTCATCGGGCGGGTTTGGCGGGCTGGGGAGTGGCTGTGAAAGGGTCTGCCGCCCGTGGTCAGCCCCTGACCTCAATTTCATGCTGGCTGGGCCAAGGCTCAGCGCTGCTGGGGTGGGGGGTGGGGGTGGTGGGAGGAGGCCGAGCTCTGAAGTCAGCACAGATGCGGGGGAGCGCGCAATGAAAGCTCTCTGACGGCAGAGAGCTGCCTCAGAGAGCTGAAGAATTTTAAAACCAAAAATAAAGATTTGGAAATTCTGAAAAAAAGTGTCCCCACTTGGAATTCACTCACATGAATATATACATAATAAAAATTATGTCAAAATGTTTGTTTTTAATTATTGTCGGAAACCTCATCCTGCCCATTGGACGGTCAGCGAATGACCTCTCTTAATTAATAAATTAATGAGCATAATAGGCCTCTTAATTGTCGGCGGACGTGCTGCCAACTCGTGCGTGCGCCCACCGACTGAAATATCGCGTGAGTGCACAATGACGTCAGGACGCTCGCCCGATGTCATCGTGCGCAATTTTACGCCCCATCGAGATGGATGCACGCCCGCCTGTGGAACGTAAAATTTTGCCCTTGGGTTCAAACACAGAAGTTAATTTTAGGACTGGTATCAGGAAATTCTTCATGCAAATAGTGATCAATGTGAATAATCAATGTGAATAAACCCCCCTGATAGACGAGTGGTCTTAGAATCATTTAAGAAACAATTTGTCACTACAATTGGTGAGGGAGGGGGCAACCTCTCTGGAGGAAAGTATTAAGATAGGACGAAAGGCTTCCCTCATCCAGAATTACCTTGTGATCTCCACCTCAATCTCCCCACCCAGCAGAGTTTGAATATACCGCTGCTCACTCTCATTGACATTCTCCTCCCTCTCAGTGACATCTCACTTTGCTTGAGTAGATCTCTCATTTGGAGTGTGTGACATTTCTCTCCCACGCCATCTGCAATTGTTCCACCTCCAGTAAAACAGTTCTCTGCAAAGAAACAATATCTTGTGGATACTTTTCTTTTGTCCAGAATCATGTCATGTATTTTTGGAAGGCACTGGATAATTGTTTTACACATAATACAACGATATAGTGAGATTGCTGGTACGATGAGAAGCAAGCTAGAGGTTGTGGTAATTTGGTGGGATCCATCAGGGCATTTCAAGTTGTGTGGGGGGAGGATTCTGACAGGGCTGAGCTATTACCCTTTGTGAGTCTTTCACAGCTCAACTGAGTGTAAGAAAATCCTTCATAACTTTTGATCATGTTCTTGGTGAACCCGTTCTTATAAAATCTGGGTGGCATTGTCCAGCTAGACTAAGTTTCAAGGGGAGTGTTCAGGACAGTTCAGCACTTCTGAAGCTCCAGCCACAGACTGTACACTACCCATTCCAACTGGTTTATGTTTCACAGGTGTTTCACCTACATGTTTGTTATGGGGAGGGTTACACCTTATCCTGAACAGAACGCTTATGAGTTACAGGAGGAAGCTTTTCTCCAGTGATTTGGGCCAATTGTTCCTGACCATGGCTACATAGGCTGGGATCACATTCCAGTTAACCATTCCTAGCTGGCCTGATGCCCAAATATCTGGGATGGGGACTGGTTTTGGTGCATCAGGTTCTTCAGTGTTCTACACAATTGGATGAAGACATTTGAAGCGCTCTCACACCCCCTTGTGGCTCATTAAAGAACAGTACTGGAAGCAGATCGGGAACAAATCACCTGTCTATAATTCCAGGAATGCTTTGTAAAATGCAGCAAACCTAAAGGAGATGAAATAAGTGGTTCAAAAAGCCAGCTCACGACCAACATCTCAAGGGCAATTAGGGATGAGCAATAAATGTGGGCCTAGCCAGTGACATTCACACCCCACAAAAGAATTATAAAAAATAGCTAAAAGTAATTTGGAACATGATTATTTATAATAGGAATATGCCTCTACTTGTTCTTTCATTGGTGTTAAATAGTAATTTCAATACTTGCATATAATCCTTTGTGTTCAAGGCTCAATACAAGTATGTTGGGCGGTATGGTCTGTCAGTACAAATGGTAAAGAAAAAAATCTCATTCAATAAAACCAAGTTGTTGGAGGTTTGGTTCCACTGTTGGACATAGTGGTATTTCTATGACTTTCTAACAGAAACAGAAGGAATCAGTCCTGTGATTATACTGACAAAAGCTCATCAATCTGAAACCTTAACTCTTTCTCTCTCCACAGGCGCTGATAGACCTGTCGTACATTTCCAGCATTTTCTGTCTTATGTGACATACTGAGTTTCCTCCACCCACATTTTATATCTCATTCCAGTAAAATCCACCACAATAGTATTTTATGACAGTCACTGGCGCAAGGGGGCTTTATTCTGAGTGCATAAAAAGATATAATTTTAAATGTCATCTTGGCCAATCCTATGAGTGAGGAGAGGGGAGAGGAGGTCTGGATTAGAATCTCTAGCTATTCACTCGGGAGGTTCCTGCATCCATCTCCCAGTGCTTTTGATAACAGCAGAAGAGTCTGTTTAATAGTCTAAATTCCCTTGGTGCTTTCCATTCTGTGCTCCATTCTTTATCGGTTCATCACGGCATTTTTTGTCTTTCTTTATCAATGGGCCGAGTCTTCCAAGGAGTGGATTGCCACCCTGCTTCTATTGTCTTATTTTGTACCGAAGCTCCCCGTTTCTCAGCCAGATTTCTGATCTGGGCCTCTTTGGAAATGTAGAGTGGACCTGTCCTGGGAATCCTTTCTTTGTAGGGCAGTTTCGCCGGGGGTGGGAAGGGGGAGGTGGGTGCGGGCAGGATTGCTGTGGGGGGAGTCAAGCCACGCCCTCGCGTTTATAACATTAGTTGCCGTATATTCCGGTAAGTTTAAAGATCCCAAAGATCCCAAAGCCACTTTCAGGAGCTACGAAAAGAAGGTAAGTGCGTAAGGTAAGTAGGTGAAGGGGTAGGGTGGCAGGTGGTTGAAGGGTAGGGTAGCAGGTAAGCAGGTGAGGGGATAGGGTGAGTCGGAGGGATAGTCAGGGGGTCAGGGGGTATTCGTGTGGTCAGGGGTGGTAGTCAGATCGGGGGTAGTAGTCGGATGGTCAGGGGGATTGTCGGGTTGGGGGCTAGTCGGGTGGTCGTGGGCTAGTCACAGAGTTGGTGGGGGGGGGGTAGCGGGGGTGGGGTGATCCAGTGGGGAGTCAGGGGTGAGTTGTATGGTTACCCAGGAGGTAAAACTGGATTTAATCATAACTTATCCTGTGTAACTATTCTGGCAAGTATGTCGGAATAATCTGAAGTCTCTGACTCTAACTCAGAGTTTCAGAGTTGCCCCAGATACAGGAATTTCCCATCGCAAGTCCAAACTTCCTGGCAATCCCCACGTAGTCAGTGTGTGTGGACTTCCGAGGGGTTCCCCAGTGCATCTTGGGAGATACAGCCAGTGTACGACGATCCAGAGATCGGAAGTTCTGGGCCAATATTACAATGCTCAGTTTGCTTGTAAACTTCCTTCCACCTGGTTTCTTTCTAGGTTCCAATCCACCATTCTATGCCCCCTACTTCCCCTCTGCATTTTCACTGTTAAAAACAAGACTTCTTGTAAATTCTGTCTCGGTCATTCCTTCACTATACCTGAAAATTGTAGAACTCTTTACATTCCTAAGGTTTCCCTTTTTAGAACATAAGAAATAGGAGCAGGAGTAGGGCCCCTCAAGCCTGCCTCACCATTCAATAAGATCATGGCTGATCTGTCCCAGGCCTCAACTCCTCTACATACTATGGACTTCAAAGCCTGGATTTAGCATTCATCACTGAGTCTTGATTCACTTCATACTCTGTGCTCTTCTCCTTGGCACTGGTTGTTCCTTCCATGAAAGGCTTAATATTAGAAAAAGATGAGAAGGCTGATTTTGCAGACCCACAGTTTAAAATTTAGATTCAGAAGGTCTGATCTTATATGAAACGTTGTTCCTAATTTCTACAAACTGCAACAAAATATTGCTTCCTTTATCTTAATGCATATTGCATGAAGTATAATAAGTATTGAATAATTAAGCATTAAAAACAACCATATTTTTTGTGTGATGTAGGACATCAAACTACCCGGGAGAGGCATTATATCTCTTGTACTAAATGAATTGTCCACCCTCAATGAAACTTCATGGTGAATATTATTCATATATAAATGGTGAACTTTGTGTTTACTGAAGTAAAGGACCTCAAAATTGGAATGAAATTCTGATCCATTTTGGCTATCTAGGGTGGAATTTTCCCAAATTTACACTAAGTGCGGCAGTGGGCGGGTAAAATGACGTGCAGCCCGCGAACGGTTATGACACCGTATCGTCCTGAGCCTGCCTCATTATTTATGCATTCCCGGGAAACACACCGTTTCCATGGCGGGCGGGCTCCTCATACGCCTCCCGCCATCACCCCACCGTTGCATCACACCGGGTGCCATGTTTAAAAGCCAGCCGCAAGCACAGCGCTCATTGCTTCTAGCTCACCACTGCTCCCCGGGAGACATGGCCCTCATAGGCAAGAAGACTGCAGCCCCCCAGTTTAATGACGGGTCCCTCGAGGGACTGATGGATGCCGTGGAGGCCCACAGGGATGTCCTAGTCCCCTGCCCTGGCTGCAAGATGGGCAGTAATGTGACCAATTGGCTTGGAAGGCAGTGGCAGTGGTGGTCAGTGCCAACACCCTTCAGAAGAGGACAGCCACCCAGTGCCACAAAAGGATGAATGATCTCCTCCATTCCGCCAGGGTAAGTCAGTCTTTTCATCACTCTTAATGCACACACTCACAAACCCATCACACATCCATGTGCCATTACTGCCAGTATCAGGGACATCACCATTCACTCTCTGTCATTGTCACCATCCTACCTATGGGAACCACTCACCACCCGCACAGGCCCGGCACATTTATCATCTGACCCGGCAGGCGTCCTGCTTACACTTCCTCCATCTCTATCCATGTAGGACAAGTTGGCACACAACAACAGGGAAAGTGCCCAAAATCAAGGTCCTCACCAACTTTGAAAACAGAACCATTCAGCTGGCCAGCGAGGATCTAGACCGGTCCTGTGCTGATGGTGAGGTCGGCGGTGCTCTACCAAGTGAGGATCCAGCAGTGCAACAACCATGCTGTGAGTGATGTGTCCTGTTTCACAGGCCACTGCCATACACTAACTATCTCTCCTTGCTTTTGCAGGCACATCTGCCCTGTCCATGGCCCAGGGCCTCCAATCAAGCCCCGAAGAAACCTCTGAAGAGGAATCTGGAGGTACCCTCCATGAAGTCCCGTCACAGCGCTCACCTACACCCTCCACCAGCGCAGACACACACCTCTTTGGAACCTAACTTTAGAGTGGCCTCGGGTCACAATCTGGTGAACACACATCGCACTGTCTGATCCACTGCAGGCGGAGGCAGGGAACTCCCAGGTGTCCGGCACCCAGAGGACTGCTGGAGGCCAGAAATTTGCTGAGTCCAAGTCAGATGACAAGCCTCTGGACTCGGTCATGTCACAGTTGCTGGAGCTGCAAAGGCAAGCTCGGGAACAACAGGAAGGGATGTCTGCTGCACTCCTCAGATTGCAAGGCACGATGGAGAGATCCGTGTGCCTTCAGTCTGAGGTGATAGTGCCGGCATGTCAATGCACCGAGGCCAACACTGGTAGGGTGGCAGCCGCCATGGAGACCTTGGTCCAGGGCTTCGCTTCTGCACTGCTGCGTGGGCTCAACTCCATCACTGATGCCATAGTTGGCCTCCAACAGTGTGTATGTGAGAGGGGTAGGGGGCAGCTCTATCTCACTCCAGCTACCCCTGCTCCTCAAGGAATCATCCTGGGGCCCCCAGGCATCTATAGGGGGAGGATCAGCAGGTGCACACCCCGGGGCCATCCACTCAGGTGACTCCAGGAGTCCGGCCCATCCGACTCCCCTCTTCCTGTGACCTCAGCAGCTCCAGCTCCACAGGCCCAGGAGGGTGCCACTGCCACACTGCAGGACCCTGAAAGCAGGCCGAGGCTCTCCAAGTCTCGGCCCTCCAGAGGACACCCGCGAATGTCATCACAGAGAGGGCATCGCAGTCAGCAGGCTGCCTCCACCTCTGCTGTGGATGTCCAGGGAGCACCAAGACTAGCAGCAGGGTTAGCAAAGTTAAGGAGAATTAGTTACACAGCCTATGCAAGGGTGTTAATCACTTGTACATGCTGTTCACTATTGTCAATAAATTCTCAAGAATGTCTCTCTGCCTATGGCTCCATGTTCTGTAGTGTTCTTGTTACTCAGTTGTGAAACCTTTCTGCACAAGATAAAGGTAGGTGTCTCTTCCCTGTGCTCTGTGTAACCTTCAGACCAAAGTGGTGGTCTGGCCTCACACTCCCTGGAAACATTACTGATGCCTGCACCTCGGTGGCGCTTGTCATTGCTGCCAGAATGTAGTGGGCAGGTGCCACAGAGTTCTCTCATTCTCTTTGTGTGCCCTCAGCATCTTTAAGGAGGGGCTGGCCCTCATCTCATCATGATCTGTGACCACTGATGCTGTGCTC
Organism: Cetorhinus maximus; assembly: GCF_964194155.1. Lineage (NCBI taxonomy): Eukaryota > Metazoa > Chordata > Chondrichthyes > Lamniformes > Cetorhinidae > Cetorhinus > Cetorhinus maximus. Next base: position 207,243,857 of record NC_135879.1, on the reverse strand, counting down.
CAGCTCCTGAAGGGCTCAGCTGCTGAAGGCGGACAAAGCATCAGATGCTTCTAACGTTGCATGGCTGCGTCTCTATGATATGACCCTGATTACAGAGCGCAAGCAAGCTGCCCTCGGCCAGACAGGAGTCAGATATTCTCAGAGGATGTGTGAAGATTTATGGAGTGTCCTCACTCAATGTCATCATCATCCTCCTGCAATGGAGCGACTATTAGGGCCTCTACTGCATCTCCATGACAGGAGCATTCTCACAGAGGGTTTTCACGCTGCCATAAGCCAGACTGGAGTCAAACATTCATAACTGCGATGTGAGGATCTATGGGGTCACCTCACTGCATGTCGTCATCATCCTCCACAAATCTAGCAGCTACGAGGGCCTCCTGAGTGATCCTGCCTTGTCTAGCCAGTGTGAGGGCCTCATCCTGTCATCGTCACCTCTGAGGACCTCCTCAGCCTCACCCCTGTTGGTGTGCTCCTCATTGGAGGAGACATGCAGCCCCATCATCTCATCCTCAGCCAGCTCCTCTCCCCGTTGCAGTGCCAGGTTGTAAAGGGTGCAGCAGATGACGACGATACGTGACACCCTCTGTGGACAGTATTGCAGGGTCCACCAGATCGGTCCAGGCACCGGAAACTCATCTTCAGCATCCCGATGGTTTGCTCCACCAAGTTGTGAGCTGCAGCATGAGCCTTAGTATACCGTCGTTCTGCTGCAGTCTGAGACCGCCACACGGGTGTCACTAGTCACGACCTCTGCCGGTAGCCTTGTGCCCGAGGAGCCAACCCTGCAGCTTTTGTGGACTTGGAAGACTCCAACGATCGGTGACCAACTGACAATGTAGGAGTTGTGCACACTCCCTGGAAACCGTGCGCACACCTGCAGGATGTGCTTCTGGTGGTCACACATCAGCTGCACATTCAGTGAGTGGAAGCCCTTGCGGTTGATGTAGTTCACCATGTGCTGCAATGGAGATCTGAGCTCCAGATGATTGCATTCAATCGCACCCTTTACCCGAGATCCGGGCAAATCCAATCCCTCTTGCACCCTGGCTGTCCTGGTCCTGGGCGAAATGCACAAAGTTGTGTGTCCTCTCAAAGATGGCATTCGTGACCTCATGAATGCATTTGTGGTTGGAGGCTTGAGGGACCCCAAAGAGGTCACCTGTGGAGCCCTGAAAGGAGCCACTGGCGTAGGAATTGAGTGCCGCGGTCACTTTGACAGCCACTGGCAGTGGATGGCCTCCATGTCCCCATGGTGCCAAATCCTGCAGTAAGTGGCAGATGTGAGCGACCAGTTCCCTAGACATTCACAGTCTTCAGCGACACTGGTTCTCGGTCATCTGCAGGAATGAAAGGCGATGTCTATAGGCCCTGGGTGTCACTAGGCGCCTGGTTCTTGGGCAGCGTGTGCGGGAGCCCCAGCCATCCCTTCTTCCTGAGGATGCTGCTCCTGCCTCTGCGCAGTTGCTCTCTCCTCTGTCTTCTTCACGCTCTATAGGCCATCAGGCACACAGCTAGTTCACCAGACTTCATGATCCGAATGTACTCCTTCTACAGAATGAAAGAGCCAGGCACATTGTTAACATGGGTGTATTAAGAGCCTGTCCTGGTTAAGTGTGACGGCCATTTAACACTTCGGAAAGAGTGTTGGCCACCACTTGGATGGCCAGAGTTTTGTGCGCTGCATGGCTGCCCTGTTAGCTTGAACCATGGGGGAGACTGGTCCAAACCGGGATGCTGAGATTGCAAGGGTTTGGGAGCGCCTCCAGCAGTGGCTGTTATGTGGTCAGCTTAAGCGAGGAGATTGTACAAATTGTGCAGTCCAACTGCTCTGCAGTCCACTAAAGTGCTCTGTTAACGACCTCTCTGAAGCTGCCAATTTAAACAACATAATTGCTATCTTTGTGCTGCGGTTTGGCAAACCCAGTGATTGAATTGAGATAAACTCACTTCATATACAACCTTTATAAGATGGTAGAGAGCTAAAGCTTCCATTCCTGTCAGGGAGATATAATAATTTTCACAATGTTATTGGAATTTATTGTGAAGTAGAGTAATAGTGGGGTCTGTGTCAATGTCTGTGTTTGTGACTTAATTGAATTAAAGGGAGCTGGTCTGAAGGCTTTGATATATCAGAAAATAAGCTAGGTTTGAAATGTTAAGTAGATAAACATGGTGTTTGTTTTAGAATGTCAGGTACAAAGGGAACATTTGCATTGGTAAATAAACCAGACTAGCTTGAATTCAAAAGAGGGGGAGTGAAATATTTCACCTAGCTAGAAGTTAAGAAACAGTGTTTATTTTTCCCAAAGATTACTGGTAAAATTGGTACAATGAGAGATTTTTATTATTAGAAATGTGAAGTCCAAAGACATAGTGAAGCAATGGGAGTTTGCATTCAAAGGGGGAAATATGTATAAAGGAGAGAAGGCTGTGTGTAAGGATAGGAATTCTAAGATCTAACAAATATGAAAAGCCTCTAGCGTTTAAGCCTCAAGCTGCTGTCCAAAAGGAACCGAAGCTAAGAAAACTCACTTTGAATTTGACTATCCAGGCTGTGTGCTTTAAATCTATGTGTTTTACTGTTGCCTTAACGAAAGTGGAACTGGGAGTTAGATTAATTAACCCTCCCTCAGCTGATGAATCAGTGCTCCTCCATATTGAACACCATGTGGAGGAAGCACAGAAGGTGACAAGGGTGCAGAATGTATTCTGGGTTGGGGATTTCAATGTCCATCACCAAGAGTGGCTCAGTAGCACCAATACTGATCGAGTTGGCCAAGTCCAAAATGACATAGTTGTTGTTAGTCTGTGTCTGCAGCAGGTGGTGAGGGAACTAACAAGAGGGAAAAACATACTTGACCTCATCCTCACCAACCTGCCTGCCGCAGATGCATCTGTCTATGACAATATCGGTTGGAGTAACCACCAGACTTTGTGGAGACAAAGTCCTGACTTCATATTGAGGATATTCTCAATTGTGTTGTATGGCACTACCGCCATGCTAAATGGGATAGATTAGAACAGATCTAGTAACTCAAGACTGGGCATCCATGAGGTGCTGTGGGCCATCAGCAGCAGCAGCACAATTGTACTCAAACACAATCTGTAACCTCATGGCCCAGCATATCCCACACTCTACCATTACGATCAACCCTGGTTCAATTAAGTGTGCAGGAGGGCATGCCAGGAGAAGCACCAGGCATGCCTAAAAATTATGTGTCATGTGAGCTGCCTTCTTGAACTGCTGCAGTCCATGTGGTGTAGATATACCCAGAGTGCTGTTAAGGAGGGAGTTCCAGGATTTTGACCCAGCGACAGTGAAGGAACGCCAATATATTTCCAAGTCAGAATGGTGATTGACTTGGAGCTGAACTTCTAGATGGTGATTTTCTCATCTATCTGCTGCCCTTGTCCTTCTAGATGGTAGTGGTTGGGTTTGGATAGTGCTGTCGAAGGAGCCCTGGTGAATTCCTGCAGTGTATCTTGTAGATGGTACACGCTGCTGCTATTGTGCATTGGTGGTGGAGGGAGTGAATGTTTGTGGATGTGGTGCAATCAAGCGGAATGCTTCTTCCTGGAAGTGTCAAGCTTCTTGAGTGCTGTGGGAACTACACTCATCCAGGCAAGTGGGGAGTATTCCATCACACTTCTAACTTGTACCTTGAAGATGGTGGACAAGATTTTGGGAGTCAGCAGGTGAGTTACTCGCCACTGGATTCCTAGCCTCTGATCTGCTCTTGTGGCCACAACATTTATATGGCTGGTGAAGCTATAATACAGGACTACTTGCATGACAAACAGCATAAGCAGCATGTGATGGACAGAGCTAAGCGATCCCACAACCAACGGATCAGATCTAAGCACTGCAGTCTTGCCACATCCAGTCGTGAATGGTGGTGGACAAATAAACAACTCACTGGAGGAGGAGGCTCCACAAATATCCCCATTCTAAATGATGGAGGAGCCCAGTACATCAGTGCAAAAGGCTGAAGCATTTGCTACAATCTTCAGCCAGAAGTGCTGATCCATCTCGGCCTCCTCCAGAGGTCCCCAGCATCACAGATGCCAGCCTTCAGCCAAATTGATTCACTCCACATGAAATCAAGAAATGGCTGAAGGCACTGGATAGTGCAAAGGCTATGGGCCTTGACAATATTCCAGCAATAGTACTAAAGACTTGTGCTCCAGAGCTTGCCGCAACCCTAGCCAAGCTGTTCCAGTATAGCTACAACACTGGCATCTACCTGGCTATGTGGAAAATTGCCCAGATATGTCCTGTACACAAAAAACAGGACAAATCCAACCCAGCCAATTACTGCCCATCAGTTTACTCTCTATCATCAGTAGAGTATTGGAAGGGGTCATCAACAGTGCTATCAAGTGGCGCTTGCTTAGCAATATCCAGCTCACTGATGCCCAGTTTGGGTTCTGCCAGGGCCACTCAGCTCCTGACCTCATTACAGCCTTGGTTCAATCATAGACAAAAGAGGTGAGGTAAGAGTGACTGCTCTTGACATCAAGGCCACATTTGACATCTAGTAAAACTGGAGTCAATGGGAATCAGGGGAAAACTCTCCGCTGGTTGGAGTCACACCTAGCACAAAGAAAGATGGATGTGGTTGTTGGAGGTCAGTCATCTCAGCTCCAGAAAATCACTGTAGGTGTTCCTCAGGGTAGTGTCATTGGCCCAAAGATCTTCAGCTGCTTTATCAATGACTTTCTTTCCATCATAAGGTCAGAAGTGGGGATGTTCGCTGATGATTGCACAATGTTCAGCACCATTCGTGAGTCCTCAGATACTGAAGCAGTCCATGTCCATATGCAGCAAGATCTGGACAACATCCAGGCTTGGGTGACAAGTGGCAAGTAACATTCATGCCACACACGTGCCAGGCAATGACCATCTCCAACAAGAGAGAACCTAACCATCGCCCCTTGACGTCAATGGCATTATACCGCTGAATCACCTGCTATCAACATCCTGGGGGTTACCATTGACCAGAAACTGAACCGGACTAGCCATATAAATACTGTGGCTACAAGAGCAGATCAGAGGCTAGGAATCCCGTGGCGATTAACTCACCTGCTGACTCCCCAAATCTTGTCCACCATCTTCAAGGTACAAGTCAGGAGTGTGATGGAATACTCCCCAAGGCTCCTTTGACAGCATTATCCAAACCCAACCACTACCATCTAGAAGGACAAGGGCAGCAGATAGATGGGAAAATCACAACCTAGAAGTTCCCCTCCAAGTCAATCACCATTCTGACTTGGAAATATATTGGCGTTCCTTCACTGTTGCTGGGTCAAAATCCTGGAACTCCCTCCTTAACAGCACTCTGGGTATACCTACACCACATGGACTGCAGCAGTTCAAGAAGGTTCACTAGCTCACTAGTGGTAGCTCACTACCACCATCTCAAGGGCAACTAGGGTTGGGCAGTAAGCCAGCCAGCACAGGCCACAGCCCATGAATTATTTTTTTAAAAATTAGAATTTATCATAGTGGTAATTTGTAGATCTATGTTTTTTTTTAAATTCGTTCATGGGATGTGGGTGTCGCTGGCTAGGCCAGCATTTATTACCCATACCCTTATTGCCCTCGTTCAGAGGGCATTTTTAAGAATCAACCACATTGCTGCGGGTCTGGAGTCACATGTAGGCCAGACCAGGTAAAAATAGCAGATTTCCTTCCCTTAAGAACATCAGTGAAACAGATGGGTTTTTATGACAATTGACAATGGTTTCATAGTCACCATTGGACTTTTCATTCCAGATTTTTATTGAATTCAAATTTCACCATCTGCCATGGTGGGATTCAAACCCGGGTCCCCAGAGCATTACCCAGGGTCTCTGCAATACTCGTCCAGTGACAATGCCACTATGTCACCTCCACTCAATTTCTTCTATTAATAAAGGTTTAATTTAGTTTTGTAAGAAACCTATAAGATTCGGTGGTCTTATTATTATTGAATTCAAGGCACACATCTCAAAATTTATACAAATTGCAAAACAGTTGTGGCAGTTGTTTCAAGTTTCCCTTTGGGATTTGAGCAGCTCAGAATTTACCATAATAATCTCAATTTGTCCGGGTTTAAACCCTCGTCCCAGAGAGCAATATACAGAGGAGTACACTAGATATCACCAGCATGCATTTGCTCTGTAACAGTCTGTGAAGGCATTAAAAATTGTAACAGCTGAGCGATGTGAATCGATCTATTTGATGAGTTATTCTGAGGTATTCAGCCATCAATGGCAGGTGGAATCAATGCAAATTGGTCAAAGTCTGGGATTGTTCCAGCAATATGGAGCATTAAATTGATTCATTTTTAAAAATTCATTCACGGGATGTGGGTGTCGCTGGCGAGGCCAGCCATTTATTGCCCATCCCTATTTGCCATTGAAAAGGTGGTGGTGAGCTGCCTTCTTGAACCTCTACAGTCCACGTGGTGTATGTGCTGTAACAATGCTGTTAGGGAGGGAGATCCAAGATTTTGACCCAGTGACAGTGAAGGAACGGTGATATATTTCCAAGTCAGGATGGTAAGTCACTTGGAGGGGAACCTTCAGGTGGTGATGTTCCTTTGCATTTGCTGCTCTTGCACTTCTAGATGGTAGTGGTCATGGATTTGGAAGGTGCTATCTAAAGATCCTTGTTGAGTTCCTGCAGGGCATCTTGTAGATGGTACACACTGCTGCCACTGTACGTCAGTGGTGGAGGGAGTGAATGTTTGTGGATGGGGTGCCAATCAAACGGGTGCTTTGTCATGGACGGTGTCAAGTTACTTGAGTGTTGTGGGAGCTGCACTCATCCAGGCAAATGGACAGTGATCCATCATACTCCTGACTTGTTCCTTGTAGATAGTGGGCAGGCTTTGGGGAGTCAGACATTGAGTTGCTCATCACAGGATTCCTAACCTCTGACCTGCTCTTGTAGCTACAGTATTTATATGGCTAGTCCAGTTCAGTTTCTGGTCAATGGTAACACTCAGGACGTTGCAGACTGTTTAGGGGCGGGGGGATGTCAATGGATGGTTTTGAATTATCTTTCATTGGCAGTGGTGGTGGACCATGAGCTGTTGCTTGCTCTTCAGATCTTAAGAACATAAAAACATAAGAGGTAGGAGCAGGAGAAGGCCATTCAGCCCCGAGGGCCTGCTCCTCCATTCAATAAGATCATGACTGATCTGATTGTAGCCCTAACTCTGCTTTCCAGCATGCCCCACGCATAACCCTTGACACCTTTGTTGATTATAAATCTGTCTCATTCAGCCTTGAATATATTCAATTACCCAACCTCCAATGCTCTCTAGGAAGAGAATACCAAAGGCTAACAACGTTCTGAGAGACAACGTTTCCCCTCATCTCAGTCTTAACCAGGAGGCCCATTACTTTTGCTGCAGCTTCTCCTGCATCCATTTATTCCTGGGACTTTTCTTCCTCTGATGATGACTCCTTCTCAGCCGCAGTTGCCTCCACTGCAATGCAAGGTTCTGCAGGATGCAGCAGAGAATCACAGTAGAAGATGGTCTTCCCATGGCTATCATTGTACCAACTTTTAGCTGGCATTCATAGGTGCTGATTGGATGTTATCGACTGTGACAATAATAAAATAAACTTCTCTCCTAGTAGCTACCTTTTGATCTTCTATTCTTCCTCAATTAGTCTGAAGATGTCCACAGGATGAAAGCATCATGCTACCAAGGCAACATGCACACGTCGTAGAGACACACCAGCTACACATTGACAAAGTGATACCCCTTCCTATTGATAAAAGGTCTAGGCTCAGGTGGTGGTGTCTTAATCAAGACATGAAGCAGGATTTTTAGTTTGGCAGACACGAGCGATGGACGGGCCTGGAAGCGACCGGAGAATGGATCACCAACCGCGATTGGCCCCCAACCATGATCTCACACTGGCTGACCAATTAATAGCCAGCCAAAGTGAAATGTGCGCTGAAAGGCTCAGCGCTGCCGGGGTGAGGATGGGGGGAGGACGAGCACTGAAGTCAGCGCGGGTGCGGGGGCGAGCGCTCACAGAAAGCTCCCTGAAAGCAGAGAGCTGCCTCAGGGAACTGAAGACCTGGACAATCTAAAGTAAATGTCACAGAAACCGTAAACAAAGTGTCCAAGCCACATAATCAGTCACTTGAAATTGTAGGTAATGAAAATGCTGCGCACTGAAAATTATTTTAATTTTAATTTATCACGGAAACCTCAGCCCATCTGTGGATGAGGTTTCCTGAAAAATGCAAAGGCCACCTGGCCGATTCGCCTGGCCGCCAAACGTAACATTGGACGGGCAATGAAAAAGCTCCATTAATTGCACCATTAGTGGGCTTAATTGCCTTCTTAATTGTCGGCGGGCAAGCTTCTGAGTTTAGCTTGCACCCGCCAACCGAAATATCGTGCGAGTGCGCTATGACATAAGGATGCTCGCCCGACGTCATCACACACTATTTTACGCTTGAGTGGGTCGGACAGGTGACGGCCCGCTCAGTGAAAAATTATGCCCATGAATTCATTCCCTAGCAGCCTGAACCCGGCAATTGCTGCAAATCTCACAATTCCATCATGTTGGCTGGTGGCATCTATAGGGAAGTTGACATGTCTGGCATTTATTTTATGCAAGTGGGTGTAGTCAGCTGACTAATGTGTGCCATGGCCCCACTGCTGCCTGGGAGGATCCTGGAACAAAGGAAAAATTGAGGGTGAACGTCACTTTGCCACAGGCAGGTCTGTAGATTGTCCCCCAGGTGGCTCCACAGGTCTGCTGAAGAAACCTAAACATCATTGCACATTGCTCCTCAGTAAGCTCCTGGAGCAGAATCAGTATCTATAGATCTGATGTGGAAGTTTGTGTTGTCCATGTGGAAGCCTCCTCCGATGTGTTGCTCTGATACTGACTGCTGCTCTTGCAGCACGCCCTCCTTGCTCCTGGTTCTGCTGTTTCTCTTCCTCTTTCTCCTCTTCACAATGGGGTTGCTAGAATCATTCCCTTTTCCGTTTCCTTCACTCACCCTCCCTGAAGGCAATGAATGAATTCTGTCAAGAATTAAAAAAAAACACCATTAGAATCATACTGAAGTTGCAAATCCTTCCGCACAGCTCAATCAAGAATTTCTGTAGAAGCCCTCGTCGCTTTTGTCCCGAGGTGCTTGTCCCTTTTAAATCAGCTTCTTAGTTGCCAATTCTAGCCTTTCCCACCATATGTTACTGAGTGGTCTCACCCCATTGCACTACTTTTGTTTTAACTACCAAAAATAGCATTGGGATTCATCAGACCCTGATTTTCATAAAATTGTTTTCCTGCTACCTAAATTGAGGACCACAAAAATTAGTGGTAGCATCATCATCAACAGATATAGGGTGATAAGATTTTCCAAAGGTTAAGTCTTTCCAGCCTCAAAATTCACACCGTACGCCCTTGGGCTTTTAGAGTAGGGGTTAGTGCAACTCATCAGTTTTAACTACTGCGAATGGGGTTTCGAATTCATCAAGGCCCAAATGATAATTTAACTTCACTCCCTTATGAAGTCTGGTTACCGTCAAAGAAGTAATCCCGAAAAGGATCTCATTGAAAATTCTAAACTGTGGGGAATTGGTGGAAGATCAGCACCAAATGGTAAAACATGGGCTTGGGGTCTGATTCCCACATTTCAGGGTGCAAGATGTTAAATCCTGATGAAAGTGTTTCTTTAAAGAGTAAGAAGATTTTGAATTCCTGATATATAAATCAGAGGGTGTCTAACCTGGCATTTATCTATATTATCTCATTATCATGAATAGTGTATTGCGTATGAGGTGATAGGCTTCAAAATACATTTTTAAATATAGCAGCCAATAAGTTTCTGACCTTAGTCAGGCTGTCAGGGGAAATGGGTGAATGGAGGCTAGCAACTTTGTTATGCAGGTTAATGAAAAACAGGAGTAAATGCTAACACAAGTGTTCTTGCATGCTTTGTGGCCAGTTATGGAGTGATATGGACGGAGATGCTGGGTTACCTTCAGCCAAAAGTAGGTGAGATAATAATGCCAACCTATATTTATATAGCATCTTTAACATAATGTAAGATCCCAAGGAGTTTCACAGGAGCATTGTAAAATCAAATATGATACTGAGCCGCATAAGGACGATATTAGATCAGATGACTGAAAGATTGGTCAAAGAGGTAGGTTTTCAGAAGTGTCTTAAAGGAAGAAAGAGGGGTATAGAGGCGGAGGGGTGTAGGGAGGGAATTCCAGAGCTTGGGGCCAAGGCAACTGAAGGAACAGCCACCAATAGTGGAGCGATTATGATAGGAAATGCATAGAGGCCAAAGTCAAAATAAAACACCTACTGTTAAATGTGATTCCGTGATTGGACAGCATTTGCTGAATGATCCTGAGTGCAATAATAGCTACACTAACAACTAACTTAAGATAATTAGTTGAGCTTATAATGTGGGTCATTTACTCTGCCCATTGAGTTGATCCTAAGATTTCTCCGTTTCCACTGCTCCCTGCTGGCCATTCCCCACATCTGCGGTAGATGAGATTTACACACATAGCTACTAAGGTTTCATATTCCTGAAATTACTTGTTTTGAATTGAAACCAAAAATAAAAGTAAAATCAGTTGATCATTATAAAAAAAGAACGTTCATTGGAGGCTGAGTCCTTTGATGATACTGCTGCATTGCAGAATGGTGTGATATGTGTTCCTGCTGACAGCCCTCCCCAGGCTCAGTAGCAGAGAAGCATCATATTCTATCTAATGGCTTCTAAAATTAAATCAAGTAAAACTTTGGAATGCCCATCTAACTTTGCATTCTGCAAGTTCCCTGCTCTGGCATGAGGTTATTTTAAAAATTGTACATGCCGGAAATCTGAAATAGGAACAGGAAATGGACGTAGGTCAACCAATATTTGTGAAGAGAAAATACAAATTTAATCAATGGCTACATGTCCTTCGTTGGAATTGAAATCAAAGCAAGCATTTGAAAAGGGTTGAAAAAGAAATACTGTGGAGGGAGGGAGACAACACGTGCACCAATCGGAGAGTTAATGTATTAAATGGGTTAACAGAAAGCGATTTCTTAATATAAAGTAAGATGATGTCAAGGCACTGGAAGAAAATCGGGCCATGCAAAGAGTTAAGAGGGCGCAAAGACATGGCAGTCCCTCGCCATGATGGTTCAAAAGTCCTATGCTCTCAACAGACATCATGGGCAGAATTTCCCATGCTGGCTGGCATCGGACACATTCGGCGGCGTGAGCGGACAATATGGTGAGAAGGCCAAAGATCGGTTTCACGATGTCGTGAAACCAGTTTGAGATCGTCCACTCAGCCCATCAATGGCGGGCCACGTTTCCCGCCTTTGGACTTCAGGAACCTCATTGTAATACATCTATACATCGTTATAAGGCTAGCCCGCTGGAATCACCCCCGCACGCTGGATCATTCAAGCACGTCGACGTGATTGCCCGCCAATGTGCTTCACAACAACATGTATAAGGCATGCACTTGCCAGACTGCACTTTGAGGGGATCTCAGAGATGAGTGCGCAGTAACATTGCGCAGCACTCACGAGGGTCACCTGTTGGACTTCAAGGATAAGGCACATTGGGTGGGGGAGGCAAGGGCTGCCCTGCGGTTGAGGAAACTTGCAGGAGGGTTTGGGCAAGGGCTACCCTGCAGTTGAAGCAACTTGGGTGGCAGTCATGGGCTGCCCTGTGGTTGAGGCAACTTGGGCGGAGGGGGGGTGCAAGGGCTGCCTTGCGGTTGAGATTGACTTGGGGAGCGCGGGGACAACAGCTACCCAACGGTAGAAGGTAGTGCACAAGCACGTGCAGAGTGGTGGGGAGGGAAGTGGCCATGCATTAGGGAAACCTTGTATATAGTGATCATTCTGCTGCAGCTGAGAGAGTTCAGACGCAGACACTTTGACATGCGTGGAGTCGGGCCTCTAGCTTATCTGCCCATTCAAGCAGTGCAGAGGCATGAAAGTGCCACCAAGTATTCCAGAGCTTTTCACCCTTCGGGCACAGACTGTAAACTAATGAGCATTTTAGTGGACTGTATAACAGTTGGACGACTGAGCATGTTGTACAATCTCTTTGCTTAACCTGGCATTGGAGCAGTCACTGGTGGAGGTGCTCACAGCCCCTTACAATGTCATCATTCCAGTTTGGACCAGTCTCCCTCATGGTTCAAGGTAACAGTGCAGCCTTGCAGTGTGGGTTAGGCGAATGCCAGCCCCTGAGCTGAGAGCACAACATGCGGTCCAGTGGGCAAAGCTGCTGCCAATTGGTCAGAAGGAATGGGGCGGAGGTGGGCAGTTTTACGGGCAGCATTGCAGCGGACTAAATTCTGGCCAACCCATTCATCTGCTGCTCTTGTCCTTCTAGTGGTAGCGGTCTTGGATTTGGAAGGTACTATTGAAGGAAGATTGACAAGTTGCCACTGTGTGTCAGTGATGGAGGGAGTGAATGCTGAAGGTGGTGGATGGGTTACCAATCAAGCGGGCTGCTTTATCCTGGGCCGTGTCAAGCTTCTTGAGTATTGTCGGAGCTGCACTTATCCAGGCAAGTGGAGAGTATTCCATCACATTCCTGACTTGTGCCTTGTCGATGGTGGACAGGCTCTGGGGAGTCAGGAAGTGAGCTACTCATGGCAGGATTCACAGCCTCTGACTTGCTGTTGCGAAACTGCATTTATATGGCTGGTCCAGCTAATTTTCAATGATTTCTCACCAGAAACAGCCACATAAATTACAGCCACACATTCCTACTCAAGGATCTATCCTTGGCTCTCCTACATCTCACCTACGTGCTGCCCTTGCAACATCATCCGAAAATACGCCAGTTTCCATATCTACACTGATGACACCCAGTTCTGCCTCACCAGCACCTCTCTCAAAGCCTCCCACTCTCTACTTTTTGTCAGTCTGCTTGCCCAATATCCAGTAAATGATGAGCAGGAATTTCCTCCAATTACATATTTGGTACAACTGGAAGTCTGTCTGTCTGGAAGACAGAAGCCATTGTCTTCGGCCACTGCTTTTCCAAGCCATTGGCTTCATCCCTCTCCCTAGCAACTGTCTGAAGCTAAAAAAACCTTGCTGTCCTATTTGGCCCCAAAACGAGCTTCCAACCACATATGCACACCATCACTAAGATTACCTCTGTGACTTTGCCTGACTTTGCCCCTGACTCAGCTCATCTTCTGCTGTAACCCTCATCCATGTCTTTTGTACCTCAAGACATGACTATTCCAAAACACTCCTGACCAGCCTCCCACATTCTACCCGCCGTAAACCTGAAGTCATCCAAAACTCTGCTGCATGTGTCTTTACTTGCACCTAGTCCAGTTCCCCCATCACTCTGTCTCTCATTGACCTACATTGTCTCCTGGTTAAGCAACATCCCAATTTTAAAATTCTCATCCTTGTTTCAAATCCCTCCATGACCTTGCTCATCCCTATCTCTGTAATCTCCTCCTAGCCCCTGAGATATCTACATTCCTCTAATTCTGGCCTCTTGAGGATCCCCGAATTTAACCACTCCACCATCGGTGGCCTTACCTTCAGTCGCCAATAAGCTCTGGAACTCTCTCCCAAAACTTTCCCAAACCTCTCTGACTCTACCTCACTTTCCTCCTTTAATACATTTGTTAAAAGCTACCTCTTTGACCAAGCTTCCCGTCTTATGCCCTAAAAAGCATCTTGGGCTTTACTATGTTAAAGGCACTATATAAATACAAGTGTTTTTTGGCATTGGTGGTTTGCACCACACTCAGTCATTTTTGCATAGACATATAACCTTTTATTTCATGCATTCCAGCACCTCTTTAAGCTGTTAATTGTAGCTATACTGGTCTGAGGGAGTCTTCAAATGAAGGTTATAAATTGCTTGGTTTTCGCCTACAATGCTATTGCTGCTGTAGTCTACATAATGCCAGCATATGAGGGTAAGCGTTTTGAGATTTATGGACAGCAATAAAAGTTTTGAGCAGGGTAACTAGTTGAAATCATTTCATTATTCAACTTGCATGTTCATTAGAAAACAGAAAATAGGTAATAAAAACAGAAAGTGCTAGAAATACTCAGCAGGTCTGGCAGCATCTGCGGAGGGAGAAACAGAGTTAACTTCTCAGGTCAATAACCTTTCATCAGAATGGTTAGCATCAGGGACACTTTATCACAGGTGGAATGGGATTAATAAATCACAAAATAAAGAATTAGGGTTAAAAACAAAAAAATGCTGGAAAAACAGCAGGTCTAGCAGCATCTGTGGAGAGAGAAACAAAGTTAACATTTTGAGTCCGTATGCCTCTTCCTCAGAGGTAAATGTGATGGGTTTTACACTGTTTAAGATGGGGCGGAGCAGGTGGAGCAAGATAGAAGGTCAGGGATAGGTGGGAACTAAGGAGAGATTGACAAAGATGTCATGGACACAAGTCAAAGAAAAATAAGGTGCTGATAGTGGCATAAAGGTAAGAGCAGAATGAGGTAATAGCAGAACAAGAGTCAGCACTCTGTGAAAGCACGACAGTGATTGATAGATAGCCCTGTGGGGCTGGTGGGGTGGGGTTGCTGGTGGTGAGGGGTTAAGGAAAAAGGATGTTAAAAAATGAAAATAAATAAATAAATAATGAAAATAAAGGCTTAAATTAAAAAACGAAACAAACAATTGGATTAAAAGAAGGGGTAAAGATGGAGGAGGGAGCTCATGGTCTGAAGTTGTTGAACTCAGTCCGGAAGGCTGTAAAGTGCCTAATCAGAAGATGAGCTGCTGTTCCTCCAGTTTGCGTTGAGCTTCACTGGAACTTTGCAGCAGGCCAAGGACAGACATGTGGGCATGAGAGCAGGGTGGTGTGTTGAAATGGTAAGTGACAGGGAGGTCTGGGCCATGCTTGCGGACAGACCGAAGATGTTCCGCAAAGTGGTCACCCTGTCTGTGTTTAGTCCTCCATCCCCCACCCCAGGGCCCTTCGCTTCTTCCTTGAACAGAGGCCCGAACAATCCCTATCCACCACCACTCTCCTCCACTTGGCTGAATTTGTTCTCTCACTGAACAATTTCTCCTTTAACTTGTCTCACTTGCTCCAAATAAAAGATGTGGCTATGGGTACCCGCATGGGCCCCAGTTGCCTATGTTGGGTATGTGGAACATTCCTTGTTCCAGTCCTACTCAGGCCCCCTCCCACAGTTCTTTTTTCAGTACATGGATGACTGCATCGATGCTGCTTCATCCTCTTCTCTGGACCTGGAAATATTTAATGATTATGCAAACTGGGTGACCGCTTTGCGGAACAACTTCGCTCAGGCCGCAAGCCTAGCCCAGACCTTCCTGTCGCTTGCCATTTCAACACACCACCCTGCTCTCATGCCCATATGTCTGTCCTTGGCCTCCTGCAATGTTCCAGTGAAGCTTCATGCAAACTGGAGGAACAGCACCTCATCTTCTGATTAGGCACTTTACAGCCTTCCGGACTTAACACTGAGTTCAACAACTTCAGACCATGAACTCTCTCCTCCCCCTTTACCACTATCTTTAATCAAATTTTTTGGGGGTATTTTTAATTTTACTTTTTATTTTCATTATTTTCTCAACCTCTCCCCTTCCCAACCTGACCTCCACAGGGCCATCTATCAATCATTAGTTTCTATGTTGTGCTTTCAGAGTGCTAACCCTTGTTCTGCTATTAACACATTTTGCTCTTATCTTTATGCCACTATCAGCACCTTCTTTAGTCTTTAATACTACCATTAGCACTTCCTTTGTCTTGTGTCCATGACATCTTTGTCAATCTCTCCTTAGATCCCACTATCCCTGACCTTCTATCTTGCTCCACCTGCTCCACCCCCTCTTAAACAGTATAAAGCCCATCGCACTTCTACTTCCATTTAGTG
Source organism: Cetorhinus maximus (assembly GCF_964194155.1). Lineage (NCBI taxonomy): Eukaryota > Metazoa > Chordata > Chondrichthyes > Lamniformes > Cetorhinidae > Cetorhinus > Cetorhinus maximus. The sequence goes on along the minus strand of NC_135879.1, from coordinate 207,227,960 downwards.
CTGAAGAAGAGTCACACAGACTTGAAACTTTAACTCTGTTTCTCTGTCCACAGATGCTGCCAGACCTGCCAAGCTTTTCCAGCATTTTTTGTTTTCATTTCAGATTTCCAGCATCCGCAGTATTTTGCTTTTGTCAAAGAATTAGGCCTGTTTGTTATTTATTCCATATGTTGCATCCATAAGCTGCAAAAATGCTGCAAATAGACAGCAGGTTCATCAGCATCTGAAAGAGAGACAAGTTGATGTTTCAGATGGGGCCTTACATCAGAAGTGGCTACTTCTGATCAAGGGTTGCACGTAACTGTTGACCTGACTTAAATCATTGATCTGACATTTTGATTCTTTCATTACTCCATCCAATGTTAGGGCCAATTGTGCTGTAGATCCTAAAGAGACCAGTGGCAGTATTTTTGCAGCTGTGCTCATTCCCATTCAATTCTAATGAACTGACACATCTTTGTGCATGTAGTTAAACTGGTCTAGTACATTTGAACTGTCCCTCTGTGACCGTATGTAGACAACTGATCTCTGTTGAATCAATATTAATTTTCTCATGACGCGTGAATTACCAATGTGTGTGAGTAAGCAATTGGTATGATCGGTGGATGTATCTTTGGGTTGACAGACAGGTTGTATCCATTGGTTGAACTGCAGAAAAATTATGACAGTTTTGAATTGCTGATTAAATGCATCTTTCTAGCTGGTCTAGTAAAAGCAGAAGGTCACCAAAGGAATGCCTCAGGCTCCTACTGACATATGGCCAGTGTAAACAGGGTTTTGTTTAAATTAGCACAAAACACAAGGAAACTCACTGGATCTAAGGATCAGTGACTGTCACAGGCAAAACTGACTGCCTTTAATTTATATTTAAGTATTTGCATAACATGACCTGACATTTCCCTGAACATAGGCTGTCACTTCAAACTTCAAAACAACAACCACTTCTATGTCTGATAACCTGGACCATGCGTATAAACCAATCAGAATACCTCTGAAGGTCTAGAGAGGCATCAACTCATGCGGAAATTTAATCTGTGTTTTTAAAATTTTAATGATGCCAAAAAGGAAAAAAGCAGACACTCAATGAGAAATTAGAGACCTCCCTTGGTGTTGCACTTAAGATTTCAGAACAAATAGGCCTAATTTATGCAATTACACTTACCTTGATTTCCCAGTTTTTAAAACAAGTACACATGTACACAAATAGAATCATAGAATAACACAGCACAGGAGGCCATTCAGCCTAACCTGTGAACTATTCAATTAGCCCCACCCATGTTCTTTCCCCATTGTCTTACAAGTTTAAGTTAATTTAAAAAAATATTCTTTCATGCGATGTGAAAGTCACTGGCAAGGCAAGCATTTGTTGCCCATCCCTAAATGCCCTTGATCTGAGTGGCTTACTAGGTTCTTTTAGAGGGCAGTTAAGAGTCAGTCACGTGTAAGTCAGACCAGGTGAAGATTGCAGATTTCCTTCCCTAAAGGGCATTAGGGAACCAAATGGGTTTCTGCAAAAATCAATGATCGTTGTCATGGCCACCATTAATGAGACAAGCTCATATTCCAGATTTATTAACTGAATTTAAATTCAATTAATTGCCTTGGTGGGATTTGAACCACATCTCCAGAATATTAGCCTGGGCCTGTGGATTACTAGCCCAGTGATATTACCACTATGCCACCATCTTGTCCTAAATTAACTCCTGAAGCTGGTTCCACCACCCTTTCAGGCAGTACATTCCAGATCATAATCATTCATTGTGTCAATCAGTTTCTCCTCATCTCCCCAATTATCTTAAATTTGTATTGGTGCAAGTGTTGTATATTTTGTTTGTTCCATATTTACAGCAACATATGTTAATGCCCATTCAGTAGGAAACCAAACCGATTGGAATGGGTCGACCACCCATTTTATACCTGGTCTAATTTTGTTCTCTATTGGGTGGAGAATCCAATTCTGTAAGATTTCCATTAGATAGGTTGGTAGAAATGATCCACAAGAGATCTGGTCACATAACGATGCACATTGGTATAATGTAATTATACAATTCAGAACAAGATAGGAAAGAAAAAAATGCCATTGAATTTGTTGGATGAATAATGGTATGTGAATGACACGTGCCATTATTAATGTGCAAGGACAAGATACCCCATGAGTTGCAAATTACCACAAATTGCTGGATGATTTGCAGCATTCCACTGGCAGATTTCTAAAAACATTCTCTTACTCTTAGCCTCCTTGTGCATTTCATGAAGTTGCTGCATTTGAACACTTAAGTCTAGTAATTAATAGTGCAAGTACCCTTTTAACAATATGGTAATTGTTCATGACTGCAAATGAATCTTTCTGACAAAGGAAGCAAACAATTAATACTGTGGACTCTCATTCCTTCAGGTGATTAAATGTTTTTGGAGATTTTATAAATGTTCAAAATTTTACATTTCTGAATTACTTCACTTTATTTTATTTTCAGTTTTTTTCACACTTCTTAATTCCATCGTTCGTTCCCTCGCTTTATTTTTCTTTCTACTCTTGATTTGACATTGAATTCACCCACTCCAAATGCACCCTCCTTCTCAATCCTCTATTTTTTAGGGCAGAGTTTTACGGTCCCCCACTGGCGGATTTGCAGGCATGGGGCCCATAAAATTCATCGGGTGTCCTTCCCTCTGCCTACCAGCCCACTCCAACCTGGCAGCAAATTTACAGCGGGCAGGCCACAAAAGGAACACTTCCTGCCCGGCTGCAACTTTCAGGCTGGTGGGAAGAATTCAGGAGAGGTTGGAAAGCCAGGCAAGTCAGTCTCCTTGGGGCTTGGGCTCCCGCTGGTTTGGCCAGCAGCTAACTAAGGTGAGACTTCTCCTGAGATAGGGGTGGAACACTCACCTTAAAGCGATTAACACCGCTCCAATGTTAAACTGCTGTGATGCAGCCACCAGGATTGTGGGTGGGCTTCCCACTGACTTATTAGCTGGTAGTCTGGGACCCTGGTGTCCAGCCTGTGGTATCAGGGCACTTTTAAAAAATTCATTCATGGGATGTGAGCATCACTGGCTAGGCCAGCATTTATTGCCAATCCCTAATTGCCCTTGTTCAGAGGGCATTTAAGGGTCAATCACATCGCTGTGGGGCTGAACTCACATGTAGGCCAGACCAGATAAGGTTGGCAGATTTCCTTCCCTAAAGGGCATTAGTGAACCAGATGGGTTTTTACAACAATCGGCAATGGTTTCATGGTCATCATTAGACTGTTAATTCGAACATGGTAATATGACTAAGCAGAATCAACACAGATCTATGAAAGGAAAAGCATGTTTGACAGATCAATATTACTAGTAAGATGAATAAGGCAGAACCAGTGGATGTATTTGGATTTTCAAGAAAAACATTTGATAAATTGCCATGCAAGAGGTTATTACACAAAATTAGGGCTCATAGGATTGGAGGTAATATCATAACCTGGATTCAGGATTGTTTCATGGACAGCTACAGTAAAAGAGTAGGAATAAACAGGGCATTTTCACCTGGCAGGCTGTAACTAAAGGGGTACCAAAAAGATCATTATTTGGGTCTCAGCTATTTAAAATATTAATGACTTAGATGAGGGGACTGCATGTAGCATATGCAGGATTGGTGATGATACAAAGCTAGCTGAGAAAGTAAGCAGTAAGGAGGACACAGAAAGGCTGCAGTGGGATAGAGACAGGTTGGGTGAATGGGCAAGAACATGGCAGATAGAATACAATGTGGCACAGTGTAAAGCTCATTACTTAATTAGGAAAATTAAAAAGCAGAACATTTTTGAATGATGAAAAACTGGGAAATGTTTGCATTCAGAGGGACCTGGGTGTCCTGGTACATGAATTACAGGAAGTTAACATGCATGCAATTAAGAAGGGAAATGGCATGTTAGCTTTGGTTACAAAGCAATTGGAGCATCAGAGTAAAGAATTTTTACTACAATCATACAAGGCATTGGTGAGGCCACACCTGAAGTCTTGTATGCAGTTTTGGTCTCCTTACGTGGGGAAGGATATACTTGCCCTAGAGGGACTGTAACAAAGGTTTACTAGACTGGTTCCTGGTATGAGAGGATTGATCCATTAGGAGAGATTGAGTAAACTAGACCCATATACCCTGGAGTTTGGAAGAACGAGAGGTCATCTAATTAAACCGTTGTGACCTCCGTAGAGACCAATAACTTTTAAAGAGCAATTTGAGCTTCCAGTCATTAGCTGAAAGGATGGCATGACAAGATTGTAAAATAACTTTTATTTAATCAATGACTAAAGGCAAAACACACTATTTAACTAAACATTATTTTCTTTTCATAGGCAACTTATACTTTAAAACACCGAACAGAGTTTGTCCCTTTCTACTTTTAATGACAACCAAAAACCCTAAGTTTGTTCCAGTACTCAGTCTCTTAAGTAGACATCCAATTCCCTTGAAATCAATCCAAAGTGATTCACAGCTCCCAACACTATTTTCCACCATGAGAGTTTTCCTGGGGATGCTCCCTCTAATTCCAGCTAGGCGACCCCTCTAGCCTTGCTCTTCACAAAGTTGGTCTTCAAACTGCGCAAGAGCTCCCACCCACATTCTGCATGGTCAACGATAAAGTCAGCATTTTAGCTGCTTAAGGTGCAGGCTTGGCTAACATCTATCTTTTGTTCACCCCCACTCAGTTGGCTGCAGGCAAGAAAAAAACTGCAACTGCCTTCTTTCTGTAATATTTTTGGATTTATAGGGAAGCCTGTAATCTGACGCCAAAATAGCCTCCTCTATCCCCTTCTCCATGGAAATGGGAAGCACATGAGCCTTGTATCCAAGTAGAAATGCTAATCAGCTATTTCTGATCACCCCTGCCTTACATCTTAGAAACAAAGGCCTGAATTTTTCACTCGTCGGGTGCGTGCGATTGGTGGGCCCGGGGGAGGACAGGAAACGAGCCGCCGACCTCGATTTTACGCTGGCTGGCCAATTAATTGTCCAACCAGCGTGAAACATTCACTGAGAAAGGCTCAGCACTGCCAGTGGGGACATGAAGACGGTGAGCCTGGAGGTCACTGCGGGTGCTGGTGAGCTCCGTGAAGGCAGACAGCTGCCCCACGGAGCTGCAGACATCCACAGAATAAGCAAAACTACTAAAATGCTGCAAAATATGTCCATGCAGCACAATTAAGTACCTGAAAGCATACTTCATAAAAAAGCAGTCCCCAGGTATCTCTTGTTATTTTATTTCCCCAGGGATTTCATTCTGCCCTAAATCAAGGTTTGAACAAAAATATTATGGCCGCTTAGCCGTTTGGCCTATTTACCAACCGTAAAAGCGGACGGGCCACGAAAAATCACTTTCAATTGCCGCCTTAGCGGGCTTAATTGTCAGCAGGTGCGCTTCCGACTGCCGCGCCTGCCCGCCGAGTGAGATATCGCACAAGTGCGCGATGACGTCTGGACCCTCGCCCGACGTCATCTCGTGCTATTTTGTGGCTGGACGGGTCGGGCACGCACCACACGTTCAGGTTCCAGCGCAACTGTTTACAACCTGATATCAATAAAACCCTTCTGGGTCTGAGGGGACTTAGGGTGGTAACTTCAGTTCTGGGGTATAAGTTGGATGGCAGGAGCAGAACTGAAACTGATCTCCACTCAGGGGTGGGATGGCTGGTCATGCACAATCTCGCCATGTTCAGCTCATTACATATACACACGCAAGGAGCACGGCAAATCACACAGAGGGGTGGTGGTGGGGGGTGGGGGGGGGCAGGAGGTTGCCATCCCTGCCGTTACCTTATATTTAAAGGGGGATGCATTTAAAGGTCACTCGACAGCCATTCATTCAATGCAAGTCAGGAGTAGCAGTCTGAGCTGTCATTCCAGCAGGAGGGACCTACTGCAGGTAAAAGAATGCTGCAGAGCAGACAACGTGTGGCCCCATGGTTCAGTGAAGCCTTCTTGCAAAACCTGCTCCCGGCCATCCAAGAAAGTTAGGAGCTGCTATTTCCCAGGGATGGCAGCAGGAGACCCTCCCGTCAGACTTGCGATGGCCTAGGCGGAGGTCACAGCGGAGGTTAGCGCCTGTGGGGCCCACAAGAGATCAGCGCTGCATTGTCCAAAAAGGATGAACAATCTGCTGCACTCTGCCAGGGTAAGTGGCACTGTCTACTCACTGCAAAGTGACACTCATAACAGCATCAGGCAGTGTAAGTGTGCGAGTGCACAGGGAGGGCAGACAAGAGTTTGAGTTGCAGGACTCAGTAGCAGATGCTGTTGCACTGAACGTTTGGCAGCAACTTCATGCTCTCGATGTTCTATCAGTTACAGGACACCCTGCTCATTAATCACTTACTGTGGAGGGCTCAGGATCTGCCATAAGCATGCACACTCCTAAACTGCTCATGCACCCACTGATGACATTCAATCCTTATCTCTGTGAGCAGGACAAGAACATACATAACAGGAGGGAACAGGCCAAGACCAGTGGCAGCCTTCGAGATATTAGAAACCAAAGCACCTTCGAAGAGGAGGCCGCAGAAATAACCGGGGAGGAGCAGGACCGTGCCTGCGCCAAAGGCAAGACAGGATTCCCCCAGCTAGCCAGTGAGAATGTCTCCAGTCTGCAGTTGTCAGGTGCACTGACGGAGTGAGACATTGTTCAGGTAAGGGAGCCTGCTTAGGCACCCGCTAAATAATTTTCTTCTCCATTCCAGGTATCTGCAAGAAAAGGGGGAAGCAAAGAAGGGAGACCACCCACAGCTCCAACTCCAGCCTCAGAGGATGCACCATCACGGTGTTCACCTGCAACCCCCTCCAGCACAGAGACATTCACCTTGGTGGGTGAAAGTGACTCAGAGTGACAATCTGGTGAGCACTACACAGCCACTGTCCACAGCTGACAGAGGAAGTAACAGCCGAGGTCTCTGACACTCGGAGGACTGTTAGAGACTAGGCCCTCACTGAGCCCCATGCAGGTGGCCAGCCTCTGGATTCGACCCTAAGAGACATGTTGAAGATGCAGAGACAGGCAGGGGGACATCAGGCAGAGATGCCAGAGGCCATGTGCAGACTGGACCGAAGGCTAGAGAAGCCCGTCCACATTCTGTCTGCTGTCATGGCTCCAGCATGTGAGCGCTTGGCTACCTCCATGGAAAGGGTGGTGGTCGTCCTGCAGACCCAGGTCCAGCAGAACACACAGTGGCTGCCAGGTATGCGCTTAGACCTGCATTCTGTCACTCTAGCCATGGGTGCAGTGCAGCAATGGCTAGACAAGAGGGGGATGGGTTGCCTCCCTCCAGGGAGGAGTGCCATCCAGGCAGCCTGGGGGCTTCATCCCTGGACTTCACTCCACTGGTTCCCTGCCACTCAACTCCCCCTCTTCTAGTGACCTGATCGCCCCCAGCAGGTCAGGCCGAGGAGGCTGCACCTATGCAAGAGACCCTTAGTAGGCCGGGCCTTATAAGCCTCAGGCCACCAGAGGACACCTGCCAAAGTCATCACAGTCAACAAGGCATAGCAGTCAGCAGGCTGCTTCCACCTCAGCTATGGATGTTGGGGCTGCACTTAGGCATAATAATAGGAAAAGAAAGGTAAAGACATCTTCAAAGCACATAGGTGGCACGGGTGTACAACAGTTATATATTGTTTTGGCACTTAGGGGAGGTGGTGGCATAGTGATATTGTCACTGGACTAGTACTCCAAATACTCAGAATAATGCTCAGGGGACCTGGGATGGTGGAATTTGAATTCAATAAAAAACCTGGAATTAAAAGTCTAATGACGACCTTGAAACAATTGTCATAAAAACCCCATCTGGTTCACTGATGCCTTTTAGGGAAGGGAATTTGCCATCCTTACCTACATATGAACTCCATGGAGAGCCCTGTATCCATGACTACATGTGACTCCAGACCCTCAGCAATATGGCTGACTCTTAAATGCCCTCTTAACTGGCCTAGCAGGCCATTCAGTTCTCAAAGGCAATTAGGGATGGGCAATAAATGCTGGCCCAGTCAGCGATGCCCACTTCCCAAGAACAAATAAAAAAATATATGTTGCACTGTTTGGAAGTGTCCTGGTTCCTCATTATGCTGCTGGTTCATTAATGGTTGCGGGCATTTAAGGGTGTGGAACTTGGACCCCTATCAGAGTCCAATAATGTCCTCCCATAGAGTCACTTCTCTGACATAATCAACATTGTGATTGCTGAATATTCTGACATGATGGTGATTAAGCACTGACCATCATTTGTGAGTGTGCGGCCTGGCACACATCATGCGATCCATTACCTTGCATCTCACCAGCTTTGGAGCTCTGAGAATGATGCCTGTGCAGTGTGTGCAATGTGTGTAGCAGGGTCACTGCATCTCCTGCATTGTCCTGATATGAAATATGGATGGGTGCAAAAGGCTCCTCAAGGGGAGTTAAATAGGCTGTGTGAGTGGCAAGGAACACTGTAGGTGTAGTTTGAGGATTGAATGAGTGAAGATCTCCACTGTGGTCTGAGCAATAGAAAACTAGAAGCTTCCCTAGATGTTAGGAGAATGATGGAGTGCACACGTCCAATTATTTCTGGCTGTCCTTGTTACGTTTTAATATTGAGTTAACATGATGGTGAAGGCTGCAAGTAAGGAGGCAACGGCAAGTTGGCCTTGACTGCAAGAGGGATTGAGTGTAGGATAAATGAGCTGAGTTGACTGCAAAATTTGTGAGGCCTCACATGGAGAATTGTTTGGCCTGCTCGTCTCCTTAACAAGGGTAGGAATAGACCTTGCTCAAAGGAATTGCAACCAAAGTGCACCAGACATCATTAAAGGACCAGGGTATTATCCCGTTAGATAAGAGTGAGTAGAATGGGCCTGTGTGCTGGAACATGTGCAGAACTAAGAGGCTTTCTATTGTCATGAAAATATAATAATTTTCTTAATATTATTGTGATTTATTGTAAAGGTAGGTTAACAGTGAGTTTGGATTAGTTTCTCTGTGTGGATGTGTTTGTGGGGGGGATTTAGCTGAATTGGAGACGGCTGGTCTAGAGATTTTGAGTTAAAAAAGGAAGCTAGGCTTGAAATGCTAAATACATAAACATGACTGAAGTTTTAGAATGTGAGGTGTGAGGAATATTTTATTTTTAGATAAATTAGGTTAGTTTGAATGTCAAAGAGGTGGTAAGATGTTACACCTAGCCATAAGCAGTTAAGCCAAACAATGCGTTCATTTTTCCCAAAGTTAATGATAATATGTGTACTAGAGATATTTATATTATGAGAAGAGTAAAGTTGCAAAGACATATTAGAACAATGTAATTTACATTAAAAAGGGGAGAAACATGTATAAATGAGATGAGGTTATGTGTAAGGGAGAAGGCATTCTAAGATCTAACACAAGTGTGAAAAGCCGCTGTCTACAAGAACCAAAGCTAAGAAAACTCACTGTGAATGTCACTGTCCAGAGTATTTTGTGCTTTGCCTAGGTCTGTTGAAATTTATTTGTTTTTACTGTTGCCTTAACGGAGGGGTAAGTGGGAGCCAGATTAATTAGGGGGTTTAGGAGTTATTATAGTAGTAATGTGCAAACCCATGTATGTCCTTAAAATCTTTCATTAATAAATGTTTAATTCAGTTTTGGTAAAAAAAAACTTCTAAGTCTCAGTGGACTTATTACTGCTGATTTTAAGGCAGGCATCTTGAAATAAAATACAAATTGCAAAACAGTTGTGGCAGCTGTTTCAAGTTTCCCTCTGGGATTTGAGCAGCTTGGCATTTACCATAATACTATGTGAAGTATCAAGAGCTCTTACAAGTCTCTGCAGGGTCCATGCAGGAAAGGTGTTTAACTTAGCTGGGGTGTCTAAAATGATGGAGCCTTACAGTAATAGTAAGGGCATCTAGGACTGAGATTTGTAGGAGTCTCTGCATTTGGAGAGTCAACACCCCATAGTGCAGGTGAAGCACTGTCAACGAGTGGATTCCAAAGTAATCTCTAAACTTTTTGGGATGATAAAGATGTCAAGGGATATGGGGCGGAATTGTCCCAGATTTACACTTAGTTCAGTAGCGGGCAGGAAAAATGGCGCTTTACCCACTGGACGCGATGGTGGTTTTTCATGCCATATTGTCCCAAACCCACCACATTAATTATGCATTCCTGGGATACATGCTGTTTCCATTGCAGATGGGCTCTGATTCGCCTGCCACACCATCACCTCACCACTTCATCACACCAGGCACCACATTTAAAGTGCAGCCGTGCTCAATGATTCTAGCCCAGGACTACTCCAAAGGAGACCCCGAAAGGCAAGGAGACTGCAGCCCTCGATCACCTTTTGGATATCTTGGAGACCCACTATGATGTCCTCTACCCCCGCTCTGGCTGCAGGAGGAGCAGCAACATTACCACTCCGGCTTGGTAGGTGATGGCAGTGGTGATCAGTGCCAATGCTGCACAGGAGAGGTTGGCCATCCAATACTGATAGAGGATGAATGATCTCATCCGTGCAGTCAGGGTATGGTAATCATCTCATCATTCTAAACTCACACAGTCAAACCCATCACACATTCACTGGCATCTTCACTCACTGCCAGCTCAAGGGACATCATCACCCATTCTCACATACATACCCTACATGTCTCCACTGGAGACTGCCGTCTCAGCCCTCGCCATCTTGAAGTGACTTGCACAGATCAGCATGTGCCCCCACACATACCCTGGGGTTCTCTCCTTCCCCAGTACAGCCCTGGTCTTGCAGCCTCTTCCCTTGCCTGAGGCCACTTACCCAAGAAAGCCCTTGCCCTGCAGCCATTGAAAAGCCACCCAAATATGGCTGATCTGGTAGATAGAGACCTGCCCGTGAGGCCCCCTAAAAGTGCTGTGGTGCTGTCTGTGAAGCCTGGTGCTGATGACTGCGAGTGCTGACCAAAGCAAGGTAGGCAAACAAACCTCTAAATCCCGAGCAAAGTGCAGCCCGCCAGGTGCACGCCTTATATATGCTGTTCTGAAACATGTCAGCGTGTTTTCCCGCCGACGTAGACTGACGATCCAACAGGGGGGATGAGTCCGGTGGGCTGGCCTTATAATAATATGCTGATGTATTACAGCGAGGTTCCTGAACATCCTATGGCAGGGAATGCGGCCCACCATCGGCCTGAGGAGTGGACGATTACAAACTGATTTCACCACGTCGTGAAACTGATTTTTGCGCTTCTTATCGTATTGTCCACTCACACCATCAAACACGCCTAAGGCCAGCAGGCATGGAAAATCCCTGCCATGGGGTTACTGTGGGCGAGTGGCGATCAGGGACCAGTTACAAGAGCATCGCTGATCAAGCTGCATGGAGGAGCCATCTCGAGGGGCCAAATGGTCTGTTCACGCTGTTCCTCCCTGTGCTCCCATGTTTCCGGTTCCATGTGAAAGAGCTCTCTGCAAGGTCTGCCCCCCCATTGGGAGCAGGTGTGAGGGTGACATGAGTGCATCCCTGCTGAGGTAAGATTTCATGTTGCTTTCAATGTACGGGCTTTGTGAGGGCATGGGAAAAGTCCCATTGCAGCTTACAGGTGCCCGAGGTTGCAGGAGAACGGAGTGCTTTGTAGATACATACATTTAGTGCAAGGCTTCTGTATATCAGCAGTTCACCACCATCTTCTCAAGTGCAACTAGGGATGGGCTATAAATGCTGGCCCAGCCAGCGAAGCCCACGTCCCGTGAATTAATTTTAAAAAAACACAGTTTGGCTCATGTAAAGGATCACGACACCAGCAGGGCAGACGTTAAGTAGTGCAATTTAATTCAGCTTTCATAACTCAAAGTCTGTGAGAGCAAGTATAATGTGTGTTAGAAAAAAGGAGCTGTGGCCTGCAAGCCAGCAGCGGATACAAAACCGAATAGTAAAGGAGATGTATCAGCAGCTTACTGTGCCTGGAATCTATGTTAGCTATTAGATTTTTACACATCTGTCTGCTATGTCATACCCTTGCAAGGGCCCCTGCATGTTCCTCCATGAAATCCTGGCCCTCGTCATCTCCATCCCTTTCCAGTCCTCATCATCGGATGAGACATCTCTGTTCTCCATGTCTCTCTCTCTCAGCCAAGACATCCCCACTTTGTAGTGCAAGGTTGTGCAGGGCCACAGCAGACAATGATGAATCAGGGCACTCTCTGTGGTGAGTGTTGGAGAGCCCTGCCTGAGCGATCCAAACATCTGAACCTCATCTTTAGGAGGCCTATCATTTGCTCAATGGTGGTCCTTGTGGAGGCATGTGCAGCATTGTAGCTCTCCTCAATGGCACTCTGCAAATGGTGAACTGGCATCATCAGCCAGATCTTCTGGAAGTATCACTTTTCCTCAAGGAGTCAGCCCTGCAATTGCTGAGGCCCTTCAAGAGCTTGTAGCACCTGGGAATGTAGACATTGTGAGAGGTCCCTGGGAACCAAGCACAAACGTGCAGGATTTGTCTTGTGTGATCCCATATCAGTTGCACATTCAAAGTATTTACTGTTGATGAGTGTGTCTAGTTGATGCCAGGAAGCTCTCAACATCACTTGTATGCAGCCAATGGCCCCTTGCACTTGTGGGAATCCTGCAGAGTCCAATGTTCTGGTTGCCTGGCACTTGGGATCCATGCGGAACTGAACAAATTAGTGTCCTCCCCTGAAGTGGGCTTCTGTCACCTCCTGGATGCACTTGTGCATCGCTGAACGGGAGATGCTGCACAGGTCCCCAGTGGAGCCCTGGAAGGTGGCACTGGCAAAGAAGTTCAGGGTAGCGGTGACCTTTAATGCCACTGTCACAGCATTGCTTCCAAGTCCTTGCGGACTCAGGTCTTCATGGAGAAGCTGGCAGATATGAACAACCACATTCCGAGGCATCTTAAGATGCCTCTGGCATTGCCATTCGCTCATCTGTACATTGGTGCAATACACCTGCAATATACCCGAGTTCGGGCCAATGCTCGCTGTCGCACTGGCCCCTGGTAACCAGCATCCTGACTTCCTTGAGGCCCAGCTGCCTCTTGCTGCTCAGGTCATTGCTCCTCCTGGCCCTGGGCTAACCTACGTCAGTTCCTCCACATCTGGACCAGGCCCAGTAGAAAGCCTGGAGCCTGCATCATCGAGGCCTCAGTGGACCTGTGAATGAATTGCATTAATCCATCTGAGTCAACATATTCTTTGTAGATTAGCCTCTATCTCTGAGGTTGAAAGCTAGTGCTAAGCCCTGTGCCTGGCTTCTGTCTAAACATGGCAGCCATACCCACCCCCACTTCCAGCCAAAGCTGGAGAACCAGAGATGAGTGTTCATCTCGTTCACACATAACTGTACATGGATACAATGCGCATTGACAGGGATATGACAGCCATGTGCGAGAACCCTCCTCCAGTCACTTTTCAGCTTGCCTACATTACCCTCGAGACCCAATAGAGAGATCATTGCCTTGGCATCATAGACTTACTACATAAGCCCTCGTCAGCCATGACCATTTACCCAGGAGGATGGAAGTTTGGAATTGGGGGTTTGCTGTCATCCACCAGCCATGCATCTTGGGGGCATTCACCTCCCTCCATCCCCTCATCCCTGCCCCTGACTGCAGCAGATGGCAAATCACATAGAATGAACGCAGCTCCACACCTTGATGGTGTCTCGCTACCATTCGATCTGTTAGTCATGGGGCAAAGCTAGTTGATTGGGCGTTGGATCCTCGAGAGCAGATTTCAGCTGAGCATGGTTCTCCATGGAGTGGACTAATAATTAATAGGGTGCCCCTTTGCTCAGCCCAAAAAATGAAGCTTCAACTCCTCCCACCCTGAGACCCCTCGTGTATTAAATGCTTGAGAGGTTTCACCTTGAGAGTTACCCACCTGTTACACACCAAGATCCTCCCCCTACACAATCACCACCTTATCATTCATCTCCCTCCTGTTACTATTTAACCTCCCACCCCATCTCCCTCAACCCTGCCATTACCCATGGCCCAATTTCATTTTTGTGTACCTTCTGCTCATGTACCCATAACTGTCGACATCCTCCTAACGCCCCTGACCCTAACCATTCTCGAGGCCAACTACACCATGATTTTCTGCAATAACCCCGCCATGAGACCAACCACTACCACAAACCATGAGCCTAGCACTTCCACCCTATCTGATCCTTTGCCTCCTTTGACTGTGACTGTACCCTCTGCCTCCCAGTACCGTCCTTTAAACCCCTAGGACCAAATTCAAGAACTCACAGACCACACACAGTCCAGGCAAAGGCATCCAGAGAAGGAAGTCAGGCTGTCCGGTTCATGTTAGAAGGGTGTCCAGGGAAGAAAGCCAGGCTGACGAAGCATGTTTAGAAGGATAAGCATGTCACACATGCCTTAGTCCTGTTGTAGTGCAGTGGAGGCCTCTCTGAGGTAGATTTCGAACAGATCTAGCAACTCAAGATTGGGCATCCATGAGGCGCTGTGGGCCGTCAGCAGCAGCAGAATTGTACTGAATCACAATCTGTAACCTCATGGACCATCATATCCCCCACTCTACCATTACCATCAAGCCAGGGGATCAACCCTGGTTCAATGAAGAGTGCAGTAGGGCATACCAGGAGCAGCATCAGGCATACCTAAAAATGAGGTGTCAACCTGGTGAAGCTATAACTTGCATGCCAAATAGCATATACAGCAAGTGATAGACAGAGCTAAGTGATTTCACAACCAAAAGATCAGATCTAAGCTCCGCAGTCCTGCCACATCTAGTCGTGAATGGTGGTGGGCAATTAAACAACTCACTGGAAGAGGAGTCTACACAAATGTCCCCATCCTCAATGATGGGGGAGCCCAGCACACCAGTGCAAAAGATAAGGCTGAAGCATTTGCAACAATCTTCAGCCAGCAGTGCTGAGTGGATGATCCATCTCGGCCTCCTCCATAGGTCTCCAGCGTCAAAGATGCCAGTCTTCAGTCAATTCAATTCACTCCGCATGATATCAAGAAATACCTGAAGGCACTGGATACTGCAAAGACTATGATCCCTGACAATATTCCAGCAATAGTACTGGAGACTTCTGCTCCTGAACCTGCCGCACCCCTAGCCAAGCTGTTCCAGTACAGCTACAACACAGGCATCTACCCGGCTATGTGGAAAATTGCCCAGGTATGTCCTGTACACAAAAAGAAGGACATATCCCACCCGAACAATTACCACCCCATCAGTCCACCCTTAATCATCAGTAAAGTGATGGAAGGGGTCATCAACAGTGCTATCAAGCAGTATTTGCTTAGCAAGAACATGCTCACTGATGCCCAGTTTGGGTTCCACCAGGGCCACTCAGCTCCTGACCTCATTACAGCCTTGGTTGAGACATGGACAAAAGAGCTGAACTCCAAAGGTGAGAATGACTGTCCTTGAGATCAAGGCAGCATTTGACCAAGTGTAACATCAAGGAGCCCTAGCACACCTGGAGTCAATGAGAATCAGGGGAAAACTCTCCACTGGCTGGAGTCATACCTAGCACAAAGGAAGATGGCCGTGGTTATTGGAGGTCAGTCATCTCAGCTTCAGGACATCACTGTAGGAGATCCTCAGGGTAGTGTCCTAAGCCCAACCATTTTCAGCTGTTTCATCAATGATCTACCTTCCATCATAAGGTCAGAAGTGGGGATGTTCGCTGATGATTACACAATGTTCAGCACCATTTGCAACTCCTCAGATACCGAAGTAGTCCATGTCCAAATGCAGCAAGACCTGGACAACATCCAGGCTTGGGCTGACAAGTGACAAGTAACATTTGCGCCACACAAGTGTCAGGCAATGACTATCTCCAACAAGAGAGAATCCAACCATCGCCTCATGATGTTCAATTGTTCAATGGCATTACCATCACTGAATCCCCCACTATCAACATCCTGGGGGTTACCATTGGCCAGAAACTGAACTGGACTACCCATATAAATGCTGTGGCTACAAAAGCAGGACAGACGCTGTGATGAGTGAATCACCTCCTGACTCCCCAAAGCCTATCCACCATCTACAAGACACAAGTCAGTAATGTGATGGAAAACTCTCCCCTTGGTTGCATGAGTGCAGCTCCCACAACACTCAAGAAGCTTGACATCATCCAGGAAAAAGCAGCCCATTTGATTGGCACCACATCCACAAACATTCACTCCCTCCACCACCGATGCACAGTAGCATCAGTGTGTACCATCTACAAGATGCACTGCAGGAATTCACCAAGTTCTTTCGATGGCACCTTCCAAAATATACGGCCACTACCATCTAGAAGGACAAAGGCAGAAGATAGATGGGAATACCACCACCTGGAAGTTGCCCTCTAAGTGACTCACCATCCTGACTTGGAAATATATTGCTGTTCCTTCACTGTCGCTGGGTCAAAATCCCTTCCTAACAGCACTGTGGGTGTACCTACACTACATGGACTGCAGCGGTTCAAGAAGGCAGCTCACCACCACCTTCTCAAGGCCAACTAGGGATGGGCAATAAATGCTGGCCCAGCCAGCAAAGCCCACATCCCATGAATGAATTTTAAAAAACCACCGGCGCACAGTGGCAGCAGTGTGTACCATGTACAAGATACACTGCAATTCACCAAGGCTCCTTTGGTAGCACCTTCCAAAGCCACAGCCTCTACCACGTAGAAGGACAAAGGCAGTAGACACATGGGAACGCCATCATCTGAAAGTCCCCCTCCAAGCCACTCACCATCCTGACATGGAACTATATCACCCTGCCTTTACTGTCGCTGGGTCAAAATCCCTAACAGCATTGTGGGTGTACCTACACCACAGGGACTGCAGCAGCTCAAGAAAGCAGCTCACCACCACCTCTTCAAGGGCAATTAGGGATGGACAATAAAAAGGCTGGCCTAGCCAGCGAAGCTCACATCACTTGAAAGAATAAAAAATAATAAACAAACCCCAACACAGCTTCCTTCCCCGAACGCCTTCCGAACATGACCCAGACACCTGGCTTTCTTGCCCAGACACTATCCCACTCTTCCACCCTCAGCCAGCCAGCCTCCACTCCACCCTTTCCCCCTTCGCCTGCTTTCCTGTGATGCCTTCACACAGCTTGACCAACCAGAACTGATCCCAGTCAAGAGGCTACATTTCTGTTCAGCCCCCAAGAAGGCCAAAGCAGTGGCTACTCACTTCAAAGTGCAGGGAGAAGTCAGCCTCTCAGGTGCACAACCACTTACACGCAGCCATAAATGTGAACGCTCTAATTGCTCATTGACGGAGGATTTAATTTGGAGGCAGCAATTAATTCTGGTGAGCTGCCCTTTTAATGAGCAGGCATGGCACGCAAATACAGGCAAAAGGCCTTCCCGACATTGTTTGTCAGGAAGATTGACCCACCTTTAAAGTCCTGAGAACTTAATTGCTGAAGTTTATCCTGCCTTTGGGAAACTTATTTTTAGCCTCCTGTCAAATTAAGTTCACTCTGTCTGCCAAGCTTCCCGCTGCAGGCGGGCCCGGAAGTTTCTGGCCTTAGGGTCTTCTCACTGGGGACTTGGAGAAAACTGTCACTGTCTCCAGGTGTTAACATCCAGTACCTTGATCTCAATAAAAGAAGATCAGCATTTCTTCAACATTTGCCAATTAAACCTCCTGGATTTACTGTCAGGTAGACGCCAGCATAGTTCACATGACTCCTTTCATTCAACCTACATTTAAAGGTATAGTCCCAAACTATGATAATCTTATAAACCTAAAACATGATAATCTTAAAAACTTCACATGTAACAAACATAAAATTCTTAAGGGGATTGGCAGGTTAGATGCCAACAAAGTGCTTTGCCTGGCCGGGGAATCCAGAATACAGGATCGAGTTTTGGAATAAGGGGCTGTTCATTTAGGACTGAGATGAGGAAAAACGTCTTCACTTAATGAGTTGTGAACCTTTGAAATGGTATCCAAAATGGGGTATGATTGATTCCTTCCTCCAGAGTGCTAAAATCTTCCGGCTTTGAGGTACCAAAATGCATACAGAAAGGTTAACAAAGATTCAGAAAAGGGGAAAGAACCAATATCTCCTTATTAGTGTGTTTTGACTACAAAGATCACTTTTAACTTGTGTTTCACTAATAAAAGAGACATATCCGAGATTGCTGTGCTGCACACATAGTGACATTAACACCACGCAACATTGAGGGATGAAATTACATTCCCATGAGGTGTTGCATAAGCATTCTATTAATAATATAATGCCTCCAAAAATGGAAATGGGCGATCAAGGAACAAAGGACTAAAAATTCGATTGCTCTTGCTTTCGGGTGCAGGGTTCACAATTTGTGATTAGACTGCACCTGATCCTTTTGAGGCTGGCAGCATGTAAAGTTTGTACTGCCTCCTCATTTCAATGCTTGTAGTGTATAGTTATGTGTGACCCACACTATTGGTTGGCTCTAGCTGAACGCTCAATAGACAGCCCAGCAGCATGTATGTGTGTGTGTGTGTGTGGATGCGTGTGGCTAACGTGTTCTGCTAGCCTCTTAAAGGCAGCCTGTCCCTCTTCAGGGGTAGCTGCACTGAATGCATAGAAGCAATTGCTGACTGCTTGGAATGCAGGTGTCTGTAAGGAGGCCAATTCCTGGAGTCTCACCTGAGTGCTTCAAGTACAATGACATCACCAGGGTGATTAAGGTCAGAAAATGCATCTTAAATGACATCTCCTATCCACCACACCACTGTGCTCATCTCCTGCTGCTCAATGCACCACACATCCAATCACTCACCCATCAGCACTCCATGGCATTCATGTCTCAAGTCTAACATTCAGTTGCTCCACCTCAACCTCACATACCCAACAATTCTGCCAGCCTCATAGCCAGCTCTTGCAACCTCCACATGTCTCCAGCTATTTAACTATGGCAGGCAGATCACCCAAACACAGTGTAACACACTCACTGACATTTTTCCCTTGCTCCTGCAAGGTGGCCTACAACCATAGAGAGGAGAGCAGAACTGGAGAAAGCCAGGCATGCCTGAATCACCTAAAACAACAAAAGGAGACTGTGGAGACTGAGGAGATATCATGGGATTGGCTGTGTCAGAGGCTGTTGCATACGACAATGCCAAGACCATTCAGGATAACACTATGTTCCTGACTTATGTGAACCATGGACCTCTTGCTCCCTAACCTCACCACCCTTCCCTCAACCCAACCTTTCCCTTCCGATTTCTTGCTTTCAGACACCTGCTCAGTCACTACAGCCTCATGGGGGAAGTGCAAGAGCTATACTACACCTCTGATGAAGAAGCAGCATCACTTGATCTGACACTCGCAAACACCAGCTCAGATATTGGCATTGTGCGTATAGAGTTGGAATCTGCACATGGTGAGTCACTGGGCATGAGAGAGCTGCAGCTAGGCCAGGGTGTAAGGACGGTTCATTTGCCAACTTATCAGAGGTCACAGATGCATTTTGTTGCAGAGGACTCAGACGAAGACACAGGGGGTAGCATTGGGGAGAATGCTGATGACATATACAACAAGAAGTATGCCAAAGAGCCTCTTGTTACTGTCAAGGAGTAAGGATGAGTGTGGCTCCAACATGGAACAAGGCATTGTGCAGAACTTGGAGCTCATCCTTTCCAGTGTGGAAGTGGTAGTCAGTTCCATGGCAACATTTTCAGACCCAGCTGTGATGCAGCATCTGGTGGCTGCTGTCTCCGCATCTACACTGTCAATCTCCCTCAGAATCTTATAAGATCACTTCTCATTCTTCTAAGCTGCAAAGAGTATGAGCCAACCTGCTCAACCTTTCCTAATAAGACAATGCCTTCGTCCAGGAGTCAGCCTAGTGAACCTTCTCTGAGTGGCTTCTAATGCAAGTATTAAGAATTAAATACTCCATACAGTACTCCAGGTGTGGTCTCATCAATGCCCTGTACAGCTGTAGCAAAACTTCCCTACTTTTATATTCCATCTCCCTTGTAATAAAGGCCAACATGCCATTTGCCTTCCTAATTACTTGCTGTTCCTGCATGCTAGCTGTCATCCAACAGGTTACTAGGATTGTGGCGCCATCCTGAGGGTGTGGCAGTGGCTCAGGTGTGCAGGAACCTGCTGTCCACCCTTTGGATGATTGCACTTATTCTCCCACCACTGCAACTCTGCCAGTCTAGTTGCTGCTGCCTCCCAGTGAACCAGCCCAAACTTCTGTTGCCCCATGCAGAGATGGAGTAGTCCAAAGTCAGGCACTCGAGACCCAGAGTAACTCGAGGTGCCCTGCAAGGCCATCTGCAGTCTCCCCTATGACACTCAGTAGTCAATGGGATAGTGCTGCATGGAAGCTCCCACAAGACTGGCACGATAGGGATGTACAAAGGTGACATTCTTCAGTTTTATAGGTATCATTCAATGTGGTGTTGGATGAAGTTGTTATGGAAAGGTTTTTTGTGGTTGGTTTTTATTTTGGGGTTTTGGTGAAAAGGATTCTGTGATGGCACAATGGTTAGGAAGGTGGGGAATTGTGCAGCAATCAAGGTGAAGGGATGATGTCCTGAAGGAGCAGAATCCTGAATAGGTGCTTATGGTCAGCCTGTCTGGAGCAAACGGGTCCCAGCCTCTTCCCTGCCTCCTCTTCCTCCTCCTCTTGCTGAAGGTGGCCTCCATGTGCCTAGAGACAAGGGCCACTCCCTCATGACGGCGATGGGGATCAGCAGATCACCACTAGTTTGGAGACACACTTCTGAGAGTATTGAGGGGCTCTCATTCTATACTCATTGTCCTTGTGTGGTCAGGTGACAGAGGGGCTTCATCAGCCACATCCCTTGGCCTGAAGCAACCAGCCTCTGGTTCTTCATAAAGTCTGCCTCAGGATGACGGCATCGCGTTTGCTGGCTGGGTAGTGGGCATTCACCAACAAAATGGTTTGGGTATGGCCGCACATCAACTGCATGTTAATGAAGTGGAACTCTTTGTTGTTCCTGTACTTCCCTACTTAGATGTGGGGTTGCAGAGACACATGCATGCAGTCGATGTCTCCATGTATCTTTGGGAATACCACCACCCTGGCAGAGGCACATGCCCACTCCATTTGTTTCTCTATAGCTAGAGAGAAGACGATGAAGTCCCCACTCCAGGTATACAAGGCCTCCCAACTCTCAGAAGCAGCAATGAGGGAAAACTGGGAAATGTTGGCAATGTCACCTGCTCCCTCCTAGAAGAAACTGATTATGTAGAAGTTGAGGGAAATAGGTACCGTCTGTGCCCTGATGCTAAAGCTCTTTTGAAGGAGATGGCACAATCCTGTAACCACCTCCTTTGGTGAATCTCAGGCACCTCAGGTACTGCTCCTGGCTGAGGTGGAGATAGGAGAAGTGCTCTCTGTAGACCCTTTTTGGGTCAGACAATCTGTAGAGGAACCTCCTCCTCCTCCCTCTATGCAGAGATTCCCCTCTCAGCAAACTCAGCTCCATCTCCCTATTGTGTTACAGCCCAAGATAGCAACTCCTCTGACCTCCCTGTCAGGATGCAGCAACACTCCCTCCGAAATTCAACAAGTCACCAAAATCCGCCAATAGCACACCAAGTAGCAATAAGTCTGAAAGTTGGATGGCTGACCATTTGAATAGCATTAGTGGGGAATGTTAAACTAGGAGTGTTTAGCACATCGCATTAACTGAACTTGCCTGGTCCAAATTGTCAGACCTTGCACCAAACCAACCTGAGAAGCTGTTTGACATCATAACCTGCCCACCGTCAATGCTTCTGTGTCCACATGGCACACTCATGACAGTGCCCTTTGCAGCCTGGTGCACCACGCGTCCTGCACCAGAAGTGTTTGGAAACGGTGCACTCCACATTTTCAGCAACTCCCCATCCATAAAGCAAACTTTTTGGCAAAAAATGTAAGGGAAGCTAGATAGGGGCGGAGCAATGTCTCTTCCATCCATTTTACACTCGGGCCTAGCAGAGCTAGCCAATCTGTGCTGGTGTTCAGATCACTGCTAAATTTATCAACCTCCTCTGGTAGCCACCTGAACAAGCACAGGCTTCATTTCAACATTGTACCCATTTTCAGAGGTTTTTATGACGATTGTTAAGACTAGTTAGAGTTTGCGCTGTGCTGGCTCTGACTAATTTTTAGGACCCACAGTGCTTAGAGGGGCTGCAGAAGGCTGCCAAAGAAACTGCTGGGTAAGGTTTTTGTACTCAGCTGAATGTGGAACCAAGAGGAGCAGGAGTGCTCATCGTGCCTGCATATCAATAACTTGGGCTGTTGTCAGCCAGCACCCATCACCCCACCATCTTCCCCCACCCCCACCAGTACCCCACCACAATATCTTGTCTTCCACACCCTCCCTGGACTTAGCTGCTGTTAGTGAGACAGCCAAGTTGGAGTGCACTAAAGTGGTGTTTTGCCTCTGGAGGCGTGACAGGCAGCTTACCGCAAATATTAAAATAAGGCCCGATGCCCAATTTCTGTCGAGTCTTGAGCCTCCCACTGTGGGCCCACACTGGAAGAGAGCCAATAGCTATGCATCTGAAAATAAGACTTACCAGGTTTTTTACCTTAGTAAATTCGATAATGTAGACATTTTGGGAAGGAAATGGCAACGTGTTATATATTAATGACAAACATGTTCACACATTCACATGAAATTGCTTTGTGAGGAAGGTGTTAACCCACCTTATTTTAAATGTGTTAACCTTGTATTAAAATAGTTAATGGGTAATTTTCATTTGAACGCATTTATGTATTTTTTCACTAATATTGCAATTTTAATGCAGAAGATTGAAATATTTTAATTCTTTCTGAATGTTATTTCAAGTAAAGTTGCCGGAATTTATTTATTTTTTAGGTGAAGGAATGTTGCAAAGTGAAATTGTAAAGCTCGGGGAGTAAAATAAAAATATTGCTTTCTTTCTACGTTTTCTTATTTGGGATGGTAGAAATTGCTCATTGTGTGGCTAGTTAGTGGCAGCCATGAGGTCTTTACAGTGCCCCACATACTGAGTTTGGTGCATCTACAAAGTCACCATGGAGACGTGTTCAGAGGAGGCTGAAAAGTTCCTTCAGGTAGGGAAATCAGGGACAAATGAAGAACATGACAACATTAGGACATATGAAATAGGAGCAGGAGTAGACGATATGGCCTGTCAAGCCAGCTTGGCCATTCGATATTATCATGGCCGATCTTTGGCTTCAACTCCACTTCCCTGCGCTAAATATTCCTTGATGCCCTGACAGATCAAAAATCTGTCTCTCAGCCTTGAGTATATTCAAGAGTGCAGCATCCGCAACCCTCTGGGATAGAGAATTCCAAAGATTCTTCATCTGAGTGAAGAAATCTCTCTTCATCTGGGACAGGGAGAGCTGGATAGAGGGCCAGTGATAGGTGGAGATAGCCAAAAGATGTCATAGACAAAAGGACAAAGGTGTTGAAGCTGGTGATATTATCTAAGGAATGTGCTAATGAAGGTACAGATATCCCTAGTGGGGGTGGGGTGGGGGTGGGGCGGGGGTGGGGCATCTTATTTGTTTCATTGAGAGACCCAATTCACTCAGGTTCTCATCATAGGACAACCCTTTCATCTGTTATGGCCGGGTGAGGAGGGGCGAACTGGCTCCCCTCTATTCAACCTCCTCGGTTGGTCACAACAAAGGTTTAAGTTTCTTTTTGCGGGGATATGCCCTTTTCCAGATCAGAATGTATTTAATTATTTAAGCAGCGAGCAATGAGGATCCAAGCAAACAAGGTTTGCTTGAGTCAAAGGAAGAGCAAATTTATTAACCACTAAACCTGAGAAAGATAACACACACACACACACACACACACACACACACTCTATATAGGGCAGAATTTTCTGGCTGGCAGGAGGACGGAGCGGGCACAATAGGCACGGACCCAATCGCCACTCACGATTAGGTCTGCGCCGCCATTTTACATGGACAAGCCAATTTTGGCCTGCCCAGCATACTTCACGATTCCCGTGCATAACGGGAGTGGGCGGGCGGCGGCAGGTGTGCTCAGCCTGCTGGGTCCAATGGCGACCCGGCGGCCTGTATAATGGAAGGCCTGGCGGCCTTAGAAAGGCTGCTCGCAATGGCTGGGCGAAGGGCAACGGAGGTGACGCAAGTCTGGAGGGTAGGCCATCGGGGCAGGCCAGGCTGGAGGGTAGTCCATCAGGGCAGGCCAGCCGGAGGGTAGTCCAGCGGGGCAGGCCAGGCCGGAGGGTAGGCCATCGGGGCAGGCCAGGCCAGAGGGTGGGGCTAGGGGCCAGTGTGCCCTATGTTTTTCCGATGACTGCCTCGTTGCCCTCCTTGAGGAGGTGACAGCATGGCAGGAGGTGCTGATTCCCCAGGGCGGGAGGAGGAGGCCCCCCCACCCTCCCCACATGACAAAACGTGCCTGGGAGGAGGTGGCGGAGGTGATGAGCTCCTGCAAAGTGATGCGGTGCACCTGGATCCAGTGTCGCAAGCGCTTCAACGACTTGTTGCTCTCTGGAAGGGTGAGGACAATGTTGGCATTGGTCACTTAACCCAGCAGGTCAGCTTTCCCCCCTGCTGTCCTCCACCCCCACCCCCACCAAATCTGAGTGTAGTGACTGCATTGAATCATTGACGGCATGTGTCCTTTGCTGTGTGGGCCAGCAGGTATTGCCCATGCCGAGGTCAGCCTGAGAGGGTGGTGAAGAGATGGATTCTGCGCCCGCAGCATGTGGAACACTGAGTCCCACATGACTGTTTTGGGGGTAACCTGGAGGAGCTGCACCTAGGCTTCGTGCTTGAACTGCAGGACATGTCCAAGTCAGGGTGATGACATGCTGGGAGAGGACATTCAAGTTGGCATGGCAACAAACCATCTGCTGCGCTCTGCGCTCCACGTGCTTGCGCCTCCTTGCTATGGAAGGATATACCTTGTGGTGCCTAATGTGATGTAGGCAGCATGTAGCCAAGGGGGATGGTGGGGGTGGGGAACAGGCCTAGCACCTTTAGATGAGTGTTCTGCAGCAGCGGGGTGAGGAGGCACTGGAGCCCTGATATGTCCCACTCTGGTTGGGGTGGGCCATGCGCGAAGAGAGTCCATGTACAATTTGCACAAATCAATGCTCTTCTCTCATTTTCAGGAGGAGAATGCTCATAATGCGGCAGAGCATGTGAGGACTGGCCAAGTGCAGTTAGTCATTCTCAGCCGGTTTGAGCAGGAGGCCCTGGATTTGGAGAGGCGCCATGTGCCCAGGTCCACTGGTGTCAGTGAGGCTGGGGCTCCACGGCCAGGTATTTATGCCCAGCAGTGAGGTCAGCATTGTTCTCCCAACAGCCATAGCAGTGCTGAATGTTAAGTGATTTAAATTTGCAACATGGCTTGACCATTGCTTATGGAAGAATGAGCGCATAATGATCTGGGGGACAGGGATGCACTTTGTCATTGTCTCCACGTTAACTGATCCAGTGTCCTTGTTCTTCCTTTCAGTATCAGCGGAGCAGGGCCGGGAGGAGGAGCAGCAGAGGCCCCTTCTCACACCTGAGGGCCCTGAAGTCTCACCAGCGTCACACCATATCTGCCAGGCAGGCACCAGTGCAGATATTAGCACCTCGATGAGAGTTAGGAGCATCGGCTAGTGTCCCTGGGCACAGCGGTGAGGACTCTTCACAGTCGGTGGAGGAGCTGGCAGGGACAGAGAGTGCCCATGGCGCCAGCAATCAGAGGACTGCAGGGGACAGGCACATGCTCAGTCAGTGCCTGATAATGTGCCTCTGGAGTTGTCCGCGACGCAGTAGGGGCAGGAAGTGCAGTGGGTGTGCCGGAACCTCTGTGGGAGATACATGAGGCTATGCTTGGCTTGGCCTCCGTGGTGGAGGAGTCTACGCGGACGATCGCTGAAGCAGTGAGTCACATGTCCAAATGCCATGTATCCTCCATGGAGAGAGTGGCAATTCTCGTGGAAAGGCTCCTCCAGGAGATTCAGGGCTTCCTGGGGATGCGCTCGGACCAGTAAGCCATCACATCAGCATTGATCTCAGATGATCAGTGCCAGTGTGGGAGATGGTCTGGGCACCAAGTTTCCCAGCTCGGTGCCCATCCATCCACGGTGAGCAAGGAGGTCCGAAGTGACCTCATGTCGGTGCAGCAGCTGCCTGTCGTCTCTGCGGGCTCCTCTCGGGGTGCTCTGGATGAGGGCGGTTGCTCCTCCGCCCCTCTCCCAGTGAACGTAGTATCCGGTGAGGCTGCGACAACTGGAGAGATGCCAGCTGTGGAACTGGCAGCTCCCTCCCAGGCGGAGCCAGCACAGGCTCCACGGGCCAGAGGATGGCCGCCAAGGTCATCGAGGCCAACAGGACAGCAGAGTCAGCACGCTGTCTCAGATACCACTCCAAGTGATGGGGCAGCACCAAGACGTTGCACCTGGAAACTAAAGCATAAGGCACCTTAAGCACACCACGGGTTTATCGCTGGTGCTTTTGTGTTGGCCCGAGATGAAGTCTTTATGATCTGCTTTGATTTGGAACACCATTGTCATTTTTTTGGCTTAAGTTTCTTTGCTTGTGATATTAAATTCAGACATGTGACCATGGCTGAGGGTTCCTGTTTTCTTCTGCATGTTTATGGTTTCCAAAAATGTTAGGAGTGCTTCGGCTTTATTAACAAGGCCCTTAATTACTGCTCCTAACCTGGCAGATTTGGCACTTAGGTATCGAGTATGGAGCCTACAGCCCAGGCTTGTCCTGGGGTCCATCTGTGGTGTGCTAGCTGAAGGTTCATTGGATTAAAGCATCCCGGGTGTCCCTGCTTCCCTGGAGTATGCCCGGGTCAGCGTCTACCCCCTCAGCATTTCCCTGTGCATGCTCATCATCGGACTCACTGCTGGACTCATCGTGTGCAGCCGCAACCACTGTGTCAACGTCTTCATCATCTATCGCCCCCTTTCCAGCACAAGATTGTGGAGAGTGCAGCATGCAACCATTATCACCGAAACATGATCTGGGGGTTACTGGAGTGCGCCCCCTGAGCGGTCCAGGCATTGGAGGCGCATTTTGAGAAGACCGATGGCTCTCTCCACCACAGCCCTTGTGGAGGTGTGGCTTCTATTGTACTGCTGCTCAGCCTCTGTTCTTGGATGGTGGAGAGATATCATAAGCCACCTTCCGAGGGGATAGCCCTTGTCACCCAGCAGCCATCCATCAAGCTGGGCTGGAGGCCTGAAGAGCCCCGGCACCTGGGAGTGCCTGAGGATGTAGACATTGTGGGAGCTGCCTGGGTACCTTGCACAGACTTGTAGAATCAGTATCCTGTGATCACACACTATCTGCACGTTCATGGAGTGGAAGTCCTTTCTGTTGACGAAGGCACCGGGCTCACCTGCTGGAGCCTTGATGGCCACATGTGTACAGTCTATTGCACCCTGGACACGGGGGAAGCCAGCAATAGCCGCGAAGCCTCTGGCTCGCTGTGCCTGATTTTCCTGGTCCCAACGGAAGTGGATGAAGGTCAATGCACACCTGAACAGAACGTCTGTAACCTGCTTGACATGAGTGTGGACAGCTGATTGGGAGACTCCGCAAAGATCACCCACCGACCCCTGGAAGCTCCTTGGATGGCTCCCAGAAGCATAGAAGTTGAGGGCAACTGTGACCTTTAGAGCCACTGGCATGGGGTGTCCACCCACACAGTTAGGGGAGATCTCAGGGCCAATCGTCTGACAGATGTAGTTGACTGTCTCCATTGAGAGACAGAGCCTCCTTTGGCACTGCACCTCAGCCGTATTAAGGTAGCTGCTTCGCCGCCTGTATACCCTGGCAGCAGGATAGTGGCATCTTCTGCAGCACCTTCTGCATTGGACTACCTCTTGGCCCTGCACCCCTTGTGCCTGAACCTGTCCTCCCAAAGGTGGCTCACCTGGAGGCTGAATGTGTACTCCTGGCCTTCTCCTCCTTCTAGCCCTTCCTTCCTCCTCAGAGGAGGTGACTCCAGTGGACAGTTCAGCTCCCATTCCCAGGCTAAGGAAAGGCTTCCTGAGGTCTCCAGGCTCAAAAAAGGTTCCTCACTGCAGAGTGCTGACCTGAAGGTTAAGAGTCCAGACAAAGCGCTGGTATGTGTTTTGAAGTAATGCATGATCACACAGGCAAGTTTCAATAACTTTGAAAAATCAATACTTGAGAGAGCACACACAGTGAGCCCTCTTATCCCACCCATGGATAAGGTTTATACAAATGTGTCCTACCCACCTGCCTGTTGCGCCCATTCGCCGATCCGAAGTTTGCACGTTCGCCAATAAATCAGTGTTGATTGGTGAGTCAAGGGCCTTAAGCGGCATGTTAATTAATGGCGGGTGTGCAGCGTATATCATCACACGCTGCCCAATGAAATATCGCGATGGCACGCGGTGACATCGGGACACTCGCCCGGCGTCACTGCACGTCATTTTTTGTGCGGACGTGTGGGGCCCGCCCCCGCACGCCAATGGGAAAATTCTGCCCACGGTTAAGTGTCCTTTGATTGTCTTTGAAGCGCAGATTTTAAACGTTGCGGCAGACTTAGATTAGTTGGCTTCTTAGATGCGGTCAGATGTAGAAGGTGCTGCAATTATGATGAGATCTCAGTTCGTTGGTGGCTTTCTGGTAGAGTTGGCTTCTCAAAGCGGTTGACACGCTTATTCCAAATGAGAGAGAGGGATGGAGGGAGAGCCCTCCACTTATTACCTCGGCTGAAAACTTTGACACTTCCTGGGGAACATTTTCCCCCCGTTACGGGGGAAGTGCGGGAGTGGGTGCCGGTGGCCGTCCTTCCGATTGGCGCCCCCAGTCGGGGAGGTGGGGGGGGGTGCGGGGGAGCGCCGCCATTTTATGTGGGCGGGCCAATTAAGGTGACGTCAGCGAGGAAGCGCTGTGCACCCCCTGTGCGGGCGGGTGGGCGGGGGGGGGGGTGGAATTCCCTCGGCCGGGAGTGCGCTCTTTTGCTCATGTGCTTGAGGAATGCACAGATCTCCCTGAGGCAAAGTGCTTTCTCAGGGAGATCGGCTCAGATTCAACAGTTGACAGAAAGGTAATAAAAAAAATTTCCTGACATGTCCCCTCATGTGACAGTGTCACATGAGTTGGGACATGTCCTTAACTTTTACTTAAACATTTGATAAACATTTAAAAGCCCCCATGAAACCTCATCCCGCCCGTGGATGAGGTTTCATGCTTTTTCCGAGGCCCGCCTGGGCTCCCGGCCTGCCCGCCAACCCTAAGGTTCGACGGGCAGGTCCATCAATCAAGTTAATTAGTTTTCTAATGGCCTTAATGTGCCGAACTGAAAGTCGAAATGACGCGGGGTAACCTCTGGATGCACGCCCGACGTATCCCCGCGTCGGTGAGCAGGCCCCACCCCCGCTCGCCGACCGGAAAAACCTGCCCCCTTGTCACTTGCAATCTCTCTTTACTGGCTGGCAACCTTGCCTTGAAATACGCCACATACTGGGGAGAATCCTCTCCTCGGCGGGGCAGGGGTGGGGGGGGGGGTGTTGGGCGGGAGTGGGCGCAGGTGGGGGCACAGCCGATTGCCATTTTACATGGGCGGGCCAATTAAGGCCCGCCCAGCATGACGCCCACCCGGAAGCGCTGAGCGCTCCATGTGCGGGTGGGGGGAATAGGCTGAGTCGGGGCTTGCGCTCTTTCGTGCGTGTGCGCAAAAGGACGCAGAAATCTCCATGAGGCACGGAGATTACTTTGATTTTTAAAAATTTTAATAAAGGAAAAAAAAATTTAAAGACATGTCCCCTCATGTGATTGCCGTTCCTTCACTGTCGCTGGGCCAAAATCCTGGAACTATCTTCCTCACAGCACTGTGGTTGTACCTGCAGCGGTTCAAGAATGCAGCTCACCACCACCTCCTCAAGGGCAATTAGGGGTGGGCAATAAGTGTTGACCCGGCCAGCAAAGCCCACATCCCGTAAATGAAAAAAGAAATTCTATTAATGTTTTAAAACCTTCATGAAACCTCATCCCGCACGTGGATGAGGTTTCATGATAAATGCGAAGGCCGCCTGGGCTCTTCGCCTGCCCACCAACCTTAAGGTTGGACGGGCAGCTCAGTTAATTATTTCAATTGGAATTTAACTGGCCTTAATAGGCTTTTGACAGTTCGTCAGGTGTGCAGCTGGCTCCGGTGCGTGCCCACTGAATTGAATATCTGAATGACGCACAGTGACATCGGGATGCACGCCCGACGTCACCGCATGTCATTTTACGTGTCGGCGAGCGGGGTCCACCCCCAATAGCCGACCTGAAGATTCTGACCATTGTATATTTCCAAGAGGTTTTGGGTGTGTCTGTCTGTGGCAGCCACTGTTTCAGTGTCCAGTACTTTTCATTTTTACTGTCTTTTCCTTAGACAGTTACGAATTTCGATGGGTGTCTGGATTATAGGAAATATCTCTTTCTTCACACTCCACTGAGGGTGATTTGTTGGTTCCTCACCTTCACCTTGGAATGTGGCTTTGCATTTTTTAAGCAGTTTTTTCTGTCTCAGTCCAAATTGTAAAAGTTCCAAAGAGTTGAAAGTTGAAATATCATATTTTCTTAAAAGCAAGGGGCATAGTTTCATAACACATCTCAGGGACCAATCGAGTGAACCTTTGCTGTGCCTCTCTGATGCAAGTACATCCTTCCATAAATATAGAGATCAAAACTGTGCACGGTGCTCCAGTCGTGGTCTCAACAAAGCCCTGTACAATTGTGGCAAGACTTCTTTACTCTTGGATGCCACTCACCTTGCAATAAAGGCCAACATGCCATTTTCCTTCTCAACTGCTTGCTGTATTACCATGCCAATTTTCTGTGTTCTTGTATGAGTACATCCAAGTCGCTCTAAACATCAACACTTACAAGTTTCATGTCTTTTAAAAAAATATTCTGCTTTTCTACTCTTACAACCAAAGTGAATAAACCCACATTTCCTCACATTACACTCCATTTGCCAACTTATTGCCACTCATTTAACCTGTCTATGTCTCTTTTCAGCCTTTGTGTCCTCCTCACAGCTTGCATTCCCACCTAGCTTTATATAATCAGCAAACGTAGATACATTACTCTCATCTAAGTAATTAATATAGATTGTAAATAGCTAAGGCCCCAGCATTGATCCTTGTGGCACTCCACAAGTCACAGCCTGCCAGCTTGAAAAATGCCCTGTTTATCCCTACTCTTTGCTTCCTGTCTTTTAACTGATCCTCTAGCGATGTGAAAATATCACTCCCAACTCCATGAGTCCTTTTAACCTTTTGTGTGGCACCTTACCAAATGCCTTTTGGAAATTCAAGTACACTACATCTATTGGTTCCTCTTTATCTACTCTATTATTTCCATCCTCAAAAACCTCTTATAAATTTGTTAAACATATTTCTCGTACTATGCTTTTCTAAGTGCTTTGCTAAGACTCCCTTAATTATAGATTGCAGCAATTTCCTGATTATCACCATCAGGCTAACTAGACTGTAGTTCCCTGTTTTCTCTCTCCCTCCTTTCTTGAATAGCAGTGCTATACTTTTCTAATTTCCAACCTACTGGGGCTGTTCTAAAATCTAGAAAATTTTGGAAAATCATAACTAGCACATCCACTAGGGCTGTCATATCCTGGGGATTTGTCAGATTTGTCCTCTAAGTTTCTCCAGTATTTTTTCTCTGCTGATATCAATTAACTTAATTTCACTCTCATTACTCTTTATTTCTGGTGTGTAACTTGTTTCTTCTACTGTGAAGACAGACACAAAATTTGTTCATTGCCCCTGCCATTTTTCCATTTCCCATGATAATTTTTCCTGTTTCTGCCTCTAAGGGACCAACATTTTCTTTAGCTACTCTCCTCCTTTTTATATACTTGTAAAACCTCTTACAATCTTCTTTTATATTCTTGGCCTGTTTTATTTTTTCCGTTTTTATAAACATTTGGTGGCATTTTTCTGGTTTCTAAAACACTCCCAATCTTCAGACTTACTACTACTGTTTACAACATTATACACCTCTTCTTTAAAACTAATACAATCCTTAACCTCCTTAGTAAGCCACAGATGGATCTTTCTTTCTGTTTTGTTTTTTAATGGAATATGTTATTGTTGAACATATTAAATTGTTTCTTTATAAGCTTAAATGTTCATTTACCACCATATCTTTTAGTCTATTTACCCAATCATCTTAGCCAGCAGGCTCTCATACCTACATAATTGGCTTTAATCTTGCAAACTTTTAGATGGTCTTGTCCACAAAGTATAGTTTTGTCAATGAATGTTCAAAGTTTCTGAAGAACTGGAACAACCTAATCATTATTTTATCATTCAACTCCACAATATTTGGGAAATTTTAAGGTCTTGCCTGGTACTTATTCACTGAAATTAGGAATCTTAAATGGTTTGATAGTACAGAACTTGAGTATTGCTGAAAAAAGGGACATGTCAAACCTTTTCATTTTGCACTCATCAGGACACTTTGCAAGAATACCAATATAAGGGGAAAACAACTATTTATACTGTATGTGAAGAGAGTGCTGATTGGTTGGCAAGTGGACTCAACCATTCAATAACTCATTCCTCATGGCAATGCCTTGACCAATCAGGGTCAAGCTGCCAAGCTGCCTGTTTTAAATTTCATACAATGCTTGGCAGTTAGCTGTCAGCCACCATAATTGATGCATTCTCCATTGCAACGCCTCTACCAATAAGAGTCCACTTGTCAACCAATCAGCATTCTCTTCACATATGGTATAAATTGTTGTTTTCCCCTTTATATTGGTATTCTTGCCAAGCATCCTGATGAGTGTAAGACAAAAAGCTTCAACATGTCTCTTTTTTCAGCTACTCATTGATTTGCTTTCTTAATTTTTTATTGTCTTCCTGTGACATATTGTCTGAAGAATAAAAATAGCAGGGTAAACCAAAGTATAAATACCCACGTTGGTTAATTTTCCAACATTGGCAGGGAAATTAACCAGCCAGCAACATAATTTGAAACTTAGGAGAGCGCTAGTTGGAAATTTATACACCTTTGCCCGAATTTCCCACACATATTACGAGGCTCTTGACTATAGCAAGGCACAAAACTATCCTTGATAGCCGCTAGCCGAAATGAGGAACAATCTCAATCCAACAAATGCGTACTCATGGTGGCAAATTATCCTAGAGTTGATTGAGGCAACTTCTTGCAATTGTACATCCATTTTAAAGCTCAATTCATAAATATTTAAATTATGGAAAACTTTCTTTCTATTTTCTGTCAAGTGTGAGACATGATCAGCAGAAGCCAAATGAAAAAGCTGCAACTTGCTGTTCTGTAGACAGACATAGCTTCACATTAATGCATACATATCCAGCTGGCCATAAACATTCTGCCTGCTTTGGATCAATTATAACTATTTGATAAACTGATAAAAACAAATTCCAGACACAACGGGGATAACTTTGTACATTAGTGTGGAATGGATGATAGCCAATCAACCCGCCACAAATATAAAAGCATTCGGAGATATTGTGAAGGTGAGCTGAGGAGTGCCAAGCGGAGTTTATGTGAACAAATGCAAGGAAATGAGACTAAATAGGGAAGAAACAGTGGTAATATATGTTAACAAGTCTTAGGCTACAGGACACAACACAGGAGTGTGATTGTGGGTTATTGGTGGATAACTCACTGAAACTAACATTTCAGTCTGGCAACAGTATAGAAAACTAACCAGATTTTACAGCTTGTAGCCAAAAGAATAGAACGCAACTCATAGGAGGTGATAACGTGTCTGTACAAAGGCACTGGTACAGTCACAACTTTAGATCTATGTGCAAGTCTACTAGCCCATACTACAGCAAGGATATCCAGTCACTGGGGTAATACAGACAAGTCGTGTGAGTTCTGAGGAAAGGCTAAGCAACCTTCAAATAAAAGCTAAATACTGCTAGAAATCTGAAATAAAAACAGAAAATACTGGAGAAAACTCAGCAGGTCTGGCAGCATCTGTGGCGGGAGAAACAGAGTTAAAGTTTCAAGTCTCTATGACTCTTCTTCAGAGCTCTGAGTTTTTCCAGCATTTTCTGTTTTGATTTATTATTAAGCAATCTTGGATTATTTATCCTGCTGTGGGCTCGGCTCAGTGAAAGTATTATTTACCCATTCCCTATTCTTAAAAGAATAGAAATATTGAAAGCTAATAATATGTTTGGCATTGCCACAAACCCATGAAGCTTAGAAAGGTGAAATGCAAATAACTGAAATTTAACCACTCCATACAGGCTGCGGAATGTGGAATGAACTGGCCAGGGACATCAGGGAGACAGATAGTGCTGAAAAATCCAGGGGACAATTAGGCACGTATTTGGGGGTTTGGGCGATTGAGAGTTCAGACAGGCTGGGTGGACTAGCCTTTTCCAATCCAGTAATTTTCTATATTTGTACATGCTTCCACCCAGACTGTGAAAAAATAATTCAGCACAGTTTAGGCATCAAATTTGGGGCCTTGTGATCCGTATGATTTGATACCACACTGAATGACATATTTACCCAGAAACCCTTTGAGGGAGCATTGTTATAATATCTTTTGATGCTCGGTATTTGATGTATTTGGTAACACTTGATGGCATGTACACCCCACGTTCAACTTTATGATAAATTCATTAGTTAATGATTAGAATGAAATTACTTGCATATTGATATGTTTATCATTGCTGCCTTAGACAAGAAAAAACCCTAACATGCACACATAAACAACTTAGAATCAAGTACTCTAGAGACCGTAGAACAGTTTGTTGCTATGGAGACAAAGCCAAAAAAAAAACTGTATTGTGCATACGTTAATGAGGCCCAAATGTGTTGCTAGGCAATTACAGCTAATGCACTTGTGAAAAAAAACAATGTTCTAGATTATTAGTTTTTTAATTATGATGGTTAATTAGCATTGTTCACATTAATTACTTAAAATTCATATCTAAATTATAATTTTTTAATAAGTCACAGACATTTGCTATTAAACTAAAAAAAACTTTCCAACACTCTGCAGGCTCTTGTGCTCTATAGTTGCCAAGTTATTGTCATAGAGACGTATGAGATTCATTAGCACAACCCATGCTTAATGATAGTAATACGTCTTATTGTCCTTAAATCGTAACTGTGCGCAGTACTGTGCAAAACAGAACAGCATTAAGAAACAATGAATATTTAAATAGGTCAAAGGTAACTAAAGGAAACTACAGTTAAATTCCCTGATACACTAATCTATTTGGATTTATTTTTTCCAAAATGTAGTTCCCATCATTTCGGTTCAATGACATTTAGTCAATTTTATTACAGATGTGCAGATTCTTAATAGCAAAGGGGAAACAAAAGAGCGATGTTGCTGTAGATTCATTGGATAATGTCTATACAGATAGTGCAAATTAAATAGCTTCAATGAAGTGTAACAATCAACTCAGCAATCCATCTTTAAACACTCGTTCTGATTTGTACATGCAAAATGTTATTTAAAAAAAGCTATGATTTTTTTTTTCCCCCAAATTATTTATCTTCTCCCCTCAGTGAAATCTCCAGACCAAGATGGTCTCCATTCACATTTTTAAAACAAATAAGTAAGGACATTAAAGATGTATTAGTTGTGGTTTTCTAGAAATCGATGGGACAGATTGGGAAGGCGGTGGCGTAGTGGTATGGTCTTTGGACTGGTAATCCAGAGACCCAGGGTAATGCTCTGGAGCCCCGGGTTTGAATCCCACTGTGGGATAGTGGAATTTGAATCCAATAAAAATCTGGAAATAAAAGTCTCATGATGACCATGAAGCCATTGCTAATGCTAATTAGGGAAGGAAATCTGCCGTCCTTACCTTATCTGGCCTACATGTGACTCCAGACCCACACGCCAACGTGGCTGACTCTTAAATGCCCTCTGAACAAGGACAATTCGGGATGGACTTTAAATGCTGGCTGAGCCAGGGTCGCCCACATCCCATGAACGAATTTAAAAAAAGAACCCAGGGACAGGATTTTCAGCTCGGCACGCAAGAGCGTAAAATAGTGCGTGATGACGTTGGGCGAGCGTCCCGGCATCATCGCGCACTCGCGCGACGTTTCAGTCGACAGAGTCACATGAGAGTTTACCTTAATTTTAAAATCTTTATTTTTAATGTTAGAAATCTTCAGCTCCCTGAGGCAACTCTATTTACCTGCTTTTCCAATTTTAATATCGTGTCCCATGTTTTGGGGGAGGATTAATCCCTTGTCGGGCGGACGCGGCAGGTGGGCCTGGGAGTGGCCGCGCAACAGTCCGCCTCCCATGATTGGACCCCGACTGTGATTTCGGCCAGCCAGCTTGATACGCGTGCTGATAACCTCAGCGCTGATGGGGTGGGGGGCGGAAGGAGCGTGAGCCCTGAAGTGTGCACATGGACGCGGGTGCGCTCAATGAAAGCTCCCTGAAGGAAAATCCTCCCCCAGAACATGGGACACAATCTTAAAATTAGAATCAGGCCATTGTGAGTGAAAACAGAAAACACTTTTATGACACAAAGGGCAGTGAACACGTAGAACTCACTCTCTCAAAATGTTGGGTCAACTGAAATTTTCAAGACTGAGCTCGATAGATACTTATTAGGTGCAGGTACCAGGGCAAAAGCAGGTAAATGGAGTTGAAATACAGATCAGCCATTGTCCAAATGAATGGTGGAACTTGTTCGAAGGGGTGAATTGCCTACTCCAGCTCCTATAGTTTGTACTTCTCAACTTGGGGGATTTCTCACCCTCAATAAAATGCCTCATGCCAGAACCACGACCTACCAGAGGCAATGTCCCCTCTAACTTCTGTCTGCTGTGTGGGCCTACTTATTGCATTGCACAGTCTCTTTAAGATTGACACACAGCCATGCATGCATTATAAAGGGAATGCTGCTTGTTGTGTCAACCTTTGACCCAGAAGCAGCATAGTTAAGAAAAGTTGCAATTTCTTTAAAAGGCCTGTGGAATTTGTAATTGTTTTTAAAAATGTTTGAAAAGGAATTTTAAGAATCTGCCAAAATTGTAAAGGGATCAATTGTAATTGCTTGGATAACACGTAATGCTGGTGCATGTGACTGGCGACCCTTAACCTGGGAGCTGTACCAACAGGTAGGAAGTTAAGATACAAAGAGCTGTGTGACCAGACACTGGGAAGACAGACAGAGGACAGCTACAGGCAGAGGAGCAGGAGGGTGCAGGTCCTGATGCAGACAGAAAGAGAAAGGAGACAGAGACAGAAAGAGGAACACACCAAATTCTCGTGTTAGAAGAGCGGAAGATAGGAAAAACTTACTCCTGCGAGATGTGGCACCAATGCCTAAAGGCACCTTGAAAGGATCTGAAATCAAATCAATTTGGGGCACTGCCCATTTCATATCAACAGACAGAGCTGTTCCAGCAATGGAGCAAAGCTGAAGACCTTCGCAGAGAAGGTTGCACAGAGATGCAATGGCCTATTCACCCTGCGAACGCAGAGCTCACTCTACATGGACATGCTATGGAGCATAGTATTTCGCTAGGCTGCTGTCTTCCGCCATGCTGCCTTATTCTTTTTTACCTCCTCCTATAGCATGAAAAAAACTACTCAGAAGCAATGCCTTACCTTCTCCACAGTACTTCTGCATATATCTCGGGGTCTTGGGGCTGGGGCGCAACGATAACCCAATGGAGTGGGGGAGGGGGTAAAGTGCACATCTCAGTGAGCAAATCTGTGGAAAAATTATTTGTAAAAGCATAAGTAAAGCCAGAAATAAGCAAGCAAACTGTGGGATCTCTTTAAAGTTCTCAATCTCCTCGCTTCCCTTTGAACCGGTGACTTGGGGGGCAGCTGTGCCTGTTTGATCCACTTCTAACTTTCCCATAATGCAGTAGTGGCAGAAAAGCAGGGCATTTCTGAACACAGAGCCACAAGGCGAATGGCACCCCTTGGCAAATGAGCCTTACGAGGCTTGGGCAGATGGGTGGTGAAAACTTACAAAAAGATCAAAGAAATTTGTGTCTAGCATAATAATGGTGCATTGCGACATAAGGAGCTAAGCACAGGATTTAATGCTATTTTTAATTCAGTAATGGCATAACACGATCCAAGTGTTAAAGATAGTGAGGGAGTGCAGGGCCCAGGATACCAGGAGAAGCACCTTGTCTTCTTACAGTTATTGCATATTTTATGTGAACCTGAACTAGGTTTAATACCTCATCTAAAAGATGGGACTTGTGATAATGCAGGGCTACCTTAATATTGGAAATGAGGTATCACTCTAAATTGTGCGCTCAATTCCTGCAGTTGATCTTGACAGCAAGCTTGATTATGTCCACACTCAGCAGTCAACCTTACAATTTCCAGCAGGTCAGCAGCTTGCATTTATACACTGCCTCTAACACAGAGAATTGTCCAAAGGCATTACCAGACAAAAATAGATGCTGAGGCAGAGAAGGAGATATTAGGAGGGGTGCCTAAAGCTTCATCAAAGAGGTGGATTTTAAGGAGATTCTTAAAGGAAGAGATGAGAGAGGGAATTCCAGTGTAAGGGTTTCATAGCTGAAGGCATGTTGCTGACGAGAGGGTGCAGAGGGGTGGATGGTGGGAGGATGTGATAACAGGAC
Organism: Cetorhinus maximus; assembly: GCF_964194155.1. Lineage (NCBI taxonomy): Eukaryota > Metazoa > Chordata > Chondrichthyes > Lamniformes > Cetorhinidae > Cetorhinus > Cetorhinus maximus. The sequence goes on along the minus strand of NC_135879.1, from coordinate 207,189,404 downwards.
ACTTAGAAGATTTCAACGGGTTTAGACAAAGTCAACATGGATTTATGAAAGGGAAATCATGTTTGGCAAAGCTACTGGAGTTTTTTGAGGATGTAACTAGCAGAATAGATAAGGGAGAACCGGTGGATGTGGTGTATTTGTATTTTCAGAGACCTTTTGATGAAGTCCCACATAAGAGGTCGGTGTGTAAAATTAAAGCACATGGAATTGGGGTAATATATTTGCATGGATAGAGAATTGGTCAGCGGGCAGGAAACAGAGAGTAGGAATAAAGGAGTATTTTTCGGAGTGGCAGACGGTGACTAGTGGGGTACTGCAGGGGTCAGTGCTTGGGCCCCAGCCATTCACAAGATATATCAATGATTTGGATGAGGGAACCAAATGTAATATTTCCAAGTTTGCTGACAACACAAAACTTGGTGGGAATATGAGCAATGATAGGGCTGTTAAGAGGCTTCGAGGAGATTTAGACAGGTTGAGTGAGTGGGCAAATACATGGCAGATGTATCCACTTTAGTAGGAAAAACAGAATGGCAGAGCATTATTTAAATGGTGATAGATTGGGAAATGTTGATGTACAAAGGGGCCTGGGTGTCCTTGTACACCAATCACTGAAAGCAAGCATGCAGGTACAGCAAGCAGTTAAGAAGGCAAATGATATGTTGGCCTTCATTGCGAGAGGACTTGAATACAGGAGCAAGGATGTCTTACTGCAGCTGTACAGGGCCTTGGTGGGACCACACCTGGAATAATATGTGCAGTTTTGGTCTCCTTGCCTAAGAAAGGATATACTTGCTATAGAGGGAGTGCAGCAAAGGTTCACTGATTCCTGGGATGGCAGGATTGTGGTATGAGGAGAGATTGGGCCAACTAGGCCTGTGTTCACTGGAGTTTAGAAAAATGAGAGGGGATCTCATTGAAACATATATAATTCTGACAGGGATGGACAGGCTGGATGCAGGGATGATGTTTCCTTTGGCTGGGGGGTCTAGAACAAGGGGTCAAAGTCTCAGGATATGGGATAGACCATTTAGGACTGAGATGGGGAGAAACTTCTTCACTCAGAGGGTGATGAACCTGTAGAATTCTCTACCACAGAAGGCTGTGGAGGCCAAGTCACTGAAGATATTTAAAAAGGAAATGGATAGATTTCTAGACTGTAAAGGCGTCAAGGGGTATGGGGAGAGAGCGGGAGTATGGTGTTGAGATAGAGGATCAGCCATGATCATATTGAATGGTGGAGCAGGCTCGAAGGGACAAATAACCTCCAATTTTCTATGTTTTCTAAGTTCCTATGGTCAGGGAAACAAATATATTTTGGTTGGAGTTTACCAAGACAGAGAGAGGCAAGGATATAAAGGAAATTAAATACAGAATTTTCAACGTGATGCAGTGGAGTATTGCGAACTATCTTGGTGCCGGATAGGATACAGTTAGCAGGGATTTGATGAGATGAAGCAATGGTATACCACATTCACTGTCACAGGGGGTGTGACTTTGATTTGGGAATTTCAGTGATTCAGGGTTGGAAACCTGATTGGAAAGATTCAAACATAGAAGAGGTGAAAAGGTGGGCATAGGTTTGGGAGGCACTAACATGTTCAAGGACTGGAGCGGAAAGGAAAGTCGGAGTTGGGTCGATATTCACTGGAACAAAAGGATTGAAGTTGGCTTTTGAGGAAGGGGTAATGACAGCAATTTTAAAAGGGAGATGGATAAAACACAAGGACAGGGAATAGCTTGCAAAATCATTTTGCAAGAGTGTTCAGCAGTTTCGGAAGGATGGGGTCAAAGAAGCAGGAAGCTGGGTCTGGTAAACAGGATGAACTCGAAACAGTCAGTGGAGAAGAAAAGAGGCTGGGGAGGTATCTTTGCTCTCCGGAAGATCTGGGAATAGCAAGTGGGCCACTTATTGTTATTTAGTCCCTGCCTTAGCCCAGTGTATCTGAGTCCAGGGACCCTGGGACTTTAAATCACAGAATCTAAATGGCACAGAAGGAGGCCGTACAGCCTGTCGTGTCTGCACCGGCTGTCCAATGAGCATTATGACCTAGTGCCATTGCCCTGCCTTTTCCCCGTACCCTTGAACATTGTTTCCATTCAAATAATCATCTAATTCCCTATTGAATGCTTCAATTGAACCTGCCTCCACCACACTTCCAGGAATTGCATTCCAAACCCGAGCCACTCACGTCACATTTGCTTCTTTTTCAAATCACTTTAAATCTGTGCCCTCTTGCTCTTGATCTTTTAACGAGTGGGAACAACTTCTCCCTATCTACTCTGTCCAGCTCCCTCATGATTTTGAAAACTTCTATCAAGTCTCCTCTCAGCCTTCTCCTCTTTGAGGAAAACAGCCCCAACCTCTCCAATCTATCCTCATAGCTGATGTTTCTCATTCCTGGGGCCATTTTTGTAAACCTGTTCTGCACTCTCTCCAGTGTGTTCACATCCTTCCTATAATGTGGTGCCCAGAACTGTACACAATATTCCAACTGAGGTCTAATGAGGGTCTGATATAAATTCAGCATTACCTCCCTGCTCTTGTATTCTATGCCCCTATTAATAAAGCCCAGGATACTATGTGGTTTATTAACTGCTCTCTCCACCTGTCCTGCCACCTCAATGATCTATGCACATATACACCAAGGCCAGAATTTTTCCCGCGTCGGGTGGGCTCGGCGGGAGCGGGTAGTGGCGGTCACAGAGCCGACCGCCACCCGCGATTGGCTCCATACCGCCATTTTATGCGGGCGGGCCAACTAAGGCCCACCCAGCATAATACACGAGCGGTAGCTGTGTCACATGAGATGGGACATGTTTTCATTTTTAATAAAAAGTTTTTATTCAATTTGTAAAAGCTTTAGGAAATGTCATCCCACTCGTGGATGAGGTTTCCTAAAAAATGTAAAGGCCGCTTGGCCTTTTTGCCTGCCCGCCAGCCGTTAGGTTGGACGGGCAGCATAAATTTGAAATTAATTACTTCCTTAATGGCCTTAATAGGTCTTTTAATTATCGGCGGGCACGCAGCCGACTCCAGCACGCGCCCTCCGAACGAAACCTCACAGGACAGCACGATGACATCGGGACGCACGCCCGAGGTCATCACATGTCATTTTACGTGCCAGCGTGTCGGGCCTGCCCCCGCATGCCAACTGTAAAATCCTGGCCGAAGTCTTTCTGCTCCTGCACCCCCTTCAAAATTCCATCCTTTATTTTATATTGTCTGTCCATGTTCTTCCTACCAAAATGCATCAACTCACACTTCTCTGCATTGAACTTCATCTGCCATCTATCTACCCACTCCACCAATTTGTCTATGTCCTCTTGAAGGTCCACACTGTCCTCGCAGGTCACAACTCCCCCAATCTTCGTATCATCCACAAACTTTGAAATTGTCCCCTGAACACCAAGATCTAGATCATTAATATACATCAAGAAAAGCAAGGGTCCCAATACTGACTCCTAGGGAATTCCACTACAAACCTTCTTCCAGCCTGAAAAACATCCATTGACCATTACTCTCTGCTTCCTATTTTTCAGCCAATTTTGTATCCATGTTGCTACTGTCCCATCTATTCCATGAGCAATAACTCTTCTCACAAATCTGTTGTGTGGCACTATGTCAAATGCCTTTTCAAAATCCATGTACACCACATCAACAGCATTACCCTCATCGACCTTTTCCGTTACCTCTTCAAAAAACTCCAGCAAGTTAGTTAGACATGATTTCCCCTTTAGAAATCCATGCTTGCTCTTCCTTATCAACCCATATTTTTCCATGTGAGCACTAATTCTATCCCAAATAATTGTTTCTGGAATCTTGCCCACCACTGAAGTTAAACTGACTGGTCTATAATTGCTGGGCTTATCTTTACAACCTTTTTTGAACAAAGGCGTAATGTTTGCAATTCTCCAGTCCTCTGGTACCTCCCCTAACCCTAGGGAAGACTGAAAGATTATGGCCAGTGCCCCTGCAATTTCTACTCTTACTTCCTTCAATATCTTTGAATGCATCTCATCCAGTCCCGGTGCCTTGTCAACTTTAAGAATTGACAGCCTATTCAAAACTTCCTCCTTATCAATTTTGAACCTTTCTAGCGACCGAGTTTCCTCGTCAGTCACCATGGCCTCGGTAAAGACAGGTGCAAAGTATTTGTTTAATATCTCAGCCATGGCCCCTTTGTCCATGTGTAAATTCTAGTTTAGGTCCCTAATCAGCCCTACTCCTCCTTTTACCACCCTTTTACTATTTATATGCCAATAAAAGATTTTGGGATTCCCCTTTATGTTGGCTGCTAGTCTTTTCTCATAATCCCTCTTCGCTTCTCTCATATGCTTTTACATCTTCCCTCTGAACCTTCTGTATTCCTCTTAGTTCTCAATTGCATTTTCTACCTGACAGCTGTCATAAGCACACCTTTCCTTCCTTATTTTAATTGCAATCTCCTTTTTCATCCAGTGAGCTCTGGATTTGTTTGCCCTACATTTCCCTTTTGATGGGATTTACATTGACTGTGCCTGAACCAAGTTTTTTTTGAAGGTAGCCCATTTTCAGCTACAGCTTTTCCTGCCAACCTTTCATTCCAGTCTATCTGGCCCAGCTCCGTTCTTGTCTCATTGAAGTCAGCTCTTGTCCAGTTAATTATTTTTACTCTTGATTGCATATCATTCTTTTCTATCATCATCCTAAAACAAACAATACAATGATCAATGTCTCCTAAATTTTCCCCCATGGACACTTGATCTACTTGGCCCACCTCATTTCCAAAAACCAGGTCCAACAGTGTGTCTTTCCCTGTTGGATTGGACACATACTGCTGTAGAAAATTCTCCAGAACACAATCTAGGAAGTTTTGCCCCCCTCCGCCCTTTACACTACCACTGTCCCAGTCTACATTCGAGTAATTAAAGTCCCCCATTATAAATACTTTATAATGTCTGTATCTCTCCGTAATTTCTCTGTAGATTTGTTCTTTTACATCCTTCTCACTATTTAGTGGTCTATGGACCACACCAAGCAATGTAATTGCACCCTTTTTGTTCTTTAGCTCTGGCCAAATTGATTCTGTTCTTGAATCCCCCCTGGGATATCCTCTTTCTCCAGCACTGCAATGCTCTCTTTAACCAATACCACCACCCCTCCTCCTTTCCTATCTCTTCTGAACACCTTATACCCAGGAATATTTAACATCCTGTTCTGCCCTTCCTTGATCCAGGTCTCTGTTATCGCTACAACATCATAATTCTACATGGCAATCTGTGCCTGTAACTCCCCAAACTTATTTACTATACTCCACGCATTCACATATATGCATAGTAACCCTGATTTAGATTTTGTTACTTTCTCCCTTACCCCAACTTTACTTATTAACTTACCAGTCTCAATACCAGTGCTATCTGCCCCTCCCAGTATTTTGTGCGCCCTGGTATTCCTCCCTAATATTTTTTTTGGTTCCCACACCACTGCCGAGTTAGTTTAAACTCCCAACAGCACTAGCAAAACACCCACCAAGGAACTCAGTCCCAGCTCTGTTCAGGGGCAACCCATCTGGTTTGTACAGGTGCCATCTCCACCAGAGTCAGTCCCAGTGTCCCAGGTATCTAAAGCCTTCCTTCCTGCACCATCTTTCCAGCCACGCATTCATCTGCCTTATCCTCCTATTTCTGTACTCACTGGCACATGGCACTGGGAGAAACCTGGAGATCATTACATTGACGGTGCTGCTTGCTAACTTTCTACCTAACTCCCTAAATTCTGATTGCAGGACCACATCCCCCTTCCTACCCAAGTCATTGGTCCCAATGTGGACCATGATCTCTGGCTGATCACCCTCCCCAGAAGAATATCCTGCAGCCGCTCTGTGACATCCTTGACCCTGGCACCAAGGAGGCATCATACCATCCTGGAGTCACGTCTATGGCCACAGAAATGCCTGTCTGCTCCCATAACTAATGAATCCCCTATCACTATAGCTCTTCCTTTCTTCTTCCCTTTCTGTACGTCCGAGCCAGTCGTGGTGCCACAGACTCGGCTCTGACTGCACTCTTCTGAGGAACCAGCACCCTCACCAGCTTCCAAAACAGAAATCTGGTTTGTGAGTAGGTCCTCAGGGGACTCCTGCATTACCTGCCTACTTTTTTTGGACTGCCTGATAGTCACCCATTCCCTCTCTGTCTCCAGGCCCTTAAGCTGCGGTGTGACCACCTCTCTGAAAGTACTATCCAAGTAGCTCTAAGCCTCATGGATGCGCCACAGTGACTCCAGCCACCGCTCAAGCTCTGAAACCCAGAGCTTAAGTTTCTGCAGCTGACAGCACTTCCTGCACATGTGGTTGTCTAGGACACCGGTAGCATCCATGTTTTTGTACATATTACCGTACACGCCTTCCACTTGACTGAGCTACCCTGTCATGCCTTAACTCTACTTCCCTTATGTTAACTTTACTCTACTTTGCATTATTCATATTACTTCGCTTCTCAGTTAAATCCAAGTATAGGAACTTAAAAAATATTACACTTTTATAATTTTCTCACCAGTTCCTACTTACCAAGGCCACCACTCTTCTTTCTGAAGAAAGGTAGAAAAAGAAAGGAGCACTTCCTCCCTTCTCACCAAACTCCCTCAGTCACCAAACTCCAACTGAAACACTACTGTAGCCAAACACAGCTCTCCACTGCAGGCAAAGTCAGCACTATAAGATAGCCTACTTTGATAGTCTCTGAACCTAGCCTCTGAAAACCTGATTAAGCCTGTTACCTAATTAACTAGTTGTAGTTGCAAGTAGAGCCTGAATGTGCCCTGTTTTAAGGCTGAACTAAAGCTCACCTCCTTCCGACCCTAACAGCAACTTTTAGATAGTTGCTAAATTAAAGAAAGACTAGACTTTAGATAGAATTTAACCCTCAATTTAACCCTTAAACTCCCTCAGTCACCAAACTCCAACTGAAGCTCTCTACTGCAGCCAAACACAGCACTCCAGTGCAGACAAAGATCACTCTAATTCTACCTATTTTCATATAATAATGTAGCTGTATGCAAGATATATAAGCAATTGACCAGACAAGAAATACACGTTTTCATGTTATTATTTCTTCTCCTTTGGTTTGGTTAGTTTCACAACTAGACCTTCAAGGGCACTGCAAAATAAATCGGGTGTTTTGACTATGTTGCTTATTCAAATTCCAGTATGCATAACTAACAGTGATGTCAGCTTGTTTTGGAAATGTTCTTCAACCTCTCTGTGTTGACATATGTAAATATCCCATCATAAGTATCACAGGCGTCAGCCTTGGCTCAGTGGTAGCATTCTCACCTCTGAGTTAAAAGGTCATGGCTTCAAGCCCAAGTGAGGAATTTGAGTGCATAGTCTAGGCTGATACATCAGTACAGTACTGAAATAATGTTGCACTGTTGGAAACACAACCCTTTAAATAAGCCAAGAAGCCGTGCACAGACTGCTCTCTCAGATGGATACAAAAGATCCCATAGCACAAGTTGAAATAGAGGAGGGATTATCTTCTCAGTCCTGGTCAATAGTTAACCCTCAACACCGATTTCCAACACATTATCTGGCCATTATCTCATTGCATGTGGAAGCTGCTGTGCACAAATTGGCTGCTGCATTTCAACATTGGCCACACTTCAGAGATGCCTCATTGGCAGTGAAGCACTTTGGGACATCCAGAGGTCATGAAAGACATTGAGCAAGTGCACCTTTTGTTATATATTGAATGTCTTGTTTAGCTTGCTGTACTTTGCAAGATAGTGTATTATGGGATCAGAGAATCCATGTTGTTCTGTTAGTTCTGTTACCGCAGCAGAATACACGACAGCTGCAATATTAAATCACCTCCACACCTCCATGAGTATTACTTAGTCTTTAAGAAGTTATCGACATAACCAATGTTAAGACATAACAAATTGGGAACGAAGATGACGGACCTTTGAAGTGAGGCCACTCGAAAAGTGAAACAACTGGTGAAAGGAAATTACTAGTAAAAAAAGCACGCCTACTCTCCCGAACACTCCTGAAGTTCAGACAAAAGGGGTCTGCAAGGTGAAGATAAAAAGGCAAAAAGGGAAGAAATCGCTGCTGTGCTTTTCTGAACAGGAAAGAAGTCTAGAAAAAAAAACCTTACAGAAAAAAGTGAAGCAGCCACGTTTGCAGAAAAAGAAAGAGACTCACGATTGTGGGGATCCTGAGAAAGTGCAGGAGAAATCCCGCGACAGGGCCGCCGGCTGGAGAAGTTCCAAATATACAGAATGTGGTTCAAAAAGAAGACGCAGAGAGAAGAACGGTGCTGCAGTTTTAAGAAGTTAAAAAACTTACAGAAAGAGAAGGTCCATGATCGCTGCAGAGCTCGCCAAAAACCTGAAAATCGCGGCAAAAAACCACAGAGGCATAATCAGCAGCAGCTGACAGCCTGAGTTAAAAAATGCAGTAACGGCATTTAAAGAGGTAACTACAAAATAACAAAAGGAGTAAAACTAAAGGTAGTAAAAGGGGTAACTAAAAGGGGTAACAGCAAAAAACAAAAAACAGTAAATGAAAAGTAACTGACGAAGAAGAGAAAATAAAAGGTGGAAAATGACTACACTTACCGGACGTATGGGACATTTCGATATAACTGTGGAACAGTGGAGCTCCTACACTGGGTGCTTTGAACTTTTGTCCTTGCAAATGGAATTGAAAATCATAGAAAGGTGGCAACATTCTTAAGTGTGATGGGAGCTAAAACCTTTGGCTTATTAAGAAGCTTGGTACAGCCTGACAAACCTGACACAAAATCATATGAGGACATTGTAAAAGCCTTGGAGATGCATTTGTCTCCTAAGACACTTGTCATAGCAGGAAGGTTTCGGTTTCACAAAAGAAACCAAGAAGAGGGGGAAACAATGGTGCAGTATGTTACAGTAATTAAAAAGCCCACTGAACATTGTGAACTCAAGGAAGTACTGAACGATACTGTCCGTGACAAGTTGCTCTGTGGCCTTCATAGTGAAGCAATCCAGAAATGCCTCCTGACAGAGGCTAACCATACTTTGCAGAAAGCCATTGAGATTGAAGTCTCCATGGAGCTGGCTGCAAAAGGAGCACAGCAGCTGAGACCATCAACTCGAGTGCATAACGTGACAGCTGAGTGTGCACACGAGAGAGCAAGCAGCCGCGAACATTACAGTTGTGGAAAGCCTGGTCACCATCCATCTGAATGTTGGTGCAGAGAGCTTGAATGCCATCAATGTGGCAAGAAGAACGTTAAGCGTGCCTGTAAAAACAAAAATGAAGCAGTGAATCAGAAAGGAAAACCAGAGAAAAGAAATCTGCCGTCTGGAGTAACAAGAAGAAAAGTCTGCATGTTGCACAGCAGGAGCAGCAGGGTGGACCAGAGTGACACTGAGTCTGGAAAAGGGCCCCCCCACCACATCTTGTCAGTGGCAGGTGATTGACAGGGCAATTGGGTAACACCGCTGCAGGAGGGTCAACCAATACGTATGGAACTGGATCCAGGTGCATCAGTTTCTCTGGTCCCAGACGCTGTGGGTAAGGAGAAGCTTAAACATCTTCCCTTGACACCTGCAAAAATCGTCCTGAAAATGAATTGGTACCTATGATGGGCAGAACAAAAGTTAAAGTGGAACGGAATGGACAGACTGCTAAGCTACCACTGTTTGTGGTGAAAGGCAACTACCCAGCTTTAGTTGGACAGTCATGGCTTGAGAAGATCCGGTTAAAGTGGGCAGAAGTACATAGCATTGCAAAAGAAGACACTGGTCTGATAGCTTTTATAAAAAAAACATGCTGTTGTTTTCAAAGGAGATTTGGGAAGCATGAAGGGCATTACCATAAAATTGAACATCAAAGCTAAGTCCCAACCAAAATTTCTGAAGGCCAGAGCCATGCCTTATGACACACAACCTAAAGCTGAAGCTGACCTGGAGTACCTGGCCAAGATAGGAGTCTTGATGCCCATCTCCCATAGCAAATGGGCAATACCTATCATTCCTATGCCCAAGAAAGATGGCTCCATACGCATCTGTGGAGATTTCAAGGTTACTGTTAACCCCGTGTTGTGTGTTGAACAATATCCACTTCCCCATATTGAGGGCCTTTTTGCTGGCCTGGCTGGTGAACAGAAATTCAGCAAACTGGATCCATTCCAGGCCTACAAATGCACATTGATAAGAGGTCACAAGAATATCTTACCATCACAACACACAAGGGACTGCACCGATATTGCTGTTTGCCTTTTGGAATAACATCAGCTCCAGCCTTGTTTCAGAGGTAATGACCTGAGGCCGGGGTTCGAATCCCACCACACCAAAAACCTGGAATTAAAAGTCTAATGACGACCATGATTGTCGTAAAAACCCATCTGGCTCACTAATGCCCTTCAGGGAAGGAAATCTGCCATCCTTACCTCATCTGGCCTACATGTAGCTCCAGAATAACAGCAATGTGGTTGGCTCCTAAATGCCCTCTGAAATAGCCTAGCAAGCCACTAGGTTGTATCGAACCACTAAAAAGCCTCAAAGGAATGAAACTGGACAGACCACCCAGCATCAACCTAGGCATCAGAAATGACAATGGCAAACTCAACCTTGTTGATCCTGCAAAGTCCTCCTTACTAACATATGGGGGCTAGTGCCAAAATTGGGAGAGATGTCTCACAGACTAGTCAAGCAACAGCCAGACACAGTCATACTCACAGAATTATACCTTACAGGTAATGTCCCAGACTCCACCATCACCATCCCTGGGTATGTCCTGTCTCACCAGCAGGACAGACCCAGCAGAGGTGGTGGTACAGTGGTATACAGTTGGGAGGGAGTTGCCCTGGGAGTCCTCAACATCAACTCTGGACCCCATGAAGTCTCATGGCATCAAGTCAAACATGGGGAAGGAAACTTTCTGCTGATTACCACGTACCACCCATCCACAGCTGATGAATCAGTACTCCACCATGTTGAACACCACTTAGAGGATGCACTGAGGGTGGCAAGGGCACAGAATGTACTCTGAGTGGGGAACTTCAATGTCTAACACCAACAGTGACTCAGAAGTACCACTACAGACTGGGCTGGTTGGGTCTTAAGACTGGACCTGTGGTAGGCAGCAAGGGAACCAACAAGAGGGAAAAACATACTTGACCTCATCCTCACCAACCTACCTGCCGCAGATGCATCTGCCCATGGGAGTATCAGGGGGAGTGATCACCGCACAGTCCTTGTGGAAACAAAGTCCCATCTTCACATTGAGAATACTCTCCATTGCGTTGCATGGCACTACCACCATGCTAAGTGGGATAGATTTCGAACAGATATAGCATCTCAAGGCTGGGCATCCATGAGGTGCTGTGAGCCATCAGCAGCAGCAGAATTGTACTCGACCACAATCTGTAACCTCATGGCCCAGCATATCTCCCACTCTACCATTACCACCAAGCCAGGGGATCAACCCTGTTTCAATGAAGAGTGCAGAAGGGCATGCCAGGAGCATCACCAGGCATACCTAAAAATGAGGTGTCAACTTGGTGAAGCTATAACACAGGACTACTTGCATGCCAAACAACATAAGCAGTAAATGATAGACAGAGCTAAGCGATTCCACAAGCAACAGATCAGAACTAAACTCTGCAATCCTGCCACATCCAGCTGTGAATTGTGGTGGACAATTAAACAACTCACTGGAGGAGGGGGCTCCATAAATACCTCCATCCTCAATGATGGGGGAGCCCAGCACATCAGTGTAAAAGATAAGGCTGAAACATTTGCTACAATCTTCAGCCAGAAGTGCCAAGTGGATGATCCATCTCAGCCTCCTCCGGAGGTCCCCAGCATCACAGGTACCAGTCTTCAGCCAATTCGAGTCACTCCACGTGATATCAAGAAACGACTGAAGGCACTGGATACCTCAAAGGCTATGGGCCCTGACAATATTCCAGCAATAGTATTGAAGACTTGTGCTCTAGAACTTGCTGCACCACTAGCCAAGCTGTTCCAGTACAGCTACAATATTGGCATCCTCCCAGGAATATGGAACATTGCCCAGGTATGTCCTGTCCACAAAAAACGGGACAAATCCAACCCGGCCAATAACCACCCCAACAGTCCACTCTCAATCATCAGTAAAGTAATGGAAGGGGTCATCGACAATGCTATCAAGCAGCACTTACTTAGCAATAACCTGCTCACTGACACCCAGTTTGGGTTCTGCTAGGGCCACCTCATTACAGCCTTGGCTCAAACATGGACAAAAGAACTGAACTCCCGAGCTGAGGCGAGAGTGACTGCCCTTGATGTCAAGGCCACATTTGGTCAAGTGTAGCATCAAGGAGCCCCAGCAAACTGGAGTCAATGGGAATCAGGAGGAAAACTCTCTGCTGGTTGGAGTCATACCTAGCAGAAAGGAAGATGGTTGTGGTTGTTGGAGGTCAGTCATCTCAGCTCCAGGGCATCACTGCAGGAGTTCCTCAGGGTAGTGTCCTTGGCCCAACCATCTTCAGCTGCTTCATCAATGACCTTCCTTCCATCACAAAGGTCAGAAGTGGGGATGTTCGTTGATGATTGCACAATGTTCAGCACCATTCGCAACTCCTCAGATACTGAAGCAGTCCATGTCCAAATACAGCAAGACCTGGACAACATCCAGGCTTGGGCTGACAAGTGGCAAGCAACATGCAAGTGCCAGTCAATAACCATCTCCAACAAGAGAGAATCCCACCATTGCCCCTTGACATTTAATGGTATTACCATTGCTGAATTCCCCACTATCAACATCCTGGTGGTTACCCTTGACCAAAAACTGAACTGGACAAGCCATATAAATAGTGTGGCAGGTCAGAGGCTAGGTATCCTGCAGTGAGTAGCTCACCTACTGATTCCCCAAAGCCTGTCCACAATCTACATGGTGCAGGTCAGGAGTGTGATGGAATACTCTTCCCTTGCCTGGATGAGTGCAGCTCCCAAAATACACAAGAAACTTGACACCATCCAGGACAAAGCAGCCCACTTGATTGGCGGAATTCACCAAGTCTCCTTAGACAGCACCTTCCAAACCCACAACCGCTACCATCTAGACGGACAAGGGCAGAAGATAGATGGGAACACCACCACCTGGAAGTTCCGTTCCAAGCCACACATTATCCTGACTTGGAAATATATAGCTGTTCCTTCACTGTCGCTGGGTCAAAATCCTGGAACTCCCTCCCTAACAGCACTGTGGGTGTATCTACACCACATGGACTGCAGCGGTTCAAGAAGGCAGCTCAGCACCACCTTCTCAGGGGCAATTAGGAATGGGCAATAAATGCTGGCCTAGCCAGTGAAGTCCACACCCTGTGAATGAATAAAATGAAAAAATAAATGCCACATTCTATGACTAAAGCATCTCCCACATTCTTAATAATGGGATGGCAACTGTGCACTTCCTTTGATCTACTGAGACCAAAAAACAGAGGACAAGTTGTGCAAGATCAACAGCACGACCAAGTGGAGAGAAGAGCGAAAAGATCATAGCCAAGAATTTTCTGTTCTGGACAAGAAGTTCCAGTTCATAATTATGCTACCGGAGCTAACTGGGTTCCTGCTATGGTGGTTGCTCAGACAGGATCTGTTTCATACATAGTCCAAACTGTGAATGATCTCACCTGGCGGAGACATGTTGACCAACCGCTGCCAAGTCAAGCACCATCTGGAAGAGCCATCTCCAAGTCAAGGAATGTCGACTCCAGTCTCACCTCAGTCTAACTCAACTGAGTTTGAAGTCGTCTCACTTTCACCTGCATTAGATATAACTTCAGATTTGGCTACAATTCCTAAATTGCTGTCTCTGACGAACATTATTACCCTGTAAAAGCACCAGAAGTCCACCGTAACCCACACCAGGAGAGAAGACCTCCTGACCGTCTGAATTTAAATAGTCAGAGACTTGAGATGGGTTCAGCGGAAATAGAGGCGGTCTACCCTCTTCCCTAGTTCAGAAAATGTTTTGTAAAACGGACATTTCCAATAAGGGGAGGGAGGGGGGGAAATATGTTATGTATTGAATGTCTTGTTTAGCTTGCTGTACTTTGCAAGCCAGTGCATTATGGGATTGCAGAATCCATGTTGTTTTTCTTAGTTCTGTTACTGCAGTAGAATAAACGAGAGCTGCAATGTTCAGTCATCTCCACACCTCCATGGGTATTGTTTAGTCTTTAAAAAGTTATGGACTGTACCAATATTAAAACATAACACCTTTATTTCCCATATTGGGGGAAAGAAGTTCAAGGAGAAACCATAAAATAGCATATATGTCTTTTAGAGAGCAGTTGTAAATTGTCTTCGGTCCAAATGACCTTTTCTTGTTCTGTTCTTTCCTAACTTGGTCTTGTTACATTTTTCTTCTCTTCGACTTAAACATACCAATCATAAAACAAGGATTACGGAAACAATAATGTGGATTCTTTATTTGAAGATAAGACTATATATAGATAATGTTCCTAGGAGGCTAAGTATAGTATGTCATGGGACTAACACATCCTGTTGGGATGGTAATGATTGACAATATTTTAAGATATGCTCCCTTCAATATGCATGGCATCCCCCTTTTTTCTGAACTAAAGGTTTAACCTTAAAGAACTAAACTACTTAGATGAAAGCAAAAGGAATTAACATTGGCCAGAATTTTGACATCGGTGTGTGGGGGTGGGCCCGACACACCAACGTGTAAAATGACGCCCGGTGACGTCGGGTGTGTGCCCCGATGTCACCGCGCGTCATCGCAATATATCGGTGGGCGGGCACGCTATGAGCTCCAAAGCGCTCCCGCCATTAATTAACGGGCCACTTAAGGCCCTCGAGGCATTAATAGGCGGCGATTTTTCAGAGCCCGTGCGATCTTCAGGTTGTCGCACAGTCGCAACGGGCAGGCGGGTAGGCCACATATTTAAAAATCTCATCCACGGGCAGGATAAGAGGGGTGAGTGGGCTCGAGAGTGGTATTTGGTGGACATTTAATGTTACATCTACTTGCTTGTGTGAACAGGAGAACTTCAAATCTCTTCACAGCTGCTTGCACAGGAATAACAGCCTTCAGGTCAGGACTCCGGAGTAAACATCATTCTTGGGGCCTTGCTGATTTCAGGAAGCCTTCCCTTACCCTGGGAATGGGAGTTGTGCTCTCCACTGGAGGCATCTCCTCTGAGGAGGAAGAGAGGGCCAGAAGAGGGAGGAGGCCAGGAGTCCATATTCAGCCTCCAGGGGAGCCACCTTTGGGAGGACAGACGCAGGCACAAGGGGTGCAGGGCCAACAGGAAGTGCAAGGTGGAAGGGGCTGCAGAAGATGCCACTATCCTGTTGCTAGGGTTTACAGGCGGCGAAGCAGCTACCTCAATGTGCCTGAGGTGCTGAAAGAGGCCCCGTCTCTCTAAGGAGACAGTCACCTCCATTTGTCAGATGATAGGCCCTGAGATCAGCACCAAATGTGTGGGTGGGCACCCCATGCCAGTGGCATTGAAGGTCATGGCTGCCCTCAACTTCTATGCCTCCGGCTCTTTCCAGGGGTCGTTGGGTGATCTTTGCGGAATCTCCCAGTCACCTGTCCACACTTGTGTCAAGCAGGTGACAGACGCTCTGTTCAGATGTGCATTGACTTTCATTAACTGCCGCTCGGACGAGGCCAGGCAGGCTGAGCGAGCCTGCTGGCTTTCCCCGCAGCCAGGGTGCAATCGACTGCACACATGTGGCCATCAAAGCACCAGCAGGTGAACCAGGTGCCTTTGTCAACAGGAAGGGCTTCCACTCCATGAACGTGCAGATAGTGTGTGATCACAAGATGCAGATTCTACAAGTCTGTGCAAGGTACCCAGGCAGCTCCCATGACGCCTACATCCTCAGACATTCCCAGGTGCTGGGGCTCTTCAGTGCTCCAGCCCTCCATAGTGCTGTGGTAGAAAGAATAATCAATCTTCTCAAGATGTGCTTCCGATCCCTGGAATACCCCCCGGATCGTGTGTCACTGATAGTGGTTGCATGCTGCGCTCTCCACAATTTGGCGCTGGAAAGGGGGGACGCAGTGGAGGAAGAAGATGTAGACACAGATGCTCTGGTTGCACACGATGAGTCCAGTAGTGAGTCCGAGGATGAGCGTGCACAGGAGAATGCTGAGGGGATAGACACCGACCTGGGAAACCTCCAGGGGGGCAGGGACACCCGGGAGGCTTTAATCCAATGAACCTTCAGCTAGCCCACCACAGATGAACCTCCAACACATGCCAGGGCTGCAGGCTCCATACTCGATACCTGAGAGCAACATCTGCCTGGTTAGGAACATTAACTATGTGCCTTGTCAATAAAGCTCAAACAAACAAGTCACTCATAACGTCATGGGTTCCTGTCCACCTGCAGAAGTAAGGAAACACTGTGAGCCTTGTTCATAACTAAAGCATTTAATGAATTTACAAAACCAAACAGAAAAGAAACTTCATTCACAGATGTTGAGCTGCACACCGAGTTATAATCAACTAATACTGGGGCAACTGAAAACCACCAGTGAGAAGCCCATGATGTGCCGAAGGTGCCTTAAGTTTATGTTTGTGGGTGCTACGTCTAGGTGCTCCCCCCTTGCTGGCACTGGTATTTGAGACAGCCTACTCACTCTGTTGTCCTTTAAGCTTTGATGACCATGGCGGGCCTCCCCTGGCCCGTGGAGCCTATGATGGCCCCGCCTGGGACAGAGCGGCCAGTGGCATGGCTGGCATCTCCCCAGTCGCTGCAGCCTCATCAGATCCCACAGTCACTGGCAGAGGGGCAGAGGAGCTGCTGCCCTCATCCGGAGCGCCCTGAGAGAAGCCCGCAGAGACGACAGGCAGCTCATGTGCCAACGTGAGGTCGCTTCAGACGTCCCTGCTCACCATTGATGGATGGGCACCAAGCTAGGATACTGGGTGCTCAACCCATCTCCCACACTGACACTGACCAGCTGAGGTCAATGCCGTTGTGAGGGCTTGCAGATCTGAGCGCAACCCCAGGAAGCCCTGATTGTTCTCCTGGAGGAGCCTCTCCATGAGAGTCACTGCTCTCTCCAAGGAGGAAGCATTGCGCTTGGCCATGAGGGTCAATGCATTGCCGATGCTCCGCATGGACTCCTCCATCATGGAGACCATGTCACACATTCCCTCATGTATCTCCGTCAGATCCTCCCGCAGACCCTGCTGGACTTCCAGGGACAACTCCAGAGGCACATCATCAACCACCGACTGAGCATGTTCCTGGTCCCCAGCAGTCCTCCGACTGCCAGCACCATGGGCACTCTCTGACTCCGCCTGCATCTCAAACAAGTGTGAAGTGCCCTCATCGCCATGCCCCAGGACGCTAGCCGATGATCTAATCCCCACTGAGGTGCTGGTGTCTGCGCTGGTGCCTGCCTGGCTGAGATGGTGTGACGCTGGTGCTTGTAAGTCACCAGGGTCCTCAGATGTTAGTGGTGGGCCCTCTGCCTCCTCGTCCCGGCCCAGCTTCGGTGATGCTGGAGGAAGAACACGGACATTTGATTAGTTGAAGTCGAGACCATGTCAATGTGCATACCTGGCCCCTGGATCGGTATGCGCTCCTCCTTCCATAATCAATGGGAAACTCATGTTGGAAGCTGAATCCACTAAACACTCAACAGTGCAATGATTGCAAGGACAGACATTGTGACCTCAGTGCACAGCACTCTTACCTCCCCCTGCCACCCCAGCCTCACCACTACCAGTGGACCTGGGTGCATGGTGCCTCTCCAGCTCGAGAGCCTCCTGATTGTATCTGGTGAGAATCGCCAACTGCGCCTGGCCTCCTCCAGTCCGCATTCGCTCAGAGTTATTGTGTGCGGTCGCCTCCTGAAAAGCAAAGAGGAGCATTGATCAGTCCACCCTGTACCTGGATTGCCATCGTATCCCTGCCACCCCCACCTGAGTGAAACATTCAGGGCTCATGTGAATCGTGGCCCTGGAGCAGCCCCACACTCACACCAAACAGCCAGGGCTGACCCCCTTGCCCAGATGCTGCCTCCATCACATTTGCCACCCACACTGTATGACCTTCCAAAGCAAGGAAGTACTACCACGTAGAACGCTAAGGGCAGCAGATGGATGGGTGCCCCACCATCTGGAAGTTCCCCTCCCAGTCAATCAGCAGCCTGACTTTGGCATGTTTCGGAGTTCCAGCATTGCGCCTAGGTGCAGATCCTTGAGGTTGCCCCCAAAGCAGTACTGTGAGTGTCAGTCTACCGCATGCAACGGGTACAGAACCCAGCTCAGCACCTCCCTCTCAGGGTGGACTAGGCATGGGCAATAAATGCTAGCCCACCCAGCGAAGGCCACATGCCGTGAATGATTCAATGCAGTAACTACATTCAGAGTTGGGGGGGGCCAACCTAACTGCTGTGCTAAGTGACCCATGCCAATACGGCATTCACCCTTCCCGATCGCAGCAGGATGTTGAAGCGCTTGTGGCACTGAACCCGGGTGTGTCGCACCACATCGTGCAAGCTGACCCTTTCTGCCACCTCCTCCCAGGCACGTTTGGCTATGTGGGGGGGCCTCCTCCTCCTGTCCCTTAGCACGAGGATCTCATGCCATGCTGCCACCTCCTCAACAAGGGCAGCAAGGCACTCATCTGAGAAGCGAGGGGCACAGTGCCCCGCCAACCTGCCCTCCTTTCTGGCCTGCTCACCAGCAGCGCTCTCGGGAGCCTTTCTGCTGGCCATGGTTGCCAGCCTTTTGAAGGCTGCCTGCACGCTCTTTAAACAGGCCTCAGGTCTGCCATTGGACCCGGCAGTCATTGCAGTCCCGCCGCCGCCCGTCCCCTCCTGTAGGGAAACTTGAGTGTAATGGATCCCAGGGATTGTATGTGTAATTAATTAATTGTTATTAATGCTCCAAGTCATTGTATGTGGTCAGTTTGACATTGTCACTTGCCACTCCTGTCAGTACATGTATTTCAGTCTGTGAAGTGAACAGTTTGTGCTGTCCCTGCATCTGTGAGCATATAATCTGGATGGTGGTAAAGGCTTCTGTTGGTACCACAGTGCCAATACATTCTTTGATGTTCACCATGCTGAATGTCTGCTCACTTTGGATGTCAATGGCCTGGTCATCCTTATCATCTGACTAAATAGCTTGGATAGACATTATGTGGATCTTGCCTTGATGCTGTTTGGTACACAGTCTTGGTTGGTTAGAATTCTGTACCTGTCTGGCCTCTGGCTGTGTCTTCTCATGATGTTGAACCACTTGTTTTGGCCTTTGCTTTCTGCATTGTTGCTTCCAGTGTCCTCTGTGCCACATGCCTTGCATACAGCGTTAAAAGCTGGGCATTTTCTGGGTGCATGTATGAGCCCGCATTGCTCACTAGGCTTGCCTGAACTGCCTATTGTGCCAAAGGTGGATGAATTATGCGTAGCTTGTATACTCTGTCCACCTGTTAGTATGGCTTCATACTTGGGTCCAATTTGTAGTAATGTTTCTATGGTTTAATTTTTGAGTTGATCCAAGAAATCTTTTTGGAATTCTTCCATTGGGTAAATGCTAACAAAAACTCAATTATTCTGTCAGCTAGCTCTGTCACTGTGAAATCGCAATCGCACCCCTTGTTTCTGCATCTACTTATGAATTGGTCAATGGTCTCTGTCAGTTGTTACCTGGAGGGCATGAATTCCAGACGGTGTATTCAGAAGTTGAGCTTCACTTGTAATTGATCTTCGAGTGTTGACCATATTGTTTGTGAATTTTTAAAATGGTCATTGAAGAGATCTGATATATTCAGTCTGTGGAGGCCTTCATTGTCTATAAAATTTTAATCTTAATGGCTTGTTTATCTGGTTTGGAAATATCCAAGTCCAGGAAACATAGCTCAACACATTGTCAGAACAAGGTAAACTCAAACAGGAGACCTGTTGCCTTTAAATTGAGTGTTCAAAATTTTATGGTCATCTTTTAGCATTTTGCAGGATTTTTTATGCTATCTGAAGCTTTTGACAGCTGTCAAGTTTCCTCCAGTTTTTTTCGCTTTAATTTAGCTCTGAGTTGCAATACCTTTAGTGGCCAAGGCCTTAGCTAATCATAGGTTACTGCAAACTGACATCTATAGAACCAGGCCTCGCTTCTCCAGGAACAACGTATAGAGTCTGCGGCTTTCCATATTCCTTCCTTTCCCCTCACTATGACCCTCAGACAGTGGTCTAAACTCCACCCACAAAGCAGTGATTTAGGTGGAAAATTAGCTGCAGACTGCAAAAGTGAAAGCAAACATGAAAAACATTTTTTTCTGTAGGCTTCTTGTGGCTGCAGGGAACTGTTACTGGATGGATTCTTATCCCAGCCCAGTCTGCAGTATTTTAACTTCCCCTGACCTCCTCTAGGGACAGAAAGCAGCAATAAAGGACTCTCTCCTGTCTGTGAGTTCTGCTTACAGTGAGACCCTCCAGATTCCGCTATTTAATTTCTGTTCCTGCTTAAACTTCACAGCAGGTGTACTTTTATTATTTAAGCTCTCCAAAATTTGAACACTCTTACCAGGACCCGATGCTTGCTGGCTGGAGTGGGTTGCAATCCTAGAACAAAGGTACAGTGTGTGGAACCCCTACAAAGCTATAGAATCCTTAGACATAGTGTGTCTTGATAGTTATTTCACTTTCACACCAGCTCTTTTCCTTTGTTGCATGTGAAATGGTTAAGGCTTGTATTCTACTCATTCAAATCTTCAAAAACTAGGCTGCCACCCTGCCAGTATGTTACATTCTTCTTCTCTTCGAGGTAAATATACCAATCGCACAACACTGATTGGTGAAACAATAATGTGCATTCTTTATTTGAAGATAAAATTATATATGGATAATGTTCATTTGGAAGCTCAGTATGGTACATCTGCTCTCTACCCTGCTGCTTGTAGACTGACTTTAAGTCATGGGACTGGGGGTTCCTGTCAAGGTGGTAATAATTGATAGTAGTTCAAGATATTCTCCCTTAAAGGTTCATGTCAACATATCACAGAGAGTCCCATGTCTTCTATGCCAATCTCAGGGTCATCGGTTACTTAGCAGTCCGCTCCCATGCACTTACTGGTGACCAATGACAATGCAGTATTACCAGATGCCTTTGAGCCAACTGCTTGTTTGCTCTTTTATTCAGACTATCTGTGTTTTAGAAAATCGTGGAGAAGAGAAAAATATAATTAATTTTCTTCAAAGGAACAGAGAATGGTTATCAAGCTCACATTTCTTTCATCCTGTGGATTTTGGGTTTCATCTTCAAGGAGCTGTCAAATGATTTTATCTACTGCCATTTTTGCTGCAGTTTATATGTAAATGGTTAAAATAGAAATGTGGCTCTATAAAGTTACATTCTACTGCTGGAGGAAATGCCTTGTTCAACAACATGTGTTTGGAAAAAATACTTAGTATTTTCCCTTTCATCATGTTCATTTCTTTGCCTTGCTTCTCATATGTACTGATGGCTTGATCTGTCCAAAAATAATGCTGAAACATTCTTCACCGTGATCTGCAAAGCTGAGGAATGACTAAGAGTCAGAAAGGATCTGTTGATGAGTCCCATGTGCCCTTTCTCTTCCACATGTTCATAAATTTCCAGCATCTTCTGTTGATATTTCACATTTTGCCAGCACTCGCAAATTTTCTTCTTTTTTGATATATATCACTGCACGCAGATTCGCTCAGCTCTCTTCAGTTGTGTCAATGAAAGAATTCAGTACCTGCTCAGCTTTAGTCATTTATTCAAAAACAACCTATAAAAACACTGCAGGATTAATAGTAACAATAAGAATGCTGTGATAAGTAAATCAATTACTCCACAGAGATAAAGAGCTACAGCTGGCTTAACCACATTTCTGAATCTATTTCTCTCACTAGAAACTGATCTCAAACCCAAGTCTGGAATGAAGATTTAGGCAATATAGAGAAGGCGCAGTGCCAGCATCCCTAACTCTGGGCCAGAAGCTCCAGGTTCAAGTTCCACATTAGCACTTGATAGCCCTGGAAGGTATGTTCATAACGTGGCCACGTGGGTTTATTATCAGCCTGTAAATCCTTTCAATATGCCTGATGGCAGGTAATAAGAGCAGGAGAATTTTCTGGTCAGCCTTACTGCAGATGGCAACAGCAAGCCACTGTGATATTAATGGACCAATCCAATGGAAGTCCATGGTCACCAGCACCCTCTTATGGTACCAGAAGGGGGAAGAGAGAAGGGCAGCAGAATAGCAATGGCTTTGATATTAGCCCTACCTTCTTGAGTTCTGTGCAGGCCCGACCCATGGTGCAATGGCCTGTACCATGGGGATGTCCCGAATCCACCCCAACCAGAACAGGGATTGAACCCCGTGCTGTTGGCACCAACCTGATCCACAACAACCATCCAGCCAACTGAGGCAACCAACTCCTAGGAGGTCCAAATTGCTGTGACACATGCATGTTGTAGCCTGGAGCTATGGATACTGATGGTAGAGGCTCCAATTTCTTTCCTGGATGTCCAGGAATCTCTTCTACTCTTACCACTTGCCATTGGTGTATGTTACCGTAAGACCATAAGAGGTAGGAGCAGAAGTAGGTCATTCAGCCCATTGAGTCTGCTCTGCCATTCAATGAGATCATGGCTGATCTGAAAATACTCAACTCCACTTTCCTGCCTTTTCCCCATAACCCTTGATTCTCTTACTGATTAAAAATCTGTCCATCTCAGCCTTGAATAAACCTCTACAGCTGTCTGTGGTAAAGAATTCCTCAGATTCACTACCCTTTGAGAGAAGAAATTCATCCTCATCTCTGTCTTAAATGGGTGACCCCTTACTCTGAGATTATGCCCTCTGGTCCTAGACTCTCCGACAAGGGGAAACAACCTCTCAGCATCTACCCTGTCAAGCCCCCTAAGAACCTTATATGTTTCAATAAGGTCACCTCTCATTCTTCTAAACTCCAATGAATACAGGCCCAACCTACTCAACCTCTCTTCATAAGAAAATCCCTCCATACCCAGGATCAACCTAGTGAACCTTCTCTGGACTGCCTCCAAAGCCAGTGTACCTTTCCTTAGATGAGGGGACTAAAACTGTTCACAGTATTTTAGGTGTGACCTAACTAGTGCCTTGTATAGTTTTAGCAAGGTTTCCTTATTTTTATACTCCATTCCCTTTGAAATAAAGGCCAACATTCAATTTGCCTTCCCTGTTACCTGCTGAATTTGTATGCTGGCTTTTTGTGATTCATGCACAAGGGCCGTCAAACCCCTCTGTGCTGCAGTTTTTTGCAGTCTTTCTCTATTTAAATAATATTTAATAAGTTAAATAATATTTAATTAGTCAAGACCCCTCATGTCTTGAAGGTTTCAATCAAATTTCCTCTCACTCTTCTAAACTCCAATGGATACAAGCCTAACCTGTCCAGCCTTTCTTCATAAGACAACCCTCCCTTTTATCCACAGCACATGTGACTCCTTCAAAGAACTCCAATAAATTGGTTAAACATGATTTAGAAACATAGAAAATAGAAGCAAGAGTAGGTTATTTGTCCCTTTGAGCCTGCTCCGCCATTCAATATGATTATGGCCAATCCAACGCCATACTCCCGCTCCCTCCCCATTCCCCGCGACGCCCATAGAGTCTAGAAATCTATTTCCTGCATAAATATACTCAGTGACATAGCCTTCTGTAGTAGAGAATTCCACTGGTTCACCAACCTCTGAGTGAAGAAGTCTCTCCTCATCCCAGTCCCAAACAGCCCACCCCTCATCCCGAGACTGTGACCTCTCGCTCCAGACCCTCCAGCCAGAGAAAACATCATCCCCGCATCCAGTCTGTCCATCCCTGCCAGAACACTATACATTTCAATGAGATCCCTCCTCATTCCTCTAAACTCCAGTGAATAAGGCCCAGTTGGCCCAATCTCTCCTCACACAACAACCCCGCCATCCCAAGAATCAGTCTGGTGAATCTCTGTTGCACTCCCTCTACAGCAAGTATATCCTTTCTTAGGCAAGGAGACCAAAACTGCGCACAGTACTCCAGGTGTGGTCCCATCAGGGCCCTGTACATCTGCACTAAGACATCCTTGCTACTGTACTCAAGTCCTCTTGCAATGAAGGCCATCATACCATTTGCCTTCTTAACTGCTTGCTGCACCCTGCATGCTTGATTTCAGTGATTGGTGTACAAGGGCACCCAGGTCCCTTTGTACATTAACATTTTCCAATCTATCACCATTTAAATAATATTCTGCCATTCCGTTTTTCCTACCAAATCGGATAAGTTCACACTTATCCACGTTATACTGTATCTGCCATGTATTTGCCCACTCACAGAATCACAGAATCACACAGTGCAGAAGAGGACCTTCGGCCCATTGAGTCTGCACCGACACGTGAGAAACACCTGACCTACCTACCTAATCCCATTTACCAGCACTTGGCCCATAGCCTTGAATATTATGACGTGCCAAGTGCTCACCCAGGTACTTTTTAAAGGATGTGAAGCAACCCGCCTCCACCACCCTTCCAGGCAGCATATTCCAGACCATCACCACCCTCTGGGTAAAAAAGTTTTTCCTCACATCCCCCCTAAACCTCCTGCCCCTCACCTTGAACTTGTGTCCCCTCGTGACTAACCCTTCAACTAAGGGGAACAGCTGCTCCCTATCCATCCTGTCCATGCCTCTCAATCTTATTCACCTCGATTAGGTCACCCCTCAGTCTTCTCTGCTCCAACGAAAACAACCCAAGTCTATCCAACCTCTCTTCGTAACTTAAATGTTTCATCCCAGGCAACATCCTGGTGAATCTTCTCTGCGCCCCCTCCAGTGCAATCACATCCTTCCAATGTGGCGACCAGAACTGCACTCCAGCTGTGGCCTCACCAAGGTTCTATACAACTCCAACATGACCTCCCTACTTTTGTGATCTATGCCTCGATTGATGAAGGCAAGTGTCCCATATGCCTTTTTCACCACCCCACTAACATGCCCCTCCACCTTCAGAGATCTATGGACACACACGCCAAGGTCCCTTTGTTCCTCAGAACTTCCTAGTGTCATGCCGTTCATTGAATACTTCCTTGTCAACTTGATTAAATTGCCTTGAAGCCTCTTGACAGCCTCCTCATCGCATACATTCCCACCAAGTTTCATGTCATCGGCAAACTTGCAAGTTGATACCCAATCTATTTGGCCATGTTATGAACCCATCTTCCTTGGCCATCAAGTCCTGGAATGGGACTTGAACCCAGAGCTTCTGGCTCAGAAGTAGGGACGCGACGCATTGTGCCACAAGACCTCCATTAGCTCTATATCACTGAATAATATTGAAAGGCAATCAAAAATTAAAAAAACCTAGAATCTATAGCCAAGATCCATGGCAGCATTAAGTTAACTTCTGTAGCAATCCCAACTAATTTATACAGCTAGAGATTGTAGATTGTTCCAGTCAGCAGCAGAAACAGATCAGGAGCAGCCAGCTAGCCAGCCAGCTTACCCATTGCTAGTCAGCCGGTTCACTCAAAGCCAATTAGCCAGTGCTCTCATAGCCAGCAAGTCAGCCCACACACTGCCAACCTGTCAGTTCTACCATAGCCAGCCAGCTAGCTAACTTGTAACTGTTACAGGTACACCCAGTCTTACTGACACAGGCACGACACCAGTCAATGTGCAGTCAGTTGTTGCCAACGGAAGGAGAAGGCTGATATCCATCCAATGATTCAAACAAGAAAAATGGAGTCATCATTAGGAGAGACAACAGAACTGGAAAAGTGACAGGAGTAGTAAAGGCAGAGATAAAAATGAAAGAGCTGGCAGGAGCGGAAGAGACAGGAGAAGCGAGTGTGGGGGGAAGGTGAGATAAACAGTTAGCTTTTACAGTGAATCTTTTAGTTAATATGGAATTCACACTGAGAGCCTGAGACCCTTGTGTTAAGAGCAGACTGTATCTCACACGTTCCTTTCAATCCAAATCTCACCTCTTAGCTACTTTTGTCTGCTTTCTTGCTTTTGAGTCTGCAGCGGAGGAGAAATTCTGTGGGGCACAAATCCATGGTAATTTCCACAGCTGCAGAATAGGGGAGTTGTCTATAGTGTATAAACTGGCTAAGAATTTATAGCATACAGTCAGAGCAAGGAAACTATAGGACGCAGCATTATTCCACAATCTATAGGATATAGAGCAGAATAAAAAAGTTTTAAAAGCACGCACTTGGTCAAGAATCCATTGAGTACACTGTCAGCCATGCTGTTTGATAGAGTTCAGAACTAGTTCCAGCGCTTTTCTGCAGTTAGGGTTAAATCACACTGTTCAGACAGTACAGAAATAGTTCTACTTTACACGACATCAGTGCTTTGCTTTAGCGTTCACTCGAGATGCTGAAAGTAAAAATAAACTGTTTTCCCAGGGATGACATCCTTAGCCTTGATGAGCAACAAAAGATAAATAAATAAAGAAAGAAAGAAAGAAATTAATTCCATGAGACATTCTAAATGTGTTTTTCTAATAAAATGTCACTGCTTGACACTTATGTATGCAACCGAAACAAAAACAGTGCATTTGAGATTCCGTAACAGCTTCCCAGTCCACCAGCAAAATGAACGAGTGTTGTGGCAATGGAAAGCATGACTACACCTAGCGACACCTCATTTACTCTTAGCCTTTTTCCAAATGATTTATGACCTGCCAGAGCAACCTTTCCTCAATATCACTGGAAGCTGACTGTTGAGTCGTGTCATTTTCATCCAGTAAATTATTTGACATTCCAGTTTGCTGAAACACACGTTGATACAAGAGGGTTATGTTCCATTGCCAAACATGTCAGCATGTAACCTATAAACAATTCAAGATTCAAATCCAGGATCAACTGAGCCAACATCCTCACTTACAAAATACCAAGAAGCTGGATACGAAAATGACTTGCGCTTTATAAAGGGTGGTTTCTTGCATTAAAACAGCTGAATTCGTATGTTTTGTTTAATTTTCTCCCCCCTCCCCTCACTCCCACCCATTGGGAGATGACAGGATTAGGCTCAGCTATAATGCCCTTCAATAATCTATTCCCACTCACATGTTGAGGCTCACACGTGAAATAGGAGTCATAAGTGGGAAGCCACGCTGATTTTGAAACAAACCCTACAACCCCGAGGCATTGGGGCCAATTGCAGTCCTCCAGAAGCCCAGGCTAATGTTCTGGAAACAAGGGTTCAGATCCCACCATGGTAGCCGGTGGAATTAGAATTCAAATTATAATCTGGAATTGAAAAGCTAGTCTCAGTAATGGTGACCATGAACTGTTGTTGATTGTCGTAAAGGCCCATCTTGTTCATTCATGCCTTTTAGGGAAGGAAATCTGCCATCCTTACCATGTCTGGCCTACATGTGATTCCAGACCCATAGCAATGTGGTTGACTCTGCCCTCTGAAATGGTGTGGCAAGCCATTCAGTTCAAGGGCAATTAGGGATGGGCAACAAATGCTGGCCTTGCTAGTGATGCGCACGTCCCATGGAAGAACACAAATAAAATACATTTGCCACAGATATAGTAAAAATCCAGGATTGAACTTGAGGCCTTCCTGACTTATGAACTGCAAGAGTACAAAGTTTATTTGTGGACTCGTAACTTAGTATAAAAAGCTGCAAAAGTACATCACCAGTTTAATAACAAACATTGTACAGTTTAATGCTTTATCCAAAATATTATGGCTCAGGGACATTTGAGTGATGTAAGGACATGATTAATCCCAGCAGCTCAGTCATGCTCTGGAGTCATGAAGCAATTCTTTAAAAACAAAGTCTGAATTGGTGCACAAATGGGTAATTGAGCTAAGTCAGCAATCATACTCTTCCTTGTCTAGTCTCACACAATATTGACAACTTCCTTTCTTGCTTTGAATATCTGGAGTAAATCACTGACATTGAAAGTGTCTCTACAACACATTAATCATTGTGAAAAGAAGAATGGGAAATGTCCAGTTTGCTGAAGGTGAGGGATTAGGTTTAATAGTGCAGGATACATAAAGTCTGAAAAAATCTTTTTTGGCAGTCATGCTAAATCAAGTAGCGGAGAGGTGACTCCAAGCTTGGATTAAGGGAATAAAACCAATACTTTGGATGTGATATTTTGAATTTAAATGGAACAAGATAGGAATGTTCAGAGGAGCAAAGACAATCAGCACCAATAGTGGGGAATCATAAACCTCGATTTAACTTGGAGCGGGAATCGAGCGGACGAGGGCTTAGAACTGAGAGGAATATCCCTGACACACTTACAAAAGAAAAATACTGCAGATGCTGGAAATTTGAAATAAAAACAGATAATGCTGGAAATACTCACCAGGCAGCATCTGTGGAGAGAGAAACAGGAGTAACATTTTAGGGCTAAACCTGAAACTGGGCCAGAAATGTAAACTCTGTTTCTCTCCACATGACTCCTTGACCTGTTGAGCATTTCCAACAGTTTCTGTTTTCAGTAGCCCTGACACTCTCACAATTTTAGTAGCATGAGACCCACATGACATTGACATCCAGGCATCATCCACATTCCTCCAATTAACTTGTTTACAAATAAGCAGTTTATAAGATTGTTATGTTTTGGGACGGTTTCTTTAATTCAGGGTAACATGGAGGAAATGAAGGGGATCGTGTGACCTGTTCTGAATTCTGCCCGACAACAAGCTCGGGTGGCTTACTATTAAAGTTTAAAGGTGGGGCTAGATTGTTTTACTGGGAAGAAAATGCAAGGTGTTCAAACCTGTGGACAATGGCAAAGGAAACTGTGATGACTATGGGTAGACTGCTGGTCTCCAAATCTCAGAGTGGTCTTAGGAATGTTAGGTTTCATAAATGGTTATTACACTTTAAACTGTCTGTTTAAATCCAAGATAGATGCAGCTGGCAATTTGGAAGATATTTCTACCTGGATATAATGCCCATGCAATTCATGTTGCCATGCAGATGGGCTTTGAGGGGGGAACAGGCCATAGAAAGCCATTGTCGTATTGGCTTACATGGTTTTCTTAAGATATCTCTGAACTTGCCAGACAGGTCAGTTTGCAAGGATCTGAGAGAGAGACAGCAGAGAGATAGAGGCAGCAGTTTTGTTCTTCACCATGCAGAATGTGGTGGGAGTTTGCATTCAGATTGAAGAGACCAAGTTGAGGCTGGAAGATTCACCTAGCTTTGGCTAGAGGGAGAAATCTCTTGGGTAACCCTCACTATGAAAGTCAGTTTGTAGTTTGTAGTTTAGAACCTATCAACTGGAAAACGGAAAAAGATGCAAGCCATCAGGAACAGAGAATAGCTTTGGACTGTTTCCTGGAGAATAAAGTGTCCACTTAAGGGACAGAGTAAAGTATAACAGCAGTGGGGATTTTCAGTCATTTAGAAGTTAAATGGGGGACCTTTTCTGCAGTTTAAAGCATGAGTTACCTACTAAATAGTGTTTAGACAATGTTGCTTTTAGCTTGTTTATTACAGCAAAAGTCCTAAAACATTAAATCTTGTCATGTGATCCTTTCAGTCACTATTCAAATATCTTTTTATTGGTCTGTACGGGGATCGTAAAAAGTTGCCACCAAAGAGTTGAATGTGGAAAGGGAGGCTTAATCTTTCTCTGTTGAACCTTGAGGAGCATGTTTTCCTTATAAGGAAAGTTTTTTTTAAAAGTTTAAAAACTTACCTCTTTGGGCCTCTTCTGGCCCTGATTTCTTTTCCTGCTAGTTTCACCTGCCAGGGAAGTCACAACAGCTTCACTACTCAGGCCACCAGTTAGAATCATAATCGGACTCTGATGATGCCATTGTACCCTGGTCTACTTATCTAACTTGAAGGAGTACAGAAATGTCAAAAAGTTGTAAGGCTGAAGGAGGTTAGCGAGATGGGAAAGAGAAAGGCCATGGAGGGATTAGAAAACCAGAATAAATACATTTTCTTTAGTCCTTTCATGGGATGTGAGTGTTGCTGGTAAGGCCAGCACTTGTTGCACACCCTTAATTGCCCTTGAACTGAATGGCTTGCTAGGACATTTCAGCTGAAAGCTAAGAGCCAACCAAATTGTTGTGGGTCTGGAGTCACATGTAGGCTAGATCAGGTAAGGATGGCAAATTTCCTTCCCTAAAGGGACATTAGTAAACCAAATGGGTTTTTATAACAATCAATGATAGTTTCATGGTCACCATTGTTGAGACTAGCATTATATTCCAGATTTTATATTAATTGAATTCAAATCCCACCAGCACCCATGTCCACAGAGCATTAGCCTGGGCCTCTGGATTAGTCTAGCAACATTACCACTAAGCCACCATCTCCCCATAAGTTTAATTTGAAGTGTCTGTTAACCTGGATCCAATATAGGTCAGCGAGCAGAGGGTTAATAGGTGAACGCATGCAGGTTAGGGCACTGGCAGCAGAGTTTTGGATGGCATCAAGTCTATGGAGGGTGGAAGTTGGGATGCTGGCCAGGAGTACATTGGAATCATGAAGTATAGCGGCAACAAAGGCATGGCTGAGGATTTCAGCAGCAGATGCTCTGAGTCAGGGATAGACTTTGGTTACAGACCTGGAAGTAGGTGGCCTTAGTGATGGAGTGGATGTGTGGTCATCTCAGTGTTAAATATGACACATAGGTTGTAAACAGTCTGGTTCAACCTCAGACCTTGGGCATGGGAAGGGATGGAGTTTGTGGCAAGGAGTCCCACCCAGCTGAAACATATTGGCGAGGTTTTGGAGAAGGAAGCTATGGTCAACTATGTCAAAGGCCACAGGCAGGTCAAGAAGGATGAGGAGGGATAGTTTATTTTTGTCACAGTCACATTGGATGTCATTTGCGACTGTTAAGAACTTTGACTCCTGTAACTTAAAGTGAAACAAAATGCTGTAGATAGGGGATGGTAGTCATACTAAACCTTTGCCCAGAGACAGGCCCAGATCTGGTTGTCATGAGGAAAGAAACTCAAACCAAAACCTTTTGAAAATCAACTAACAGTTTTCACACCTTGACACAGAAGAAGGAATAGCAGTTTTTTGGAGAGAGACACAGGAAAAGAAAGAGTGAAAAAACAGCTACTGCTGTATTATCATTTTGTATGGCTGGGAAAGCAGTTAAAGTTAAATGTTGAGGTTTCACAATCCATTCAACAGCTTCAGTTGATGCAGTGTGAATGGCGTGAAACACAGCATGATGCAACCAGGAATTAATCTTTCAGGGCAGGAATTCAGTATGTGGGCAATTGTCTGACTTGGCTGGTCACAGTCACAGTTTGAGCTGTTCCTGATGGTCCACTTGTAGAGCAAGTGGCCACATTTTTTTTATTCTTTCAAGGGATGTAGACATCGCTGGCTAGGCCAACATTTATTATCCATCCTTAATTGCTCTTGAGAAGGTTGTAGCGAGCCGCCTTCTTGAGCTGCTGCAGCCCTTCTGATGCAGGTACAACTGAATGGCTTGCTAGGCCATTTCAGAGGGCAGCTAAGGGTCAGTTACATTGCTATGGGTCTGAAGTCACCTGGACTAGACCAGGTAAGGACAGCAGATTTTCTTCCATGAAGGGCGTAAGTGGAATTGTACAACAATTGATGATAGTTTCATGGTCACTAATTACTGAGACTAGCTTTCAATTCCAGATCTATTAATTAATTGAATCTATTAATTAATTTAATTTAAATTCCATCAGTTGCAGTGGGATTTGAACCCATTTCCCCCCCAGCCTCTGAACCAGGCCTCGGGATTGCAGACCTAGTTGCATGACCAGTATGCCACCACCATATATCTTCCCTGGCCTGTCCTCAAGCAGTTGAGGGTTGTTCAGATTTTCCATGGAAGTTTGAAACCTGGGATTTCACCACTCAGGTCAGTTACTAGGTTGTGGTTTGTGATGTTCACAGTCAACCGGGAAATGCACCATTGGGAGATGGGATTGCTGCCAGTATGTAGGGTGCGGAGTGTGTTCCAGTAGGGGCTATGGGATTCCAGACAAATGCATGGATTTTTTTTTGAGGTCCTGTGTACTCATTGTCTGCTAATATAGATCTTTGAGGAGGATGTTTTCCCTGTGAACATCAAAGTGCACCAAGCACAGGAAGCCACTCTTAATTTTTTTCATGGGATGTGAGTGTCGCTGGCTAGGTCAGCATTTATTACCCATCCCTAATTGCCCTTGTTCAGAGGGTATTTAAGAACCAACCACATTGCTGTGGGTCTGGAGTCACATGTAGGCCAGACCAGGTAAGGACAGCAGAACAGTGAGCCAGATGGGTTTTTACAACAATCAACAATGATTTCATGGTCATCATTTGTCTTTTCATTCAAATTCCACCATCTGCCGTTGCAGGATTCAAACCCTGTACCCAAAGAATTACGCTGGGTCTCTGAATTACTAGTCCAACAACAATACCACTACGCCATTGCCTCCCCTTAATTATGCAGAAATAATCTTCATGACTTCCCAGAGGCAGATAACTACAGCATTTGTGTGGCAGCTCCTGAGCCAGGTTAAGCAGCAGTACTCTGCTGTTGCATAGACAGGATGAGTGAAGCAGTGCGCAGTGTGTTGGCTACAGCAGATATTTGAATCACCATTGATTGGATCTCAACCCCTTCCCAAAAACTACAACCACTTCACTCAACTTCTCAAACTGGCAGCCACTAAATTTGTTTCCTGTGGCTTCAGAAAAGACTTCACCCCCTGCTGGACCCCAGAAAGTGAATTGCTCTTGGAAATTGGAAATACAAGGAAATTGAAGATCTTGATATGACAACAACACTCCACAAGTTCCTTGATGTAGGATGCCTCAAAAGATGGTGGGAAACAGTGGAGAGCATTGACATCACAGACTCAAGCTGAAAGCCATGGAAACTCCTGCGGTGCCTGGGAACATCCGAGCAACAACTGCACCAACAGCCCAAAATCAATGCTGACGCTGTTGCTTCACAACTCCTAATAACCTCAAATATGACAGTGAGCAGAGAAGCTACTGCTTTGAAGAGCAGGAAAGGAATGTTTTGCGTTAGCAACAAAACCGGATTCTGGTGAAAGCTGTTTTTTTGATTGAAAAGAAGAGGACAGAATAGGCAGGACTTTTGAAGATTTAAGTGACAGGAGTCGCCAAGGTGGGCCTAGCTGGTGAAAGTCGGCTCTGGAATATTCAGGCTGAGTGGAATGATTTCCCAAGGATACTGAAAGTTTTGACTTTGCAAGGCAGGGAAAAGTGAGCCTGCTGGAAAGCTAGGAGTAACTTGGGACTTAATCTTGTATTGCTACACATCTGCCAGAAGCACAGTGCACAGACAAAGGAGTTGTAAGATGTATCTCGATGGTATTAAGAAGTACTTTTTTTTAGTTTGAGTGTATTAGTTGCTTGCTAAGTAATATTTGATTTATGTTGAGTTTAGTTTGTTTATTATCTTAAAATGTGAAATCTTGTCCTTTGGTAATTTTTGTCAGTCGCTAGGAATTTCATCTCTTTTAAAGTAGAGACTGGTCTCTACGGGGATTGTAACAGTGACTTTGATAAAAAGCTGTTTTGGTACTGTGGCAGGGACTGGAAACTGATTGGAGGGATTCAAACATGGAGCTCTGGAAAAGATGGACATGGATTTGGGAGGCAACAGTACAATCAAGGATTTAGGAGAGGAAAGGGAGATTGGAGATGGGGCACTTGCTTGCAATGATGTCAAGGGTTGGATTTTTGAGGAGAGGAGAGACAACAGCAGATTTGAAGGAGAGGAGAATAGTACCTGAGGGGACAGAACCATTAACAAAATCAGCTAACATTTCACGAAGGCAAACTGGGTAGTCAGCAGTTTAGTGGCAATAGGGTCGAGGGAATAGGAGGCATGCCTCATAGACAAGGTGAGCCCAAAGAGGGCATGAGGGAGTGAAATGAGAGAAAGATAAAAGGCCAGGTTGTGGAGGCCCTGCAAAAATTAATGGCATAACCTCATTTTAATTTTTACCTTCTGTTTCCAGCCTGGCAGACAATCAAATTGACTTGCTGACTGGCTGCTGAGAGGAAATCGATGGAAGGATGCCACAACAAGGGACCAGTGGGAACGGTTCCCATCAATCTGAATAGGGGAAGGCAGGAGATTAGAGCTTGTTGGGGGGGTTGGGTGGTAGGTGGCAGGGCTGGGAAGAGAAACCATCGTGGCAGGGAAGTGTAGTGGTAGGGCCTGGCACATACAGGGTTAATGTGGGACTGAGTACAGTACCACCCACACAATGATGTAAGAATCCACAGGACGCAGAGCTGGGTCAGAATAGAGATGGACAGAGATGTGTAAAAACCTAGGATGGAGTCAGCTCCATACCTGTGCTCTCTACTACGAAGCCTGCTTCCTCCTGTCCGAAGCAGGATTCTTCATGATGGCAGCATCTGGATCAAAAACCCTTATCCTCATAAGAATGCAGAAAAACAAAGAAAAAGGAAACCCTCAGCAGATTCTGAACTGAAACAAGCTCCCAACTGAAGCTACAGACACAGGGGAAATTCACCAGAAAGAAAAAGCTCCATCGAGAGAAGAGCCTAGAAGCAAAAGGGTAAACGTTTTACTCCAGCATAAGACTTCATTGAATTTCCAGTTAGCTTAACATCTATCATTGGGAAAATACTGAATAAAGGATGTAATAGCAGAGCATTTAGAATTACATAATCTAATCAAGCAGAGTCAGCATGGCTTCATGAAGTGGAAGTCATGCCTAACAAATTTATTAGTATTCTTTGAGGAGACTAGCAGGATAGATAAAGGGGAACTAGTAGGTGTAATATATTTGGATTTTCAAATGGCGTTTGATAAGGTACCGCACGTAAGGCTACTTAATAAGATAAGAGCCCACGGTATTGGGGGTAGTATATTAGCATGGATAGAGGATTGGCTAACTAATAGAAGACAGAGAGTTGGGATAAGAGGCGCATGTACAGGGTGGCAACCTGAAACTGGTGGAGTGTCACAGGGATCAGTGCTGGGGCCTCAATTATTTACAATATATATGAGTGACTAAGATGAGGTAAGTGAATGTACTATCGCTAAATTTGCGGGTGATACAAAAATAGGTGAGAAGGCAAGTGATGAGGATGACACAAAGAGCCTATAGAGGGATACAGGCAGGTTAAGTGAGCGTGCAAAAAAGTGGCAGATGGAATATAATGTGGTAAAATGTGAGGTTATGCACTTTGGCAGGAAGAATAGAGGAGCTGAATATTATTTAAATGGAGAAAGACTGCAGAAGGCTGCAGCGCAGAGGGATTTGGGAGTCTTTGTGCATGAATCCCATAAAGCTAACATTCAAGTTCAACAGGTAATAGAGAAGGCAAATGGAGTGTTGGCCTTTATTTCAAAGGGAATGGAGTATAAAAATAGGGAAATCTTGCTAAAACTATACAAGGCACTAGTTAGACCACATCTAGAATACTGTGAACAGCTTTAGTCCCATTATCTAAGGAAAGATGTACTGGCGTTGGAGGCAGTCTAGAGAAGGTTCACTAGCTTGATTCTGAGTATAGAGGAATTTTCTTATGAGGAGAGGATGAGTAGGTTGGACTGTATTCATTGGAGTTTAGAAGAATGAGAGGTAACCTTATTGAAACATATAAGATTCTTAGAGGGCTTGACAGGGTAGAGGCTGAGAGGTTGCTTCCCCTTGTGGGAGAGTCTTGGACCAGAGAGCATAATCTCAGAGTAAGCCATCGCCCATTTAAAACAGAGATGAGGAGGAATTTCTTTTCTCAGAGGGTTGTTAATCTGTGGAATTCTTTACCTCAGAGGACTGTAGAAGCTAGGTTGTTAAGTATATTCAAAGCTGAGATAGACAGATTTTTAATCAGTAAGGGAATCAAGGTTTATGGGGAAAAGGCAGGAAAATGGAGTTGAGGATTATCAAATCTGCCATGATCTCATTGAACGCCAGAGTGGACTCGATGGGCCGAATGGCCTACTTCTGTTCCTATGTCTTATGGTCTTATGGTCTAATTTCCCATGCAAGTCCATCTTCAGCAAGCAGAGCTCACAGCCTGCAAGGGTGAGATAATTTTTTAAAAAATTCCAGGCCAGCCAGTCCTGAGAAGCCCCCTTTCACATTTTTCAGTCAGAAACAGCATTGAAAGAAGTGTGTTGACTTTTTAGTCCCGGTAATCCCGAACCCTGACTCCAAGTCTCAACACGTGGCTCCCTGAGTTCAGCAAAGAATTAAAGAATTAAACTAATAATTAATTTTGTCTACTTCGGGTACCTCTTAACCATCTGATTTCCTAAACAGCAAGCCTGCGGTTCTTTTCTACACGTCCCAACTTGCTAAACCACTGCTTAAATTAAGTCAGCAACCAGCCGACCCCTCAGCTATTGCAGACCCTTCTTCTTCAGGGAGAAGCACGCTGCCGCCATGTTGGAAAGCCCACAAAAGCCAGTAAACATGGGAAGATCCATTGTTTGGCAGTGAATGGCAACGCCACCTTGGAAGCATGTAATTTCTTAAAGCTGTACCCACACCTTTAAAAACCTTCAAAACGGATCTCAATTCCATACTTCTAGCTCCACTGGGATACACCCATGGCCCAGTCACAGAATTGGAGTCTTTGGAGGAAAAGATTTTTAAGATATAGCATTGCTACAAGTCTAAATAAAAAATCAGAAGCAGAACAAGTCAACACACTTCTTTACTCAACTGGGCCAACTGCAGATGACATCATCACATGACAAACTCTTGATAAGTCATCTGCCAAATTTAATGGTGTTTTAAAATCCCGCGATGTATATTTTAACCCGATATCCAATAAATATTGGAGACAGGCAAATTTAATAAGAGAGATCACCTGCCTGGGGAACCAATGGATTCCTTCATAAATGATCTCTACAGGCTGGCAGAGGGATGTGAATATGGTGATTTAAAGTTTGAGTTCAACTGAGACAGAATCGTGGTAGGTGTTCCAGATGATTCACTCTCTGACCTCCTACAAGCTGAAGATGATCTTACCCAAGACAAGGCAATCCAGCTAGTTAGACTGTCTGAGCTACATGAATAACACAAGACCATCCTAAGGGGAGAGGACACTACTTGGGGCAAGGAAAGCAATTCCTGAACCACCTTGTCAGCACTGTGGTGTGAAGTGCCCTCACAGGAAAGATCAGTGTCCTGCGAGCACTGCCTAATACTTCCACTGCACTGACAGGTACACATTGATGAACTGTTCAAGTAAAAACCCCAGCACCACACAGACCTCTCAATGGTGATCCACGTGGTTGAGACCGAAAACCCTGAATGTTGCTAATGTTGATACTGTAACAGCATATTGTAGGAATAGCATTAAGGTTGTAACAATAAGGTAAATGCACAAGACTTATAACAATGCAAGACTTGAAGTAAACTAAAATAACTTTATCCATGGGATAAAGACTTGCAGGGGAAGTGTAGTGTATGGTACATACAGGGTTAATGCGGGACTGAGTACAGTGCTGCTTACACAGTGACGTAAGAAGACACCTGACTCAGAGTCAGGACCAGTCAAGAGACGGACAGATGTGTAAAGACCTAGGAGGGAATCAGTGCCATGCCTATATCCTCTACTGTGATTCTTCAGGGAGAAGGCCAAAAATTGATGTGGGGTGAGGCCTGTGTTCCCATTCTCAGTCTATTTATGTCAATTTGCTTGATCAGAATAGTTGGGCAGTGTATACTGAAATGTGTCCAAGGACATCATCAATATCAATTAATCACTAAAGCACCAGTAGATGTGCTTCAGCATTGTTTATATAGAAACATAGAAACTAGGAGCAGGAGTAGGCCATTTGGCCCTTCGAGCCTGCTGTGCCATTCATTATGATCATGGCTGATCATCCAACTCAATAACCTGCTCCCGCTTTCTCCCCATACCCTTTGATCCCTTTTTCCCCAAGAGCTATATCTAACTCCTTCTTGAAAACATACAATGTTTTGGTCTCAACTACTTTCTGTGGTAGCAAATTCCACAGGCTCACCATTCTCTGGGTGACAAAATTTCTCCTCATCTCAGTCCTAAATGGTCTACCCTATATCCTCAGACTGTGAGCCCTGGTTCTGGACTCCCCCACCATCAGGAACATCCTTCCTCCATCTTCTCTGTCTAGTCCTGTTAGAATTTTATAGGTTTCTGTGAGATCCCCCCTCATTCTTCTGAACTCCAGCGAGTACTATCCTATTCGACTCAATCTCTCCTCATATGTCAGTCCCGCCATCCCAGAAATCAGTCAGGTAAACCTTCGCTGCACTCCCTCTATAGCAAGTACATCCTTCCTCAGGTAAGGAGACCAAAACTGCACACAATATTCCAGGTGTGGTCTCACCAAGGCCCTGTACAATTGCAGCAAGACATCCCTGTTCCCGTACTCGAATCCTCTGGCTATGAAGGCCAACATACCATTTGCCTTCTTTACCGCCTGCTGCACCTGCATGCTTACCTTCAGCGACTGGTGTACAAGGACACCCAGGTCTCGTTGCACATTCCCCTCTCTCAATTTATAGCCATTCAGATAATAATCTGCCTTCCTGTTTTTGCTACCAAAATGAATAACCTCACATTTATCCACATTATACTGCATCTGCCATGCATTTGCCCACTCGCTCA
This sequence comes from Cetorhinus maximus, assembly GCF_964194155.1. NCBI lineage: Eukaryota > Metazoa > Chordata > Chondrichthyes > Lamniformes > Cetorhinidae > Cetorhinus > Cetorhinus maximus. The sequence goes on along the minus strand of NC_135879.1, from coordinate 207,150,809 downwards.
GCTTGTCCAAATCACACTGAAGCGTCTCTGCATCCTCCTCACAGCTCACCCTCCCACCCAGCTTTGTGTCATCTACAAATTTGGAGATATTACATTTAATTCCCTCATCTAAATCATTAATATATATTTAACAAGACTATTCTTTGACTAGTACTTTTTCCCTTCTCTGAGGAGTTAAATTTGTATTCCAAGAGAATTCTTTGCTTGGGTTTTCTCAAATCTGCTAGTTGATTAGTGAATTAAATTTTCTCTCATCCTAACTGAGCTTCAGCAAGGTATTGGAGGGCATACCCATACCATAATTTTCAATAGCTGAGCCAGAATCTTTCCTTAGCCAATGGCCAAAAATATTTGCTCTTCCCCACAAAAGCTACTGTACAGCAATCCAGATGTAGGAGTACTGGCTGATTTTTAAGCCTCCCAGTTAGTGTGGTAACATTAACTGAGAGAAATAGCCTTCATTCCTGAAGAACCCAGCCTAGATCAGGAATCAAATCTGGGACCAATTTGTCCTGCATGGTTTAGTTCCAGATCATACATTTCATTTACCATCTGAGCCAATAGAGATTCTAAGCTCAGAGTATTTTTTTAAAGTAGTTGCATGAGACTGACAGAACCAATAGGAAATTGTGGAGATGAGGTTTGTGATGAACTTTTGCCATTCTTGAGGGCCTCTTGGTTACCTTGTGAGGGAGTAGAGCCACCATCCAATGCCTCATAAGGCAACAGACTGGAGCAAGGAGAGCGGGACCCCATAAACAAAAAGTTCCCATTCTTGAACCACAAAGGGGGGAAAAAAAAAAAGAAAAATAGAAAAATTAGAAAGGGAAAATCTTGAATTCCAGAGAGAAAAAAACACAAGGAAATTCGATCTCAACAGAGAAAAGCTTAGATTACACAAACCGGGGGTGGAGTGGGGGGTGGGTAGTGATGGTTCAGGTTTAACTCCTGGTTTTCATTTGGCAAGGAATATTCACCTAGTGCCAACATTCAGTGAGGAAGGAGTTGAAATGTATTTTGTGGCGTTTGAGAAAATTGCAAAAAAGTTACAATGGCCTCAGGAAGGTTGGATGGTTTTATTGCAAAGCATGTTCGTGCGGAAAGGGTTAGAAGCACACTCATCTCTTTCAGGTATACAATCTAGTTATTTTGTTGCAATAAAGACTGCTGTTCTTAATGAATATGACAAAAGAGATAGAGATTAGGATGAAGAAGAAAAAGTGTGCTTATGACAAATATCAGGTGGAAAATTCAACCAAGGACTATTTTCAGAGGTGGATGGAGAAAGTAAATAAGAAAAGCAAAGAGAGAGGATGAAAAGAGGCTGGCAGCTAACATAAAAGAGAACCCAGAAGTTTTCTGTAGGCATGTAAATAGTAAAAGGGTGGTAAATGGAGGAGTGGGGTTGATTAGGGACCAAAATGAAGATTTACACATGGAGGCAGGGGGCATAGCTGAGGTATTAAATGAGTACTTTGCATCTACCTTTACCAAAGGTGCTGCCCAGGCCATGGTGAAAGAGGGAGGTGATTAAGGCATTTGAAGGGTTTGAAACTGATAATAAGGAGGTATTTGATAGGCTGTCTGTACTTAGAGATAACAAGGCACCATGTTCAGATGAGTTGCGTCATAGGATACTGAAGGAAGTAAGAATTGAAATTGTGGTGGCACTGGCCATAATTTTCCAGTCTTCCTCAGCCTCAGGGGTGACGCCAGAGGATTTGAGAATAGCAAACGTTACATCCTTGTGTACCAACAACCACAGGCAGACAGTTTAACCTCAGTGGAGGAGCACTTTCTGGAAAAGATTATTTGGGACAAAATTAATAGTCACATGGACAAATGCTGGTTAATTAAGGAAAGCCAGCACTGATTTGTTAAGAGTAAATCATGTTTAACTAACTTGGAGTTTTTTTGATGAAGTAACAGAACGCATTGCTGAGGATAATGCTTTTGATGTGGTGTACATGAGCTTCGAAAAAGCTTTTGATGAAGTGCCGCACAACAGATTTGTGAGCAAAGTTATAGCTCGTGGAATAAAAGGGACCTTAGCAACATAGCCCAGATGCGCAAAATGACGCAAGATGATGTCAGGCGTGTGTCCTGACGTCATCGCACGTCATTTAGATCTTTTGTTCGGCGGGCGCCCGCTGGAGGCAGCTGCGCATCCGCCGAATTGTCAAAGGCCTATTAAGGCCATTAGGAAACTAATTAAGCTAATTAACAGTGCTGCCTGTCCAACCTTAAGGTTGGCGGGCAGGCGAAGAGCCCAAGCGACGTTCGCGTTTTTCAGGAAACCTTATCCACAGGCGGGTTGGGGTTTCCTGAAAGTATTATTAAATGAATAAATAGTTTCTCCAAAATATAAAAACATGTCCCATCTCATGTGACACAGTCACATGAGGGGACATATTTCGATAACTTTTTAAATGCTTCATTTCATTATTTAATATCAACTTAATCTCCCCAAGGCAAGGAGCTGCCTCAGGGGAATTGCTGCGCTCTTTTTCGTGCATGCGCCCGAAAGAGCATATGCCCCGACTCTCCCTCCTTCCCCCGCCTGCATAGGTAGCGCTGGGCGGGCCTTAATTGGCCTGTCCACGTAAAATGGTGGCGCGCAGCCGATCACGGGCGGCAGTTGGCTCTGTGCCCGCCCCCACCCTCTCCCGTCCAACATAGGTAAGTTTCTGGCCACAGATACAAAACTGGCCGAGTGACAGGAAACAGAGAGCAGTGGTCAATGGATACTTTTTGGGTTGAAGGAAGATTTGTAGTGGAATTCCCCAGGGGTCAGTGTTGGGAGTGTTGCTTTTCCTGATATATATTAATGACCTAGGGCAGAATTTTTCTGTTGGCGAGCTGGGGGCGGGGCCCGCTTGCTGACGCGAAAATGACGTGGGATAACATCGAGGGTTCCCCCCGAAGTCACCCCGTCCCATTTAAATATTCAGGAAGGCGGGGGGACAGTGCAATCAGCTGTCCGCCCGCCGACCTGTCAATGGCCAATTCAGGCCATTGACAGGGTAGTTAAATCAATTAAAGACCCTGCCCGTCCAACCTTAAGGTTGGCGGGCAGGCCAGGAGCCCCGGCGGGAAGGAGAAAAAACATGAAATCTCATCCACCGGCGGGATGAGGTTTCATGTCGGTTTTAAAAATCTTTAATAAAGTTTTTGTCATATTTATTAGCATGTCCCATCTCATGTGACATTGTCACATGAGGGGGACATGTTAATAATTTTTTTATTTTTCTATTTTTACACTTTCAAAAACTTTCAGCGGTCTCCCTGAGGCAGCACTTAGTCTCAGGGAGATGTGCGCTCTTCCGCGCGCAGGCATGATAGAGCGCACTCTGGCAGTTGGAGAATTCCCCCCCCCCGCCTGCACAGGAAGCGCATAGCGCTTTCCGTCGGGTGGCCCGCCCACTTAAAATGGCGGCGGGGCCCGTTTCAGCAGCGGCGATCGGCTGCCTGGACTTTGGTGTACAGGACACAATTTCAAAATCTGCAGCTGCTTTGAAAGTTGGAAGTATTGCGCACAGTGAGGAGGATAGTGTAGAACTTCAAAAGGACAAAGACAGGTTGGTGGAAGGGTGGACAAGTGGCAGATAAATTTAATGCAGAGAAGTGTGAAGCGATTCACTTTGGTAGGAAGAATGCAGAGAGACAATATAAAATAAAGGGTGTATAGTAGCAGAGGCTCCTGGGTATATAAGTGCATAAGTCATTGAAGGTGGCAGGACAGGTTGAGTCAATGGATAATAAAGCATACAGTATCCTAAGCTTTATTAATAAGGTATAGAGTACAACAGCAAGGATGTTATGCTAAATCTATTTCAGCCCCAGCAGGAGTAATGGGCTCAGTTCTGGGTACCACACTTTAGAGAAGATATGAAGGCGTTAGAGAGATTGCAGAAAAGATTCATGAAAATAGTTCCAGGGAAGAGGAACTTCAGTTATGTAGATAGATTGGAGAGGTTGTAACTGTTTTCCTTTGGAGGAGGTTGAGAGGAGGTTTGATAGAAGTATTCAAAATCATGAGGAGTCTGGACAGAGTAGATAGGGAGAAACTGTTCCCATTGGTGGAAGGATTGAGAACAAAAGGGTATAGATTTAAGATAACTGGCAAAAGAAGCAATGGAGGCAGGAGGAGAAATTATTTCACACAGCGAGTGCTTGGGATCTGGAATGCACTGCCTGAGAGTGTGGTTGAGGCACGTTCAATCGAGGCATTCAAGAGGGAATTAGATTATTACCTGAACAGGAAGAAAGTGCAGGGCTACGGGGTGACGGCCGGGGAGTGGCACTAGGTTAACTGTTCCCTCGGAGAGCCAGCGCAGACACAATGGCTCCCTTCGGTGCTACAACTATTCTGTGATTCTGTGACTTCATCTAAACCCTTCATCATTTTAAGAATCTTTATTAAATTGCCATTTAGCCTCTTCTGTTCCAGTGGAAATAATCCCAGTATCTTGAGTCTCTCCCCGAGGCTCTTCTTTCCCATTTCTGGCAACATGCTAGTGAACCTGTGCCGTAAGCTTGCTTTAGTTTGTCTAAACTAGAGCAGCCAAAAATTCACATCGTTCTCTAACTCAGAACATCCAACATTTTGTGTGAAGTCATCATTACTTCATTGCTTTAGTTCTCTATGCCCCTATTTATAAAATGCATGATTCTACTATCCTATTATATGGTTTTATCTATTTGCATGCACACCTTCAAGAAATTGTACACTTCAACCTCTAGGGTGCTCTGTTCCTCCACATTCTTTAAGCATCTTTCCAACAAATGTATGCTTCCATTCCTTTTTATCTCCCAAGGTGAAAGATAAGAGTTAAAGCTGTTTTAATGCCTCAGCCTACGGACTTTATTTTCACAGTTAAGCAATCAGATCAACAGCAAATCTTTATTTTCCTTAACCTTATCACAATGTGTCATGTATCTCCATTTGAACAATGCCTACTCTTACTCACGCAAGCTCGTTTTCTCACAATACTCTGCTATTCATGTTAGGCTCTGTGGTCATACAAAGCGTTTTAAATGTCAACACAACAGCATGGATCATTAAAGAGAGACTAAGCTGCATCCTGGGGAGGCTTTGGATTTAACAAGTCACAGCAGGTTTGGGGCATTGCATTGCTAATACTGTAATTAACTTCAGGAACTCTCACAACTAAATCCATCAACCGGTAATAACAATTTGGCCCATACGACGTGCAAATCCAAGATTTAATTAGCATGCTGAACAACAGTCTGTGAGCCCAATTCCCAACCTTTAACCTTTCTCTGTCAAGGGCAAGCCATATTGTTCTAGTTTCGGATTGTGAAATTTTGTACTTCATTCCGTTGCTGTATATCACTAATATATATTGTGCAATTGAACTGTGTGCAATTTTAAAAATTGATCCACGTGAATTTTTTTTCCAGTTCTTGGTTACTTGTCCTGCATTCAATAACAAGTGTAATTATTGTTTGCAATGGTTTTCTCTTAACTTCCAAAAATATCTGACACCTGGAAGTGACACTGCATGACAGCATGCAATCAACCTGCAAAGCATTCTTATTAACTTTTTTTACCATCCAGTTTAATAGTAGGTTTTTTAAAGAAAGTGGACAGTGCCACTTTTGGACTTCACTCTGAGGGTGATTTTGGAGTCTGCAGTTTATTGGACAGGCGGTGTTTCCACTCTGTCCGCCTTATGATGTTGGTGGGAGGCCAAATCTATTTTAATATGTATGGCGAGCGGCCAGGACTGAATCAGTGCTAGCAGGCAGCTAGTTTGCCGATTGGGGCAGGGCAATAAATCTGGTGGACCTACTGCATATCCAAGCTGGGTGTAACCATTTAAAAACTAAGGGCAATGTGGGGGAAACATGGAGGATTTGGTAGAGTGAATGAAGAGTTTTATGACTCCAGGAGGAGGATCCAATAGCAAAGCTGTTTCTTGAAGATTTTGTGCATGAGCACAAAAATCAAGGCTGACATCCCAGCACAGTACTGTGGGAGTGCTGCAGTGTCAAAGGTGCTGTCTGTTGGAAGAGATGTTAAACCAAAGCCCCATTTGCCTGTTTTGGTGTATGCAAAAGATCCTGTGGCATTATTTCACAGGAGAGTAGGGGAGCAGTCCCCAGGGCCCTAGCCAATATTTATTCCTCAATCAACATCATAACAAACAGATTATCTGGTCATTATCACACTGCTGCTTGTGGGAATATGCTGAGCGCAAATTAGCTGCCATGTTTCCCACATTACGTCAATGGCCACACTTCAAAACAATGTATTTCATTGACTGTAAAGTGCTTTGAGATGTCCGGTGGTCATGAAAAGCACTATATAAATGCAAGTCTTTTTTTGGACCCTCCTGTAGAAGCCGACTTAGTTCAACTGCTTAGGCCTTAGTTTTACTGGACAGAGGATGCCCAGTGGAACACAAATTCCATCAGCATCCTAAACATAACTAACGGCCACAATTAAGCATTTTAATGAGACAGTTGCTTTAACTGATTGAAGCGTTGGTGGCCTATTTCGAGGTCTGCTCAAAATCGAATTCGGTGAGCTTTGGCAGCTTTTTAAAAATTGTCTCCCTCTTTCCCTATTCACACCAAAAAATGGGGTGGTAAACATGCAAAGGCTTCCTTCTGGCAGCATCTATTGGACAAACAGATAATTTGCTTCCCAGCCTTTGCTGTTTGTGGACATTTTCCCTTTGTCCATGTAGGAAAGCATCACATTTGAGTCAGCGCTTCTCCCCGAATGAAGTTGCCTAGAGGTAAAGCACAGATGAAATATTTTCTTTATTCATTGGATGTGGGCATCGCTAGCCAGGCCTGCATTTATTGCCCATCCCTAATTGCCCTTGTTCAGGGAGGAGTCACAGGTAGGCCAGCCCAGGTAAGGAGAGCAGATTTCCTTCCCTAAAGGACACTAGTGAACCAGATGGGTTTTCACAACAATCGACAATGGTCATCATTAGACTTTTAATTCCACCATCTGCCGTGGTGGGATTCAAACTCGGGCATTACCCTGGGTTTCTGGATTACTAGCCCAGCAGCAATACCATTACACTACCGTCTCCCCCGTATACATATTGTGCAACTGCAAGGTATACTGTGCACTTTCAGGCTTGTTATGCTCTTTTTCCTGTTTTCCCTCCTTTTCAGCCTGAAGGTCCCTATTATGTATAGCTCCATGAGCAACAGCAAACCTTCGGTACTTATATCAAATGGTCACTGTGCAATAATCTTTAAAAAAGCAAACTATGCATACTGGAAACCTGAAAAGAAACAGAAAATGCTTGAAAACCTCAGCAGGTCTGGCAGCATCTGTGGAGATAGAAACAGAGCTAATGTTTCAGGTCTGTGACCTCTCGTCAGAACTGAGAAGAGTTAGAAATGTAATAGGTTTTGTGCAAGTGACAAAGGGGAAGCTGGGAAGAAGGACTAAAAGGAAGGGCTGTGGTAGGATGAAGGGCAGGGCAGATTAAATGACAAAATGCTTCATGGTACAAAGCCAACCAGAGTTGTAATGGGACAGGTAGAGAAACAAAAGACTTGCCATTCTTCAAATTCAAGGTCAGGCTTAAATGTCGTCCATAACAATCGCATGGCATGCCGAAGCTCAAAAGTTAGACTCACACATAACTTGCCAACATAGCCATGCTTCATCAGATGGAAGCTGACACGCTTGAAATTATACCCAAGCACGCCAGTGCCTTTCGGAGGGCGGGGGAGAAGAAAACTTAAAAATCTAAGCTTGTCAGAGCACCACATTGCTTCAGCTGCTCCAGTGTGTGATATTAGTAGGAAAAGACATAGAGATTTGTCATCAGCTAGAAAATCTGTTACAACACCATAGAGACTGATAACTTTTTAAAAGAGATGAATTTCCCAGCAAACGAGGGCAATTACCGAAGGACCAGATTTCACGTTTTAAGACTTTTACTGTATCAAACTAAAATCAACATAGATCAAATGTTACTTAATAGGCAACTAATACACCAAACTAAAGAAAACCAATTAATGCAATCAAGGTACTTCTTACAGCCCCTTTTGCTGGGCCCTTCCTTTCTGGAAGATGTAAAGCATTCCTCGGCAAGTCCAAAGTTACTCTTAGGCAAGAACTTTCCCGTCGGCGAGCGGGGGCGGGACCCGCTTTGCTGACATGTAAAATGACATGGAATGACATCATTTGCATTTTTAGGTCAGCGGGGGCGCAGCCAAGTCAGCTGTGTGCCCGCCGGCCTGTCAACAGCCTATTGAGGCCTTTCAAAAAGTAATTAAAGCTAATTAAACCTTAAGATTGGCGGGCAGGTTGGGATCGCTGACAGCCACCTGAAAAAGCATGAAACCTCATCCACAGGCGGTATGAGCTTTCATGACTGAATTAACAAAATAAGATTCACTTTTACTTAAAGTTATGTCCATGCCCCAACTCATGTGACATTGTCACATGAGGAGACATGGATGGTAAATGAAATTTTCAAAAGAATAACTTTTTCACTTTGGGAACCGATCTCCCTGAGGCAGCACTTAGCCTCAGGGAGATCGGAGAGCTCATTCGCACACATGCGCGAAGGAGGGCACTTCCGTATTTGCCACTCCTCCCCCCCCCCCCCACCCCCACAACCCCACCTGCACAGGGAGCGCACAGCGTTTCCGTGTGGATGTCACAGTGGGCAGGCCTTAATTGGCCCGCCCACGAAGAATGGCAGCGTGCCCCCAGTTGGGGGCGGCGATCAGAGTGCCGCCCGCCTACGCCCGCTTCCGCACTTCCCCCCCAATGGGGGGGAAATTTTGCCCTTAGTTTTCCAACAGTTTCACATCTCCCTGTCATGCTTAGTCAAAAATCACTCCACTCAGCCTGAATTTCACCAGCAAGGCCCACCACAGCAATTTCTTGTTCCTTAAATCTCCAAAAGTCCCATTGGGCTGTCTCTCTCTTTTCGAACAGAACACCAACTCCTCCAAACATGCAGATTGGTTGCCAACAGTCTTCCTCTGCTCTTTGCAGCAGTAGCTTTGTTCCTCCATACAGCAGTAATTCCCTTGTCTCTTTCCCTGTGCCTCAGAGATCATCTGTCCTATTTCTTTAAGGTATTGTGTGAAGATGTGAAAATTGGCACTTGATACTTCAATAGGTTTCAGTTTGATTTTCTACCCCTATGGCTTGTCTCTGGGCAGAGGTTTTTAGTATGACCTCACCACCCCCCTATAACATTCTGTTTAAAGGAGACATTTTAAACCATAACCATATTCTAAAATCCAGCATTTGTAACAATTCCCTGACAACCCATCCCCTTAACTGACCTCAGCAAAATAAGGGCAGTAATTGTAGGAAAACAGCCACAGCACAGCTTCAAATTTTAGAACGGAGGATGGGAAACAGGAAGTTATTCGCCAGTAACATGACTAGACAATGCGTCTAATCTACAGGATAATTCATGTATAATGACAGCAAAAATTATTCTTAACAATTTAAATGCTTTGGGGTTAAAAAGAAAATATTTAATTGGAAAATACTTCATGTTTCCAAAAGCCAATAAAGGTTGAAACTTGACGATCAAGATCATCTAAGGAAAGACCCTCTTTTCCATCTCAAAAAGAGAAGATTGGGAGTGGAAGTGATAGCAGTGGCAAAAATGATAAACAAAAGGACAAATTGGATCTATATGAACTTCTCTCTGGGTACAGAATTTAAGCATAAATTGCAAATTATGATCAATAAATGAAAATAGGAAATATAGGAGGAATGTCAGTTATTGCATATATAAACTTAGTAGGGTTCAAAAATGAGTTACACAGGTTCCTGTCAACAAATGGGATTCAGTGTTATTAGAAATGCACTAAGGCCTATTGTGGAAAGGGGGATTAGATGAATGAAAGATATTTCTTGCTTGTAATTATTTCATCGAGGGAGGTTTTGTGGCGCAGTGGGTATATATGAACATAGGAACTAGGAGAAGGGGTAGGCCACTTTGTCCTTCAAGCCTGCTCTGCTATTCAATAAGATCATGGCTGATCTGATTGTAACCTCCTACCTATGCCCGACAACCTTTCACCCACTAGTTAATCAAGAATCTATCTAGCTCTGCCTTAAAAATATTCAAAGACCCTGCTTCCACTGCCTTTTGAGGAAGAGAGTTTCAAAGACTCTCAACCCCCTGAGAGAAAAAAATTCTCCTTACCTCTGTCTTAAATAAGCGACTCCTTAATTTTAAAGCATGATCCATAGTTCTAGATTCTCCCACAAGAGGAAATATCCTCTCCACATCCACTCTGTCAAGACCCCTCAGGATCTTAAAGATTTTGATCAAGTCACCTCTTACTCTTCCAAACTCTAGTGGATACAAGCCTAGCATGTCCAAATTTCCTCATAAGACAACCCCCTCATTCCTGGTATTAGCCTAGTAAACCTCCTCTGAACTGCTTTTAATACATTTACATCTTTCCTTAAATAAGGAGACCAATATTGTACACAGTACTCCAGTTGTGGTCTCACCAGTGTCTTGTACAAATGAAGCATAACCTCCCTACTTTTGTATTCAATTCCCCTCGCAATAAACAATAGAATTCTAAAACAAAAACAGAATTACCTGGAAAAACTCAGCAGGTCTGGCAGCATCGGCGGAGAAGAAAAGAGTTGATGTTTTGAGTCCTCGTGATCCTTCAGCAGAACTGAGTAATATTAGAAGAGGGGTGAAATATAAGCTGGTTTAAGGTGGAGGGTGGGGGGAGAGAAGTTGCGGGGGGGGGGGGGTGGGGGGAGGTGGTTGTAGGGACAAGCAAACAGTGATAGGAGCAGATAATCAAAAGATGTCACAGACAAAGGAACAAAGAGGTGTTGAAGGTGGTGATATTATCTAAGAGAATGTGCTAATTAAGAATGGATGACAGGACACTCAAGGTACAGCTCTAGTGGGGGTGGGGTGGAAAGACTGACAGGGCATTAAAGGTATAGATTAAAAAATAATGGAAATAGGTGGGAAAAGAAAAATCTATATAAATTATTGGAAAAAACAAAAGGGAGGGGGAAGAAACGGAAAGGGGGTGGAGATGGAGGAGGGATTCTACTAGTTTTCCTAATTACTTGCTTGTACCTGCATACTAGCCTCTTGTGATTCATGCACTAAGATACCCAGATCCCTCTGAATCTCAGAGCTCTGCAATCTCTCACCATTTAGGTAATATGTTTCTTTTTTATTATTCCTGCCAAAATGGAAAGTTGCACATCTGCCCACATTATACTCCATTTTCCAGGTCTTTGCCCACAAACCTATGTCACTTTGTAGCCTCTTTACGTCCTCTTCACAACTTACTTTCCTACCTATCTTTGTGTCATCAGCAAAGTTAGCAACCGTACCATCTGTCCCTTCATCAAGCCATTTATATAAATTGTAAAAAGTTGATGCCCCAGCACTGATCTCTGTGGCACACCATTCATTACATCTTGCCAACCAGAAAAAGACCCAATTATGCCTACTCTCTGCATCCTGTTAGCTAGCCAATCTTCTATCGATGCCAATATGTTACCCCCTACACCATGAGCTTTTATTTTCTGCAATAACGTTTGATGTGCCCCTGCCTCTAAGCTAGAAGCTCAGGGTTCAAGTCCCACTCCAAGGGCAGAATCATTCCAGATTTGCACTAAGTGCGGTAGCGGGCGAGTAAAACAACATTTTACCCGCCCGCCGTGATGGCGGGTTTTCACACCGTATTGTCCCAAACCCGCCGCATTACTTATGCATTCCTGGGAAACACGCCGTTTCCATGGCGGTCAGGCTCTCATTCGCCCGCCACGCCATTACCTCGCCGTCTCATCACATCAGGTGCCACATTTAAAGTGCAGCTGCACTCAGTGTTTCCAGCACAGGACTGCAGCAAAGAAGACATGGCCCCAAAAAGGCAAGAAGACTGCAGCCCTCGAGATGCTTTTGGGTGCCATGGGGGCCCACTGTGACGCTCTTTACTCCCGCTCTGACTACAGGATGGGCAGCTACATTGCCACGCTGGCTTGGTAGGCGATGGCAGTGGTGATCAGTGCCAATGCTTCACAGAAGAGGTTGGCCATCCAATGCAGATAGAGGATGAATGATCTCACCTGTGCAGCCAGGGTATGGCAACCATCTCATCACTTTAAACTCACACAGTCAAACCCAACACACATTCACTGGTATCTCACTCACTGCCAGCTCAAGGGACATCACCATTTCTCGCACACACCCTCACATGTCCACCTGGCCTCATCTCCACTGGAGACTGCCTCCTCAGGCCTCACCATCTTGAGGCTAGTTGCACAGGTCAACATGTGCCCCCACACACACCCTGGGATACCCACCTTCCCCAGTACAGCCCTCACCCTACAGCCTCTTCCCTTGCCTGAGGCCACTTCTCCCCCTTCCCCAAGCAAGATCTTGCCCTGCAGCCATTGAAAAGCAACTCATATATGGCTGATCTGGTAGGTGAAACCTGACCATGAGCCCCCCTAAAAGTGATGTGAAGCCTGGCACTGATGACTGCAAGTACTCACTGAAGCAAGGTAGGAAAACAAACCTTGAAGTCCCAGGTGAAATGCAGCCCACCAGGTGCAAGCCTTATATATGCTGTTGTGAAACACGTTGGCGTGCTTTCCTGCCAACATGGGCGGACGATCCAGCAGATCCATCGGAGTCGGGTGGGTTGACCTTACAATGATATGCTGATGTATTACAATGAGGTTCCCGACATCCAATAGCAGGGAACGTTGCCCACCATCGGCAGGCAGAGCGGATGATCGCAAACTGGTTTCACGGCATCGTGGAACCAATTTTTGGCCTTCGCGCCACATTGCCCACTCACATAAGAACATGAGAACATAAGAACATAAGAAATGGGAACAGGAGTAGACCATTCAGCCCCTCGAGCCTGCTCTGCTATTCAATAAGATCATGGCTGATCTTCTTGTTTTTCGATTTCCACGTTCCCATCTAACCCCGATAACCTTTGATTCCCTTACCTAATGAGAATCTATCTAGCTCCGCCTTAAAAATATGAAATGGCCCCGCCTCATTAGCCAGCTCTTTTAAGTCCCGAGGATGTAGTCCATCAGGACCCGGAGACTTGCCAGCCTGCAGCTCCATCAATTTGCTCAGTACCATTTCCCTAGTGATTTCAATTTCACCAAGTTCCTTTCTCCCGTTCACCTCCTGATTTGTAGCTATTACTGGAATGTTTTTTGTATCCTCTATGGTGAACACAGAAGCAAAATATTTATTCATTTCTTCCACCATTTCCTTATTATCTATTATTAACTCCCCAGTGATCTCTAGAGGACCAACACTCATTTTACTTACTCTTTTCCTGTTTAAATACCTGTAGAAACTCTTGCTAACTGTTTTTACATTTCTAGCTAGCTTCCTCTCATACTCTAATTTCTTTCTCCTGATTAATCTTTTAGTCATTCTCTGCCGTTCTTTATATTGTGTCCAATCATCTGTCCTGCCACTCATCTTTGTGGAGTTGTATGCTTTTTCCTTAAGTTTGATGCTTTCCTTAACATCTTTAGTTAACCATGGATGGTGGGTCCTCCCCTTAGACTTTTTCTTTACAGTAGAAATTACTTATTCTGAATACTCTGATACATCCCCTTATATGTCTGCCACTGTTTCTCTATTGATATATCCTCTAGCCTTAAGGACCCAACCTTTGTCGTCCTGCAGCCACGCCCCCGTAATTGCTATCAGATCATATGTATTTACTTCAATGTGGGCCATCAATTCATTTACTTTGTTATGAATCCTACATGCATTCAGATAGAGAGCCTTCAGTTTTATCTTTCTGTTACCTGTGCAACATCTAGTCTTGACTGTTGATGTATTCTGAGGTTTTTTTCTCTCTGTCCCTTCCTGCCATTCTCTGACTCTCATTCCTCATGTTACTATTTTGCTCTCCTGTCTTGACTCTGCACCTTGAATTACTATCTCTACCCAAGCTTGATTCCTCACCCCTCTTGTTCAGTTTAAAGCTCCCTCTACTTCCCTAGTTATGCTATTTGCAAGGACACTCATCCCAGCATGGTTCAGGTGTAGACCGTCCCAATGGTACAGCCCCCACTTTCCCCAGTACTGATGCCAGTGCCCCACAAACCGGAACCCATTTCTCCCACACCAGTCTTTGAGCCACACATTTGTCTCTCCAATCTTATTTGTCCTATGCCAATTTGCATGTGGCTAAGGTAATAATCCAGAGATTATTACATTTGAAGTTCTGCTTCTTAATTTGGCACCTAGCTCCTCATACTGACTTTGCAGAACCTCTTTCCTAGTTCTGCCTATGTCATTGGTACCTACATGGACCACAACAACTGGATCCTCCCCTTCCCACTGCAAGTTTCTCTCCAGCCCTGAGCAGATGTCCCGAACCCTGGCACCGGGCAGGCAACATAGCCGCCTGGACTTGATCGTTGTTGCAGAGAACAGTGTCAATCTCCCTCACTATATGATCCCCTACTACCACTACATTTGTTTTTGCTCCCCCCTCTTGAATGGCTCCCTGTACCACAGTGCCATGGCCAGCCAGCTCATCCACCTTGCAGACTTCGCTTTCATCCGCACAGGTTGTGAGCACCTCAAGCCTGTTTGACAATTGCAAAGCCTAAGGCTCCTTCTGTACTGTCTGCTCAGTCGCATTACCTGCCTCACTGACAGTCATATCTGCCTGTCCCTCACGGCTGACCAAAACAGATGACCCTCTTCTAAGAGGTGTGACTGTCTTCTGGAACAAAGTATCCAGGTATTTCTCCCCCTCCCTTATGTAGCGCAGTGTCTGCATTTCGACTTCCAAATCAATAATCCTGATCTGGAATTCCTCAAGCTGCTTACACTTCCTGCAGACGTGTTTGCCATGGATCGCCTTGGCATCCAACAGCTCCCACATCTCATAGCTGCAACACCGAACACACCCGATGCAAGCGGACACGGCAAATTCCAGCCCAAGACTTGATGACCAAGGAAGGTGGAATCTTAACACAGCCAAACAGGTTGAGTATTGATCTGCATATCGTTCCAACATACACCAATGGCAGGTGTAAAGAGCGGGAGAAATTCCTGGTCATGGCGGAAAGAAAATTGGAGCCTCTACCAGCACTATTCACAGCTATTGACTACAGCATGCATGCAAAAGTGCATATTGCCACAGCCGCTCAGCCTCCTTAGAAGGCCAGTTGACTGCTTGGCCTGTGTGGATCAGCTTGGTGCCCACAGAACGGGATTCAGGACCTGCCTCTTTGCCCCACCCGTGGTGGAGGACATGGTGTTGTGGGTCAGACTTGTCTTTAGCGAGAAGTAAGCATTTTCTTCCCATTTCTTATGACATAATTAAAGCTATTTTTTTTTCAATGCACAATGAATGTCAATTAGTGTTGTTTGAGGCATCCAAATTAGGATGTCATTTGAGATTGCCCCAGTGAAAAAACTGTGCACATTAACAGGACAAAATTGTGCTTCTTTAAATCAGAAATACCATACTAGACTATTACATGACACTCCATAGTTAAGTTACCTGCTGTCCTTCCAGAAATTTAATCTCTCTCCTGGGCATTGTATCAGCTGTAGAGATCCTTGATAAATAATCAGTCTCATTAGATCCATTAGTTATATTTTGTAGTCTGCAGTGAAACAGCACTGCCTACTGGTGACCTCAAGGAAAGTTGCCCACAAAGATTCAGTAATCTCTGTGGTCTGGCTTTCCCCTTTCCCAATGGTAGTTTTAATCTGTCACCGAGTCAAGTGGATGTTTTGGAGCATAGTTGCAGCGATGGCAAAGCCCCACTGAATGTCAAAGGGAGATCATTAGAGTCTTTCTTGTTGGAGATTGTCATTGCCTGGCACTTGATGTGGTAAGAATATCACTTGCCACATTGACCAGGTCTTGCTGCATATGGACACAGGCTGCCTCTGTAACTGAGGATTCGCGAATGGTGCAAACATCAGCGACCATTCCCACTTCCGACCTTATGATGGAAGGATGGTCATTGATGAAGCAGCTGAAGATGGTTGGGCCTAGGACACTACACTGAGGATCTCCTGCAGCAATGTCCCAATGCTGAAATGATTGACCTCCAACAACTACAACCACCTTCCTTTGTGCTAGGTATCACTTCAACCTGTGGGGAGTTCTACCCCTGATTTCCATTGGCTTCAGTTTTGCTAGGGCTCCTTAATGCCACACTCTGTCAAGGGCAGTGACTCTCACCTCACCTCTTGAGTTCTGCTCTTTTGTCTCTGTTTGGACCAAGGCTGTAATGAGGTCAAAATCTGAGTGGCACTGGCGGAACCCAAACTGAGCGTCAGTGAGTAGTTATTGCTGTGTTAAGTGCCCCTTGATAGCACTGTCAACGACCCTTCCATCACTTTGCTGATTATTTTTGCAGATGATTGATGATGGCTGAATCTGGTTGCAAATGCTTCAGCCTTGTCATTAGTGCAAAAGACAAGGCTGAAGCATTTACAACCATATTCAGCCAGAAGTGTTGGGTGGATAATCCATCTCAGCCTCCTCCTGAGGTCCCCAGTATCACAGGTGCCAGTCTTCAGCCAATTCACTCCACTCCACGTGATATCAAGAAACAGCTGAAGGCACTGGATACTAAAAATGCTATGGGCCCTGACAACATTCCTGCAATTGTACTGAAGACTTGATCTCCGGTAGTTGCTGCACCCCTAGTCAAACTGTTACGGTACAGCTACAACACTGGCAACTACCCGACTATTTGGAAAATTGCCCAAGTATGTCCTATACACAGAAAGCAAAGTGATGGACTGCGTCATCAACAGTGCTATAAAACAGCACCTGCTTAGCAATAACCTGCTCACTGACATTCAGTTTGGGTTCTGCCAGGGTCACTCAGTCCATGTAGGTGTAGGGAGGGAGTTCCAGGATTTTGACCCAGTGACAGTGAGGGAACAGCGATATATTTCCAAGTTAGGATGGTCAGTGGCTTGGAGGAGAACTTCCAGGTGGTGGTGTTCCCATGTGTCTGCTGCCCTTGTCCTTCTAGATGGTAGCAGTCTTGGATTTGGAAGATGCTGTCTAAGGAGGTTTGGTGAGCTCCTGCAGTGCATCATGGAGATGAGACACTGCTGCCACTGTCTGTCGGTGGTGGAAGGAGTGAATGTTTGTGGATGGGGGTGCCAATCAAGCGGGCTGCTTTGTCCTGGATGGTGTTGAGCTTCTTGAGTGTTGTTGGAGCTGCACTCATCCAAGCAAATGGAGAGTATTCCATCACACTTCTGACTTATGCCTTGTACATGGTAAAGATTTTGCGGAGTCACAAGGAGAGTTAATTGCCACACGGTTCCTAGCCTCTGACCTTATCTTGCAGCTACAGCATTTATATGGCTAGTCCAGTTCTGTTTCTGTTCAATGGGTACCTCCAGAACGTTGATAATGGGGATTTAGCAATGGTAATGCTAATGAATGTCAAGGGGTAATGGCTAAATTCTCTCTTGGAGATGGTCATTGCTTGGTATTTCTGTGGCCTGAATGTTACTTGCCACTTATCAGCCCAAGTCTGGATATGGTCCAGATCTTGCTTCATTTGGACATCGATTCAGCAATTCAAGAAGGCGGCTCACCATGTTCTCAAGGGCAATTTGGGATGGGAAATAAATGCTGGCCTATCCAGTAATGTCCAAATCCCATGAAAGAATGAAAAAAAGATCAAGAGTAGACTGGAGTCACAGGCAGGCCAGACCAGGTAAGGATGGCAGATGTCCTTCCCTAAAGGGCATGAGTGAACCAGGTGGGTTTTTATGACAATCGACAATGGTTTCATGGTCACCATCACTGAGACTAGTTTTTAATTCCAGGTTTATTCCTTGATTTCAAATTCTACCAGCTGGTATGGTGGCTTTCAAACCCATACGCTCCAATCCCCAGAGAATTAGCTTGGGACTCTGGATTACTAGTCCAGTGACATTACCACTATGCCACCACCTCCCCAGATGGCCTGCAGCAATATTGGATTCTCCTGTCTGTGGAGCTCTGCCTAATGTTATGCCCCCCAGAGTCAGCTGTTTAGTGGCTGTTCCTGCACAAACCTTCATAGCAAATAGATTTGGACTACTTACACTCTACCAGGTCAGCAATCTTACTGGGATCTGATGCCTACTAGTTGGAGCAAGGTGCAATGTGCCAGAATGGTGGTACTGTGTGTAGGATTCCTACAGTGGTGCAGAATCACTTCCACACTTCAACACTGTGAATATTTGACAGTTATTTCACTTCCACACTGCTGCTTCTGCTGTATGTGAAAAGGGTGAGGTGTGAATATTTCTCAATCAAATCTTCAAAAATTACTCACTACTACCAGTACCACCATGTTGCTTTCTGTTTATCGCAAACGTACCAATCGTACAACAAAGATTGTATGTGCATTCTTTATTTGAAGATGAGACTATATATATACAAAGGTAACTGGGAGGCTATGTAGACACGTCTGACCTGTAGGACTGCTCTTGTGTTCGCTCTACAGCGAATTATACATCACACTCTGTCTCATAGTGGGTAGTGATAGATAGTAGTTTAAGTTATGAATCCTTAAAGGTACATGTACATTACATAACACTGAATCATGCCATTAATGTGGCTTCTGCTAAAGGAAGATGAGGCCCAGTTAATATTTAACTATTGCAGTCCAATACTAGCATCTTTAAGCAATGCAATCTTAAACTCATGTCAGACATTAAGCTGCCGTTTGCCGCTCCTAAAGGAGCCCTTGGGCCTCCATAGCCCAGGCCTCACACCAATCAGCCTGGAACCAATCCTTCCATTGATTGGCTGAAATCATTTCCACAGATTCCAGCCTGTGGCTTCCTGCACCAAATTCGTGCTCACTCCTGTCAGCTGTACAGTGAATCTAGGTGAGGTCCGGGTGAGGCTTTGAAAACTTTTAGTTAACTGAGATCCTGCCTTTAAGACTGACTGGGCTTCCATGTCCCAGAACCTTCTGGAGGGTGCCCTGCTACGAGGCTCATATATGCCGTCCCCACCCTCCTTTTAAAGTCGAGGGAAATGCTTCCAAATTTAGTTTTGCGTTGCGATTATTACATAAAATACACAAAGGAGATGTGGGCACAAGCTTGTAACATTGCCTTTGCTCAGAGTTCTCTTACTTTAACAAAGAGGAGTCAATGATGCATATCCTGAAAGTGTGTGCCTTTTTTATATTGCGCAGTGTCTGTGATTATTAAAGGGAGTGAACAAATGGCATTGTGGCTATTTACAGTGATGGTATGACTATTGAAGTTTTTAAGATTTTGTCAAAGTTCACTCACTATGGCAAAGGTGCCACAGGACACAGGTTGAAAATTAAAAGTAGGGAGTTAAAAGAGGGCAAAATTTTCAGGTCCCACCGAGGTTGGAAACAGAGTCGGAAGGTGCCAGAAAATACCAGTACCAACCAGCCTGCCAGTTGCCTGACACCGTTCCCAGAATCCACTGTTTTAAAGGAAATTAGCTTGGCAGGGCTGCCCACCCCTGCCAATTTGGTTCGCTAAGAGCCTTGTTAAGGGCATTATCAGGAAGCTGGCTGGGATTGTCCAGTAGGTCTCCAGTTTCCCTACGGGGGCACAGTTTAATTGCCTGGAGGCGTGCACCCTGGCAGGCAGGGGAGACAGCATGCTAGGCAGCACTACAGGCCCCCCCACCGTCTCCCTGTCTGCCTGGAAGTGGGTGCAGCCAAGACCACCCTGTAGAAGGGTTCCCAACCACCTCCCCCAGCACTTCCCAGCCCCTAAACCCCACCCCACAGTGATGGCTTGGCTGCTTTTCCTATTTTTAATTAAATTTTTTTTAATGTTGTTGAGAGGGCACATTCATTTTGAAGTTCCTTCTCAATTACTTTTTACTGTAGCCGGCTGTTTGTCAGAAGCTGGGAGGCTTCTGATTGGCCCTCCAGCTTTGAGAGCCCACCTGCCCCCACTTAATTGCACAGGGACCCTGCCTCCATGATAATTAAGAGCAAATTCCAGTAAAAATCCCAAAGAGTAACTGTTTATCACCCCCCAAAGCAAAAATTCAGCTCTTGAAATCGTGTAGCTTTTAGGTGTCAGTCAAGGCTCGACAGGGCACTTTGCCCCCTCAGCAGAGGTTGTGGGTTCAAGTCCAATTCCAGACACTTGAACACATAATCTAAGTTGACACTCAGAGTGCCCTACTGAGAGAATGCTGCACTCTTCGAGGTGCTATTTTTTGGATGAGACATTAAACCATCTGCTCTCTTAGGTGCTTGTACAACATTCCAACAGCACTGTTTTGAAAAAAGTAGGGGAGTTGTCTCCGTCTCCTGGCCGATATTTATTCTTAACCAAGATCATTGAAAACAGGTGATCTGTTCATTGTTGTTTGTGAGACCTTGCTGTATGCAAATTGACTGCCGCCAACATTGACTACACTTCAAAAATACTTCCTTCATTGTAAAGTGCTTTGGGGCTTCGAGAAAGGCACATCATAAATGCAATTCTTTCTTTGCATAAAACATCAGCTTTCTGAGGCTCCAGCTGTAGTGCAGAGCTTCCTTAGCGCTGTGCGAGGCTCAGACAAAAAGTTGGGCCCCAAAGCTCATATGTTTATGTTGCGTCTGGCCTTCTGACTGTCTATTTGTTGCCAAAGGATGAGTTCATGCTACCAGCATGTGGGGCCTCTTTCAGGTATTTCAAATAAGTCACACAATGAATCTTCTGACTGGGCCAAGCTCCCCCTGCTGCATGCACCTGATCCATATAAACTGGTCATTTAGATCACAGGGCTGGACGGCTGAATGGGCTTCTTAAATAGCGACGTCAGTTCATGTTCCTGTGAAAGCATCTTTAAAACATTTTTAATAACATTTTTCTCCGTGCATTTAGTTGGTTTTTCTAGGTGGTCTAATGTTCAATTTTGGGTTTTTTTCTGCTCATATTGCTAGTGGATATTCTTAGTTGCTGCTAGCATTTAAATCAAAGTGGTGAAGGTACTTTGGGGCTTCCAGACACACTGAGTAATTTTGATGAAGAAGAGTTCATGAGGGGGGTATCCAAACACTCATGAGGTGGTTGGTCTGCCACCCCTCACTCACCCAGGTCCCATATTGAAAGACTGGCTTGGATATCAGAGGAAGATTGCCCACACAGCCTCTGCTTCACGAGAGCAGCCATCACAGAATTGTGCCATTTGCTGTGGGATACCCTGAAGGCAACATCTGGAAAACGGAGACAATACAAGGAAAGAGTAGCACAGCATGAAAAGTCCATGCTACTGCATTTTTCCAATCCACTGCAAGGGACATCTACCACATAAAACAATCTGCACTCCCTGCTCAAAAACTATATTTGCAAGATGAAGCACTTTCTTTCAGCCATTCTGTGAAAAGGAAGCATCAGCTGGGCAGGGTGCAGAGCTGTCAGTGGATGGTGGAGTTCTTTAACTGCAGGCCATCAGGGCTCTTCATACTCAGTGACAGAAGGCTTCAGGACGCCAGTATCTAGAGTCTAGGGCTGGTTGACAGCTTAATGCAAAATGCTGGGAAGTGTTTGAGGTTGAGCTGTCACTTCCCCTAGCCCCCTCATCTTGGCTACAGGAATTCTTTGCCCACCACCACCATCACCACTTTTGGAGGATGTGCATTCAACTGCCGGGGCCTTAAAGTCTGAAATTCTCTCCCTAAGCCTCTCCCCTTCTCTACTTAGTCTCTTCCATTAAAATCTACCTTTTGTTTCATTCATTTGGGGTATGTGGGCATCGGTGGCAATGTTGGCATTTATCACCTCTTTGAACAGACTTTTGTTTACTTGTCCTAATATCGCCTTATATGGCTCAGGGCCAAATTTTGTTTGTTGATGCTCCTATGAAGGACACTGTGACAGTTTATAATTTTATAGGGGCTATATAAATGCAAGTTAATGAGCAGAGAAAGTTAGGGGTCCAAATACAGAAATCAGTGATAGCTAGTGGACAGCTACAAAAACTACTTAAAAGGCCTTTATGTCAAGAGGGTTGGAATACAAAGGGGTGGAAGATTTGTTAAAGCTCTATAAAGTCCTAGTGAGGTCCCATCTGGAATATTGCATTCCAATCCAAACACTGCACCTCAGGAAGGATATATCAGCTTTGGAGGAGGTGAAGAGCAGATTCATCAGAATGATCGTAGGGCCAAAGATTTAGATTATGATGACAGGCTATATAGACTAGGTTTGTATTCTCCTGACTATAGGAGATTAAGAGGTGATTTAATTGAGATATTTAAGATGATTAAAGGATTTTATAGAGCAATTTAAACAGAAACTATTTCCTCTTGTGGGAAAGACCAAAACAAGAAGGCTTAACCTTGAAATCAGAGCTAGGGCTGCTCAAGGGTGATGTCAGAAAGCACTTCCATACACAAAGGGTAGTGGAAAGGTGGAACTCTCTCCCCCAAAAAGCTTTTGGGGTGAGGCTAATTTGAAAGTTTCAAAATGAGATTGAGAGATTTTTGAAAGGCAAGGGTTTTAAGGGTTATGGAACTAAGGTGGATAGATGGAGTTAAGATACAGATCAGCAATGATCTAACTGCATAGTGGAACAGGGGCTGATTGGCCTACCCCTATTCCTATGTCCGTAAATGCAAGTTGTTGAAGACATAATGATATCCAGAGACCATATATATCATACACAACTCCAGCACATCCTTCCAATTTCTACAATATCAGGAAGAAACCCTGAATATTGTCAAGGTGTTTTACAAATAAAGGAAACCTACAAAGGTGCCTTATAGATGCACTCTCACCACTGATACTCACTCACAGAATTGTAGAGATTGGGTAGGTTGGTTGCAAACATAAGAAAGGCATTAAAAACTGAACATTCCTCTGATGCCCAGTAGCTACACTGTGCAATGTGGTAATAAGCTATTCAGATCCAGGAAGGAGTCTGTTCAGTTTCTGATGAGAGCTAAGTTAACTGACCACAGGTGGAGCTCCTACACTTCACCCTCCTCATTACTATCCAATCATTTCTATGGAGAAGTGTGTGTACGTGTGTGTGTGCGCACATGGGGCGCGCGTGTGTGTGTACGTACATGAGGTATATGTGTGCGTGTATGTGTTTGTTTGTGCTCATGTGTGTGTTGGTGTACATGGCACAGGTAAGTACGTTTTGAGTGTATATGCATGGGACATGTTTGTGAAGGTCAGTTGCAGAGAGGATCTGGTTCATCTGTGATGCTGCCAATGTTCGGTGTCCAGTACTTGGATTATGTACTAGTGGCTCTGGAACTATGTTCCAGTATGAGTAAATGGTTTCAAGAGAGAAGGGATGTGGAGGGAAGGGGAAGGGAACAAAATTGCTTAAAGGTATAAGAATTTTTATTTCCACTCGAGGGGTTGAGTGATGAAAACTCACTTGTGACTCTATAATGAAACAATGTTTTCTTTCATCAGATGTGAGGTTTATTTATACTAACTCTTTGTCTACTCTCATGCACTAAAACATGTCAAAAGTGAACACGCTTAATTGACTTGTACTTTTTAACATTAATTACGTTAGGGACTGGGTAGTTCTGCATCCTGTCATAATGCCTTTCCCTTCCAGGAAATAGGCTTTGAATCTGAGCCAGACAGATGGCTTTTTGACGACTTTCAGGGGCCGAGGCAAAATGAATGCCCTTTGTTTAACACCAGAGTGCCTCAAATTTGGCATATATTGGCACTGATTTGGCACTGTCATTCTGTGAGTCCTCAACAGGAGGGAGAACTGTGTGACTTAGAGGGATGGGGTTAACAGTGCTCTGAAATTAAGATTCAAATATACACAATCAGGTCAAAGGAGAGGAGCAATTACAATATTGTATTTACAGGAAGTTACCAACACTATGATAAATACTTTGTCTTTGTGTGTTATTTCTCAATCCTCCTGTGACTAAGATCTTTTTCAATGTTAAACCTGTTTATTTTTCTATACTTTGACTTAGTGCATTAGCAATACATTGTCAGAATTGTTCAATCGAACAGGATGAGTTGGGTGGGATTAATCGGAACAAAACATCTCAAGCTCTCCTGTGGCTTAAGCAGCAAGTGTGCACCCAGTGTAGAACCTAAGCTAAACAGATAGTGAAGGTCTCAGGTTTGATCCTCACTCTGTGTCGAGTGACCTAGCATCAGTGTGCTTGCACACGAACAGGAGAAAGAGCACATCCTGAGTGGGGCACAGCCAGAGTGGGTATTAGCAATTTGGAGCAAAGCGGGAATTCGGTGTATAGGGGACGAGGTGCTCTTTGCATTTTTTCCTTCCTATCCAATTTCTTAAATCTTCAGAGTGTGCTGCAGTAGTAGACTCTACAAGGGAAAGAATCACTGGTAAGTAGTGGGTAAGGTATTTGCTACTTTAATTGCTTATCGTTTAAGGTCTTTTTGTGGTTTACAGTTTGTATATTCTACAGTAACGAGGATCAGGAAAGAAGGGCCCTGGAGTAATTGACTTAAAAGGTTTAATTTAAAGGGATAAGTCATGGCAGGAGAGCTCAAAGCCATGGTGTGCTCCTCGTGCTCCATGTGGGAAGCTGGGGACATTTCCAGTGCCTGGGACCAGCGTGTGTGCAGGAAGTGTGTCCAGCTGCAGCTCCTGAAATCTCGGGTTTCAGAGCTGGAAGGACAGCTGGGGACACTGTGGAGCATCCGCGAGTCTGAGAGCATCGTGGATAGCACGTTTAGAGAGGTGGTCACACCGAGGATGAAGGGACTTGAGGAAGAAAGGGAAAGGGTGACCACCAGGCAGCCCAAGAGGAACAGGCAGGTAGTTCAGGAGTCCCCTGGGGTCCTGCTTGCAAATCGGTATTCCATTTTGATGGCTGATGAGGGTGCTGGTTCCTCCAGGGAGTGCGGGCAGAGCCAAGCTTCTGGCACCACAAGCAGCCTGTCTGTACAGGATGGGGAGGAAGGGAGGAAGAGCAATAGTAATAGGGGATTCTATAGTCAGGGGAACAGATAGGCGCTACTGTGGCCGTCAACATGACTCCAGGATGGTATGTTGCCTCCCTGGTGCAAGGGTCCAGGATGTCACTGAACAGCTGCAGGGCATCCTGAAGGGGGAGGGTGATAAGGCAGAGGTCATGGTACATGTTGGTACCAATGACATAGGTAGAAAGAGGGATGAGCTCTTGCATCAAGAATTCAGGGAGTTAGTCAGTAGACTGAAAAGCAAGACCTCTCGGGTTGTAATCTCTGGATTACTCCCAGTGCCACGTGCTAGCAAGCTCAGAAATAGGAGAATAGCACAGATGAATACGTGGCTTAAGAGTTGGTGCAGGATGGAGGGTTTTAGATTCCTGGATCACTGGGACCGTTTCTGGGGAAGGTGGGACCTGTACAAGCGGGACGGTCTGAATGAGAGCGGGACAAACATCCTTGCGGGCGGGTTTGCTAGTGCTGTTGGGAAGAGTGTAAACTAATTTGGCAGGGGGAGGGGACACAGAATGTTAGCAGAATGGGGACACATCATAATACAGTAAAACAATCAAGTCAGAGGGAGTACAGCTGCATCAAGTTTCAGGGGAGAAAGGCAAGGCTGGATGGCCAATACTTTAATGCCAGGAGTATTGCAGGTAAAATGGATGAGTTAAGGGTGAGGATTGACACGTGGAATTGTAATATAGTAGCCATCACAGAGACATGGTTGAGGGAAGGGCAGGATTGGCAGCTCAGCATTCCAGGATATAGAATCTTCAGGCGAGACAGGGGAGTGGGTAAAAGAGGAGGAGGCATTGCATTATTAGTTAAGGAGTCAGCTACTGCAATAAGGAGAGATGATATCTTGGAGGGGGCATCGAATGAAGATTTGTGGGTAGAGCTTAGGAATAAAAAAGGGGCAGCCACATTGTTAGGTGTTTATTGTAGACCCCCAGATAGTTGAGGAGCAAATATGTGCACAATTTGCGGAGGTGTGGAAAAACAATAACAATAGGCTAATTATATTAGGTGATTTCAACTTCCCCAACATTAATTGGGATAGACACAGTGCTAAGGGCTTGGATGGAGTGGATTTCTTGAAATGTGTACAGGAGAACTTTTTAGGTCAATATGTAGAGGGTCAAACAAGGGACGGCGCAGTGCTGGACCTAATTCTGGGGAATGAAGCCGGACAGGTGGCTGAGGTAGTGGTGGGAGAGCATTTTAGCAATAGCGACCACAACATGGTACAGTTTAATATAAAAGCAAAAAACTGTGGATGCTGGAAATCCAAAACAAAAATAAAAATACCTGGAAAAACTCAGCAGGTCAGGCAGCATCTGCGGAGAGGAACACAGTTAACGTTTCGAGTCCGTATGACTCTTCAACAGAACTAAGTAATAATAGAAAAGAGGTGAAATATAAGCTGGTTTAAGGTGTGTGGGACAGGTAGAGCTGGATAGAGGGCCAGTGATAGGTGGAGATAGACAAAAGGACAAAGGTGTTGAAGGTGGTGATATTATCTAAGGAATGTACTAATTAAGGGTAGAAAGCAGGACAAGCAAGATACACATAGCCCTAGTGGGGGTGGGGTGGGGTGAAGGGAAGGGATTGAAATAGGCTAAAAGGTAGAGATAAAACAATGGATGGAAATACATTTAAAAATAATGGAAATAAGTGGGAAATGAAAAATCTATATAAATTATTGGGAAAAAAAGGGGGGATCGGAAAGGGGTTGGGGATGGAGGAGAGAGTTCATGATCTAAAATTGTTGAACTCAATATTCAGTCCAGAACGCTGTAAAGTGCCTAGTCGGAAGATGAGGTGCTGTTCCTCCAGTTTGCGTTGAGCTTCACTGGAACAATGCAGCAGGCCAAGGATGGACATGTGCACATGAGAGCAGGGTGAAGTGTTGAAATGGCAAGCGACAGGGAGGTCTGGGTCATGCTTGCGGACAGACCAAAGGTGTTCTGCAAAGCGATCACCCAGTCTGTGTTTGGTCTCTCCAATGTAGGGGAAACCGCAATAGGAGCAACGAATGCAGTAGACTAAATTGAGGGAAGTGCAAGTGAAATGCTGCTTCACTTGAAAGGAGTGTTTGGGCCCTTGGACAGTGAGGAGAGGGGAAGTAAAGGGGCAGGTGTTGCACCTTCTGCAGTTGTATGGGAAGGTGCCGTGGGAGGAGGTTGAGATGTAGGGGTTTAAGTTCGTTATGGACAAATAAATCAATAAGTTGCAAAAAAATGTTTTGGATTGGGGGAGAGTGGATTTTAGTAAAATAAGGCAGGATCTGGCAGGGTAGACTGGGCACAGTTACTTGTGGGGAAATCTACAGAGGAACAGTGGGGGATGTTCAAAAAGGAAATGGGGAGGGTACAGGCTCAACATGTTCCCTCTAGGGTGATAGGAAGGGATAACAAGCCCAGAAAACCATGGATAACCAGAGATATTCAGGATAAGATGAGAAGGAAAAGAGAGGCTTCTAGCAGGTACAAGGGAAGCAAATCAGCAGAGGCATTAGTTGAGTACAGACAGTGCTGGGTGGAGCTTAAGAAAGCAATTAGGAGAGCAAAGAGGGGATATGAGAAAGTTCTTGCTGGTAAAAGTAGGGAAAATCCCAAAACATTCTATAAGTATATCAAGGGGAAGAGGATAACCAGGGAAAGAGTAAGGCCCATAAGGGACCAAGGGGGAAATCTAAGGGTGGAGCCAGAGGACATCGCTAGAGTGTTAAATGAATACTTCACATCGATCTTCACCCAAGAGAATGAGGATGAAGGTATCGAACTCGGGGAAAGAGATTGCGAGGTTCTTAAGCAAATTGATATAGTGAGTGACAAGGTATTGGAGGTGTTGGCAGGCTTAAAAGTGGACAAACCTCCAGGTCCAGATGATTTGTGTCCCAGACTGCTGAGGGAGGCAAGGGAGGAGATCGCGGGGGCTCTGACCCAAATTTTTAATTCCTCTCTGGCCACAGGGGAGGTGCTAGAGGACTGGAGGACAGCTAATGTGGTTCCGCTATTTAAGAAGAGTTGTAGAGATAAGCCAGAGAACTACAGGCCAGGGAGTCTCACATCCGTGGTAGGGAAACTATGGAGAAAGTTCTGAAGGAGAGTATCTATCTCCACTTGGAGAGGCAAGGTTTGATCAGGGATGGTCAGCATGGCTTTGTCAGAGGGAGGTCATGCCTAACAAATTTGATTGAATTTTTTGAGGAGGTGAGCAGATGTGTAGATGAGGGTAGTGCAGTTGATGTAGTTTATATGGATTTCAGCAAAGCCTTTGACAAGGTCCCACATGGCAGACTTATAAAGAAGGCAAATGCACATGGGATACAGGGTAATTTAATAAGGTGGATTCAAAATTGGCCTAGTTGTAGGAGGCAGAGGGTGATGACAGAAGGATGCTTCAGTAACTGGAAGCCAGTATCCAGTGGCGTACCACAGGGATCTGTGCTGGCTCCCCTATTATTTGTCATTGATATAAACGACATAGATTACTATGTGGGGGGTAAGTTTAGTAAGTTTGCGGATGACACAAAGATTGGCTGGGTGGTTAACAGTGAGGTTGAGTGTCTTGGGCTACAGGAAGATATAGGCGGATGGTCAAATGGGCAGATAAGTGGCAGATGGAATTTAACCCTGAAAAATGTGAGGTGATACAGTTTGGAAGGAGTAATTTGACAAGGAAGTATTCAGTGAACGGCATGACACTAGGAAGTTCTGAGGAACAAAGGGACCTTGGCGTGTGTGTCCATAGATCTCTGAAGGCAGAGGGGTGGTGAAAAAGGCATATGGGACACTTGCCTTTATCAAAAGTATTATTACAAAAGTAGGGAGGTCATGTTAGAGTTGTAAAGAACCTTAGTGAGGCCACAGCTGAAGTACTGTGTGCAGTTCTAGTCGCCACATTATAGGAAGGATGTGATTGGACTGGAGGGGGTGCAGAGGAGATTCACCAGGATGTTGCCTGGGATGAGAGATTTAAGTTATGAAGAGAGGTTGGATAGACTTGGGTTGTTTTCGTTGGAGCAGAGAAGACTGAGAGGCGACCTGATTGAGGTGTATAAGATTATGAGGGGCATGGACAGGGTGGATAGGGAGCAGCTGTTCCCCTTAGTTGAAGGGTCAGTCACGAGGGGGCATAAGTTCAAGGTGGGGGGCAGGAGGTTTAGGGGCGAGGTGAGGAAAAACTTTTTACCCAGAGGGTGATGACGGTCTGGAATGCACTGCCTCGGAGGGTGGTGGAGGCGGGTTGCCTCACATCCTTTAAAAAGTACCTGGATGAGCACTTGGCACGTCATAACATTCAAGGCTATGGGCCAAGTGCTGGCAAATGGGATTAGGTAGGTAGGTCAGGTGTTTCTCACGTGTCGGTGCAGACTCGATGGGTCGAAGGGCCTCTTCTGCACTGTGATTTTGTGATTCTGTGATCAACAGGGTGGCATTAGAAGCAGAATAATACTTTGTACTCTGGGCAAGGGTGAAGAAAATTCAGCCAAGACCACGAGAGGGTGTAATCTCAGAGTATGGGGGAGCCCATGTGAAACAGAGATGAGGAGGAATTTCTTCTCGCAGAGGGCAGTCAATCTGTGGAATTCTTTACTGCAGAGGGCTGTAGAGGCTGGGTCGTTAAGTATACTCAAGGCTGAGATAGACATTTTTAATCAGTGAGAGAATCAAGGGTTATGGGGAAAAGGCAGGAAATTGAAGTTGAGGATTATCAGATCAACTATCATCTCATTGAATGGTGGAGCAGATTCAATGGGCCAAATGGCCTACTTCTTCTCCAATGTCTTATGGTCATCTTATGGTCCTGATCGGAAATGCTGCAAAATGCCAGTGTAAATGTCAGGTAAGGGCACGATCAAATAACCCGATGGCACTCATTGTTTTGGAAGCCACATCAGAAATGGTAACTTTAGCAAGGTATGAGACCCATGGAAATGTCTACCAGCAAGAACCTATACCTTCAGGTTAAATGGAGGAGGAGAAACTGGAGAAAGAAAACAAAAGAAAATAATCTCACTGAGATGATTTCATAAATCATAAGAGGGAAGCTCAAGTGTTTCTTTTATCATCTGGACCCAGATGAGATTATTTTAATTTTTACTCAACCGATTTACACATGCATGGATTATTTTTAATCATAAAAATAACTCAATGTTTCTGGTGTCTGTG
Source organism: Cetorhinus maximus (assembly GCF_964194155.1). Classification (NCBI taxonomy): domain Eukaryota; kingdom Metazoa; phylum Chordata; class Chondrichthyes; order Lamniformes; family Cetorhinidae; genus Cetorhinus; species Cetorhinus maximus. The sequence goes on along the minus strand of NC_135879.1, from coordinate 207,120,700 downwards.
AAGTTTTAACGTGCAAATGGATGTCATGACATATTGTTTGTGGGCCTGAAACATGTGTAAAAAGTAATGGGCTGATTGAGGTCCGCTTCCCAAAATAATTAAGCAATTAATTTCAAATGGGTCATTGGAAAATAATATTGTGTTAAATATCTTTCATCAATGGGAGTGGGCTAGTGATTGAAAAGAGTTCAGAGGGGAACACGCAAGAATGAGTTATTGCTGTATACTATCCAAGTTATTGATGTTTGACTGGCCAGAGTACATCATTGAGGTTGATCTACAGTGAATAAGTTTAGAACGATCCAAGCAGATTTGAATTTCTTTAGTTGAAATCAAATAAAGGTCAGATCTGTTTAGTGACATTAATACCTTCATTGCCCTTACCAATCTTTGTAGCATGTCAAACCATGCTATGTTGTAACAGTAAAATCATAATCAAAGTTTTAAGGCCTCCATTTGCATCTTGCAAAAATAAGGTATGTTGGAATTACACTATTCTAAAGCTTTTTCATGAGGTCGATCTTACCAAGAGCAGTGAAATTTCTATTTTTTTCTTAGTTGTTGCTTTTTTTTAACCTTGGTTGTAATTTGGGACATTTACCTTCCACTGGCCAAGTCCAAGGCCCTTGTACCAGCAGGAACTCATAAGAGAACTTCCTCCCAGCCTGTGGCAAAGATGATTAATGTCTGAAATCACTAGCAGTGTAAAGGAATGACCACAACCTGTTACAGTTTGGAGCCAATGGCTCTTTAGAAAGGAAGCAAATCTCTTCACCATCTGTGGACCAAAGTCACAACTGAAGTCCTACCTTGCTGGGATCAAGATTTCAGCCTTTCCTATGGAACTTTAATTCATTAATACATTAGATTGTTAAATAGAGTGCAGTTAAGTTGTGCTTAACACCATTCAGAGCCTAAGGGGCTGACTTTAACTCACAGCAAAAGTGGTAAATGGACAGTAGCAGATCAGCTCATTTTAAACCATACCCAACTGAATTCATCAGAAAGGAAAGCAGATTGATGTACAATGGACAACCTTTTGCTACCAGTAAAGTTAAAATCAGCCTTTAAATGTCATAAATTAACAGTGGGTGGTGATTATTTCTGTTCCATTTCTTCACTTTACATGAAATGTGCAAAATGTATTAAACACACAAGCATACAGCAGATTTGGCAATGAGAGCTGACCCCCGACAGCCTGAAATTCGCACAGCAGTCAATAAAATACCTTAAGTCTTAACTTCTAGTGCAGTGGAAGAGCAGAAGGCGTTTGAGGTACACATTTCCAAGACATTAAACATACAAACATAACGAACAAGGAGCAGGAATTGGTCATTCGGCTCCTCAAGCCTGCTCCGCCATTTAATAAGATCACAGCTGATCTGATAGTAACCTCAAATCTGCATTCCGCCTCCCCTGATAACTATCATCCCCTTGCTTACCAAGAATCTATCTACCTCTGCCTTAAAAATATTCAAAGACTCTGTTTCAAAAGCCTTCATAGGAAGAGAGTTCAAAAGACTCACAACCCTCTGAGAGTGAAAAAATGTTGCCTCATCTCCATTTTAAATGGGCAACCCCTTATTTTTAAATAGTGACCCCTAGTTCTAGATTCTCCCACAAAAGGAAACATCCTCTCCACATCCACGCTGTTAAGACCCCTCAGGATCTTATATGTTTCAATCAAATTGGCTCTTACTCTTCTAAACTCCAGTGGATACAAGCCTAACCTGTCCAACCTTTCCTCATAAAACAACCCACCCAATCCAGGCATTAATCTGGTAAACCTTCTCTGAACTGTTTCCAACACATTTACGTCCTTCCTTAAATAAGATGACCAAAACTGTACACAGTAGTCCAGATGTGGTCTCACTAGTGCTCTGTATAACCGAAGCATAACCTCCCTACTTTTGTATTCAATTCCCCTCACAATAAATTATAACATTTTATTAGCTTTCTTAATTACTGTTTGTACATGCATACTAACCCTTTGCGATTCATGCACTAAGACACCCAAGGCCATCTGCATCTCAGAGCTCTGCAATCTCTCACCATTTAGATAACATGCTTCTCTTTTATTCTTCCTCCTAAAATGGACAATTACATATTTTCCCACATTATACTCCATTTGCCAGATACTTTCCCACTCGCTTATCCTACCTCTGTTTGTAGCTTCTTTATGTCTTCACAACTTACTTTCTTACAAATCTTTGTGTCATCAGCAAATTTGGCAACCATCCCATCCATCCCTTCATTCAAGTCATTTATATAAATTGTAAACAGTTGAAGTCCCAGCACTGATCCCTGTAGCACACCACTTGTTACATCCTGCCAACCTGAAAAAGAGCCATTTATGCCTACTCTCTGCTCCCTGTTAGCCAGGAAATCTTCAATCCATGCCAATATGTCACCCCCTATACCATGAGTTTTTATTTCCTGCAATAACCTTTGATGTGACACTTTATCAAATGCCTTCTAGAAACCTAAGTACAGTACATCCACCAGTTCCCCTTTATCCACAACACATGTTACTTCCTCAAAGAACTCCAATAAGTTGGTGAAACTTGACTTCTCTTTCACAAAACCATGTTGACTCTGTCTGATTACCTTGAACTTATCCAAATGCCTTGCTATAGCTTATTTGATAACAGATGTTAAGGTAACTGGCCTATAGCTTCCCGGTTTCTGTTTCCTTCCCTTTTTGAATAACGGAGTTACATTTGCTATCTTCCAATCTAATGGGACCTTCCCATTAAAGGCACCATCAAGTTGACAAGGCTGTTAAAAAAAGCTAATTAAATGATATGTTTTATGTCAAATGTTATAGAATAGAAAAGCAGAGAGATAATGGTGAGCCTATATAAAACCTTAACAAAATCTCAGCCAAGTGTACAGTATTGAGATCCACACTGTAGGAAGGATATTGAGGCATTCAAGAGGATACAATGAAGACTCTGTAGGATGCTGCCTGGTATGAGGAAATGCAAATACCATGAAAAAGTTGAAATATGAAAGATGTGCAGATTTATGGGTGATATGAAACCATAGCACAGGGCAGGCAGAGCAGACTGTTTCCAATATCTGAGGGGCCAAGACCTAATGGCCATAAATATGAGCATAGGAAGATAGGATTTAAGAGATGAAGTAGGCCAATTGGCCCTTTGAGCCTACTCAGCTATTCAATAAGATTGGGCTGATCTGGTTGTGGTCTCAACTCCACTTTCCTGCCTGCCACCCCGCCACCCTCCCCCATAACCCTTGACTCCCTTGTCTCTCAAAAAACTATTTAACTCAGCCTTGAATGAATTTAATGACCCAGCCTCCACTGCTTTCTGGGGAAGAAAATTCCACAGACTAACGACCCTCTGAGAGAAAAAAGCTCTCCTCATCGCCCTCTTAAATGGAAGACTTCCTATTCTTAAACTTTGACCCCTAGTTGTAGTCTCCCCCACAAGAGGAAACATCCTCCCAGTATCCACCTATCATGTCCACTCAAGTAAATGTAAGAGATTTAGAACAGAACATATTTACACATATAGAGAGCTGTGAGGCTGTGTTGAAACAGTAACTAGGTTAATGGTCAAGATTATATTGGTAGAAAGAGGAAGAAACAAGGGATTAAGGAATATGGGTATATGTGAATAGAAAGTTTGGCTGGAATTTTGCACTCTTCTTCCCCAACTGGAAGTGGGGTAAAATCAGGTGACATGGTGGGGGTGCTATGTCCATGCCTACCCACCTCTGCTGGTATTTTACCAGCAACGGAGTAGGTGCCGGGTGACCCGCATGACCTAGGGTCAGTTGAGGCTTTTAAGCAGCCAATTGGTGGCATGTTATAATTGTGGGTGGGTGCCCACAGCAAATGTTGAGGCCTCTAGGCTGCCTGAATGTGGGCTTACAGGTCCATCCTGTTTGGGCACCCTGTGCCCTGGAGGCTCCCCCCAATGTTGATGACATGTTTGTTCCTCCACTGGCCTCCCGATTGTGGGTCCCTCCCACCTACAGCACCCACCCACCTCCATCCCCCACACCCCCACCCCCCCCCGCAACTGAGGCCAGTCTGACCTGCCTGTCAGAGCCACCCTGAATCAGCTTGAAACCAAAATCCATACTTCTCCTTGTGGGGGACTGCTGCAGTCCCAGGAGTAGCCATCGCTGCCAGAGGTGCAGCTAGGAATAGAGATCAGCCTGGCCTCTGACTAGGGCCACTGCCTCAATGGGGGCAGAAGCCATTGTTTTGGTATGGATTTACCTACGCCATTTTGAAGGTTTTTGGTGCTGGACTTAGCCAAACATTAGTGAGGTTTCATGATTGCCGTGCATTCAAACCTTTTATTGCAAAGACCTCATGATAAGAACATGGCATAAAGGGCACAGTCTGTGCTAAGCCTCTTGGAGCCTTGGCAATCTGATTACTGATGCCACAGTTACATTACTAATATCATCATGGTGTCATTAACATACTCATTAACCCATTACTCTACCATGGCCTCAGGCACTTAACAGCTTGATGGCTGGTAAATTTGACCATGGCTTCTTGGCCCTGCGGAGGCAGGCTTGCTGCTGACCTTTAAGCCCCGGGGTGTGGTGGGGGTGGGTGTGTGGTGGGGGTTGAAGGGCACTGTCTCCCTGAAAAATTCCAGCCTATGTCTCACCTGGAAGGTAAATGCCAATATCAACTGGTTGAGCTGAATGGCTCGTTTTCCCGCTGTAACCTCTATGGATTTTGGTGCAGATACTTGGCATCTAGTGAATGTTGTTAATCAGAGACTAACACAATCATAAATAAAGTCACATAAAAAGCACTGTTACATTTTGGGTTTTATATTAGACACGGTGCTTAGATTCAGCATCACCCCAATCCGTAAATGGACCTCATAGCCCCAGGACCAGAGGCACACAATTTCAATGAATAAACAGGTTAGTTTGGTAGATAACCAAGTAGCATCAAAGGTCAGCACACGTGGTGGCTTGTTAGGTATCAGAATACGGATCAAAGAGGGAAATGTTTTGACATTAGGCTATAAAAGATTTAAATAAATGGACAAATGAGTCCATTAAAAGAAAAATAAGTTTTATTGGACTGTATTAAGTATTTGAATGTGAATATCATTCAGCATGATTTTACATCATTTAAGTATCTCTTGAGTTGTTTTTGAGTAACAAGATAAAAACTGAACTTCATATCTAAAGAAAGACAGACATACTCATATAACACTCTCCGTGGCCTCAGGATGTCTTTACAACCAATGAAGTGCTTTTGAGGTGTAGTCACTGTCGGAAAAAAGCAGCAGCTAATTTATGCACAGAAAGACCTCACAAGTAGCAATAAAATAAGTGACAAGATAACCTGTTTTTTGGTGATGTTAAATGTAAGATAAATGATGGTCAGAATGCAGAACAATACCCCTCCTGTTCTTTGAATAATGATGTGGCATCTGAATGTACACCCAAGAGGGCGGATGGGGCCTTGGCGTAACATCTTATCCAAAACATGGCACCTCCAGCTGTGAAGCACTCACTCAGTACTCTACTGAAGTATCAGCCTAGATTATGTGCTACAATGGACTTGAACACACATGTCAGACGCAGAGGTAAGAGTGTTAATACTGAGCTGAGACTGACACCTAGACTAACTATCTCAGGTTCCTATGTCACAAATAACCTGTAATTACCCTTTGCTGCTGAAGTTAGAGCATGAAGAAATTTCCTCAGTTGCACTGTAGCCTATATTACACCAAGTTATTTATAGTTCACTACCTGGGCTGATGAAGTCATATCTGAGATAAAGTTCAATTATTTTCACATTTTTTTTCTGCTGAAAGCAGTGAGTCATTACAGTTGCATGGACATTAGCCATCATCTGGTACCTAACTCGTAATTAGATAGGAAAGTTGACAGTGAATGCCAGCATCCATTTGATTGTATGAGACAAGATGCTGTGTGTTTGTGCTTCTATATAACTAACTTGTCAATCTTGTCACTAGGTGAATCAGTCATTTGGAGAGTTAGTGCAGGCATGATGGGCCGAATGGTTTCTTTCTGCGCTGTAACAATTCTGTAAGTAAACAGTGTGTTTTTTCTTGCCTTTAAAGGCAAATAGGAGACAGGTTGTTATGACCCAGAGTGCCTGAAAGGTTGGCAGAAGCAGATTTAACAGTAATTTTCAAAAATGAATTGAATACCTACACCACATGGACTGCAGCAGTTCAAGAAGGTTGCTCACCACCACCTTCTCAAGGGCAATTAGGGATGGCAACAAATGTTGGCCTAGCCAGTGATGTTCACATCCCATGAATGAATAATTAAAAATATATATATACTTGAAGCAGAGAAATTTACAGGGCTAAGGGGAAAGAGCAGGGGATTGGATATATTTGGAAAGCTGTTCCAAAGAGCTGGCACAGGCATACATGAGGAGAGTGCAAAGGGAGGACCCTGGAACAGACAGTCAGCAGCACCTAGAGGATCTAGTCTATGCTCAAGGATCTAGTCTATGCTCAAGTAGGAGTAAGAGTAAAATAAAAGCAAGGGTCCATATTCTATTTAGTTAAGATACATTTGGGGAGCTCAGTCCCGTGATTTGCACATCCTGCGCTATCTGGGAAATCATACATGCTCCTGGTGGTCTGGATGACCATATGTGCAGGAGGTAGAAGGGCAGGTAGATAAGGTGGTTAAGAAGGCATATGGGATACTTGCCTTTATTAGCTGAGGCATAGGATACAAGAGGAGGGAGGTTATGCTGGAACTGTATAAAATGCTGGTTAGGCCACAACTGGAGTACCGCATGCAGTTCTGGTCACCACATTATAGGAAGGATGTGATTGCACTGGAGAGGGTGCAGATGAGATGTACCAGAATGCTGCCTGGGCTGGAAGGTCTGAGCTATGAGGAAAGATTGGATAGGCTGGGGCTGTTTTCCTTGGAGCAACGAAGGTTGATGGGGACCTGATAGAGGTGTATAAGATTATGAGGGGCATAGATAGGGTGGATAGGAAGGCACTTTTTCCATTAGTAGAGGCGTCAATAACCAAGGGGCCTAGATTTAAGGTAAGAGGTAGAAGACTAGGAGGGGAGTTGAGGAGAAAATTTTTCACCCAGAGGTTGGTGTGAGTCTGGAACTCACTGCCTGAAAGGATGGTTGAGTAAGAAACTCTCGTAACATTTAAGGAATGTTTAGATATTCACTTGCATTGCCATAGCCTCCAGGGCTATGGGCCAAGCGCTGGAAAATGGGATTCGTGTAGTCAGATCTTTGTTGACTGGTGCGGACACAATGGGCCGAATAGACTCCTTCTGTGCTGTAAACATCCATGAGTCTATGAGCTACACATAATACAGCTGCACTATAAGAATCTATGGTTCTGTCTTGGAATGAAGTCCATATTAATGATACAAATGTCAACCTCTTCTCTTTCTACATCCACACATATGCATTTTCCAGCATGTGTTGTGGATAGTAATTGGGAGTGAGAGATCTGGCTGACTATTTTTATACTTTTAACCTCCCCAGCTCAGGGTTACTAAGGCCACACCTAAGTCATACACCTAAGCACAATCTAGTGACTCTACTGGCTTGTATGGTCCAGCAGCACATAGGCAGTGCACTTACTGACTGACCATTAAGCTGCCCCCTTAAGGTTTTGAATTTAATAGTGATTTCATTGTAGGCAAATGAGCTGTTAACAGCATAAACAGCCTGATCACTTCTGTTATATTTTTTGATTTCTTTCGGGTGTTCAGTGGAAATGAGCCAAAGTAGAGCGCGAAAAGCTCCTCTCGGAAACGGCTCTGTGACAGAATCTGACAATTTATCATCTGTGCTGTGACAGTACCCCGTAAATTTAATCCTAATTCGCCATCTGTGCATCTACATGCTGTGGGTATGTCACTATGTTTTTCACATCAACTTATCTTTGCTGTGACTTTTTAAAAAAATATATATTAAAAAGTTCCACAATGACATCTTTTTGGTAGTCTTTGCTGCACTTAAGTGACATAAAATGAACATTTTACAGTGACATGCGCAGAATGTGTAAGCACTTGAGCACATCAATTTGATCCTCTTGAATATCCCACTCATGTCAGCTGGGTTTATCAGGATTTATCACTTACTAAGATATCCTGCAATATAGTGCATAAGAAAAGCATGCACTGAAACAGATAGATGCCCTCAGTGGCTCAGTGGATAATAGCACTACACCCACAAAGTCTTGGTCTTGGCCGAGGTAGTTGGCTTCAGCACTTTGAGGCTGTAAACATGATAATCCCACTCATGTTGGCTAACTAATGACTCCTCTCAGAAGGTAGAAAGTGTTTATGGACTTAAAGTGAAGACAAAATCAGGTTAGCTATGATGTCCCCTCAAGGAGCAATAACCTCCTGGCAGGCTCTCACTTGAAGAATGGGCACTTGGATGAGATACTGGAGCGGTGGCTGCAGCTACAGGTTATTACACAGGGCCAGAATAGAAAGGTTTAAAAATCTTTCACTTTTATGGTCGCTTATTGTCTCTTCCACCCTAAAGAATATAGAAAAATTTCACTATTTCTAGTAGTCACAACTAGTCGAAATCAGACCAGAGCATTTTGTCCTTTGACCCAACAACACTTCCTCAACCACAACACTGCCAAAGGTACTATTGTTTTCCTCAAAATCAGCACCTCTTCTTACTCAACACTGCCACTAACCCTTAGAGACATTGGGGTTAATTTTAATTTGTTTCACCTGGCATTAACATAGCATTAAGGGCCTCAAAATGGGATTAGTAGCCTTACAATGTCAGTAATCCTGATGATGCAGCCGATAGCATTTTGTAAGGGGCCTACAGCTGGGCATCCAAAGTGCCTGCCTGTTTCAGGCCTCCTTTAATATGGAAATGAGAGGACCCTGATTGTCATTTTAGGTTCTTAGTGTTTGGACAATGCTCTGTGCAGGCACTGATAGATCAACGAATGATGGAACCAACGAGGTCCAGCAAAGGAAAGTTTGAAATTATTTTTGTGAGGTGAAGAGGAGAAATATTTTGGCCTGTTTCTGCCCAGGACGCCTTCCTCCATGTTTCCAAACACCACCCCACTAATCTGGCTGGCGGTCTGATCATTTGGCACCTGCAACTTTCTGGCCTGATAAATAAGGTCAAGCCTGAGAATTGTGATCATCTTTTCACCACAGGTACAAGCAACCAGCTAGCCCAAATTCATTGTCCAAAATTAAACTAGATCTGTCATATGTATGAGCATGTGCAGTAAGCAATGATAACATTAAACATGTGAACAGGCCACCTTGGCACCTGCCTTTCTTCACAAGTTCCTCTCAAATGGTAACAACTTTTGGTGACGAGATGGAATCAAAGTACAAAAATAATGGTAACAAATGGCAGTAGGGACTGTGATGAACAGGATCAGTTGTTTCCTGCTTAGATAGTGGAGATTTCCATTGGATTGTACTAAGCCTCATTGAAGTGAATTTTGTCCTAATGTCAATCTGATTTAACTACCGATGACATTGGCTTTGGGTGAGCTTGTTCTGACAGCCAAAGTGAAGGTACACTGTTACATTTGAACCAGGACAAAACAGAAATGCCAAGTGTTCTGATTGGTGTTCTGATTGCAAAAAGTAAGGCCATATGCCAACAGCTTGCCAAGCGAAGGCCAAAGCAGGAAAGAGAGCTCACTCCAATGATAATGGAAAATGACACTGCAAGGGTGGAGTTCACAACCTGAGTCCAGAGTATTTAAGCACAGAGGTGCTCGGACTGTATGGCATTTAGACCACTAACAAACACTCAAATGACAGAGACTTTTGTGCAGAGGTATTAGTTAATCAGCAGCGCATAGGAACATACGAATTAGGAGCAGGAGTAGGCACTCGAGCTTGCTCCACCATTCAATAATATCATGGCTGATCTGATTGTAACCTCAATTCTACATCCCTGCCTTTCCCCGATAACCTTTCACCCCCTTCCTTATCAAGAATCTATCTACTTCTGCCTTAAGGATATTCAAAGACACTGCTTCCACTGCCTTTTGAGGAAGAGAGAAAAAAATTCCCCTTATCTCTGGCCTAAATGAGCGACCTCTTAATTTTAAACAGTGACCCCTAGTTCTAGATTCTCCCACAAGAGGAAACATCCTCTCCACATCGACCCTGTCAAGACCCCTCAATTAAGTTGCCTCTTACTCTTCTGAACTCCAACGGATACAAGACTAGCCTGTCCAACCTTTCCTCATAAGACAACCCACCCAATCCAGGTATTAGTTTAGTAAACCTTCTCTGAAGTGCTCCCAATGCATTTGCATCCCTCCTTAAATAAGGAGACCAATACTGTACACAGTAGGTCAGAGGCTAGGAATCCTGCAGCGAGAAACTCACCTCCTCACTTCCCAAAACCTGTCCACCATCTACAAGGCACAAGTGTGAAGGAATACTCTCCACTTGCCTGGATGAGTGCAGCTCCAACACTCAAGAAGCTTGACACCATGGAGGACAAAGCAGCCCACTTGATTGGCATCTCATCCACAAACATTCACTCCCTCCACCATTGATGCACAATGGCAACAGTGTATCATCTACAAGATGCACTACAGGAACTCACCAAGCCCCCTTAGACAGCACCTACCAAACCCATGACCACTAGCATCTAGAAGGACGAGGGCAGCAGTAACATGGGAACACCAGCACCCGGAGGTTCCCCTCCAAGTCCCTCACCGTCTGGACTTGGAAATATTTCACCACCCTTCACTGTCACGGGGTCAAATCCTGGAACTCCCTCCCTAACAGCACTGTGGGTGTACCTACACCACATGGACTGCAGCAGTTCAAGAAGGCAGCTCACCATCAACTACCCAAGGGCAATTAGGGATGGGCAATAAATGCTGGCCTCACCAGTGACACACACATCCCATGAATGAATAAAATTAAAGTACTCCAGATGTGGTCTCACCAATGCCCTGTATAACTGAATTATAACCTTCCTTTCTTGTATTCAATTCCCCTCACAATGAATGATAACATTCTAATAGCTTTCCTAATTACTTGCTGTACCTGCATTCTAGCCTTTTGGGATTTATGCAAATGGACCCCTGAATCCCTCTTTTTTATTTTTCCTGCCAAAATGGAGAATTTCTCGCTTTATATCCCATTTGCCAGGTCTTTGCCTATTCACTTAACCTATCTATATCCCTTTGTAGCCTTCTTTTCTCCTCTTCACAACTTACTTTCCTACCTATCATCAGCAAATTTAGCAACCATACCTTTAGTCCCTTCATCCAAGTCATTCATATAAATTGTAAAAAGCTGAGGTCCCAGTACTGACCCCTGTGGCACACCACTTGCCACCCAGAAAAAGACCCATTTCTGCCTACTCTGTTTCCTATTAGCTAGCCAATCTTCTATCCATGCCAATATGTTACCCCCATACCATGAGCTTTTATTTTTTTAAACTTATTTTGTTTTATTTTTTTGCCTTGATGTGGCAGCTTATTAAATGCTTTCTGGAAATCTAAATACAGTACACCCCCTTTATCCACAGCACACATTACTTCTTCAAAGAACTCCAATAAATTGGTTAAATGTAATTTCTCGTTTACAAAACCATGTTGACTCTGCCTGATTACCCTGATTTTTTCCAAGTGGCCTGTTATAAAGTCTTTAATCATAGCTTCTAACATTTTCCCTATGGAAGAGGTTAAGCTGGAATATAGTTTCCTGCTTTCTGTCTCCCTTTTTGAATTAAGGAGTTACTTCACTACTTTACAATCTAATGGAACCTTCCCTGAATCGGGGGACTTTTGGAAAATTAAAACCAATGCATCAAATATCTCACTCACCACTTCTTTTAAGACCCTAGGATGAAGTCCATCAGGACCCGGGGACCTGTCAGTCCGCAGCTCCAACAATTCTCTCAGTACCACTTCCCCAGTGATTGTAATTTTCCCACATTCCTCCCTCCCTCCCTTCCATTTCCTGATTTATAGCTAGTCCTGGGATTTTACTTGTATCCTCTAGTGAAGACTGATGCAAAATACCTGTTCAATTCATCTAACATCTTATATTCCATTATTAATTCTCCAAACTCACTTTCTGTCAGACCAATTCTTACTTTGTTAACTCTTTTCTTTTTAAAATATGAATAAAAACTCTTCCTATCTGTCTTTATATTTCTAGCTAGCTTTCTCTTGTACTCTATTTTTCCTTCCTTATCAATCTTTTGGTCATTCTTTCATTTTTTTATATTCTGTCCAATCTTCTGACTTCCCACCCATCCTTGCGCAATTACATGCCCTTCCTTTAAATTTGATACTATCTTTTTTTTTCATTAGCCTTGGATGGTGGGTCTTCCTCTTAGAATTTTTCTTTCTTGTTGGAATGTATCTATTCTGTGTATTCCGAAATATCCCATTAAATGTCTGCACTGCATCTCTACTGATCTATCCCTTAACTTAATTTGCCAGTTCACTTTAGCTAGCTCTGCTTTCATGCCCTCATAATTGCCATTTTTAAGTTTAAAATACTAATCTTGGACCCATTCTTCTCTCCCTCAAACTGAATGTAAAATTCAATCATATTATGATCACTGTTACCTAGGGGTGCCTTCACTATGAGGTCAGTAATTAATCCCATTTCATTGCACAATACCAGGTTTAGTATAGCCTGCTCTCTGGTTGGTGCCAGAACATGCTGTTCTAAGAAACTAACCTGAAAACATTCTATGAATTCCTCATCCAGGCTACCTTTGCCCATCTGTTTTTCCCAGACAATATTCAGATTAAAATCCCCCATGTTTATCACCATACCTTTCTGACAAGCTCCCATTATTTCTTCCTTTATACCCCATCCCATTGTATGGTTACTGTTAGGGGGCCTGTACACCATGCCCTCAAATGACTTCTTGCCTTTAACATTTCTCATCTCTACCCAAACCGTTTCTACATCCTGGTTTCTTAAACTTGGGGCACCCCTCTCTAAAGTGCTAATAGCATCATTAATTAACAGAGCCACTCCTCTACCTGTCAACATCCAACGTTAATGGGTAAAGATTGGCTTTGCAAGTTAAAGTTAGAATAGAAGCTTGTTTTCCAAGTTGTCATGACCAAAAGTACAGCAACAATTTCAAGGACAGCTATGAAGGCATAATTGGTCTGGAAGCACACATCTAAATCAGACCTGATGTAAGACCAGTATATTGAAAGGCTAGGCCAGTTCCTTAGCTCTCAAAACACAATTTAAAGAGGAACTAAAGAAGCTGGAGTGAAATGCTGTGCTACTGAAAACTGATCTCAGTGATTTGGAACCTCAATTATGGTGTCCAAGACAGACAAAACTGAGACTATGTGAGAACTACACAGTCATAATCAACCAGGCAGTGGATATGAGCAGTATCCACTAGCAACCTCTCAAGATTTGTCTAGTTAGAGTCAGCAGGATTCAAGATATTCACAAAGATGGGTTTATCACACACTTATGCACAGCACATGTGGATCGAGATTGGGGTTATTCTCTGACACTAAGTTGCCCTAAGGTGTAATGTCTCCTCCAAAAATCTTCCAAGCTACAATGGATAAGATTTTGCAAGGACTGCCTCATTGCTTGTGCAATCAGAATGATGTATTGATCACATCCGCATCAGTGGAAGAGAACTTCAAGCGTTAGATGAAGTGATAAAAGCCTCAACAATCACAATGTGAAGTTGAAAAGCAGCAAGTGTGTCTTCATGTAATCTGAGGTCACGAACCTTGGCCTGAAAATCTATGAAAAGGGGCTACAGCCAATGAAAGAGAAGATAGAGACTATTGTCAATGCTCCAATGTCAAAAAATGTACATGTGCTTAGTTCATAAATCTCTAGTGACTATTCTGGGGCCAAAGTCTGTGATAACAATGATGGGAGCATCAAGGATGCAGCAGGGGGCTGTACTTATCTCACAGTATGACTACATTTAATTCTCAGTTTGGAAGAGAATGCTATCACTGACTCACTATCGCATTTGCCACATGAAGACTCAGATGAAGGCTGTGAAAGTGCAATCTTCATTAAAGTAGTTGTAGATGAGGACTTTCCAATTATAGCAACTGAAATTGCAGCTAAAACGCAGAAAGGTTCAATGTTGAAAAGAGTATATGAATAGACATTCAATGGTTGAACACAGATTGACCAGTAGTCAGACAAGAAACTGAAACTGGGCCGAGCTGTGATGTGAGCAGGACTATGCCGACTGAGGTCACAGAGTAGTGATATTGTTGTGGCTATGAACATACAAGAATAGTCAGAATGAAATCCATAGCAAGAGAATTTGTCTATTGGCCCGGTCTAGACACTGAGCTAGGCTGGTAAGCAAACATACTATCTACCAAAACTAGAAATAAGGCTCCAAAAACTCCTTTACAACCATGGTTGTGGACAACTCATTCATTTCAAAGAGCTCATGTAGACTTTGGTGAAAAAGAAAGTGGCGATTTCTTGGTGCTCATTAATCACCAATAGAGGATCAAAGTAAAACACATGGGTCAAAACACCATTACTGAATGGGCAATAGACAGGTTACAGTCTATTTTTGCTCATCGTGTTTTACTTGAGGAGCTGGTCTCAAAAAAAACCCCTCAATTTCATTCCGCTCTGTTCTAAAATTTCATGAAGCAACATGGTATCAAACAAACCCTCCCTCCTCCATATCATTGGACGTCAAATGGAGCAGCAGAAAATCTGTTAAGATAGTCAAAGATGCACTCAAGAAAGAAGCGCTGCATGAGTGTTCAAATTTCCGACTGAAACAGTAGTTGACTAATTTTCTGCTGAAGTATAGAGTGACCCACACTTCACTACAGGGTATACACTCGCTGAGCTTTCGATGACGAGAAAGTTAAGGACAAGTTTGAGTCTGGTTCTACCAAACTTGACTGTTACAGTTGAATACAAATAGTTCAGTCAGAAATGTCAATGTGACACAGACAAAAGGGAATGCAGTTTCAGACAAGATCAGCTTGTTCGTGTTCTGAGCCCCCTCAGGTCATACAAGTGGGATCTGAAAAATATACTAGAGGTTTGTGGAATTAAAAGATGCATGGTTGAAATTAATGGAATGGTGAGAAATGTCCATTTAGATCACATGACCCCAGTGAGGGATGAACCAAAACACGAGCACGATCCATTTGATCACAAGCTCATGCCAATGTGAGCCAGTTCAGACTTCAAATTGCACAGCCACCACCTCCAAGCTGGACCCAGACGTTTTGAAATATTCATCCCATTAACTCTGTTTCTCTCTCCACAGACGCTGTCTGACCTGCTGGGTATTTCCAGCATTTTCTGTGTTTTATACTGATCTATCCTGGTTGCTTTATCGTCCTGCATCCAACTCACAAGTCCCCATGCTGGAGATGGGGAGGTAAATTTTACATAAGCATTAAGAGATATTCTGATATGAAAGAATTATTTCTCAAAAGAAAAGTCCTTTCCTTTAAATTTTTTTTAACTTATATTTTAATTTTAATGGGTAACATTTTACACAATGAGTTAAAAGCAAGCTGACATGGCAAAGTATAATGTCCAAGGTATGCTTGTTGTGGTGGTTCTAGCTGTTAAGCTGATTTCCTTTATTGTTGCTCTCTGCAATAGCTACTGTACAACATAGAATAAAATCTTAATGGCTTAAAATGGCAAAGATTTGATTGTTGCCCATGTTAATCTAGGAGAGGGATATTATAGAGGAACTACACAATTCATTTTAGGCACCAAGGGGCAGGATTTTGCTACTTGCTATCTTCCCCACCCCCCGTCCTTGGGGCCCATAGTGAGTGGGGGGTGGGGCTGCCTTTTCTGTCAGCAGCCCTTTCTTTGCTACATGAAACTTTCCCCTCTGCCCCGGTTGGGCTATGTGGCCACTTCCATTTAGCTGGCAGGCTCCCCATGCAGCAGGGAGTTTCTCCAATGGCACGGTAAAATGGCCCTTAATAGGGCCTTTACAGAATCACAGAATCACAGTGCAGAAGAGGACCTTCGGTCCACCGAGTCTGCACCGACACGTGAAAAACACCTGACCTACCTACCTAATCCCATTTACCAGCACTTGGCCCATAGCCTTGAATGTTATGACATGCCAAGTGCTCACCCAGGTACTTTTTAAAGGATGTGAGGCAACCCGCCTCCACCACCCTCCCAGGCAGCGCATTCCAGACCATCACCAGCATCTGGGTAAAAAGTTTTTCCTCACATCCCCTCTAAACCTCCTGGCCCTCACCTTGAACTTGTGTCTCCTCGTGACTGACTCTTCAACTGAAGGGAACAGCTGCTCCCTATTCATCCTGTCCATGCCCCTCAATCTTATTCACCTCGATCAGGTCACCCCTCAGTCTTCTCTGTTCCAACAAAAACAACCCAAGTCTATCCAACCTCTCTTCATAACTTAAATGTTTCATCCCAGGCAACATCCTGGTGAATCTCCTCTGCACCCCCTCCAGTGCAATCACATCCTTCCTATAATGTGGTGACCAGAACTGCACACAGTACTCCAGCTGTGGCCTCACTAAGGTTCGATATAACTCCAACATGACCTCCCTACTTTTGTAATCTATGCCTCAATTGATGAAGGCAAGTGTCCCATATGCCTTTTTCACCACCCCACTAACATGCCTATCCGCCTTCAGAGATCTATGGACACACACGCCAAGGTCCCTTTGTTTCTTAGAACTTCCTAGTGTCATGCCATTCATTGAATACCTCCTTGTCAAATGATTCCTTCCAAAGTGTATCACCTCACACTTTTCAGGGTTAAATTCCATCTGCCACTTATCTGCCCATTTGACCATCTCGTCTATATCTTCCTGTAGCCCAAGACACTCAACCTCACTGGTAACCACCCAGCCAATCTTTGTGTCATCCGCAAACTTACTAAACTTACCCCCCACATAGTCATCTATGTCGTTTATATAAATGACGAATAATAGGGGACACAGCATATATCCCTGTGGTATGCCACTGGACACTGGCTTCCAATCACTAAAGCAGCCTTCTGTCATCACCCTCTGTCCCCGACAATTTTGAATCCACCTTATCAAATTACCCTGTATCCCATGTGCATTTGCCTTCTTTATAAGTCTGCTATGTAGGACCTTGTCAAAGGCTTTGCTGAAATCCATATACACTAATCAACTTCACTACCCTCATCTACACACCTGGTCACCTCCTCAAAAAATTCAATCAAATTTGTTAGGCATGACCTCCCTCTGACAAAGCCATGATGACTATCCCTGATCAAACCTTGCCTCTCCAAGTGGAGATAGATTCTCTCCTTCAGAATTTTCTCCAATAGTCTCCCTACCACTGACATGAGACTCACTGGTGTGTAGTTCCCTGGCTTATCTCTACAATCTTTCTTAAATAGCGGAGCCACATTAGCTGTTCTCTAGTCCTCTGGCACCTCTTCCGTGGCCAGAGAGGAATTAAAAATTTGGGTCAGAGCCCCTGCGATCTCCTCCCTTGCCCCCCTCAGCAGTCTGGGACACAAATCATCCGGACCTGGAGATTTGTCCACTTTTAAGCCTGCCAACACCTCCAATACCTTGTCACTCCCAATATCAATTTGCTCAAGAACCTTGCAGTCTCTCTCCCTGGGTTCCATACCTTCATCCTCATTCTCTTGGGTGAAGACGGATGTGAAGTATTCATTCAACACTCTAGCGATGTCCTCTGGCTCCACCCATAGATTTCCCCCTTGGTCCCTTATGGGCCCTACTCTTTCCCTGGTTATCCTCTTCCCATTGATATACTTATAGAATATCTTGGGATTTTCCCTACTTTTGCCAGCCAGATATTTCTCATATCCCCATGTTGCCCTCCGAATTGCTTTCTTAAGCTCCACCAGTTATGGGGGGGGGGCATTCGAAAAGGAAATGGGGAGGGTACAGGCTCAACACGTTCACTCTAGGGTGATAGGAAGGAGTAACAAGCCCAGAGAACCATGGATGACCAGAGATATTCAGGATATGATGAGAAGGAAAAGAGAGGCTTTTAGCAGGTACAAGGGGAGCAAATCAGCGGAGGCATTAGTGGAGTACAGAAAGTATAGGGTGGACTGTTTGTCCATAACAAGCTTAAATCGAACCATGTTGTGGTCGCTGTCACTAAATTGCTCCCCCACCGCCCCCCCTCAGCCACCTGTCCGGCTTCATTCCCCAGAATTAGGTCCAGCACTGCGCCTTCCCTTGTTCAACCCTCTACATATTGACCTAAAAGGTTCTCCTGTACACATTTCAAGAAATCCACTCCATCCAAGCCCTTAACACTATGTCTATCCCAATTAATGTTGGGAAAATTGAAATCACCCTATTGTTATTGTTTTTCCACACCTCTGCAAATTGTGCATATATTTGCTCCTCAATTTCCTGCTATCTGGGGTTCCATAATAAACACCTAACAATGTGGCTGCCCCTTTTTTATTCCTAAGATCTACCCACAAAGATTCATTCGATGCCCCCTCCGAGATATCATCTCTCCTTACTGCAGTAACTGACTCCTTAACTAATAATGCAATGCCTCCTCCTCTTTTACCCCCTCCCCTGTCTCACCTGGAGATTCTATATCCCGGAATTCTGAGCTGCCAATCCTGCCCTTCCCTCAACCACGTCTCTGTGATGGCTACAATATCACAATTCCACGTGTCAATCCTCACCGTTAACTCAACCGTTTTACCTGTAATACTCCTGGCATTAAAGTAGAGGCCATCCAGCCTTGCCTTACTCCCCTAAAACTTGATGCAGCTGTACTCCCTCTGACTTGATTGTTTTACTGTATTATGATGTGTCCCCATTCTGCTAACATTCTGTGTCCCCTCCCCCTGCTGAATTCATTTAAAGTCCTCCTATCAGCACGAGCAAACCCGCCCGCAAGGATGTTAGTCCCTCTCTGTTTCAGATGTAGACTGTCCTGCTTTTACAGGTCCCACCTTCCCCAGAAACGGTCCCAGTGATCCAAGAATCTAAAACCCTCCCTCCTGCACCAACTCTTAAGCCACATATTCATCTGCGCTATTCTCCTATTTCTGTGTTTGCTAGCACATGGCACTGGGAGTAATCCAGAGATTACAACGCGAGAGGTCCTGCTTTTTAGTCTACTGCCTAACTCCCTGAATTCTTGATGCAAGACCTCATCCCTCTTTCTACCTATGTCATTGGTACCAACATGTCCCATGACCTCTGCCTTATAACCCTCCCCCTTTAGCATGCCCTGCAGCCGTTCAGCGACATCACAGATCCTGGCACCAGGGAGGCAACACACCATCCTGAAGTCAAGTTGATGGCCACATTAGCACCTATCTGTTCCCGTGACTATAGAATCCCCTATTATTATTGCTCTTCCTCTCTTCCTCCCCTCCTGTATAGACAGGCTGCTTGTGGTGCCAAAAACTTGGCTCTGTCTGCACTCCCTGGAGGAACCAGCGCCCTTATCAGCCTCCAAAATGGAATACAGATTTGCAAGTGGGACCCCAGGGGACTCCTAAACTACCTGCCTATTTCTCTTGGACTGCCTGGTGGTCACCCATTCCCTTCCTTCCTCAAGTCCCTTCAGCTGCAGTGTGACCAGCTCTCTAAACGTGCTATCCACGATGCTCTCAGACTTGCGGATGCTCCACAGTGTCCCCAGCCGCCGTTCCAGCTCTGAAACCTGACCTTCCAGGAGCTGCAGTCGGACACACTTCCTGCACACATGCTGATCCCGGACACTGGAAATGTTCCCGGCTTCCCACATGGTGCACGAGGAGCATACCATGGCTTTGAGCTCCCCTGCCATGACTTATCCCTTTAAGTTAAACCTTTTAAGTCAATTACTCTAGGGCCCTTCTTTCTTGATCCTTGTTACTACAGAATATACAAACTATAAACCACAAAAAGACCTTAAACTATAAGCGATAATAGTACGTACCCGACCTTACCCGCTACTTACCTGTCATTCCTCTCCCTTGTAGCCTCTACTGCTGCAGCAGGGCAAGACCATTCTCTGAAGATTTAAGAAGTTGGATAGCAAAGAAAAAATGCAAAGGGCACCTCTTGCCCTCTGCACCGACCTCCCACTGTGCACCAAATTGCCAATACCCACTCACTCTGGCTGTGTCTCACTCAGGATGAGGTCTCTCCCCTGCTGGTGTGCAAGCTCACTGATCGTGTGCTTCTAATAGTCCCTTTCTTAAATAGAGCTGAGGTGACTCACACTAGTTAAGCTTCAAATAGTAATCAACACCTATTCAGGCACTAATCATGCTTCAGGTGATTGACAGTTAACTGTCACACAGTCAGCTGAGTCAGCTACCTTTCCAATCTTTTAACTAGACTACTGAACTTACAAAAATTTAAGAGAAATTAAAGAGAAAGACTTATCAGTTCAATTCCCACTGTGCACCAAATTGCCAATACCCACACTCACTCTGGCTGTGTCTCACTCATGATGAGGTCTCTCCCCTGCTGGTGTGCAAGCACACTGATGGTGTGCTTCTAATAGTCCCTTTCTTAAATAGAGCTGAGGTGACTCACACTAGTTAAGCTTCAAATAAAAATCAACACCTATTCAGGCACTAATCAGAGCTTCAGGTATGTAAATTGGCTGCCTACCTCCTGGTGGCAGGCAGCCTGCCCATTACCAGTCCCGCTGCCTATAAATTGCCCCGATGGTGGGACCCTGCAATTTTACTGCTCCCCACGCCACCACCCTCCTTCCCACCACCTGAAGCCAGTAAAATTCAGCCTCCTGTGTCATGAGCTCCCAAGTCAGCTAATAGAGCAGTTAAAGGCAAAGGTAGAAGCTTTGACTTGGGCAGGGATGTAAAATGAATGACAATGGGTCATACGCTCGTTTACATCCAGTCCCCCCAGCAGTTTTACACCCCTGCTAAAATTCCACCCTAAGTCCCAACTCCTCTCCCCATCAGTCTTCCTCCAGTTCCAATCCCACACCTGCTAGCGTAGCAATTTTGTCTTTTCCATTTCATGCATAGAAACATGGAATTTCTATAGAGATACTCCCAATCTCTCACTGTGACTTTGTGTGAGGTTGACGGAAACTCTGCCAAAAATGGTCAAGTTGGCACCTGCAGCGTCTCTATTAAAATTACAGTAGGAAATGTAGAAATTCAACCCCAGAATGTATTTTGAAAACGTAGCATAAAATGCTGTCCTTTGGCTTGCGAAGTAATTATTCTATACCTTCTTGGATGCTGGAATTGAATTAGCATCAATCACCAATGCATTCCACATCTGTATAACTCTGCATACCTTTTAATGTCCACCTTATGTATCTATTATATTTCTTAAGGTCACCAGCCCCTGGGGAGCTGGAAAGGTTTGCAGTTGAAATCACCTGAAGAATCCAGAAAAGTCAGGGGCATGGGAACCCTTAATGGTGAGGCCTCATTAACATATTGTAGGACTGCCTTCTGCCAGCAGCCAGCCAAGTATACACTAGAGGCAGGAGATCTCAGCCAGAGGCCTGGCACTGGGAAGGAACATCAGATCTGGGCTGTGATCTGGAGGGCTGGGGGTTGCGACTGGCAATCCAGAGGCCCAAGGAGGGAAGACTGGAGCTCGGGGCTTGGGGAGGCCAATTGGGGCCTGGGGGAAGTACTCCTGCTCCTCCGGGTGCACAGGGAGTGCTGAAAGAGGCACTTATCTTGAGCAGTCGGCAGTTCCCGCCTGGGATCAGCTACCAGCTAGCGACAGAGGCCGAGCTTTTCCCTCACTCATTGCCACAACGCTGATGATGTTGTCAAGTGACAACTTTGGTTTGTTATTTAGACCCTCCCCCCACCTCCTTTTTGTGGAAGCCTCAGCCATGGCCTGGATTCTGCACTTTAAAGGGCCAAGAACCAGTTCAAGTTGTCTAATCCTGATACTTTAAGCCCCCTCTGCTCTCTACTGCTCTAGGGTGGGAGTTGTGGGTGTTAAAAGAAAGGCCATCATTTCTTGTTCTCAATAATCTAACAATGGAAACTATCCACCCATGGTTACTTTGTCCAATCTTTATATCATTTTGAGCACCTTTACCAAATCCACCCCTATTGTCTCTGCTTTAACTTCTCTCCCCTTTCCACATAATCTGAAAATATACACCATTCTCCAGAACGATAGGGTAGAATTTTAACTGAAGAAAAAGGTACGAATTTAGGTCGGGTGCGCAGTAGGGGGGCTTAAAGTTAAGAAAATCTGCTTCCCAACCCAAACCCACCTCCAACCCGCCCACTTCCAGCTTTACCTGAAGCCAGACAGCAGGAGGCGACCAACCCAACCCAGTGAGGTGAATTGCAGCTTTAAATATGATAATGAAGCTCACACAGTTTCATTGTCATTCAGCTTTTAAAATTTAACATCTGTCAGCCGCCTTTCCCAGACCATGGGAAACCCGGCAGGTTCCTCAATGTAGGGAGACTTGGCAGATTCAGGAGATAGGTGCCTTCACATATAAACTCTGGATCCAAAAGCCTGCCTGAGAATGTTCCATGATCAGGGCCCCTATCCAATGGCCTTCCCCTGAGGCCTCTGACCTCTACCCAACCCTCCACCAGGCCCCATTCTTCACCCCCAAAACCAGGCCCTGATCTCCCCATTGCCCCAAACAGGCCCTACTCTCCCCCTGTGCAATCAAGTCCCAATCTCAGTCCATCCGCAAACTGTTGTCTCAGAGATATGCAGAGATGATACACTCCAGGTTATGTGTGCAACACGAGTTTATTCAATGCTTTAAAATATCTGTTCTCATGCTTACAGCTGCTTGCCTATAATTTAGTTTATCATTCTCAGTCATCACACCAATTCTCCGCTCAACCATCCTCTCAATTGCAGTCACCCTCCAATTGACCACCCACATCCACTTCCCTTCAGCCAACCTCCCTCCAGTGCCAACCACACTTGGGGTAGACTTAGCTGCTGCTGGACCCCCAGTCATTTAGAGGCTCAGGCTGGCTGCCAGGATTGGAGGATGTATCTGATCACTGATGTCACTAACACATGGTGGAATGAAGACTCCAAGCATGTGGGGGAGCCCTGAAATGTTAGATTAATGAAAATTGTGCCCGTTATATCCCTCCTGTAGGGAGGAGCCCAAGTTATCAAACAATTTTCCAGATGTTGCCTAAGCATACTTTTGCTTTCCCAATCATGACTTCTTTGCTTTTAGCATTCTCGCATCCTGTAACCTCTCAGTTAAAGTTGGCCAAATCTAGTCCCCAATTCAGGATAGTTTAGGTGCTGTGGGCTCCTAACCAGTAGATGCTAGAATGATGCTGCCGAACTTCATATACGTCTCTACCCACCAACTAACAGTTTGGGAAGGACATAAACTGACAAGTCAGTGTATAATTCACTTTGCCACCCACTTTTATATTATTTTGTAAGTGAATTGGGTGGCACATTGGGTTATGCATTGGAATTAATCTGCTGACTCCAAAGTTCACATTTCCACCCCAAACTGATAAAACAACAACAACTTGTAATTATACAGTACCTTTAATGTAATAAAACATCCCCAGGTGCTTAACAGGAGGATGTAAAACAAAATTTGACAAAATTTAACATCAAATCACATGAAAAGATATAATGACCAAAACATGACATGACCAAAAGCTTGCAAGTGATAGACAGAGCTAAGTGATTCCAAAACCAACAGATCAGATCTAAGCTCTGCAGTCCTGCCACATCCAATGGTGGTGGACAATTAACCGACTCACTGGAGAAGGAGGCTCCACAAATATCCCTATCCCCAATGATGGAGGAGCCCTGCACATTAGTGCAAAAGGTAAGCCTGAAGCATTCGCAACAATCTTCAGCAAGAAGTGCCGAGTGGATGATCCATCTCGGCCTCCTCCGGAGGTCCCCAGCATCATAGATGCCAGTCTTCAGCCAATTCAATTCATTCCACATGATATAAAGAAACAGCTGAATGCACTGGATGGTGCAAAGGCTATGGGCCCTGAAAATATTCCAGCAATAGTACTGAAGACTTGTGCTCCAGAACTTGCTGTGCCACTAGCCAAGCTGTTCCAGTACAGCAACAACACTGGCATCTACCCAGCAACATGGAAAATTGTCCATATATGTCCTGTACATGAAAATCAGGACAAATCCAATATGGGTATTACTTCTCCATCAGTCTACTCTCAATCATCAGTAAAGTGTTGAAAGGGGTCATCAACAGTGCTATCAAGCGGCACTTGCTTAGCAACGACCAGTTCACTGATGTTCAGTTTTGGGTTCTGCCAGGATCACAGCTACTGACCTCATTACAACCTTGGTTCAAACATGAACAAAACAACTAAGCTCCAGGGGTGAGGTGAGAGTGACTGCCCTTGACATCAAGGTAGCATTTGACTGAGTGTGGCATCAAGGAGCCCTAGAGCCCTAGAGCCCTGGAGTCCATGGGAATCAGGGGGAAACCTCTCTGCTGGTTGGAGTCATACCTAGCACAAAAGAAGATGGTTGTGGTTGCTGGAGGTCAATCATCTCAGTTCCAGGACATCACTGCAGGAGTTCCTCAGGGTAGTGTCCTAGGCCCAACCATCTTCAGCTGCTTTATCAATGACCTCCCTTCCATCATAAAGTCAGTAGTTGGGATGTTTGCTGATGATTGCACAATGTTCAGCACCATTCGCAACTCCTCAGATGCTGAAGCAGTCCATGTCCAACTGCAGCAAGACCTGGACAATATCCAGGCTTGGGCTGACAAGGGGCAAGTAACATTCACGCCACACAAGTGCCAGGCAATTATCATCTCCAACAAGAGAGAATCCAACCATCGCCTCTTGACATTCAGTGACATTACCATCGCTCATGAATCCCCCACTATCAACATTCTGGGGGTTACCATTGACCAGAAACTGAACTGGACTAGCGATATAAATACTGTGGCTACAAGAGCAGGTCAGACGCTAGGGATCGTGCGACGAGTAACTCTCCTCCTGACTCCCCAAAGCCTGTCCACCATCTACAAAGCACAAGTCAGGAGTGTGATGGAATACTCCCCACTTGCTTGGATGAGTGCAGCTTCCACAACACTCAAGAAGCTTGACACCATCCAGGACAAAGCAGCCCACTTGATTGGCACCACATCCACAAACATTCACTCCCTCCACCACCAATGCACAGTAGCAGCAGTGTGTACCATCTACAAGATGCACTGCAGGAATTCACCAAGGCTCCTTAGGCAGCCCCTTTCAAACCCACGACCACTATCATCTACAAGGACAAGGGCAAAAGACAGATGGGAACACCACCACCTGGAAGTTCCCGTCCAAGTCACTCACCATCCTGACTTGGAAAGATATTGCCGTTCCTTCACTGTCGCTGGGTCAAAATCCTGGAACTCCCTTCCGAACAGCACTGTGGGTGTACCTACAGCACATGGACTGCAGCGGTTCAAGAAGACAGCTCACCACCACCTTCTCAAGGGCAGCTAGGGATGGGCAATAAATGCTGGCCCAGCCAGCGAAGCCCACATCCCATGAATGAATTAAAATAAAATGGTCATCAATGCTCGCAGCTTGTGTGACAGTGATCGCCACTTTGTTGTCAGCTGTGTGGTGTGTTCCCACTTTGTTGGCAATAATAATGACTAGACAGCTCAGCAGCAGTAATTAGACATGAGTTGCTATAGTTACGGGTTTTATCATTTCCCATTTGCCACCCTCTGGACTCGGAGTGAAATCCCCAACCCAGTGTTAATGAATGCTGACAGCAGTTTTGTACTATGGGCTGATCTCCTGTGGGAACTGAATTAAGACTGCCCCATCTCATTTCAAGCAGGCTTTCCAGCCAACAGAGAGGGACCATTTTCTGGCATCATTTTCAGAGCTCAATTGGAACCCAGGCCTCAGCACTAAAGGATAAATACAGAAAATGCTCAGCAGGTCTGGCAGCACCTGTAGAGAGAGAAACAGAGTTAACATTTCAGGTCGGTGATCTTTTTTCGGAATAATTTCAAAACCCACAACCTCTACCACCTAAAAGGGCAGCAGACACATGTGAACACCACCACCTGCAGGTTCCCCTCCATGTCACACACCATCCTGACTTGCTGGGACAAAATCCTGGAACTTCCTCACTAATGGAATACCTTCACCACTCAAACTGCAGTAGTTCAAGGCAGCAAATCACCCCAAACCTCTCAAGGTCAATTAGGGATGAGCAATAATGCTGGCCATCTCCCCTGGATGAATAAAAAAAAGTCTGGTCTCCATATTTAAAAAGAATATTGAAGCGCTGGAGAAAGTAAAAGAACGCTTTACAAAGGCGATCGCAAAATGGAGGAGGCACAACTATCAAAAAAGGAGGAACAGGCTGTGCCTATATTCCCCAGAAAAGTGAAGACTGAGATGTGACATGAGAGAGGTTTTTACAATTATGAAAGTGTTCTACAGGGTGGACAAAGAGGTGTTTCCACTTCTGGGAGAGTCCAAAACTAAGGGCCATAAGTATAAGGCAGCCACAAATAAATCTAATAAGGAGAAACTTCTTTACTGAAAGGGTGCTGCGAATGTGGAATATGCTACCACATGGAGTGGTGAAGGTGAACAGCACAGAAGTGTTTAACAACTAGATAACTGCTTGAGGGAGAA
Organism: Cetorhinus maximus; assembly: GCF_964194155.1. Classification (NCBI taxonomy): domain Eukaryota; kingdom Metazoa; phylum Chordata; class Chondrichthyes; order Lamniformes; family Cetorhinidae; genus Cetorhinus; species Cetorhinus maximus. Next base: position 207,094,107 of record NC_135879.1, on the reverse strand, counting down.
AGAAAGAGAAGGGTATGTTCATGGGGTGAGATGAAGAAAGGCAACTGGAGGGTCACTGTGAAGTTGGGACCAAGAGCTTGATTCTGTGCTGTAAATTCCTTTTAGGGGAGTAGTTGGGGGTAATCTGTGCGTTGAGATGGTAGTCAGGGGTGGTCAGTGGGGGAGGGTGTTAGGTGGTCAAGGTAGGGGGTATGAGGGTGGTTGGCAGTGTGGAAGGATGGTCAGGGAGTGTCAGTCCCATAGTTACCTAGGAGTTAGAAGTGATTTTAATCCTTTTAACTTTTCCTGGGTGACTATTCTGCTAAGAGAGTCAGAACCATCCAAAGTCTCCAATTTAAATCAGAGTATTGGATGCTTACAGATGCAGGGGAATCGCCCATCGGAAATTTAAACTTCCTGGGCAATTCCGTGCAGTCCTTGCATGGGAAATTCCGGCTGGGGGGAGGGGGTGTCCCTAGCATATCTTCTGGGGTACCTCCAGGGTATGACCCCACCCCTCCCCATCTTGGGAACAGAAGCTCTGGGCCAATATTTATTTGGTCACATTTCAGAATAACTTAATAGACATTTTTTTCAGGTAGAATTTATATTGAGTGATTTTTTTAAAAACAAGCTCTTTCCCTCTGTGTGAGAGAAACAGATACCTTTTCTCATTTAACGGCCAATTCTGATTACACTTCTCTAACAGTTTTTATCCCTGAATTGAAAAGAAATCTATATTTCTCCCAGAGGAAAAATCAAATAGTCTTTGTGCATAGCAGTATTGCAGTTTATGTGTAGAAGATGATTTGAATATAAATTGGTTTATCAAATCAAGTAATTTTTCATCTAAACTTTTATTGTTAAGTCAGAAAGTGTGCCAAGCTGAAAGACAATGTAAGTAAACCTCTGTTCTCTCCTGATTGTCTGAAGTAAGATTGATGGAAGAGTAGAACTTCCACAGTAACTTTAGAAATGCTGTAAGAGCTGCTGCATGTGCCATTTTTTCCCAGTGTTTCCATGGCTTTTCTTCGAGGGTGAGAGCCCCCATGGAACGAGAGATAGACAGAAACAGTGAAAGATGCTGTGTTATTGTTTAGACAGATAATTAGAAAACAAAGCACATTTTAGAAATTGTTTATACAATTATTGTAAATATTTGATATTGAGTGGAGAATACTGCAAGTCATTTGAGGCAATTATTTTTCGATGTGTCAATCTGATAATGTAAACATTTTGGCAGAAGGGATAGGAAGAGTCAATATAGACTTAATAGCACAGTTCTAAAGTGTGCAGTCAGACTGACCTTGGGATCCAGATCCAAAGATGCTTGAAGGTGGCAGGACATATTAAGAGAGTAATTAGCAAAGCTTATGGGATCTTGGGCTTCAGAAATAGAGGTATTGAGTATAAAAGAAGGCAAGTTTTGCTGAACCTGTACAAAGCTCTGGTTAGTTCACAACTTGAGTATTGTGTCCAGTTCTGGTCACCACACATTAGGAAGGATGTGAGTGTCCTTGTAAGAGTACAGAGGAGATTTCCCAGAGTGGTTCTAAAGATGAGAGATTTTAAATACAAGGTTCTGTTGGAGAAGTTGGGGTTGTTCTCCTTGGAGCAAAGGAGTTTAAGGGGAGATTTGATAGGGGTGTATAAGGTTATGACAGGTTTTTGTTTATTCATTTGCGGGTTGTGGGCTTCGCTGGCTGGGCCATCCCTAGTTGCCCTTGAGAAGGTGGTGGTGAGCTGCCTTCTTGACCCGCTGCAGTCCATGTGGTGTATGTACACCCACAGTGCTGTTAGGAAGGGAGCTTCAGGATTTCGACCCAGCAACAGTGAAGGAACGGTGATATATTTCCAAGTCAGGATGGTGAGTGACTTGGAGGGGAAATTCCAGGTGGTGGTGTTCCCAGCTCTCTGCTGCCCTTGTCCTTCTAGATGGTAGTGGTCATGAGTTTAGAAGCTGCTGTCTAAGGTTTATATAAGGTAGATGAAGAAAAGCTGTTCACATTAGCTGATGGTACAAGGACTAGATTTACAGTTTTGGACAAGAAGCATGGGGGGATGTGAGGAAAAAATTTCTTACTGAGTGAGTGATAATAACCTGGAACTCATTGCCTATGAGGGTGGTGAAAGTGGAGATGATTTCAAAAGGAAATTGGGGGGACCCTTGAAGGAAATTTAGTTGTAGGGCTGCAGAGAGAGTTGGAGCAGGGAAATGGGACTGGTGGGATTGCTCCAGAGAGAGCTGGCATGGACTCGATGAGCTGGATGGCCTCCTGCTGTGCCGCAATGACCCTATGGATGGGATTTAATGCCCTACCCCATGATGAAGGAGCAAGTAATTAGGAGGGAAGGTGCTGGGTGGGGGCCCCGCCACCTTTGCCCCATCTTCCCTGATTAAGTCCGTGATGGGAAGGCCCATGGACAGCCTTCCTGCCCTGCCACCAATAGAGTAGTAATTGGGAAATTAATGCCCACTTAAGGGGCCCATCCTGCCTCCACTGGAATTTACTAGAAGGGATCACCATCCAGGGAGTAAAAGTAACCCATGTGAGGATGCTTGTAGGCTCCAGGTTGGGGTGGGGGGTGTGGGGGGACCTTGTTCAAAGGCACTCAGTGTTTGGCCAAAGGACCCAGCGTAAGGAAGTGGAGGTCTTGCTCAGACCCACCCCCTTTCCCTTGCTGCTGACCCCACAACACCCCCCCACCCACCCTGTGACCCTCCTCCCACCATCATTCACCTGTGGCCTGGGATGCAGTGACGATACTAGGCCACAGATATGTGTTGTACCGGCAGAAGCCATTGCCTCCCTGGCGGTGTTGCCGTTCAATAGAGTTGTCAGCCTCTGAATGGCCAGAAGCTCTTGACACATGAGACTTCCGCCTCCGGGTCTTTGATCCCAGGAAGACCCCACAGCTGCACAGCCAAATGCCCGAGCGGCACTTAATACAACGGACTTTCCCTAAAAGAGACGACACTGGGCTCTCGCTGGTTTACTCGCCCACAGGTGAGAGCCCTGTTGTATCCAATAATTATTAACCTAGGACTCTAGTTCCAGTCAGGAAGATATAATAATTTTCATAATGTTATTGGAGTTTATTGTAGAGTAATAGTGGTGTCTGTGTCTATGGGCCTATGGGCTTAATTTTTCCCTTGTCAGGTGGGCACGCGCCTTACCCAAATGGGAGAAAAATAGTGCGTGATGACGTCAGGTGAGCATGTGCAGGAGTCAGCATTGTGCCCGCTGACAATTAAGAGGGCTGTTAAGCCCATCAATAAATGAATTAAATTGAATTTTTCCCTGCCCATCTAACATTACAGTTGGCAGACGGGCAAATAGGCCAAACAGCCTTTGCATTTTTTGTGAAACCTCATCCACAGGTGGGATGAGTTTTCAAAGTGTGATTTTAAAAATATATAAACTTTTAAATCTCATTTTTAACATGTCCCTGCTCATGTGACAGAGTCCATAGTCACAGACCCCGCTATTACTCTATTTTACAATAAACATTATGAAAATTATTATATCTTCCTGACAGGAACAGAGTCACTTGAGGGGAGACATGCTTTCTTTAATTTTGAAATCTTTATTTGTAAACTTAAAAATCTCTAGCTCCTTGAGGCAGCTGTGTGTCTTCAGGGAGCTTTCACTAAGCGTACCCATGCACATGCGCTGACTTCTGCGCTTGCCCCCCCCACCCAGGCAGACTAGCTTGAATTCAAAAGACGGAGTGAAATGTTACACCTAGCCAGGAGAAGTTAAGAAACTTCCCCAAAGATTACTGGTAAAGTTGGTACTTTGATGGATTTTTATTATTAGAGAGGTAAAAGTCCTAAGACTTAATGAAACAATGGGATTTGCATTCAAAGGGGAAAATATGTATAATGGAGAGAAGGCTGCGTGCAAGGGAAGACATTCTAAGATCTAACAAGTCTGAAAATCCTCCAGCATCTAAGCCTCAAGGTGTTGTCTAGAAAGAACTGAAGCTGAGAAAAACTCACTCTGAATTCGACTGTTCAGGGTTTAAGTGTTACTTTGCCTGGGTCTTGTAAAAACCTGTGTGTCTCGCTGTTGCCTTAACGGAGGTGTAACTGGGGTTTAGATTAATTAGGGAATCTAGAAGTTATCATAGTAGTAATTTGTAGATCTATGTGCGTAAAATTATTTCTCCTATTAATAAACGCTAAATTTAGTTTTGTAAGAAACCTATGAGAATTGGTGGCCGTCTTTTTACTGAATTCAGCGCCTGCATCTCGAAATAAGTATGAATTGCAAAGTAGTCATGGCAGCTACTTCAAGTTTCCCTCTGGGATTTGGGCGGCTTGGTATTTACCATCTACCTGCCATAACATTCCATACCAGTTCTCCTGATACATCTTCCTTTATCCTCAACCAAGGATTTCCCCACACCACGGTTGACAGAGCCTCAACCGTGTCTGTCCTAGTTACGGATTTTTTGCTCTCACCCCTTCCCCTCACTCCCAAAACCATGATAAAGCTCCCCTTGTCCTCACCTTCCACCCCAACAGCCTCAGTATTCAATGGATCATTTTCTGCCACTTCCACCATCTCCCGTGTGATGCCACCACCAAACACATCCTTCCCTTCTCTCCCCTTTCAGCATTCCAAAGGTTTTGTTCCCTCCAAGATGCCTTCGTCGACTCCTTAATGACCTCTAACACCCCTTCTTCTTCCCGCGGGACCTTCCCATGCAAGTGCAGGAGAAGCAACACCTGCCTCCTTATCTCCTTCTGCTCACCATCCAAGCCCCAAACTCTCTTTCCAGATGAAGCAGCGACTTACATGTATTTCTTTCGATTCAGTAAACTGTACTCGGTGCTCACAATGTTGTCTCCTCCACAATGGGAAGACTAAACCCAGATTGGGTGACCGCTCCATTCAGTTCACAAGCCTGTGCTCCAGGTCACCTTTCATTTTAATTCTCCACCTTGCTGTCACGCTGACATGTCCATTCAAGGAAGGTGGAGAGACAGAAAGCAGGGAACTGTAGGCCAGTTACCCTAACACCTCTTATTCAAAAAAATGCTTCAATCGATTATTAAGGACATGTAAAATAATCATAATATAGTCAAGCAGAGTTAACAAGGAGTTATGATCTCCATAGAGATCATTAACATTTAAAGGGAAATTTGAACACCCAGTGATTGACTGAAAGAACTAGACCACAAAAAAACAAACTCCTATACATAAAAAAATTAAACAAAGCAAGCATTATTATTTTAAATTTAGATTTTGTCAAGGTTTGGAGCATAAATCCAGTTCACCTTTTTACTTCTTAATTCCTAAGAGTTGCACTATACATTGGGATCTTGAGGATTAATTTACTTCTCCTTCTAGAGTCAAACCAACTACATCGCAGCTCTCCAGGATTCGCTTGGATTTCTCCTCAGTGTTCCAGCTATTCACCGAGTTATGAGATTTTGTGGTGATCCTTCCATAAGCTTTTGGCCAAATGACCAGCTGAGTTTCTTTCAAAATTTCACAACTGTGTACTTCTCAGCTCAAGCTTAGGCCTTACTGCATTCGTGCTCAATGATTTAAAAATCAGGAACACCCCTGGTTCCTATGGCCTCTATGCTGCTTGTCCTGGCTTTGGACAGACTCAGACTGCTTTTACACAGTCTACTCGTGGGCTAACTGGCAACATGGCATACGTGGGATGCTCCAAACAGAAATTTAAACAAATTATTTTTATCTTCAAAACAACTCTTTGAGTCTGCGACTCACATGGATAATTCATATCTCCAGTGGAGCACAGTGGCAGCAGTGTGTGCCATCTACAAGATGTACTGTGGCAACTCACCCAGGCTCCTTTGACAGCATCTTCAAAACCCACGATCTCTATCACCTAGAAGGACAAGGACAGCAGATGCATGGGAACATCACCACCTGCAAGTTCCCCTCCAAGCCACACAACATCCTGATCGGGAAGTGTATCGCTGTTCCTTCGCTGGATCAAAATACTGGAATTCCCTCCCTCAGAGCACTGTGGGTATAGAAACACCACAGGGACTGCAGCGGTTCATGGAACCTTCTCAAGGGAAATTAGGGAGGAGCAATAAACATTGGCCTCAGCAGTGACGCCCACAACCTGTAAATTAAAACTGCCAGTCACCAATCAACACCACTCCAATTGTGACTGCAAGACTGCCTGATCGCCACCACCAACCTCCCTTCCACTCCCTCCCAATCACAACTACTTGCACCCACTCTCTTGCTTGCGCCCTTCCTGCTCATCCTCTCCTGCCAAATCTCTCCCTTTCCAATCAGCCCCTCTCCCACACCCTCCTCCATACTTTGTTTGTTTCTTTATAGAAATATCTGAGGATGGAGTCGTCTTCCTGCTGGGAGGTCTCTCCCTATCTCACCACAGGGCAAGTTGTGTGTGGCATGGAACAGGAGTCAGAACTTTTCGGCATCAAATGGGGGGCAGTTGTTCAAATGATACACAATCTCAAGGAAGTTATGGCTGCTTGGTGAGCCAATGGTAGTGTTGTTGGTTGGAATGCTGCCAATGAATTTTCACCTGAATGTTTTACATTTTCTTTTGCTTTTCTAATATTTTTGAACACTGTTATTATTTTTTGTATCTTCCTATTTTTCTTTTATATTTTACTTGAATTGATCATAAAACTTACCTTATTTGGCATCTGACCACAACAGTAGTGGAGGTTAAATCCTCTTCTTAGACAGTGGGAGGCAGTGGCGTAGTGGTATTGTTGCTGGGCTTTTTTTTATTCATTCACAGAACCCTAGCAAAACTGGAGTCAGTGGGAAGTAGGGAGAAAACTCTCTGCTGTTTGGAGTCATACCTAGCACAAAGGAAGATGGTTATGGTTGTTGGAGGTCAGTCATCTCAGTTCCAGGACATCACTGCAGGAGTTCCTCAGGGTAGTGTCCTCGGCCCAACCATCTTCAGCTGCTTCATCAATGACCTTCCTTCCATCATAAGGTCAGAATTGGGGATGTTCGCTTGATGATTGCACGATGTTCAGCAACATTTGTGACTCATTAGATACTGAAGCAGTCCATGTCCAAATGCAGCAAGACCTGGACAATATACAGGCTTGAGCTGACAAAGGGCAAGTAGCATTCGCACCACATAAGTGCCAGGCAATGACCATCTCCAATAAGAGAGAATATAATCATCGCCCTTTGACATTCAATGGAATTACAATCACTGAATCCCCCACTATCAACATCCTAGGGGTTACCATTGATCAGAATCTGAACTGGACTGGCCATGTAAGCACTGTGGCTACAAGAGCAGGTCAGAGGCTAGGAATCCTGTGATGAGTAGCTCACCTAGTGATTCCACAAAGTCTATCCACCATCTGCAAGGCACAAGTCAGGAGTTTGATGAAATACTCTTCATTTGCCTGGATGAGTGTAGCTCCCACAACACTCGAAGCTTGACATCATCCAGGACAAAGCAGCCCGCTTGATTGGCATCCCATCCACAAACATTCACACCCTCCACCACCAACACAGAGTGGCAGGAGTGTGTACCATCAACAAAATGCACTGGAAGAACTCACCAAGGGTCCTTAGGCAGCACCTTCCAAACCCATGACCACTACCATATACAAGGACAAGGGCAGCAGACACATTGGAACACCACAGCCTGGAAGTTCTCCTCCAAGTCACTCACCATCCTGACTTGGAAATATATCACTGTTCTTTCACTATCTCTGGTTCAAAATCCTTGAACTCCATCCCTAACAGCACTGTGGATGTACCTACACCACATGGACTGCAGCAGTACAAGAAGGCAGCTCACCACCACCTTCTCAAGGGCAATTAAGGATGGGCAATAAAAGTTGGCCTGGCTGGTTTGCCCACATCCCATGAATAAAGAAAAAAAAGGCACTTTGGGACATCCTGGGCACACAAAAGGTACTACTATAATTGATTATTTGCCAGAGAGACTGGCACATGGAGAGCGGAATTGGTAGATTTATTTATACAGCTATGGTATGTATTATCAAATTAGAAAATATTTAATTTGCAGAGACCATTCATCAGACTGTTGCCCAGATCATAGAAATTCACCAGTGGGCATAAGATTTTACCCTCCCCAATTGCCAAGTTCTCCCTCTACAATGTATCCAAACCACAGGAACAGCATCCCACAACCATGCTGCTCAATTCATGCACCTCTACCCCAATGTTGTTAAATCCCCAGGTCCCTGCTCATATTCTGCCAGGCAACAGACCAACTCCCCAGTAACGCTAAAGCAGAGACCTGCCATCTTCAATATCGCTACACACTAGGTCCCAAGTTTACAAGATAAAAGATAAAAAATAGGAACAGATTGGCTCAGTGGTATCGCTCTTGTCCCTGAGTCACAAGGTTGTAGGTTCAAGCCTCACCCCAGAGATTTGACCACAAAATTCAGGCTGATACTCAGATCAAGACTGAAGGAGTCCTGCACTGTTGGAAGGTGTTGGTTTTAGGATGAGCCCAAAGTCTTTTCTGCTGGATATAAAGGTCTCATGGTGCTCTTTTGAAGAAGAGCTTGGGGTGCTCCATAACACCCTGCCCAATATTTATTCCTCAGCCAATCCCACTGAAAAAGATTGGCCCTGATTTTGTGGCAATAATAATATGAGGTGTCGATCTTGTGGTGCAGTGGTAGTGTCCTAAACTCTGGGTCAGAAGCTCCGGGATCAAGTCCCACTTCAGGACTTGATGGCCATGGAAGATGTGTTCATCACATGGCCAAACAGGCTGATTATCAGCCTGCAAATCCTTCTAATGTGCCTGATGGCAGGCGGTGACAGCAGGAGAGTTTCCTGGTCAGCCAAACTGCAGACAGAAATGGCAAACCACTGCAGTGCTCTGCCAATCATAATCATGGGCAAATCCAATGAAGGCCATGGTTGTCAATGCCCTCTTAGGGCATGGTACCTGAGGGAGGAAGAGGAATAATATGAGCCTAAGAGTGCTCACCAATTAAAGGGTAAATCATACAGCAACTTCTGATGTCTGCACGTGCAAAGTTAAATGTGGGAACACAGAGGTTGCTGTGAGAGATACCCTGCCCTTTCACAGGTTATGATGTTGTGGTTCTCGTTAATAGATTCAGAATTGTAATGACATGAACCTAGGATAATTAGCCACTAGACCTGTACTAAACATGGTTGGAAGTATTACAGCGAGTAAATTCAGTCGTAAATGAATTTTTAATGTCATAATAAGTCATAATTACTTCTGATTAACTGCTCTGACCTGGAAAAAACAGTTTTATGTGTGTGGCATTTCATTTCCCCAGAAGAAAGTCAGTAGTATTTGTTTTTAAAAATGAAAACAAAACAGTCTTTGTTTTATTTTTTCTGCTTTGCTCTTTCGTATTTTTCCTTTAATCCCTCTCTAATAAATTAATAATTTAAATACAATTTATATGTCGTGCTTTTACTTCCTCGTTCACAGTCTACTATTGGCTGAAGAGCCTCCCTGCAGCTTTTTGGCCTCACAGGTGCTGCAGATCCCCTCTGGAGTGCAATCCACTGGATCAGATGGGATACATAGAAATCTCTGCTGTCTCAGCAAGTCTCTGGGCAACTGTACGTGAAGGGAATGGCCAAACTACAGAAAGGAAAATTCTAGGCATTTCTCTCATTGTTGTTTGCAGAACCTTGCCCTGCACAAATTGGCAGCTTCAGTTCCTATATTACAACAATGGAAACTCTTCCAAAGGATTTAATTGGCTGTAAAATGCTTTGGGATATCCTGAGGTCATAAAAGGAGCTGAAGAAATGCACGTCTGTCTTTCTTCTTTCACATTTTTATATAATAATGTGCCCATTATTATATGCAATGCATATTTAGCTTTTCCCCAAAGCATAGTTAAATATCCCTGAATATAATGTAACATAAATAGAATTTGAGTTCTTCAGTCACAGTAAATCAGTGGCTATATATTGTGTGTTATTTGGGACAACAATCCTATTGATACAAAACACGTACATAACTTGTGAGAGCAATGCTAGCGAAAGATCCACTAGCACATTTTAAAGAATTAGAATGCATTACATAAATGCTACCTCAGCATTAGAAGGCACAGTATGAAGCTTTCGGCACTGCATAAATCATAGAATCCTCTCAGCACACGCACCTTTATGCTCCAGTCATCAAATTATTCTCACCGTTCCATACTGACCCAGTAGCTGCTAAGCTCTGTACATTGTTTGCATAAATATACCTATTGAACTTCTGTCTTATTTGAATTGCTGTATAAACATGACTGGTTAAATTGAAATTGCCAAAACAGAACCGTGAAATTGGTCTTACACGCTCCTCCCGCACAAGTTTGCAAGTTGCACAAATTTACTTTAATCAACTAAGTGCCCTTTTAATGAATCTTTTACACTTAATTTACATACTACCATCTGACAAAATATGTGCCACTTTTATGCCCTTCTGATTATTCTTTCGCCCCAGCTTTTTATTTAGCGCTTTTGATTGTTCATTATCGTTTTAATTTTTGTATTTTATAGTTTGGAAGAAAATGGACAGCAAACATGAATAATGTCAAATTAGCTGAAGGTGAATTCAACAGGCACCATGAAGTGAAATGTGCAGTTGCTCTTCCCAATAGAAAGGAGTTTGGTTGGCAGGTCTCATAGGTGGCAATGCTAGCTTGGAGATTGACTCTATGCTCTATGTTGAACTTTCTGGGGATCTCCCTTTGGAGCTCTTAACATTGGGAAAATCTTAGGCTTTAGATTTTCAGTTGTGAATCAAGCTTCGGCCCAAGGAATCGCCTCGCACCAAAGGCAGAATGTAGCATTGGTAGAAATATATTAATATTTACAAACAAATAAGAGAAATATAAAAACAAAATCAGAAAAAGCTGGAAATATTTAGCAGATCAAACAGCTTCTGTGGAGAAATAGAAGCCAATGTTCAGGTCTTTGTCAGGGATTTAGATAAAAGGTCTTAGACCAGAAATGTTGACTGACTGACTTCTGTTTCTCCACAGATGCTGCCTGCCCTATTAATATTTATATATTCTCTCACTTTTTTTCCTTTCTTTCCTCACCTTTTCCTATTATTTTTTTTAAAGATTGTGTTCACAGCCCTCCTGGGTACCGTTTTCTTTACGTGTGACTAGAGTGAAAGTAAGCGAACAGTGTGGAGGCAGGATTATGCCAATATTATAGTTTTAATACAGGGTTTTCACCAGCACTATAAGTCCTAACATTTTAAAAGCGGGTTTTCTCCTTTGATACAAGTGCTGGCATAATTCCTCTTCCATGGCCATTCTGCTGCTTTCTTTTACTCTCAGGAAAGGTGTGCTACAAAACTAGAATTTACTTGCCATACTTTGGTATCATATTCAAACCTGATCCAGTCTCTCACCTTTAGAAAAAAATTGGGTTGAATTTTCCCAGATTTGCACTAAGTGCGGTAGCGGGCAGGTGAAATGGAGTCCCGCCCGTCGACGAAAATGGCAGGTTTTCACGCCGCACTGTCTCGAGCCCGCCTCATTATTTATTCATTCCCATGAGATACGCTGTTTCAATGGCGAGCGGGCTCTCATTCACCCGCCCTCCATCACCCCGCCATTGCATCACGCGGCCGCCATCTTTAAAAGGCAGGCACCAAAAAAGCGCTCATCACCACAAGCTCACCACTGCTGCCCAGGGGACATGGCCAACAAAGGAAAAAAGATCACACAGAATCACAGAATCACAGTGCAGAAGAGGTCCTTCAACCCATCGAGTCTGCACCGACACGTGAGAAACACCTGAACTACCTACCTAATTCCATTATCTCTCCTTGCTTTCACAGGCACATCTGACCAATAGCTGACGGAGTCCGTGACCCAGGGCCCCAATCAAGCCCGAAGGAAACCTCAGAAGAGGGATCTGAAGGCACCCTCTCTGAAGTCCCATCACAGCGTTCACCCACATCATCCACCAGCACAGAGACACACACCTCGGTGGGACCTAGCTTTAGGGTAGCCTCAGGATCACAATCTGGTGAGCACATCGCACTGTCTGATCCACTGCAGGTGGAGGCAGGGACTTCCCAGGTGTCCAGCATTCAGAAGACTGCTGTAGGCCAGAACGTTGCTGAGTACGAGTCAGATGATGAGCCTCTGGACTCGGTCATGTCACAGTTGCTGGAGCTGCAAAGGCAAGCTCGGGAACAACAGGAAGGGATGTCCGCTACACTCCTCAGATTGCAAGGTACGATGGAGGAGTCCATCCGTCTTCAGGCTGAAGTGATAGCGCCGGCATACCAACGCACTGAGGTCAACCTTGAGACCTTGATCCAGGACGTCACTCCTGCACTGCTGCGCAGGCTTAACTCCATCGCTGATGCCATAGTTGGCCTCCAACAGTGTGTATGCGAGAGGGGTGCTGGGCAGCTCGATCTCACTCCAGCTACCCCTTCTGCTCAGGGAGTCAGTCAGGGGCCCTCATGCACCCACAGGGAGGAGGATCAGCAGGTGCACACTCTGGGGCCATCCACCCAGCAGATCCAGCTCCATAGGGCAAGGAGGGTGGCACTGCAACACAGCATGCCCCTGAAAGCAGGCCGGGGGCCTCCAAGTCTCGGTCCTCCAGAGGACACCGGCCACTGTCATCACCGACAGGACGTCACAGTCTACCTCCACCTCTGCTATGGATGTCGGGCAGCACCAAGATGTAGTGGCAGGGTTAGGAAAGTTAGGTAAAAGTAGTTGCACAGCCTGGGCATGGGTGTTGATCACTTGTATATACTGTTCACTATTGTCAATAAACTCCTAAGAATGTTCCCCTGTCTGTGGCTCCTTGTTTTGATGAGCAGTGTTCTTGTCACTCAGATGTGAAAGCTTGGTCCCTGCACAAGATAAAGGCAGGTGTCTCAGTCCAGGGTCTTTTCCCCATGCTCTGTGCGGCCTTCGGACCAAAGTGAAGATCCAGCCTCACACTCCCTGGGGACATTACTGATGCCTGCACCTCAATGGTGCTTGTCATTGTTGCCAGAATGTTGTGGGCAGGCGCCACAAGAGTTCTCTCATTCTCTCTGTGTGCTCTCAGCATCTTTAAGGTTGGGCTGGCTCACATCTCACCTGCATCTGCGAGCAGTGATGCTGTGCACCAGATCCTGAAGGGCTGAGGTGCTGAAGGCGGACACAGCATCAGATGCATTTAAAGCTCGCCTCCCCGTTGCAGCGCCAGGTTGTAAAGGGCACAGCAGACGACGATAATGCGTGACACCCCTTGCGGACTGTATTGCAGGGTCCACCAGACCGGTCCACGCACCGGAACCGCATCTTCAACATCCCGATGGTCTGCTCCACCAAGTTGCAAGCTGCTGCATGAGCCTCATTATACTGTCGCTCTGCTGCAGTCTGAGGCCGCCACACGGGTGTCATCAGTCACAACCTCTGTGGGTAGCACTGGTTCCTGAGGAGACATCCCTGCAGCCTTTCTTATCTCTGGAAGACTGCAGGGATCTGTGAGCAGCCCAGGGTGTAGGTATCGTGCACACTCCCTGGAAACCATGCACATACCAGCAGGATGTGTTTCTGGTGGTCGCATACCAGCTGCACGTTCAGTGAGTGGAAGCCCTTGCGGTTGATGAAGTCCACAGGGTGTAGTGACAGAAGCTTGAGCGCCACATGGGTGCAGTCAATCACACCCTGCACCTGTGGGAATCCGGAGATCAGGGCGAATCCAATGGCCCTTGCATCCTGGCTGTCCCGGTCCCGGGTGAAATGCACAAAGCTGTGTGCCCTCGAGAAGATGGCATCCGTGAGCTCATGGATGCATTTGTGGGTGGCGGCTTGTGATATCCCACAGAGGTTTCCTGTGGAGCCCTGAAAGGAGTTACTGGCATAGAAGTTGAGCGCCGCAGTCACTTTCACAGCCACTGGCAGTGGATGCCCTCCATGTCCCCTTGGCACCAAGTCCTGCAGCAGGTGGCAGATATGAGCCACCAGGTCCCTAGACATGTGCAGTCATTGGCGATGCTTGCTCTCAGCCATCTGCAGGAATGGCAAGTGGCGTCTATAGACCCTGGGTGTCGCTAGGCGCCGACCAGCCACAGCTCACTGTTGCTCCTGGGCAGTGTGTGCGGGAGCCCCTGCTGCCCCTTCTTCATGAAGTTGCTGCTCCTGCCTTTGAACAGCCAGGAGCCTCAGTCACTTTCTCCTCAGTCTTCTCCGCTCTCTCTAGTCCATCGGGCATACAGCTAGGTCACCAGGATCCATGTTCCTGACGTGGTCCTCCTGCGGCATGAAAGAGAGAGACATGGTTATCATGGCTGTACTCAGCACCTTTCCTGGCCCTGTTTGACCGCCCCTTAATGCTTCCCAGAGACTGCTGGTCACTCCTTGAATGGCCAGAGATGAATGTGCTGCATGGCTGCCCTGTCGATCTGCGACTTGGGGAGGTGGTGGCATAGTGGTATTGTCACTGGAATAGTATTCCAGAGACCCAGGGTAATGCTCTGGGGATCCGGGTTCCCACAATGGCAGATGGTAACATTTGAATTCAGCAAAAATCTAGAATTTAAAGTCTGATGATGACCACAGAGTCATTGCTGATTATCATAAATACCCATCTAGTTCATTAATGTCCATTAGAGAAGGAAATTTGCCATCCTTACCTGGTCTGGCCTACATGTGACTCCAAACCCACAGCAACATGGTTGACTCTTAAATGCCTCTGACAAATGGCAATTAGGGATGGGTGATAAATGGTGGCCCTTTGGTGCATCTGCGTTGCTTGCACGGGTGGGCAGGCTAGGAGCCTGACCCCAATCGTATCACAGTGGCTGCACCTGATCTGTCTCAGTTGCAGAGGCATGGTCAGTTTATACAGGTGGCCCTAATGCGTGGCCACTTCCCTCGTTTACCCTGTCCCCCCACCCCGATTGCCTGTGCGCGGGATGCAGCACCAGGGCAGCACTTGACCTCCGCCCCCCACCCCACTGACAATGGTCGCCTCCGAGGCTGGCCAGCGCTTGCTCCCATACACTGCCCCGCCCCCAGCACTGCCCCGCCCCCAGCACCCCCCCCGCCCCCCCCATCTCAGCAGTCGCCTCTGGGGCCAGGCATCAGTTGCCCCCACCCCCCAGCGCCCGAGGCCTGTAAATAACGGGCGAGCTGTGGAGAACACTGCTGCTCACTCACCTCAGTTCCCCTCAAAGTGAAGGCCGCCAAGTGCACGCTACCTACGTGCTGTTGTGAAACACGGCAGCGTGCTTTCCCGCTGACATGGACGGACAATAAGGCGGGGTTCCAAGAGCCTGGCAGGCTGGCCTTTTAATTATATGCTAATGTATTACAATTAGCTCCCCACCAACCGATGGTGGGAAACGCAGCCCAGTGGATGATCGCGAGCTGCCTTCACGCCATCGTGAAGCCATGTTTTCCACGCACGCCCACCTGTCACGCTTGCCACCAGTGGGCTCGGAAAATTCCGCCCATTGCACAGAATAAATGCCAGGATAACCTACAGGAGTAATCTTACCAAAGACAGCACACAGGGATGGTGGTTATCTTGGAATAAAACTCAGTGTCGGTTCTGGCCTGGAGAGATACCCGCAGCAAGGGTCAGTAGGATGATTCCACGTTTATGAAGCTGATCTGCCAGCCCATGTGTGATGACATCAAAACCCTTAATCCAGAAGAATATTCATAAGTCCCCAGTGTTAGCCAGACTAGCAGGTCCTCTTATTAACGCCAATGGCAATTTATTAAATGGATGAAAAAGAGTTTCTATGTGCAAGATATATAAGTCCACCATCCTTGGACATGGATGGATATAATTAATTATATAATTTGGATTTATATCAGAACCAAAGACTTTGATTTCAAGGCAAATTGAACCTACATGTCCATCGCATTCACCTCAAGCATGTTGACCGAACCTAAACCCAAACTCACAAGTGTCAACTATCACTCCTCATCCTTCCCTGAAGCCATTAACCTGATCAACTACACCATCCTCTTCCAAGGCCTCTCCACCATTATCCAGCTGAGTGGAACTGCACTTGCTTGGCAACATTCTTACCTATCCATTGTAGCCAGAGTGCCCCCAACAATGATTTATCTTCCTACACTATGATCTCCGAATTCCTTCAAAGATCTATCCATGACCCACCCCCCATCCCCGAAGCTTCTTTCTCATCTAAATGGTGCCCCTTGGCAACATCATTCAGGTATGGTCAATTCCACATGTTCCCAAATGATACCTGGCACTACTTCTCCAATACCCCTGTCGACCTTTCCACTGCCAATGGCGATGCAAAACTGCTTCTCCAGCATCCTGTCCTGAATGAGCCGCAGTTCATTCAGCTAAATGTCGGTAAGGATTTTCTGGCCTCACCCTGGTGAGACCCGCCGCAAGGGATGCTGCAGACCAGCCAAAAATCCATTGACTTTTAGCAGGACTGGAAAATCCCAGTAGCGAGCAGGACCGGAAAATTCCCACAATCATCTTTGTCCCCAACCTCCAATTCTATCTCATTGCCATCAATTCCAGCCCCACCTCTCAGTCTCACGTTGAACCAGACCGTTGGTAACCTGGGCATCCTACTTGATCTTGAGCCGAGCTTCCAATTCAATATACCCACCGTCATCAAATCTGCCTATTTTTCATTCAGAATGTCACTTGCTTCAGCCCATCTACTGCTAAAGCCTTCATTCATGCATTTCTCACAAGACTAAATTGTTCTAATGTTCTACTAGCCGGTCTCCCATCCTACATAAACTTCAGATCATCCACAATACTCCTGCTCCGATGTCACGTTAATTTCTGCTCACCCCAACTCTTGTCTTCACTGACTTACATTGGCTCCCCATTCCCCAAAGGCTACATTTAAAGTTATCCTTGTGTTCAAACTTCCCTGACCTTGTCCCTCCCTATCTTTGTTACCACCAACTCAACCAACCCTCAACGTATGCTTTATTCCTCCAACTCTAGCCACTTATGCATCCCAATTCATTCACACCACCTTGTGTCCATGCCTTCAGCAATGGAGGCCATATAAATTCCCTCCCAAAACTATTCCATCTCCCTCAAGACCCTCCCTAACCCTTAATCACTTCACTGAGCTTTTAATTAACCCTCCTAAAAACTCCTTCTTTAGCTCAGGGTGCATTCTTCTCTGATTATAATTGTGTGAAGTGTCAAGCAATATGTTAAAAGTGTTATATAAATGCAAGTTTTTGTTTTTGACATTACATTTTAACAAAGGGAATAATTACTGCCAACGCAGAAACTCGAGTGAAGATGAATACTCAATTTGATGTATTTCAAATAAATTTTTGTCCTCATTTTGTCCTTGTAGGAAGTTTTCCACCCCCCCCCCCACCCCCACCTCATAGATTTAAACCCACGATAAAATGATAGCATTAATTTGATTTTCCACGCTTCTATTTTGTTGGCTTTCTACTTCCTGTATTCCTCAGTCAATGAACATTGAGGTTTGTTAAGAAACGCACTGAATTTATTTGGTGCAAACAAATTAACAGAAAGGAGTGAGAAAGAAAATGGGCTGGTGTTTATGCCCTCCTTATAACAGATGGATCTGGATTCTCCTTAGGCACAAGATCGCAGGATATGCAATGGCGTGGTTTGGTGCTTTTTATTTTGCAATGTAAACCTCAGCAAGAAGGCAATTGTAACTCTGGATGTTGAGAGATAAATTTGGTTTTCTTTGTGGATTTGACATGACAGGATGAATCACCTGTGGAAAAGCAGCACCTGGAGTGCAATTTATTTGTCCTGCTGTTTAAGTGTGCACTGATTTGTCCCATGCTTGGTGGAATGTTAAGTGTTGCTTTGAGTATGTCGGAAATACATGTAGAATTCACAGGTCACAAAGTTCTGAGTCAGCAGGAGGCAGCAGACACATTAAGTCAGTAAAGTATACTGACAAAGTTGAAAGAAGCAAGGAGGTCAAGGCAAGCTAAGCTTTCCGATTGATGAAAGCCATTGAAATGCAAGAGCTACACTGACACTTTGTTTGAAAAACTTATGTTGGTAAGTCAAATTGTACGGAATAATTGATAGCAAGTTTTGGTTTTAAAATTCCAAGTTTATATAACTAGACTAGCCATATAAATACTGTGAACTACAAGAGCAGGTCAGAGGTTAGGAATCTTACAGTGAGTAACTCACCTCCTGACTCCCCAAAGCCTGTCCACCATCTACAAGGCACAAGTCAGGAGTGTGTTGGAATACTCTCCACTTGCCTGGAGGAATGCAGCACTCACAACACTCAAGAAGCTTGACAGCGTCCAGGAAAAAGCAGCCCACTTGAGTGGCACCACATTCACTCCCTCCACCACTGACGCACAGTAGCAGCAGTGTGTACCATCTACAAGATGCACTGCAGGAATTCACCAAGGGTCCTTAGACAGCACCTTCTAAACCCACGGTTACTACCATCTAGAAGGACGAGGGTATCAGATAGGTGGGAACACCACTACATGGAAGTTCCCCTCCAAGTCACCCACCATCCTGACTTGGGGGAGAATTTTCTCCCCGTTGGGGGGGTTGGGCAGGAGTGGGCGTGCAGCTCATTGGCTGCACGCCATTTTACGTGGGCGGGCCAATTAAGGCCTGCCCAGCGTAACGCACACCTGGAAGCGCTGAGCGCTCCCTGTGCGGGCAGGGGAGTAGGCTGAGTCGGGGCTTGCGCTCTTTCGCTCATGCACGCAGAAGAGCGCAGAAATCTCCCTGAGGCACAGATAAGTTTGAGTTTCAAAAATTTTAATTAAAAAAATTTAGGACATGTCCCCTCATGTGAAAGTGTCACATGAGCTGGGACATGTCAATGAATTTTAATGAAAATATTTATTTCACTTACAAATCATTCATGAAACCTCATCCCGCCCATGAAATATGCGAAGGCCGCCTGGGCTCTTTGCCTGCTCGCCAACCTTAAGGTTGGATGGGCAGCTATGTTAAGTGGTTTAATTAGTTTTTAAATGGCCTTAATAGGCCTTTGACAGTTCGGCAGGCGCGCAGCCGACTTTGCTGCGCGCCTGCCGAACTGAAATTTGGAATGACGCGCGATGACGTCGGGGCGCATGCCTGATGTCACCACCTGTCATTTTATGTATTGGCGAGCGGGCCCTGCCTCCGCTTGCCGAGCCGAAGATTCTGGCCTTGGAAATATATTGCCGTTCCTCCACTGCCACTGGGTCAAAATCCTGGAACTCCTTTCCAATGCATTATGGGTGTACCTACACCACATGGACTGCAGAGGTTCAAGAAGGCAGCTCATCACCACCTTCTCAAGGGCAACTAGGGATGGGCAATAAATGCTGACCCAGCCAGCGAAGCCCACAGCCCGTGAATGAATAACAAAAAAAAAATACCCCTTAGTGTGGTTAGTCCAGCAGTCCAGTAATGTGAGAGAGTAGAGAGAGTGTTTATTTACTGGAAATACTTTTAAGAGTGTGGTAGAATTTGGATTCCTGAAGAATAGAAACAATAAGAGTTCTACAGTACAGGCAGTTGTTCAAACCCTGAGAATTACCAGTGTGAGGTAAAGAACATAAAAAAAACACATGAAACACAAGGTTATAAAAATGGCACATTTATTGCTACAGAACTGTCATGTACATGACTGCTTGGAATAACTACTGATGATAAACAGGTAATGGCCTACATCGAGCTGGCCTTTGAATACTCCAGCAAACAATCTGTTCGGACATTTCTACAAATCTGAAAAACACCAAAAAAACATGAAAAGTTGAGGCACTCGAGCCACACAAATGGGAAAAAGGTGAAATAGGTTTTTTCTTCACTGCTGCAGCTATGTGTAGTCGCGACATCATGCGACTTACAACTAAAACGCTACCATACAGTTCATCTCAGTAACACATGGTAAAATAACATCTTTTAAATAGTAAAATAAAGTAACAAACTTTTACTCAGAATGATTCCAAAAATCTACAAAGAGAAATATTCAGAATCCGAGAATTTTTTTTTTTCAAGATCCATGGTATAAAAGGATTGCTCCTGCGAAAAATAAGCCAAATATATTTTTTTCTTTAAATTTAGCTTTTATAGGGTGTACTACAGTCTATTTCATAGCAAAAAGAGCACTAGACAAAAGAAGCTTTATAACAAAAAGCCAGGCACTGATACATGGTAATTCTCTGCTTTTCTCTTCACTTAATTGCATCACAAGTACAAGAATGAAAAAGGCCACAGTTCATATTCTCACCATTACATATGTCTATAATACTTGAAATGAGCATGGTAAACCAGCACTGCACAAGATGAATAAGAGTCCATGAGAAAAATGTCTGTAAAAGTGGGCTCATAAAAGCCTTGGTGCCCCATTTTATTGGAATTACGTCTCCTTTTTAAAATTTTACCTATATATTTTTCCAGTCAGCTATAATTGGCTAATATTTGTGCTTGTTCATACCAAATGCGAAATCATTTCTGGAGAGTGTTCACTTTTTTTTTAAAAGAATAAAAAAAAACTTGCCTGATACAAAAAAAAATACAAAAGGAAAATAAAACAAAAACTAAACAAAATTTTAAAAAGAAATCGGAAGACTGGATAAATTTACAAATTGCATCACTGGTTCAATTGACAGTTTATAGGCGTTAGTGTTAATTACAGCTACATTGAAGACAATGGGTACTGATGGGTGAGCAGTTTGATTCAGTTTATGAACTGTTATAGACAAGGATGTGGATCCATTAATACGTCTAAAGTAATAAGATCTTGCATTTTTACTTACTTGATGTTATGCTGACAATTTTATAACAATTAAAATGTTATAACTCTTTTGCACATGTCTAATCAAATAGTGCCTCAGATGATACATGTAATACGTGCCCAACTAAATCAACAGAAGTATTAAATATGCTCAGTCATAAGTTGGCATAATCAATTTTATGTCACCTGTTCAAATAAAATTCTCTAAATAATAGCTATATCTAATAAAATTCCTTTATTGTCACTCATCATCAATGATGCCACAATATCTCTGAAGTGGTATTTTTCTGAAACTCATTCTATTCAAGATCTTAAACACCAAAGCAAAGAAATTCCCTATCCTTCCCTGAACAAGATTTGAAAATTGGACCTCTGGATGCAAACAGCATTCCCTTAAACATATGCTCAAAGTAAACTACAATATATTTTTAAATACTCGCTTACCCTCCCACATGTCTTTAATTACTCATTATCTCAAGACTAAAGGAACGTTGTTACAGTGTGCGGAAAGGAAATTTCTATTTACCAGCCCATTTTTAGATACACAAAGCAGCTTAGCTGACATCACATAAAATTACTATGCCCATCAATTCACAACCACACGCGTTGTTGTGTGTCTCTAGTCATATGGCTCCTGTCATATTCTTGTTTAAATGATGAGAATCCATTCTGAGTTTGAAATAATCACCTCATTCTCTCCTCTACTTAAAATGTAAACCACGCCATCTCCAATCATCTTTGACACCTGGTGCAGTCAAGAGATGGAAGGAGAAACCTACTGGAAGACATTTTTTCAAGGTGGAGATGTTACCTTATCAGTAGGAGTCCATACCATTTCAAACGTAAAAATTCCAAAGTGGTTAACCATCGTGACTACAGCTGGAATCATGTCTCGGCTGGTTCACTGTACTCAGCGTTGTTGCACCTTTCACTAACACCTGACTGCAGAATGACAGGCATCTTAGCCTTTTAGGCACACCACACTTACCTTACAATTGTGCAGCTCTTCACACTACAGCAGTTAGCCTTTTAACTAGTCAACTTCCATGCATTTGTACCCAATATACTTCAGGAATATGGGATGGAACAAAGTAACATTCAGGCCATTCAGATTCTTGAATCATGCAATTAGATCATGGCTGACCTGTATCTTAACTTAATTTACCCTCCTTGGCTCCATATCCCTTAATACCCTTACCTAACAAAAATCTATAAATCTTAAGTTTTTTTTAACCATTATACTTCTTGACAAGCAGTGGCTAAAAGAGTAACAACATTTTAGTTTGCCTTAAAAGTTTAGATTATAGCCTTCTTGAATCGATGTTGGATTGTCTGAGGCACTGTGCTCTTCCTATAAGAGCAACACATCAGAAAGTAACCCATATCTACTTTACTTCACTCAAGTGACTTTACTCCTTTCCAATTCAGAGCTTTAAAAGGGAATTAATTGTTTACTTGATCCACCTCCATGCATTTAAAAGTTTCATGAACTGCCCATCAAAATACTGAAACCTTGCACTCACAAATGTAATCATTATCAACAATATTCCAACAGCATAGAGTGATTTAGATCAAACATGTAGTAGGTAATAAATTTCAAATACCTTATTTTGTTCCATTTTTGAAATAAGTTTCCAGAAATATGTGTGCTTGTAAAATTCCTTGACAATGCTACATGAAATTTTACTATCTCATTTAAACTTGAGACACTTTTTAAACCACAGGGATTCCATTGTATTTCTTTTTAAAAGCAAAAAAAAACCTCATGACATATTCAAAAAACACAATGACTTTTAAGTCTACATGTAAAAATATAACTTTTAGCTCTTACACAAAAATTTAAACACAGCTGCAAAATTTGCCTGTCGCTGCATAAAACACACAAAGTTTTACAGTTCTGTTTTAAAGTGATGGTTAATTACCAACAGGGAAGGGAGATGGACCACTTTCTCTTCCTTTTTTTTTGGCTGCCTTTTTACACCAAAGCACGACTTTCTTCTGAAACTCTGCTTGGGGCAGAGGACATATTTCTGCCAGGAATGTTTCAAGTCTACAGAAAGTGTAGGAAATACAGGCTCCTAATTGTTTGGTAAGTTTTACACTAGGAGAATTTTCAGGCCACGCACATACACTAAAATTCCAGTGCTGTTGTTTTTTTTTAAAAAAAAGATATTTTAAGAGCATAAACCATCCCCGCCCTCCAAACTAGTGTATGTGCTCTCTGCACAAGAATGTAAACAAAAAGAAAACAAGTGATCAATAATGACGTTTTCCCCAACTCCCACATTAATGCTTATTTTTATCATGTTTAATATAACAGAATCTATATTATGATTATTGGTGGGATTCTTTTTAAAACTATGTACAATATATGAAACCCCTTTTATGTTGATAGTCGCTATGATTTTTCCAAGCTTCACCTCATGCATAAACTAATGCTGGTCAGCGTTCTTCACAAATAATGCACACTTTCTCGTTCGTTATTGCTAAGTTCTTTAAAGAAACACTAGAAAACTAACAAGTTCCTCGAAGCCTCTTTTGTTTTTTTTTGCTCGGGCTTCTAGACCTTGCTGCTCTTGTCAATGTTGCAAGCTGCATATCCACTATCGATAATCATCACTGCTTTTTTTCTCTCTCTAATCTACTACAGTACGTTTCGTTGAGAAAAGAAGAAAACAAAGAGAACCTTAAGTATTAACTGCTTTAAAATATTTTAGCAGGCAGTGTTACGATAATTGCTTTCGGCGCTGATTGATGAAATGGATACATTTTAATCCGTTGCGCTCCGGACAGTTTCCTTTCCCTCAGCACTTGGTGCGTGGAAACGTGCTTCGTTTCTGGGACCAGACGCACTGCCAAGTTCAAGCACTCCATGACAAGTTTTTTTTTTCAGCACGTTCAGATTTCCACGCGATATGTGCAGTGGGTAGCAAGAGTGCTCTGATGTCTGGCTGTTTTTGACTATACAATTTATAAGTGTTTAACAGTGGCCTGAGCTCTCCCCCAGATTCCCGCTACAATAGAATCTGGATAAGCGCGTACCTGAGCCAAGGGTAAAAATCTCCCATGTTTCATTCCCATCCACTCTCACTCTGTAGAAGTTCTGAACCATCAGGATTCAGTGGCATTGAATCCCTTCTTTAATTATGATCTGATAAATGGAACATGCTTTCCATGGGACCTTGATCATTCCACAACAATCCCTACATTCTGTGACCTTAACCCTTTGAGCACAGAAAGACTTCCGCTACTTTCAAAATACAAACTTTTCTTTTGTGTGGAATAGGCAAAACAATTTTCTGTAAATTTCTTGTGTCATAAAGGAAAAATTGGGAAGAAAACATTATGGTACAGTACACTACTGAAAAAATGGCTTGGTGCATTAACAAGAGCCTGTGTACTAGTTCCATCTGGTGAGATGCTGATTGAAGTCTTATTCATTAGGGAAAGAGTGGGCCAAGAGCTTGCACGGAGGGAGTGAATAGGCTTGTCACCCCACTTTCGTTCTTGCACATCTCAAAGTGATCGCTTACAAATCAACATTGGCAGAGGCCTGGGATCAAGTTGCCTGCACGGCCTCTTGGCACAAGGAATGAAACACTGTGTATTGGAAGAGATGGCAATGTTAATGGGGAACTAAAAACAAACTTAAGGAATGTAATGACTCTGAAGCGCTCTCTCAGTGCGTGGTTATGTCTGGAATAAAATTGTTGGATTTCAATTGAGAAATGTTACTGCAGTGCTCAAAGGGTTAAAAGGACAGTTTCAGGAAAACCTAGCTCTCCACAGATAGACTATTTGATGGAAAATAAGACTCCTTTCAACCAACAGCAGACTGGCTATAGTGCCAGGGCAATGCAGATGGCATTCACTGAATATATATGCTGGTACTGATCTTTGTACCAGTCATCTAGATAGATCTGAACTTCAAAGCCACTAATGAACCTGTACCAACGTAGCGAGGGAGGGTGTCCTAGTACAAGTTTCCCAGAGCTCCAAAATCCAACCAGTACAGAACTTGGATCAAGAAGTTGTTACCATTTATTAATTCTGGACCCAGACAGGCACCACAAGGCCTGTTTAAGATCATTCAGGAGCAGCTCTAATTATGTAATTCCCTAGTCAGTACTAAAATCTGTCCATCAGGAAAGTGACAGATAGAAGCTTGTTGTAAATTGTGTTCACTCCTAAAATTTCCAACCACACAGAATTTAATGGACTCTGAATCATTGGAAGAGTAAATTACACCTTTAGCGCTGCTCTACTTCAATCACAGAGATTCTAAAATTTCTGCTTTAAAATAGACAGATTTGCCTCAACAGGGGCTGAATAAAAAAGAAAATTGTCTAGGTCTATCACTTTTTTTTAATATATATATATATATATAATATCCTCACAGAGAAAATGCAACTTGTGCAACGACTGTGCACTGAGATGGTCAGCATGTGTGCGTAAGTGTGCAGCTCTTGTTTGTTTTAAATGAGCATTTTGCTTTTATAACCTAACTTTCTTTATACGTGGAAGTAAGCTGCTACTTCACGTTACATTGCATAAATATATCTGCAGTAAACCTGCCTAAAGCACTTGTTTTCACTACTCCTGACATGCATAGAACTAAGCTGACTCTTCAGATTGATCATAGGCAAACCTCTGCGCAGAACTATATTATCATCCAAGTTTAGTACAAATACTTAAAAACCTAAGTGGAAAGCTTCTGTAATCAGAACACTTACAATAAATCAAAGAATAAATTGCAGGTTTTCTTCTCATCCAGGAGCATAAGTCACACCAGTCATATGGAGTAGAATTTTTAAGAACTATTATATATACACACCATACACATACAGTATTAGATATCATGGTAAAAATGGAATGCAAATGGATATTTCTGCCGTTATAATATTTTGTGTATATTATAGTGGAAACCTCCATTTACAGTTATTTTAGGATTCCCATATACTTATCCATAACTGATTGTTAAGATGTCTTGTTCTCCACTTCCTATGTTTTCGTCCTTCCAATTTTCGCCCCTCGTCTCTTAAAGGTCAACTCAGTTCTGGGGCACGGTTTGATGGTCACCGGCTAACTCACTGAAGCGGTGAGCCCAGCTAACAAATTTCAACAGGTCATTTTACCATGTGGGGTGGGGGAGAGGAGGGGCGGTGGGGGGAGGGGGAGAGAGAGCGAGGGAGGTGGGGGGCGGGGGGCAGGAATCGCAGTCAAATCTAACTGCCACCCACAAGGATTTTCCTGCACAATTCACTGACTAGTGATTTGGAATGAGAATCTTGGCTGGCTTTTCCTTCCTCCAGTCTAGAAACACAAAGGCCAATTGTAGCAGCCATACCATCACCTTGGTCGAGGTCAGCTAACTGAGCAAAGACCGCAGATTGAGCCTGGGGTCATTCTTGGTCTCTAGGGTTCAGTTCCACTGAACAGTCCTTTTACCCATTGAGCCATTGAGGTAAGTTTCCACTTACTATCTTATCCACAGAAACAACAGTGCCACCCTCCAAAAGGAACAAACAATTTAGTAACAGTGCCATCATGAATTTTGTACCCCCAAACTATTCATTGTTGTTGGATTCCATACAGCAGCCATGCTGACCACTGCCATAGTATCAAATTTATACTCAAAAAAGCTTTTATGTTGATACCACATTTTAGTTTCCAATATAAACAAATCTTGCTAAAAGGCAGAGGATGTGACCTATTTTCCATCAAATACTATATAACTGCAGGAAAATGACAGGAATTAAAAATCACAGAAAAAAAAACCACAGGCATCGCAATATAGACACGGATTACATCACCAACAGGCCCATTATTCCATCCATTACTCCCATGCAGACCAAGGAATGGCTAAGCAGTCATCACCTAAGTTACCATTAGGACAGTTGCTGGTTTTTGTGAATACTGGATGTAGACGGGCAGCAAAGCTTCACTCTCTCCAGAGAACAAACACTAGCTGACTAGAACACCAACAAAACAAAATAATGTTAAATTGTATTTTTTTTCCTTTTTTTTTTATCAGAAGTACACTTTTCATTATTGCAAGGTTACGATTTCAAATAAATATTTTTTTCAACCTACAAATTGATTTTTTTTTAATTTTATTTTTTTACAGAAGTTCAGGCACAAATGCATTTTCCACAGTGTGGAGAAGATTGCCATTCAGTCTCGAGGCTGTACATTAACAGCTTGCAACATACTGCTCAACATTCTGAATGATATGTTTAGAGTTTGTCCCCCAAGTTGTACTTTGCTTGTTGGGAATGCAGTATTCTCTTTCTCCTCGCTCATTCTCTCTCGTCTGTGATTCATTTTCGTGACTGCTTTTAATGTGTCTCCATTTTACAAAAAAAGGGGATTGGGCAGAGTGTTTACATTGTTGTAAGATAATACAGTTGTCAAGGAAATGGTCTCTCACTTATTTTTGTTGATCTGGCACCATGGGCCTATAAAAAAAAGGGAAAAAAAATGGTTAAACAATGATACATATATTCTACATTTTATTCCTTACTCCATTATGCCTCTCACCTGGGGTGGTGACTCATAACTCTGGTATTTTCCCAATTATCCATTCTTGGTTGTGAGCATTGGCAGACCACATAACTTTGGTGGATATCGTTGCTGAGCATCATCTTATTTTAACTCAATGCTGATACATACACTGATTTTCAAACAAGGGAAGAGGACAGTAAATGGATATCAATCGTAAGAACTGCAGTGGTGATTCCCCCTCCTCCTTAGCTTAAGGCATTAAGGCCAACTGTAACACATCCCAGTTGATAGGCTAGTTTGGAAGAAACCATGGACACCCCCCGCCGCCCCCTCCATGGCTATTTTCACCAGCTTATATACACCATCTCCTTATGTAATGTGTTAATTGTTTAGCTAATTGTTTGTTATGGATCATTTATTCTTAAAATTTTTAGATTCTTCTTCCTTTCTCCCATAACAAGAGATCAGTCCCTAATCTTCTGAAACCAGCAATTCATGGGATTAGACGTAGGGAGCTAAAAACACCAATACACACATAATGAGCCAAAAAGCCTGTTTCTATAATGCTCTACAATTCAAAAGTGAGACAGGAATTCCCAGGAGACAGTTCTTCCATTCCTCATCTCTTGCTTCCTGAGGGTGGTACCTCGCTTCTGCTGTGCAATTTCTCCTCGCCTTGACTAAGGGCTGAATTTTTGCAGAGTCAAGCTCACTCTGGAGACTTTTAACATCAGTGGGTAGAATCCAGATGCGTAAGTCCAACCCCCATTTCCGACAGATCACATTTTTGCCAGCAGGAGAAGGGGTGGGGTGTGAATCTCACAGACAGGAAACCTGAACTCAGCAGAGGCATTTGAAATTAGTGCTGAGTGGGGGTCAGACTTGCACATCTGGATTCCACCCAAAGGTCTCCAGAGTCAGCTCGACTGTGCAAAAATCCAGCCCTTAGTCAAGACGAGGAGAAATTGCACCCTGCCATGATCTGAAGTTTCTAAATTCTCCAGCCCTTTAAGTATGAAAAAAAATGCTGAAGTTGTCAGTTAAGTTTAAAAAAAACACTCTCTGCTGGGCTGCTTTGATTGGCAGGCCATCCAGTGCAGCTTAGAAAGTACCATTACTATCTGTCCCTGCAATTTCAATAGTGTTTTTTGTTTTTTTCAATCACCACATGGCTCCTGGGGTCTGTCCACAGTGGATACTGGGTGAGTGGCTATGAAGGTGACATGGGGTATGAGGAGGCATGAGTTGGCAAGAAGGGTACACAGGGAGTGGGTGAAGAGATGAGGGCTAAAGGGTTTAACAGCTCCTAAAACAATTGGGAGGGAGTCCCAGGGAACTGAGGCAGGCCTTCGAAACAGTCTGCCTCGGCACTTGCCCATCCCCGTGGCAGCCTACGATCTGCTTCTGAGGTGGGCGGGCCCAACTCTATCCCATCCCACCTTCCTAGAGTGAAAACTGAGTGTTTCGGGGCCCATTAAACAGATGCAGGTCTACCAAGTTGGGAAATTTCCCGACTCGAACTACCCACCTCAATAGTGAGAATCCAACATTATCATTCTTGGTGTGAGCGTTGGCAGACTACATAACTTTGGTGGGTATTGTTGCTGAGCCTGATCCTAACTTAACTCAGTGCTGACACATACACTGATTTTCAAACAAGGGAAGAGGACAGGTAAATGGATATCAATCGTAAGAGCTATGGTGGTGATTCCCCTTCCTTAGATTTAAACCTTGCATTGGGACAGATCTGTGCTTTCACTACCAGCCACAACGTGTTATTGCATCACTATTCTGTGAAGCCACCCTTCAGATAAATAAGACAGTAATACTTCAATACAGAATTGACTTCCAATCAACTGCTTTGGGCTGTGTTTTACCACTGCTCCACCGTAACTGTGTATTTTGTATTCTGTTCTACACAGGTGACCAATATGTTCGTCCACAAAAACGAAATAGAGGTGTTAGGTTATAATAATAGATCCATGCTAAGGCTCCAATTGCAATCTTTGGGGCTTTTAATCTTCCTGGCATTGACTGGGATGGCAGGACCTATCTGTATATATAGGTGAGGTTACTAAAATACTTCAAGAAGCTTTTAAAAAAAAAAACAGCAGGTGAGGGAACCCACAAAGGAGAAGATAATATTAGATTTAGTCCTGATTATGGAGGATGAAAGAAAAAAGTTGAAGTGAGGGAGCATTCGCACTTTAGTCATTATAAAGCTGTTAATTTTAAGATTGAAATGAAGGCAGAGCAACTAATCTACATTATTAAGTGAATCCCAAGAGAGCAAATTTTGAGGGCGGGGGGAGATATAGTCAGTTCTGAGCGTTATGAAATGGGAGGAATTACTTCTAGAGAAGGCTTCAGAGGAAATCTTGGAGTGTTTGATCAACATATATTACAGCACCAATCTGGTAAGTTCAACCAACAATGATGCAAAGGAAAATCATGGAAGGCATTAGGGAGAATGAGTGGTTGTGTAAAATTTTGAAGTGTACAGGGGTCAGACAATGTCCCCACATATTTTCTGACAGAAGCAAAAGTTGACAAAATACGAAGTAGGATGTGTATACTGTGTAATCTGTGATAGAAGAGAGAATTTTTAATATATTGTCTAGTATCATCGTTTCACAAAGCAGCTGAAGTTAGCATGATTTCAATTACCTCTTTTCACATTGGGCCCATTTGGTTGGATGTGTCTCCCATATTCGGGTGGACTCCTGCAAGGGAGAGTGGCGGTGGATCTGTTGACACTTTTTCCTCCTCTCTTCTTTTCAGACAAGCTGCTTTAGGATTCAGGTTCCTCTCTTCATGAGAAAGAAAACGTTCAATGTGACCATAATATATTTAGAAAGGAAAAATTTGCAGGGCTATGTGGAAAAAAGCATGGAAGTGGGACTGATTGGATAGATCTTTCAGAGAGCCAGCATAGAAACGATGGGCTAAATGGCCTCCTTCTGTGCTCTACGGTTCTATGATCCGTTCTTTGTGTTAAACAAATGGGGATAGAATTGTGATACACCATTCCTCCAAGGATTTTGCCAAAGTTATGGTGGGAGACCAGGAGAACCCCTGCAAAAACTCTATCTCTCATTCAACCTTTGAAGGTTAATTTGTCTATAATTCAGCAAAGGTTTCAAAGGTGACATAATCTACATGGTTTAAAATCTGTGACTTGAGAAAATTAAACTCATAAGCTAGGCCACTGATTTTCTGTTGCTGAATAAGTCAACTTATATTTTCATTATATGGGGCAGCACGATTTTTAAGTGTTTTGGAGATTGCATTGTGTGATTCCACAGATTTCAGCCACGGTTCAGTTGATCACACTTTCGTCTCTGAGTCTGAAGGTTCAAGATCTACTCCAGCAACTTGAGCACAAAAATTAAGGCTGACATTCCAATACAGTACTGAGGGAGTGCTGCATTATCAGAGGTGTCATCTTATGGATGAGGCCCCATCTCCCCTCTCAAATTGATGAAAAAGATTCCATGGCACTATTTTGAATAAGGGTAGGACTATTATCCCTGGTGTCCTGACCAATATTTATCCCTCAAACAACATCACAAAGCAGATTAACTGGTTATTATATTTTTGTATGTGGGACCTTGTTGCGTGAAAAGTGGCTGCTGTGTTTCTTACACTACAGCATTGACTACACTTCAAAAGTACTTTATTGGTTGTAAAGTACTTTGGGATGTCTTGAGGTTGTGAAAGTCTTTTTCTTTCTTTCATATATAATTAGATCCATTAGTTTATGGTGACAGAATCAATTAAACTCTAAGTAAATTTAGGTAGCTTATAACATTTTCCTTGGTATTTTAGGCATTGTATTCCAGAATTCTGTCCATTTTTCTGTGAAATTTGCAAAGCAGTAGCCTTGCCCTTCACACCTGTGGAGCAAACTATTTGTTCAGTGCCACCAGAGGGAGCACTAGTTATGGAGTTAGTTTGGTTTTAATAAGAGGCAGATTTGCAAAGTAACTATGTTTTCCATGAAGACAGTTACAGTGAAATGGGGAACATATTAAATGTTCTTATCAGAACATCGGACCAAATAAAGCCAAATGAAAAACAAACGTAATTTACATGATAACTTTAAACATACTATTCAGGACTGCAATTGTAAAAGCGATGGTAAATGGTTGTTACTGATTTCATTTAGGTCTGTTTGTTAAAATACAGTGAACTTCATGACAAACACTAAAAGGAATTGTATTGTCTTGATGTGCTTTTTCGTATTTAAATATGTATTTTTTAAGAACATGGGAAAACCTTGGTTGCCTCCCAATATGTAGGCTTGTGTCTCTTTTTGCCTTCACTGGGTGTAGTTGGTGAATGATGCCGGTCTCAGTGAAAGAGAAAAGAAGTTGAAAGACAACTCCTTAAAGGCCATGTAACCACAAGTAAACCAGCAGAAGTGATAACTTTGAGTGGTTTCAATGGTTATCCTACTCCACCTCTATAGGATGCTGAAAAAATTGGGGGATTCTTTGATAAATGTGCATTCAGAAAATGAACATGAAATAAGAATAAGCCATTTGATCAGAAGTTCAGTCTTTTGCATGTGATGTTAAATAGTCTGGCTTCCAAGGTGGAAATAAAAAATTCCATGACACTATTTGAAAAAGAGCAGGGGAGTTGTTCTGGTGTCCAGCACAATAATTAGCCTTCGACCAACATTGTTAAAAAAGATTAGGTCAGCTAACTCACTCCTGTTTGTAGGGCCTTCCTGTGTGCAAATTAGCTGTTGTATCTACCTACGTTACAATAGTGATTGGTACTTGGCTATGAAGTGTTTTGGGACATCTTTGATGCTGTGAAAGGCACTATATAATGCAAGTTCTTTCTTTCAGTTAAACATTTTCTTCCAGTCACAAAATCAGTGGACTTCGCAATAGTGGAGTCTTCAATTATTTCAGACTATACATATCATTATAACCCCTGATGCTACCATTTCCAATCAAATATTCATTTTTTCTAAGTATGCCAACTTTAGCTGTTCTTGCTGCGAAATCTATTCTGCATTTTCATATTTAGTGAACTTGGCAATGAGAAACAAAGTGGTAGGATGAGGAGAGTAGTTGGGCAACAAGATTCAGCTGAACATTTCTGTAACTTTACTGACCTCGGACTTGCTGTTCCAGGCTCAAAATAACAGCAACGGCCTGGTGAAGAATCAAGAGCTTTGTCTGTGGTTTGTCGCTCTTCAGGTGGAGCTGCACCATACGGCCAAGTTCCTTAAATGCTTCATTAATGTCGCGCACGCGCAGACGCTCACGAGCATTGTTTGCCATTCTTCTTTCTCGCTCACGCTCAGCCTTCTGCTCAGGAGAAAGATCTTCATCATCATTATTATTGCTGAGGAACAAGATAAAGAACATTTTGTATAAATAAATAAAATCTGAAATAAAGATAAACATAGTTACATTTAATATATACATTATTAGCACAGACTCCTCCTTTGGGTACCATGCCCTAAGAGGGCGTTGGTGACCATGGACTTCCATTGGATTGGTCCATGATTATGCTTGGCAAAGTACTGCAATGGTTTGCCATTGCCTTCTGCAGTATGGCTGACCAGGAAACTCTCCCGCTTTTCCTGTCTGCCCGCAGGTGTACTGGAAGGGTTTTCAGGCTGATAATCAAACAGTTTGGCCACATTATGAAATCAACACAACAACCTAACATTTTCCTTACTTCACAAATTCAAAAGTAAAATCAATATTGTCAAATTGTTCCAGCTTTAAATTCATTGTATGAAATTTATTGTTTCATGGGATGTGGGCGTTGCTGGCAAGGCCAGCATTTGTTGCGCATCCTGAATTGCCCTTGGTTTACTAGGCCACTTCAGAGGGCAGTTAAGAGTCAATCACAGTGCTGTGCATCTGGAGTCATATGTAGGCCAGATGGGTTTTTACAACAATCGACAATAGTTTTATGGTCACTATTACTTAGGTTAGCTTTTCAATTCCAGATTTAATTATTTGAATTTAAATTTCACCGGCTGCCATGTGGGGATTCGAACCCATGTCCCCAGAGCATTAGCCTAGGCCTCTGGTTACCAGTCCAGTAACATCAGCACTACACTGCCATCTTCCCTAAATATGTGTTGTTTACAAAATTCAGCTTATTTTCAATCTGATTAATAAATTATTTCAAAATAAATGAAAAAACATCAATTAAACTGAAGTTTGCATTTCGCGTTCTGTAGTATACAGATCTCAAATTATCTAATGGGACTAATTAATTCAATCAACTAAACACGTTCTGCTGTTAAATGCAAATTTATTTTTCCTCATTCTTTCAATGCAAGGCCAGCATTTATTGCCCATCCCTAATTGCCCTTGAACTGAATGACTTGCCAAGCCACACAGAGGGCAGTTAAGAGTCAACCACATTGCTGTGGCTCTGAAGTCATATGTTGCCAGACCAGGTAAGGATGGCAGATATCCTTCTCTAAAGGACATTAGTAAACCAGATGGGTTTTTATGACAATCGATGATAGTTTCATGGTCACCATTGCTGAGGCTAGTTTTATATTCCAGATTTATTAATTTAATTTGAATTCCTCCAGTTGCAATGGTGGGATTTGAATCCAGGCCCCAACAGCATTAGCGTGAGCCTCTGGATTACTAGTCCAGTGATATTGCCGCTCCGCTACCATCTCCCCAAAGTTATAGGAAAGGAACAACCCTTCCAAGTTGTGCACTTGCTCCATCATCAGATAAAGGGGGCTGGATACAACAAAGCCAACCCACAGAATTTTACAATACAAGCCGTGCGCTCACTTCACCAAATTCTGGTCAGAAATTGAATGAAGCAATCACTAATTTACTGTTATCTAGATCTAGACCTATTTAATATCTTGATATCCTTCTTGTCCTCATCGCCCTTCTTGTCATCTGTAGTTTTTGAATCCTGTAGATTCTCGTCCGGTTCCTCTTCTGACTTTATCTCTGAACTGACTGATGACACACTCTGTCCTTGGAGGCCGCTGGAGAGAGCTGGAAGGGGAGCAGAAAATGTGATTGGCGTTAGCTGCAGGAAATAATTACTTCCAGCATCATCATTGTAGCACATTTTTTAATAGGTCATCCTTTTATGTCATATTAACAAAAAACCTGATCTGCTTATTTGAAACAGCAATGCTATTGGAGCTTGAAACTTATGCATTTACAACATATTCAAATTAATGTTGGAAATTATGAAGTGCCATGTTGATGGTCAATGATATGTGCACACAAGCTTGTACCCTCAGGAAGGCTTTATTGGCCTTGGAGGGAGCACAGTAAAGTTTCATCAAAATGGCTCAGAAGATTAAATTATGAGGATAGAATTTATAAACTTGGCTTGCTTTGCTTGGCCGGTTGATCTGATCGAGATGTTCAAAATGTTAAAAAGATTTGATAATTCAGGTACAGAGGAGCTATTTCCTATGATTCTTTAAAATTAGAGCTTGGCCATTAAGGAGTGAAACCAGGAAATATTTTCTCATACAAAGTGTAGCTGAAATCTGGAATGCACTCCACCAAAAAGTTGTGGATGCCTGTTCAGTTGGAGCTTTCAAGACCGAGATAGGTTTTTGTTAGGTAATGGAGCTCAAGAGTATGGAACAAAGGTGAGTAAATGGAGTTGAGCTGCAGATCAGTCATGATCATTGAATGGCAGAGCAGACCCAAAGGGCTGAATGGGCTAATACTCTTCCTAATTGGCTACCAGCCAATACATGATTGAGGATGTTCTTTTTTATTTATGCTTTCATGGCGTATGGGCGTTGATGGCTAGGCCAGCATTTATTGCCCATCCCTAATTGCCTTTTGGAAGGGTGGTGGTGAACTGCCTTCTTGAACCGCTGCAGTCCATGTGGTGTAGGTATCCCCACAGTGCTGTTGGGAAGGGAGTTCCAGGATTTTGACCCAGCGACAGTGAAGGAATGGTGACATAGTTCCAAGTCAGGATGGTGTGTGGCTTGGAGGGGAACTTGCAGGCGGTGGTGTTCCGCTGCCCTTGTCCTTCCAGTTGGTAGAGGTCGCGGGTTTGGAAGGTGCTGTCGAAGCAGCCTTGGTGAGTTGCTTCCATGCATCATGGAAATGGTGCACACTGTTGCCACTGTTTCTCGGTGGTGGATGGAGTGAATGTTGAAGGTGGTGGTTGGTGTGCCGATCAAGCTGACTGCTTTGTACTGGATGGTGTGATGTATCTTGAATGTTGTTGGAGCTGTACTCATCCAGGCAAGTGCGGAGTATTCCATCACACTCCTGACTTGTGTCTTGTAGATGGTGGACAGGCTTTGGGGAGTCAGGAGGTAAGTTACTCACACAGAATTCCCAGCCTCTGACTGCTCTTGTAAGCCAGAGTATTTATATGGCTGGTCCAGTTCAGGTTCTGGTCAATGGTAACCTTTAGGGTGTTGATGGATGTTCCTGGGAGACAGGGCGCTTGCATGCTTCAAACTGCTCAGTTTGCAGCCAGAAGTGAAATCAACTCTAAAACAAATGGAACTTTTTCATTGAAGAAGGTTTGCAAACGATTGATTTGAATTAGTGTACTTGGAGATGGAGATGGTTGGCTGATTGAAGAAACATGGCCTTTTAGTCAGCATATCCTCAACTACCAAGGAACATCGCTGCATGTCCTCTCATATTTTGCAGAAAATTATTTGTAATATACAGGGACACTGCAATTCTGAAAAATGTCCTGAAATGTATTCTGAACCATTGCACAATTGAGTATCCATTAAAGAGTAGATAAGGGTCAAAATGAGCTAACACCCTTACCACTGAGTTTTAGGAAACCTCTTGTTTCTCATACTTTAGTTCTATATTGCAATAAACAATTGGACAATGTCTGACTGGAGTGAAGGCAAATGCAACTTTTTTTTTAAAGGGGAAAAAAATCCTGTTCCTAAGCTCTTAATTGCAGCTTCATAGCAAGCTGATTGCATTCTCTAAGGGTCCAGCAATCGTCCCATAATGTAGAAACAATGATTGAATACATTTTAATCTAAACCTCTTAATTTTTCCAGTTAATTTAACTGAGCTTTCCAAACTCAATTTCATGTCAAGAATGGCATGTTACATAATCACTTTCAGCTCAATCTCCCCTACAGTCACATGTAATCTGCAATATTGCTTTGTGCAGTGAAAATAAATCAACACAGACTTAAGTCAAAATGGTAGTGACCTTTCTAGTTTGCAATTGCTACAAAGACTCTTGAAAACAAAATTATGTGTAACATGGAAGGAAAATCTATGTTCTACTCAAAAATATAAAGAGTATTCTAATCAGTAACATGTTTCTGAATGGTTACTGGCTTAGCTTTAGCTCCCAGACCAGCCTAGACCTCTTTTCATATGAGTGGAGCTGCTCTGGAATGCACATGGTTCCTCCCCATCCTTAAAGTCATCAGAGTCTGTCAAGAGGAAGGAGACCAAAAATAGTAGGTTTCCATGGGTGGTAGAAAAGCTGAAGTTTTCTTTTTTAAAGGCAGGGGGTATATTTCATATATCTTTCACATCAGGCTTTGGACTGATGCTTTAAATAGAATGTCCTTCCTCTGAGACTTTCCTTCCTCTTCGGTATGCCGGATTGAAATGGGAGTGTGGAAAGTTTGAAGCGTACAAAACCAGTGGTAATTTGTTAATCAAAGGATTACAACATCTGATACAATCAGTGTTAACATTAAGCAATGTTTAAGATAATTTCCCAATAGATTTATTTACACTTTCACGTAATCACTACCTATTGCAGCTATGGCCTGCCCATGACATATACTTTATGAACGCGTGTTTTATGGAAAATTAACATATTAACTGAAATTATAAATGTTGTGTCATGCCGAGCACACAGGATAATATTACAAATTGATAAAAACTGTACTTTGTTTTAAAACTGGATATAGTTGGGACTTTTATCTTATCTGCCACAGATCACCTCACTTTTGGAACTACAAGTTGGCGAAACTTCTGGAAGTCTCTAACAGTGGAATACAATGATCACAGCCTTGTGGAATGTTGTGCCTGCCATCATCAGGACTCACCCCAAAACAGCAAGGATAATAAAGCCTCAGACATCCTGTCTCCAGAACTGCCAGGTAACAGATGGGAACTCCTGAAACTGATTATGCACAATGAAAAGTTAAGGACTCCTATCTGCCTCCATTATAGGTCAATGGTTTTGACCATGGCAGATGGAAGCTACTTTGTTAATATGAACAAACTATTGATTGCTTCCCATCATGTATTAATGGCCAGTCTTCACATGAACATAACTTATTCAATTCTGAAAGCCTTTCTATCATAAGTCCTGCTTGCTTGCCTTCAACACAACACTGCAGAATGCAGGACTAACATCACTGCAGCAACCTGGCTATAGCATATAGCCTTTTTACCATGCCACAAGGCTTAAAGTTTAAAGCCTCCTCGGTACCTGTTTACAAAAGATCCTAAATTCGCCTGGAAAATCAAACTGGTTCTCTGGCTACAAATATTATCAAGGCTGCCTCTCTCAACATGTGGCACATCTCTATCCCAAAGAAAACTCCACAAAATCGTGTCTTAAGCTACCTAGACTTGCCTGGGTTTTAACTGCCGAATGAAAGAACCCCTCTCACTGGACTCTGAGATTCACGTGAACTGTTAACTATTCTGTTTGGTTTTAATATTTGTAGAAATTAAACTTCTTTCTGATACTGTATCTTTCTTGTGTGTATGGTGTATTTAGTAGAAACAAATGATTTTTCTGGGATAGTGTGTGCGCGAATAAATAAATAATGCTCCTGGTTTAAAAATCCAAGAAAGTCTGCTGCTAGTGACTTTGTAAAAAAACTAATCACACCTAAAAGGGGTTTAGGAAACACACCTCAGCCTTATCAAAATTAAACCGCTCTGATTACAGACAGAAGGTTAGAAGAATTAGGGGGTTCAGTCCATCCCTCTCCCCTGTTCGTAACAGTTGATAGACAACAGCCCCAAGCAATATAAAACAAATAACCTAATTGCTAAATAGTTATAGCTCATAATATAACATTTAGTGTGCATTTTTATCACCTTACTAAAAAGGAGCTATTGCTGCTGGCCTAATATTTTAACTCTGAGCAATTCTTTTCAACACACTATGATTTGTGGATTGGTAATGATCCCCTATATTTAAACTGTTCTGAGGTAATGCTTGAAGCTGCCAGTATTTACCTCTGTATGGGTCTTGGGACTGGTTTATATCAGGAGATGTAGCTGACTGCACTGGAAGCTGTGGAACTGGCACTTGGTTTGACACGATTGGATGGCTGCCTCGGAGCCCAACACCTTCTTCACGATGAGCTCCCACCTAGCATTTGAAACACAAAAACAGACATCATTCA
The DNA here is from genome assembly GCF_964194155.1 of Cetorhinus maximus. Classification (NCBI taxonomy): domain Eukaryota; kingdom Metazoa; phylum Chordata; class Chondrichthyes; order Lamniformes; family Cetorhinidae; genus Cetorhinus; species Cetorhinus maximus. Next base: position 207,055,541 of record NC_135879.1, on the reverse strand, counting down.
TCAGTTGTTGCCACCGAAATTTGATTTACTGAATGGCATTTAACTTCAATCACTTAAAGAAAAGTACAAGCTCCCATACAGACAGCCTAATACTGCCAAAGTCAGGCCTTTGAAGATAGAAGGATTTCTTTAGGTAGCTTGGAAACTTCAGTTGGCAGTTAAAAACTGTTTTGTCCTAATTTACTTCCCTTCTGTGAAGGCACCCGATTACAGTTCTATAGACACCTGGTCCCTACCAAATGACCATTCCTCAAAAGTCAGAAAGTTCATTCAACTGTGGAGACTCATAACAGCTGGGTCCAATAACGTCTTTACCTGATGTTCACGCACTTTTCACTGAAGTAGTGATTAGGAAAAGAAATTGTGGCAAGCGAGTTTGTCCCAATTTCTAGCTCAAAGATATGCTTTGAGAGATCTTTTTGCTGAGATAATTTATCAGTACAAACCAGCAAATAAACCTAGACCTTATATGGTTCAGAACCACACTACTTAGTACATTTATACATTGAGATACCAATGTACATATAATGAATATTTCAAAAATAAAGCATAAAGGCTACAGTTCCTACCAAAATGTCAACTGCTATTGAAAATAACTAAGACTTAACAGATTTAGTGGCCTTCACTGCAAGGAAGGATAATATTGTGTTAAACTGCATTGGAAACTAGCTCTTGCATTGTGTACGGTATAGCTGAATGCTGATCAAGATACGAGTAGATTGATTAGAGGTTTTATACCGGTGTTCTCTTGCAATTTTTAAAAAAAGGTTTGATTTGAAATTGTTGTACTTGAACCGATTAAATCCTTTATTTTTAATACTACTTCAATCTATTAATTCAATACTGGAGCATGCTATAAAAATTATAGTCACATATTGCAAGTGTGACATTTATAATACTTTTAAAGAATTTAAAAGCGATGTGATCTTTTAAGTTATTGAAAAGCATTAGTAAGACTAGAAATAAAAACAGAAAATGCAGGAAATACTCAGCAGGCAGGCAGGCGGCCTCTGTGGCAAGAGAAACAAGAGTAACCTTTTAGGTCTACCATTTCCATTTTCATTGGAAAATCTTTCTCTGTCCTCAGATGCTGCCTGGTCTGCTGAGTATGTCCAGCATTCTTTGTTTTTTTCAAGTTTCCAACGTCCACAGTGTTTTCCTTTATTATTATGACCAGGCCAGGGCAGGCTGTTATGTTGGGTACCTAGGTACAGTCACTGTTATAGCATTTCCTCAGATGTACAATAGGCTTCATTGTCCACACCATCTATCAGTTTGCTGCCTACTGCCAGGTTACATACCCACAAATTACAACAAATATCATTGGTGACATATTGGATTACCCAGTTGTGGTCCCTCTCATTTAAATAACTTGCTCAAACCTGTTCATCTTTTTATCCTTATTTTGTAAGATGATTTTATAACTCCTTTAACTACTGCAATGTATTCAAGAGAAGTGAGTGTTGTTATAAAGCCCATGTCAGCCTGATATTAAAGTATACTTTATTTAAAATGTTATAATGAAATATCCAACTGAGCTGAGCCATGATACTAATCATTGTGACTGTCATGGTAATACCATTTATCTGGATAACCTTAGCTCAGCTAATAATTATGTCACTCTTCGATTAATTCTGCTTCAATTGGCACCAGAGCCATACTTTCATCCGAACTGGGTGGAAATTTCAAGTGCTCAACCCACAGATAATTGCTTTTGCCTTTGAGTTACATATAGTGAGTCACATATCACCTTTTCTTAAAAGATTTCTTAAAAAAATAATATTTTTTAAGGACGTTTTTGAACTTTCCTTCTTCTCCCTTAACAATGCGAGTACATTCCAATTTTATCTTTGAAAAACTCACCGTCCTTCCCTAATGGCTTGTTTAGATAAGAGTTTTACCCTGTAATAGAACTGAGAAGTGTTAACCAGGAGGGCCACTGGTTCGAACCCTAGTCTGTGCTGTTTGCTGCTCTGTGTCCAGGTAATGGTAGAAGCACAACTGGTGCCTTCAATGTGTAGGGCTGGAGAAGAAAGGATAATAACACCAATATTCCTATTTTTATCACAACTGCAGCTCTTGCAGGGAAAATGCATCTGCAGATGTCAACAACAAACAACTATAAAGAGGAAAGAGAGGTAGGGAGGCGGAGAAGTCTAAGGAGGGAATTCTAGGGCTTTGGGCTTGGCAACTGAAATTGGGATGCTCAAGAAATTAGCAGAGTGCAGATAACTCAGAGCAGTCATGCCATCCATGCTCATGTATGCAGAATGGTTGCTGGGGCAGCATACTAGAGGATACTCAGCACACACTGGACCATGTGAAAAAGGAGGGGAAAATCTTGGAGAATGTTAAAAACACTTCAAAAAACACAGAAAATCAAATGTCCACTACTATAAAATTGAGCCATTTTGTAAGCGTATTTTGAAAGAAACAACAATTGTGACAATTATGAAAATACCTATGAGTGTTCTGTCGTTTTATTGCTATGAATAAAAAAAACAAAGGTTGATGTAATGGTAACAAATAATTAAACAATTAAATTGTGTAGGGATTTGTAGCTTAGGCTCAACTTTCTGTGCTGTTTTGACTTTAACAGGTCCAAAGGAAAAGTTTAGAACCATTTTGTCCGCAGTTGGAAATTATATTTCTTATTAGTCTTCAGACACCTGCCTGCCTGTCCTCCTGAAACAAGGAACATTGTGTACTGCAGTGATTAACTGATCCTATGCTATCTTTTAATGTCCTCCCTCAATCAATACCACCAAAACTTAGTTATTCAGTCACTCATTCATTTGCGGCTTGTGGGACCTTGCTGCGAACACACTGGCTGTCATATTTCCTATAAACCAATGAAACAGTGACTTTAGTTCAACAAGTAATCTATTGGCTTTTAAGGGCTTTGGGACATTCGGAGAACATGATGAGGTGCCATACAAATACAAGACTTTTCTTTCAAGGCTCAGTTATTAAAGGTGACGCCAAGTATTTCATTGGCCCTGCTTTACTTTCCTACTCAGCAAAAGTTTTCACCCCCATATTCATCTCTGTAGTTAGCTGCCTTTCAGGTCAGTGACTTGGCAACTAGCCGAGAACGTATCAGAAGTACTGGTGCCCCTGATACCAATGTGACATTTATAAGGGTTGATCGCTAACTCAGCAATGAAAAGTGAAAAACTCAAGTTGAGAAAGAATCTTAGATTAAAAACACCAAGACCAGAAAGAGTTCACTCACTGATGAAACGATGTTTAAAGTAAGACTGGGTTGTTCAAAAAGTTTTTTCATCAAATGGGTTTTGTATTTCCTCTAGGAATAATCTTAGAAAAGCCCAATTCAGTGGGAATTTCCAGCTTTCATGACCATGTTTGTGTTCATGAAACTTAAGAGCAACTAGTTTACAAAGTTCTCAAAGTAACAAGTACAAACGTATCCAACTCATTGCCATCTTTAAGTTGAATGTTTCACGACAGCTTTCAGAGGTGCCCTTGTATTATATTTAGATCTTGACCTTGAAGTCTGCTGAAATGTATGTTTAATATTATAATTCCAGAGAACTCATTCCATCTGCTATCACTTTGAAACTGATTTATCTCTCAGTTGAGAATCGGGAGATTTGTTTTGCTTTGAAGCAAATTCCTAAAAGAAAGGCGATAGGTGAGTTTGAAATATCAAAAAAAAAGGATGGGCTTGTCGGGTCTAATGGAATTTTTCCATTCCAACTATGCATATTCTCTCACTAACCTTACTTTTTTGGACTAAATGATGATAATATATTTTGTAGATGGAGGTACGTATATGATAAATATAGCACAGCCCCTTTTATATACACACAGACGTACATGAGCAAAATTAGGTTGGAAGAGTATAAAATAATAATTTTTTCAGGACGCATTCTAATACAGTCTAATCAAAGTTCCCTCGTGTGAGCAGATTTCACAGTGGAGGCAACATTGTCAAAAAGAGATCTACAACTATCATATGTAATGCTCATCTTTTTTCTCTAGAGGGTGCAATTACACTTCACCATTCACACAAACACACAGCAGAATACAATGCTGCACACTCCGTACATCATTTAGTGACAAACAACATGGCAGAACAGTTCAGCCAGGTAAAACGTCAATTCATCTCCCAGGGTGCCTCTACGGAGGCTACTGATTCACTTCCATCTGTCTTCTATCATGTCCATGAACATAACTGACAATTATCTTAATGCCCATATGCTTAATTGTGGGCTTCACAATTCCCTTGCTACTTACCAACAATCCTGAAGGAATTCAGAACTGGCATCACATTTTCATTTTAGGGAAAAAAAAAATCCTTGCCTGCCATTTTTTTGTAATGCCAGCTAAGCTTTTGACAGCAGCAGCCGTGGCAGCACGTGATCTGGGCCCCCGCTTGCTGCAAATACCACAAAATGTCGAACAGCTTTACTAAAAGGCTTGCTGCGTGCTGGAAGCAATTTTATTAGTTTTCCTCGAATCATTTGCTTCTGAGTTCAGATCCACCTCATCGTTAGTCCAATGATGTGGGGGCAATGAATTTAAACCCACTGCAGACTTGCACTAACTAACACGGAGATGAAGCTGAATTTTGTAAAAACAAAACTCACATGAGAAATGGACTCATTTGCTTACATATTTTACCTTTCATATGAGATAAATCAAGAGTATTGCTCACGGACAAATAAAAGGCTAAGTTAACCAAAACAGAATTTTGACACTCTTCCAGTGCAAAGCACTGAATTTTTATAAGAAGAAAAATAAAATTTACTAAAGAGGCAATAGTCTAAATAATAAGCCATCTTTTTCTTTCAGATACCGTGCATTCAAAGTTTTTTCTATCTTTTCATTTTAACAAGGTTGTCGTTGTGTTAAATTTAGTTAATAAGACTTATCATAATAGCGACTGGTGAATAAAGCAAAGTATTCAAAGAAAGCAAGACTGGCATTTGTATAGTGCTTTTCACAACCACTGGATGTTCCAAAGCAGTTTACAGCCAATGAGGCACTTCAGAAGTGTAGTTACTGTTGTAGCACAGGAAACATGGCCGCCAAATTGCACATAGCAAGCTCCACACACAGCAATGTGATAATAACCAGATAATCTGTTTTATGTGATATTGATTGAGTGACATATATTGGCCAGGACTCTGGGCTCTTGCTCTTCTTCAAAATAGTGCTATGGTATCTTTTATGTCCACCTGATAGGGCAGTTTAACATCTCATCCAAAAGATGGCATACCTCCGATAGTGCAGCATTCCCTCAGTACTGCACTGGTGTGTCAGCCTTGATTTTTGCACTCAAGTCCTGGAGTGGGACTTGAACTTCATGGCTCAGAGACAAGAGTGCTACCAACTGAGTCACTTACTCAACTCAGCCATTAGTTCAATAAGAATGCACTTATATAGTGCCTTTAACACAAGGAAGTATCCCAAAACGCTCTGCAGAGAGAAAAGAAATGATCTAAGGCAACAGATACTAAGTCATGTAATGGGAAAGTTTGGCCGGGGGGGGTAACTGAAAACGTGCTCACAAAAATGCAACAAATCATACTTAAATAGTACATTTAATGCAGTAAAATGTCCCAAGGGGTTTCACCCGAGTGCAGACAGACAAAAATTTACACTAAGCCAAAGGAGGAAACATTAGGACAGCTGGTCAAAAGCTGGATCAAAGATACAGGTTTTAAGGAGTGTCCTAAAGGAAGAGGGAAATTTGGAAAGGTGGGGAAGTTTAGGGAGGGAGTATCAGTGTTTAAGGGATAGATAACTGTAGATACAGGCCCCAAGCCTGGGGTGAAGAAAGTCGGGGATGCACAAGAGACTGAACTGGAGGAATACAGATTTTCGGGAGGGCTTTAGGGATGGAGGAGATTAAAGAGATAAGGAGGGTTGAGGCCACGGAATGAACACAACAACAACAAGTTTCATTTATATTGTGCCTTTAACACATTGAAATGACCCAAAGCACTTCTCAGGGGCATTATCAAATAAATTTGACATCAACCCACATAAGGAGATTTTAGGACAGAAGACCAAAAACTTGCAAGAGCATCATAAAGGATGAAAGAGTGGGGATTAGGAGAGGGAATTCCAGATTCTCTGACTACAACTGAATGGGTAAGAATGGAAGCAGATGAGGGCAGTCCCACTCAGCTGCAAGAGCTGTTGGAGGAGGAGGATGTTGTCATCCATGTCAAAGGCTGCAGATAGTGCAAAAAGGATCAGGAGGGCTAAGTGCACTATAGCCCTTTGTTTAATATCTCCTCTGAAGGACAGTACCCCTGTCATTGCAACACTCTCTATACCGAGGTGCTCTTTTGTTCTTTCTTAGGATGTAGGCATTGCTGACAAGGTTGGTTGCCACCCTTGTGAAGGTGATAGTGGGCCTTCTTCTTGAACTGCTGCAGTCTGTGTGGGGAAGGTATTTCCATTATGCTGTTAAGTAGGGGGTGTGGGAGGCAGTGTTCCAGGATTGACCCAGCACCAATCAAGGAATAGCAATATATGTCCAAGTCAGGATGGTATGTGTTATGCACCTGTTGCCGTATCCTTTGGGATGGTGGAGTTCTAGAATTTTGGAGGTGCTGCCAAAGGATCCTCAGTGAGTTACTGCTGTGCAACCTGCTGATAGTACACACTACCTCCATGATGGCTCAGTGGTGGAGTAGGTGTATATTTAGGTGAGTGGGTGGATATTTGGCAGTGGCGGTCCCCAAAGTTGGGGATGATGTCCGTCAGGCATGGTGAGGCTTCAGAAGACTGAGGAGCCCAATTCTTGATCCACATGTTCTTCCGCAGTGGGGGCACATTGTTGTGCAGGGGACTGGAAATCGCAGCCCCGGGTTGACTTCCTTCTCCTTCCTCTGCCACCACTGTTCCACCTCGCTGTCGAGTCGCTGAGCCTCAAAGTGGCTTGGGCCTTGATGGGCCAGGTGGTGTCATGCCGAGCAATCTGCAGCATTCTCCTCCCAGTCAATGACATTAATGTCTCCACGCTTTAGGGCGGCCATAAGCGTGTCCTTATATTTTTTTCTCTGGCCGCCCTTTGAGCGTTTGCCAATGGAGAGCTGTGAGAAAAGAACCTGCCAAAGGAGGCGGTTTTCGTGCATCCAGACACAATGGTGCGTCCATCAGAGTTGGAGCAGGAGCAGGATTTCAATGCTGGGAGACGCAGCTTCATGGAAGATGCTCGCGTTAGTACGGTGGGCCTCCTATTTTATCCCCAGGGTTCGACGCAAGCACCAGTGATGGAAGTTCTCAGGGATCTTAATGTAGCATCGGTAGGCAGTCCATGTTTCGCTGCAGTAGAGGAGGGTGGTCAATACAACAGCCTTATAAACCAGCACCTTTGTTGACTTGCAAAGGTTCCTGTTGTCAAAGACGTTGGTGCAGTTTGAAGAAGGCAGCGCTGGCACAGTTGACTTGGTGTTGGACTTCCTCATCGATGGTAGTCCCTTGGGAGAGGTGGCTGCCAAGATAAGGGAAATGCTGCACATACTCCAGAGCCACTCCATTAAATGGATGACGTGGGGGATGTTCAACTACCCTGGGGAGGCTGGTGAAGGTGATGTTTAAGGGCAGGCCAAGCGTCTTATACGAGGTGTTAAGAGGTCAAGAGTCCTTTGCATGTCCTGTACAGAGTGAGCCATCACACAGCAGTCATCCATAAACTGAAGGTCGTGGATGTCATGGTGGTGAGTTTTGCTTTTGCCCGGAAGCGACCAAGGTTGAAGAGCTTCCCGTCCAAACAGTACTGAATGCTGACACCAGGTGGTAGGTCATCTCGGATGAGGTGGACGATGACGGTCTGGTAAATGGAGAACAAGGTGGGGGCGATAACATGACTTTGTTTGACCCCGGTCCGGATGTGAAAGGTGTCAATTTCAGATTCTCCGCTCAGGACGGTGGCAGCCATGTTGTCATGCAGGAGGCTCAGGATGGTGACAAACTTCAACGGGCAACCAAAGCATTGGAGGTCAATCCATACAGCCTCAGGGTAGTTATTTAGGCAAGCGGGTCTTGGACGTGGCCGCGTTGTTAGTTTGTGCATCTGTAGCTATCATTACACACCTGGTTTATGGCTTGTTGATGGTGAAAAAGCTTTGGTGAGCCAGAGGGTGAGCCAACAGCAACTGAGAACCCAGCCTCTTCCCTGCTCTTGTTCCCACCATATTTACTCACGCTTAGCCCCAAAAAGATTTGCCAAGAATTTTCTTGGGACTTCTCCAGCTTTACCAGCGTAACTTTGTTTGGGGTTTGGCAGATGTTGAGTTTATACATTGATGCAGCGTTTCTGCTGAAATTATGCAAGTGGAAAAGGAGAAGCTCCAAAGAAATTCCCAGCATTTGAATTTTTATTACAATGGCCGGTTCCAAATGGTAAGTAATTGTAGTTTAAGCCGTTGGCTGTAACATCACCAACTATTTTTGTTGGGGTGACTGTGCACCTTAGAAAAATAGGATGCTGAAGATAGGTCAATGCTGTAGCAGGAGCAATTCAACATTAATTTGGAAAACAAAAGAACAGATTCAGGAATACCTATGATGTCAATTATATTTAGCAACTTCAACAATAAGTAAAAACTGTTTTGTGATCCATACAAAATGGGCTAGATTTTATGCTCCCCTACTGGCAGGTTCGAAGGCAGAGCACACAAAATCCAGCTGCTGGCCTTCCCACCACTGACCCACCCCGCCTGGACGCATCTGAAATTTCATGGGGGCGGGGTGGCATCGGGCATTGGGTTTACTGAAGCCTTAATTAATGGCCATTTACAGATCTCAACTCGTGGCCACCATATTTTACCCACGGGGGGTGGGAAATCGCCTCTGCGGGCACCCAAGCTCATTGCATTGGAGGTACCCACCTAAAAAAATCACTGTAGCCCTCCTTCCTGGCTTCTCAAACCAGGTCCTTCAAGTCCTCGCCAAGACCCCCAACCCCGAACTTACCTGGGCTCCTCGGCATGGTGGGATAATCAATAATCCCAGCAATGTCCACTGCTTACAGATGGCACTGCTGGGACTACAGATCTGCTGACCACCCGACTGGTCTGCATCTCTTGAAGATGGGACTTCCTCCTGAGATAGGAGCAGAAGTTTCACCTTATGCTGTTCTCAACATTAAACTGCTGCAGGGCGGCTATTGGGGTCGTGGGTTTTTTAGCCAGGGAGGATGGATACCACGACGTCCTGTAATATCCAGCCCAATATTCCAGTTGGAGCCACTTTAAATGTATTACTTTTTTTAACCCCTCCTTTTGGTTCCATCTGTCCAAGCAATACAGCCTGCTTCACAGCAAAAGTTAGGCAACCAGGCCATTGAAACTTCAAAGTTCACAGTTCAGAAGAATGCAATATGGTTCACCCTGTCTGTCAATGCTATTCTTAATCTAGCTAGAAATTGATCAAAAGGATACTTGTCCTCTGACTTTTTCTCCTTCCCTCTCTGTGCACTGCTCAGTGGCACATGTGAAATCAAGTGCTTAACATTTATTGAATCACCAGCATGAATTATGGCATGATGTGTTTGCAGTAACTCATCGCTGAGCACCATGCAAATAACCCTACTCTGAGCCATTTTGCTAAGTTATTTTCACTTCCTGTTTAGATCCTTGTGTTACTTGCAGATGCAAATAGTGGCTAGGGACTTGTTATAAGAAGTCTGTCAATGTCATTTGTGAACTAGTTAGTGTATGAGAGTATCACAAGTTGATTTGCCCCTTAAACTTTCTTTCTAACACCTGTGCCTTTGTTTAGTGCCAATCCTAGACCAGTCTCACTGGGACCAGGCCTCACCTTGTGGAAAATTTTGGAGAGAGGAAGGAGAGGAGACAAAAACTGTGAACCTCCACTCCCTAATAGAAAGTACAGTACAGCAACACTTCGAACTACCTATACATGCACACACACATATACAGAAAAAACACGATTATTCCAACGTATTGGGTATTAATTCCTTTAAGTAACAATGAGATTAAAATAATAACTTGAAAATAATTAACACTTTATTCCCAGTTCTGTGAGCTAAATGTTATTGTGGGTAGGCATATGTTTACTAAAAGCCTTCTGAAGTCTTGTCACATTAAGCAAAGTAAACTTATTCCTGATATTACTTATAATTTACCGTTTACTAACCCTTCACTCATTGAAACCCACATGCAACCAAGAATTTTCTGGATAGTTGCAATGGATAATTACAGTTCGCCAGACTAAGGCAAAGAGCAGATTCTGCCATGCTTTGCTGCACTCAGACAGCACACTGAACTACAGGAGGAAACACTAGTTCGGCCTGGAGAGAAACAATCCTCCCCTCAACTGGATACTGAGTTATTTATTTTTAATTGATAATCTGATTAGGTCAGTCATCTTTGTGGATGGTGATGGGGGAGGTGGGGAGGTGGTTGGGGGGGGCGGGGGGCGGCGGTGCGGTGTGCATGATTGGAAGGGGAAAGTAATATCAGAAGGCCAAGCTGCCTTGGTACAAGGCCAGAAACTCATTTTGTAACAAACTATGCAGCTGGACTGTGGTTGAATCATGGACTTGTGCAGCGCAGAAGGAAACTATTCCTCATAGGAGGCCGCCTGAGTGTTTTCCTGAAAATACTTTCTTATCAAGAATGTGTCCACCTCCCTTTTGAAAAGTTGTTACTAAATCTGCTTCCACCAGCCTTTCGGATAGGTATTTCCAGGTCATAACAAACCATTTCATAAAAAGGTTTCTCAGCTCCCTTCTGATTCTCTTGCTAACTACCATTAATCTGTGTCCTCTGGTTACTGACTTTTCTACCTGTGGAAACAGTTTCCCCTTCTTTACTCTACCAACACCCTATGGACAGAATTCTCAACACGGCATGCGGGTGCACGCCCGACACACTCGAGTGTGACGTAGCGCGCGTTGACGCTGGGTGAGCATTGCCGACAATTAAGAGGCCTATTCAGGCCATTAATCAATTAATTCACCGCTACTTTTCGCTGCCCATCCAACTTCATGAATTGTGGCGGGCGAATCAGCTAGGCGGCCTTTGGATTTTTGAGGAAACCTCATCCAAGGGCGGGATGAGGTTTCTGAAAATAACTTAAAAAAAATAAAAATGTTTGGGCACAAGTTTTATCATCAACATGTTTAGGCCACTGCTTATGCGTGGAAATTTTTTCCGGGATTTTGAAATTTTTATTTAAGGGTTTAAAATTCTTCAGCTCCCTGAGGCCGCTCTCTGCCTTCAGGAAGCTTTCATTCCGCCCTCCCCTAAGCCTGCACAGACTTCAGCGCTCACCGTCCTGCTGCCCCCACCCCAGCAGCGCTGAACCTTTCAGCGCGCCTTTCACGTTGGCTGGCCGTTAATTGGCCAGCCAATGTGAAATCATGGTCGGGGGCCGATTGCGGGTGGCGGGCCGTTTCCCAGCTGCTCCCGGGCTCGCCCGCCGCACCCGCCCAACGACCGGAAAATCTTGCCCTATATAATTTTGAACCCCTTGAGCAAGTCACCCCTTAGCCTTCTCTGCTCCAAGGAGAGAAATCCAGTTTTGTTAATCTCCCCATTGGCACTTTGTCTACATGTCCTAACATGATTTCAATTCTATTTGTTATCAAGATTCGGATTAACCGAGCAACATCGTACTCCTGTGCAAGCAACAAAATACAAGGGTCCCATAGAGGGGAAATTAATCAAACCAATAGTTTGATAAATGATTCAGGGGTTAACACCAGCAGTTGAAAATGCTTTATTAACTTAGTTAATGAAGCCAACTGAACATGGCTAGAGCGACATGATCTTAAGTTATACAGGTCTGCTTCATAAGCGGAAAGAAAACCAATTAGAACCTACAGTAAGAGACAATTGCTGTGGATTTTTCACAGAAATATGGGCTAAGAACAGTCAACTAAGTATTAATACTTGGTTTTATGGACTGCAAGCTTGATTCTCCAAAACCTTCTGGAGCTTCCAATCTTAGCTGTGTCACTGTCGGGAGGTCAGGATAAAAGTCAGGTGTTTCAGCACGTACAAGAAGGTAAGAGTTATTTTAAGTCACACTTTCACATTGCTAATCGCCAACTAGGAATGATATTGGAGGAGGTCACTAACACTCAGGGGGCTGCAGCTGATGATAGCCCAGGCAGGCAAAGCAAAAACTGAAGGAGCTTATAATCCCACAAGGGTGGTGTGAGCAAAGATTGAGTTTTGGTTGTGATGCATCCTGCATATTTTGGAC